>NC_064614.1:155138445-156505112 GCF_023898315.1 Schistocerca nitens
CATTACGAATATCATTTATGATTTCTTCTTGTCTGCTGCTTCTAATAGAGTTTGTCCCTACGTGAATTATCATGCCTTTAAAATTTGTGTTGGAATCGTTGTTTTGGTATTTTTCCGTGTTCCTAATGTTGTTGAATTGTTTCACAATCTGCTGTGGTCGGATTCCAGGGCGAACATCGACTTTACAGTTCAGAACCACTACATTTTTTAACATGGAATCGCCGATGACAAAGAAATCACTTTTGTCGATCTGTTTTGCTGGATTTATTTCACATTTATTTTTTTTTTATGTTTGTTGTTGTTGTGGTCTTCAGTCCTGAGACTGGTTTGATGCAGCTCTCCATGCTACTCTATCCTGTGCAAGCTGCCCTCCACGCTGCCCTCCAATACTAAATTGGTGATCCCTTGATGCCTCAGAACATGTCCTACCAACCGATCCCTTCTTCTGGTCAAGTTGTGCCACAAACTTCTCTTCTCCCCAATCCTATTCAATACTTCCTCATTAGTTATGTGATCTACCCATCTAATCTTCAGCATTCTTCTGTAGCACCACATTTCGAAAGCTTCTATTCTCTTCTTGTCCAAACTATTTATCGTCCATGTTTCACTTCCATACATGGCGACACTCCATACAAATACTTTCAGAAATGACTTCCTGACACTTAAATCTATACTCGATGTTAACAAATTTCTCTTCTTCAGAAACGCTTTCCTTGCCATTGCCAGTCTACATTTTATATCCTCTCTACTTTGACCATCATCAGTTATTTTGCTCCCCAAATAGCAAAACTCCTTTACTACTTTAAGTGTCTCATTTCCTAATCTAATTCCCTCAGCATCACCCGACTTAATTAGACTACATTCCATTATCCTTGTTTTGCTTTTGTTGATGTTCATCTTATATCCTCCTTTCAAGACACTGTCCATTCCATTCAACTGCTCTTCCAAGTCCTTTGCTGTCTCTGACAGAATTACAATGTCATCGGCGAACCTCAAAGTTTTTATTTCTTCTCCATGAATTTTAATACCTACTCCGAATTTTTCTTTTGTTTCCTTTACTGCTTGCTCAATATACAGATTGAACAACATCGGGGAGAGGCTACAACCCTGTCTTACTCCCTTCCCAACCACTGCTTCCCTTTCATGTCCCTCGACTCTTATAACTGCCATCTGGTTTCTGTACAAATTGTAAATAGCCTTTCGTTCCCTGTATTTTACCCCTGCCACCTTTAGAATTTGAAAGAGAGTATTCCAGTCAACATTGTCAAAAGCTTTCTCTAAGTCTACAAATGCTAGAAATGTAGGTTTGCCTTTCCTTAATCTTTCTTCTAAGATAAGTCGTAAGGTCAGTATTGCCTCACGTGTTCCAGTGTTTCTACGGAATCCAAACTGATCTTCCCCGAGGTTGGCTTCTACTAGTTTTTCCATTCGTCTGTAAAGAATTCGTGTTAGTATTTTGCATCTGTGACTTATTAAACTGATTGTCCGGTAATTTTCACATCTGTCAACACCTGCTTTCTTTGGGATTGGAATTATTATATTCTTCTTGAAGTCTGAGGGTATTTCGCCTGTTTCATACATCTTGCTCACCAGATGGTAGAGTTTTGTCAGGACTGGCTCTCCCAAGGCCGTCAGTAGTTCCAATGGAATGTTGTCTACTCCGGGGGCCTTGTTTCGACTCAGGTCTTTCAGTGCTCGGTCACAGTTTTCCACTTATATTTGCTTACAGATTTACCGCACGAATCGTTTTCCGCCACTGTTTTCACTGGGATTTGCATATGCGAGTTTACATAGGTTTGTTTACTTCCCAATAACGGAGTTTGCACACGGGAGTTTATTGAATTTCCACATGTTTCGCTTTCTGCCACTGTTTTTGCCGGAATATGCACATGTAAGTTTTCATGGTTTGTTTTTTGCTCGCGAACTGAGTTTGCACAAAAGAGTCCTCAAATTTGTTTGTTTTGTTCTGTAATGGGTTTGCACATACGCAGCTTGCCGATTCACTTTTTAGCTTTGCGTTTTCTTCTTTCAGAGACTGAATCTCTTTTTTGAGAGTTCCGATATCACTTTGTAGCACTTTAATTATTTCTTCTTTTGACTTTATGGTACTTACAAGTTCTGATGTTTCCCACTGGAAACAGTCGGTGCATGTCCACGGAACTTCGTCACTAATGAATTTCAGGTTCATTTTTGCGCACTTCTCATGAAGCCAAAAATTGCACTTTATGCATAAGATTCCTTTTATCACACGTTTTCTGCATTGCTTACATGTAGAACCACTGAGTTTTTCCTTTTTGGTAGAGACAGACGTGTCGTTACACTTTTCATTCGGCGCCATCTTGTAATTAAAAAAGAGTTTTAGTTCATTTTCACCTTTCACTCTTGGCCGTACTCCCACAGGTTTCATCTTTTTTCCACATAAATCACCAGTTCCATCCTACCTATGAGATTTTTTTGTGTTTTACTTAATTTTACAAGTTTTCCCCTGTTATTTTACATATTTTTATGCTTTTTTTTCCTCCACTATGAATCCTTGCTCCCTATCCCTAGTCTTAGCCAGAACCTAGTCCCACATACTGTGCCTGCATTGTATCCTAGATTATGGAACCTACAAACAAAAATCTGTGACACAGCTATTGGCACCCCCATGGCACTATCCTATGTCAACATATTGGTGGGCCATCTAGTGGAATTCTTCCTAAACACCTGTAATCTGAAGCACTCAACTGGTTCACAATCATTGACGACGTCTTCTTGATCTGGATTGAGGGTGAGTACAACCTATCCACATTCCTCCAGAACCTCAACACCTTCTCCCCATTCACTTCACCTGGTCCTCCACAACTCAACAAGCCACCTTACTTGATGTTGACCTCCACCTTAAGGAAAGCTATAGCAGTGCCTCCTTCCATATCAGACCTACTAACTGCCAGCAATGCCTCCACTTCGACAGCTGCCACCCATTCCCTACCAAGAAGTTCCTTCCATACAGTAGCTGCCTGTGGTTATCACATATGCAGTGACAAGCAGTCTCTCTCCAGTTATACCAACCATCTCAGTGATGCCTTCACAGGCCAAAATTACTCACCAAACCTTTTGTACAGAAACAGATCTCCCATGCCTTGTCTCTTCAGTCACCCATCACCTTCCATATACCCACCGTCTGACCACAAAGGAGCACTCCGCTTGTGACTCAGTATCATCCAGGACTAGAAAAACTGAATCACATTCTCCATCAGGCTTTTGACTACCTCTCATCATGTCCAGAAATGAGTGATATTGTACCCACTATCCTTCCAACAGTGGTATTCCACCATCCTCCAAACCTATGCTGTATCCTTGTCCATCACTACTCCACATCTGGCCCCAGTCCCTTGCCACATGGCTCATATCCCTACAATAGGCCTAGGTGCAAGACTTGTTCAATACATCTTCTCACCATTACCTATTCCAGTACAGTCACAGAAATAAATTTCATAATTAGCATTAGATTGTGCAATTAATAATATGAATTTTAAGTATACTAGAAATCTCATAATTTCAAATATTTTTAAAAGAAGTGTAATTTTAACTGTATGTACAGAGTAATAACAAATTAATTTCTTTTTATACATATTAGCCTGAAATATAATACATTTTATACAAAATCATATGAAATTCTTTTAGTTAAACAGCTGAGATCTGCTCCTTGCTGTTGATCAACAGTTCACCCTCTTTCAAGTAAGTCATGCAAGAATCGATAGTATAAATGGTATTGGTGGTTATATTAGAAAAGGGTGTCCCATTACACATTTAAGTGTGATTTGCAGAGTATCCATGTGCTTCTCTTCCATGACTGTTTCACAGCATGTGACATATGGATCCTTGCTACTGATTCCAGCTTCTCTGAGTTGCACAAGTGAGTACTCTCCCAGCAATATATTCTACACTCCCGTAATGCCCCTGGCCTCAACCTTTTCTACTCCCAGTCCTCGACTTAGTTATCCCCTTTTCTGCTCTCACTTCAGTGCAAAACAGCCTTCTCTTCCACCAACACACCTAAAGTCTTCTTCCCCTTCTCTTCTTCTCTCCTTTTTTTAAAAAAATTCTCATGACTGTACCTAGCAGCTCCTAGTTTGTCCCCACCATGTCGTTTCACATTCCCACAAGCAGCACTGTGCCACAGAATAGAAAGTATACACAGTGGAAACACAGCTGCAATGCAGGTACTGAAATTTAGTGTGTACGTCGAAGTCTGCCATATTAAAACCGAGCAAACAGCTGCAATTGAAGCCAAAGGCATACAGATACATTTTGTTGATTTCTACTAATTGGGCATTTCAACTGCTGGGCTTACTTACAAGTAAAAAGCTGTTTGATATACTGATAAAGTCAGAAATATATAGAATGAGCAATATTAAGAGAAAAGACCACATAGGAAAGTAATGAACAGTTCCCTCAAAGCAACTGACAGCAGTACATGAGAAAATTGAATTTTCTGAGTTTCATGCTGTAAGCAATAAAAATTCATTAAACTGTAAAAAATACTGTATTTAAGTGAAACAAACCAACATAAACCCCTTGAGTTAGTTTTTTTGGTAGAGGTCATCATTTCACTTTAAAAAAATTAAAAATGACTTGGTTCACATTTGTGCATTTTCTTCACTGCTGTATATAATACTTCTCAGACAATTCTGAGAAAACTAATTGGCACACAAAATTGATTTCTTTCATATCTTATAGTTTCAGACCACAGCACAATGATGAAGTTTCTGTTTTTTTCAATACTGATCATAGTTCCTGTGGTACTTAATTTCCAAGTACTGTGCGCATAAAATTTGAAGCATTTGCAGAGAAAAATGTGGTTTCTGGCTACTTTATGTTTGGTTCATTTTAGGTGATTCATTGCTGTATACTAAATGGATCTAACCCATTGAAATTGTTTTTAAAGCTGGAATGAAAGTCATGTCTCAAATTATTCTATTTGAGTGTGCTGCCTGAGCATGTCACATATGGTACTGTAGCCTGCAGCTCTTTTGTGAACAATTTGCATATGCAGACACACATTTCTCAGATTAGTAAAGCAATTTACTGTTATATTTGTACTTCCTGCTAGAAGAAAATGGTGATGATAAAGAAGAAGACATTCCGTACCAACACTTACATAATGGAAAAGCTGAAACACATTCATAGTTAGGGGAAAGCTTGACAAAAGTTTCTTAGAGACAGGTATCAATAATCATTTATTAAATGAATATGATTTGTATTACATAACATGTTACAGTGAACTTACAGGTCTGGGCCTAGTTGAAAACATTTGTATAAAATAAATTTTAACGCAGCCTAAAGTCTTCATTTAAAGTAACATCTGTGTGTTACTTTCAGGTTGAAAACGTGAGTGATAATTCGAGCACTGGTAAAAACACTGAAACTCCTGCAGAGCATTCCATAACAATTGTTTCTGTTGGAAGTGAAGTCGATCTATCAGCTCAAAGTCCCAAAAAAGAAAAATAAAGAAGTGAAATAAAATTGCTGCAATAAAAAATTGATATTACAAAACAATGTGCTTTACAAGATATGGTACATAGGTCATCTGATAATTAAGTTAGACTGATCCACTTCAGTTTTACTAATATTTAATCAAATCACAACCAGTTTTGGGATTTTAAAATCTCGTCTTCAGTTTTAGATCAGTTTGATTATTTGGCTCTCCCTTTTTGTTTTTTTTAGTTCTGCCAACATGCAATGATTGGAGCTTTCATGCTGACTGGTCTGACTGCATGTTATGTGGTACCAAAAACAATAAGTAAGTCACCTTGTTTTGGGAGTCTGCTCTTTTGGTTTTTACACGTATTTTGCACTATATTTCCTCCCTCCTCTGCTTTGTATGTTAGCTTCATATACCTGAAGATGGAATTTTAAAATACCAAAACCAGTCTTGGTTTGGATAAATATTAGTACAACTGAAGTGGATCTCTCTAAACTAATGTAGCTTCATTGTCCTCTGGAGCTAAAAGCAGTGGCAGTTCCCAACATGCACAAGTGAACGGTGTTGAATTTAAAAACTCATGTGATAAGTTTTTAACTAAAGATGTATCAGAACTTGCTTCATTAACATTTCTTTTTGTAAAAGTTTTCATTTAGTTGTTTGGATTACTTCTGTTCCGTAGGAATGTCCATTTTGAACTGTAGCAGTAACCAGCCATCATTTTGCATGTACTCGGTTTTTATTTGTTATCAAACCCAATCAATAAAAATCAATACAGTAACCCTATGCTTTCCTTCCTGTACACTCTCCATTCTATGACTATGCCTTCCCCTACCCCACCCCATTGTCCCCCCTCCTCACCTCATGCTGCATCCTTTACCTCCACCACTGGATTGCTGCTCTTGTCAGGCACAGTTATGACTCAGTCCTCCTATTGTGGCCAGAGAATTTCCAATGACAGCTTTTGCAAAACAGAAATGAAGGAATCAGTTTTTAATATTGTAATACTTATTTAAATAAGTATTGACCTGAACATCTGTCTTAATTATTTCTTGCAGCTATTTAGTATTACTGGTAAATGGAGTTGCTTAACCCATAAAATACTGACTGTTTGTGCCAGAGGCTATACTACGAGAAAAATTGACAAAGTATTACAATGACTTTAAAATGACTAAGTATGAGTGTATGTTAAATAATTTTTCCAGTTAAGACTCCAAATATTTACTATCTCCTTTTAATGACAGACATGAAATGTACCTCAGTCTGTGCATCTCAAGTCATTTAAATCACAGACTAAAGACAACTGCAACAGATCACACAATCTCTCTTCAAAATTATTCTTCCCAGTATAAAATATATAAATATAATAAGTGCTGCTTGGTTCTCAATAAATAAATCCTTAAGTTTACTCACCAATATCTTATTAAATGGCAATGAGCAGAACACATTACCATTTCAGAAGCAGCTCTGGGAAGATTATAATGAATCACCCTCCTGTAACATTACCTTTTTTTATAGAGATAACTGATACCATGTATACTATCAGTCCTTGAATAGGTTAAAATTATCTCAGCTGTTTCATTAAAAGAATTCATATGATTTTGTATATGATGTATTATATTTCAAGCTAAAATGTATAAAAAAAGAAATTAATGTGTTACAATCAATAAGTACTGACAATTAAAATTACTTTTCTTTTAAAAATATTTTAAATTGCAAAATTTATGGCATACTTAAAATTCATGCTATTAATTGCACAATCTAATGTTAATTATTAAATTTATTTCTAGATTGATTTACAAAATAATGATATATTTTAGCAAAGATTCTTATTTGTTAAAGAAAGTATATAAACTTTTCTGCTTTGTAAACTCTTTCAAAATTGTGATTATGGCTGAATGTAATGGGTGGTGGGCATACCTCTGATGGAAGTAGATGTTTTCTAAGTTTGTCAACAAGTATGTAATTATTGGTTTTCTTGTATGTCAAAAATGTAAAAACGGTGTTATGCTGAAAGATGTGACAAAGAATTAAATTCAGGAATAACACAGGCAAATCTTTATCATTTATTTAGTCATCAAGAACCTACAAAATCGAAATTTCAGCTGCAAGAATGTACCCCTGCACAAGACTTAGAGCCAACAACAACAACAACAAGATAATGAAGATGAGTAAAAAAGTTTTTCTATTGTATATCTTACATCTCTTGAAGCTTTCTAAACTTTTTGCGGAGACATAGAATTTTAATAGTGAAGTGTGGGAGGATAAGATTACAGGATGATGAAATGAAATGATATGAAATTAAGCTTCCTACTCAACACTCAAATTTTAATTTTCAATTGCAATGAAGGCTTTCACAATACAAGCCATGTATATTAGATTACTTTTTATGTTGCTATTATCTGGTAAATGTGAATGTACTTATACATTAGTAATTGTATCTCACGGCGTGTTGGAAAAGGTGATCTAGCATGGTGGCCATCAGGTAACTTGTAGTCTTATCTTCCCTCATTTCATAATAAATCCATTTAATAAGCTTTGAGGTGAGTAAGATTTACAATAAACTTTTTACTTACAGTATTTTCTTTCCTCATAGCTGGCTCTAGTTCTTCACATCTGGGGGTTGATTCTTGAGGCTGAAATTTTTGGCTTTATAGATTTTGAATGTTCCAGTTGGTGTAATAACTACTGAAGAATTGCCTGTTTTTATCTGGATTTTTATTTTTTCACATTTTTCTACCTCACATTGTCTTTGCAATTTTCATTTCATTATAAAAAATTACATTCTTATTAATTTATTTTAAAAACTTTTTCAGACCTTTGATATGTTTCCACTGACTTAAATTTAAATTTACCCAAGGCAGAGCTTCGCCTTTCACTCATGCCCGACACAGAACTATCTCTACAATAGTGCAGAAAATCCACTGGATGTAAATTGTCTGTTGGAAACTTTTGATAGGAATGTTGGATCACTCAATACCATTGTTTAAATACAGATGTTTGTGAATGTGATTTTTTTGAACTAAAACATTTACATTAGTTGGCATATTGTTTTCAACATTTAAATTTTTTTGATCTTACCTAGTGAAGTTCTGTTCCTTTTTCTTCCCCTATGGCCTTCTGTTCAGCTCTGATGTCATTAACATTCCCAAAACAATAAATTTATTTTCTATGACATCAATTTTTTCATTCACACTTTTTAATCCTTCTCACAACCCATTTTTTAGCACTAAAACATGATTACTAAGTTGGTCTATTGGGTATTGTACCCTGTCCTTTTACTATTGTTTTCAGTTCTTATTTGAGTTAACTGATCATTAACTGCACTAAATTTGCTGTTGTCATCAGTCTTCATTTCCTCTAGTTTTCCCAAAATCAACTGCAAAATATCAGGTTTTGCTGTTTCTGTGCTGACTACAATTTCACTTGGTTCCAACATGTCCTGGCTTGGTCCTACAGCTTTCACTTCTACATCACTACTACCCTCATCTCTATTCATTTTGTTAACAATCACTTGAGTCCACAAACAAATTAATTTCACAAATAATTTGTACTTATTCAAACAGTCCACGGGTGTACTGCCGGTCCATAGTGTCCAATGGGCACGATATTTCGGCGATCAGACATGTTGCCATCATCAGGTGCACTGATGAATTGAGCTCCTGAGGGCAGACAGGTGTCCTAAATCCCCTTCCCTCGCGAGGTGTTCTCTCCACGGACCTCACCCGTGGCCGCGCACCGGAGGTCGCTGAGAGGCTGGCGTCGGCGTCTGTGGTGGCGTCGGTGTAACTGCCTCATCCACCCTCGTTGCTCGTTCATTTTCTTTGCTGAGCCTCTTTTTAATTAGACTCAGTGCTGGTTCCCATGCCTTGCTGAGGTTATAGCCGCAATCTCTGTTGACGAGTCCATCCCTGGTACGAATTTCGATAGCCTCTCTAATGACGCTGTCCTAGTATTTAGATGTCTGTGCCAAGACCCTGGTATGTTGGTAGTCCATTTCGTGATTTTCGGACAAACAGTGCTCTGCGACTGTTGACTTGTTGGGGTACATAAGTCGAGTGTGCCTCTGATGTTCTCGGCAACAATCTTCGATGGTGCGCACTGTCTGTCCAATGTAAGTCTTCCCACACTCACAGGGAATCTGGTATATGCCAGCCTTCTGCAAAACAAGATCATCTTTGACACTTCCCAATAATGCTCGTGTTTTATTGGGCGGGCAAAAGACAGTTCATACTCGATGTTTCCTCAATTTTCGTTCTATTTTCCCTGATATGCGCCAGTATATGGTATATAAGCGGTGGCTCTCTCTTCCTCCGTGACTTCATCCATCTCCACATGCTGTACTGTAGAGGTGGGGTGGAGAGCGCATCTGATCTGCCATTCCGAGTACCCATTTTTCCGAAATACAGTTTTGAGGTGTCGCAGCTCATGGAGCAGACTCTGCGTCCGAGATGGTGCGTGCCCTGTGCACCAGTGTTTTTAGTACCCCATTCCTCTGTGAAGGGTGGTGGCAGCTATTTGCATGCAAATACAGGTCAGTGTGCGTTTTCGTCCTGTACACCCAATCCAAATGGAAACCTACTTGTTTTCTACGTTATGTTGATGACACGTTTGTGATATGGCCCCATGGAAGGGACAAGCTCCTAGATTCCCTTACACACCTGAACTCCATACATCTGAACATCAAATTCACTATGGAGACTGAAGCAGAAGGAAGTTTACCATTCCTGGACGTCATGGTCAAAAGAAGAGTGGATGGCACCCTGGGCCATGGGGTATATAGGAAGAAAACGCACACCTACCTGTATTTGCGTGCAAATAGCTGCCATCACCCTTTGCAGAGGAATGGGGTACTAAAAACACTGGTGAACAGGGTGCGCACCATCTCGGATGCAGAGTGTCTGCCCCATGAGCTGGAACACCTCAAAACTGTATTTCGGAAAAACGGGTACTCGGAATGGCAGATCAGACGCGCTCTCCGCCCCACCTCTACAGTACAGCGTGTGGAGATGGACGAATTCACGGAGGAAGAGAGAGCCTCCGCCTATATACCATATACTTGTAATCTTACCTTCCCTCATTTCATAATAAATTCATTTAATAAGCTTCAAGAGGAGTAAGATGTACAATAAACTTTTTAATCTTTTTTTCTGGTTGTTGGCTCCCGTGCTTCACGTCTAGGGATTGATTCTTGAGGCTGAAATTTTTGACTTATAGTTTTTCATGGTTCCAGTTGGTGTAATAACTACCAAAGAAATGCCTGTTTTTATCTTGATTTTTATTTTTTCTCATTTTTCTACCTCACACTGTCTTTGCAATTTCCACTTCATTATCAAAAATTACATTGTTATTGCCAAACATAAAAACACATCCAATCATGTCAGAGGCATGCCTACTACAAATCCATTCTGCAGTACTAACTATATTCCAAAGAGTTTACAAATTTTGTTGACAAATTAAGAATTTTCACCAAGTTATATCATTATTTTATAAATGAATCCAGAAATAAATTTAGTAAATATTGTCAGATTGCACAATCAATAATACGAATTTTGAATGTCCCAAATACTTCATAATTTTAAATCCCTTCCAGACATTGTGCCACAGACGTTCTCTGCAGAGCTTACAAATACCTCTTCAAATTTACCCTATTCCTCTTCCAGACTTCCACATTCAGTGCTTGGGATTTTAAACTTAACTGTGAACTTTTCTTGTACCTTCCTGTCTTTTAGTTTCTGCACTTTTATTTTCTTCTCCCTTTTTGCCTTTATTCCTTCTATTTTATTGATCCTCATCTTTGCCGCCACTCCTTGAGGATCTCCATTGAAAGCTTCTTCTGGGAGCGCAGTTACATCTAACAACAGTCCATGATTTTGCTTTCCTACCAGAAAGTAGTCAATGGCCATCTTTGTCTGTCTATCTCACTACCCATATCTTGTTACCTTTGGCTATTTTTCTTCCTGAACCATGTGTTGCCCACAGTCAAACCATTTATTTTACGAAAATGAGTCCAGTTCTCTACTTTCTTGTTTTTTTCCCCCCCATGTCCACATGGGCCAATTAACTCTTCCTTACCTAGTCTTTCCTTTCCCACCTGTGTATTTAAGTCATCTGTCACTATCACTTCCACATCCATAATTTCATTCCCTGATTTAACTAGGAATTCCTTGATGTTCTCCTCTTTATTTCTTGTCTGTAGCATGTATACTTGGATAAAGGTCTCTCACTTGATTACTTGTCCTCAGCCAAAACTTCTAAACTTCATCATTCTGTCACTTGTGTGTTCTACTGCTTCCATCTATTCTTCAAGGATTGGTTTTGTGATTATATCCACTCCATTTTTGTTCTCTTGTCCACCATTCCAATAAAGTGTGTGTTTCATTTCCTCAGTTTCTCCTAGCTCCACCATTCCACCTGACTTCTCTAAATCATGACCTTCCTACATTTTCTGTCTTCACGAAGCCAATCAGCTCTTCTGCCTTCACAGTCAGGGTCATCACATTAATGATATCCACCTTCAATGTATCAGTGACTAGTTGCCCAATACTCACATTTCTCACAGCACTCAAAGGACTGCACGTTTCCTGCTGGGTACACTTATCCAAGGGTACACTGGGTACACTTATCAAAGGGTTTTGAAGTACCATTCCATGTATAGGCTACTACTACAATGATGTTGACACTTCCAAAGACTAATAAAACTATTAAGTGTAATTATATATTAAATAATTTTTCCACTTGTGACATAATTAAGATTCTGAACACCTATTATCTCCTTTCAGTCACAGACATAAAATATCCCTAGGTTTGTGCATCTAAAATTGTTTAAATCAAAGCTCAGTTCATTGACCACATTTATATTTAAAGACAGTTGCAACAGATCACACAAAATCCCTGTTCAAAATTATTCTTTTTAGTATAAAAGATATAAATGTAATAATTACTGCTCAGTTCTGAATAAATAAATCCTTAAGTTTGCTCACTTTAGGTCTGTTCCAATTGTCCCGCTACTGCCTACAAGGCAGTATGAGGATCAACATGTCACCAATATCCCCCCCCCAGGTGTTACTGACAGTATGTGAACCTGTATGATGGCACTTCTTCTTTATCCACGCAGCTCCTTATTTGGTCCCATGAGGCTAACTCTATTCCAGAACCCCCTATCTCAGATAAATCTGAGGAGCTATGTGGAATCAAACCTGTGTCGCCCTGCACTGAAGGCACTGACTATTACCATTCGGCTATGCTGGCACTCACTCACCAATATCTTACAATATGTCTAAGAGCAGAACACATTACCACTTCAGGACAAGCCATGGGAAGAAGATGAAATTAAGAAATGTGTAATTAAGCTTCCTCCTCTACATACAATTTTTCATTGTTAATTGTAGTAATGGCTTTCATGATACAAAAAACAATACATGATATTTACAGGAGATTCTCTTTTTATTTTGATATTCTATTATAAATATACATGTACTTATACATTAGTAATTTCACCTCAAGGTAGCTCTTAGAAGAAGTTATTTATACTGATTGCTGTTAGGCATCTCTCAAGTAAAACACAAAATTGGCAGCACAGAGAAGTATATTTATTGAGATGAGTATAAACCATAGTACCAAGAAAAATAAAACAATTTCTTCTTCTCACCTAAGGCATAAATGGCCAACGATAAGTAAAGGCCTGAGTGTACGTCTATGAGATGATTACAATGTAGTGTTTGTGGTGAATGATAAATACTTATCAAAGCCTTTTTGTCAGATCTTTGACAGGAAGATTTTAGCAAAGATCTTTGAAAAAGTTAGAGTGATGGCCCTTGTTTACATGTTCCTTTGCTTACTTCAGTGCATTTAAGCTATAAAATGACGAAGTACATTTGGTGCATGGCAACCACCACAGTGACCATTGTAAAGTCTGAAGAATACAAAGTTCTTCATAACGCAAAACACACTGACTACAAAAACTGTAATAAGCAGCTGGAATCTTAAAAAGAAACAGCAACAGCAGTGATCTGCATTCAAAGTTGTTGTACTGTTGATGCAGTAAAGCGTACTTATAAACAGAAATGATGTGGGAGGAGATGCGAAAAGCTAAGTGTGTATAAAGTGTACATAACTGAAATTAATACAGTAGCTTTCACCTATTCCTAAAAATCTTAACTTAGACATGAGATGATCTTTAGCAGAAATAGCATTCATGATTTTAATTTAATTAAACACTGCACCAGTTACATACTTTTTCATGATTTATACACTGTTCTGCAATAATTTATTCTATGATCAAGTACAAATATTTATACAGCTATTTTATGTGATGTTTCAGAAAATTGGACAAAAGAAATCTGTCTGACTGCAGTAAATCATAAAAACACAACAGCAACAACACAGCATACAACACACATACAAAGACCACAAAAGTACCTATGTGAATATTTCCTTTTGATAATCAGAATAAATTCCAAAAAAGCATCATATTAAGCATGGAACAATACATGACTAGTGCAGTGTTTCATTATTTAAATTATGGATGACACAGTTGCAGGCTTTCCAAAAACTTTGATTATGGTGAATGAAATTAAGGAACGGTATTTCATAAATGAATATCATGTATGCAAATATGAGGGGCACGTTTCATGAAGGCAAAGTTCCATTTTCAAACAATTTTTTATGTTCATTACATCCTCACGCTGCACCTCCGGAAGCAAATTCTGGTGAACACTTTGAACTTCTCCTCTTGCTATACACAGTTTCATCCACAATATTTTCCACTTCTCTTTCTGTTCAAGCAATGTGCTCACCACCAGTGTATGCTGTTGTTAACTGCTTGGCATCCATTCCCAACCAACTCTGATGATGGATTTTACAATCATGTAATAGCTCCAATGAAGTAGTTTGGTCAAAGAAGTTTGACAAAATCTTTGACAAAGCAAGCATTTGTGCCAGCCAGCTGCTAACACTACATTGCTGACTTCACAGACATGCGCGCAGGCCTGTATTTATGTTAGATCAGGTTTCCTGTCTAAGTAAAGTCATAAAATTTCTGACAGGTATCCAGTCAAATATATTGGCCAGCACTCAAAACAAAATCGAAAGTGCAATGTAATGAACCATGATAAATGAAAAGGCAATAGAAATTATTAAAAATATTCCAAGTTATGTCGAAAAATGTTTCTACCCCCTTAAATCATTTAAAATTATAATTGTTAGACCTACACTCCTCAGAGATATGTGCAGTACTATCCATTTCATTATGTAAAAAACATAGCATTATCATAATTTTTCAGTGTTCCGTTAACAAATCAAAGTATCATTACTTTATGAATAGATAAGATATTGAACACTTTTTTCTTTGTTACAGATTTCTTCAGCAGAAAGAACAGGAGCGGATGCAACATACAATTCATGTTTGATCCTGAAAGGTGAAAGAAACTGACAAGACATTCACATTTTTCTTCAATGTGTGTCTGATGTAAATGGAATGTGTTTCATACCGAACAACTGTAGGTTTTCACCTGAGCTTACATTGACCAATGAACCTTTTTAATGGTGTCTCGTATGAAATCATTTATTTACTACGAGACATTTTGACATCGCTGTTTTTAGTGTATTGTATTGTACTGTGACATAGAATGGTGAACTTTTTCTCAGGTGTATTATCTCTATTTGACATAGAGTCATGAAGCTATTTTGTCACATTGTGATCTTGTGACTGATACCACAAGCGAAAAATTGTCATTTTTATTCAAAGAATGGGAGATAATAATTTCAGACAGCTACAGTATATAATTTTATGTTAATTTTGTCATATTTTCTTCAAGACTGACATAATTTTCAGAGTGAAATAAAATATAATGATGTGTTCAACTACACAATTTTTAAAAAATAAATGTTAATCAAAAATATATACTGTATTTTCTGCTTCTTATATTACATTTTATGTACATTTGTGATAGGTGACTGAAGAACTTTAAGATGCTCCTGGCAGCAAAGGAAATTAAAACAGTAGCCAGGCACATTTATTTACTACATTTAATTTTGTGAAACAGAATGATTACCAGCTCCATACTTCAAAGAACCATCATCAGTAACAGTATATTTTGTGCAATGTCTTCTATATTTTAAGGTAATTAATATGCCAGGAGTAAACAGAAAGGGAAGGACAGACAAACATTCACCAGCAGATGAATAAGGAATGGCACAAAGGTACAGTAAAAAATACGCCATCAATTTCTTACAAATCACTTGTGTTGCCCAAAGTAAAAACAAGGAGAAAGTAGAGTAAAAGATGACCTACAAAGGTGAAGTATCTAATAAGATAATAAAAATCTATCAAAACACTGTTGTGAATGTTGCATTTTTCACATTATACAAGTTAGACACCTGGTTATGGAATGCTGTAAAGAGAATAATTGATTGTTATTTTCAACAAACACAAGTGTACAGTGTAAAATGCAGGATGTGCTGAAATTTCCAAACAGGAAGCAGCTATTGAATATGCTACAAAAAGCACACAGTGTGTACCAAAACTAAAAAATCTACATATGCCGTCCACCTTACAAACCTAGGCCACAACACCAGAGGCATAGAGAACAGTTTAAAAGTTCTGCACAGAATAGGAAAAGGTTAATGTTTGTTATCAAAAATAGAAAACCTCAATCAGTACTCAATGAAAAGGACAAATGCAAAATTAGTGACTTTTAATCCATCATTTCAGCATGTATTGCATTTAAAAACATTACATAAGTAGCCCACAAGATTTAACAATATAAACTCTAAAAAATCTCTGTGACCAGTTGTAAGCTTTGTACTAAATCAATTTCTTGTAGAATCTGTATATTATTAGTAACCTTAAATTTTGATTTTTTGTAGGAAACTTGATAATTGATGCTCGCCATCTGAAATGGGTTCTCAACAGATTGTATTGCGCAAGTGTCATTATTTACTATGTATTATAGTCTAGAATATCATTCAATTGTGTGGGCCCCATACCAAATGAAATGAAACTGGGCTGACAGGGGATAATGAATGTATACAAAGAAGCACGCCATAAATAGTCCACATGAGAGCAACACAAAAATGCTGAAAAAGTTGACCTGGCAGATGCCTGAAAATAGGTATCAACTATCCAGCAAAATCCTTTTTATGAAGTTCCAGTAACCAGTATAATGTGAAGAATCTTAATAACACTGCAGCCCTATATGTATCACTCCCATAGAGACAGAAAAGACAAGATTAGAGTAACTACAGGCTACACAAAGGCATTTAAGCTGTTGATCTTCCTATGCTCCATACCCAGGAATGGGAAGAAATCTGAATATGTGGTTCAATATGAAACATTCTCTGCCATATATTTCAGTGATTTACAGGGTAAGGATGTATGTTTAGATACAGTAACACCAACAATTAAATAATATGTCCAAGAAGTAGGTTTAGTGTGACACCTTGGCAGGAGCGTCTTTGTTTGAAGCAAATACATGATGAAGCCATACATTTTAAAAATATTACTTTCAACAAAAGAATATACAGCTATATGCTGTCACATTCAGGAAGACTAGTAGGAAAATGCATTTGGAATTTTGTCAGCATAGTTCAGAGTGTTCCAGTAAGTTATTTCTGTTAACGTTAATACATTGTGTGAAACTGTACTTGCATTTTATACTTTACATAGTTTCTTGTCTATAAAAACAGGAAACTATACTGCTCGTAGTGAAAATCTTGTTGTGGGGATGCAAAACATGAAAATCTTTTAGTCACTCTCACAATTACTTGTGCCAAAGAGATGAAGTGGGGAAGAAGCATGACAAGTATTCATGAATTGCTTAAATAATGGAGGAAAACTACCATTGCAAGAAGGCACAATGAGAATGATTGCCCACTGAAAATATTCGTCAATAATTCTTCCTTTACAAACTCTGTACTTTTAGGAAATTATAAGCAGAGCATACTGAAGAAGTTGCCTGGTTGAAAGAACCTGTGACATTACCATTCTAGTTCTCACTACAGTAAAATTATGAATTCACTTTGCTGAGCAGTAACCTATTTTAAGGTTTAAAACTTATATAATGGCACTTGTTGTTGCAATTTTACTTAATAATGATGATGATAATTCTCAGAAAATATACCTCTCTTGCTGTTCATGGACAATCTGAAGCTCTATGTAAATCTGAAACTGAAATCCAGTCTACGAGAAATACAGTTCAAATCTTCAGCAATGACATCAGCTTTCGTCTCAGACAAGTATGCTGTACTGGCACTAAAGCAGGGCAAAATCTCAGAAAATGAAGGCATCAAGATGCCAAAATGTAAGAACAATCAAGTACCACTAGCCAGAGGCTTACAAGTATGTAAGCATTTTGCAGGTGAACAACATCAAGTAGGTGCATGAAACAAATGTGACCAGTAAGGAGTACATCCAAAGACTCAGAAAAATTTTGAAAAGTAAACTGAATGGTAGTAATACCATCAAGGCACTCAATACCTGGGCCGTACACTAGAGATGGGTCATCCACAAACTAACAGATCCAAAGGAACGGTTCACCAAGATGAACGGAATGAGTGAGAATCGATTTCTAAGGAATGGTCTTTCATAGTTCACTTTGGTTGCAGCTTTCTACATGTACTTCCAGGGAACGGGAAATGGTCGGTCTCATTCCTGCAACGGCACATCGGCCGGTCTCGTTCCAGCCTTGGTCCTGTTATCATCTGTCTCGGTCTCGGTCGTGGCATTCTACTTATAGTTCCCGGGAATGGGAAACGGTCAGTCTCGTTCCTGAAAGGAACATCAGCCGGTCTCGTTCCAGCCTTGGTCCCATTCCCGAACATCTCGGTCTCACTCGGCTGGACTCATCCTTCTTCACGTGGCCACTCATCGCAGTTCCACTGCTAACTGCTCATAGTTAGTTTAGTATCGAGTTGTTGATGTTCATTTTGTTGCTTTGCATGCCCATTCTAGATCTGTTTCAAACCTTTTTTGAACTCTGAACTTCTGGTTATTTTCATATTTTATTCAGTGTCCACGACCGGTAATTTAAATGTATTTTATAATTATGTAAATTGCATAAAAATTATGTGGTATGTAATACATACATCTTTTCAGATAACAAAACAGCATATCAGCTCACTTCAGTATGTCGATAAACAGCAGAAGAAATAATTGTAAAAGGGCAAGATTTTTTGTTTTACATATGCAAAGGACATTCACACAGCACACACTAGTGGCCATTTTCTGTCTTTTTTTGATCCAAGGTAAAAGAGCATGTTCATTGTTATGGAAGGCAGACCGACTTACAAACGAAAGAAGCCCGCACTTCATAATAGTGTGCATGGTGTCACATTTTGTAAAGAGAATGATAACTCCTACAATATTATTTCAGTGGTACAGGGTGGCACACGAAAAATTGGCCCCAAGTACTAAACTGCTCATTGTCACTTATCAATTGTCATTTATTGTTTCAAAGTTGTTTGCATTAGCTTATTTGTTATTTCTTCACTGCCTAATTATTACATGTTTATCTATTCTGCTCGTAGCAGTCAACAAATCGTGCATCATTGGTGAGCAGTCTGTACTCGGGGATGGTTTTTTGTGCACTACCTTATATTATTTCACTACGATCAGCCACATAACGCTACAGTTGGCTAAATGAGATGTTTTGCAGAATCACGAAAATTACAAGTGTGTGAGAATTCTGTTATGAATAAAAACTCTGTACTCCAGGGGGGAGGCAAGTGATCCCTCATGGCACCTTCCATCTAAAGTCACTTATGCTACTAATGTTCAATTTTTCATAAGAACCATATACCAAGCACAGTGAACGGTGAACGAGTAAAAATGAACGGTTCCCAGCAAAGAGTGATCACCAGTGAACTAGTTCCCAAGGATGAACGACTTTGCCTATTTCTACCATACACATCATCACAGACACTTTAGGCATTATGATCTGCTCAAAAGTACAGCTGGGTAATAAAATGAGAAAAATCATGACAATTCACCATGCACTCTACCCTCACAGTGATGTTGACAGGCTGTATTTGACCAAGGGAGCAGGTGGTAGAGGGCTCTTGCAAGTGAGGCAGACAGGGGCATAAGAGACGCATGCTTTGGCAAACTACATGAAATACAGCATACAATCAGCTCCAATTGAAGTCAACACCTGAACGTTTCTGAAGTTACAGGAAACCAAGAATCAGTACCAGAGAGCTGTGCAGAAGCTACGAAGTCTAAAGTGACAGGAGAAAAGTGCAGGTGACTTATGTGGAAGACGGCAAAAGAATGGACCTGAAAATTTACAGCCCAAAATCCTGAACATCACTTTGCTGTGGAATTCTTGATAATATTCTGTTCAATTGCAATAAATTTCCTTGAGACAGAAATGTTTCTATCCACAAATCAGCATGGATTAGAAAACATTGCTTGCGACAAACTCAGCTTGCCCTTTTCTCATATGATATACTTATGGGTTTAGTGTTGTAGGATTGCCAGATCCAATGACGTACACTATACCACATGTAATAAGCACTATTTTATTGGTCCAAAGCACACATATACAGATATATACCTCTCTTGATTCTTGGTACATGTGTTTTCCGTTTCACGCATGACCACAGACTGCACACAAAGAGCCTGCCAAACAAAGTTGCTACCGTCAAACACTGAAAAGATAAGAAATTTTGTAATAATTTGCCAGGAGAAGAATGGGTACATTTATTCCTCAAATGGCAGTCAGAAGATCTTTCCGTTTGCTTAAGCGTAAATATTAAATGAACTTGTGCAGAAGTGATCAAAGAGACTGTTATGATGTTTTTCTCCAATATCAAGGCAAAGCTGGAAAGTCTTCCACCATGTGTAAAATGTCACCAAAATCAAATAAAAAGCACGTAGATTTTTTAAAAAACGGCAGTAACTGTCCAATTTCGCCCTCTATATACTGTAACTTTGGACAGAGATTTAAAAACATGTGTCCGAAATCACCCCAATCCATGGGCTTACTTCGGACGCTTTATTTAACTGCCTCAGATAAATATACCTACACATACACTTCCTGGTTCTGGGTTATTTTATCCGTCACACATATACCCTACCACTTGCGTAACAATCAATTTAATCTAACAATATATACGAAAGTTATAATCAAAATAACGACAAAACCGTCCAAAATCACCCCGTTTGATGGTAAATGTGACTTGGTCGATAGTTGCCGCATTAGGCCCCCCCCCCCCTCCACCGCAAGTATGGAGGACAAAAACAAATATGAGCGCATACATGTAAAGGAAGTACCCAGGGGGGAGGGAGAGGGTGTTTAAACAGAAACAATAAATTACATCACTAAATGAAGTCTGAGCCAGCGAGGGGGGTGGATGGTACTGTCCAACTGGGCAAATCCTCGTACAGCAGTGGAGGGATCTGGAGAGGGGACAATGCATTGTGAGGAGCCAGGGTAGTGACCCTGAATGCCTGATGATGTACGTAGGACTTTTACCGTTGATGGGTCAGTACCAATAGGCAAGGGGACAGATTGGAGAAGAAGAATGTGGGTCAAGTTGTCATTGGGGAAGCTGGCTCGTTCATAGAATACAAATACATTATTCAGATGCACAACAAAAAAACACTGCAAATGAAATCAGTGTTGACATTAACTACCATTTCCGTATAGGGGTTGACAGAATGTCCACACGAGTCATCGTCGGTGACATCACACATTCCGAAGCTGCCCCTGATACGTAACTAAATCGTAACAGCGGGGGGCTGCCTGTAGGAGTCACTCTGTAGGGGGATGTCACACGCGCCTGTAGCACTGTCACATGACTGGGAGTAGGTAAGATCACATGTGCAGGAATGGTCATCACTCACCCGCAGACTGTCGGTAGATGCCTTTTGTGAGGCGGGTGTAGCAGGGTGTAGTGGCTGACTGCATTGGGTATCAGGCAGTTCTCCCAGAGACCACACTGGTTTGAGGTGGCAGACAGATACAGCTTGAAGTGTGCCGTTAATGAACACTTCGAACATGTTGTTACGCCACGATATGACTCTGTGTGGGCCCGAGTATGGAGGGTTGAGTGCTGGTTGCTCAGTGTCATGATGCACAACGCCGAGTACTTATGCAGGAATATGGGAAGAAGTGAGTGCAGCCAAGGAGGGGGCATGCAAATGTTAGTGATGAGCTCCTTAGCTTGCCCAATGAATGTCGAGTTGCATATTTGATCCAGAGGGAGTGAAGGCTCGACTAGCTCTGCTAAGAGTGTGGGGGGTTCTCTGTATAGTACTTCTGCCAGAGATGTGCCAGGGTCCTCTTTGTACACGGCCCAAATGCCTAACATTACCCATGGTAAGGCATCAGTCCACTCTCCTCTGTGGCACATCAGTGGAGCTTTAAGCATTCAGTGCCAGAGTTCGATAAGCCCATTGCTCTGGTGGTGGTATGCTGTTGTCCTTAATCATTTCACCCCGCACTGTTCACAAAGCTGCCAGAAGAGGGCGGACTCAAACTGGCAGCCCTGGTCAGTGCTGATAGAAGCTGGGCAGCTGAAACTTGAGATCCACACTAATAAAAGTGCTCGGGCCACTGCATTGGCTGTGAAAGTAGTGAAGGAAATTACCTCTAGCCAGTGGGTAAACCTGTCAATGGTGGATAGTATGTAATGAAAGAGACCTGAGGGGGTTAAGCGCCCAATGATATTGATGTGTATGTGCTGAAATCTTCGTTTTGCCACATTGAATGTACCCATGGGGGCTCTGCATGACATCCTACTTCTGCGCTCTGACAAGCCACATACGCTCGCACCCAACTGTGACATTGTTCTATCACCCTGGGCCAAATGAAATGTTCGGATACCAGACGTGTGGTGGCATGTATGCCAGGGTGTGCCAAGTCGTGAATACTATAAAAATGTCCAGGTGGAGGTGTGCTGGGATCACCGTACGTACGCGCCCTGTTGACATGCACCAGATGGGCGACGAGAACCCAGGAAGTGTCCGTAACTTGAGTTTGGGTCCTGTTTCAATATCGGAGCACAATGCAGCAAGTTCAGGATCATCTTTTTGCAATCTAGGGAGTTCACTGAGGTCCAGTTCTAAGATAATACCAACACATGAGATAAAAATTCGGCATAATGTATGTCATTCGTAAACTGGCATATGAGGTCCATATGACGGAAACATCTTGAGCCTGAGTCCTTGCCTGGGTTGCGGAAAGTGTATATGAGTGGTCTGTGGTTGGTAAGTACCACAAGATGGCGACCTTCGATATCGTCTTGGAAATATTTGAAAGTGGTAGTTCTCGGTCAAAGGTCGACCATTTGCGTTGGGAAGCAGACAGTTTGTGGGAGCTGTACAACAGAATCCACAGATTGCTGAAGCACTGCCCTCATTGCTGTATCACTCACATCTGTATTAAGCGAGATGGGAGGATCAGGGATGGGATGAGCGAGCGTAACGACCATCTGTAAGGCTGACTTGAGATTATGTCTCGAGTCCACGTGACTGCACAAGACTCTGAAGTGTTGTTGCCTGCTGTAGCATCCGTCAGTGGAGCTTCTATGTCAGCAGCATGGGGAATGTGTTTGCGGTAGTAATTTACCATTCCTAGGAAGTGGCGGATGCCGTTGGCAGAAACCACATGTCCCAGAAAAGTGACACTAGTGTGACAGAGTTGTGACTTAGCATTCTTCACTGCAACACCATTTGCTTTTAATTGTTGTTAACACTGTATTTAAGTGAAGTTCATGTTCCTTGAGCGAGGAAGAAAAAATTAACAAATTGTCCAGGTATGCATACGGAAAGTCTACTTATCCAACCAATGAGTCAATGATCCGTTGCCACATTGTGCAGTGTTTTTAAGGCCAACCGGCATAAACAGATACTCAAACAATCCGAAGAGGGTGATGATTTTTTCAACATTCCCGGGTGCCATTGGCAGTTGGTAGTATGTCTTGTGACAGTCCATCACACTGAAAATTTGTGCCCCGTGCAGTTGGGAAGCAGAGTCTTGAATATTTGGGGTGGGATAATTACCTAAAATTGTTCTGGTGTTAAGCACTCAATAGTCACCGCAGAGGTTAAAAGTGTCACCTTTCTTAGGCACCAGGTGAATGGTCGATGACTAAGTACTAGAAGAAGGGCGAATAGTCTTACTATCTGAAAGTTCCTGAATAATCACTTTGGCATGTTTAAGTTTTTCCAGGTTTAAACGCCTAGTCTTTGCGTGCACTGGTGGACCTTTGTGGTATTGATTCTGTGGACAGTACCATTGTTCATCGCAAACACCAACGGGGATGATGAACCTGCACCCCATGAAGTATGACTGACCTATAATGCATATGCTTGTGTGTTGTCGGCCGGTGGATCAGCAACAGTGGTGGTGTTCCATTGACAGCCTTTGTCATGGAGCTCGGTGCGGTACTTGGCAGTGGTACAAACACAGCTTCTGTCTGGCAGTAGAAAAGTTACGCAGCATCAGCGGCTGGTGCGAGGCGGTGGTACGGGGGCCGAGGGCATGGCCGTCTTTGACAGCTGGGTGACCTGCTTATGAGCAACTGTTAGCTTGGCTTGTACGGCAGCGATGCGTAAGTGGAGGGCTTCATTGTTGTCCCAAAGCTCATTTTTGTGTGATTTAAAAGAGGTGTTAATGTCCTGCAGTTTAAGGTTTAAATTAGTTATACCATGATAATGGATCAAGGAATTATTGCCAGATTAACGTGGGGGCAAGGTTGACGCTCAAATTTAATACCTGCGGGCAAAGGTACGACTCTGACCTCTGCCCCCACGTCAACTAGAAACAAAAGGCAAGACACTGCATCTTTCATGTACAAGTGTCCTGGAGCATGAGATATAGAAGTATTAAGAGACAGGCATCTGTGCGATGCAGCGCAGCCCATAGTGCCTGAGTGGGGTCACACTATTAGTCTGGGAAAGCACATGAGGAGCGACATTTCTTAGCCACGTCACCAAAGCAGGAATGGAAGTAACACCAAGCAGAATGGTGCATAGCATAATCTGTCAAGCTGGCTGAGGCCAAAGCGGCAGTAGAGGGGGTCGTGTTTGTAGATTCCTCCAATGGTGGCGCCACAGTAGAGCTGGTAGGAAAGGAGTTACGGTGGCGGCTGCCAGGTGGCGTTGGGTCTGTGCGCATGGGTGGAGAGTTGTACGCACTCTGTACTAAATGATGGAAACTACCACTTAGGTGTGCCAGCCTCCTGAGGCCTTAGTGCCACCCAGGGAGGGGGAGGGGAGGGGGGTGGAGGGGAAGGAGAAGTATGTAGGGGTGGCAGAATGTTGTAAATCTGGTCTGCAATCTTAAATTTAGCATCCAGTAGGGCTGAAGTGAAATGGAGAAGGTGAATTTGGACTTCCGGAGGAATTTTGAGCAACCAGATGTTCCAAAGCGTAGAGTCTGGTATATGATGTGTGTCAACCATAGCATGGAGTGACACTGGAGCTGCAAAGGGATCTGGAACCCAGCAACTCGTGACTGATGATGAGACAGATAGCTTCCTCTGTAGACCTGGATAAGCGCTCAAGGCTGGTGCATCGAGCGAATGCATATTTGTCCATAGCGAGACGCAAAGCCACAATATCACAGATCAGGTCCCGTTCATCATGGAGGTGACATAGTAAGCAAAGGAATTTCGAGTTGTTGTCAGCAATGCCGTGTAGCTGCAGGACATGTCAGACCAAGGCAAACCATGTGAATGGGTGGTCATTGCAAAGGGGTGGTAGCTTAGGCCAACAGATAGGGAAGTTGTGGTGTAACCGTTTGTCGGAACTGTTGCTCCCTGTCTGTAGCTCTGCAGTGTAACTGGCTTAGGTGCAGTAGTGGTGTACCAGTTCACAACACTGTCAGTGGTGCGGTAGGCACAGCTAGCTCGAGAAATCAAAGAGTCAGGTATTTGACGGAGTAATGCCAAAAGGCGTAGAATGGGCTGGAGTGGAAGAGTCGATTGATATGCAGAAAATGACAGAGTACAGTGTCCGGGCCCCTCCACTACAGGTGCAGTAACGTTGTTAAAATCACCTAACATTTGTGGAACTCACACGCAGGAATGGCATGTGCCATCAGAAACACTCGCAAAGCGGATGCTGGTGGTAAGGGGGGAGGGGGGGGGGGGCTGGTGCAACATCTGGAGTTACAAGATAAACGTGAAATTTCCTGTTTTGAGCATCCAATTTGTATCACCACTGACTCTAGTGGTTAAGTCACACTGGCACTTGGGAAATTGCAAACCTAGTCACTGGTGTTTCAGCACATTGTGTTAGCCATTTTTGACCACTCAGAACACGTGGGAGATTCACATTCAACGTAAAATGCTCACTTGTGAAGTTTTGTGCATGAAAAATGTTCTGGTGGTAAGAGACACTGCCACATGCCAGCTGATTCATGTACGATAACGAAAAGTTATTGTTCACATCTGATGCCGGCACTTGTGGCTGTGGGAATGTAGAAGCACTGTCCTGTTGAGTGCAGCTAGTCGGTGTGTTCGGGAACTGCATCGAACTGTTGGGAACACAAGGTGGATAATTGGAGAGTGATGCTAGAGCATTCGTTGGAAAACCTAGTGAGCTTGTGTGCAGTGCAGCGGCCAGTAAGCGATCCATTTTGTACTGTGCAACAGACTGAGAGTTCATTGATGCACTTGAAAATAAATTCGGGGTCACTAGCATGGGTTTAGTGTGTAGGATTGCCGGATCCAATGATGTACACTACACCACATGTAATAAGCACTATTTTATTGGTCCGAAGCACACATATACAGACATACACCTCTCTTGATTCTCGGTACACTTGTTTTCCATTTCACACATGACCACAGACTGCTCACAAATAGCTTTCCAAACAAAGATGTTACACACGGCTTGGTCGACAGTCGCCACATACTGTTAAGAGTGAGAGGCAGGTCCCATATTCCTAAATTTCAGGAAAGCATTTGATACATGCCCCACTGCAGATTGTTAATGAAGGTTTGACAATACAGATTAGGTGAGATATGGGAGTGGTTCAAAGACTTCTTAAATAATAGAATGCAGCACGTTGTTGTGGACGGTGAGTGTTCATCAGAGATAAGTGTATCATCAGGAGTGCCTCGGGGAAATATGATGCGACAGCTCATTTTATAGATATATACTATCTGATCAAATGTCTCTGGACTCTTCTATATAATGCAGAATTAGTTACTGGATGTCAAGAGAGTTGGACTGGCCAATATACAAGAGGGCAGTGTTATCGTGTTGTCAGGAAAGAAGCAGTAACGGCAGAATGGTCAGTCAGGAGAGCTGTTTGACTTCAAACATAGACTAGTCATTGGACATCACCTTTGCAACAAATCTGTCAGTGATATTTAAATCTTTCTAAACCTGGTCAAGTCAATTGTTGGTGACATGACTCTGAAGGGAAAATGTGAAGGAACAACAACAGATAAACCAAGACCAGGCAGAACTCATGTACTGATGGACAGAGACCAGCGAGCATTGTAGAATTTGATTATAAGAAATTGCATGAAACTAGCAGAAGGAATCATTCATTAGTTCCAAAGTACTACCAGCAATATAGCTAAGACAATGACTGTGCACAGGGAGTTAAAAAGAAAGGGGTATGACAATTTGCTCCTCATTCGTGTAGTCAACGACAAGTGACACTTAAGGTAGTGTGAAAGTGACACACTAGACTATAGATGACTGGAAACAAGTGATTTGGAGTGATGAATCATGCTATATGCTGTGGCAAGATATGCAAGAGTTTGAGTTTGGCAAATGCTTGGAGAACATTGTCTGCCTGCCAACATGTGTAGTTCCAACAGTGAGGTATGGAGGTGATGGTGTTGCAGTATGGAGGTGTTTTTATTGTTAGGGCATTGCACAGGCTTCTGTGGCCAGAGTCAGTTGACAGAAAAGTTTTCTGAGTATTTGTATCATGTAATAATTTAAAAAATTATACTGGATAAACTAGTGTTTCAGTCATGCATACAGCCACGGTAGACCCAGAAGAAGGCTATTCTGACCTATACTTTCTTACATTATGACACAGTACAATACTCAGAAACTTATGTTACAGTACAGAAATAGTTCAGAGACAGTGATTGTATAATCTTGAGAATGCACCCTATAATAAAGCAGTATCAGTTACACAATTGTTTGTAGACAGAAACATTCCTGAAACTGACTAACCTAAACCAAGTGGAACACCTCCAGCCCAGCTTCCCACATCAACATCTCTGGTTTCAGTTCTTGAGGAAGCATGGGGGTGACATACTTGCATGCACGCACGCACGCACACACACACACACTAATAGGTGTCTGAATACTTTTGATCAGACAGGGTAAGCAGCAATCTATAACTGTTTGCTGATGATGCTGTAGTGCAGTTGGAAGTGTCGCTGTGGAGTGGCTGGAGTAGGATATAGGAAAGTTCTATGAATGTCAGCATGCTCTAAATGTAATAAAATGTAAGTTAATGCAAATGAGTAGCAAAAAATATCAAATAATGCTTGAGTACAGTGTTAGTGGTGTGCTGCTTGACACAGCCCTGTCAATGAACTGCCTAGGCATAACACTGACAAGTGATATGAAATGGAATGACCCTGTGAGGTCAATATTAGAGAAGCAATAGTTGTCTTCATTTACTGGGAGAAGTCTAGGAAAGTTTTACTCATCCACAGAGAAGAGCACATACAGAACACTACTGTGACCTATTTTTTTTTGAGTACTGCTTGTGTGCTTGTGATCCCTCTGGGCTGGAATAAAGGAAGGTGTTGAAGTGATTCAGAAGTGTGCTAGTAGTTTTCTTACCAACAGATTTGATGAACATGTGTGCATTACCGAGTTGTTTTGTGAACTGAAATGAGAATCCCTGGAGAGATGATGATGTTCTTTTTGTGAAGCACTGTTGAAAAAATTAGAGAACCAGCATCTCTGGCTGACTGCAGTATTGTATTCTACTATCACCAATGTACATACTGCATAAGGACCAAGAAGACGAGAAATTAGGATGTATACAGATTCTTACAGGAAGTCTGTTTTGCCTCGCTCCATTTGCAAGTAGAACAGGAAAGTGAATGACTAGTATTGTTACAAGGTACCCTCTGCCATACACTGCATGGTTACTTGTGGAGCATGTGCATAGATGTCGATTTAGATCACTACGTAATCACACTATGCAAAGGTCACTCACACCAAGATATAATGTCCTACACGATGTTGCCCAACGGCCTTCTACTGTGACAGTCGCAGCACACATGCAAACTGCTATGTAATTATACTTCTTCAGCCACGTTTTTAGTACGACACTAGATGCAACAAAGGTAGTCACAGTGGCAAGCAACCCAGTTAACTGTGTGACCTTGCTTATTCATGATAGTATCCCTACAAGCTCTGGGTACACGCTGCCATCAGCCCTGTTGGCAGATCTACGGTCTATCTGTTCAGGCCTGAACCTACAGATGGTACAATAGTTTGGATGTTATGTACTGAGTCTAACACAACAGGTAACAATATACTGACATATGTAGGCTAGGGAACTCCACAAATAAGGTTGGTGGGACAGATGAACATCCCCAGCAAGCCACTTGGCCAGACTTCCAAGCACTTCTCTATGGTGCTCATCGCATGTCAAGTTTCAAAGCATCCCATTGAACAAGGTGGTGGAGCGATACATACCAAATGGTTAGTGTTGATACCTTTGGTGTGGAAGGATGTGGTTTCTGTTCCTGATAACTTATCAGATTTTTTTTCTGAGGTAGTGAGGTCTGGAACAGGGTCCACTCAGTCTCACAAGTCCAAATGATGAGCTGTTCGAATAAAGAAGCAGAAAACCATCAGAATTTGTCTATTGGCAGTAACAGCTGGTGGGATTGGTGACATGTTGATCACATAGCCTATGATCACAGGTCACTTGTCTTAGGCATATTGTCTTGGAGGTAGCAGTTGGCTTGTCAGAAGCGCTGCAATCTGTGATTGGTGTCTAGTTTCTTTTTTTACTTACTTGTTTATTACTTTATGGTATGTAAGGACTACCATAAGCTACAACCATTATGACAGTTGCTCTCAGCCCCCCCCCCCCTTTTTTTTTTTTTTTTTCCCCAGATCAGATGTTTTCCATCAATTCATTGTATCTAGCACAGTTTTTATCAAACCATTTGGCAGAAGTCGTTCTGAAGATATTTCGTTGGTTTTGTGTGTATTCCAGCTATATAAAAGTCCCAATTCTTCTTCGTGATTTGATGTTTGTGTACTAGGATATGCCTGTTTTAGGTTTCCATTAAAAGAAACCAACACTATGTGTACTCTGTATCTGTAATTTCTTCTGTGTCAGATTATATTTCTTGTTTAGATTTCTTAAAATAACCTAGAAAAAACACAATTCATTCAGTTTTGGACAAGACAAGCTACATGATCAATAACAGTACAGCACAGAGGAAAGTGAACATGTAAAACTGGTTGTTCAAAATTTCTGGATTTGAATATAGATCAGAACTTGAATTGGAAGTCACATATTAAAGGTCTTCTGAAACATTTGAATTCTGCAACATTTGCTCTGCAGGTACCTGCAAGAACATAGCCAAAGAGGGGGGTCTGGACCCCCCAATCACCCAGATGAAGTTACACTTGACCTAGTTGCCGTGTAGTGTAATTGATAGGTATAACGATTTTCAGTCATATGACAAAAAAGGGATTTGCCCTATCGATAGTCAATAAGTCCTTCAATAGATTTAAAGTATCTATATATCGACAGCACTGTCGGCTATCACCCATCTAACCAAACTGTGCCTAAAGAATATCACCTCAGTTGTGTGACTGGATCCATGATTTCCTGTCAGAAAGGTCACAGTTCATAGTAGCAGATGGAAAGTCATTGAGTAAACCAGAAGTAATATCCGGTGTTCCCCATGGAAGTGTTATGGGCACTCTATTGTTCCTGATCTATCTTAACGATGAAGGAGATGATCTGACTAGCCGTCTTAGATTGTTTGCAGGTGATGCTGTCATTTACCATCTTATAAAGTCAACAGATGACCAAACCAAATTGGAAAGTAATTTAGATAAGATATTTGTATGGTGCAAAAAGTGGCAATTGACCTTGAATAAAGAAAAGTATGAAGTTATTCACACGAGTACTAAAAGAAATCCACTAAATTTCAGTTATGCAATAAGTCACACAAATCTGAAGGCTGTAAATTCAACTACATACTTAGGGATTACAAATAACTTAAATTGGAATAATCACACAGAAAATGTTGTGGGTACAGCAAACCAAAGACTGCGATTCATTGGTAGAACACTTAGAAGGTGCAACAGGTCTACTAAAGAGACTGCTTACACCACACTTGTATGTTCTATCCTGAAGTATTTCTGTGTGGTGTGGGATCTGCTTTGGGTGGGACTGATTGATGACACCAAGAAAGTTCATAGAATGGCAGCTCATTTTGTATTATAGTGAAATAGGGGAGATAGTGCCACAGACGTGATACATGAATTGGAGTGGGAATCATTAAAACAAAGGCATTTTTCGTTGCAACAGGATCTTCTCATGAAATTTGAATCACCAGTTTTCTCCTCTGATTGCAAAAACATTCTGTTGACACCCACCTACATAGGGAGAAATGTTCATCATGATAAAATTAGAGAAATCATGGTTTGCACAGAAAAATGTAAGTGCTAGTTTTTCCCACGCCCTATTTGAGAGTGGAATGGTAGAGACACAACTTGAAGGTGGTTCATTAAACTCTCTGCCAGGCACTTTATTGTGAATAGCAGAGTAATAACGTAGATGTAGATGTAGATTTAGATTTAGCCAACAACAACAACTGAATGTAATTGTTTTGCTAATCAGTTCAGTTCTTACTTGTTGTTGAATTTAATGTAAGTGCTGTTGTTTATCATTTTTGTGCTGTGTGCTGTTATGACACTTTCTAATTATAGATAACTTTGTTGCAAGGAAGAAGAGTAATGCCAGTTTTGATTTGTCCACTTGATTTATGCTGTTGGATGTTAGCTCTGGAGTCATTATTTGGAGACAGGTAGTAGTTTGGGGTTACAATAATTCAGCATTTCACATGACAGTAGAGCAGTAAACAAGTTTACAGATAACATATTAAAATCAGTGCATAAAAATATACTTGGATTTGCCTGTGTTGACCAAACATTGTGTGTTGATTGACAGAAATATCACTGAAGCACCAATGGTTGCATATTTTTAAAAAAATTAGTAGCCCAAATGGCTAAATGGCACCCAATCAGGCCACCCAGTTAGTACTCAGGTAAAAGTTACATATTGGACCCCCCCCCCCCCCCCCCCTGCATTTTTCCATATGGTGCAGATATAAAGATTACACTCTGCTACCGGTCAGTTTCTTACCACAACCAGATTTTCTGCTTTCACATTCGTTGACTTTCCTAGCTCACGAACAAATTGTCACTGTCCAACTTAACCTATACCTTAGACTACTCTACCAATCAGTCTGTCACCACAATCAAGATTTTAGGGGGTGGGGAGATGAGGTGGGGAGCAACACACAACTTCAGCAGTACTCAGTTTTGAAACCAGTTCTGATATGCAACGATGGGGTGGGGTTAGTGGAGAGCAGTAGGGGTATGTGATGATAACACATTCTAAAGTTCATTCATTTCTGAAAGATTTGTTCAGTGGGTTGCTCGAATTTGTACAAGCAAACTGCACCTAATATTCCTCCTCCCCTCCCCCCTTTTTTCATCTGAAATCTGTTTACATTCTTGTAAAGCTACACCAACTGAAGCCAGGAATTCCGTGCACCCTAAATCTTAAAATATGCATGTATTCTTTTACTACAAAGTGACCAGACATGTACAATTAAAGAAAAAACATGCAGTATCAGAATTTCTTCCCTTGTTGCCATGTATTTTATTTTATTTTAAAACAATGCATAACAACCAGTTTTCCCAAATACTCCTCCAACTTTGGATAGCTCTACATGTTGAAGTGCTGTACTAACAACCCATGGATTTGGGAGGTGAGATGGTATGAATCCATCTGATGACAGCCTTGAAACCAGGTTTATGTGATATCTCATTTACAATTTCAGCAAATTCCTTCCAAATTCTTTTCTTTCCTGATATGTACCAATTCCCTAAAAGATGCAAAAGAGCTGCATTGCAGGTGAACAGAATATCACTTCAGAGACACCCAGCACTAAAAGCCAAGTGATAAAATCAGTATGCATGCTACAGCAAGCACTTTCCAATATATTCCCAAACTCTGCACATAAAAATAGGATTCTTCTGTGGTTCTTACCTTGGGTTCTATTCGTGATAGATTGGTAGGGTCAAGTGTTTTGGATAGTCCTTGGGCTAGGGACTATTTTTATACCCAAAAGATGGATCATTTTAATCTGACTATCCTATAGTCATCATCTTCTTCATTTCCCATCTCTCCAACATCTGGTTGTGTTGTGGTATCAATGGTACTTCACTACTTTACTTGGTCTTTCCACCATTCTGTTTCCACAGTTTGGTTCCATAGCAGGTCTCTGCTCCTTAGACTCATCTTTATTGTATCAATCCATCTTGTTCTCGGTCTTCCTCTTGGTCTCTTACCCTCAGTCTTGAACTCCATCATTCTTCTCAGTATGTTTCCCCCTCACCCATCCTCTTCACATGCCCAAACCATATCAATTTATTCTTTTCAATTTTCTCAGTCAACTTCTCCACTCTAATTTCCTTCCTAACATCTTCATTTTTCACTCTCTCTCTCTCTCTCTCTCTCTCTCCCCTCGTCCTCCCTAGTATACTTCTCAGAAACTTCATTTCATTGGATTGTATCCTAATCTCCTCTCTTCTAGTCATAGTCCAAGACTCGGAGCCATAAATTAGTATGGGTGTGAAGTAAATCTTGTATAGCACCAGCTTGCAACTCATTGGCACTTCCCTACACCAAGCCCCTCACACACTGGTAAAATGTACTGCTCTGTTGTATTCTTTTGCTAATTTCTGTCTCCAAATGAGCATTCTCCATTAATACACTTCCCAAATATTTCAAGTTGTCCACTATTTCAATATCCTGTCTGGTTACCACCGTGGTCTTGCTTTCCTCCACACTAAATTTCATTCCATATTTCTCGACCCTATTGTTCAGGATGTCTATTTGTTTTCGTACCTCTTACTGCTTGTTCCCAACACCACAATATCATCAGCAAATAGTAACAGCTTCATCTCCCTTCCTCTATGGCAGGCTGTTCTAGCTCTTCGGCTCCGTTGTGAGCCGCGGAGCGCTCACTGCTCCAGGGAGTCATGTCGCTCGCTGTGTCCATTCAATTGTGCCGGCACATGGCACGGCTGGCAGAGGCAGGTGGCAAGGCAAGCATTTTAATGTGCCAGCTGCGTCTTACAAGATTGACAACCTCATACTCTTAGCTGCTAAGACATGGTGACATGCTACACCAGGAAATATGATGTTCAGGAAATAAATAAGAAACAACTGTTTTACAAGATATTGCATACTAATTTTATTGGGCCTCTGTAGCTTGACATTTTCTTTTCATTACAAGATCGGAAATATCAGGTGTCAAAGTGTTTTTGCAGCGTTAATGCAGAGAATGGCCGTTACTGTTGCATCCTGAACAAACTGTGGCACCGATGAGGTCGACACCAGTATCGATCTGAGAATCATCTTTGAACTGAGCAAAACATTATCTTTGTGTAGTTCCACCATCTAGTTATTTGTAAGCCTTACTTGTGTAAAGAGGTGAATAAATGAACTCGTGATAATAAGGTGTTGTTTGGTGTATCTCGCCCGATCATCCACCTCAAAACGATCCTTCCTTACTTTTTACTCTTTTCATTGCTGAGAAAAGCTGCTCACAACAATACGTAGATCCAAACATGCACATGATCTGAGCGGCATTGTTATGAAGCTTGGGAAATGCTTTTTGCTGTAATGAACAATACCATGGTGACAAATCCAACGTGTTGTAGTACCTCTCTTTCAACAAAGTTGAATTTTGCAAATCAATAATCTCCAATTGAAGTGACGATGACAAGTCATAGGGGGAAACTGAAAAAGGAGTGCTGAACACCTTAAGTTCCATTTCCAAACTAGTGAGGTCTCGGAATCGTGTTTCAAATGAACTTTGCTTGGTAATCGCCGAAAGTAGTACCTTCAGGTAGTTTTAAACAAGCAAGACGATTGAAGAACGTTAAATGTCCGTTACTCATCTGCCTCTCAAATAAACGTAACTTTTCCATGAGCGCTTTGATCTGGTCGTGCATGTCAACGATTAGCTGCCCTTTGCCCTGCAATGACAGATTTAGATTATTCAGATGCATAGTTATGTCAGCTAGGAACACCAGGTCTGATATACATTTTATATCTTTCAGACAACACATTTCTTCCCCTTTCATTTCGATAAAAAGGGATATTTCCTCACAAATGGCAAAGAAAACATCAAGAACTTTTCCCTTACTCAGCCAATGAACTGTACTGTGGTAAGGTATATCCACATACTCCACTTCCATATCTTTCAGGAATCCTTTGAATTGGCGATGATTCATATTGTGACGCTGCACAAAATTCACACACTTCATGACATCTTTCATTACACCACCTAGCTCCACTGTTTCAGCACACAGTGCCTCTTGGTGAATAAAACAATGAAGAATCAAAATGTCTTTCCCAAATTCATCCCTGAGTTTGTTTTTCAAATGAGAATCAAAACCTTGGTGACGCCCGATCATTTGTGGTGCACCGTCTGTCACTACAGAATGGAGCTTATCCCACGGCAAATTGATATTGTCCACTGATTCACAAACAGCTTCAAAAATGTCACGTCCTGTTGTGGTGTAATCGAGTGGTACCACATGCAAGAGTTCTTCAGTTACTTGCAGCTCCTTGTCGACACCACGCACAAAGACTGGCTATTTCATCTGTCACCATTATAAATAATAGTGGTGATATCACACTACCTTCTCTTAGTCCCGTAACATTCTTAACCATTCAGTTCTTCCAACTGGTGTCTGCACACGACTAGAGCTTTTTTCATACATTGCCTGGATGACTTCCAAGTGTTTGCTTTCCAATTCCCTTTCTCTTCAAGGTTGCCCACACCTTTTCCCTGGGAACACTGGCATGTGCTTTCACTAGGTCGAGAAATGTCATCTGTCCCATACTCCCAATGTCTTTCCATCAACTGTCTCATACTAAAGATTGGGTCCACTGTTGATCTACCGTGACGAAAGCCATAACGCTCCTCTTCTAACTGCTCTTCCAATTTTTCTCTCACTCTTTGTTCCAGTATCCTCTCCATTATTTTTGGTACTTGGGATATGAGTGTGATCCCTAGATAGTTGTCACATACTTTCTGGTCACTATTCTTAAAAACTGGGATTATTATTCCCTTTCCCCATTCTTCAGGTATCCATTTTTGGGTCCAAATGCATCTTATTAGTCTGTATAGCCACTGTAGCCCAACTGATCCAGCTGCCTTTATCGTCTCCACAGTAATTTCATCTATCCCAGGTGCCTTTCCTGTTATCATTTTGCACCGAGCTAGTTCCACTTCTATTGTCATTATATCCTCTTCTTCCAGACCCCTGCCCCCCTGACATACTTCTATTCCCTTTCCATTGTCATTCTTCAAATTTAATAATTTATCAAAGTACTCTTTCCATCTATCTGGCTATCTCCTCTGGTTGCATTAATAGCTCTCTGCTTTCCCCTTTCATGTGCTTTGTTTATGTTGTTTCCTTCCTCATCCTCTATGTAGTTCCATATATCATCCTCTTACCACTAGTAACATCTTTTTCCAACTCTTCGGTGAATTTCTCCCAGCTTTTCCTCTTTTCTTCTGCTACCATTTTCTTAAACTTATTTTCACTATCCTGTTATTTTATTTTACTTTCAGCTCTTCAGTCTCTGTTCCATTCATGACAGGCTATCTTCTTTTCTTTTACTGATTCCTTCACCCTCTCATTCCACCATGGAGTCTCCTTTACCTTTACCCTTCCCCTTCTGGACACACTGGCACAGGTCTTCTCAGCAGAGCTTACGAAAACTCTTTGAACTCACCCCATTCCTCTTCCACATCGCCATGCTCAGTGTTAGGGATTTGATGCTTAAGTAACTCCTTATACTTTTCTTGTACCATGCCATCCTGTAGTTTCCACACTTTTCAAGGGTAATCTCAAAAGTAAGGTCTCCTATTTTTTTATGAGTACAGAACTGTTTGTGTGGCAGTTGGTCACACTGTTATGAAGAGTGCTTCACGCGCTGTGTGTAAACATGCACACACCACACTGATGTGCTCAGTCTTGGCTTGGCAGCCATTGAGAAGGGAGCTCCTGTTGGATGTTACCACCAAGTGTGAATTGTGCGCAGTTATTTGGTTTTTGAACACAAAGGGCATTGTGCTGATGGAAATCCATCACCAATTGATGGAAGTGTATGGTGAGTCATGTATGGATGTCAAAAATGTTTGTAAGTGGTGTAGAGAGCTTGCAGCTGGTCGGACAGAAATTCACGATGAACAAATGAGCGGAAGACCATCAGTTTCTGAGGAGGGAGTGTTGAAGGTTGATCAAAGCATGCATGAAGATCGGCAGATCACCCTGGATGGTCTCTGCACATTGATTCCTGAGGTTTCCCAAGGCACTGTTCACAGAATTTTCATGGAAACATTGAACTACCGGAAGGTGTGCGCAAGATGGGTACCACGCATGCTGACTGAGGAACAAATGCGGCAATGAGTTGATGCTTCCTGCGCATTTCATCACCACCTTGCAAATCGAACAGGACAACTTTCTGGACTCAATTGTCATGAGTGACGAAACCTGGGCATACCACTTTACACCTGAGACCAAGCAACCATTATGTCGGTGGCAGCATCCTTCTTCGCCAAAGGTGCAGAGCTGGTATGACATGGGCATACAAAAACTGCCACAGTGTCTACAAAAATGCAGTGACAGAAATGGTGATTATGTCGAAAAATAGCTAAATGTTCAAGCTGTAAACTGATGTAAACCATTGTAGAAATAAACAGGTCTATGTACTTACACAAAAATAGGAGACCTTACTTTTGGGATTACCCTTGTATTTTCTTTTCCCTTTCTTCCAATATGTCTTTCAATACATTAAATCTTATCTTTGCCACCACCACTCGATGGTCTCCATCAAAAGCCTCTCCTGGGAGTGCAGTTATATCCATCAACTGTCTCCGATTTTTCTTTTCCACCAGAGAGTAATCAATGACAGTTTTAGTCCGTCTATCACCCCATCCATACCTTGTTATCTTTTGACTGTTCTTTTTACAGAACCATGTGTTACCCACAATCATCCCATTTCTTTCACAGAAATCAACCAGTTTCTCTCCTTCCTCATTTTTTCCTATATCCATATGGCCAATTATCTCCTCCTTCCCTAGCCTTTCTTTGCCTACCTGCACATTTAGGTCACACATTACTATTGCTTCCACATCTGTAATTATACTCTCTAATACCTCTAGAAAATTCTCTATGTTCTCTTCTTTATTTCCTGTTTGTGGTGCATGTATTTAGATGAAACCCTTCACTACATTCCTTGTCCACAGTTCCCATCACTATCACTTGTGTATTCTACTGCTTCCACACATTCCTCTAGGTTTGGTTTTACTATGATACCTACTCTATCTTTGGCTTCTTGTCCACCACTCCAGTAGAGTGTGTAGCCTTTCCTCATTTTCCTCCTCCCTATTCCCTTCCATCTAACTTCACTAAGTCCTATCAGTACTATGTTCTCCTTTTCCATGAAGTCTATCAACTCTTCCGCCTTCCCAGTAAGGGTCATCACGCTAATGATACCCACCTTCATTGTGTTGGCACCTAGTCACCCACTTCTCTCAGTTCCCCAGCACCCCAAGAACTGCATGTCGCCTGCAGGGAATGCCCTAACCTTTTACGAGGCTGGTTTTGAAGTACCATTTCATATACAGGCTATTATTACGATGGGGTTGCCACTCCCAAAGGCATTTTACAGCTGCTACAGTATATGTTTAGGCCACTCCTAACATGGAGAACAGACACTATTCGTAGCCACCTCTTTGGACTACAGACGCTATGGGAGGGAAGATCTGAAGAGAGTTCTTCCGCTTTTCCACCGTTGGGACTTGTAAAATCCTCTTCCACTTTCCAACTGTTGTCTGTCTTCACCTGTTACCCTGATGAGGGACCCTTACAGGGTACTGCCCTCTGGATCCAGATAGACCAAGGTTTTTTTTAACAAGGTTGTTACTCCTCCCCCTCCTCCTTCCTCACCACTTGCAAGTTGAGGCCCAGGGCTTGGGACCAGCACTGGCAGGGTTTACTATGCTACAGTATAGGACCGAAATATGAAATTACACACTTATTCCTGCTTAGGCAAATAGAGCATATCAGTTGATTATTTTTGCATTTCATGAGGTCTATAGTGGGCCTTCAGGGGCTTAGGGAGGTATCATTAGTTCATTGGTAGTTTCTTAGAAAAACTGGTTTTCTACAACTTTTTCATTCCAAAACTGAGCCACTGATTTGAAGGCAGTTGTGCAGAGCAAGTGGCTGAAGGTTTTACTAAATATTCCTAAGATCTCAATTTCGAACAGCCTTGGAAATTTTGTTGATATCTTTATCTGCTACTGAGAGAGTGGTTCAAAGTTACCTTACACTTACACATAAAGTACACACACAGAATTTGGTGATAGTTGAAATGTAAGTAATAACCACAGCAGATCACTCAGAGTTTAGCTTTATATTCTCTATGCATTTATATAGAACTGCCATTTTCCTGTTTTCAAAAATCTTTTCCATTACTGAGAAACACCCAAAAACACAATTTTTGGGTACCAAAACTGAGCTGCAGATTCCAAAACAGCTATGCACAGAAATGGGTGCAATTTTTGCTACATATTTCTAAGATCCTGCTCTCAAACAAACTTGAAAATTTTCTTGATATCGTTATCCATTTCTGAGATATAGAGGTGCAACTTGACCATACTTGTAGACATAAAATATAAAATACACATACAAAATCTGGTGTGGCGTGAAAACGTACTTTATAAAGTGATGTAAAGGATCTCTGTTATCATCAGAATGGTTCTGGGAATCCCATGCTGCGATACTGAAGTACATGCAAAATTTTTGTGCACACAAAATCTGGTTGACGTGTAAAATTAGTTTGGAGTTATTTCAATTCCACATAAGTAAACTATCAAAATATTACTGACCTTTACAGTTCTTTTCATATATGATGGAAAGTAGTCAAAAAATGCTCATATCAGAGCAAATGAATATGCTCCTGTTTACAAGTCAAGGAAAAGTTGGTGTACTTCCATCAGCACATTTAACATTTACCCCTAAGTTTGGTATGCAGACATATTCATGCTTTTTTATGCTGTCAGAGAAGGAGACAGTGGCAGTAGGAGAGAGACAGAAAAGTAATAAATAATAGTAAGTAAAGTCTGTGACAGACAGTAAGCAGTGCTTGTGGTATAGAAAGAGTGAAGGAGATGATGACAGTGTACGAGAAAGAGAGATGCAGTGGCAGTGGAACACAGTTAACAGTGCTTGAATAAGAGTGAATTTTGTTGATTAGAGTGAAGGAGACAGGATCAGTGGGGGAGGAATAAAGAGATGGGGAAAGTGCAAAACTGTGAGAGACAGTGATAATGAAAGACAGATTTTATGACAATGACAGTGAGGAAAAGAGAGATGACGATAGTGAGAAGAGGCTGCAGCAGTGGGAAGGAATAAATGGTATTGTAGCAGTAAGAGAGAACAAGAGGGAGACAGTGACACAGAGAGAGAGGAGAGAGCAGTAGGAGGACAGAATGAAGGAGACTTTGGCTGTAAGGTGGGAGACAGTGACAGTTGGAAAGACACAAACAAAATGTTTGCATGCCAACATTTTTGAAAAAATTGTTAAAGGTAATGAGGCAGTAGGTAGCCTACTTTTCAGTCAGAGTCATTTAAACAGGAGTATATTTACCTTTTTTGTTCACCAATAGGACAATTTTTCCACTAGTAAATAATAATCCAAATACTCCTTAATTTAGCTGGTGTGTTTATCTGCAGATCTGCAGAGTGTGTTCTTTCTGCATTATATAAAGTGACAAATGAATACTTAAATCTGGAAATTTGGGAAGTGTAAGGTTGACTAATTCCAGGTCCTTTGATCCCCCATCACTTGCTCACCTTAAATTGAGACTGAAAGAAGAAGTGTGTAAAATATACTTGGAGGGTGAAGGGAGATTCAGTCATGACTGCCCATTAGTGGTTTGCCAAAATACAACACTCCAAAGTAATGAGATTATATTTCCATTCGGTGAAAACTCTAAGATCATTGCCAAAGGAAATGGTTTATTGTTCTTTATGGCAGTTCCACATTTTATGGAGCAAAATTGAGAAAATGCTCTATTATCCACCATGGCATAACAACATGATTAATATGCAGGTTTAAAGTGTAAAATACTCTGTCATATTAAGAATAAAAAATCAAAACATTCAATATGTTTAAATTTACTTCCTACAAGATCAAGATATACAAACACACATGAGAAAACCCTAGTACAGCGATGTGGCATAAATGTTATCGATTTTTATAAATGACAGAAATCTGATCCAACTCGCATAGATAGCCCTACCCATTAGTATACTGCTTCTGGGTTTTGTGGAGGTGATAGCGACATTTATATTAGAAGACTCAGCTGGGTTGTTATAGCAAAGAGGCAATACATTATATTAGAATTATAATTTGTTTGGCAATAGAGTAAAGTTATCATATTGCCAAATGAAGATGTATTTAATTATGCATTTGTGTATTTATTACATACTGTTGAGAGCATACATATACATTTTTAAGAAAACAGGTTGGAACCCCTCTTTGACAAAATCCTGCCTACATCCTTGCTACCTGTAGTTGTCAATTTTGATAATTTGATCAGAAAATGAACTTATTTTGCATGCTTCCTTCATTAATGATGTATGGAATAATGTTCTGTGGCAATTCCAGATAGAGATAGAAAGTATTCTTTATGCAAAAATGTGCTCTAAGAATAATATCTGGTGTCCATCCTCAAATGTAAATATAGGTGTCCCACAGGGTAGTGTCCTTGGCCCAATACTATTCCTCATTTACATAAATGACTTCCCACAGAGCATCAAGCAAGCATGGACAAACAATATTGTTTGCAGATGACTCAAATGTTCTAATCAGTGACTAATCACCAGATGCACTGAAAGAAAAAGCCGAACAAACACTAAACAGTGTACGTGAGTGGGCATCCAATAATAAACTAACACTAAATTTTAAAAAAAACAAATGCTGTTAACTTCTATGTCTGCAAAAAACCACACTACAACAACTTTAAGTTAAACGATGAAACTATAGAATGTGTAGACTACACAAAATTTCTTGGTATGCATGTTGACAGTCAGTTAAAATGGGAAGAACATATTAAAATACTTTGTAATAGAATCGCTACAGCATGCTATGCTCTTAGAATTCTGACTGCAGTGTGTGATACTACATGTGTCAGATCTGTATATTTTTCTTATATCCACTCCGTTATTACCTATGGAATAATATTTTGAGGGGTCAACAGTAAAAATATTCATATAGTATTCAAATTACAGAAAAGAGCAATTCGTATAATAACCAAGAGTGGCAGTAGGGCTCACTGTCTTGAACATTTCCAAAAGCTGGAAATCCTAACTGTCCCCTGTGAATACATTTTTCAAAGTATTATGTATGTAAAAAAAAAAAAAAATTGACTGCTATACGAAAAATTCTTTAGTACACAGCTATGAAACTAGAAACCAATACAATCTGCATCTAGAGAGGAAAAATAAAGTTAAAACTCAGCAGAGCTTCTTGTACAATGTCATTAAATTATATAATAAATTACCCCAAAAAATAAAAGATATTGACACAGTCAGACAGTTCAAAACAAAACTAAAAAAATTTTTATTAAATAAAAGTTATTACGCAGTAACGGACTATCCGAATTAAAACATGTAGTGTAATTAAAGTAGTCTGCATTGTAATACATGAGGAAATAACTATAATATGAAATCCAGAATTGTACAGTACTATAAGAAAAATACAAATTACATAACGATATAAAACTAATTTAAGATACCTCAAAAATGTGTGTAAATACTAATTTTGTGTGTATAATTGTAGGTATATTGTATTGTATATGATTTTGCTGACAATCCACACAATGTAAATTGTTACATGGATTAATAAAGAAATCAATCAATCAATCAAATATCATGCTGGTTACTGTCTTGTGAACTGAAGGTGCTGGCAGATAGCGAGAGTTTTCAAATCTACTTTGAATAATACCTATTGACAACTCTTTTTACTCTGCAGCTGAATTTATGAGCAGATAGTGTATATGTAACTGGGTCACGTATAATAAATTTTGTTACTGATTGAGTTTAAAACAAAAGATCTAGTTATGTATACAGCCAGTTTGTGGTAATGTTTTTACAAAGAAAATGTATGTTTAGCAAATTGATTGACAGGTTACAGGTCATTGTAAGCTGTCACAAATATGATCCACAAAGTTTTCAGACTATATCAGCTGCTTCTAACAGTAAACACAGCAAGTGAGATCACAATGTTGGATTTTTGTATTTTCTTACTTGTCAGACACTTCCCAAGTGATGTGCAATGTATTGGTGGATTATTTGTGGAGACTCCAGTAAAATGGCTTTTTGTAGTTGGTAGATGGATATTTTATCAATGTCAGTGGTTTTCAAGTGCCCATTGAGATATTTTGGTACTATTTCCAATGTACTGTGGATTGCTGGGATCATGTTCACTGGTTTACACCAGAGTCACTGTAGCACTTGCCCATACCTGGCAAGTTCTCAGTGTTTCTTGTAGAGTCTGCTATCACTTGGAATGGCAATGTGGATGATTTACACTTTCTTTTCCTCCATAGTTATAACATCTGGTGTATTGAATTACAGCATTCAGTCCATCTAAAGTCAGAGGTCCCACAATAATTTCCCAATTCCTTGCCTCTGGCAGATGATACCTTTGGCGCAAGTTCCAGTAGATCATTCATGCCCCCATATTGTGCCTCTATTCATGATCAGCCTCAGTCATGAAACTTCTGTAAAGTTTGGAAGGTAGGAGACGAGATACTAGTAGAAGTAAAGCTGTGAGTATCGGGCGTGAGTCGTGCTTCGGTAGCTCAGATGGTAGAGCACTTGCCCGCGAAAGGCAAAGATCCCGAGTTAGAGTCTCGGTCGGGCACACAATTTTAATCTGCCAGGAAGTTTCATATCAGCGCACACTCTGCTGCAGAGTGAAAATCTCATTCAGCCTCAGTCATGTTTTTGCAACAGCTCAAGGTACCATTAATTGATTCATCAGCTTCTTTGCTGAGTCTACATAATGGGTCTTTTCTTGATTTCTCAATTCTAGCTTTGATAGTGTTATTTATGGTGGCTTGTTCCTAAGCAGCAAAAATCAGTCAGTTCCCTTATTTAGAGTTCCATTTGTCAGCCAAGGTCAGCTCTTTTCTTTGGCAATTTTGTCTTTGATCTTCTACAAAAACTACTCATGCAATGCTTTATTATGCAGGCTGTCATCCTATGACTGTGTAAATTTGCAGGTCCATTCTTTTGCCTTCTTGCACATAAGAGTCACCTGCACTTTTCTCTTGTCACTTTGGACTTCATACCGTCTGTACAGGGATATAAGAGGAAGTTTTGTATACATCGTTCATTCCTCCATCTTTCTTGGAAGCAAACAGGTCAATTTCACTGAAAGTAACTACACTTTCCATCATGTTCTTTTCCGTGGACAGCATTGTTAATGCGCTCAACATAGTTTCAATCACTGCATTTCTTAAAAAAATATCTCAACCTCAATCACAGTCAATGGGCATCATGCAGACAATTGCCTGAAATTTGGTGTTTCAGAAAACATTATTTCCATGTCATTTTCAACTATGAACTGAGAAGTGAACTCCCTGAGATTACATACACTAATACAATTTTTAAACACAACATCTGATAAATTACAGGACAGTTCAGGAGGCATAGTAAGTATTTAAGGAGGTAGTAGTAAAAACTAATTTGAATAAAACATTGCATATAACATTTGCCCAATTTTTATTGATTACAAAGCTATAGCTATTAGAATACAACCTGTGGCAGTTATCGACTGCAAGAGTCTACTGCCTCATCTTTGCAAACAAACTTCTTTGAAAACTGTTGATCTCAGTGTGTTCCGAACTCTGTATTCGAGCGGATGTGTTTGTACTGACATGATCAAAATAAAGTTAATTCATTATAAATGAGCGAATACTTAATGTTGGATTTGATATTACCGTATGTAGCATCTCGATCCCCATACTGGTGACCCCAATGCTCACGAATGCCACTTACAATGCCAGAAATGTGTACTGGAACATCGCCATGGACAAACAATGCAGCAACCCTTTGTTGGATTTCTATGTCCATCGATTTCGCATCGCTCTGCATCTGGATGCAGTGTACAGGAAGTGTAGTTAGTGTGTAAATTGCTGACTCTTGTGTGAATCGTGCTTTTTGGTAACTTTCATCACCTTCTCACACATCGACAATGCGACCGAGGCACACACGTTGTCTGTCGAAACCCGCTCATCACATTGGTAATTTCACTTCCAGACAGTGCAGTGCTCCTTTGCTGATTAATTTGGACAATTTTGACTTGCTTTTGTGTGATAATTATTACAGTGACATTCGTCAGTGCAGTGTGCTTCAACACCAGACAATCATGCCAAACAATGGACTGCAACAAACGGGGACTATGTTGCAAATCCCAGCTCGCACGAACTCCAAACTATGGCTAAATCACATGCTTGGTTGAATTCACAAATGCCCATCACGGCTACCACGTCTTCCGCACCGCGTGCAAATTCGTTCGACCCAGTTTCTGCACAGCCCGCCTTCCAGAATCCGGAAGTTTGCGTCAACTTTTCCACCACTTCTCCGCACTCGTCCCTCATTTGCAGCATTCAACGACAGACATTTCTCTCGGGCCAACTTCCAATGTTGTTCATGGCCGTGGAGTATATATTCTCCTCTTATGGCATCACCGACGAAAGTGAAAAATAACTCTTACTCTTCAGGCACCTAAAGAACTATCATTATATAATTACGGACATTATCTGTGGCAATTTGAGTGACAAGTACACCAGAGCGTAAGGCACTTTAATTTGGCGCCTGTCGCCAACATCACAGGAACAATTTCATCAAGGGCATCCTACCGAACAACGACAATGCACCAATTACTCCGCCGGCTATGCCGGCTGTTTCTCAGTGCAACACTGGATGTTCCACTCCTCCCTGTACGCAGCACCCGAGCCGCATCGACTCTGCTCGACTGCTACCGACAGCAGCGTCACAGCTGCCGTCTACTGGCTCACTGACCTCGACGCAGTCAAAACAAACAGCTGCGCAACATACAATCCCACCACGGCTGCCGCACCCGCATCCTGTCAACAACTTGCCGACACTATGCACACTTACCGCCCGGCCGTTCACTACTCAATCGTGCCCGCAATTTGTTCACCCAACCCAGAAGATGATTTCAGTTGTATCAATGCTTCATACAGCAGTGAACATGTTCTGACTCCGCCGCCTCTGAGTACTGAGTTTCACATTCTCGATCACACACACGATCTCTTCTACTCAAACGTCAATACTGTGCCACCGACCTTGTCTTATACGCAAGGTTACCCTTTGATAGAGACAGATTCTGATTTCGACCCCATCTTACTCAGTGATACACAGCAGACTGCTTCACGACATACATTTTCGCCTGAACAACTGCAACATCTACGTGAGCAAATTGCGACATACAACTTGTTGGTACAAGATCAGTTACACATGCTGCAGCCATTTCTCGATGTCTTGGTAGGCGCGACCAGTGGAGGGAAGGAGTCACGGAAGGCATCCACAGGTTGACCGTGCCATGCTGCTGATGGCACGTTGGTAGCCAAAGGCGGCGGCGTGTCGGTGGGGAGAACATCGTCGTGCTGAGGATGTGCGGTGCAGCGGGGTTTTGAACCAATCAAAGGCATGGAGTGTGTTGTAGGTGCGATGCGATGTATTGCCAAAGTATTTGCCAGCAAGTGCCGCGGTAAGTGCAATGTGTCCAGTAACAGTTTGTTATTTGCCGTATGACAAAGGAGCAAGCATGCTGTGGCTTAACAGGTTGCGTAAGAGATGACGGATGAGCAATACTCAGGGTAATGATGGAGTTATAGAGCACGACACGCTCCTGTCATTGTTCAGCCTCTAACTGCTTCTGATCCTTCACTGTTACTACCAGCTACAACTAATACCCTGATGATCACGCTACATGGATCTATGTCCCAGATGTCACAACTGTCATCTTCACACCGCCTCAAGTGGAAATTCTACGTTACCGATGTGATACAAGCTACTTATTTACGCCGCTGCCACCTTTCCTTGGTAGTTCCAGACACTTCGTTTCTGTACCATGGCATAACCAGCCGCATCCCAGTGCTGGTTGCTTTGCCACTCTCTTCACTACCTCAGCAATGTACAACCAACACATCTGCCGTTTCTGCTTCGATGAGTAGGCATCTTTTCGCTCCAACACACGACCGTGCAGCAGTCTTGTGCGAGCAGCTTGCAGCCTTACAACTCGACCGCAGCACCGACAGCGCACACGCAGCTCCAGTTCCATTGAACTGCGTCGCCTCTCCGCCACGGACCAGTAGTTCATCTGCCGATTCGACTTCTTCACGTTCACATTACGTCTCATCGCTTTCCTGCTCCGACCATGGTTTCACCGACCATATCCGCCTTCCACCACCTCTCGCCATTGCCATGCCTCATGCACAGGGCTCACGGCCACATCCCTCAACCTCCGATCACAGCTTTTTCGCACATCAAAACACTGACACTGTCAACTCCGCTCGGAACATCCTGCCATCTACCACTGTAACACACTCACCGTCCACGGACTCTGAGGTGACGCTTCCGTCCACACCGAAGTCATCCGCTGCCAGGGTCAGTTATGTGCAGCTTGCTGTTTTCTCCCCTGCTACGACATCAAGTGCCTCTATAACTCCGTCATTACTGCAGTGTTGCTCATCTGGCATCACTTACACAATCTGTTAAGCCACAGCATACTTGCTCCTTTATGTCATACAGCCAATAACAAACTGTTACCAGACACGTTGCACTTATAGCGGCACTCACCAGCTAATACTTTGGCAATACATCACATCGCATCTTCGACGCACTCCGCACCTTTGATCGGCTCAAAACCCCGCTGCGCCGCATGTTCTCAGCACGACGATGTTCTCCCCACCGACACGCCGCCGCCTTCTGCTTCCACCGTGCCATCAGCAGCATGGCACGGTCAACCTGTGGACGCCTTCCGCGCGTCTTTCCCTCCGCTGGTCGTGCCCACCAAGACATCAACAAGTGGTCTGATCGCACCTCGCACTAGCACTTGCCACGATACAATCGGTCACGCGCACCTGTGCCTCAGCTGGCCGGGTGCACACACATTTCTCATCATCCTTACCGTGCTCCGCACTACCGGTAGGGGGCCTCCGTGGTGATTATCTACTGCAAGAGTCGACCGCCTCACCTTTGCGAACGAACTTCTTTCAAAACTGTTCATCTCAGTGTGTTCCGAACAGTGTATTCGAGTGGATGTGTTTGTACCGACATGATCAAAATAAAGTTAATTTATTATAAATGGGTTTGATATTATCGTATGTAACATCTCGACCCCCATAAACCCAATCAAATACACAAGGCGTCAAGCAAAGAAAATTCCAAAAATCAGTCGTGGGGTATGGAAACCAAGTACACACATTTCCAGGATGACATGCATGAACGAACAACATTGGAAATTGCCACTGAAGATGCTTCATAAGTAAAAGAAATAAAATGTATATGGGGAAAAGCAAACTGTGTTTCATTTAACTGAAGACAGAACACACCTCCATAAAAGGCAAATAATTAATTTCAAATTTAATTTCCTTAAGTTCCATTTCCAACTTCAGTACACTTTTGTATTTGCTTGACAACACCATGTGTCTCTCTTCTAAGCTTCTCTTTGATTTTTTTTATTATAGCAGCACTGTTGATAATTCAGACAATCAGTTCATCCCTTATGTTCACTTTTTCTCTGTATACTTCAGTTTTCAACCTTCCCCCAGGCAACAACCAAGATGAATGAGGTACTGGTACCTTGATTGCTAATAAATGTGAGCTTTTCTGGTGACCCATCTTCTGGAAAATGTTAGATTTAATTTACATGTCTCCTGTCTATTAGCATGTGTGGGGATGGGGCCCCATCACAGTGGTAAAACATACATGTTTTTGTAGCCAAAATAACCTTTTCCAGTAATGATGGAAGCTCATTTTTAGAGAGTAGGCAATGGCGTGATGCAGTAACACAACAGACCTGATACACAAATACACAAGGTCTTCCACATAAGCCCATCAACAGAAATCCTTAGGCGCTAGATCTCAAGATCTAGATCACCAAGAGCATAACAAAGAACACTGATTCAACAATGTGGAAGTTAGGGATTCTAAAGTCTGTGAACCACCATACCTCAGTGTGGGTGCCCTCTGTCTTGCTGAAGAATGGAATCCATATCATGAAGTTGTGGCACCAGCCATTTGCCTGGTCATCCTTTAGAACTTACAATAACTTAAACCTAACTAACCTAAGGACATCATACACATCCATGCCTGAGACAGGATTTGAACCTGTGACCATAGCAGTTGCACGGCTCCAGACTGAAGCACCTAGAACCACTCTACCACACTGGCTGGCTTAGCTGAATGAAGAAAATTAATTTTTGTACTGATATCCCATAGAAAACGTTAACTTACAGTGAGTAATGTTTATTTCAGCTGTATACTGAGACTTTTTTGTAATCCATAGTTGAATGTTGTGATTGCTAACCTTTCCACTGATGTGGAAGATTGCAGCATCACTAAAAAATGAGACTTGCTACAAATAATTCTTATTCCATGTATCACAATCCCCTCCTCTGTTATTAATAAATATTGTCAATTGTTCTTGCACCCATTTTTAGGAATTCCATCACCAAGTGTGTGCATCAATTTTAAGCGAGGAAGGAAGTTTGTAATAACACTTAAAAACTAAAAATATTCTCATCTGGTTCTTGTCAAAATTGTGGCTTGTTCAATAATCATTGCCTAGTAGACATTATGGGTTCATTTATAGACAGATAAGGACTATTTTGAAATGGATTTTTATTCTTTTTTCAATTTCATTCATGTATTTCAGCATAATTTTACAGTTTGGTTTCCGTTCTTTAACATCACAATTTCATGACAGATACTTGACAATATTGTATGCCATTTCAGATTTCTAACTTACGACACAGATGTTTTCTGAATGCTTGTGCCCTAACTCCAATACTAGTGCTCGTTACACACAAATCAAAAAGTGCAGGGAATCAAAGTCACTGTTCTGAGATGGTAGAACACATTAGTCTTTGCAACCAAAGAGTCTAATACAACTCACTACTTCCTGTTAAATGTTTTCAGAATAAATTATACAAATATGAAAGATGGCAATAGTTTCAAATTATAATCACTATTTCAAATTAGTTTTGTAATTGATGTTGTGTTATTGTACAGCGGTCATATTTATAAGAAAATGCGAGACTTATTTTTCTGATTACAAAAATCATTTCCATTGGATCAAATCATAAATTTAATGAGTATTGCATAGTACAGTAAGATAGAGACATGCAAGAACTGACCAGCTTCATTACAATAGCCCACCTAGAATTTTGTAAGCATGAGCCCACAGACATAATTCTATACCAAAATAATGGAACTGCCCCAAGCACAAATTTTTAAAATGTAAAATAATTAAATTTTCAGAAAGGAAAATATATCCAATATATGTGAGTGTAGCAGCAGCAGCAGCAATGATACATAACTAATGTGATCAAAATCAGTTTGAATTGTCATAATAAATAAAATTTGCTTCTAATGAACATAATACAAAAGCAAATCTTATGGATTATAACACACACAAACACACACACACACACACACACACACACACACACACACACACACAACACTGGTGTAATATTATGCAGTACTTATGATTTATTTCACAAACTGGTTTTCAACTGTTATGCCGCCATCAGGTACAAAGATAAATATGCGGTGCAGTGAAATTTTTGCAGGATCAAAGATTTTAACTAGTGCAGCTGAAGAGTATCTCTGTGTCCAAATATGAAACTGTTAAAGTTAGACTTAGGAATAACACGAGAGATGATATTTAAGAGAAAATGTGATTTAAGATTGTTTAAGTAAGATAAAATATATGACACATTAACTAATGAGATACATAACAAATTATACCAACTGTTCTTAGAAGAAAACCATCCCAACTCTGCAATAACTTTGGTGACGTGTTCCAAGGGAATGGCTGAACAAAATCTTGTGTTTAACAGGTCTTCAAGTACAAACAGATAAGATATACTAGTGAGCTTTCATGTTTACACATGTCCACAAGTACAATAGTTAAAAAACATTACATCATGATTTTTACAAAGTGTCAATTGAAAAATATGTATTTTTAACACATTCGCCTCTAAGCATTATTGTACACCTCAAAATACAATTGTTGCACAGCTGACTATAAATGTTCATATATCCCACCATCAATTTCAATGAACTTGTGCACTCCTGTGATAATACACTATGTTGCCTGCGAGTGCCTCTGCACATCCCCTAATGAGGGCAGCTGTGTCCATGATGTGACCTAGCAGTTCATCTCTTGTATTCACCTTTCCTTTTTGCACCACAGGCTTTGTCCAACCCCATAAACAGAAAGCTAATAGTGTAAGGTCTAGTGATGTAGGTGGCCAGTTAATTGAAATACAGTGACCAATCCAGCAATTAGGACAATTGTGGCTGACAAGTTCCTTCACAGATCTGATAAAATGCGGTGAGGCTCTGTCGCACAGGAAGTACAATGCAGCCCACGGGGCTGAAGTAATGTCCTCCAGTTGTTCAACAAATTAATTTTACAAAAAATAGTTCTATCCCATCAGTTGCTCTTCTAAAATGATTGGACCTATCAACATTTTAATGATCATACCATACCAAAAACTGATCTAAAAACATGCTTGGAAAGCGGTTTCCACTTTAGCACATGGATTTTCCTGTGGCCATTGGTGATTATTACATGCTGTTCATTTCAGTCCTTGTAAATGTGGCTTCATTGGTGAATAGTATTATTGGAAGCAAATGATGATTTTCATTTAATAATTGACAGAATTCAAGTTGTGTGGCATTTTAACGAAAGCGAAGATTGTGGACACACTGCATGTGAAATGGGTACACTTTTTCCACGTGTGATGTTTGCCATACATGTGTTCATGGGATACTGATGTATGCAGAAAGTTGCCTTGTGCTGAAAGTAGGAATATGTGGCAGTATTTCAAAAATGTGTTTCTGTTCCTGCTGGTTTCAGAGAAAGCTGTTCATGCACAGACCAAATTTTCACCTTGAGGATCATTATTGAGCAATCCATGGAATACTGGTCTCCTTTGTATCTGGCTTTTGTTGACTTTGATAAAGCCTTTGATAGGGTGCAGCATGAAGCCATCTGAAAACAATGCAGAGTTATGGAGTACCTCCAAAGATCATCAGTATCATCAAGATGATGTACAGAGAATATACTTGCCAGGTGAAACACGATAGAAAGCTCTCAGAAGCATTCATTTTAAATTCTGGAGTAAGGCAGGGTTTTGCTTTCACAAACGCTGTTTTTGCTGACATTAGATGGTGTCATGAAGAAGGTAACCCGAGAGAAAAGGAGATGTATACAGTGGGCTCTATATGATCGCCTCGAGGACCTGGACTTTGCGGATGACATCTGCCTTCTGTCCCATACTTTTAAGGATATTAGTGAGAAGCTTAAGGAGTTGGAAACAGAAGCTCCGAGAGCTGGATTAAAAATAAACATGGCTAAGTCTAAAGAGTTTAGGATGAACAGTAAGAACAAGAATGCACCAGCCATGAAAGAAGAGGAGATTGAGCAGGTGGAGAGCTTTTGTTATCTGGGAAGTACTGTTTCCAAAAATGGGGGTGACAGCAGATGTCGAAAGTAGGATCAAAAATGCTCAGCTGTGACCAGTTTGGACACCTCATGAAATATTGTTGAAGGTAAAGCTTCAACTCTGATTCAAATGTAAAATCTGTTCTCTTTTACGGGTGTGAGACGTGGAAGGTGACAGCACAAATTAAAACAAGAGTACAAACCTTCATCAATAAATGTTTGAGGACTATACTTGGAGTACGCTGGCCAAATGTTATCTCAAACCAAGAACTATGGCAACACATCCAACAGCGGAAAGCCGAGATAATTGTAAAAGGAAGGAAATGGAGATGGACTGGACACACCCTGAGAAGAGGCTCGCAACATATTCCAAAGCAGGCTTTAGAATGGAACCCACAAGGAGGAGAGAGAGACTAAGATCGACCTGGTGCAGGATTGTTGAAACTGAGGTGGCAGCCGTTGGCCACTCCTGGAGTTACGTCAAGAAGATGGTAACAAACAGGGTCAGATGGAGAGCTCTAATATGTGCCCTTTGCTCCACATTGGAGTAGAAGGAATTAAGTAAGCCAGTCATTGCGGTGTCCATAATGAATAAACATAATGATGCAGCACTTAAAGATTGCACACACAGGAACCATTCCGAGGTCATCACAAATTGTGTAGTAACCAAGTAATAAGCGAAACGTATCCATATAGCACAAATACCCCCTGAACAATAATGGAAATAAGTCTCTCATGATTCCACATGTATCAAGACATGGAACAACTGATGTGAATGGTACAAACTAGAAGAACAGAGTGTGTCAGTCAGTGCTGCTCTGCAACATATAGACTTGGGCCACTAGTAGATGGTACAGAGGAGCCCATGGTTTTGTTTTCCACATAATTATCACAAGTTTCTGAATGACTATGATCTGTGTTCACATGTGTTTTGAAATCATTTGAATCCATTTCCAACACCTCAGTGATTTCCATAGTTTTCTCTACCTGAATTTTGACATCATCTAAATCTTGTCTGATATTTTAGTACTTAGCCTTTCCCCTCCAAGTTTTTATCCACCAATGGTATAATTTTTTCCCTTGTTCATCCTTGTCACATTTATTACAATTTTTCAAATTTTTCCCCCAATCCAAATATCTAACATTTTTCTTTGTTTACCTCATGTCTTTCCAATGAGTCTTGCGAGCATATTACAAAGGAATCTACTAATGCAAATTATTTCCTCAAGATTGAAAAAACCCTCCTTTACCGAAAAGTTCCTCACATGGCCTACTGAATTGATGACACTGAAGAGAAGTAGCTGATATATCTCAGTAGTTGTGATGTCCCAAGTTGATAGTAGCGGCTGGTAAAGTTCTATAGTTCAAGTTCCTCAACCTTGTCATTGTCTTTTTCGGATTCAGAATGTTTCAGTATCCAGTCCAAAATTTTGCATTCCAAATAAAATAGTCTTTCAGTCTTGATGTTACAATGGTACACCTGAAACTCACAAGTTGACTTTAGCATGTTGGACAGAATTAAATCATGATCCCAGCTCCTCAAGCATATTGTGGTGTAACTATCTTGCTGGGGATAATGACTGTTGAAATAGTAAAAAAATCAAACAGAAAGTCTTTAGGAATATTAATTTTTAAGAATGCAGCTGAAATGAAAATTCTTGAATTTGGATGGGTGTAAGTCAGATTATTAAAAAAAAAAATATGTTGGCCTAAACTTACCTTCTTTCCATTGCTCCCCTGCAGTTGATTCTTCCCGTAGATTTCTTAACTGATGATGCGCCAGAGAACACCATTGTTCTCCATTAATTTGAAACATCAAAAAGTGATTCAGATAAACGCAGATTTAGAACTCTGAATGTTATTTATTTCTTGACTTCATGTTTTGTCGCACATTGCAGCTCAAAATCTCACATTGTACTGGCCACCCTCGTGCGATTTCTTGCAGGTGTCTTACACATTTGCTGACAACCAGAACATTGTTACAGATAATAATTTCATTAATTACAATCACAGGAGCTGTTCAAAATTACAGGAAATTTTATCATCTGGTGGTATCAATTGCAGTACATGAAATAGGATACAAGGTCAAATACATACCTGTCATTTTCATGGAAAAAATAAATGAAATGGCACAAGTAAACAATGCAAACTACATTATTGTTACACTGTAACTATGTTACCTAAAGTATTCCTACCACGTTTCCTGCTTCAAATAAGAGTACATTATTTTTTAGTGTAGACAGAAATTCAATATATAATCCAGTAGCCTAAATAAACACTTTGTTTACATTTTCATTTTAGTTCAGTATTGTGAATAACAGGAATTATTAAGTAATTAGATGTCATCAGAGAGAGAGAGAGAGAGAGAGAGAGAGAGAGAGAGAGAGAGAGAGAGAGAGAGAGAGAGAGAGAGAGAGGAAAAACAGGGCAGTTTCAGTAAATAAAAAGTATGTGGAGTAGATTAAGTACACACGGATAAACAGTCTTTTCAAAATTTTGGAACTCTTCCCACAAAATTTTGCGATGCTTACCTTTTACTTATTGTGCACAGTCTCCTTCAAAATACTCTCGTCCACAATTGCTACACTAATCCCAACACTCTTTCCACTTCTGGAACCAGTATTGGTACACCTCTTGCTGGATTCTGCAAAGTGCTGTCCATGAATTTTCTTTTACCTCTTTTATCTATTGTTGCAAATCTTTGTCCTTTCAACAGGGTTTGCAACTATGGAAATAAAAGGAGTCCACAGGGGCCAGGTCTGGAGAGTGTGGAGGATGATGCAGCACAGTGATTACACTTTCTGCAGTAGTTATGCACCACCAGGGATGAAAGTGTGGGTGCATTATCTTGATATGGGGGCCACAAATTGTCTCGCCACATTTCAGGCCATTTTCTCATAGGCATCGCAACATGTCCCAATAGTCCCATCAATTAAAAGTTTATCGCTGCGGCAAAAATTCATGGTGAATTAATCCTTCAAAGTCAAAGAAAACTATCAGCACTGTTTTGACATTTAACCTGACCTGACGAGTTTTGTCTTTGAGAACCTTTCCCAATCCATTGTGAAAACGGGACCTTAGTGTCAATATCATTGTTATAATTCATTACAATCATTTCATTCCTTTTACGTACATAATTATGATAAATCATGCATAACCATAGACCCTTGTCATCACCAGTTATTCTCTGGAGGAACATCTCCTCCTCATTAACACAATCTAAAAGCTCTTCACAGATAGCAAGGTGAAGGTCTTTCTGGTGTTGACTTGTGAGCTGTGGGATGAGCTTGGTGGCAACACAATGCATTCCAAGATGCTGTGTCAGTATTTCGTAACATGATCCAACTGAAATGTTACATTCTTATGCAATCTCTTAGACAGTCAGTCTTTGATTGGCACACACAATTTCGTTGATGTTCCTGACATACAAGTCACTAGTAGATGTCGCAGGGCATCCTAATGAGGGTCATCTTTATCTTCTGTCTGGCCATGTTCAAACCATGTGAACCATTCATAAAACCAAGTACGGCCTAAGACATCACCACCTTACACTTTCTGCATGATTTGGTGTGCATTTGCCAATATTTTCTTGAATTTCACACAAAATTTAATGCAGACAAGTATCTCCTCTAACTCTGCCATCTCTAAATTCACAAACTGTATGATATTCTACTAAATACAGCACTGAACAATAACTATCAAACATACAACAATGAAACTTCTGGCAGTTACACATTAAACACAGGCAAGTGCTCAAGTGCTGGTAAACCAACCGGATTTCGTTCCAACACACGATTGGTAAGAATTTACAAAAGTTATGAAATTTTTTGAGCAGAGCTCTTGCAGCTGCTGACCATATTTGTATGAGATAAAATTCATACCTATTCAACAAGGTTGAATTCTATTCAACATGGTTGGACCAAATGGGACAGTGAAAGAAGTAGTGAAGAAAGGCTGACATACTCTTAAGATCCTGAACTACTGGATTTGGGAAAGATTTCATGATGGTGCAAGGATTGGCAACATTATTTAAATTTTCATGGTTGAAAAACTATGCAGTTCACAAAAGCAGAATAGTCTCTAGTGAGTACAGTATAATCACAATCAGTCCACTCATACACATACTTTCATGTAACAACTTTTAAGAGTACAAAATGGAATGATCACATAGACTCAATCATAGGTAAAGCAGTTGACAGACTGAGTCATCAGTAGGATGCTGGGATAATGTAACAAGTCTATGGAGTTTGTTTATAAAACACTTCTGGACCCTTTAAACACTCCTGTTCAAGTGTGCGGCATTCAAGCCAATAAGAGTAACAGGTGATAGTGAGCAAATTCACATCTTTGAAGCTGTCATGTTGGTCAAACAAAATTTGTGCTGCCCTTGCACAAATAGGTTTGTTCAACTGTCAGAGTATCAAGGACACATTCAAAAATCTAAACTGGCTGACAGTTGGAGGTAGGCACCAATTAGTCTGTGAAAGTTACTTATATAGTTTCAAGAAGCAGTATTAACAGAGAAATCTAGAAATGTACTACAGCCCCTACCAACGAAGTGCTATCTAAAATTTTTGTGACTGGTGCATCCATCTGTTGAAAACCTTACCTTTGGACTAATGGTCACTATCATCCTCTAAGTAGTTCCCATTCGCACGTACACACTGGTTCCAGTGCTTCTTCCACTGGTCAAATGTTTTCTGGAAGTTCTGTTCTCCGAGGGTGTTTATCACAGCCAGTGATGCTTCTTGGATCTTCTCTAGATTGTCGAAGTGATGGCCTTTCAACTAGAGTTTCAGTTTTGGGAATAGCGGGAAGTCGCAAGGTGCCAAATCTGGCGAGTATGGTGGGTGCGGTACAACAGCCGTGTTTTTGCCAAAAAGGTCCTGGTGAGCAAGGATGTGTGACAGGGCATGTTGTTATGATGCAGCAGCCAGTTCCCTTGATGACAAAAGTTCAGGCCGCTGTTGCCACACATTTTCACAGAGTTGTCGCAAAATGTCACAGTAGCATGTGGAATTCACTGTTTGGTTGGGTGGGATGAATTCTTTGTGCACAATTACCTTGGTATCGAAGAAAATGATGATCATGCTGTTCACCTGTCTCATTTTTCTGGGTCTTGGAGAGCCCGGGCTCTTCCACTGGGACAATTGTAGCTTTGTCTCTGGGTCATAACTGTAAATACAGCTCTCGTTGCCAGTGATAACCCATGACAAGAAGGTTGGATCATCAGATGCGGTCTGATGAAGGTCCATCCACACTTCAGCACGCTGTGCCTTCTGATCTTCAGTCAAGATCCTTGGCACAAATTTTGAGGCGACATGACACATGCCCAATTCATCAGTCAACATTCGTTGACATGTCCCATAACCAATACCAACTTCATCTGCAAGGTCTTTAATGGTTCGACATCAATCCGCACGCACCAATTGTTGAAGTTTGGCAATAATGTCTGGCGTAGCGTGGCTAACACGCCTTCCAGTGTGAGCATCACCTTCAACGTCTGCACAGCCAGCCCTGAACAGAGCATGCCACTCAAAAACATGCTCTGTCTCCCAAACACTTGTTGAATATCATTGCAAGGGTCTCCGTAGCACTTTTTGTGAGATTCCCACAGAATCTGATACACACGTGCTATTCTTTTCATGGATCCATCGTAAAATAACCACACAACAAACTCAGAGTATTACAGAATGCCTGTGGACATGCAACGCGTCCTCCCAGCTGCCGCAGACTGACTCATCAGATATGCAGCTGTCACCACCTAGCAGTGCAAAGATCTACTACTCCTACTTTCCAGATGGCAGCACCAGTCCCGAAAATTTTGGATTCTACCTCGTATTGCTCCCATAGGGACCATGGATGTAAGACTGGGAAATAATGTCTGCTATGTGCTTCACCCTGAAACGTGACGGCTAACGGGGCTCTGGTGAAGCTGCGATAGGCCTAGCAAGCCAGTAGTGGATAAATCAACTGCTTTTAAAAAGGGAACATGCCTCGGATCACGGAACGGATTTAAAGGAAACCGACCAAGCAATGGAAAAGGATTACGAGATGGTTTACGACTGGGCACCTTAAACGTAAGGACTCTAACTGGGAAGTTAGAAGAAATTGTAGAAATGATGGAAAGGAGGAAATCGGACATCTTGGGACTTGCTGAGACTAGGTGGAGAGGAGTTGGTGAAAAACCACTAAGTAAAGGATGTAAACTGTACTGGATAGGGAATGAGAGAGGAAGAAATGGAGTGGCAATAGTGGTCAGAGAGGGTCTGCAGGAGGAGGTGGAAGGTATCAATGATCGAATGATAAAAGCCAGAGTACGAGTGAAAGGAAAAAGCATTGAAATCATCCAAGCATATGCCCCACAGGTGGGGTGTACAAAAAAGGAGGAGGAATTTGAAGATGACATGCAAAAGCAGCTAAATGGAGGTAATCAGATTATAATAGGGGACCTCAACGCACATGTTGGCACAGACAGGAAAGGATTCGAGGAGATAATGCGACCAGAGGGCTGGGGGAACCGAAATAGAGAAGGAAAATTGTTGCTGGAATTCTGCAAGAGGAATGGGCTGGCAATCGCAAATTCCTGGTACAAGAAGAGAAGTAGCCACAAAATAACTTGGTACAGTGGAGACTGGTCCCAAACTTCAGTAGTAGACTATGTACTAGTGGATAGGCAGATGATGAGCAGCCTCACAGATGTTAAGGTCATTCCATCTGAGGCCTTAGACAGTGACCATCGGCTGTTGGTAGCCACCCTGAGAGAGAAAAAAGATAGGAGGGCAACAGATATACAGGAGAAAAGGTTGAAGACATGGATGCTGAAAGAAGATGAATGGAGGACCCAGTACCAGACACTGATCAGGAAGAAGCTGCAAAAGGAAGATCAGAGAACAGTGGAAGAAGAATGGGGAGATTTTAAGAGGGCTCTAGTTGAGGCAGCTGAGACTGTGTGCGGAAGAACTAGCACAAAGAGGAGAAGTAACCCCATGGTGGAACAGCATATGTAAAGAGGCAGTACTTCGAAAGAACAAAGCCTTCAGAGAATGGTTCCAGACCCGAACAGAGGAAGCTAGGGTAAAATGTAAGGAAAGCAAGAAAGCGGCACAGACCATAGTAAGGGCGGAGAAGAAGAAGTGGATGGAAAAATGGACAAGTATGTTAGAAGAGGACAGTGAAGGGAACAAAAAAGTAGTTTACACCATGGTAAGAAATAAGAGGAACGACAGAAGCGAGTGCCTGAGGATCATGGATAATAATGGAAGAGTTGTGGAGGAAATGCATGAGCTCAAAGAGATTTGGAAAGAGTACTTTGAAGATCTGTTGAATGCCGCCAAGCGGGTAACTAACAGTGACGGAGAGCCTAAGGCAGCAGACGATTATAATAGTGGGGAAATTGATTATCTAACTTGGAATGTAGTGGAAGAAGCCATAAAGAGGATGAAAGGGGGCAAGGCACCAGGTTGGGATGAAGTAACAGTGGATATGGTACGAGCAGCAGGAGAAGTAGGAATCCAGTGGCTATACAGAGTGTTGAGGGTGGTGTGGAAGGAGAACAGAATTCCTGAGGATTGGAAGAAAGGATTTATAGTCCCGATATTCAAGAAAGGGGATAAAAGGAGATGTGAGAACTACAGAGGAATCACCCTGCTATGCCACTGTGGAAAAATCTATGAAAAGATCCTGGAGAAGAGAATAAGAAGCAGTATTGAAAGTAGACTGCAAGAGGAGCAGTATGGTTTCAGACCGGGAAGATCAACAACGGACCTCATATTTGCAGTAAGGCAACTGCAGGAAAGGCACTATGAGTACGGGAAGGACTTAATCATGGCCTTTTCAGATATTGAGAAGGCGTATGACAGTATCTGTAGGGACTAGCTCTGGGATGTGTTGAACGCAAAAGGGATAGATGAAGAGAACACGAAAAGTCAGAAAAATGTATGAGGGAAGGGAGAGTTGTGTGAAAGTGGGGAGGGAACGTACTGCATGGTTCAAGCTGGAAAATGGGCTGTGACAGGGAAGTGCACTTTCGCCTTTATTGTTTATTATTGTTATGGATGAAATCCTACAGCAAGTATCAGATGCAATTGGAGATCATAAAATGAAAGCAGTGCTTTTTGCCGATGACCTGATGTTATGGGGAAATTGCGAGAAGGAGGTGCAAGAGCAGTTAGATGTATGGGAGGCAACGGCAGCACAATATGGAATGCATTTCTCTGCAAAGAAAAGTGAAATAATTGTCACAACAAGGAAGAAGAATAGGCCAAATGTGGATATAACTTGGAGGGGAAAAACTACAAGTGGTAGAGAACTTCAAGTACCTGGGAAGCATGATTGAAAGTAAGGGGGGAAACGCAATGGAAATAAATGAAAGGTGCAGAAAAGCAGGGCAGTTCTACAAATGCATTAGGGGGCTTATTTGGAGCAAGGAGGTGCCACAGAAATCCAAGGGAATTATATACCGAACCTACTTTGTCCCCATATTGGCATACGGAAGTGAGACATGGGTAATGCACAAAAGCGACAAAAGTATAATACAGGCTAGTGAAATGAAGTTCCAGAGGAGCAGGTTGAGTGTAACAAGACGAGACAGATTGCGAAATGTGTATGTGAGGGAAAGGCTAAAGGAGGAACCAGTACAGCACAGGATAGAAAAATCAAGACTGCAGTAGTATGGACACATGAAGAGAATGGATGAGGGAAGAATTCCAAAGAGGATGTTTGATCTGCAACTGGAGGGGAAGAGGCCCAGAGGAAGGCCAAGAGATAGATGGGTGAAGGGAGTGAAGGAATGTGTGACGAGAAGAGGAGAGAACTGGACGAAGGTGGAAGAGGGGGATGGTGGAAAGACAGAACAAGATGGAGAGGCTCGTGTTCCCGACAGACCCAGCCAGTGGCTGGAAACTGTCCAAGATGATGATGATGATGATGTGCTTCACGGTGGTTTGCAGAGTATGGCTGTAGATATTTCTTATTCAAATATGGAGCAGTAGATGTTAACACCAGGTACACCAGAAAAGTGCAGGTGTATACAAATGCCTCAGGAAATATATAAGGGCAGGTAAAACAAAAATGTTACTGCATTCCTTTTTTATTTGAAATGGTCCTGGTAGATGATTATATATTGTGCAAGTTACCAGTGCCGGAGTCATGTAGTAAATCTTAAAATTATGAAGGTACACATACCCTATTTCCATTTCTGCCAAACATTATGAACTGGATAAGACCTAGTCATTAGAATCTTCATTATCAGATATGATAATTTCCTCATATTTATTTTCTGTTGATGATGTGACATTTATGGACATTGGTGACTGTTCCACATGTGTGTGGTGAAGAGGTTTTTCCAGAGGGAGTAAAGCTGGTGGTGCTCTAGGCTGTTGTAAATATTTCAGGGGTGTTGCAGACGAAAATCTGTAGTCCAACTGAGAAGCTATTACAGAAGGAGATGACCTGCATGAAGATGATGTGTAGGGACTGTAAGTAAGGGATTGAGGTGATGGTACACCACTATTCCAGTTACATGCTCCAAGTAAATCAGAATACTTTGGAGGTCCGAGATGAGAGGGGTCATGAGGTTCTAGCAAGATACTTGTTGAGTCACTAAGTTTTCCACGTTTTCCATAGAAAATGACATCTGAAATCAGTTTCTGGGCAAAATCCTGCTGCTGAGTATCTAGATTTTTCAGTTGCAGCCCAATGGAATTTGCTATAACTTCCCATTCACATTGCTTAGATGTCAGTGGGCTGGTTACGCCATCCAGTACCATTTCCTGTTGTCCAGCTTCCTTTGTACATATTGAAGGCGATTCTTGGGTTTGCTGTTGAACAGGCACCTTTTCTTGAGTAGACTGCTGACTCACCACACTGATGTTATCTCCATTTGAAGTTTTTGATTTTTTTTGTGTCTAAAAAAAAAAATAGTAATACCACCAATTTGCAATATTTTAAGAACGTTTTATTTATTAGAAGAACATTTATGTTGGAAATTTTATCGATTGAAACAGGTGATGAATGGCTCTGAAAAGTGCAACTTCAGCAGTTTTTTTTGGGAGCAATGGATGGTAAACATGTTACAACAACAAAACAACAACTCAACAGAATATGTATTAAAATTATAAAGAATCTTTCAGTGGTAAACCTAAGTATGATTTTATATTATTGAGACAATACACGGCTATCTGCTTAATAGCAAGTCGGTCCAGCTCTGTAATCAATACAGTAGTGATTCCGCATTATATGGATACAACAAGTCCTTGGCGAGTTTCCAAAGGTATTGAGCACCATGTGTCTACACATACATCACACAGCTCCCCTAAATTAAAGATTGATGGGTTGTGGGTGGTGAGTTGATGCCTACTAGTGTTATATACATATTCAACTGGGTTCAGATCAGGCGAATTTGATGGTGAAGACAACTGATTGCACACCGTTTATCATCATGAAGAGACTCTTAAGTGAAAAGAATTTTCAGAACTACCATCTTGAGAGCTAAGAATTCCTGTACCACAATAAATGCAGCTATGCATTGAAAGAATGGAGTAATTCATGATCAAACTCTCAATCAAGCACATACTGCAACAGCCAGTTGTGGTCTACATGGGGAGAGGGAATTTATGAACAGTCACCTGATGGGAATATCAACTTGCCACTCCCTGGCATGAAACACGTGGCTTTTGTATTTCTTGGGAGGAGTGCCTCTTTTGTAAGTAAATACTTGATGAAGCCATACCTTTTAAAGATATTACTTTCAACAAAAGAGAGTTCAACTACGGGCAGGACAACTAGCAAGAAAATGTTTTTGGGATGTTGAAAGCATCGCGAGAGTGTTCTAGTAAGTGATTCCTGTTAACTTTGACACAATGTACAAAACTATACTTGCCCAGCCTGTTTTGCATTGTTGTCTGTCTATATTAGATTAGTACTTGTTCCATAGATCATGAATACGTCACTTCATAATGATGTGGAATGCATCAGGTTAATAAAAGGTGTCTATACAAGATATTACATTACTCAAAATATTACGACACTTAATAATTTTAATTTTTTGTGGAGGTTCGGGAAATTACCCACTTACTATATCCAAAAATTCATCTAATGAGTAGAAGGAGTTCCCAGTAAGAAATTCTTTTAATTTCCTTTTAAATGCTATATGACTACATGTCAGACTTTTGATGCTATTAGGTAAGTGACCAAAGACTTTTGTGGTAGCATAATTTACCCCCTTCTGAGCCAAAGTTAGATTTAATCTTGAGTAGTGAAGATCATCCTTTCTCCTAGTGTTGCAGTGATGTACACTGCTATTACTTTTGAATTCGTTTGGATTGTTAATAACAAATTTCATAAGTGATTGCTTTGTCAAAGTTTAATGAGAGCCCATTTGCAGAGAACCACTTAATGGTTTTCACCAGTTAATTCTTGTCTGTTGGTTGTGATAGCTATACTTTTATCATCGGCAAACAGTACTTCCAAGACAAAAAGGTGGTAATGATTGCCCATTGAAAATTTGTCATTAATTCTTATTTCATGAACTCTTGTATTTTTAGGAATTTATTACCTGGCAGACCAAATGAAAGATGTTGCCTGGTGGAAAAAACTTGACCCATTACCATAATAGTTCTTACTGCAACCCAAGTTGGTTGGTTTAAAAGATTGGGGAAGGGACCAAACTGCTACTGCAACCCAATTACAAGTTAATGTCATTTCATAGTAATTATTTTAAGGTTCAAAACTTATACAACAGTGTATGTTATGATTTTACCTAATGAAAAGGTGTAAAATAACAATACTCAGGAAACATACCCTTCTTACTGTACATGGACTACATGAAGCTCTATGGAAAATCTGAAACTGCAATCCAGTCTTATGAATACAATTTGAACCTTCAGCATGGAATTTGGCATAGACAATGGCACTAAAGTAGGGCAAAATATCAGGAAGTTAAGGCACTGAAATGCAAAAGCGGACAAACCATCAAGTGGCACCAAGCAGATGCTTACAAATATCGGGTCGACAGATGCGTCCGATCTCACACATCGGCTTTGGCCCATGACATAAGGGTGTTGTGGTGTGTGATGTCATGACGGCGCGGAGTTTGGTTTGTGAGTGTGGCATGTTTGTAGATGTTGTCGTGTTGTGGTTTGTTGTGCCCTCTGGTGTTTTGTTCAGGGTTTTCGTTTGTTTGGTGTATTGGGCTCAGTTTCCTGTTGCTCAGTGTTGAGTACTGTTTGTGTATTTTTGAAGTGAAATTCGTTTCAGTGAGTTAATGGTTTTGTGTGAAGGTTAATGAAGTGATGATCGCTGTACGTCGTGTGGTATTGTTATTAAATTTAATCGGTTGTTGTTTTTTGTTCAGTAATGGATATGAAAGATAAGATAAATTGTTCTCGATTGAGGGCTATGATGGGGGACACACCTTTAGAGCTGATTAAGTTCCTGCAGCTTTTTGGCTTAATTGTCGAGGTGGTCAAGTGCAGTGTGTGCTGTGAAGAAATGAAGTTGGTTAAAGTTCCGGCCTCTCGGACCAAGGACAGTTATATGTGGCACTGTTGGAAAGACGACGTATGGCGTTCCATACGGCATGGTACCTGGTTCGAGAAGTCTAGGTTGGCATGCACGAGATTGTGCTTGTTACTTATTATTTTTGTTATAGATCCCCACAGAGTTTTTGCTCGCATGAGACTGGTGTGAGTGAGAGGAGTGTTCTGGATTTGTATTCTTTTTGTCGTGAAGTGTCTTCAGAACTTATTAAGTACAGGGGTAAGTTGGGGGGCATGGGGTTGTTGTGGAGGTGGACGAGTCACAGTTTGGGAAGAGGAAGTATGGGAGGGGGAAGTCTGTGGCTGGTCTTTGGGTATGGGGGGGGGGCGGTTGTTCCAGGGGGTGGGGGTTCCAAATGTGTTTTTAGGGTTGTGGAAGGGAGGTCCAAGGCCGAATTAGTGGGGTAAATTGAGGACTATATAGAGCCGGGGTCCACAATAGTTTCTGATGTTTTTTCTTCATATAGGGGGTTGGGTGAGAGGGGATTTAATCATTTAGTAGTGAATCATAGTTTAGAGTTCAAGAATTATGAGACAGGGGCTTGTACCAATACAATAGAGGGGATGTGGGGGGGCGGGGCAGTTAAGTCATTTCTTGGGAGGGGGAAGAGGCGCTCTTCCAACCTTCAGTCTCATTTAGATGAGTACTGTTGGCGAAAGAGTGTCCCAGAGGGCTATTGTGTTGTTCGGGTTTTCTTAAGGGCTGTGTGTAAAATGTATAGGCCGAAAGTGGTTAGTTAGGGTGGTCTGGGTAGGTGGGTGGGTGACTGCAGCTCAGGTTGGGGTGGGTGGTTTATTTTGTTAAGGTGTGGGGGTGAATATGTGTGTTTTTTGTTTTAGTTGTGGAGGATCTATTTTGTTGAAGTTTTTGTCGAGTTGTAGTGTATGATTGAGATTTTTTTATATTGCCTTTGGTTTTTGTTTGTGGGTTTTTTATTTTGTGGTGAGGGGGGAGGTTGGGTTGGTTGGGGGAGGGGTTGAGGTGTGGGTGGGTTGGGTTTTTCTTTTGGTTTAGTATTTTTTCATTGGTTTTGTGTGTGTGTGTGTGTGTGTGTGTGTGTGTGTGTGTGTGTGTGTGTGTGGCCAATCTTGTTTGTGGGGCTGGAACTTTTTTGTGGTAAGTTTTTATTTTTTGGTTTTCGGTGTATGTGTTGTGTGTTGGGGTCTAGGGAAGTGTTTCATTGAAATTTGTGGCTGTGAGGGTTGGTATTGGTATTGGGAGATGTTTTTGAGTTACATAGGTAAAGGGAAGTGGTCGATCCTAACTTATGGGATCGGTAGCTGCTGTAGAGCTATATAGGTCAAGGGAATTGTCCGATTCCAGATAATATTGTGTTTAGTGGTATTTGGTGAGTTTTGTGATGTCAATTGCTTTCGTCGTTTTGCGTGGTTTTTGTATGGGGGTGGGTGTCTAAATTTGTATGTATTTAGTTTGTCCCCACCCAAAAACCCCCAATTTCCCGCACTTGTCCCGTTAGAGTCATTAGGCTTTTTGTGAAATGTGTGTGTGTGTGTGTGTGTGTGTGTGTGTGTGTGTGTGTGTGTGTGTGTGTGTGTGTGTGTGTGTGTGTGTTTCGTTGTATTTTCGTCTTTATAATGTGTATGTAATGACATTATATGCGCCATATTGGAATTGTCGTTTATGGTCGTTTCCGCCATATTTGTGACGTCGTGGGTCAAAGCAGACGGGTGGGATCAGACGCTTTCGTACCTCCCTAATATCTAAGCCTTCTGACTGTATCTTCAGCTGTTGCAAATAGATTGCTCAGACCTATTACAGCCAGAGGAACATTGTGGTGGTATAAATGATCCACTAGAACTTATGCTAAAATTCCCATCTGTCAGTGACAAGAAGCTGGTAGGACTACTAACCAGAAAATTTTACCAAAATCAAACGTGAAATAACTGCAGGACTTCTGATGTTAGACAGACAATGTTCTAATGAAGTATACCAGCCATCAAAACTGTGAAGAAAAAGGAAGTGTAGATCACTGACATTACCATCACTAAGAAACAACTTTAAAAATTTGCCAGATATGAGGACTTTCAACTATAACTAAAGCAATTACAGTGTAAACCAGAGTGAAGGCAATCCCTGTGGTTCTAGGCACACTAGTAGCAGTACCAAAAGATCTTAGAGGGCACTAGAACACCATTCACACTGATAAAATATTCATCTTCCAGCTACAAAAAGTCATTTCACTGGATCTCAAGAAATTATCCACTGACATAGCACTCACTTCTGGATGCTTGGGAACTGTCCAACTAGTGATAAAATACAAATCCTGGCATAGTGACCTCATCTCCTATGTTTTCTGTGTGAATGAGACAGTTGATACAATCTGCAAATTGTTGCTTTTTTTTTTAGATGATATTTGTGACAACTTGCCATGTGTCCAGTCATTCTGCTATAATAAACATTTTGTAAAAATGTGGCTACAATCTGGCCATTCACACAACTAGATCCTGTTTTAATCCTAAACAGCAATGAAATTTTACATATGTAACCCTGTCATGTATTGTCTGCTTGCAAATTATTCTATGAAGTACAAAGTGCTGTCAAACACATGAATCCGCGTAGAGAGAAAAACTTTCATTATCTATCAGTACCTTTAAATCACAAGACATGTGTTCAAACATTTTTACAGTTGCATACAAGTATTTGTCTCCTTTCTGTGCAAGAATAACGTTATGTTATGGATAGGGGAAGTAAAGAGGTATGCTGATGATACAGCTTTACTTTTTTCGCATCATAATGCACCAAGCCTTAATAAGATCTTGTAAGAAACTATTGACCCAGCACTGAACTGGTGTGCAATCAACGAACTCGGCTGTAATCTGGACAAGTCTCAAAAGCATATGTTACGATTGACTGATGAGATGGAAAATAAATGAGTCAAACTTTTAGGAATAAATATTGATGCCAAACTCAATTAGGAAGAACATATCAATCAAGTCTGTAAAAAGATCTCACGAGTGTCCTGCCTCATATAGGAACAGAGAGATGGTCAGTAATAATTGTCTCTGGAAGGCATATTTTGGCATTTCAGTCACACATCTCATATGGGGACATCTCCTCATATCAGCAACATTTTAAAAGTCCAAAACAAGTTATCCACATACTATGCACAGCTGGTCCTAAAGAGCACTTTTGCCCTCTTTTTATCAGGTTTAAACTACTTAAAGTTGTGAACCTGTACATCTATGAGCTTGCATTCTTTGTCAAGAACAGCATTAAGGAATGTGTTTTAGGGGAACAATACACAAACACGACAGCAGAAATAAGACAAACATTGACATCCCGAGTAAAGCCTAGCTATAACAGGAAACTCCCATAGAGAAATGCCCTCAAAATTTTTTAACAACCTACCTCTCACTGCTCGATCCCTGCCATTCAAAAAATTCCAAACTAAATTTCATGACTGTCTGACAAAAAAACCCCATTATACAATATGAGAGAGCTCTATGATATGGACAATATTGACATTACAATTTAAATTATAGCTTTATATAAGATAGTTAATCTGTACAGTAACTGTAAAGGTTAATTATTATAATTTAAGTGCAACTGTAACTTGATATTATCAAGATCAGGCGAACAGTCTACCCGATGGGAGGCCCTAGTCACACGACATTTCATTTCATTTCATTACCTGATACTATTAAAGACGATTCTACTGTATGTGGTCAACGGCAATGAAAAATTCTGAGAAATGAAAGCTGAGTATTGCTTCTTGTGCTACATTTATGAATTTTACAATCATTTCCAAATAGTGTTCGATTCTTCACAAAAAATGTCATGGAAAGTGGAGATTTATTGTGAGGCAGTTGTTAGCACTTTAGCAGTTTCTTGACTGATATTTGAGGACAAGCACCAGATGTTGTTCTTAGAGCACATTTCTGTGTGAGGAATAGTTTGTGTGTCTGTATGGACTGCCTCAGAACATTATTCCATATGAGATTAATGAATGGAAGCAAACAAAGTAAAATTTTCTGATGCTTTCCATCATCAAAATCAGCAGTTACTGGTAGTTTTAGAGGGAATTTTGCAGAACTCAAATGTTTAAAAAGACATTTAACATGTGACTTCCAATTTCTGCTGCTGATCAGTATTCACACCCAGAAATTTTGAACAACCAGTTTTACATATTCACTTTCCTCTGTGTTTTACTGTTATCGATGATCTAGCTTGTCTTGTACAGAACTGGATAAATTGTACCTTTCCTGAGTTACATGATACTGGTCCCAAATAAAAAAATGTGTAAAAAATCGGAACAAGAAACAGTCTGACATACCGTATTAATAATACCTGTACAAGAAATTACACATACACTATGCACAGTAACCTAGATTTTCTGTACAAATGCGGAGACTGAATGACCCAGAATGATCGAAACGCTTCTTCTGTAGAGTTTTCTGGAAATCTTAAACAAGAATGACCTTGTATGAGAAAATCTAAAGAAATGGGCATCGTTATACAAGGTGATTCAAAATAACTACCATAGGCTTCTAGCAGCTGTAGAGGGGACTTAATATAGTTTGACAAGGAAACCATATCTGGAAATGCACCAGTTGGTAGTAAAACCGGTTTGAGGAGCAGATCAATTTCAAATCTCCCGCTTTAAGTTATGCACATAGTGGAGACAATGAATTCTGACTTGTGTGCTTTAGCAGCACACGGCATGGGCACTATTTCGAGTGCGTGTCCTCGGGTTCTCTTCTACGTGACGAAAGTCGTCCTTTTCGAAGTCGAGAGTGGAACGCGTCAGTCAAACACCACAGCCAACCCTCCTAATTTCGAACGTACCAATTTTTCTCAGCCGTTTTAGTCGGATGAAGATGTTAAGTCATATCATGATTACAAGGATGGCGCCCTCTTCTTAGTGTACCGTGAAGTGGGAGATTTGAAAGTGATCCGATCTTCAAACTTATTTCATATCCATACGGTACATTTCCGGACATGTATTACTTAACACATTCATCTACAACCCCTAGAAGCCTGTAACAGGAATGTTGAGTCGCCCAGCATAACCGTAAGACACACAAAAGCGACGAAATATCTATCATCTTAACTACTGTGAAGACGTTTGAACTTCCGTGACGAGAAACGAAAAACTTGTGCCATATATGGTGTTATCTACACCGTATTAATATAGTTCGTTGGTGAAAAACATCTGGCTCGAGCGACAAAACAAAACCTGAGGACAATTTTAATATGATAGCCCTAGAGAAATAACCAAGCAAAAAAATAAACACTACTCACAGATTACTCTTGTTCCGACAAGCCGACTGCAGCTTACACGAGAATGTGCCTAGGAGGAGGGACCTACAATCGTGGGACGTGATAAGGTGTGGGCAATCCCTCCAGTCGTTATTGCCAGCAAATGCTTCATTATTTTAGCAGTCCCTAATTTGGTGTCACGAAGAAGTTACCCCGTTCCAGCCCTACAATAAAAAAATCTGAGGAGGTACCGGGAATCGAACCTTCCACATCGAAGGCAGCGACACCAAGCATGCGGTAGTGGAGGTGGTCTAAATGTAACGCATTAATTAAATAAAAACTGGAAGCACACAAAACTTACATCATTGTAGTCGCTTTCAACTCCCAAACTGTCCCGGTCATTTCGGGTGTTATCACCACTGTCGAGGAAGCGGAGATGTTCATAATACCAAAGCTTTGGCACACGTGCATCTTCAGTCCCGGTCATAAACATGCAACTTTTCACCTATACCAATAAACGGGTACCGGCACTCCAAAACAATATCATACAATGAAACTTCAATTATAAAGTATTCCATTCAAAATACCTTGGCAGACAGGTACCGGTACTTACTTTTTTGTGTTCCCTTTTGTATGAAGCTTTCATGTTTTGCAATTTCCTTTTCAAGGTTTCTAAAGTCGCCGAAGGATCCATTTTACGATATACGTTTAACAAAGATTGGTAAGCCTCATTTCGCGTCTCTCTGCAATAACGCTTAGTGTCAGCCCGATCCCAAAGGCACCTGTTTCGTTCCCATAATTCAATGACCGCAATCACTGCGCTTCTATGATTAATCTCATCAATATCCATGATCGCGAACCGCGAAAGAGGAACTTAACAGAGTGGAAGGGAACAAAAAGTGCGACGGAAATCGTTGGAACGAATGCAACAGGCTCAGACTACCCGTCGTTAGAAGGGAGTGCGACGGGGTCGTTTGTTTACCAGCTCCCCACGCTACGCTAATCGGGATTCTTCGTAGGTACGCATGCGCTGATTGACGTAGAGAAGTAGTGGGGAGGTCCTAGCGCCGACCACCCAATTGCGGGATAGTTTGTTTCAAAGTGCGGAAAAGTTAACTAACTGATGTTCTCGTTCCTGTTTAGAATGAATGGTGTAAATAGCGCAAACAGTATTTTTACTACTGTTGGTCGAAAAGTGCGTTTTGAGAAAAAGCTGGAACTGAAAATGACTGGACCGCCAAGACTTGATTTAAACGTAAAGACTCAAAATATCTGCAAAAGCAAAAGTAGTTGTACCAGAGAATTTACCTCTATTATGTATAAACATGTGAACTGGCAGCGTGGATGCGAAATAGCCTAATAATGAAATAAAAGAAAAAAGAAAATAGCATCGAGGGCGAGTTTCCTATGCTCGGCAAAGTCTATGTAACATACCTGTGGATATAGCTTACAGAATGAGGATTAAAAAGTTTAACGTAGACGTTTCTAAGCATCGTTACATCCATATAAAGTTGATCGACTGTATGAAGTTCTGGGGGGAAGTTTGAACTTGCACTAAAGGGGTGTGATGAAGCGGATACTTAGAATCTTGGTATGTTTTTGGGGTTTGGTCAGTCTGATGGCAGAAACGAGTTTCAAGCTGAAGGAACATGCTGAAAAAAATTGGTCAAGTGCAAGTAGGACTGGCGCATTGACGGTTACGTACTATATATATATATAGTACGTAACCGTCAATGCGCCAGTCCTACTTGCACTTGACCAATATATATATATATATATATATATATATATATATATATATATATATAGAGAGAGAGAGAGAGAGAGAGAGAGAGAGAGAGAGCGGTCTAACTACTGTCTTGGTGTAGGGGTAAAATTTTCCAATCTTACAGTGACATCATTGCAATGATATCATTGTATTGCAGGTTGACGGTGTAAGCCCAAGGATGTCGGTAAGAGGTTACACAGCGACACAGGCTGTTATAGTGGGGACCGTTCTATGGCGTTCGCTTAATGAGTGGCCGTATAAAAACTTACACATTATTAGTGGCCATATCAGGGCTATTGTTAGCCATGGTCCGCGTCCGATCCAACCTGGGAATCGAGAATCTCAACTATTTTCGTCTGTTTTCGATATCTTTGTGGTAGATCCTCAGACTAGCCTGGACATACGAAAAGAAGCGAGCAGGGGACTTCAGTTTATACATGTGGAGAGAGGTTTAATAATAAATTTTTATTTACTTACTAAAACATGACTACGACTTGTTCGTTTATTATGCTTTTGATTAGCGATGAATGCAATGTATGTTCAAATGACAAAAGATATTTTTTATTTGAGTTAACTTCAATTTAACAAGTTCGAACGTGAAGTAAGTACGCTGTATGTTTTGATGAGTGAGTTCGCGAGTATCGAAATATGTGACGTTTTACGTTTTTATTGCGTTGGCCTAGAAACTTAAATATTTTATCCGCCAAGGGATCATCCACTTTTGACATAAATTAGAACTTGAGCCTCCAAACTGTTCCAGCGAAAAAGGGGTCTTAAAAGACGTATAGGCAGACAGGTGTATAAAAAATGACAAAAAATATTTTTTCGTCTGATATGACAAATTAAAAATTTTCGCCTTATTTTCCTTTACTTGTACTATAAAACCTTTCTTCTTGCCAAATTTCATGTTTCTAGGTCAAGGGGAAGCACCCTATAAATTTTGATGAGTGAGTTTTCGAGTTTCAAAATACGTAACATAAATGGGAGTTTTTACGCCGCCAAGAGACCGTAGAACTTAGTACGTGACATAAATTTGGGCGCCAAACTGTTCCAGAGAAAAAGGAGGTCTTAAACGACAGACCACAACGCAGACTGATAAAAATTGCAAAAAAATGTTTTTTTCGTGTGATATAATTTCTTTTTAACAGTTTCCGTATTTTGCCCACCGGTTCAGCCTCTCTGTAGAGTACTGAGCCTCACAACACAAAGAAATTAGAATATTTTTTAGCAGTTTACAGGGATTCTCAACTTTCTTCTCAATGTCAATAAAAAGAACTGCCGTGATGCATAAAGCGAGGAAATGCTTGCCATGAAATGCTAAAACAAGATGGAATTTTAACACGTGAAGTCGGACACTCTATTTAAGTATAAGAGAGAAATAATTGATTGCCTTGGGATCATTGAGGATGACGACAGCAATGAATATTCAACAACCAGGAAAGCAGGTGAACTTTGGAAACTTCTCTAAAACGAACATCAGTTTCTTCTTTGGCTTGAGTTTTTTCAATAACGTCCTGACGTCCTGTCCATTGAGGCAGGTCAGTATTAGGGTAATAAGAGAAAGTGCATGAATGTCTGGTCTGCTGATCTAATCGATGTGATCATCGATAAGTCATGGGATTTCCGCATGCCCACCCCATCCCTTGTCTGACAAAGGTCAATTGCCAGCTGTATAAATTGGCGGAAATTTAAATTTTGGCGGGATTTTCAATGTTTTGGCGGGTATTCAAAATTTTGATGGGAAATTAAAAAATAGCCCAATTGTGCTAGTGTGCTTCCTATGGAAGTAGGATTGTTGTGTTAAGTGTTAACTAGCAGGAAATCCAAGATGACACAATGTCATGCTGGCTGGCTTGGAATACTGGGACAGGCTCTGTGACATCACAATCCGAGACTTGGAGTACGAGCACCAGACCAACTACGATTCGGAATCCAAGACGTCTGACCTACAATTCAAGATGCCGATCGAACAGGGCGACTCGGGCATAATGGTGCAGCTCTATGACGCCATAATCCAGCTCAGACTTTTCGGGCTATTTATAACAAAATTTCGATGTAGACCTCTATGCACGATATGTCACAGGTCAGCCGGCTCGTCTGAAATCAAAACTGAGTTGACGTTAGCGAAGTATATAAGATTCGTTACGAGTTGTTCCTCGCTTAAGTTATTTGGATCATAGAAAACAAAATGGCGGCCATTTGAAAAAAAATAGGGTTTTTTCTTCGATTTTTTGACTTCGTCGGTCAAGTAAAAATATTTATAGTTGATGTATCGGACCTAGACAATTTAGTTAGCTTCGTCGAAAACAAAGAACCATGCCAATCGGTTCAGTAGATTTGAAGTTACCATACAGCGCGATAAAAGAAAACGTCATTTCGAGAAAAACGCGTTTGAAGGTTTGACTACATATAAATGCAATATTATGCAACGTACGTTTAATATGCTATTCCGGGCCCATAAACTAGTCCTTCCTCTTCCTCATAGAGGGCGTTCTGCTCGATCTGGGTCATCCTGCGCTCTCCAGAGCCGTTCGTACGGCCGGTGACAAGCGGTTTTCGGCCGCTTGAATCCGGTGGTCGTCCTAATGCTGGGCGAACTGCGTCGAATAGAGTCCCAGGGTGAGGTCCATCGTTGTCATGGTCTTCAGAATTGCTAAATACCCTTCGTTGAAGCTGCTCACTGCCAGGAAAGTCGCAATCTCAACAGTCTTCGCACCAGAATGCAAATGCTTGGGGACTAACTTCCAAACACACGCATTCAAACTTTCATTCGAATTTTGTGTGTTCCTTCCCAAGCACCGGTACAAGAACTCGTCCTCCGAAAGAAAAAAACTGGGGCGCGCGGAAAAGGCCGATTTCGGGCAGGTGCATTTTTTTTTGTTCAACAGCGAATAACAAACATTTCCGATCCGTATTCGGAAAAACCGTTTCAGTGATGGGTTCTAAACACTTTTACGGGTCAAAAAATGCAATTAAAAAAAATCGATTTTTTAACCAAAAGATAGTAAACCTTCCCTTAATGACACAAAGATGTTAGACACCGACTGTACTAGGATCAGGGACGTCACCTAAGACAATCTGTCAGTATGTTGCAGGATAGAATAGGGCAGGAACGTTTATTTACCTGAACAAACACTACATTTTGAAATCGCCACACTCTATGTGTCCCTCCCTGCCATAAATACTTTGTGTGGTTCACCTGTTCATACTTTAATTCCAATCTCATCGATACAGTTGTACATGATAGTCCAGCTGTAAAGTGTCTAGGAGTCTTAAACTTCTTGGCAGGATGATGAGTCCAAGTGACGAACAATTTGAAAATGTTGTGTGAGTGTGGTACATGCCCTATGCCTTTATGTGGGGATATAAAAAAAACCGGTTGGCGTCTCTAGAGGTTGATAACCAGTTTTCTGCTGCTGCGGAGCTGTTAGACATCTTTTTCTGCTCAAACATTCTTACAATTCATCAGAAATGAGAGGTATGATGTGCGGTTTCTGGCATGTTATGTGTGTGGTGTTAAAGACTTCGATCCTGCCTTGCTCCAAGATATTCTTGATGTATAGTAAGCCTGCAATATAATATTGTGAAGAATATTTGATATCACTGCTAGTCAGTGTCTCCTGCTGTTCCACTTGCATGTGGAGCAATGGCAGGACAAATATGTACCTCTGTCAAGTAACTTAAAGGATTCAAGTGTGGCGAATCTGCGTGTCTTATACTCCGCAATATGGCGAGAGTCAATCTGTAGTGGAAATACCTTAAACTACTGTTCGAGTTTATTGTCAAGTATTTTCTGGATGATTAAGTTAGCGTTCCAGACTTCTGGTTGGTGTTAAATATGGTATATGTTGTGAGGTAATCTCAACACACAGTGTTTGTTTGGATAAATGAAAGTTCCTGGTGTAGTGTGGGTCTTAGGTGTCATGGCTCCTCTTAATACAATCGGTGTCTAACATCTTTGTGTCATTATGCTTTGCCAGACTATTACCATCAGACGTGACACACACAGGGAGGTGAGGTGTAGGTGACATTAGCCATTACTGTTACACAGCAGGCGTTTGATGCAGTACGGATGTAGCGATGTTTAAATGAAGATGCAGGTTAATGCTGCTCCCATTTCTTTCCCCCAACTACTTTCAGCAGTGACGAATGTTTGACAACCATACAGACTGCGTTAGTGGGCTATTCGGTTTAAAGTTAGGACAAGGAGAAACAGGGATCATACACATCTGAGTGAATAGATGGTTAGTGTGGAACTGAGCCAGGATCTCAAGTCTGGGCCGGTATGCCGGAATTCCACAATGTCACATATAGCCCATCTTGTTTGATCTGGGTTGTGACATCACAAAGCCGGAGCCAGTGTCTCGAGAATGGGTCCACATGAAAGAATTCTACGCTGTTATACACAGTGCGACAGGTCTGAACTATGCTGAGACGTCAAAGAGCTGCACCTTATGCCTTGGACACCATGTTAGATCGCCAACTTGTATTCCAGGTCGGCCATCTTGGATTCTGACAACATACGGTGGTACTCATATTCCAAGTCTCGGAATGTGTCGTCGTGAAGCCTGTCTCAATACTCCTTATATAGGAAACGCGCTAGCACAATAGGGCTGTTTTTTAAAATTTCCTTTCAGAAGTTCAACTTACCGCCATTTTATCATAGAACAATTGACCTTTGTTAGTGGGTGAGGGCCAGAGTGGATGGGGAAATCCCAAGATTCATTAATGACATAATCGATAACGTCATCTGTTACACACACTGCGCCCAAATGCTCACAACACATCTACTGACAGTTAGGGTAAAATGTGATTAGCTCACTTCTCTTTTCTTAAGAAAGTGAGATAGGTATGTTAATTTATGAATCATGTTTCGGCTAGGTTGGTTAAAAGTTGAATATTAACACAGAGCGAGGAACGATGCGATTTACTTCGGAATAGTGTTGAATTTGAGAGTGCTTTGGAGTTGCATAACACTGTGAGTTCTTGTCAGTCACAAGACGAACAGGCAGTTCAGCCTGTGGAGCAGTCTAGTCCGATAGGTGACTCACATGACGGTAACGTAGAGAATAACGGCCAGTTTGCGAAGAAACTCAGTTCATCGACCGGCAGTACTCGAGAGAAACGGCAGACGTCAGACCACAACAAGTCGAGTCTGTGGTAATCATCCATAATTCGCAGGAGAGATGAGGATCGAACCAGGCTGCAGCACATTCCAGAGCAGCGTCGCCAGATAAAGTTAGTGACTCAGTAGATAAAGAATTGAACATAACTATCTTTTTAAGAGCACTGAGAAAAGGAAATGGAGTTGTTGGGGAGATGATCAGACAGGAAATTATACACATGAAGAAAGAACATACGGTGACGGCGGAGAGTTTACGGAACGAAATTCGAGAGAGAAGGAGAGAAAACAAGGAATTTACCGAACAGTCAGAGAAATCTCAGAAAACGGCTGATAAGGCGATAGACAAAGGCGAGGAAGCAAAAAGTATAGCAAATGAGCCACTAACAGCAAGTAAACAAACCGACAAGACTAGTAGTAAGGCCATATCTGAAATACACCAAACGTTCGAGAACACCGAGCAGTATATCGATGTAAGGTTAGAAGACGCTGTGAACTTTCTTGCGAACGAAATCCGGGACGCAATTAACAGCACCGTCCAGGTACTAAAAGCAGGATTACACGCCACAAGCAGAAACAGAGGGAAGGCGTACACAACTAACTTTTAAAATTCGGAGATGGAAAAGACGAGGGAAGAGGTGTTCAAAAAGTATATTCAACAGCACGGAAAAAAAGAAGACGACGATCACTGCGGATGAAGTTCCAACGTTACAAATAATTGTACTACTGAGTAGGAGCCATGATCAGACTGTTAGTGAATTCAGCTTCAGAGTTGACAATAGGGGGAAGCTCAGAAGTTGAAGAAAGGCAAGAAGACTTGCAAAGGGTAGAGGCGAGCGTCCGGCCGAAGGTAACACCATAAATACCATTCGATTTAAAACATTTTCTGCGGGTCAGAAATTTCCAGAAGTGCAAGGACGAGGGGAATTCACCCTAAAACGTGGATTTCTCTGTTTAACTTAGCATTACCACCGTCTTGGCCACTACGGTATAAACTTGATTTTTTCTGCGGATATTAAGAAGGAATGGCAGCGGAAAAGTTGCGTGCAATTGCAGCAGTGTACCGTTCCTACCGAGAGTTTCATGGAGCATTTATCGAGAGCTACTGCTCTTGGAAGACACACGAACGAATAAAACATGCAATGACTGTCGGAAAAGATTATGAAGGATCGGAATTCAAGAGCCCAGTAATATTTTTAGAGAACATGGTCAAGAAAAATCAGTTTCTAGACGATCCAAGCACACCAAGGGAGATAATCAGGCACTGCTACACGAAAATTCCGCCTCACAACCTACAAGTATGAGCAGGGATATGAGACATGGACGTCACTGCTTTCCAATACACACTGCGCAAACTGGAATTTGCGTTTAATGTCAGGCATAGTCGAAGGCGCGAACACGAAGGACACTTTAGCGGACTGCTACATCATCTGAAGCAGGACAATTGCGATAGAAACGAAGGTTTAGGAAATGGGCACCATTCGTTAGATACACCAGAGGGAACAGGCCTCGGAAACATGAACGGAGACAGGAGAAATACTCACTGACCTCGAAACAGAGGATGGAACATCGAAATAAATTGCGACAAAAGACCACAAAGTGACGGATGGCACAGTTCGAAAATATTAATCATGGAAAACATGTTGGAGCTAACGAAGGGGGTGGTGAAATGAACCAAAAGAGAATCGAGAACATGGAAATCCACAGCTTGAACCCAGGACTCCATCAGTGTGGACACAGCCCTCCTAGGCATCGTCGTTCGGAAAGTGAGGTGGAGGCAAATATAAGGCCACCGACATCAATCAGACCTAGCCTCATAAATGTTTTCAACATGATGACACTTCAGAGGCCTTACTTGACGGAAGGAAACTAGAACGACAACGGACATCTATCCAATACTAAAGGTGACGTTAGGTGACGTGGAAATATTCAGAATTTTGAACAGTGGAAGCCAGATTTTGGCGATTGGAGAAATTACATTGAACAGATATAAGAAGAGTCGTAGTTGGCTGGAGCTTTCAGGAAAATCAGGATTAAGAGTGCAGTCATAGGAAAAATCATTGAGGTGCATAGACAAATGAGACATGAATTAATTTGTGAAGGACACATGTTGACGGGAAACTTTCCGGTACTTCCAAAACTGGCAATTGATTTTATAATAGGGATGGACATGCTGAGTGATTATGAGGCCCCTATTAGATTCGATTTGAGGATCAAGCGGTTCACGTGCAGATACTGGGGAACTGTTTGTGTCTGTGTGCGTACGATGGAAATAGGCACTATGACAATAGGTAAGGTGAGGAAGAAGATGATGATGAGTCAAGGGACAAGGGAGTGGAAATGAGAAAGGAAATTGATCTAGCCATCGGGAATCATCTCCAGCAGGTGCCTGGAACTCACTGTCGCTGTCCGTAGATCAGTGTGAAAGGAATCCCCAGGCATCTCAGAGTTTTTACTTCTAGTAAAGGGCAGAGGTCTCCATCCAGTCCTCGTCCAATGAGCATTATCCCCGATTTTGCGATTTATAGCACACAGCTCGCCGCAAATCCATACTGAGTGATCCGATCGAGGGAACTTCGCACCTCCTCTACCAATAACACGAGGAATAGCAGGTTATCTGCATATGCTCGACAGATGAACGTGTCGCCCATCAACTTCATGCCAGTGAGTGTCCGCCGCAATTCGTTCATGAGCAGTTCAAGGGCTACCGCGGAGAGGACCATTGATAGCTGACAGCCTTGTCTTACTGGGCTCATAATCGGTATAGGACGCGCATGTCGGCTGGCCGTTCACTATTACTCCAGAGACCGCACCCTGTAGCAGCTGCATGATGCTCTCAATAAAACTGGGGGGGGGGGGGGGGCGCCATGCGGCGTTAACCGACGTTAGGAAATCCGGTCAAAAGCTTGACCAAAATCGACAGAGACCAGAGTCGCACTAAGTCTACAGGCGGTGGCCAGTGTGTGATCACGTCTCTATAGTCGCTGAGCGCCGACTGTATGTTGCTACAGGGTGTTTCAAAAATGACCGGTATATTTGAAACGGCAATAAAAACTAAACGAGCAGCGATAGAAATACGCCGTTTGTTGCAATATGCTTGGGACAACAGTACATTTTCAGGCAGACAAACTTTCGAAATTACAGTAGTTACAATTTTCAACAACAGATGGCGCTGCGGTCTGGGAAACTCTATAGTACGATATTTTCCACATATCCACCATGCGTAGCAATAATATGGCGTAGTCTCTGAATGAAATTACCCGAAACCTTTGACAACGTGTCTGGCGGAATGGCTTCACATGCAGATGAGATGTACTGCTTCAGCTGTTCAATTGTTTCCGGATTCTGGCGGTACACCTGGTCTTTCAAGTGTCCCCACAGAAAGAAGTCACAGGGGTTCATGTCTGGCGAATAGGGAGGCCAATCCACGCCGCCTCCTGTATGTTTCGGATAGCCCAAAGCAATCACACGATCATCGAAATATTCATTCAGGAAATTAAAGACGTCGGCCGTGCGATGTGGCCGGGCACCATCTTGCATAAACCACGAGGTGTTCGCAGTGTCGTCTAAGGCAGTTTGCACCGCCACAAATTCACGAAGAATGTCCAGATAGCGTGATGCAGTAATCGTTTCGGATCTGAAAAATGGGCCAATGATTCCTTTGGAAGAAATGGCGGCTCAGACCAGTACTTTTTGAAGATGCAGGGACGATGGGACTGCAACATGGGGCTCTTCGGTTCCCCATATGCGCCAGTTCTGATTATTGACGAAGCCGTCCAGGTATAAATAAGCTTCGTCAGTAAACCAAATGCTGCCCACATGCATATCGCCGTCATCAATCCTGTGCACTATATCGTTAGCGAATGTCTCTCGTGCAGCAATGGTAGCGGCGCTGAGGGGTTGCCGCGTTTGAATTTTGTATGGATAGAGGTGTAAACTCTGGCGCATGAGACGATACGTGGACGTTGGCGTCATTTGGACCGCAGCTGCAACACGGCGAACGGAAACCCGAGGCCGCTGTTGGATCACCAGCTGCACTAGCTGCGCGTTGCCTTCTGTGGTTGCCGTACGCGGTCGCCCTACCTTTCCAGCACATTCATCCGTCACGTTCCCAGTCCGTTGAAATTTTTCAAACAGATCCTTTATTGTATCACTTTTCGGTCCTTTGGTTACATTAAACCTCCGTTGAAAACTTCGTCTTGTTGCAACAACACTGTGTTCTAGGCGGTGGAATTCCAACACCAGAAAAATCCTCTGTTCTAAGGAATAAACCATGTTGTCTACAGCACACTTGCACGTTGTGAACAGCACACGCTTACAGCAGAAAGACGACGTACAGAATGGCGCACCCACAGACTGCGTTGTCTTCTATATCTTTCACATCACTTGCAGCGCCATCTGTTGTTGAAAATTGTAACTACTGTAATTTCGAAAGTTTGTCCGCCTGAGAATGTACTGTTGTCCCAAGCATATTGCAACAAACGGTGTATTTCTATCGCTGCTCGTTTAGTTTTTATTGCCGTTTCAAATATACCGGTCATTTTTGAAACACCCTGTATGTATTCCAAGAAATGTCTGATCTGGGGAAATATTGTGTGAAAATACTGTTTTGAACCGTGGCGTCATCAGTCAGTGATCCAGCCCTCACGCACCGACCTTGCCCTGCTAGACACACTGAATGGCTGGTAGCCACGCTGCAGCATGAAAGCACAAAAACGTTAATAACTCGAACATCATTAACGTTGAATCCCATGTTATAGTAATAAAAAAGGTTTGTTTTTGACGATCTTTAAATGTACTCCATTGAAAATACGATATTCCGTCATCAGCTGTGACTATCATTTTCCAAAAACAAGGGGATGTCTATCAAAAAGCTGAAACAAGTGTCTCTTTATTATCAATGTAGAACGTCCTTGCTAAACTTGATCAAACTCGGTGACACACATGTCACACCCTCGCCTTGTAAGTGACAGTGTGGAACTGTATACAGGGCGATTTTACTACACTCCTGGAAATTGAAATAAGAACACCGTGAATTCATTGTCCCAGGAAGGGGAAACTTTATTGACACATTCCTGGGGTCAGATACATCACATGATCACACTGACAGAACCACAGGCACATAGACACAGGCAACAGAGCATGCACAATGTCGGCACTAGTACAGTGTATATCCACCTTTCGCAGCAATGCAGGCTGCTATTCTCCCATGGAGACGATCGTAGAGATGCTGGATGTAGTCCTGTGGAATGGCTTGCCATGCCAATTCCACCTGGCGCCTCAGTTGGACCAGCGTTCGTGCTGGACGTGCAGACCGCGTGAGACGACGCTTCATCCAGTCCCAAACATGCTCAATTGGGGACAGATCCGGAGATCTTGCTGGCCAGGGTAGTTGACTTACACCTTCTAGAGCACGTTGGGTGGCACGGGATACATGCGGACGTGCATTGTCCTCTTGGAACAGCAAGTTCCCTTGCCGGTCTAGGAATGGTAGAACGATGGGTTCGATGACGGTTTGGATGTCCCGTGCACTATTCAGTGTCCCCTCGACGATCACCAGTGGTGTACGGCCAGTGTAGGAGATCGCTCCCCACACCATGATGCCGGGTGTTGGCCCTGTGTGCCTCGGTCGTATGCAGTCCTGATTGTGGCGCTCACCTGCACGGCACCAAACACGCATACGACCATCATTGGCACCAAGGCAGAAGCGACTCTCATCGCTGAAGACGACACGTCTCCATTCGTCCCTCCATTCACGCCTGTCGCGACACCACTGGAGGCGGGCTGCACGATGTTGGGGCGTGAGCGGAAGACGGCCTAACGGTGTGCGGGACCGTAGCCCAGCTTCATGGAGACGGTTGCGAATGGTCCTCGCCGATACCCCAGGAGCAACAGTGTCCCTAATTTGCTGGGAAGTGGCGGTGCGGTCCCCTACGGCACTGCGTAGGATCCTACGGTCTTGGCGTGCATCCGTGCGTCGCTGCGGTCCGGTCCCAGGTCGACGGGCACGTGCACCTTCCGCCGACCACTGGCGACAACATCGATGTACTGTGGAGACCTCACGCTCCACGTGTTGAGCAATTCGGCGGTACGTCCACCCGGCCTCCCGCATGCCCACTATACGCCCTCGCTCAAAGTCCGTCAACTGCACATACGGTTCACGTCCACGCTGTCGCGGCATGCTACCAGTGTTAAAGACTGCGATGGAGCTCCGTATGCCACGGCAAACTGGCTGACACTGACGGCGGCGGTGCACAAATGCTGCGCAGCTAGCGCCATTCGACGGCCAACACCGCGGTACCTGGTGTGTCCGCTGTGCCGTGCGCGTGATCATTGCTTGTACAGCCCTCTCGCAGTGTCCGGAGTAAGTATGGTGGGTCTGACACACCGGTGTCAATGTGTTCTTTTTTCCATTTCCAGGAGTGTACATCGGTCCCTACTAAAGGGAACGATCCCTGAGAAGATAAGGGACAAAAATACACTACTGGCCATGAAAATTGCTACACCAAAATGAAATGCAGATGATAAACGGGTACTCATTGGACAAATATATTAAACTAGAACTGACATGTAATTACATTTTCACGCAATTAGGGTGCATAAATCCCGAGAAATCAGTACCCAGAACAACCACCTCTGGCCGTAATAACGGCCTTGATACACCTGGGCATTGAGTCAAACACAACTTGGATGGCGTGTACAGGTACAGCTGCCCATGCAGCTTGAACACGATACCACAGTTCATCAAGAGTAGTGACTGGCGTACTGTGACGAGCCAGTTGCTCGGCCACCATTGACCAGACGTTTTCAGTTGGTGAGAGATCTGGAGAATGTGCTGGCCAGGGCAGCAGCCGAAAATTTTCTGTATCCAGAGAGGCCCGTACAGGACCTGCAACATGCGGTCGTGCATTACCCTGCTGAAATGTAGGGTTTCGCAAGGATCGAATGAAGGGTAGAGCCACGGGTCGTAACACATCTGAAATGTAACGTCCACTGTTCAAAGTGCCGTCAATGGGAGCAAGAGGTGACCGAGACCTGTAACCAATGGCACCCCATACCATCACGCCAGGTGATACGCCAGTATGGCGATGACGAATACACGCTTCCAATGTGCGTTCACCGTGATGTCGACGAACACGGATGCGACCATCATGATGCTGTAAACAGAACCTGGATTCATCCGAAAAAATGACGTTTTGCTATTCGTGCACCCAGGTTCGTCGTTAAGTACACCATCGCAGGAGCTCATGTCTGTGATGGAGCGTCAAGGGTATCCGCAGCCATGGTCTCCGAGCTGATAGTCCGTGCTGCTGCAAACGTCGTCGAATTGTTCGTGCAGATGGTTGTTGTCTTGAAAACGTCACCAATCTGTTGACTCAGGTATCGAGACGTGGCTGCACGATACGTTACAGCCTTGCGGATAAGATGCCTGTCATCTCGACCGTTAGTGATACGAGGCCGTTGGGATCCAGCACGGCGTTCCGTATTACCCTCCTGAACCCACCGATTCCATATTCTGCTATCAGTCATTGGATCTCAACCAACGCGAGCAGCAATGTCGCGATACGATAAACCGCAATCGTGATAGGCTACAATCCGACCGTTACCCAAGTCGGAAACGTGATGGTACGCATTTCTCCTCCTTACACAAGGCATCACAACAACGTTTCACCAGGCAACGCCGGTCAACTGCTGGTTGTGTATGAGAAATCGGTTGGAAACCCTCATGTCAGCACGTTGTAGGTATCGCCACCGGCGCCAACCTTTTGTGAATGCTCTGAGAAACTAATCATTTGCATATCACAGCATCTTGTTCCTGTCGGTTAAATTTCGCGTCTGTAGCACGTCATCTTCGTGGTGTAGCAACTTTAATAGCCAGTAGTGTATCTCTTGGACATGGGCCGCGCCAACGTACAAGGGCTTTTACATGGTCAACACCGCTATGGTTCCCCCTTCCTTACCTGCAGTGCTCATTCGTTGCACACAGAAATCCAGGGTCTGTTCACCTTGAGGCTTTCCTCCTCTTTGAGAATGAAGTCTTTCGCGACGTTACTGTGTGCCTAAAACGAGACCCAACTCTGTTGTACACAAGAAAAAAAGGTAGCGCTGCTGAAGAATTCTGGTCTACCAGAGGATATCGTCAAACATTTTAGGACACGAGCTCCTAGACCTGTTAGGCTCAACGGATTACCTAAAGTCCACGTTTAAGGTATTCCACTGAGGCCAATTATTAGCACTATTGGTTCTCGTACCTACAGGCTGGCCAAATATTTAACTAAGTTGATATCTCCGATAGTCGGCCGCTGTGAACATCGCATCGAATACTCTCAGATGTTCATTCAGAAAATTGAACAGGTTGGAGTTGGGACGAACGATATTTTAGTCAGTCTGGATGACGACGCACTGAAACTGTTGGTAGAGCATTTCCCCCTTGAAACGATAAAGTTGTTGGAACATGTTATGACGACTACCTACTTCTTTTATGGCTGTAAATTTTATGAAATGACCGACGCAATGGCTACAGGTTCTGCGTCATCTGTAGCAATGGCCAGCCTTTTCAGGGAACATTTTGTGGCAAGTGCATAAATTCAGATCCCCTTCGTTCATATTCATTTTATCGTATGTTGACGACACGTTTATGGTCTAGCCACACGGCGTAGAAGCTCTTGAGCACTTCCAGAAACATATGAACAGCATAACACAAACATCCAGTTCACCGTCGAGACAGAGAAAGAGGGAAGGCTGCCGTTCTTAGATGTTCTGCTACAACGACTGTCGGATGGACATCTCAGTGTACCGCATGCCGACGCACACTGATTTATACCAGGGTGGCCAGGGTTTTCACCATCCAGCACAAGGGAACGGCTTTAAATATACTGGTACACAGAGCAAAAACCGTTTCGAACGAAGACCACTTTAATTCCGACATCAGCCGTCTGAAGTATGTGTTTTGGAAGAACGGCTACGAGTCACGTGATATCAAGTCAGCATTCACAAAGAAAAGAAAACGTGAAAATGTTGAACATTCACATAATGAGCCACCGATTGCGTTCCTTTCCTTCTGCGGTGCTACGTGCAGCAAAATAGGCAGAGTCCTGGAAAGACGAGGTATCAGATCTGTTTTCCGACCTTCTAAGAAGACAAAAGCAGAGGCTACGCCCTGTTAAGGACAGTGATGGCCTCAGGATTCCTGGAATTTACAACATCCCATCTGAATGAGAAGCAATTACGCGGTCAGTCCATCCGCATCTTTCCAGACCGCAGTGCAGAGCATCAACGGCATATTAAAAATCGAGAGCTGGAGAAATCCGTAGTTGCTGAGCACAGACTGACAAACAAACGTAAAATACTGTTTGATGAAACATAAATTTTATCCACGCTCCCACATACTGTGAGTTTATAATTAAAAAGGCTGTAGAAATAAGAATGGCCGTGCGAGATTAGCCGAGCGGTCTAGAGTCTAGACAGTGCAGTCATAGACTGTGCGGCTGGTCCCCTCGGGCATGTGTGTGTGTGTGTGTGTGTGTTGAAAGGCGTGTGTACTCGATGGCAACGATGGTGAGGCACGGTAAAAATCTCTGACCAGAGAGCATGTTCAGCTCTGTTGCGTGCAGTAGCGCGATAGCGCTGTAGCAGTGCAGTAGCGAGGAGGAGTCTGTCGGTAGCAGTAGCGAATAGGAGTCTGTCAGTAGTGGTAGCCCAGAGCAGTCGGCGGGCGTCGGCACCGCAATGGTCGAGATTCAGGACAAGGTATATTATTAAGCAGCATTGCGCTCAGCTAATGATGTAAATTAACTGTAACTAATTTGTGTAAGAATCGCCCCCAATAATAATTTTATTTCAAAGCAATTTCTAACAAAAGAATCATTCGATTTCCTTCCATTTCCTTCAAACAAAAGTTTCAGTTTACTTAAAAAAAAAAAATTTAATTATTGCGATGCATTTCCTCCAAGCTGTGGCGCAGAATAAGAGCAGATATTTCACATGCAGTTATACTAAGGTAAGAAATTTATTCTGATTTTTGCACAGGGCCAAAGACTGACATTTCGGTCTATTTGCATTTTCATTGTCACTGAGATTTTTATTATCACTGAATTGACTTTCATTTTATGAGAAACTTATACTTGGGTCAGATAGCTAATTTTTATTTAATTGTCTTTGTCATTAAATTTCTCTGGGGAGCTTACACTTAGCTCTGGCTCCATTACTAATAAATATTCTCATTGAAAATTTCTGTGGGGAGGTTACAGTGTGTGTGTTTGTCCTTACGATAATTTAGGTTAACTAGTGTGTAAGCTTAGGGCCTGATGACCTTAGCAGTTAAGTCCCATAAGATTTCACACACAAACACACACACACACACAAAAATGCGTGAGAAAACATTCGAATTTGACCGCGTATATAATGGTAGCGGTGTATGGTAGCGAGCTCTCGATGCAGAGAGGAGCCACAGATATTCGCCGCAATGTTTACGCTACGGCGGGAACAGCGGCGTTACCAGTGCAAACGTTGACACCATCTGCGACATCATGACATAAGACATAACTACCGATCAATCAGAAGCCGTCTGGGCTATGTAAGAGCACAACAGCAGCGATTTTGACAGTCAGTTGCTCCTGACGATGACGGTGGTGGAAACCTTCGAAAGCACGAGGTTTTAACCTGAATTGATGTGGCAAGATCTCCTCTTTTCCTTGGGCAGCACAGAAATCCAAGGGTCTGTTCACCGTGCTGTAGCAAACTACCGTAGCAAGTACAAAGGGGAGAACCTAGATGTAATGACCACGGAAAAGCCCTTGCATATAGGCGCGCCAGGTACGTACAGTTACACAGCCTAGCCACATTAGCGTGACTACCTGTCAAATGACTTAATTACCACCTTTTTCAGCGCGGACCACTGCGAGTTGTGCAGGAAGAGAGCTGGAGAGTTTGTCGAAGGTACCGACGGGGATGTGGAGCCATGCCGACTACAGTGCTGCGGTCAGCTGCGCTAGATATCTCTGCTGAGGGTCCATGGCACAAACAGCCAGATCCAGGTGGTCCCGCAGATTCTGCATTGAGGTTTAATCTGTAAAGTTTGGTGGCCAGGGGCATACGCTAAACTAGTCCTAGTGCTCTTCAAACCACGCACGTACACTGCGAGAGGTGTGGCACGTTGCATTGACGTGTTGGTAGATGCCATCGTGCCGAGGAAAACCAAACTGGATATGGGATGGACATGGTGTCCAAGGACAGATGGATACCTTTTTTGATCCACTGTGCTTTCCAGAGTAACGAGCTCAGCCAGGGAATGCCACGAAAACTTTACCCAGGCCATAAAGCTCGCTTTACCCCTGCTGACATTTCACGCAGTTTACAAACAGCCATTTCTGAAATGCTTCGAGCCTTGGTCTTGAAGCCAATGATAATTCCCTTTCAGACTTCAGTTAAATCGCTCCTTTTCCGCAGTACGACAACGACTGCACTGGTTTTCCGCTTCCCTCTGACACTCTTTGAAGCTTTGACAATGCTATCCACACGTGCGAAACGTCAGAAAAATCGACAAACAAACGTTGGCCGAAGAATCCGAGACCGAAGTCACAAGCACTGGCCACGAAAGCCTTAACAATTTTATCTTTGACAGCATTGGCGACAATGACTGAAAGCACATGCGAGAACCCAACAGGCAAGTGGGAGTGATCCGTCTATACCAGTGTTTTAGCTCCAAATTCAGTGCGGTAGTAATGTTACCTTATTTCACCAGTCAGCTGCCATGGCTACGACGGAACACCAGTCTGACCCAGACGAACACCGTAAGTACTGCAGCATCCATCAGAGCACATTTATAACCGTATGAGGCGTCTAAAGAAAATTAGAAAACACTGCAGTTTTATTTTGAACTCACAGGAAACCATTTCAAAAGACACTGATTTCTTTAACACGGGACAACCTTTCATTGAAAGCTGCACTGACAAAGGTCTTTTATTTCCATCTTCAAGGGGCTGTACCTCCATTGGATCCCATTAACAGCTGTATAGCCATACGATCTTTTTTGCTCCTTAACGTCTCAGGTATCGTTCCCTGCAGTTAGTAGTCATTTAACAAAATCGCCCTATTGGAATGACTTCCAAACATCATGGACACTCATTACCATCCATCATTACAGTTCAATTTATTGAGCGCTTTACTAGCCATCCTCCACCCGTTGGTGAGCAGTACTCCAATAGCCACGAGGCGAGTCCAGCTGTGTAGTAGATAGCGGCAGGTGTAGTCGTGTGGTGGGGAGATGCGGACGATTGCAATCAGATCAATCTCATGCGCACCAGTCAGCTGCCATGGCTACGACGGAACACCAGTCTGACCCAGACGAACACCGTAAGTACTGCAGCATCCATCAGAGCACATTTATAACCGTATGAGGCGTCTAAAGAAAATTAGAAAACACTGCAGTTTTATTTTGAACTCACAGGAAACCATTTCAAAAGACACTGATTTCTTTAACACGGGACAACCGAACATGAGTAGTCGCCTAATATCGTGGAGATATACATTTACGCTCTGTGATTCACTGTGAATTGCATTGCAAACAGTATTTTTTATTCGACCATACATTAAGTTTCTTCTCTTTCCATTCACGGATGGAATCTGGGAACAAGGACTGCCGTTGCATGCTTGATTTATATTGCACGAATTTTAGGGAATTAGTTTGTGTGTGTGTGTATAGAGTGAGGGGGAATTTTCATAGTTTCTGCCCTGAAGGCGAACCTTGAAGTTTTCTGAGCAAGTTCTTATGACTTCTTTCTCCGTAAGTCTGAAAGATTATGTGACATTTTTTTACACTGTCTTGCCACTCAAACAATCCACAACACAATTCTTTGTATACTTTGTGTCGTATGGATCTCATACACTACAGTAATACTGTATTTTTTGGTGCCGCCACTCTGACTTTATTATATTTGCATATATATTGAACAGACATGCCTTACCACAATTTTAAACGTCTGTGTTCTGAACGTATGAAAATCATACCATTATGTCATATGCATTGGTTGCAAGATGTAGACCGTCCAGTAGTTGTTTTGGTTTCCCCTTTTTCTGCAGATCTAAATATGTTCACTACTAAGCGTAATCAAGGTTCTGAATATACAAGTTTTCTGACCATAGAGTGGAATAAATGAAACTAATTCTACAGTTCGTGGATCATTGTTTTCATTCACGAGTATGTTGCAGCTTGAACACTAAGCTATCAGTCGTACAAGTGATTTGTACACTATCTCTTTTGTACACAGTTTCCATTTTCCCAGTATCCTTACAAAGAATGGCGGGCTGCCATTTTCTTTAGCTACAACTGAATCTACAGTATGCTGTCCCTCCTCTCCGCCTCTCCATACTCTCAGTACGGTATGACCAAACCTAGTTGCGATTCACTGCCTTTGTAATCAAGGGATATTCAGAATTTATGTTTTGTGAAGTGCACACCTTCTTAATTTCTCCAAAGTAAGAGCTAATTGGCAGTCTTTGGACCATTACTGGTGTTTTATGGAGGCCTAACTGGATGGTACTATAATTTTCCCGGGAAATATTTTTCTCTTACATAGCTCCATCATCTGCGAAAAGTCTTACGTTATAACTAAGACTCCATGCGGTTCAGTATTAGGTGAAGTCTGCAAGCAGTTGCTACAAGGTCAGAGGCAGATAACAACAGATATTCAGTGATTTTTTGCGTCAAGATGGAATCTGACATTTATAACTGTTGTTCGCCTGGGTTCCCGGGTTCGATTCCCAGCGGGGTCAGGGATTTTCTCTGCCTCGTGATGACTGGGTGTTGTGTGCTGTCCTTAGGTTAGTTAGGTTTAAGTAGTTCTAACAAGGGAACCTCCCCATCGCACCCCCCTCAGATTTAGTTATAAGTTGGCACAGTGGATAGGCCTTGATAAACTGAACACAGATCAATTGAGAAAACAGGAAGAAGTTGTGTGGAACTGTGAAAAAATAAGCAAAATATACAAACTGAGTAGTCCACGGGTCGCATAGGCAACATCATGGACAAAGTGAGCTCAGGAGCGTCGTGGTCCCATGGTACGTGAGCAGCTGCTGAACGGGAGGTCCTGGGTTCAAGTCTTCCCTCGAGTGAAAATTTTATTTTCTTTATTTTTGAATAGTTATTATCTGTCCGTTCGTTCATTGACATCTTTGTTCACTGTAATAAGTTTAGTGTCTGTGTTTTGTGACTGCATCACAAAACCGTGCGATTAGTAGACGAAAGGACGTTCCTCTCCAATGGGAACTGAAAACATTTGATCGCAAGGTCATAGGTCAACCGATTCCTCCACAGGAAAACACATATGATATATTCTATACGACACTGGTGACGGCATGTGCGTCACATGACAGGAATATGTTGTCGACCCACCTAACTTGTACACTTGGCGAAGGGGTAAAAAGATTCTTCTACCTTGCCCGATTTAGGTTTTCTTGTGGATGTGATAATCACTCCCAAAAAAGTGATGAAAACATAAGAGTTTGTCACATAAACTGAAAATAAAAAATTAAACTTTTCACTCGATGGAAGATTTGAACCAAGGACCTTTCATTCCGCAGCTGCTCACGTTACCACGAGACCAATGCGCTCCTGCGTTTCCGGGGTCCTTGACGTTGCCTATCTTCCCATGAACTACTCAGTTTGTATATTTTGCTTATTTTTTCACAGTTCCTCACAACTTCTTCCTGTTTTCTCAATTGATCTGTTTTCAGTTTTTCAAGGCCTATCCACTGTGCCAACTTATAACTAAATCTGAGGGGGGTGCGATGGGGAGGTTCCCTTGTAAGTTCTAGGGGACTGATGACCATAGATGTTAAGTCCCATAGTGCTCAGAACCATCTGAACTGTTGTTGTTGTGGTCTTCAGTACGAAGACATGTCTGATGAAGCTATCCATCCCTCTCTTGCCTGCGCAAGCATCTTCACCTTCGAATAACTATTGTCACCTACATCATTCTGAGTCGGCTTACTGGATTCAGCTCTTGATATACGATTTTTACCCCCCCCCCCCCCCCCCCCCGCTCCCGTCATTCTGCCAATACTAAATTGGTGATCCCGAGGTGTATCAGAATGTCTCCTACCAACCGATCCCTTCTTCTTGTCAGGTTGCGTCACAAATTTCTTTTCTCCCCAATTCTATTCTGTACCACCTTATTAGTAACGTGATCTGCCATCTAATCTTTAGCATTCTTCTGTAGTACCACATTTCAAAATCTCATGTTCTCTTCTTGTCTAAACTTTTATCATCCGTGTTCCACTTCCATATACGGCTATACTCCATACAAATACTTTCAGAAGAGGCTTCCTAACACCTAAATCTGTATTCGATGTTAATAATGGCCTCTTATTCAGAAACGCTTTTCTTGCCATTGCCAGTCTGTATTTTATAACATCTCTACTTCAGTCATCATCAGTTTTTTGCTGCCCAAGTAACAAAATCTACTACTGTAAGTGACTCGTTCCCTAATCTAATCTCTTCAGCGTCATCTAATTTAATTCGACCTCGTTCCGTCATTCTTGTTTTACCTTGGTTGATGTTCGTCGTGTACCCTTCTTTCAAGACACTGTCCATTCCGTTCCACTGCTCTCCCAAATCCTTTGCTGTCTCTGACAGAATTACAATGTCCTCGGTAAATCTCAAAGTTTTCATTTCTTATCCCTGAATTTAATTCCTAGACCAAAGTTTTAATTGGTTTCCTTTACTGATTGCTCAATGCATGGATTGAATAACCTGGGGATAGGCTACAATACAATCTCACTCCCTTCTCAACCACTGCACCCCTTTCATGTTCTTTAACTCTTATAACTGCCATCTAGTTTTTGTACAAGTTGTAAATAGCCTCTTACTCCCTGCGTTTTAGCCCTGCTATCTTCAGGATTTCAAAGAAAGTACTCTAGTCAACATTGTCAAAAGTGTTCTCTAAGTCTACAAATGCTATAAACGTAGCTTTGCCTTTTGTTGACCTATCTTCTAAGAGACGTCGTGTGGTCAGTATTAATTTGCGAATTCCTTCATATCTCTGGAATCCAAACTGATCTTCCCTTCATAACAATGTTTCTTAAATAATTAAAGCATTATTTTTGTATCGTTGCACAGACAGTTATCGAGCTGGGTAATGCTACGTCCTATGGCGGAAAACATAGAACATCATGGGGTTCAAATTGTCACTAAAATTATTGTACCGAAGTAGTATCTCCCGTTGGGATTTTATTTTTTCCCGTGACTGACTGGTTTCGACCGTCATCTTGTTATCGTTGCATCGTGCTTGTTATACCAAAAAAAAAAAAAGTGCTCACAAATCAGTGACAGGTCAACTGCATACTTGGGTTTTCTTGGCTTTAGTTGCTAGCATGTCATGGAGATACAGATTAAACAGATTGAGAGCAAGGCTGATCTTTAACGCAGGCCATTCTTGCTCCGGATTCTTCGTCTTCTAGCTTTTCCACCCAGAAAAACTGAAAACAGTAGATCAGAGAGCAAGATGATGACAGAATTTACTAGCTTCTAACGAAATTATACCAACAAACTTGAACATCAGGTCTTCTCTCAATACTGTATCGTAAGTTGCCACGAAAGCTGTAGTCTCTTTGAGGTCTCTCTGAAATACAGACTGAACAAATGTTGTAAGCCTTCTGTTGAACATTCATCGTTCGGGATAATGTACGGAATTCTCTCACTCAAAAGTACTGTAAGCCACCTCCATAATTGTTCAGATACTTCACATGATTATGTCACAGTTATGTCAGCAAAGTTATAGAGGAGGGAGGGGTAGTTTCTTCCCTTCATCCATACGTAATGTCGTTTTTCCAGGAAGCAGTTAAGTTATTAGGCTAACAGAACATTTATCTGCTGGTCAGATGCGAAATCCATTTTTACCATTTTATCAATTTCATTATTGACTCATAGGATTAATCTGATATCCACCCGTTGCTGTAACACTACAATCGATCCAAGGGAGATCAAGAAAGTTTTCTCTCTCGGACACAGAAAGAGACCATGCGGAAAGCACCCTCCCGGTAAAGATGTTAGACAGAAACTCTTCAGACGAAACTGTCGGTAGTTGCTAAGCTCTCATACGAACCAGATGTGTGTGTGCCATCGCATTCTGTTAGAAAAAATTTCTTAACACGCCTAGATTTGCAAAATGTTACTCATGTTGGATCCTGCTGCAGATAACGTTTATTAAGAAATAAATAAGTTCTCCATATCAAACGGTTCTATGGTGCCATACCACTGATGAGCATAACATGTGATGAAGAAATAACTTCAAAAGTTTTAGGTGTCAATACTGATGCGAATTTGAAGTGAAAGAAAAAAACAAAAACAAACGTTTTTGAACTCCTAAAACAACTCAGCCACATTTGCACTTCGAATCACTGCAAATCTTCGGAAGAAACAAATCAGTAAGTTGGCTTATTTTGTTTCAACAATGTCGTTTGGAACGATGTTTTGTGGTTCTTTAGGAAGGAAAGTTTTCTTTGTTGAAAAAATGCTCTTGCAGACATCTGTGAAAGGAGGTGGGCATTTTGATTACTGCTTCACAACATATTTATTCCCGGATCGAGTACGTTGTAAATAATCTACTGCAGCTCAAAAGGAACGAAGCAGAAGAAAAAAATGACGTTCATTACTTCAATGAAGGTTGTCCTTGGCACAAAACGGGGGCACAATGCTGCCAACAAAAGTTTTGATCACCTGCCCAATGATAAAAAATGTCTAACCGACAAGAAAGTTAAATTTGGAAACAAACTCATAAAACTTCCCCATGACAGTTTTTTGTATTCCATAGAAAAATTTCTATTTTTGTAATGTGTAAATGTTGGTAAGTAGGAATTACAAACAACTTATATATGATCAGCAAGTAGCCATATGTGAATATGAATGATTAATGTGAATATTAAGTGATCCGTTCCACATTATTACGATTAGTAATACCAAAGATTTTCGGATCATTAAACTAACTAACAAGCAACAAGTTGATAGTGTATCAATGAATCTAACTTCTACTGTCGCCCCCGGTAGCTGAGTGGTCAGCGCGACAGAATGTCAGGCCTAAGGGCCCGGGTTCGATTCCCTGCTGGGTAGGAGATTTTCTCCGCTCAGGGACTGGGTGTTGTGTTGTCCTAATCATCATCATTTCATCCCCATCGGCGCGCAGGTCGCCGAAGTGGCGTCAGATCTAATGACTTGGACCCGGCGAACGGTCTACCCGACGGGAGGCCCTAGTCACACGACATTTACATTTGCTTCTACTTCTCACAAAACAAACCAGTAAACATTCAACCAGTGATTACGCTATTCAATATAAGAGGAATACTCTAACATATTTTTTTGCGAACGCCAAGATCGTTTGATTTTAAGAGCTTTATTCCAATTACTAATTTCGACAGAGTTGTACTGTCATCTTCCGATTGGCATTACACTTTGCGTATATGTTCATATACATGTGTCGTCGACATTTTGAGAACAAAGTGGAAATACATTAAGAAGCTCCACATGGTTTGTCAGTTAGAAAACAGAGTGCTCCCAATAGCACCAGAGGGCACAGAGAGCACCAATAGAGTTAAAACTACACGCCATGTCGACGACCTCACGTGACATGTAGTTTTAACTGGAAAGGTGCTATGAATGTTGTATTTCTACCTTTTATTCATTTGACAATCCATCTGTGAGAACTCTGTTTTATACATGACAAACCATGTGGAGTTTTTTTAATGTATCTACACTTTGTTCTCTAATATGGACGACACGTCTGTGTGAACATATATCAAAGCGTAATGCCAATCTGATTCCCCCCTCCTTTCGTTTTTCCTCTTCTTCCTCCCCCCCTTTTTCCCCTCATCTGTTCAGGCCCCCCCCCCTCCCCCATCTGCCCTTGGCTGTGGTGCGTCATTTTCGTGCCGACTTTTTAGCGCAGTGTTTCCAGTGCTTGTTAAGTGTTGTGCGTCTTTTCTGAAGTGTTGCGAACGGACATCATACTGTCTCTGGGTGTGATTTTTATATCTCTTGCGAACAGAAACCAGATTGTCGCCGTGTGTTGTAATTGTCTGTCTACCATTTTACCTGTCTGCTTCCTGTGTATTTTATTAGCATCGTCCCCCCCCCCCCCTTTGTTTATGTTTTAACTTTCCACAATTTTCTGCCGTTTTACAATTTAAGTCACCGTTTTATCGCCTGCTTTTATTGTTTCCTATCTCCTTATGTTTTAAAAATTCTGTAGGCTGAAGAGCAGCGTACTACGCTGCTGCCAGCCCGCCCCCTTCGGGGGGAATCGAAATTCAATAAAGGAAAAAAAAGCCAATCTGAAGATGACAGCACGATTCTGTCGAAAATAATAACTGGAATAAAGGCCTTAAAAGCAAGCAATCTTGGCTTTCACAAAAAATATATATAAATAGAGATCGCCCCAGTAACATGTGTAAGTTATACAATATTTTGAATAATGCACAGATGGAGGGTCCAGCAATCGTGGCACGTGGCAGACGTATTTCGACATGAACGCTTGTCAGAAAGATTAAATGATCCTTATTTATCAGCTAAGTTTCCCTACGGTAGACACAGATAATTATCTGTACAAGTGCATAACGAAGTCTATCTGCAGCGGCAAGTTAACTATCTAGAAGTGGCCACTGTTTTCCAAAGCTAAGAGCAGCGATAACTGCGTGATGGAAAGTTTTTAATTATCGCGACTTTTAGAATTCACTTCAGTGAATAACAATGACTTTTCCTAATTTTGTTGACATAACAGAGGCACGTACGTCTACAGTAACCTCTTTACCTTCTTTTTATGACAGTGAGAAGTGGAGCAGTGCCTCAGACAATTACGCATTTAAAATGTGTTTACGCTTGGAGATACTTCTATACCAGGGTTTAAACTTCGGAAGAAACTTAACAATTGTCTGGTATTGAAAAACAATTAAGACTACATAAAACGGAGAAAGGATCACGCTCCATCGGAATTTCAGTTCCAATCTATCTGCAATACGTTGCGAAATTATCTTCTATTTTAGTTCATACACTACTGGCCATTAAAATTGCTACACCATGAAGATGACGTGCTACAGAAACGAAATTTAAGTGACAGGAAGAAGATGGTGTGATATGCAAATGATTAGCTCTTCAGAGCATTCACACACGGTTGGCGCCGGTGGCGACACCTACAACGTGCTGACACGAGGAAAGTTTCCAACCGATTTGTCATACATAAACAGCAGTTGACCGACATTGCCTGGTGAAACGTTGTTGTGATGCCTCGTGTAAGGAGGAGAAATGCGTACCATCACGTTTCCGACTTTGATAAAGGTCGGATTGTAGCCTAACGCGATTGCGGTTTATCGTATCGTGACATTGTTGCTCGCGTTGGTCGAGATCCAATGACTGTTAGCAGAATATCGAATCGGTGGGTTCAGGAGGGTAATACGGAACGCCGTGCTTGATCCCAACTGCTTCGTATCACTAGCAGTCGAGATGACAGGCATCTTATCCCCGTGGCTGTAACGGATCGTGGAGCCACGTCTCGATCCCTGAGTCAACAGATGGGGTCGTTTGCAACACAACAACCATCTGCACGAACAGTTCGACGACGTTGGCAGCAGCATGGACTATCAGCTCGGAGTCCATGGCTGCGGTTACCCTTGACACTGCAAGACAGACAGGAGCTCCTGCAATGGTGTACTCAACGACGAACCTGGGTGCACGAATAGCAAAACGTCATTTTTTCGGATGAATCCAGGTTCTGTTTACAGCATCATGATGGTCGCATCCGTGTTTGGCGACATCGCGGTGAACGCACATTGGAAGCGTGTATTTGTCATCGCCATAATGGCGTATCATCCGGCGTGATGGTATGGGGTGCCATTGGTTACACGTCTCGGTCACCTCTTGTTCGCACTGACGGCTCTTTGAACAGTGGACGTTATATTTCAGATGTGTTACGACCTGTGGCTCTACCGTTCACTGGTGGCCGAGCGGTTCTAGGTGCTTCAGTCTGGAACTGCGCGACCGCCACGGCGCAGGTTCGAATCCTGCCTCGGGTATGGATGTGTGTGATGGGACACGTACAGCACAAAAGCGTACAGGCCGACCACGTCTGTTGACTGACAGAGATCGCCGGCAGTTGAAGGAGGTCGTAATGTGTAATAGGCAGACATCTATTCCGACCATCACTGCGATTACTATGACAGTTAGGCGGGAGGTGAGGAAACTTGGATTTCATGGTCGAGCGGCTCCTCATATAAGTCACTCATCACGCCGGTAAATGCCAAACGATGCCTCGCTTGGTGTAAGAAGCGTAAACATTGGACGATTGAACAGTGGAAAAAAGATGTGTGGAGTGACGAATCACGGTACACAATGGGGCGATCCGATCGCAGGGTGTGGCTATAGCGAATGCACGGTGAACGTCGTCTTCCAGTGTGTGTAGTGCCAACAGTAAAATTGGGAGGCGTTGATGTTAAGGTATGGTCGTGTTTTTCATGGAAGAGACTTATACCCCTTCTTGTTTTGAGTGGCACTATCACAACACAGGTCTACACTGATGTTTTAAGCACCTTCTCGCATCCCACTGTTGAAGAGCATCTTTCAGTACGATGGAGTGCCTTTTCATAATGCACGGCCTCTGGCGTAGTGGTTACACGACAATAACATCCCTGTAATAGACTGGCCTGCACAGAATCCTGACCTGAATCTTATAGAAGACCATCGGGATGTTTTGGAACGCCGACTTCGTGCCAGGCTTCACCGACCGACATCGATACCACTCCTCAGTGCAGCACTCCATGAAGAAGGGGCTCCATGCCTACGAGAGTGGAATCTATCATCAAGGCTAAGGGTGGGCCAACACCGTATCGAATTCCAGGATTACCGATCGAGGGCGCCACGAACTTGTAAGTCATTTTCAGCCAGGTGTCCGGATACTTTTGATCACATAGTGTATAGAAAGGTCTTGATTGCGCGATTCTTTATTAAGCGTTAGTGTTTCAAAATTTATTCATAGACCGAAGATGTGGAAGAAAGTGTACAAAGAAATTAATGATAGCAAATATATAAATACTAACACAAGCATGCATGTTAATGACCCGTATACAGAATTTTCCATTAATATTATACTTACATTTAAATCTAACTTTAATAAAAAGCAAGCGAAAGTGAGCAATAAACTGAATACAATAAAGATCTCATCTCAAACAGGCATATTTGACAGTGCCGTTGTCTATTCGAAGAGAACCAGCGCCAAATTGAGTGTGGCGATTAAGCTATTTAAGCAGTAAACGTAGACCGGTGGTTGGTGCTAGCATTGACCATAGATATTAAGTAAAAAAATAGCTTTTTAAAGACCTATAAGTTGCGATGAACTACGTGTCAGAACACCGTGAAAACCATGAAAAAGATAAATTTATGCTACTTTTATGGAAGTGAAACTCTTACTGACAGTAAGTAAAACTTACAAAGCATGAAATGGGCGAGTATATCATGCTGGGTGGCGATTGTTATGCAGGAGCGCAAGAATAAGGACCGATCAAAAATTTTCCGTGTATGACCCTTGCTGCAGCGTATATTGAACGTAGTACTACACCGATGGGGGTATGTAAGAACTGACATGGAGGCAAAGTTTTAGTGTGGCATTCGTGTCTTCCCGACGTGTATGCGATGAAAGCAGAAATGTGAACTATGGCGATGGTATTACCAAATGCATCCAATGAGGACCAACGTGCTGTTATTCTTTTCTTGGCTGGCGAAAGACAAACACATCTACCGAATACCGAAGAGAGTGTTTGGTGAAGCATGTCTGTCGAAAACCTACGTTGTTGAATAGAACGCCACGTTCGGAGCTGCTGTTTCACGATAACGCATGTCCCCATAATGCAAATGTCGTAACGCAGAAGTTATGCAAACCCAAGTGGGAGACAGTCATGATCCCTCCCAATGCGATTATCACGCCTTTGGTCCCCTAAAAGAAGGTCTTGTAAGGGCGGACGACTTGTGTCAAACGAAGATATGCAACAGACAATTACGGACTTGTTCAAGCAGCAGGACGCGGTTTATTACCGAAAGCTTATCTTTAACCTGGTGCGTCAGTGGCATGATTGCCTTAGTGCTAGCAGCGGTTTTGCCTCCCTCAGGTCTCTAGCAGCTTGTAACTGATGCACCGCTGCCACTTAACTGTAGTCCCCGCGTCCTCACACTGACGATGCGACACAGAATTTGCTTCGCGACTGCACACTACAGGCTCCCTTGAATGCACGCCCTTCGAACGGAAACGTTTTGTCCGACCCCCATAACATCGACTATGCCCCAAGGAAGTGTAAGAGAACGGAGGAAGCAGTGCTTCGCCTTTTGTCCCAGACGAGACACTCGGTATCGACCGACCGCCGTGTCACCCTCACCCAGCGACGTGATGTGGATGAGGTATGGACGGACATGTGGTCAGCACACCGCTGTCCCGTCCGTTGTTGGCTTTCCATACCTTGAAGCTGCTACTCTTCAGTCAAGTAGCTCTTCAGTTCTCATCACAAGGCTGTATGCACCCCGTTCCAATCTTCACACGCCGGCCAATGTGGCCGAGCGGTTCTAGGCGCTTCAATCTGGAACCGCGCGACCGCTACAGTCGTGGGTTAGAATCCTGCCTCGGGCATGGATGTGTGTTGATGTCCGTAGGTTAGTTAGGTTTAAGTAGTTCTAAGTTCTAGGGGACTGATGACCTCAGATGTTAAGTCCCGTAGTGCTCAGAGCCATTTGAACCTTTTGAACCAATCACACGAAGGAAAAATCCCTGGCAGTACCGGGGATCGAACTCAAATCCTCCGCGTAGCAGCCTCGCGAACTGACCACTGAGCTACGGTAGCGGACGTAATATGATCTCTAAAATTTTCAATATACACTGACGCATAAAAACCCGCAACACCAAGAAGGAGTGGTGCGACCTAAACGAAAGTTAGTAGGCGTGTTACTAAATGTGAAAGATGATGTCCATTCGAATTTTGTGCCAGACGCATAAGAGTGCTGTAACGGTCGTGAGCCTTACTTACCGTTGAGATTGGACGCGGTGAGTTGATGTTAGTCAAGAATACCTTTAAGGTGACAAAGACACCATTATCAACACCTCGTTGAGTTTGGCTGAGGTCGTGTAGTAGGATTATATGAAGCTGGATATTCCCTCTGCGATACTTCAGAAAGACTTGGCGTGAATGTAACCAATGTATATGATTGTTGGCAGTAGTGTCACGAGAACGTACGGTCGCAAGAACGGGCTCCGGATGGTCTCGTGGCACCACCGAGAGGGAAGACCATCGTGTTCGGCGTATGGCTATGGCGCGTCGCACTGCAAAGGTAGCAGCAATCTGAACAGCTGTTGGCACCAAAGTGACAGAACGAACTGTTACAAATCGGTTACTTCAAGGACAGCTCCGAGCCAGACGCCCTGTAGCATGTGTTGGTTAGAAGAAGGCTAGCTGAGGATCTGCAACCATCGTGTAAGCGTGCTATACACTCTAGACCTACACCTGGAGTTATGGTCTGGCGTCCAATTTTATATGACAACAGGACCACTCTCCTGGTTATCCCACGCACCCTAACGGCAAATTTGTACGAGAATCTGGTGATTCGACCTGTTGTACGACCCTTCATGAACAACATTCAAAGGAGTGTTTTCCAACAGGATAACACTCGCTGTTATAACCCAACATGCGGACGACAGCTCCAGCGTGATCCCTGTACCGACAGTCCACATGTATCAGACATCAAACTGCATCCCACAAAATGACCTCAGGCACCTTTACAACACAATGCACGCACGTTGCATGATTCCGTTTAACAATCTGGTGGTTACACCGGTTCTTAATGTACCATCATTTCACAATTGCAATCGCTTATATCGTGGTTACATTAAGGGGAGGTTTACTATCTATGGGCCGAAAACAGCATGTTCTTTGAGAATTTTTTTCTCGGGATGTGTTATAGATATCAACGTCAAATTTGGTCAAAATATTTAGCGACATTTCTTCTACAAACTGGAATTTTTGTGACCTGAAATGTCGAAGAGCAAAGCCGGAAGAGCCTTCGGAACGAAAAAGAATTTCGATGTAGACCTCCACGCGTGGTATGTCACAGATCAGACGGCTCGTTTAAAATCAAAATTGAGTTGACGTTAGCGAAGTATATAAGATTCTTTAGGACTTGTACCTTGCTTAAGTTATTTGCACCATGGGAAACAAAATGGCGCCCATTTGAACAAAAAGGATTGTTTTCATCGATTTGTCGACTTCGTCGGCCAAGTAAAATTATTTATTGTTGATGGATCGGAATAAAAGTGTTGCAACTCCTAGACAATTTAGTTAGCTTCGTCGCAAACAAAGATTCATGCCAATCGGTTCAGTAGATTTGAAGTTACCATACCCCGCAACAAAAAAAATGTCTTTTCTCGGGATGTGTTATAGATATCAACGTCAAATTTGGTCAAAATATTTAGTGACACTACTTCTACAAACTGGAATTTTTCTGACCTGAAATGTCGAAGAGCAAAGCCGGAAGAGCCGTCGGAACGAAAAAGAATTTCGATGTAGACCTCCACGCGTGGTATGTCATAGATCAGACGGCTCGTTTAAAATCAAAATTGAGTTGACGTTAGCGAAGTATATAAGATTCTTTAGGACTTGTACCTCGCTTAAGTTATTTGGACCATAGGAAACAAAATGGCGGCCATTTGAACAAAAAGATTTTTCTTTTCATAGAGTTGTCGACTTCGTCGGCCAAGTAAAAATATTTCTTGTTGATGGATCGGAATAAAAGTGTTGCAACTCCTAGACAATTTAGTTATCTTCGTCGGAAACAAAGATTCATGCCAATCGGTTCAGTAGATTTGAAGTTACCATACCCCGCAACAACAAAAAAAGTCTTTTCGAGAAAAACGCGTTTGAAGTTTTGACTACATATAAATGCAATATTATGCAACGTACGTTCAATCTGCTATTCCGGGTCTATAAACTAGTCCTTCGTCTTCCTCATAGAGAGCGTTCTGCTCGATCTGGGTTATCCTGCGCTCTCCAGAGCCGCTCGTACGGCCGATGACAAGCGGTTTTCGGCCGCTTGAATCCGGTGGTCGTCCGAATGCTTGGCGAACTGCGTCGATTAGAGTCCCAGGGTGACGTCCATCGTTGTCGTAGTCTTCAGAATTGCTCAATACCCTCCGTTGAAGCTGCTCCCTGCCAGGAAAGTCGCAATCTCCACAGTCTTCGCACCAGAATGCAAATGCTTGGGGGCTAACTTCCAAACACATGCGTTCAAGCTTGCATTTGAATTTTGTGTGTTTCCTCCCAAGCACCGGTACAATAACTCGTCCTCCGAAAGAGAAAAACTGGTGCGTGAGAGAGGCCGATTTCAAGCAGGTGCATTTTTTTTGTTCAACCGCGAATAACAAACATTTTCGTTCCGTATTCGGAAAAACCGTTTCAGGGGTGGATTCTAAACACTTTTATTGATAAAAAAATTCAATTTAAAAAAAATCGATTTTTTGAAACAAAAGATAGTAAACCTCCCCTTAACCTGCGATCTCGCAATGTTAATCACTTAAATATGTTACTTAGAGAAATGTATTCCAGAAATTTCATTACTCTGCATTAATTATTTTTTGACGTTGCGACTTTTTTCGTCAGTGTGGATAGGATCAGCAGCAACATATATCATGAAAATATGCAGGAAAGTGTCGTCGTTGGACTATTGGTGGGGATTACAGGAAGCTTTGGACAAAATTTAAACTTGCTGTACTTAATGGTAACTATATTTAAAGTTTGATAAATATAGCAAAATCTCTCTAACAAAGGCAAAGAAGCCGATAGTATCTGATTACAAGATCGGTGATGAAGATCTTGAGCACGTCACGTCGTACAAATATCTGGGGTTAATACTAAGAAGTCATATGAAATGGGACGATCACGTAAAACCAGTATTAGTGAGGATGAATGGAGTACTTAGATTTGTTGAAAAAGTTTTGGGAAAACGTAAAGCATCTACAAAGGAAAATACATACAATAGGCAAGTTCGACCATTTATACAATACTGTTTCAGTGGTTGGAGGCCTTATCAAGTAGGAATGAAAACAACGAACAAATTCAGAGAAGCACTGCTAAAATCATAATAGTTCGATATGGCATTACGATTTTGGAACATCTACTGTGTTCGAACATCATGAACCACGTGGCAGAAAACGATCTACTGCCACATAGTGGACACGGATTCAGAAAATTTCGTTTTTGAGAAACTACCTCTTTATTCACACTAAGCAATGAGTGCTGTCGTCAGGGAAAGTCAAATGGATTCCATATAGCTAGATTTCGAGAAAATTTTTCACACCATTCCTCAGGAGCGCCTTCTAATAAAATGGCGTGCGTACGGCGAATCGTCTCAGTCGCGCGACTATATTCCTGATCCTGCCAGATAGGTCACACATCGTAGTAAAGACAAAAAGTTCTCCAGTAGAACAGAAGTGATATTTGGTGTTCCTCCAAGAAAGTGTTATAGGCACTTTGATATTACTAATCTATACACAGCAATTCTTCTTAACGTTTAAAAACCCCCGAAGCGACCTAGATGACGCTAAGGTAAGTAAAGTAATATGGGGCGGCAAACATCGGGTAAGTACCAAAAAAGTGGACGACAAATGTTGAACATCTGACACTATCAGATGACGTACGTCGCCGCAAGTGCAGCGATGTAGGCTATCGATTTGTCGCACCTGATTATTGTCTCAGCATCACCTACGTCGCTTCAGGGTTTTTTAAAACGTTAGTAAGAATCATCCCGTATAAACGATTTAGCAGATTATCTGATCAGCCCCCTTAAATTGTTTGCAGAGGATGATGTCGTTTCTGGGGCAGTAAGACATCAGAAGATCAAAACCAATTGCAAAGTGGTTAAGACAAGATATCCGTATGGTGTGGAAGGAAAAAAAAGCGAGTTCTTCCAGAGGAGAACTGAAAGCAATACGTTAAATTTCGGTTACACGATAAATCACACAAATGTAAAGGATGTAGCCGACATATACTCCCCGGGAGAGTCAGCTACTGTGTTGATATTTAAAACAATTCTCATATATTCTTCAGTCACAGTTGCACATTTTTAACTATGTGACATGTTTGGATCTCTCTGTATCGTCTTCAGATCCAAGTAACTGCGTCAACATCGGGTCTTGGCTTGCGTCATGAACTCATATCAGAATAATTAAAAATGTATAACTGAAACTGAGGAATAAAAGAGAATTGTTTTAAATCTGAAGGTTGTCAATTCTAATAAATACCTCGGGACTACAGCTGCGAAAAGTTTAAACTGAAACGATAACAGACGCAATGTTGTGGGGCAGGCGAACCAAAGACGGCGTTTTACTGGCAGAACACTTAGGAAATGTCACGAATCTAGTACAACTTTCTATTATAATCCATAGCATCCTTTAATTCTTGTAGCGTACAGGTACATTTCACGTTTTTTGTTGATGACATGATCGTCTACGATTCTGTTTATTTGTTTGTATATATAGTATTTTTGTGTTAAGTGTGATAGTTCCATGAAGTCATTGCTCTGTCTATTGGCTTAGAGACTAACATAGGCACCGTGCTTGCACGTCATCACCAATTTCGTCCAGTTTATGGTACATTCAGGGCTTGGCCAGAAACGAAAGTGACAGAAGTGGGAACTCCCGATAACAAAGCGTTTAGAAAAAATAGCATTTTTGGCACGGGTCGGACGGGACATGAGCCACTCATCGTAGTGTATTTTCCGGGAGCAGTTGCCACAGAGGAATGAGCACGGAACGGCAATCAGAATTTCTTGGGGACGAGTCCTCATGTGGAACCCTTATTTTTTAAAAAAAATTCGGTACTTACACTGCAAATAAACCGAAATAACGCTGAATATGTAATTCTTCAGGCTTTCTCGGAGAGGCGTTGTTATATTCATTAATTAGGTTTTTGCCTGTTATTCGAGTCTATTCTGCGATATTCAACTGCGTGACTCGCAGTCTTTTTCAGGAGCTGTCTGATACTGATTCCAATGGGGGGAAAAAAGGTCCCGTATTTATGGCTACATTGTGCTAAACGTTCCCTCTGCGGTCCGCGCCGCGCCTAGTGCTCTGTCCGTGGTGTGCGCAACCGTGAGGAAGATTCCGACGAGAGGACAACTTCCAACACACCCAGGCAGAAGTAGGAAAGGCGTGATCCGCTCACCCTACAACACACCGGAGTACGAAGCTCCGTGAATTTGCGTAGCGTAGCGCTAGCGCCGACCAATAGCAACGGCTGTAGCGTTTTCATACAGACGCGGCTGTTCCGAACGCTGTGCACGTACTTAGTGGCTATTATCTGTTGTCAATACAACTGAACTAAGTTCTGAATGACGTTCAAGTTGTGCTAGACGTTTTACCTTCGGATTGTCATTTGAGTCCTTCAGTGAATTAGGACGTTCTGTTCCCGTGGTGTGCCGTGTTACGCATTCCGTTCGAAGCTCTTGCCCCCCCCCCCCCCCCCTCCCCCAGGAGCAGCTGCAGTGTTATTTTCAGGCCGACTGTGTTCAAATTGCCGCTCGCGACCCGGAAGAACGTCCTCAGATATTGTGTCTGTTGTCTGAGGTACCATTTGACGTACGTCCTTTGTTACACGTACTGGGCTCTTATCACGATTCCATCTTTACACCTGTGTCTCTTGGGATCTGGATATTGCCTCCGTTGCGTCTTCAGAAGATCGAGTGCTGGATTCCAAGTCGAGCTCAGCTGGAAACCGTTGTCCCAGTTAATGAGATTTTCTGCGACCTTAATCTCAATAGATACTTTGATGACGCTGTCCCAGTATCTCGATGTTTGTGTTAAAATCTTGGCATCATTATACTTCATAGAATGACTGAGTTCTAAACAATGCTCGGCCATCGCTGACTTGGTTGCCTGTCTCAGTCTGGTGTGCCTTTGGTGCTCTTTGCACCTGATGTCAACGGTCCTGATCGTCTGGCCAAAGTATGCCATACAACATTCATATGGTACGTGGTAAACGCCCGGTTTCTGTAGACGCAGGTTTCAATTTGCTAGTGGATCTGACTCATCTAAGGGTTTGTCAAATCGGATGGTTGTGAAAATGTCTGCATAAGCAGAACTGGATAATGTCATGTCTAAATGGTTTCAACAGAAGAGAACAGAGGGCCCAATATGCCTCAAACAGGCCCAGTTTTTCTTCAGGTCGTTGCGGATTGAAGCACATTTTAATTCATCTTCCGGCTGGTTAACAAGATTTAAACAGGATCATGGTATTCGGGAGAGTACCATCCAAGAACAAAGTTAAGTAGGGGTAGTAAAACTGCTTCTGAATTTTGTAATGATTTCTAGGAGTTTATCGCACGATAAAATTTAGAGCTGCATAAACATTCAAACCGGGTTAGTTTCGAAGTGTCCACTATCAAATACTTTAGCTTTCGAGACAGAACGTTATAAATCAAGCAAGAAAACGATAACTGTGTTGTGCGAACGACACAGTATCACATGAAGTTAAGTCTGGTGTAACAGGCAACGCTAAAAACGCGCTGTTTCGAAGGAAAAGAAATGCACAGTTTACCTGTTCGTTATTTTCACTAGAAATGTGCCTGGATGGACCGTGCAATATTTCAAATGTGGTTCCATAATTGTTTTATCTCACAGGTGGGAGAATATTTAAAGTTGAAGACTCTGCCTTCAAGGGCTGGAAAATGAACCACAGCTTCCAAAAGAAAATGTTCTGATATCGGATGATGGATTGATATTTGTAAAATATTTACCCCCTTATTTGACAGCCTTAATCCAGCCAATGGAATAGCGTGTCATTGTTGCCATGACCAAAATTGATAGAGGAAGTCTGCTACAAAAACTTATTGATGAGGGCAGAATTTTCAGACATGTTGGAAATAATTAACTGCTCTAGATCCAATTTATAAATTGCTAAGGGCGTGGCGTTAGGTAAAATAAACAACCATAGCCAAGTAGAGCAACGGAAAACATTGATCCAAAAACTGATAAAATCAGTAATTCCGATGACGAAGAAGACTGCCCATTACGAACGTTAGCTGCTGGTATGAAAAGTACTCCAGGTAGTGAAACAGTTGACAAAGAAAATATTTCTTAATAGATTGATCTTTGACATCGATCGCACAGAGTCAAGTCGTGAGATGTTGAGTGCCAGTGCTACTGTTCGCCGAGTACAGAGGAAATACGAGAAATGACAGTGACGAAGATGAAAATATTCGTCTAATTGCAGAAACAGTAATCAGTCATGTATTAGCACTTCAATGGACCGAAGGATTTCTGAACTATCTGGAACAGTAAGAAGATGCTCCCCTTTCCGACAAATTCGGAGTGTCATATGTAAAAGACAAGCCTCTCACTGAGACAGACATCAATTCAAGTCTATTTTGCTTCAAAGCAGTGTACTGTAATCTTACACTGGATTGTACTGAATTTTTTGTTAAGTGTTGCATTTTCACAGGCACTACGATGGTTGAAACAAAATGGTCAAATGGGTCTAAGCACTATGGGACTTAACATCTGAGCTCATCAGTCCCCTAGACATAGATCTACTTAAACCTAACTAACCTAAAGACATCACACATATCCATGCCCGAGGCAGGATTCGAGCCGGCGACCGTAGCAGCAGAACCGCTCAGCCACAGCAGCCGGCAAACAAAATGTGTTATAATTATTGGTTAAGTGAGTTTAATTACACATTTGATTCTGAACACCCTTAATACATTACTGTGTACTTTAATTGAGGATTATCAGCGGAATTTGATTACGCACGGTTATCAAGTCCCCAATTACCGTGCATAGTACGGCGGTGCGGGTCTCCCGCATCGCTCCCCTACGCTCTGTCAAGGAGTATGGGACTTCATCATCATCATCATCAATTACCGTGAGTAGATGTTTGTTTCTTGTATAAGGATTTTTATCAACAATGCACGTTTCGAGAGCCGGGTTTCCATCATCTGGGTATCAGGCTTTAACTGTTCATGCAAATGCACTTCGAGATACATGAAAAGGTTCATACAATGAAATAAATGTGTTCGGGAATAAAGATCACGTCTATCTTTAAAATAGACAGTCTACTTCATACCATCGCTCGTTAGTCAATGTATCTTTTCTATAGAAGTAGCACTAGAACTGCCCGCCCCAGGTAGCTGAGTGGTCAGCGCGACAGGATGTCAACCCTAAGGCCCCGGGTTCGATTCCCAGCTGGACCGGAGATTTTCTCCGCTCAGGAACTGGGTGTTGTGTTGTTCTAATCATCATCATCTCATCCCCCATCGACGCGCAAGTCGCCGAAGTGGCGTCAAATCGTAAGACTTGCACCCATCGAACGGTTTACCCGACGGGAGACCCTAGTCACACGACATTTACATTTACATTTTTAGCACTAGAAGTAGCATTGATCGTGTCTGCTTCACTGTGGCGAACGGTTGGTACGAGGTTTGGAACTTAAATAGTGGCAACTATTTATTCACAACCGATACAAAAGAGTTACATGTTTGCACCTGTTACTGTCCTTCAAAGTAGTCACCAGCGGTGTGTAGAGCCTGTTGTCAGCGACGTGGATGGCGTAGTATACCGTTAGCAGAGCCTGTTGTGTTGATGGTGCGAATGGAGCGGTCTACTGCCTGTCGAATCTCTGGAACAGTTCTGAAGCGAATGCCACGAATTGGTTTCTTCATCTTCGGAATCAAATCAAAGTCACAAGGACTTAAGTCCGGGGAGTGTGGTGGATGGTACAGTACTTCCTAGTCCCATCGACCGAACAGAGCAGCCACAGCTTGCGCTGTATGCACCCGCGCATTGTCATGCTAATTGATGGGTGGGCTGCGCAGAAAGTGTCGCCGCTTCTTTCGCAAAGCTGGTCGCAGGTGATGCTCCAAAGACGAACAGTAATACTGTGCCTTGACGGTCTGCCGTGAGGTAACGTAATGCGTTAGGATAACACCATCACAGTCGTACACGAGAATCACCATAGCTTTCACCATTCTGGGACTCTGACACACTTTCGACTTTCGCGGCGACCCATAATGACGCCATACGTTGGACTGGCGTTTCAGTTTTGGCTTCGTGGCATTCGCTTCAGAACTGTTCCAGAGATTCGACAGGCAGTAGACCGCTCCATTCGCACCATCAACAGAACAGGCTCTGCTAACGTATACTACATCTTCCACATCGCTGGCAACGGGTTCTACACAACGCTAGTGACTACTTTGAAGGACAGTAACAGGTGCAAACATGTGACTCTTTTGTGTCGGTTGTGAATATATAATAGTTGCCACTATTTAAGTTCCAACCCTCGTAGTATGATGAAGTAAAACAGAAACCGATATTAAAGTAAGACGTGGACTTCATGTCCGTATCCTTTGATTCTATTTTATGTCTGTTTCTATATTTTTTATCTGCATGCATATGACTGGTTCATGGAAGATTGACAATCGAAATGCATAGCTCTGGATTACATTCATTACATTTTTGTGTTATGTGCTAAATGACTATCACGAAAGCGTACACGATTCTCAGACAGATGGCGTGCACACGACTTTCCTAGCATTTGTTAGCAGACGATTGTGGATACTGCAAAGACATCCGTTTACAAACTAAATGTGCAATAAATCTGCCAATTCATGAAAACACGACGGGATAAACGCTAGGAAAGAGAGAGAGCAGTGGTAGGCGCATGGCTCTGGCGCATGGTACTGCATCCGCAGCAGCAATTTGAGTAGCAGTTGGCTCCACAGTGGCTCAACGAAGTGTTACATATCGATTATTTCAAGAACAGCTTTGAGCCAGACGCTCTGTAGCGTGCATTCCACTGACTCCAAACCACCGCCATTTGCGACTTCAGAGGTGTCAAATGAGAGTTCACTGGAGAGTGGAGGTCTGTTTGTTTTCTGATGAAATATGGCTCCGCGTCGGTGCCGGTGATGGCTGTGTGTTGGTTAGGAGGCCAGATGATGGCCTGCAACCAAGCTGTCCGAGTGCTAGACGCACTGGATCTACACCTGGCGGTATAGTCTGGGGTGCGATCTCCTATGACAGCAGGTGCTCTCTCGTGGTTATTCCACGCACACTGACTGCAAATTTCTGTGGCAATCTGGTGATTCGTCCTGTGGTGCTGCCATACATGAACAGCATTCCATTGGGATTTTCCAACAGGATAACGCTTGCCCGCACGTGGCAGTTGTAACCCAAATGCTCCACAGACTGTCGGCATATTGCCTTGGCCTGCTCGATCACCAGATCTGTTTCCACTCGAGCACATAAGGGACATCATCGGACAACTCCAGCGTCACCCACACACAGTATTAACCGACCTTATATTGACCGACCTTACGAATTATCTTAGAAGAAAGATTAAGGAAAGGCAAACCTACGTTTCTAGCATTTGTAGACTTAGAGAAAGCTTTTGACAATGTTGACTAGAATACTCTCTTTCAAATTCTGAAGGTGGCAGGGGTAAAATACAGGGAGCGAAAGGCTATTTACAATTTGTACAGAAACCAGATGGCAGTTATAAGAGTCGAGCGGCATGAAAGTGAAGCAGTGGTTGCGAAGGGAGCGAGACAGGGTTGTAGCCTCTACCAGATATTATTCAGTCTGTATATTGAGCAAGCAGTAAAGGAAACAAAAGAAAAATTCGGAGTAGGTATTAAAATCCATGGAGAAGAAATAAAAACTTTGAGGTTCGCCAATGACATTGTAATTCTATCAGAGACAGCAAAGGACTTGGAAGAACAGTTGAACGGAACGGACACTGTCTTGAAAGGAGCATATAAGATGAACATCAACAAAAGCAAAACGAGGATAATGGAATGTAGTCGAATTAAGACGGGTGATGCAGAGGAAATTAGATTAGGAAATGAGACACTTAAAGTAGTAAAGGAGTTTTGTTGTTTGGGGAGCAAAATAACTGATGATGTCGAAGTAGAGAGGATATAAAATGTAGACTGGCAATGGCTAGGAAAGCGTTTCTGAAGAAGAGAAATTTGTTAACATCGAGTATAGATTTAAGTGTCAGGAAGTCGTTTCTGAAAGTATTTGTGTGGAGTGTAGCGATGTATGGAAGTGAAACATGAACGATGAATAGTTTGGACAAGAAGAGAATAGAAGCTTTCGAAATGTGGTGCTACAGAAGAATGCTGAAGATTAGATGGGTAGATCACATAACTAATGATGAAGTATTGAATAGAATTGGGGAGAAGAGGAGTTTGTGGCACAACTTGACAAAAAGAAGGGACTGGTTAGTAGGACATGTTCTGAGGCCTCAAGGGATCACAAATTTAGCACTGGAGGGCAGCGTGGAGGGTAACAATCGTAGAGGAAGACCAAGAGATGAATACACTAAGCAGATTCAGGCCTCCGTGCTTCTGCGTCACTACACCATGCCGCTGTTACCCGTGCAAAGATGGACGTACTGGCTATTAGACAGATAGTCGTAATGTTTCTGCCAATCAGTGTATATTCTGCGAGACATTCTTCGATCGATGTTCTTGGCCAGAAAGCAATGATACCAGTGGCTCTGGTGGCGGTGTAAGTTCCAGTAATTTGACCTTTCCGATCGCACAACGCAATCCTAGTGGTTTGTGTTTAAACCTCAAAGCATTGCAATGTTTACAAACATTGTTCCGAAGTCGACCAGTATATCTACGGCGTAGTCAACTGCTGGATCGAATCTGAACGCTAAACGTTTAATTCTAATTGTCATGTTTGGCAATTTGTTTTCTCGACGATCTAATTTATTTTGTGCGTAAGTTACAACTGAGTCGAACTCGTCCGTATCCGATGTTCCGGTGTCTTAATGGATCTCGCTCGAGAAATTCTTATTCGATTTGCCTCCAAGCGCTGTCTACCTCTTTGTCAGTCTCACTGAGTCGACGATTATGTAGTTGATTGCGTTGCGTATAAGCCGATCGATATTTCAACGCCTCATTGGTGGCATTTTTTCCAGAGAAATTAACCTGAACTGAAATCAAATGTTGGCAGCACACCAAATTACCACGAACTGACATCCGTCCAGTGTTTGCAGTACACCAAAGGTTTGATCAACGCCAGTAACCCACTGAAATATTAATTTCAGTTGTATTATTTTTCGTAAAACCTCAGTATTAAATGCGGACTTTGTTGTTGTTATGAAAACATGCGACAGCAGAACTGGCAAACTGAATGTCATATTTATTTTTATCTTTTTAAGAAATCATGTGACATCAGAACTGTCAAATCGACCGTCACGATTCTTCAATTGAGATTTTCATACAAAAAAACCACCCAAATTTCCGACTTTACAGATGGATTTTCCACAATTTTTTTTCATACAAATCTTGTCCGAACAATTACGAACACAACAAATGAATCAGCCAAACAGCTCGAGTTGTTCTCAAGTGATCTTTCACACACGCGGCCGCTGATTTTTTATTTATATACCTATCTTCTACCAAAAATGGAAAATGTCTCATTCAAATGTTCACAATAGTTCTAGAAAAGTGTTCCGCAATGCAGTAAGGGAATAATCTGCACACTTACCTAAAGATACAATATCATGATTATTTGGAACAATTCGGTTAATTTTATCTTTCATTTGTCAAACTTTTTGCACTTCTTATAAACCTCTTTCTAAAAGTAACAGAATTAATAGAACTCAACATTGTCAATTTGTTTCCAAAACTATCTCCAATTTCAAACCCATTTCCTTCTTTTAGTTGCATAAGAAATTAGAAATTTACTCCCATATAATATTGAATGTATGGCTCCATAAAGTTCCCTTTCTGTGCAGCGACCGTGGAATATAAAATTATAAAGAATGTAGCAACCAGTGGCGGAAACATAATTTATTTATCTTGTTGCAAATCGATTTCGACTGATATCAGTCATCATCGGTGCATTTTTCTAACCGATACATGTCATAAGTGGAAGTACTGTCCTTGTCAGATTTCTGTCATGATAGATAGTACTTCTACTTATGACATGTATCGGTTAGAAAAATGCACCGATGACTGATATCAGTCGAAATCGATTTGCAACAAGATAAATAAATGGTTTCCGCGACTGGTTGCTACATTCTTTATAATCCCATATAACACATTTTAAATTTCAATTTGATTGGGCATCTGCAAGAATTCTGAAACTTGTGTCGTAAGAACATGTTAAATGTCGGTTGAAACTGTTTTTTCTACCTCAACGTCTTTGTCCAATACTTAACAAAAATTTAAAACATTCATATATTAGTCTTTAACAATTAAATTATTTTATATTATATGATACCTTAGGAACAATATCTGTATTAAATCAAAGCTACTTCCATTCGTTTAAACATTTAGTTCTTACGTAGGCCTACTACTAAGGCAAAATGCCTACTTTTATTGATAACCTAATTCAAAGATGTAGAACTTTTTGATACAAAGTTTTTTTTGATACAAAGTGAGCATTTCACAGTAAGTCATTTTATGTGATACACGAAGTATCATTTTTTTATATTAATACAAAAAGAAGGAGGAATCATTATGTTTAGGGTCAATGATAATGACTAGAGATGAAACGGATATGCAACAGCTATCCAGTATCAGGCCTATCTGACACAGTTTACTGTCTGGCTCGATCCTGATAGTAGGTCAAGATCTGAAGGCTAGTGAATTTTCAGTAAATTATGAAAATGTCATAAAATCGACTTTATTTAATTCACAAATAAAACTGGAATATCTTCAGATCAAAAAAATGAGGAAAAAATTATTTTAACGAAAGCATTAATTAGTTTTCATACTGTTACTGATACTGATACAGTTGCAAGGTACTCAAAGATAAATTCTGGCAGATTTGTCAAATTCTGGCAATGCGTCGCATTAGCTAAGCACCAAATACAAGAGTCGCTATTGTGAGTGATTCGAACTGTCTTCAACCAATAGTTTAATCTCACTTGCAATCGTGTTTTTTCTAGACCATCACACTGACTATTATTACTTTCATTTACCACCTCGTTAAAGCGATCCCAAAACGTGTCGTGAGCTTTGCGAGCCGTAGTTGACCCATTCTCGTCTTCTCTACTTCTTTCAGCTGGCAATTGATATGACCTGCAATGGATGGAAAATTCTTTGCATAATTCCTGTAAGATCTTCTGTCGAGCTCTTTCATTTTCAACAATTATCATACAATCTGTATTTTAGGAAGTTTGCAGTCAAGTAATTTGGATCTTCAGTTACGAAACGACTTTCTAATCCTGCTTTAAATGATGCTCTTGTCTGTTGTAAGTCAGAGATCGATTGAGCTGTTTTGTCCTCATCACACTTATTTAACGCCACAACATGTATTTTTACTACGGATATGCAAGAGACAAGAGGACCTATTTTTGTTATTTCTTCAAGTGCTTCAAAAGCTTAGCTCATTTCTTCTTCAAACACTCCTGCTGAGACATCAAACAATAAGCGTATCATGAACAGCTACATGCAGTGACATAGCCCATTTTTGTTTCAAGAGGCGTTCTTTCACATAAAAGGTGGAATTCCCTCTCCTGCTGATATCTTCTCCTTCTACTTCAGGTTGGTCCTTCAATGCCTTAGTTATAATTCTCTGCAGCGAATTGATGGAACATCTAGAAGAATTATACTCAGCTTCCAGAACAACTTTGTCCGTGTTAGCGTTTCTATCATTAATGCATAAATGCATTTTGCTTTGGAAAATGTTCCTGCGATCTGCGACAAAATTAAGCTTCTTTGTAACGCAAAAAGAGACAGCCAGAGTTGCAACTAAAATGGGTGTTTATTTAGACGGTGACCGGTTTCGGGCTGCGGCGTTCTGAAACCAACCAATGTTTGCCAAGTGATTTCCGTCAAAATAGCAGTAAACAAATTACGTACGTATACTTATGGTCCCTACTGCCATTCGTTAACCAACGTTCATGTTAACTAGCGCTAGTTGGGACCATACGCTTATGTACACACTTCGTTCACTGCAATTTTGGCGGACATTTTATTTGGCAAACACTGGTTTGGTTTGAGAACAGATGTAGCCTCCACTTTAGTTGCAACTCTGGCTGTCTCTTGTTGTATCACAATCTAAAAATGAGTTGCTCTCCTGCTACACCCAACACACTAGAGTTATGTAAGCTTCTTTGCTGTATTTTCTCCATCTTGAGAACTTCGTGTTCCATCTGCGACGTAAAGCTTGTTCTAGGAGTCTTGGAAATCCGGTCCTTTTTATAATAGATAATGGCTCATTGTATATTGCAATCACATCTGCTATTAAAAAATAAATATTTTTTGTAATTTGCGTCGTGTACGTCCCAAAGCAATTTGCCTTCAAACGGTTCCTGCATGGTTCTTTTTGTTGAATATGAATTTATATTGAGGGTGGCTGAAGACGATGGAGCGACGAGGGAAGATGTAACTTTATTAACTGCTTGAAATTTATACGGATGTTTCGTTGTCAAATGATCTTTCATAATTGGCGAAAAACAATATGTCATTAGGTATAAGGCAGATTAGATACTTTCCATTAGTTTAAGTGGTTTGTCATGACCAGATGTTGCAAAAACATGTACATATCCCAAGCAGTTTTATATAAACAGAATATTCGATAAACAGATACCCACTTAACGGTATCAACAATCATAACTATGGACGAAAATCTTGTTGATCAGTGTAATAAAACAATTCGAAATGAAAGAAGACAAACTAGGTCGTTATTACATACCTGCTTTTTTTTTACTTCCCCACTACGAAAAATTTCAATTTGGCACAACAAAACAAAAAAGAAAAATTTTAATTTTTACCGTTTATATCAAAATATTGCCATACGGGCAATCTCTCCTTTACCGATGAGGTTTTTATGATTTAACTTGGAATGAACAAAATAATTTTGAGATATAACATCAAGTAACGGAAAGTTAAAGAGATCGCATTTCGCAAGAGATGAAATATCTGAGTCACTCAATCAGTTTGTCATTCGTTCGCTTCAGTCATCAACGACATTGCCCGAATTCACCCGAATCTGCCCGATCGTCCGCGCCTGACCTCTGTGGGCTCGCTCACACTGCACGTTATGACATACTCCGTGGAAATGTTCAGCCGAATATCGGCCGGACATCCAGCTAACAGGACGGCCGGACATCTGGTATGCGGCCACACAGCTAACCGTTTCATCTCTGGTAATGACTGCACTGCTGCGATGTTTTTTCCCCTAAATTCTGGCTTACCATACGTTTCCTAGGTATTTTAGGGTTTCGTATTCCCATGCACGCATTCCTTGCTGGCAAAATGGATCCCACCCAAAGAAAATGCTGTTTTGGGAACTGCTGTCTACACAGGTGACTTATGTTCAGTATGGTCTAGATTAGGAAATGAGACACTTAAAGTAGTAAAGGAGTTTTGCTATTTAGGGAGTAAAATAACTGATGATGGTCGAAGTAGAGAGGATATAAAATGCAGACTGGCAATGGCAAGGAAATCGTTTCTGAAGAAGAGAAATTTGTTAACATCGAGTATAGATTTAAGTGTCAGGAAGTCGTTTCTGAAAGTATTTGTATGGAGTGTAGCCATGTATGGAAGTGAAACATGGACGATAACTAGTTTGGACAAGAAGAGAATAGAAGCTTTCGAAATGTGGTGCTACAGAAGAATGCTGAAGATAAAGTGGGTAGATCACGTAAGTAATGAGGAGGTACTGAATAGGATTGGGGAGAAGAGAAGTTTGTGACACAACTTGACTAGAAGAAGGGATCGGTTGGTAGGACATGTCCTGAGGCATCAAGGGATCACAAATTTAGCATTGGAGGGCAGCGTGGAGGGTAAAAATCGTAGAGGGAGACCAAGAGATGAATACACTAAGCAGATTCAGAAGGATGTAGGTTGCAGTAGGTACTGGGAAATGAAGAAGCTTGCACATGATAGAGTAGCATGGAGAGCTGCATCAAACTAGTCTCAGGACTGAAGACCACAACAACAACAACATGGTCTTCTAATCTGCTTATAACGGTTTCATGTGTAGATAGTTTCAATGCAAGTGAAAGACGAAATCTTTTGAGAAATCTCTTATTAATTCAGTGAAAAGGAAGAGATACCTTCCACTATTGTGCAGCTGCAAAATTATAGAGTTCTATTTTCTTGAATGTCTCAGGTAGCGTACTTTTAATTTTAGGAAGTATGGTATGCTTTCCGAATAAGAAATTATTTAGAACCAAAAGTGGCTGACATAATATAACTTTGCAACAATTTGGTTACAACGGCATCATGATTTGAATAAATATTACTCTATTTAATTAATTAAGTTTTGGCAGTGGAACAATCAGCCATTCTCTTACAAAATGAAGCAATAATGATATTGTTTTCTCGACGTTTCTGTAGGTGATCAACTTGGCACAGTAGTAGCAGTGATGATATCAGGAGCATTAGCGCAGAGCGCCGTTGGGTGGCCATCTATCTTCTACTTCTTTGGTGGACTTTCCATTCTCTGGGGAGTGATGTTATTCTGGTTTGGAGGGAATACGCCTTCTGGACACAAGCATATTTCTAGAGCAGAACTTACTTATATTGAAGAATCTTGCAAGGATGTCTCACGTGAACAAGAGGTAAGATACAAGGTATTTCTTATGAAATACATATTTTTTTGTATATTTTATTACTGAGACGGTTTTATGTACGTGGTTTACAGAAGCTTCCAACACCGTGGGTATCAATTTTCACATCACTGCCCTTCATTGCTCTAACAATAGCCCATATGTCGCAGAACTGGGGATTCTATACGCTACTGACAGAGACACCAACGTATTTAAGCAATGTTCTTGGGTTTGACATTGCATCTGTAAGTAAAACGTCTTACATCTTCAACTGTACTTGGGTGTAAAATGAGTGACAGAAGTTATTAACTGAGAAAGTGATTATAGTGAGCTTTTCTCCACACTTTTGTCCACTGCACATATCAGTACTCTGACGTGCTTTAGACTTTGCTGATAACTTTATAAATGAGTCTGGAAAAATTATAGATGTGTAAATTACCGAAACTGTTACTGAAAATCAAAGAAACCAATCCGGCCCATCAACATTTGTGAGCTCATGTCAGACCTGCAGCTTAAGTTCGCCTGATGATGCAGTGAAACAAATTGCACTCCGTTTTGAGACGGAAAAAAGGTTTAAGAAATTTCAAGAAGCTATTATTTCTAATCCTAAGGTCGCCTAACTGTTTCTGAATGTAGCGCACGGTAATTATGCAAAGTACTGAGCAGTGCAGTCGAATGGAAGAATTTCCCAGTGTGATACTGGAAGTACCAAGAGATGAGGAATATGACATACTTGATCGTCACAATTGTATCACTTCTGTTACATGACTCGAAAGGAGATATATACAAGGTGTTACAAAAAGGTACGGCCAAACTTTCAGGAAACATTCCTTACACACAAAGAAAGAAAATATGTTATGTGGACATGTGTCCGGAAACGCTTACATCCCGTGTTAGAGCTCATTTTATTACTTCTCTTCAAATCACATTAATCATGGAATGGAAACACACAGCAACAGAACGTACCAGTGTGACTTCAAACACTCTGTTACAGTAAATGTTCAAAATATCCTCCGTTAGCGAGGATACATGCATCCACCCTCCGCCGCATGGAATCCCTGATGCGCTGATGTAGCCCTGGAAAATGGCGTATTGTATCACAGCCGTCCACAATACGAGCACGAAGAGTTTCTACATTTGGTACCGGGGTTGCGTAGACAAGAGCTTCCAAATGCCCCCATAAATGAAAGTCAAGAGGGTTGAGGTCAGGAGAGCGTGGAGGCCATGGAATTGGTCCGCCTCTACCAATCCATCGGTCACCGAATCTGTTGTTGAGAAGCGTACGAACACTTCGACTGAAATGTGCAGGAGCTCCATCGTGCATGAACCACATGTTGTGTCGTACTTGTAAAGGCACATGTTCTAGCAGCACAGGTAGAGTATCCCGTATGAAATCATGATAACATGCTCCATTGAGCGTAGGTGGAAGAACATGGGGCCCAATCAAGACATCACCAACGATGCCTGCCCAAACGTTGATGACGTGATTGCACAGTTGCGTGTGGATTCTCGTCAGCCCACACATGTTGATTGTGAAAATTTACAATTTGATCACGTTGGAATGAAGCCTCATCCGTAAAGAGAACATTTGCACTGAAATGAGGATTGACACATTGTTGGATGAACCATTCGCAGAAGTGTACCCGTGGAGGCCAATCAGCTGCTGATAGTGCCTGCACACGCTGTACATGGTTCGGAAACAACTGGTTCTCCCGTAGCACTCTATATACAGTGACGTGGTCAACGTTACCTTGTACAGCAGCAACTTCTCTGACGCTGACATTAGGGTAATCGTCAACTGCACGAAGAATTGCCTCGTCCATTGCATGTGTCCTCGTCATTCTAGGTCTTCCCCAGTCGCGAGTCATAGGCTGGAATGTTCCGTGCTCCCTAAGACGCCGATCAATTGCTTCGAACGTCTTCCTGTCGGGACACCTTCGTTCTGGAAATCTGTCTCGATACAAACGTACCGCGCCACGGCTACTGCCCCGTGCTAATCCATACATCAAATGGGCATCTGCCAACTCCGCATTTGTAAACATTGCACTGACTGCAAAACCACGTTCGTGATGAACAGTAACCTGTTGATGCTACGTATTGATGTGCTTGATGCTAGTACTGTAGAGCAATGAGTTGCATGTCAACACAAGCACCGTAGTCAACATTACCTTCCTTCAATTGGGCCAACTGGCGGTGAATCGAGGAAGGACAGTACATACTGACGAAACTAAAATGAGCTCTAACATGGAAATTAAGCGTTTCCGGACACATGTCCATATAACATCTTTTCTTTATTTGTATGTGAGGAATGTTTCCTGAAAGTTTGGCAGTACCTTTTTGTAACACCCTGTATACAGTGAGATAACAAAAGTCGTCGGATAGCGATATGCACGTATATAAATTTCAGTAGTATCGTCTACACAATGTATAGAAGGGCAGTGCAATGTCAGTGCTAACAAAAATGGTTCAAATGGCTCTGAGCACTATGGGACTCAACTGCTGAGGTCATTAGTCCCCTAGAACTTAGAACTAGTTAAACCCAACTAACCTAAGGACATCACAAACATCCATGCCCGAGGCAGGATTCGAACCTGCGACCGTAGCGGTCTTGCGGTTCCAGACTGCAGCGCCTTTAACCGCACGGCCACTTCGGCCGGCTCAGTGCTAACAGACAAGCAAAAAATCCGTGAAACAACCACAGAAACCAATGTGGGACGTACGACTAAAATATACATTAGGATAGTGTGGCGAAATTTGGCGTTAATGGGGTATTGCAGCAGACGACCGATGCGAGTGCCTTTCCTAACAGCGCGACATGGCCGGGGGCGACTCTCTTGGTCTCGTGACCATAGCGGTTGGATCCTAGACGACTGGAAAACCGTGTCATAATTGTAGTGGACTGTTAAGGCAGCCAGTCCACAGTGAAGCAGCCGAAAGGGCACGCGTCAACTCACGCCGTCTGGCGTTAAGTCTGGAACAGGATTCGTAATGAATGTGATAAGCAAGGACAGGGTCAGCAGCTGTGGCTGCAGCTACACGACGAAAATCAATCGGAAACGATTCGACCACGTCATCGGTTTCCGCATCAATGAACATGCAAGCAAGTTCGGAAGAATCGAATGCTTTATCCTCAGCAACAGGCAAACGGGACAACGCAGCAGCGTCGCCGTGCTTAGCAGCGGACCGATACAAGATAACGTAGCGATTAAGAAAAGAACGTAGCTACTAGAACACTTAACTTTTATATTGTCCTTTGGTATACAGCATTCTGGATGATACAAGTGAGACTCTATCTTGAGGTACATGCAACGTTACAAATGGTTAATGGCGCCTTGCTAGGTCGTAGCCATTAACTTAGCTGAAGGCTATTCTAACTGTCTCTCGGCAAATGAGAGAAAGGCTTCGTCAGTGTAGTCGCTAGCAATGTCGTCGTACAACTGGGGCGAGTGCTAGTCAGTCTCTCGAGACCTGCCGTGTGGTGGCGCTCGGTCTGCGATCCTGACAGTGGCGACACGCGGGTCCGACATGTACTAATGGACCGCGGTCGATTTAAGCTACCACCTAGCAAGTGTGGTGTCTGGCGGTGACACCACAATAATCAGATGAGCCCCGATGTCGTTTGGGAAGAGCGAACGATAAGGTTCGACTGTGGCGGAGGCCGGATGAAGACATGGATGGACTCAGGTTGTCCACCAGCACTGTGCATGCCGGTGGTGGTCCCATAGTGGTGTGTGCTGTGTTTACTTGGAATAGACTGGGTCCTCTGGTCCAACTGAGAAGATCAACGACTGGAAATAGTTATGTTCGGCAACTTGTAGACCATTTGCAGCCAGTCATGGGTTTCATGTTCCCAAAAAACGATGTTATGTGACTGAGCCACAGTTATTATCGGTGTGAAGAACGTTCTGCACAATTCGAGCGAATGATGTGGTCACCCACATCGGCCGAAATGAATCCCATCGAACATTTATCGGATATAATCGAGATGTCAGTTCGTGCACATCCTGCACCGGGAACACATTCCCATTTATGGACGGTTAGAGACAGTACTGGTGCAGGGGACTGCCATGCCCATCGAAGTGCTGAACTATGCCGGGCAAAAGGAAGTCCATTACGATATTGGGAGGTATCTCATGACTTTTGTCACCTCAGTGTAGTCTTCCTACACTTTCGTAATACTTTCTGCTGTAATAATTAGCGCTCGTATCAACAGCCACCTCGGCAGAAATAATATACCAGAGGAAAAGTAGGTAATAACTATGTTTTAAGTTACTGTGGATGTTCAGTTCAATATCTTGTACAGTCGGCAGAAAAAAATAAAAAAAAAAGAACAGAGGCCACTATAGACAAATCGGCAGGAAATTCGGACCATTTGGCAACAGTTGCAGAGAAACTGATTAAGACAGAGAAAGTGAGCCATTAATTCAGGAAACGTGAGGTATTCTACGCTTACTATACGCCCCATGTGTTTGACCGCTTACTTGACCGACTGGAAGAGAGCGCTCCAGAATACCTATTGCATACGAGAAAGATTACAGATCTGACTAAACGTTCGAAAAATAACGAGAGCAACTGGGTATAAATATCTGTGAGCCAAAGAGGCCATAAAACTTTTAAGAATGCGTTTATAACGTCTCAATATCTATTTTCCAGGCTTAACTGTTTAACTGCAAGCAACCAAAAGTGAAAAAATTGTGGAATGCAGATTAATACCAAAAAATTACCTTCCATGGGTATGTGGAATCTTGTGACTGGGGAGAATACGCCTCACATTTATTTTGCCATTCCGTTGTGTTTTGGGGAATGGAGTGGCGATCCGCAAATGCTTAGTATTTTTTCGTTTCAACGAATAAATTCACTAGCTAAAATTAGGAGAATGTTTACCCAAAATATGCAATCGAATGCGAGAGTAACGAGATAGCTGCTGGCCTTATTGCGCGTAAGTGCACTATAATTCAAATATTTTTTTTCTTATGGTGTCTTATGTAAGACACCACCAAAATAAATATTCGGAGAGCAATTTTTCTCTCTTACACTCTCCCCTCCATAGCCTTTTACACCATTCTACCAATTATAATAACAATATTAAGCAGATTTTGTTTGAATTACACACACACACCTTTTATTTTTCCCCTGTATCATTAATGCCAGTATGTATGAAATAGTTCAGTTTCAAATCACCTGTTTCATAACCCGTGCTTCACACTCGAACCTTCTGTGACTCATAAACTTTTCTGACTACCCTAAAATGAACGGAATTTACATCTTCTTTGCTTACTTTTAAAAATATTTTATTTTATACTTAGACGCTTCTCCTTATTCCTCGCTATCTCCCTTCTTTCTTCCCATATTTCTCCATCTCTCTCTATCTCCCTCTCCACTTTCCCACCTCACTCTCCGTCTTTCTTCCTTCGTCTTTTCTATCTTCTTCTGTGGCTCATGTGCACGCTGACACGAAGCTTACTTACTTACTCCTACAAGCGCAAACACACAAACACGCACTCAAACGCGCCCACACACACACACACACACACACACACACACACACTTGATTCGAGGGTAGAAGACAGGTCTTAGCGTCCAGAGAGACACGCGCGACACAATGATTAATTTCGGAAGCACATTGATTACTCCCCTCCCCCCTCCCTCACCACCACACATGAACCATGGACCTTGCCGTTGCTGGGGAGGCTTGCGTGCCTGAGCGACACAGATAGCCGTATCGTAGGTGCAACCACAATGGGGAGGTATCTGTTGAGAGGCCAGACAAACCTGTGGTTCCTGAAGACGGGCAGCAGCCTTTTCTGTAGTTGCAGGGGCAACAGTCTGGATGATTGACTGATCTGGCCTTGTAACACTAACCAAAACGGCCTTGCTTTGCTGGTACTGCGAATGGCTGAAAGGGAGGGGAAACTACATCCGTAATTTTTCCCGAGGGCATGCAGCTTTACTGTACGGTTAAATGATGATGGAGTCCTGTTGGGTAAAATATTCCGGAGTAAAATAGTACCCCATTCTTATCTCCGGGCGGGGACTACTCAGAAGGACGTCGTTGTCCGGAGAAAGGAAACTGGCGTTCTACGGATCGGAACATGGAATGTCAAATCCCTTACTCAGGCAGGTAGGTCAGAAAATTTGAAAATTGAAATGTATAGGTTAAAGTTAGATAAAGTGGGAATTAGTGAAGTTCGGTGGCAGGAGGAAGACGAATTCTGGTCAGGTGAATACAGAGTTATAAATACAAAATTAAATAGGAATAATGCAGGAGTAGGTTTAACAATCAATAAAAAATTGTAGCGCGGGTAAGCTACTGGCTCTGAGCACTATGGGACTTAACATCTGTGGTCATCAGTCCCCTAGAACTTAGAACTACTTAAACCTAACTAACCTAAGGACATCACACACATCCATGCCCAAGGCAGGATTCGAACCTGCGACCGTCGCGGTCACGCGGTTCCAGACTGAAGCGCCTAGAACCGCAAGGCCACACCGGCCGGCTGGGTAAGCTACTACAAAAAGCATGGTGAACGTGTTATTGTAGCCAGGATACACACGAAGCCCATACCTACCACAGTAGTACAAGTTTATATGCCAACTAACTCCGCAGATGATGAAGAGAATGATAAAATGTATGATGAGGTAAAAGAAATTATTCAGATAGTGAGGGGAGACGAAAATTTAATAGTCATGGGTGACTGGAATCCGATAGTAGGAAAAGGAGGAGAAGGAAACGTAGTAGATGAATATGGAATGGGGGTAAGAGATGAAAGAGGAAGCCGTCTGGTAGAATTTTGCACAGAGCATAACTCAATCATAGCTAACACTTAGTTCAAGAATCATGAAAGAAGGTTATATACATGGAAGAGGCCTGGAGATACTGGACGGTGTCATATAGATTATATCATGGTAAGAAAGATATTTAGGAAACTGGTTTTATATTGTAAGACATTGACAGGGGCAGATGTGGACTCTGACCACAATATATCGGTTATGAACTTTACATTAAAACTGAAGAAACTGAAAAAGGTGGGAATTTAAGGAGATGGGACAGATATAAACTTAAAGAACCAGAGGTTGTAGAGAGTTTCAGGCAGAGCATTATGGAACGATTGACAGGAATGGGGGAAAGAAATACAGTGGAAGAAGAATGGGTAAGTTTGAGGGATGAAATAGTGAAATTAGCAGAGGATCAAGAAGGTAAAAAGACAAGGTCTAGTAGAAATGCTTGGGTAACAGAAAATATATTAAATTTAATTGATGAAAGGAGAAAATATAAAAATGCAGTAAATGAAGCAGACAAAAAAGAATATAAATATTTCGAGATCGACAGGAAGTGCAAAATGGCTAAGCAGGGATGGCAGGACAATATTATGGAAATGGAAGAGGATGTAGGTGCAGATGAAATGAGAGATATGATACTGGATGAAGAGTTTGACAGAGCACTGAAAGACCTAAGTCGAAACAAGGCCTGAGGAGTAGACACCATTCCATTAGAATTACTGACAGCCTTGGGAGAGCCATCCCTGACAAAACTCTACCATCTGGTGAGCAAGATGTATGAGACAGGTGCAATACCCTCAGACTTGAAGAAAAATGTAATAATTCCAATCCCAAAGAAAGCTGGTGTTGAAAGATGTGAAAATTACCGAACTATCAGTTTAATAAGTCATGGTTGCAAAATACTAACGCGAATTCTTTACAGACGAATGGAAAAACTGGTAGAAGCCGACCTCATCCTTCTGAATCTGCTTAATGTAGTCACCTCTTGGTCTCCCTCTTAGACTTTTACCCTCCACGCTGCCCTCCAGTATTAAGTTGGTGATCCCTTGATGCCTCAGGCTTCATTAAATTAACGATGAGTGGTAGATAATTTTTCACGAGACTGGGAGTCTCGTGCCTAATTTACAAGGTACGAAAGGCGGTAATACGGGGCCAGTCTTGCTTTTGGGACAAACTCACGGAGCTATAGACAGGAAGTTGCTCTTATGACATGTGATGATAAAAGCTATTCATAACTCTACTGGAAACATGGATTGAAATTCTCTGAAGCTGCCACAGCTCGTCCCATTGTAAAAGGAAACGACATTTCAACTACTATTTAGGAATTGATAAGCACAAATTACTACTCCACCAATTCGTTGCTACAGGGCGAGGTGCCAAACAAATTCTACACTCCTGGAAATGGAAAAAAGAACACATTGACACCGGTGTGTCAGACCCACCATACTTGCTCCGGACACTGCGAGAGGGCTGTACAAGCAATGATCACACGCACGGCACAGCGGACACACCAGGAACCGCGGTGTTGGCCGTCGAATGGCGCTAGCTGCGCAGCATTTGTGCACCGCCGCCGTCAGTGTCAGCCAGTTTGCCGTGGCATACGGAGCTCCATCGCAGTCTTTAACACTGGTAGCATGCCGCGACAGCGTGGACGTGAACCGTATATGCAGTTGACGGACTTTGAGCGAGGGCGTATAGTGGGCATGCGGGAGGCCGGGTGGACGTACCGCCGAATTGCTCAACACGTGGGGCGTGAGGTCTCCACAGTACATCGATGTTGTCGCCAGTGGTCGGCGGAAGGTGCACGTGCCCGTCGACCTGGGACCGGACCGCAGCGACGCACGGATGCACGCCAAGACCGTAGGATCCTACGCAGTGCCGTAGGGGACCGCACCGCCACTTCCCAGCAAATTAGGGACACTGTTGCTCCTGGGGTATCGGCGAGGACCATTCGCAACCGTCTCCATGAAGCTGGGCTACGGCCCCGCACACCGTTAGGCCGTCTTCCGCTCACGCCCCAACATCGTGCAGCCCGCCTCCAGTGGTGTCGCGACAGGCGTGAATGGAGGGACGAATGGAGACGTGTCGTCTTCAGCGATGAGAGTCGCTTCTGCCTTGGTGCCAATGATGGTCGTATGCGTGTTTGGCGCCGTGCAGGTGAGCGCCACAATCAGGACTGCATACGACCGAGGCGCACAGGGCCAACACCCGGCATCATGGTGTGGGGAGCGATCTCCTACACTGGCCGTACACCACTGGTGATCGTCGAGGGGACACTGAATAGTGCACGGTACATCCAAACCGTCATCGAACCCATCGTTCTACCATTCCTAGACCGGCAAGGGAACTTGCTGTTCCAACAGGACAATGCACGTCCGCATGTATCCCGTGCCACCCAACGTGCTCTAGAAGGTGTAAGTCAACTACCCTGGCCAGCAAGAACTCCGGATCTGTCCCCCATTGAGCATGTTTGGGACTGGATGAAGCGTCGTCTCACGCGGTCTGCACGTCCAGCACGAACGCTGGTCCAACTGAGGCGCCAGGTGGAAATGGCATGGCAAGCCGTTCCACAGGACTACATCCAGCATCTCTACGATCGTCTCCATGGGAGAATAGCAGCCTGCATTGCTGCGAAAGGTGGATATACACTGTACTAGTGCCGACATTGTGCAGGCTCTGTTGCCTGTGTCTATGTGCCTGTGGCTCTGTCAGTGTGATCATGTGATGTATCTGACCCCAGGAATGTGTCAATAAAGTTTCCCCTTCCTGGGACAATGAATTCACGGTGTTCTTATTTCAATTTCCAGGAGTGTAGCTACAGCGCCGACCGGAGGAAATGCGACCATCTTAAAATATGTCAGCTACTACTGAGAACTCACTGAATCGACAAGTCGGTTGTTGTCCCTCGTCGAGGACACAAGTGAGGTCCTAGCGGCCAGATGCACACAGGAAATGGTGTTTGAGTTCGGTAGTATATAACTGTCTCAAAAGAGACAAATGTAATTCATATGCACTGTCAAGATCATTTCGGGTATGGGAATACTTTGTATGGGTGTTGAGTTTTATCACCAGTACCCGATATATGATGGTGACTACAGTGATTTAGCACAGAAGCGCTTCAGTTAACGATGGCACTTTCCGGTTTTGATAGACGATCGGCAGATCTGTTCTTCACAGAATGGTGCACGAAGACAGAGGACGATGAACTTGTTGTTCAAAGGCTGACTTATAGAACACATAACTAGCGATGATAATTAGATGTCGTTATGAGGCTCGTTGAGCTGAGTATAAACCATATTATTTGGTCAGAGCTTCGTTTTTGTTCTGCGGAAATTTCTAAAGGCCAATCACCTTTCCACATTGCTAACACCGCGTCCTGGCAGATCACAGAAGTTAAACACTGTTTGGCTTGGCTAACACATGGATGGGTCACCGTCCGGGTCGGCTGCGTGCTGTTTGCAAGCGGCGTGCACGCAGCCCTTGTGATTTCAGTTGAGGAGTTACAGCATTTAAAGCTCTAAAGCACCATGCTTTTTACTCAGAAAATGAAGCGGTGACCACCAGGACCTGTATGATCTGCATACAACACTTGCGTCCAATCACTACGGCTGCTGCATGATGCTCTGGAGCTAGGTGACGGGTGCAGGCGGGGAAACGCAGTCCAGATGTTCAAATGGTTCAAATGGCTCTGAGCACTATGGGACTCAACTTCTGAGGTCATCAGTCCCCTAGAACGTAGAACTAATTAAACCTATCTAACCTAAGGACATCACACACATCCATGCCCGAGGCAGGATTCGAACCTCCGGCCGTAGCGATCGCGCGGTTCCAGACTGAAGCGCCTAGAACCGCTCGGTTGGTCCAGATGTTAGCCGAAAGTACTGCGCTATGGAATGACTTGCTTGGATAGTGTAGGTAACTCTGGTTAGCTTCGTAGACGTGTTTGAAACCGAGTTTCGTCCTCATTTGTGGTGGAGGTTGTATGTGAGACTGCTGTCATAGTCGCAGAGATTTTATGCTCAAGATCCTTCGTAATCAGCTGACGCCCACTAAGAGTTTAAATTCAAGAGATCCTCTCCTAGGATAGAGCGAAAGACAGAAGCAACATTGGAAGTCCATTAGTGGTTTGAGTGGGTTGAGGTTCCCTGACAGGCGAGTTATGGCAGAGGAAGGTATAACCGTATTTTGTGTATATAGACTGAAGTGGCGAGTGAAAATTTGTACCAAGGCCGGGAATCGTACCAATGTGTTCTTCTCTGAAATTGTGTCATCTCATTTGTGTAAATAGCTGCACCTGGATTTCGGCCTGGATCCACCACTTACATCTACAGCTACATACATACTCCGCAATCCACCATACGGTGCGTGGCGGAGGGTACCTCGTACCACAACTAGCATCTTCTCTCCATGTTCCACTCCCAAACTGAACGAGGGAAAAATGACTGCCTATATGCCTCTGTACGAGCCCTAATCTCTCTTATCTTATCTTTGTGGTCTTTCCGCGAAATATAAGTTGGCGGCTGTAAAACTGTACTGCAGTCAGCCTCAAATGCTTGTTCTCTAAATTTCCTCAGTAGCGATCCACGAAAAGAACGCCTCCTTTCCTCCAGAGACTCCCACCCGAGTTCAAAAATGGCTCAAATGGCTCTGAGCACTATTGGACTTAAATTCTAAGGTCTTCAGTCCCCTAGAACTACGAACTACTTAAACCTAACTAACCTAAGGACATCACACACATCCATGCCCGAAGCAGGATTCGAACCTGCGACCGTAGCGGTCGCGCGGTTCCAGACTGTAGCGCCTAGAACCGCTCGGCCATTCCGGCCTGCCCCACCCGAGTTCCTGAAGCATTTCCGTAACACTCGCGTGATGATCAAATCTACCAGTAACAAATCTAGCAGCCCACCTCTGAATTGCTTGTATGTCCTCCATCAATCCGACCTGGTAGGGATCTCAAACGCTCGAGCAATTCTCAAGAACAGGTCGTATTAGTGTTTTATAAGGGGTCCCCTTTACAGATGAACCACATCTTCCCAAAGTCTACCAATGAACCGAAGACGACTATCCACCTTCCCCACAACTGCTATTACATGCTTGTCCCATTTCATACCACTCTGTAATGTTACGCCCAAATATTTAATCGACGTGACTGTCTCAAGCGCCACACTACTAATGGAGTATCCAAACATTAGGGGATTCTTTTTCCTATTCATCTGCATTAATTTGCATTTATCTATATTTAGTGTTAGCTGCCATTCTTTACACCTACCACAAATCCTGAGCCACACTACTAATGGAGTATCCAAACATTAGGGGATTCTTTTTCCTATTCATCTGCATTAATTTGCATTTATCTATATTTAGTGTTAGCTGCCATTCTTTACACCTACCACAAATCCTGAGCAAGTCATCTTGTATCCTCCTACAGTTACTCAACGACGACACCTTCCCGTACACCACAGTATCATCAGCAAACAGCTCCACATTGCTATCCACCCTATCCAAAAGATCATTTATGTAGATAGAAAACAACTGCGGACCTACCACAGTTACGTTCTATGTTGAATGCTATTCCAGAACATGGAGGGCTAAGGAAATCCTGTTCATCTGTGAGGTGAAATTTAAAGTAGAGTGGGACCGCAGAGAGAGAAGTTTGAGGAGGGAGGCGTTCCGGGCTAATCCGTGCAGTTGTATGGACCGCTGTACCAAGGTGGCTTAGTGGCTACCGCACCTGCCTAGTAAACAGGGGCCCTGGGTTCGATTCCTGGCCTTAGTACAAATTTTCACTCACCACTTCAGTCTGTATACATAAAATCATATATTTATGAGACCAGTAAAGTCTCTGAAATTGTATCATTTCATTTGAATAACCGTATTTTTTGTCACTTTTGATGTGCAGCCCTGCTGATGATGTGTTGCCTTGATGCATTGAAGAGGCAGGACCTTGGTTCACTGAATGGGCAGGAAGCTAATCTCTGAACCACTTTGAATTAAGTACGTGATGCCATACATTCTGTCTTTAACACAAATCCGTCTCACTAAAACACTTGACACTTGCGAACGCATATTCGGTAAGGAAGTGGGATTGTGATACCATCGACTTTATTTAGCGTATGCGGGGAGCTTAAGCTGTTTTTTTTTTGCTGTCAATTATGCTCTCTATCGCTCTCTTTTAATGTGTGGTTAACGACACAGTTGTTCGCGCTACCTTGTTCGATCTCCAGATTTAAAATGATACCAGTATTCCTCTAGAACAGTGAAAAGGCGCTATAGGTCGCTTAACCCTAGCATTACCAACGTATTTTTTGTTACATGTAATACCAACGGGGGGGCCTCAAAGGCCCATAAAGAATACCACAATTTATTTTATCATAAATCAAGTTTATTTACTTCTGATACCTCTAATAACAATTCAAAATGCTTAGACATTGTTTTTGTATACTGGATAATAAAAGATGTTATTATAATAGGAATAAAATGAACAAATCACGAGATTCAGTTTATATATTTTTTGGAATAATGTTTCAAAATAGTGTTTTCCTATAAAAACGACTTTTTTAATTCGATACACTACATGAAGCAAACAAAATTTACTGTCTCATTCTGCAACGCATTTTTCACACAACACTGTTTTCCTGCAGTGTTTCCCACAGACGTGTTTGTGGCACTGAGAGCAGGTAACAGTTGACTTTCCCAGCTTGTTGTACTTGATCTTTTTAGATGCAGCTTCTTGGCAGCATAGGTGGCACCGTCCACGTGTTCCTGGTTCTGCTGTTGAGGATGATGGTTCTACAGAGCAGCTGAGCTTCCGTTGTGTGATGCTTTCCATTGCCATTATTACTGGCTTCTGAAGTCCATACAAATTTTGTGCCCGTTTATCTACTTGAGATCTTATTAGTTCGAGACCTAAGTTAGTGATAAAAACTCTTCAGCGGTTTAGCAAATTCTTTTTCCAATTCGGAAAGTTGAGGAGGAAGAGTGAATATGCATTTATTGCTGCTATGTCAATGAGTGTGTAGAAGAGGGACAAAGGCCATCTTCTTGTTCCTCTCTTTGTGCTGTAGTGTCTTGCCATCTGGTCTATGGTGTCCACGCCTCCCTTTGTAGAATTATAAAAAAGATTTATGTTAGTCTTTTTTGAGTCTTCATTCAACACCCCTTCTGAGTGATAAGTTGAAAGCATCAACAGCAGTCGTTTTGGCTTCTCGCGGACTAGCGTTGATGCAAGAGTAACTGGTGGCCTCTGTGTCTGAGGGTCAGTATAAGCAAAGATGGAAGAGTGTAAACTGCGGCCAGTTGTATTCTTCAGCTCTTCAGGTATGTGTCGTCTGTTAGACTGTAGGGTGCCAACAAGTGTGAGGTGAAAATCATTCCATAGAGTCTCAGCAAGCTCCACTGAAGTATAGTACCGATCTGTGGTAACATTACGGCCTGATTTTTCAATAGGTTTTATTAGTCTCTTTACAATTTCCATCGGTCCATTTGAATGCTGTGTATTTCCTGACTTGCCTGTATAGATGTCCATGCTGATCACATATCTAGTCTCAGAATCAGACAGCATTCGAATTAGAATGCCGTATTTTCCAGGTTTTTCTTTTAGAAACACCTTGAATGGACAGCGACCACGGAACAAAGACAACATCTCATCCACTGTTGTATGTAGACCAGGAATGAAATACAATGGAAGTGAAGAATTGAAGCTTTCAAAATTTTCCCTCATTGGAGCAAACTTGTCAGTCTGGCGACGAATTTCTCTTGTGTTCTTATCATAAAACCTCAATATTTTAGTCAATTCGAAAAATCGGGTCCGACTCATTGATCCATAGTACACTTGTCGGCCCTGAAGCAAAGACCATAAATCTTGGACAGGTATCTTATTGTCAGGATTTGAACCCATGATTAGCAAGAGTCCTATATAACAAAATAACTCATCTTCATCTGTGTGCTGAATACCTAGTCGAGAAGCCTCTTCATTTGAGTGTAGTTTTATTAGATTCATAATTTGAGGTGTAAAAAAGAGCTCTATAGCCTCTTTCGGAGACGCAATTCTTCCTTGTTGTCCTAGCCCCATTCTTTCTCGCACTATATTTTGTACAGAACGCCGATATTGTCGAGATGGCTTCGTAATATACTCTCGTCCACTTTTTGCAATGAATTTATCACATTCCGTATCATTATCATCTGGTGGATTGGCTTCAACCTCATCTTCATTCTCAGACGATGAATCAGTTCTAATTTCTTCCACATCATCATCCACTTCACTTTCCTCTAAATCTGATTCGTTCAAAACTTCTTCTAGCACTCTTTCAATGGAACTATCACGTAAACGATGTCTACTCATGTTGCTGGTTCAACAGCAGCAGAAACACTGAAAATAACAATGGTCCGCTTCATAATAATATGTCTGAAGGCAACAATGCCAAAATTCGTTTCATGGTAAGAATTTGAAACGAGAGACTCAACCTCGTAAATCTTTCCTTGCTATTACCAACGGGTGGGCTTCTAAGGCCCACAGAGAATTAAATCAAGTAAATGAATTTTAATTACATTTTTATTCCGAAATTCTGTAATGACTCAATAGTACATTCAATAACGAACAATTACCTTTGCTTTCAAGTTCATATATCAAAGGGTGTGGATACAACATAGAAAAACTGAGTCAGTGGGCCTACGAGGCCCCCCCGTTGGTAATGCTAGGGTTAAAGCGGAATCACGTTTCTCTTTTTGTCAATTTCCTCTCACTCTTTCAGCACGATCTCAGAAGTTAAGTCCCATAGTGCTCAGAGCCATTTGAACCATTTCTTTCAGCACGAGTGGCATCAGTGTGATGTTCCAGTGCGTTGCATTATGTACGCACTCCGTCTACAGGCCACAAGCGGCCCATAGGGACCATCCGACCGCCGTGTCATCCTCAACTGAGGATGAGGACAGGAGGGGCGTGTGGTCAGCACACCGCTCTCCTGGGCGTGATGATGGTTTTCTTTGACCGGAGCCGCTACTATTCGCTCGAGTAGCTCCTCAGTTTGCATCACGAGGCTGAGTGCACCCCTAAAAATGGCAACAGCGGATGTTGGCTGGATGGTCACCCATCCAAGTGCCAGCCACGCCCGACAGCGCTTAACTTCGGTGGTCTCACGGGAACCGGTGTATCCACTGCGGCAAAACCGTTGCCTGTTGCATTATGTAACATCACCATAAACCGAAGTTTCCGGCTGTGTTTGTTGTAGGGCACATATATTTATTAAGTTCCGTCGGGGAACAGTGCAAAATTGCGTCCACCTCCTCTGATAATGTGGATAATGGTAGATCATCATGTGATGTCAAACCATACTTATTGTTGATGGCATATCGATTGTAATACTTCTGAAAATAGGTTCTGACCCATCAATTTACGCAGATAACTAACAGCTCTGTCGCTCTTTATTTCCGCTGGGTCTTTATTCAGGATGCGCTGCATACGTTTTTGCTTAGTACGTCTTTAAATTTCTGATACGGCTGCTCCGAGATTCGGTGCAGTACTAAGCCTTGTACCACTATACCCAAATATTCATTCTTGTTGGTGAAGATTAGGTTCAATTTTTCTTTGTCGTTACATAAGCCATTTTGTTGGAAGATGAAAGAACTATTCTGTGCGATGAGCTATCCAGAAAGTCGGTAGCCGTACTGAAGCTGTTGTAGTTGATGATGTTGCAGCTGGACTTTCCATCTGCGACGAAGTTCGTTGGAAAAACTGGTGATATGGATGTTAGTTTTCTTCTTGTTTGCACGGAATCTAGTACGATTGTGTGTATTGCTTCTCCGTTCTCGTGGCAGCACGGTAATTACGCAGTGCGAAAGAACTCATTTTTCAAAACAGGGTCACCACTGTATTATTATTCACTTTTACCCTACTGTAAATGACAGATAAACAGTATCAACTAAACAGCTTTATTGAAACTTATAAGACATGCGAGAGATACATTGAATCACAAAATGCTTGTTGTTACAATGTTCTTTTATAGATAACACACACTCCAAATCATTCTAGGCGACCTCCCGCACTATCGGTGTGTATGAACCATAATTCGCCACACTTATACACGGGACCTAGGCAGTTACAGCGTGAGCATGTGATGTCTCATACCTGAATCAGGACTCATTTCCTCTCTCTGTCTCTCTCTGTCTCTCTCTCTCTCTCTCCCTCCGTCTCTGAGTCACGCCCCAGACTGGTTTTTCTGCTGTTGTTGCCAAATGGTCCGAATTTTCTGTCATTTTGTATGCAGCGACCCAATTTCTTTGCTGTCGAGTGTATGTGTTTCTCACTACTTTTGAGACTGTTTATAAATTATTTATTAACTGGAGGATGAAGGGAAATAGTTCTTCTTGGAAGAAAGAAACAACTGTACACGTCCATTCTTAAAAATGAAGAAACCAGAGAATTGTGGATTAAGCACCTATTCTGTGGTTTCTTCATTTCTCAAAAAAAAAAAAAAAAAAAAAAAGGATGGAGATAGGAGTTATATTTCTGGAAAAATCCATGAGATATAAAATTACCTGCAGATGAACACATTATTATGTAACACTGATACGAGTTTGAGACCCCTAACTCTGGTAGTAGTCATTATACGGTCTTATCTCTTAAAAAATAGGATGTTTGTAGACGTTGTAGCTTGATGTTGCTGTGGGAAAAGGATGAAACTTCTCTTTTGTGCCTCGCCATCTGTAGATAACATCAGTGTTTGTACTGGGGTGTGCTAAATGAATACATCATCAACAAAAAGTATGGAAGGTAAACTATTGGTATAGAGTTATTATCGTTGCAAGTTAAACTCAAAATACGCAACAAAATTGTTGTAAACGTATTGGTACTTGATCCACTATGTGCCACAGATTCTGTACAGAGAATCACCAACAGTATGTGGCCGAGTGTGGAGGAGGAGCTGATTAGTGTTTAATATCCCGTCGACAACGAAGTCATTAGAGACGGAGCACAAGCTTGGATTACGGAAGGATGGGTATGGAAAGTGATCGTGTCCTCTCGATAGAACCATTCCGGCATTTGCCTTAAGCAATTTAGGGAAATGATAAATCTAAATCAGGATGGTCGGACGCGAGTCTGAACCGTCGTCCTCCCGAATGAGAGTCCAGTGTGCTAAAAACTGCGCTACCCCTCTCGGTTGGGAGAGTATTATAAATACCATCTTTTGCCATGTGTCACAACAGTAAACAGCAAGGGATAAAATCAGGTAATCTTTGTGCCTGTTTCCAACATGAAGTCATAGCAGGACCGGAAACTTGGATAATATATTATTTATTGTAATTCTGTCACAATTACGTTTTATTAAACTGTCAACTAGTTTCGAACTACAAAGTTCAAGGCAGTCTTATTAAAGCTGGACTAACAGTGCTTGGTTAGCCGACAGTCAGTTCACACGTAGGTAACACGCACATGATACACAGTGACGCGGAAGCCAGACCAGTTTTGCAATGTAGATTCCATGAAAGTCTACTTTGCGGAACTGGTCTGGCTTCCGTGTGACTGTGCATCACGTGTTTATTACCTATTTGTGAACTGATTGTCATCTAATCAAGCACTACTAGCGCAGCTTTAATAGGCCTGGCTTGAAAATGAGCTTGACGGTTCGAAACTAGCCGCCAGTTAATCAAAACGCAATTGTGACGGAATTGCTATCAAGAATTAGATATATTTATAATTAATTTGCAGGCCAACGGCAACCTATCCGTCGCCCTAGAATGTGGATTTCGATCTAGCTATGAGTCTTAATAGCAAAGCCCGGGCCGGCCAGTGTGGCCGAGGGGTTCTAGGCGCTTCAGTCTGGAACCGCGCGACCACTACGGTCGCAGGTTCGAATCCTGTCTCGGGCAAGGATGTGTGTGATGTCCTTAGGTTAGTTAGGATTAAGTAGTTCTCAGTTCAAGGGGACTGATGACCTCAGATGTTAAGTCATATAGTGCTCAAAGCCAGAGCAAAGCCAGAAGTTACGTATGTCGTCTAAAACATTACCCCACTTGCAGATTATATTGCCTGAGGCATATTTACCATTGTTTGTGGTCTTCAGAAAGTCTCATTCGCTACAGTCACCATCAAATGTAGCTTTTGGATGCGACTAATTTTTTTAAAAAAGAGAAGTACTTCAATAACAACGCAGTTACGATTATTAACAATATTTGACCTCCGTTTTCCAACGGAGAACTCTCTCATGAGAGCAAACATACTATCCACAGATCAGAATTGTATTTTTCCCATCGTAATAGTACACTGATCACAAACCGTGGAGCAAAATTCCTAGGCAGAACATAGCTTCCATGGGCGGTATCCAACTTAGACTAAATGACCAACAGATGGGTATTTTAGAACTTCTTCCCGATAAATCCCGTATATAATCTGCTGATGAAGATGTCGGAGGTATTTCAGGTGAGATGTAGACCCACTTACATTATGGATTCATCCAGTATCCAAGAGCCGTTTGGAGCCAAGACTAAGCCACTAATGAGGCTGGGGCTACCTCGTCCCACACATATGAACAACAGGAATGCATAGCAAAGGTAATGTGTAAGCGCTCTCTATGATTGGTTGGTTGATTTAGTGAAGGGGACCAAACGGCGAGGACATCGGTCTCCTAGGATTAGGGAAGGAAGTCGGCCGTGCCCTTTCAAAGGTGCCATCACAGCATTTACCTGAAGCAATTTAGGGAAATCACGGAAAATCTCAATCAGGATGGCCGGACGCAGGTTTGAACCGTCGTCCATCCGAATTCAAGTCCAGTGTGCTACCTCGCTCGGTGCCCTCTATGGTAACTTGCTTAACGTGGTGAGATAAATCTCTCCACAACGAGTACCATGGATTCCCTTGACAGAGGTTGAGAAACTCATGCAACCTTAGTTCACAAGTGAATAGTTCGGCCACGTCCGTACACATTGTACAGATGTTTCAGCAGCACTGCCTCCACGTGGTTCTCCTTGGGAACTGGTCAGAGATTTTATTACTGCTAGTTCTTGTCTCAAGATACTCCTCTTTAGATGGTCGAACCGTAAATGGAGTAACTATTCTTGACCAATTTCGGGAGCGGTTCTTGGAACTAGTGGTGGGTACTCCTCTATTTTGCTACCGTAGACTAGTTCACGGACGACAGATAAAATATGCCTTTTATTGTGAGCTGTTTAATCTCTAGACACTGCTCGGGACGAACTAAGTCTCTATCTGCATGAAGAATTGAAAAAGTGTCGTTTGTAAACCAGAGCTTCACAAATGCAAGACGGTACTGATCGCATTCATTTATACAGATCGTTCAAGATGACTGAGTTGAGCATGCTATTGACATTTCTTTGAGGCTCCATCGACGTTAAACTCGGACAATGGACTACTTATTTTGTACCTTGCGGCAATTTTTCCGCTTTCTTCAAAACTCATCAGTGTTGGAAATTTGGATTATCTACTACAATGATAATAACAACTTCAACAAAATAATAATAATAATAATGAACCTGCTTTCGTTCAGTGTGATACATTACGTAAGTATACAGTTCATTAAGTTTTAGTATCGTGTTTATTGGTTTTGACTTATGAGTTACTCTGTGGAATTTTCCCTTTCTACAGACGAAATTTTCTGATGTGTGTTCGCATAGAACGGGCTACTTTCTGCACTGTCATACGTCGTTAACTCTGTGCTGAGTCTTGCCTTCAGCTGGATCGTCAACAACGTACAGAAGAAGTTAATATTCAACAAGGGGGCATTAAGGAAGGTGATAAACTCCCTTGGTAAGAATGAATGCGCAGATAAGTATGTACTGCTTGTTGTACAAGACGTCATGAAATTACAGGAAAGGAAAATTATAAACAAAGTCGAAAAGTTTATTTATTTAACATGATCTGATAAGGGCTAGCAGATCCTGTCTTAGATCGGGACAGGGTTTCACATATATAGTACTTTTTTTACATCATAGTTACCTAAGAAAAACATGTACATTTACGACAAATAGTATAAAAATGTTCAAATAACTTAGAGGAATGCAGCCGAGTGGTCGTCAACAACTGCCGATATTTCGACAGGAACACACCCTGCCATTTTCAAGACATAACTGGAACAAGCAATCGATGTGCAAGGGAAATTACCTCTTCGTCGGATTGTGAATAGCATTGGTTCTTCGACATATCATGTAGTAAAGCACCTTGCTATTCTGTTGAGCTCTATAGTAGTTCGGTCTTATTTATTTAATCGTATGGCTAGGGCTCCCCGTCGAGCAGACCGTTCGCCAGGTGCTGGTCTTTCAATTTGACGCCACTTCAGCGACCTGCAGTCGTTGAGGATGAAAGGATGATGATGAGGACAGCACAACAGCCAGTCTTTGGGCGGAGAAAATTTCCCGACCCAGCTGGGAATCGAACCCGGGCCCAGAGGATTGACAATCCGTCATGCTGACCATTCAGCTACTGGGGGAGGACCATAGGTCGGTGTGAGTATCACATTCAGAACTCGACGGATTTCTTAAATCGATCAGAAGGAATGCGTTTGAATGAATCTCATATTATAGTAAGTTTGGATGTGATCTCTCTCTTCACTCGCGTTCCTCTGTCTAATTGAGGTTAGCTTTGGTGTTGAACCAATGAACCTATTTCGACATGTTCTGACTTTCACTTACCTTTTATTGAATGACCAGCAATGCGAGTAGACCGACGGTTTTGCGATGGAAAGCCTGTTGACACCTGTTATTGCCAGTTTGTTTGTGGAGGACTTCCAGGAACGTGCTTTGGAGTCGGCAGCTCTGAAACCTGCGCGTTTTTTCAGATGTTAGACGATACTTTCGTTGTTTGGCCTTATGTCAGTGAAAATCTGAACCACTCTTTAGCACACGTGGGTATTTGTTAGACGGTGGTGGTGGAAAAGGATGGCTACCTTCCCATTTTTGATGTCTTGGCGAGGAGGAAGGTTGATTGTACTTTAGCCTACTCATGTTGACTTGCATCTACAGACTGATAGTTGTCACCATCCGGCTCAGAGTGAAGGGGTACTTCGTACTATGGTTCACATGGACGATGTCATCTCGGACCCTGAGAGTTTGTCAGCTGAGCTAGCCCATCTTGAGGTCACCTTTCGTCGGTATGTTTACACTGAAAGACACGTCAGACGTGCGTTGCACTACCGACCAACTGATCTCCGAGTGAGCCATGATAATTCTGAGGTGGCACCAAAGACTGCAGGCTATTTGCTTTATGCAGAGTCATTTCGTACAGGCCTGGTCATATTTTGCAAAAATATGACGTGAAATATATTTCCCGACCACCATCAACGACCAGGATCCTTTTACGTTCCGTAAATGAGATTCTTTGTTTGCCAAAGATTCGCGTCTACTGTATTCCTTACAGTTGTGGCATGTCATGTATTGGTCGGACTATCAGGACCGTGGAGTACCGGTATGCTGAAGATAAGCGGCACACACGCATACAACAACCGACAAAATCCGCCACACTGGTGTTCCTATGGAACATAATAACACGGAGATTCTGGCACGTAGTTCCAGCTGCTGGGAAACTGTTATTAAGGAGGCACTTGAAATCAAATTAGCTAGTAATTATATAAACAGAGGTGGTAGTTTCTCTTTAAATTCTGTTGGGATCCCGTTCTTCTTGCCAAAAAACAGAATGGCTAAGTTAATGAAGCCTTGCCTGTTGAGTATTGATTCCACTATCGATAACTTCTGACATAGGTCATCTTTGAACTGTGTGATGGCGCTTGTGTTTGCAGCGTGTGCGTCTGCGTTACCTGTCTGGAGTTTCTCTGCAGACCGATCTTTTAAATTCCCTTGCACAGCGCTTATTTGCTGCAGTTACGTCTTGAAAATGGCAGTGTGTACTCCGTCGAAATATCGGCGGTTGTCGACGATGTCTCCAGGCCCTATTCCCGTAAGTGGTATGGACACTGTATAGCATGAGAGAAACTCAGGGCCAGCCGCTGTTGCCGCCTCCCCTCCCACTTCCTGTGTCTTTTCCTTTGGGCACCCTCCCTCCCCTCTCTCTCCTTTTCCCCCCATCCCCCCTCCTCCACCCCTCTTCCCCCAGGATTCCCCTCCCCCTTCCTCCCTTCCTCCCTCCCCCCTATCTCCCCTGCCTGTGGCATCTCTGCTCTCCTCTCTCCCTCTCCCACCCCCCCTCCTCCTCTCTTGGCAGGTCCCCAGACTCATACACGCTCAGTGGACATTCGCGCGCCGGAAATCATCGCCATCAGTGTCTCGTGTGTGTGTCTTCGTTTTGTGTTTAGTGTTCTTTCGCCGTCACGCCACCACTGTTCACCTGTGCCATCGCAGTTGTCCGTGTTTTGTGCGCCATGTGACCAGGTTTTAGTGTTTTTTCTCGTCCAGCGTGAATGGCTTCATGTTTATTGTTTTTCGTGTCTACAGTTTTTGCCCACCATTTTTATTGTATTATCTGTACCACCTTTATGTCATATTTCTTGTACCACTCGCGGCTGAAGAGCAGCGTAATAAGCTGCTGAGAGCCCACCTTTGTATAAGGTGATTAAAATAACAATAAAGAAAAATAAACAGGCTGCTGTTGCCAAGCGGTTCTACTCGCTTCAGTCTGGAACCGCGCTGCTGCTACGGTTGCAGGTTTGAATCCTGCATCAGACATGAATGTCCTTAGGTTAGTTCGGTTTAAGTAGTTCTAAGTCTATGGGCTTCCCCCATGAACCATGGACCTTGCCGTTGGTGGGGAGGCTTGCGTGCCTCAGCGATACAGATGGCCGTACTGTAGGTACAACCACAACGTAGGGGTATCTATTGAGAGGCCAGACAAACATGTGGTTCCTGAAGAGGGGCAGCAGCCTTTTCAGTAGTTGCAGGGGCAACAGTCTGGATGATTGACTGATCTGGCCTTGTAACATTAACCAAAACGGCCTTGCTGTGCTGGTACTGCGAACGGCTGAAAGCAAGGGGAAACTACAGCCGTAATTTTTCCCGAGGACATGCAGCTTTACTGTATGATTAAATGATGATGGCGTCCTCTTGGGTAAAATATTCCGGAGATAAAATAGTCCCCCATTCGGATCTCCGGGCGGGGACTACTCAAGAGGACGTCGTTATCAGGAGAAAGAAAACTGGCATTCTACGGATCGGAGCGTGGAATGTCAGATCCATTAATCGGGCAGGTAGGTTAGAAAATTTAAAAAGGGAAATGGATAGGTTAAAGTTAGATATAGTGGGAATTAGTGAAGTTCGGTGGCAGGAGAAACAAGACTTTTGGTCGGGTGATTACAGGGTTATAAATACAAAATCAAATAGGGGTAATGCAGGAGTAGGTTTAATAACGAATAAAAAAATAGGAGTGCGGGTTAGCTACTACAAACAGCATAGTGAACGCATTATTGTGGCCAAGATAGACACAAAGCCCATGCCTACTACAGTAGTACAAGTTTATATCCCAACTAGCTCTGCAGATGATGAAGAAATTGATGAAATGTATGACGAGATAAAAGAAATTATTCAGGTAGTGAAGGGAGACGAAAATTTAATAGTCATGGGTGACTGGAATTCGTCAGTAGGAAAAGGGAGAGAAGGAAACATAGTAGGTGAATATGGATTGGGGGGAAGAAATGAAAGGGGAAGCCGCCTTGTAGAATTTTGCATAGAGCATAACTTAATCATAGCTAACACTTGGTTCAAGAATCATAAAAGAAGGTTGTATACCTGGAAGAATCCTGGAGATACTAATAGGTATCAGATAGATTATATAATGGTAAGACAGAGATTTAGGAACCAGGTTTTAAATTGTAAGACATTTCCAGGGGCAGATGTGGATTCTGACCACAATCTATTGGTTATGAACTGCAGATTGAAACTGAAGAAACTGCAAAAAGGTGGGAATTTAAGGAGATGGGACCTGGATAAACTGAAAGAACCAGAGGTTGTAGAGAGTTTCAGGGAGAGCATAAGGGAACAATTGACAGGAATGGGGGAAAGAAATACAGTAGAAGAAGAATGGGTAGCTCTGAGGGATGAAGTAGTGAAGGCAGCAGAGGATCAAGTAGGTAAAAAGACGAGGGCTAATAGAAATCCTTGGGTAACAGAAGAAATATTGAATTTAATTGATGAAAGGAGAAAATATAAAAATGCAGTAAATGAAGCAGGCAAAAGGGAATACAAACGTCTCAAAAATGAGATCGACAGAAAGTGCAAAATGGCTAAGCAGCGATGGCTAGAGGACAAATGTAAGGATGTAGAGGCTTGTCTCACTAGGGGTAAGATAGATACTGCCTACAGGAAAATTAAAGAGACCTTTGGAGAGAAGAGAACCACTTGTATGAATATCAAGAGCTGAGATGGCAACCCAGTTCTAAGCAAAGAAGGGAAGGCAGAAAGGTGGAAGGAGTATATAGAGGGTTTATACAAGGACGATGTACTTGAGGACAGTATTATGGAGATGGAAGAGGATGTAGATGAAGATGAAATGGGAGATAAGATACTGCGTGAAGAGTTTGACAGAGCACTGAAAGACCTGAGTCGAAACAAGGCCCCGGGAGTAGACAACATTCCATTAGAACTACTGATTGCCTTGGGAGAGCCAGTCATGACAAAACTCTACCATCTGGTGAGCAAGATGTATGAGACAGGCGAAATACCCACAGACTTCAAGAAGAATATAATAATTCCAATACCAAAGAAAGCAGGTGTTGGCAGATGTGAAAATTACCGAACTATCAGGTTAATAAGCCACAGCTGCAAAATACTAACACGAATTCTTTACAGACGAATGGAAAAACTGGTAGAAGCGGACCTCGGGGAAGATCAGTTTGGATTCCGTAGAAATGTTGGAACACGTGAGGCAATACTAACCTTACGACTTATCTTAGAAGAAAGATTAAGAAAAGGCAAACCTACGTTTCTAGCATTTGTAGACTTAGAGAAAGCTTTTGACAACGTTAACTGGAATACTCTCTTACAAATTCTGAAGGTGGCAGGGGTAAAATACAGGGAGCGAAAGGCTATTTACAATTTGTACAGAAACCAGATGGCAGTTATAAGAGTCGAGGGGCATGAAAGGGAAGCAATGGTTGGGAAAGAAGTGAGACAGGGTTGTAGCCTCTCCCCGATGTTATTCAATCCGTATATTGAGCAAGCAGTAAAGGAAACAAAAGAAAAATTCGGAGTAGGTATTAAAATTCATGGAGAAGAATTAAAAACTTTGAGGTTCGCCGATGACATTGCAATTCTGTCAGAGACAGCAAAGGACTTGGAAGAGCAGTTGAACGGAATGGACAGTGTCTTGAAAGGAGGATATAAGATGAACATCAACAAAAGCAAAACGAGGATAATGGAATGTAGTCAAATTAAATCGGGTGATGCTGAGGGAATTAGATTAGGAAATGAGACACTTAAAGTAGTAAAGGAGTTTTGCTATTTAGGGAGTAAAATAACTGATGATGGTCGAAGTAGAGAGGATATAAAATGTAGACTGGCAATGGCAAGGAAATCGTTTCTGAAGAAGAGAAATTTGTTAACATCAAATACAGATTTAAGTGTCAGGAAGTCGTTTCTGAAAGTATTTGTATGGAGTGTAGCCATGAATGGAAGTGAAACATGGACGATAACCAGTTTGGACAAGAAGAGAATAGAAGCTTTCGAAATGTGGTGCTACAGAAGAATGCTGAAGATAAGGTGGGTAGATCACGTAACTAATGAGGAGGTGTTGAATAGGATTGGGGAGAAGAGAAGTTGGTGGCACAACTTGACTAGAAGAAGGGATCGGTTGGTAGGACATGATTTGAGGCATCAAGGGATCACAAATTTAGCATTGGAGGGCAGCGTGGAGGGTAAAAATCGTAGAGGGAGACCAAGAGATGAATACACTAAGCAGATTCAGAAGGATGTAGGTTGCAGTAGGTACTGGGAGATGGAGAAGCTTGCACAGGATAGAGTAGCATGGAGAGCTGCATCAAACCAGTCTCAGGACTGAAGACCACAACAACAACAACAAGTCTAGGGGACTGATGACCTCAGATGTTAAGTCCCATAGTGCTTAGAGCCATTTGAATCATGTTTTGAAACTCAGGTCTCACAGTATTGAAATAATCTGAGAGTCACTAGTGACAATCTGAGTGAAAGACGCTTCTACCAAACGCATATGCAGATGATGACATAAGGTGTAAAAAATAAGTGAAATAGCAGCTAAGGAAATATTTCAAGATGCGTAAGCAGTTGCAACACCAGGAACTATAGCAAATAATGAAAATTTTCTTACTGTGTGTAAGGATGACAGTAAGAAGAATACATAATTCAATTTGTAGGTAAAAAATGTCGTGTGGCTAGGGCCTCCCGTCGGGTAGACCGTTCGCCTGGTGCAGGTCTTCCGATTTGACGCCACTTCGGCGACCTGCGTGTCGATGGGGATGAAATGATGATGATTAGGACAACACAACACCCAGTCCCTGAGTGGAGAAAATTTCCGACCCAGCCGGGAATCGAACCCGGGCCCTTAGGATTGACAGTGTGTCACGCTGACCACTCAGCTACCGGGACGGACAATTTATAGGTGAATTTTAGGGTGGAAATGGTGCGGAAATTAATACTGAGTACTGGCAACACAGCAAAAAAGTCTCCGTCTCGGCTGGGCATAAGGCTCAGGTGAGCTTGGATGACAGATCCGAGTACGTCACTGCTCGTTGCTTCAGTCATCATAGTGGCTAACGAGAGGTGATGAACCTGTTTCTCAAACCCACGATCAGATGTTTTGGATGAGAGATCTGGAGTATTCGTAGTTGGGGAAAAGTCGAATAAACTCTGTGGATCTGGTCTTAACACGTTTTGCAATTTAGCTGCAACCAGGATGATTGTGAAATGTAGCCAGTGGTATTCCCACACGATCGCGCCAGGTGCCAGGCCTGTATGACGATGATGAGAGCAACCTAGGAACGTTACTTCTCCTTAAATCTTCCACAAATCGCTATGTCAATGGTGATGCTGTGCACAGAAGTGGGACTCTTCTGGAAGGAAAACATGGTGCCACCTCTGCTGGCGCACATTTCACTGCTGTCGAATGAAGCGAAGCTGCTACAACGATGACCTTGCTGTCAATTATGGTGCTTCGGTGGTCGCCACTCTGTCCGTGAGGATATTCACCATATTTTCAGTGTTACTTACTGGACGGCTGTAACTGACAGCTGGGTTTCTCGCCCTGGCGTGGTGACTGACGAAGCGTGCAAGTGGGGGCACATGGCACCTTGGGAGGTGCTACCTCGCGCCACCATTCGGGTCTGTAGGCGGCAAATAACGGGACTTCCTCTCAGAGCATACCTTTGGGACTGTCTGAATAAAGGGGCTTAGCTGCCCGACTAAGCTCCCGCCAGACAAGCGTATCATCAGCGTCTCATCGTCCGTGCAGCTCCTCTGGGAGCCTAATTTTATTGCACCACCAGGTGACTAGCTTCAGATTTTCGACAAGGTTGTGTATGGGGAGGTGTAGCTGGGCGAGGATCAGAGGACATCCTCCTCTGCACTCCCTGAGGTTACGGGCGAATATGCTTATTACCTAGTAAACCCCCTCCGACATGAGGAACTAGGACAACCAGCCAGAGCCATCGTTTGAGATGTTGGGCCACGTTACACAATGTAGGAGTCGTTAGTAACGGAGTGCCAGTGTGCAGTGGCCAGATTGTCGCCCTGTCAACGGGGATGCGATTACCCTTAAAACTGTCTCTTATCTACGAAATTCCTAGCTAGCTAGGATAAAGGGTGGTCTCGACAGAAACTTCAGTGAAGTAGAGGCTCATGTCGAAGACCTCAGGGGTTACTCACCACACACAGTGAGAGAAGTGTGGTGGTTAAACGCCATATGCATAAGTGGTAAACGCTGGAATAGCTGTTAGAGGTTCATGAGGTGGTATGAACTAGGATCCAAACTCTGCGTGTTCTGCACAGCATTTGTAATTATTACACTTTATACATATTTAGGGCAGTATGATCTATTAGAGATCTTTGGAATATACTGTTAATTCTTCAGGTACAGAATTTGCTCTGGCAAGGGAGTCATGAGGTAACTGCTGGGGTAGTCTTCTGAGATGTTGGTCTACATGTGGTATACTAGTATCTGTGTTCTCTTTGAGAGATGCAATGAACACTCTGGCAAACTACATGGCTGCTTGAAACTGCCCTATCCCTGGTTTCAGGGTAATGGCCGTTCTCAGTCTCTATCAGATGTGCAGTAGAGGACCTGAATCATACATACATACATTAATACTTGTTCCACAGATCATGAATACAACCATTTCGTAATGGAGTGAAGCGTGTCATTTTAACATAATCCTTCTTGAAACAAAATTATTAATTTTTTAATTTTTTTACAGTCTCTAATTCATATCCAAAAATTCATCTAATGAGTAGAAAGAGTTGTTATTCAGAAATTCTTTTAATTTGTTTTTAAATGTTACTTGTCAAATGCGGTGGAACCAAACTCTGACACATGTAGTAATAGACTCAATTCCAAGTCCCATCCATCAAGGACTTGGCATCATTGCTTAGAATCTGTGGTTCAGTTTGACGTAACTGAGTAAAAGTGATGAGCCCAAGGCTGCCTGTGCTTGAGTGTGAGTGGGTCTGACCGACTGTGGACCCATCCTTCTACAGGTTGCAGGTTCGATCACGATGCCCACTGTACAGATACAGAAGCTGAGTGATCTGATAGTTGATGCCCCACCCAAGTCGGCCACTGTGGGTGCTGCTCTAGCAGCCTCGGCCCCTGGCAGTGCCAATACGCACTCCTCATTTGAGGGTCAGAATCTCAAGGAATGGGATTAGTTTTTCTGAATCCTGACATGTGGGTGGTGGTGGAACTAGATAAGTGGAGTCCTTTCGCACCGATGCTATCAGAAGCAACAAATATGGACAAACTACGGAATCACAGTCAGTTAACACAGTGCTGCCTTGTTATTGATGCTACACAGTTCCATAAGATGATCCTATTGAATGTCCATAAGGATACTTGTCTTGCTGCAAGCAAGTCTTTTTCCTGTCTTAAAATATGATTACGTGAGATGGCTGCACGACACTCAGGGCCAAGTGAAAAAGATGTCTATCTTCTCGGGCGCTGTTTGCGTGGGGTCGTTGAGATCCTGCATGGCTTTGAGTATGGTCCTCCTGAAACAAATCAATTACATTTTCGCATGACAGTTGAGGGATCCTAACAACGCGAGCAGCAATATCGCAGATCAATAAACCGCTGTCTAATGCCGACACGAACCATGTTCTTGTAAACAAGTAGATGACATTTTCCAACCTGCTTTAGGCTGTTGCGTTGAAGCGTTGTCACCTGCATATCAAAGCATGCAGAAGGCTTCATGTACATTTTAAATATGTTGTGGGCCTTCTCCATGATGTGCAGTTTTAATGACCAGTAGGGTATACACAGATCTGTAGGTGGGAGTGTTGTACTGCGAGGATAGTGTACCTAAGAAAACACAATGTTTTTTGTTCGGTATTTCAGTCTTGTGATGGATTTTAGAATCACATAAAGGAAGGGTGCTATACACCGCCATAAGCAATTTTTGCCATTTTCTACAGTTTTTGTTGTTGTTAGACATGGGACTGTGTTTTGCACAGCATTTGTAAATATTTATCGTTAAACTCATTTAAGTGCTGTACAATATATTAAAGCTCTTTGGAATATATTGTTAATTCTTGAGGAACAGAATTTTTTGGTGAGTAAAATGTTTTTTGTTTTTAGATTTATTTATGTAACATATTGACAGTTAAGCCATGCTGCGTCAATCGTGGACCGTCTTCCACCTTGAAACAGAAGGTCTTTTAACATGGTACATACAGTACTTTCAAATGAACTATTCTTTTTAAATAAGTTGGTTTTAGTTTCCAATAGCTTCTATTTCAAAATGTATTTATTTTAACTTGTAACTCGCTTTTGAGAATAATTCCGCTTAATTTGATTTCACTTACTAATTATTGGTATGTATCGGAGTAATAATACAACAGGTAGACTATTAAATACTGCACTGAAAAGATTTTCTCGGTTGCAGTGCTTTTAAATTTCCACCTAATTTTTGTTCATAGGTACATGACCATGTTTTACCTTCGAACACATTTTCACATTTGGAAAAACCTTAATTCTCTGAAGTAATTTTTATAATTTCAGAAAAAAACTGGAGCATATACAAAGTTAATACCATCTGTTAAAACGGGATAAGGAAATATATTAAACTTCTGATATTGGGTTGCATAGAGGCAAAAGCCTGAAATGTGAAGGTAGAACACTCGCCCCTGTGTATTAAATTGTATGTGAGAAGTTATAAAAGTGCTGTAAACAAAAGGATGAAATAAAGTTAAAACTACTGACACCACCAAACGTAGAGGCAGATGGCACCAGAAAGACAATAAAAAAGGTGAAATAGCACGTAATGAACTATTTAAAAACACCAACAGGAGATTCAAGATAATGTTGAATACATATAGAGCTCGGAACTCAAACTGAAACATTTCCATTTCCACCTATCCAATATTGGTGAAAAATTGTATTGTATTATTTGACAGAGAAGGAATTCAGGACGAATGTAAGTCAAGAACTCTACATCGACATCTACATGGATACTCTGCAAATCACATTTATGTGCCTGGCAGAAGGTTTATCGAACCACCTTCACAATTCTCTATTATTCCAATCTCGAATAGCGCGCGGAAAGAACGAACACCTGTATCTTTCCGTACGAGCTCTGATTTACCTTTTTTTATCTTGGTGATCGTTCCTCCCTATCTAGGTCGGTGTCAACAAAATATTTTCGCTTTCGTGAGAAGATTCCGTCGCAACGAAAAACGCCTTTCTTTTAATGATGTCCAGCCCAAATCCTGTATCATTTCTGTGACACTCTCTCCCATATTTCGCAATAATACAAAACGTGCTGCCTTTTCGATGTACTCCGTCAGTCCTATCTGGTAAGGATCCCACACCGCGCAGCAGTATTCTAAAAGAGGACGGTCAAGCGTAATGTAGGCAGTGTTCTTAGTATGTCTGTTACATTTTCCAAGTGTCCTGCCAATAAAACGCAGTCTTTGGTTAGCCTTCCCCACAACATTTTCTATGTGTTCCTTCCAATTTAAGTTGTTCGTAATTGTAATGCTTAGGTATTTAGCTGAATTTACGGCTTTTAGATTAGACTGATTTATCGTGTGACCGAAGTTTAACGAGTTCCTTTTAGCACTCATGTGGTTGACCTCACGCTTTTCGTTATTTAGGGTCAACTGCCGCTATTCGGACCATTCCAATATTTCTTCTTATTCGTTTTGCAGTTTGTTTTGGTCTTTTGATGACTTTATTAGTCGATAAACGACAGCGTCATCTGCAAACAAGACGGATGCTCAGATTGTCTCCAAAATCGTTAATATAGATAAGGAGCAGCAAAGGGCCTATAACACGACCTTGGGGAACGCCAGAAATCACTTCTGTTTTACTCGATGACTTTCCGTCAGTTACTACGAACTGTGACCTCTCTGACAGGAAATCACATATCCAGTCACATAACTGAGACGATATTCCATAAGCACGCAGTTTCACTAGGAGCCGCTTGTGTGTTACAGTGTCAAAAGCCTTCCGGAAATCCAGAAATACGGAATCGATCTGAAATCACTTGTCAATAGCACTCAACACTTGATGTGAGTAAAGAGCTAGTTGTGTTTCACAGGAACGATGTTTTCTAAACTCATGTTGACTGTGTGTCAATAGACCGTTTTTTTCGAGGTTAGACGTTAACGATATGGGCCTGTAATTTAGTGGATCACTCCTACTACCTTTCTTGAATATTGGTGTGACCTGTGCAACTTTCCAGTCTTTGGGTACGGATCTTTCGTCGAGCGAACTGTTGTATATGATTGTTAAGTATGGAGCGAATGCATCAGCATACTCCGAAAGGAATCTATTGGTATACAGTCTGGACGAGAAGACTTCCTTTTATTAAGTGATTTAAGTTGTTTCACTACTCAGAGGATATTTACTTCTACGTTACTCGTGTTGGCAGCTGTTCTCGATTCGAATTCTGGACTATTTACTTCGTCTTCTTTTGTGAAGGCACTTCGGAAGGCTGAGATTAGTAACTCTGCCTTGACAGCACTGTCTCCGATAGTACCTCTATTTCTCTACTTTGCGTGGTTACTCCTGACATAAATTACTTATTGCGTTTCATAATAGTTACCAGTTATTTCTTTAATGAAGTCAGCTTTATCATTTGTGGATTGGGAAAATATTGTTCATCGTGTGTTCCAGGTTACTGGCTCCCAGCCGCGGCTTTAGTTGCCCTCAGCTTCATCTCAGTGGAGGACCCAACGGCAGCTGTGATCTTGCTGACTGTCTCCGTCGGTTTTAATAGTATCAGCATCATGGGCTACCAGATGAACCTTATCGACATCGCGCCAAACTTCTCTGGCCTGATGATGGGTGTTACTGGTAGTATCGGGACACTGATGTCCGTCGCTGCACCACTTTATGTGGGGGCTGTAGTCAAGGAGAAAGTAAGTACAGAGGGATTCAGGGTGTAAAATTCAATTTCGGCTCCTTAGCGGAATGAATTTCTCCCTTCACATATTTTTTAACCGTTTAATTGATGATATATATCAAAAGCAGCACCTCTTTCCATCAGTTATTGTAGGAGTCCTAATATTCTAAAGTATTTTAAATGGCAGTGTACTATCAGTCATCCTTTGGCTGGGTACAGTTGGCAGCTGCTCTCATTTTCGTAGTGCAGTATGTTGTCACCAGACGGCAATTATACAACAGGTTGCACGAGAACTGAGAGCTGCTGGATACCATGTGCTTTTTTTCTGATTTCTTTCATTGATCGCAAACGAGGACTAACTTTCATGCTGACTTTGTCAGTTAACTTTTGATGAAACGTATATCTATGTTTACTGTGATTTATACATAAGTAACGTTTTACGGAATGGTAGTACCTAATTGCTCACAGGCAACATCGTATATTCTTTTTAGAAAACAAATAAAAAGAAACTTATGTGGTGTTAAGAAAGCGTCACATATTTCTACAGGTATTGGTATAGGTCACAACTAGAAGAAAAGTTCCCATAAAGATATGCCTGGAAACCAATACCTTGTGAGATATGGACCATTTTGCTTGTGACGAGTAATATTGTAGTACGACGCAGGATTAACAAGAAATGCATGAGTAAATCACCAAAACACGAACAATCATGGATGTGAAGCATTAGGATAGGTTCAGTATTAGCGTAGGGTCAGGAATTGTCGGTGAAGAAACTACACTTTCTAGACTAACAGGTACTGTCTATCAACGAGTAATGCGTTATATGAATTCCCCGAGATACTGGAGAACGTTACGCTTGCAGGAAGACAATGAGTATGGTTTATGCACGAAAGGGCAACGCCACATTTTCTACGGATCGTGTGATAGTGCCTCACCACAATACTCCATGGGTGCGGAACTGAACATGTAGGACTTCTGGCTAATGGGACTTTCAAACGCATTGCTGTATGCCCAACCCATCAACAATATGCTGGCATTACAGGAAATTGTGACCAGTGTGTGTGACGCAATTCGATTGCAGCCAGGTGTATCTGAAAGAGCGTGTGCTTCACTACGAAGAGATGAAGGATGTGTAAGGATGCGTAGTAACCAACTGCAGTGCTGACTATACTGTTCAAATGGTTCAGATGGCTCTGAACACTACGGGACTTAACATCTGCGGTCATCAGTCCCCTAGAACTTAGAACTACTTAAACCTAACTAACCTAAGGACATCACACATATCCATGCCCGAGGCAGGATTCGAACCTGCGACCGTAGTGGTCGCGGGGTTCCAGACTGAAGACTATACTCTTAACTCGTATTTCTGTGACCAGACATATGGGAATAAGAAGCCAGGTTAGTCAATGTTTCAACAGGTATTGCTTTCTGGACATCGTATTATAGGTATTTTTCTTCTATTCTTGACCAATTCTAACTCCTATATTAATACGTGACGCTTTAGAAGAGTGTCCTTTGCTAGTACCTCATAATGTACAAGGTGGTCACAAACAGTCTGAACAGCTTGTCAGGGTGTTGCAGGATAGATTATGCTGAGAAATCAATGTTAAGGAAAAAATTCGATACTTTGCACCGTTTCCGATTTAATTAGCACTGCAGTTAGCCAATCGAGTCGTCGCGCGTTCAGATTCAAGCAGCCTGCCACAGAAGGTGTCGCCAAATGTCTTCTTCGTTCGGTTTCCTCAAAGCGAAAAAACGTAGCTTTTGCTCTCCTAGCTTAAATTTATCGCATCCGTAAAAGGCACATTTTAACTGGTAGTGAGCGTTTGAACAAGTAGCAGCTCACAGACCTATAGATTCTGCTAGTGCGTGCAAGTGCTTGAATTTGTGTGCGCGACAACCTGATTGGCTAACTTCAATATTAATTTAATCGGAAAGGGCACAACGTATCGAGTTTTTTTCTTAACGATTATTTCTTTGCATTACCTACCCTACAACATGCATACAAGATTTTCAGACTGTTTCTGGCTACGGTGGTGCTTACCGCCCAGGTCCGAACACCGTCTCAAATATACTTACGGTGTACACAATGAATGCGAAGAAAAGAGTGTGAGATCTTACCGACTAACTTTACTGATATTTACGCCCGACAAGAGCGTGAATAGAGCACTTATTTGGTGGAGCGGACACAAGAAAGAATCATGAAAATATGTGGAACCTTAATCTATACTTTCGTAAAATAGTTCTCTGAACCCTGGTTATTTAAGAGCACGCGACCCACCGCCTTGTTAATATAAGATTGCACGAGGCGCTTTTAGAATTAGTTTAAACAGAGGTATACGCGGAGCTTTCATACTGACAAAAAAACGTAAACTTAATTTCAGGGATTGTATTTCGTGTTATCACATTAAAATATTGCTGCAGGATATCTTTACTGCAGTGAAATTTAATTAAAAGAAATCTTCTAATGAAATAAAGTATTTCTCTCTTTCTTAACGTAATAATCTTCGTCTTGCCGAGAAGCGGCCAATATTTGAACTTAATGGAATGTTCTTAGTTTTTACTTTCATACAATATAAAATAGTATATTCACTTTCTTTTCCTTCGTAATTATGATGCGAGTCTTTTAATGCGTCCGTTATTGACGAAATGCAATGAAATTTATAATGAAAATTTTCCTACGCAAGATGACTGCAAAGAATGGTCGATTGTTCGACCGTTGTTGTCGTTTGTGCGTTAGCTTCAAGAATAGGACAAAGAGTGAGTAATAACGCTGGTCTTTTTAGTTTCTTTCGTCAGCGAGTGAAAGAATAATTAATTAGCACAGAGATCCTATACAGTTACCTTACAGATTCTGTTTGTAGCATTATTATTTCATTGCATTATAAATTCCGTTATGGGAGCTAATTGCATGCGCATTTTCAGAGTTTTTTTTACAATTTTCATTTTACTTCGTTTTGTGTCTGACTTTTTGTCGCACGATTTAATATTTTGTACTGCGTATCGCTACACCACCTTGTATAAAAAGCTCCATTTACTTTAGAAAAACGTTAAAATAATTTTTTCTCTACATTTTAAATTATTTCCAAATAAAGGATTTCTACAGAACCTCTGTGTTGAAACCTATAAGGTTACCTGACATCATTGGTTCGTTCATCTGTTATGTAGATTCTATAAAAAAGGAATGTGGAACGAGTCAATGTCTACACGAACAAAAGAGAGGGGAATCGTAGAAACTTAGCCTGTATCCTATATTAAAAGTAAACTATCGCTATAGTGCTTAACGCTACTTATAACTGTGCCACCTAAATCTGACCGAGTGCATCAGAAAGATGACAGCTTTTTCGAGGAAAGCTTCTACCTCCTCTGTTATACTAAGCAGCTGCTGTGTATCTGCTATTGGCACCTTCACATATACTTGATTACAGTGGTATTTTTCGTACACTATGAATAGGTACGGGCTGAACATTACAATGCGCACAAGAGTATTTTTATAGCTAGCATTCGTGCCTCCAAATTAACATGACTACAGCATGGCTTAATGTTTTGCCCGCAAGGGGTCCGCATATTTTGAATGTCATTACAACACTAGTGCACAAGAGATTCCTTTCAAAAATACCGCAGATTCTGTACACAGGTGTCACAAACATTTTAATTAGTTGCATTTTACATCTGGAATGGACTTGGATTAAAACGTTTAAGAGATAAATGCAAGAACAGTTCATCTTTTGCTAATTTATTTACTTATTTTTTTGCTATGGGGACGGAAGGGATACCTCTCGCTATTTTTTGGGTTCTGTATTGCACTTGATAGAACTGTTATCTCTATTTTAATAAACTGTAATTCAGCGGCATTGTTAGTCTGCTTCCTATGACGCCAAAGCGAAAGTGTCCCGAAAAATATCGAACGTGGACCTATCACAAATAGAAACATTTTTTAGGGGCGAAGTTTTTCAGTTTACATTATCTAATACCATGTGTTTTATCTTCATTCATCTTAAGGGCAGTTAATATTAATGGCACATACTTATTATCCACATCTAAGGTACTGTAATACCATAGTTTTCTGTTGTGTACACTTTTTAGATAAGCACAGCGGGTTGCAGATCTGTACAAAACCAGCCAGTAATGACTCAGAGTGTCAGGTATATAAATGTTGCCTGCAAGCGATTGTCCAAGAAGTAAATTAAAACAGTCCCCATTTCACAGTTCCAACAAAGATTTGCGGGAAGCTTCCCTGTCTACTGCTCCTTGTCAGTGTTTTCCACATATTCCTATCCTCTCCGATTCTGCGCAGAACCTCCACATTCCTTATCTTATCAGTCCACCTAATTTTCAACATTCTTCTGTAGCACCACATATCATATCCTTCGATTCTCTTCTGTTGCGGTTTTTCCACAGTTCATGGTTTCACTACCTTATAATGCTGTGTTCCAAACGTACATTCTAAGAAATTTCTTCCGCAACTGAAGGCCTATATTTGGTACTAGTAGACTTCGCTTGGACAGGAATGCCCCATTTTGTTAGTCTGCTTTTGATGTCCTTGATCCGCCCGTCATTGGTTATTTTACTGCTTACGTAGTAGAACTCCTTAAATTCATCTACTTCGTGGCCATTAATCCTGATATTAAGTTCTCACTGTTCTCTTTTCTGATACTTCTCACTACTTTCGTCTTTCTTCGATTTACTTTCAGTCCATATCCTGTACTCATTAGACTGTTCATTCCATTCAGCACATCATGAAATCCTTCTCCAGTTTCACTCAGGATAGCAAAGTCGTCAGCGAATCGTGTCATTGATATCCTTTCACCTTGAATTTTAATTCCCCTCCTAAACCTTTCTTTTATTTCCATCATTGCTTCTTCGATGTACAGATTGGGCAGTATGGCCGAAAGACTACATCCCTGTCTTACATCCTTTTTAATCCGAGCACTTCGTTCTCGGTCATCCACTCTTATTATTCCCTCCTGGCTTTTGTACATATTGTATATTACTCGTCTCCCCCTATAGCGTACCCTTTTTTTCTCATAATTCAGAACATCTTGCAGAATTTCACATCGCAAACGCTTTTTCCAGGTCGACACATTCTATGAACGTGTCTTGATTTTTCTTTAGTCTTGCTTCCATTATTAACTGCAACGTCAGAATTGCCTCTCCCGTGCTTTTACCTATCCTAAAGCCAAACTGATCGCCATCTAGCACATCCTCAGTTTTCTTTTCCATTCTTCTGTACATTATTCCTGTCAGGAACTTCGATGTATGAGCTGTTAAGCTGATTGTGTCACAATTCTCGCACTTGTCAGCTCTTGCAGTCTTCGGAATTGAGCGGATGATATTTTTCCGCAAGTCAGATTGTATGTCGCTAGACTCATACATTCTACACACCAATGTGAATAGTCGTTTTGTTGCTACTTCCCCCAAGGATTTTAGAAATTCTGATGGAATGTTATCGATCCCTTCTGCTTTATTTGATCTTATGTTCTGAAAAGCTCTTTTAAATTCTGATTCTAATACTGGATCCTCTATCTCGTCAAAATCGACTCCTGTTTCTTCTTCTATCACATCAGACTAATCTTCCCTTTCATAGAGGTTTTCAATGTATTCTTTCCACCTATCCGCTCTCTCCTCTGCATTTAACAGTGGAATTTCGGTTGCATTCTTAATGTTACCACCCTTGCTTTTAATGTGACCGAAGGTTGTTTTGACTTTCCTGTTTGCTCAGTCTGTCCTTCCAAAAATCATTTCTTTTTCGATTTCGTCACATTTTTCACGCCGCCATTTCGTCTTAGCTTCCCTGCACTTCCTATTTATTTCGTTTCTCTGCGACTTGTATTTCTGTATTCCTGAGTTTCCTGGAACATTTTTGTACTTTCTCCTTTCATTGATCAAATTAAGTATTTCTTCTGTTACCCATGGTTTCTTCGCAGATGTATTCTTTTTACCTATGTTTTCCTTCTCAACTTCCGTGATGGCCCTTTTCAGAGATATCCATTCCTCTTAACCTGTACTGCCTACTGAGCTATTCCTTATTGCTGTATGTATAGTCGCGTATCTCGTCATTCCTTAGTACTTCCGTATCCGACTTCTGTGAGTAGTGATTCTTCCTCACTAACGTCTTAAACTTCAGCCTACTCTTCATCACTACTATATTGTGATCTGAGTCTATATCTGCTCCTGGTCACGCCTTACAATCCAGTATCTGATTTCGGAATCTCTGTCTGACCATGATGTAATCTAACTGAAATCTTCCTGTATCACTCGGCCTTTTCCAAGTCTACCTCATCCTCGTGTGATTCTTGTACGAAGTATTCACTAATACTGGCTGTAATTTATTACAGAACTCAATTAGTGGTGCTCCTCTCTCATTCCTTGTCCCAAGCCCATATTCTCCTGTAACCTTTTCTCCTACTCCTTCCCCCATAACTGCATTCCAGTCCCCCACGACTATTAGATTTTCATGTTCCTTTACGTACTTTGTTACCTATTCAATATGCTTACGTACTTCCCTATCTCTTCATCTTTAGCTTGCGGCGTGGGCATGTATACCTGATGTATAGTTGTCGGTGTTGGCTTGCTGTCGATTCTGAACTGTTCACAGTAACACACTATCTGCCCTACCTTTCTGTTTATAACGAATCCTACTCCCGTTATACCATTTTCTGCTGCCGTTGATATTACCATGCACTTATCTGACCAGAAATTCTTGTCTTCTTTCCATTTCACTTCACTGACCCGTACTATATCTGGATTGAGCCTTTGCATTTCCCTTTTAAGATTTTCTAGTTTCCATAACACGTTCAAGATTCTAAAATGCCAAACCCCGACTCGTAGAACGTTATCCCTTCGATGGTTATTCAGTCTTTTTCTCACGGTCATCTTCCCCTTGGTAGTCCCCTCCTGGATACCCGAACTGGGGAATATTCTGGAATCTTTTGCCAATGGAGAGATCATCATGACACTTTTTCAATTACAAGCCACATGTCCTGTGGATACACGTTACGAGTCTTTACTGCAGTGGTTTTCCTTGCCTTCTGCATCCTCATGCCGTTGATCATTGCTGCCTTTAGGGACAGTTTCCTACCCCTGGGATAAGAGAGTGCCCTGAACCTCTGTCCTCCCCTCCGCCCTCTATGGGAAGGCCGTTGGCAGAATGAGGGTGACTTGTTATGCCGGAAGTCTTTGGCCGCCAGTGCTGATTATTAATCAAAATTTAAGCAGTGGCAGAATTCGAACCCGGCACCGAGAACGCTTTGATTACTAAGGCAAGATGCTACCCCCCCCCTTTTTTTTTCTCATTTCGTTCGTGATTGTTCGTTGCATTTGTTCTGGGCGGACGTCCCCTGACACCCGTTGAAGTTCATTATTGATCCATTCACTCAGTTTTTTATTACAACCCCTAGACCCGGTATATTATCGGATTTACAAACTGATAGTAGTATAAGCCTGATAATTACAACTCGTCTGAGATGCTACCGAAAGAAACTTCATAGAAGACGATGCATCTGACTACTTTAAGAGAATTCTAAAGTGAGGAGGCATCCTCTGACAGATGTAGAGCATGCTCGTAACACTGCATCTTGAGCCAAAAATGATTTTAATATTCTACTCCTGTGGAACAGTATGTTTTTCTTCTGTCTTCGAAAATAACTGATATAAAAAGAAGGTATCTAGATTTCACGTGAGAAACTCGAGGTTTATGGACAATAATACCCCTGTCTCGGATAGGGTAAAGTGGTTTTCTATTTCGTTTTTTAACTGTGGTGTGTCTTGTTGGGCCGGAATTGCAGGTGGAACTATACATACAAGTCGCACCTGCTTGTCTTGTAGTGTCCCAGCGGCAGCGCCCTTTGCATAGCTGATAGCGAAGTAACTATTATTCTGGTTGAGCTGCAAAAAAACGTACGTATAAGCTGTGTGAGAAGATTCAATATGCCGAGTGAAACTTCCTGGCAGATTAAAACTGTGTGCCAGACCGAGACTCGAACTCGGGACCTTTGCCTTTCGCGGGCAAGTGCAGTTGGTAGAGCACTTGCCCGCGAAAGGCAAAGGTCCCGAGTTCGAGTCTCGGTCTGGCACACAGTTTTAATCTGCCAGGAAGTTTCATATCAGCGCACACTCCGCTGCAGAGTGAAAATCTCATTCTGGAAACATGCCCCAGGCTGTGGATAAGCCATGTCTCCGCAATATTCTTTCTTTCAGGAGTGCTAGTTCTGCAAGATTCGCAGGAGAGCTTCTGTAAAGTCTGGAATGTAGGAGACGAGATACTGGCAGAAGTAAAGCTGTGAGGACGGGGCGTGAGTCGTGCTTGGGTAGCTCAGTTGGTAGAGCACTTGCCCGCGAAAGGCGTAGGTCCCGAGCTCGAGTCTCGGTCTGGCACACAGTTTTAATCTGCCAGGAAGTTTCATATCAGCGTACACTCCGCTGCAGAGTGAAAATCTCATTCTGGAAATATGCCGAGCGTTTGCGCTGGACGATTATTCCCGCCATGTAAATTGGTCGCTTGACTCTTTGGCTGTCACAAAGACAGTCTCTACAACCTCTGAGCGCCTGATACGGCTGTAGATGTACACGCAACCGCTGACATAGACAATCTGTGTGCAGTCATTTCCGGACCAGCGCTACAGATCCTCTACGGCAGTCAGCGGATATCGCGTGCTTCGCAGTTGTGTGTGCGACCGGAAGGTATTCGCCGAAGTGTTTAGTAGAAACGTTGTGGTCGAGGAGGGTCCATGTGTTCTCAAACTCGGTGCATATAAGACCTCGGATATGTTTAGTGCTATGATCTATTTGTGGTGGAAATTTAATTACTTGCTTTTCAAAATTTTTGTGTCTGGTTCTAAAATATTAAAACTATGTTTTATTACAAAGAAGAAACATCATAAGGTGGTGAGTGTTGGTAGCAATCTATTTGGCTCCTGGAAATTGTTGAACAATTAATTTGGTTGCGTAGTGTAAATGGACTATTTTCCACTATTTTTGATATCACACTTGCGCCAGCTCTTCTCTTGTCGTCACTATTAGCCAATAGGAGCGCAGTATTCTGAGGATGGATATAAACTTCTGGCTGCGTGTTTGGACACTTTGGTTTTTGCATGTGTTCACGCCAACAGCAAGGCAGAGATAGGAAGCGAGCCTGGAATTTCTCGGTCAAAGGAATGCCGCCACCTCTTGCTTTGTTCGGAAGCCACAAGAACGAATGGAGGTCCCTTGGCTCGTCACCTTGGTCTATAGATTTGAGGTGCAGATGCTACGACGGGAAGAAGTCACATGAGAGAGAGCAGACGTGGTTTCCCGGATATCGAATACCCAAGGACGCTGTCTTCCGGTCAACCGTTGGTGGTGTTAAGTATCGAAAACGGCAGCTAATATACCACAGTTCATTCCATCCCTCAGTGCTTACAATTATTACATCATGGAAAGTGAGGATGGGGAGGGGTAAGGGGACATGTCTTCCACAAATTTATTAATGGGAGATGGAAGGCAACTTTTATCCCTGTTCTGCCAATGCTATTTTACCCTTTGTAAAGGTACATTTTTAATAGAACTATAAGTGTTAAAATAGTGAAATTTTCGTTGAGTGTATATTACGTATATACTTACATTTACAACTAAAATGAACAGAATAATTCTTATGGATTTGAAACCTTTTTTTATTCTTTCGCTAATAAAATTTCACTTTTTTAAATACTGCAATTATTATAAAACAATTCCTGCTGGGTTGGTGGTTCTCAGTTTACTTGTAATAAGTTATTACCATCCTGAGTACAAATTGACCAAATTTCATAGTTATTACCCAGTTAGTTTAGGAAATAATGGTACCAGAAAGTCAAAAAACATAGTGTTCAGAGAAATCAATTTAAAGTTTAGTATTGCAATTTTAGTGTAGTTATTGATAAGAATTACTTGCCACTAGTATTTCTCTGCACCATACTGAGCATCATCTGAATCATGTAGATCTTTTCTTCTCTTGGTCCCTCTTCTTATCTATCTGGCTTCTCTGTGCATTTAACTTAGAAATTTCTGCTTTGCAGATTCTTTCTTTATCTATCTGCACCAAGGAATTTGCAGTATTCCCACTAGATTTAATGCCAAATACTTGAAGAACATCCAGTTTACTTGTTACACCTTCACTGAAACATGAAATAGCATTATTAGCAGCAAATTTGAGGACTGTAATGTGAACAAGTACCGTTTTACGTAACCGGGTCCAAATGTCAGAATTCACACGTTCATCTACATTTTGCGTCTTCATAACGACATTTCTTCAGCAAAGCATCTTTATGAATATCTCTAAATGTAGGTTTAATTTCATTTATTAATGCTGCCGGTAAAGAATATTTGTGGTCATATTTTGCACTTCTCCTGTACTTGCTCCAAGGGTCATGTTCATTCGGGCAAAGGCAGTGCTGGGGATTTTCGCTTGTGACAATTTTATGGAAAAACATAGCCCGTAAACCTTTTCATATTTTCTAAATTCCCAACATTTCTTATGGCCAAGCATAGTAATTCAGTAATATATCTATCTCAACATTTGTCAGGCGACCTTTACCACCTACCTTCCTACCATCTTACAGTAATGTTTTTGACTTTGCTTTTAATAATCTTCTCAACCTGGACCCCTTTATCTTCTGGATACACTCAATGCACTCCAATTTAGAAATTGTGACATTGGGACCATAGAGTTGTTCTGCACATATCCAGTTATAAGCATTGCTCTTACCGTCTGCTAAATAACATGTTTATCTAACACCTCTGTTTGCCACTGAACGATTAAAAAGCCTGAGAATTCTTGCTACTTACATCCCACCATTTGGACCAATACAATACATCTGACAGTTATGTTCATTTTGTATCAAATAATGTAGGTGTTACGACACCATTTAGTGAAGTGTGGCCGCGTTTCAGCCAGCTCCCATCGAAACACGCACAAATATCACCACTTTCACTGTCATCACTTTCCTTGAGCGCTTTTTCAGCTGCTTTCTTCATTTATATGTTACGATCTTCAGCAACAGCAGTTCCAATAATATAACTGAAGTCGTAAATTTTACAGTTAGATTTGAAATGTCATGTAATGCACATAAGAATTTGTCTGCCTCCATCCCTTTACCAGTAGATCTGAGACCATAAACTAGCCTTATGTTATTCTCATACAAATTATCATTTGTCATTTCTGATGTCGTTGTTGTAGCAATTGCACCGCAGTTTGTACAATCCTACATCAGGTTTGACATTGTTTCTCTCCCAAGGATATGTCAAAAAATGGCTCTGAGCACTATGGGACTTAACATCTGAGGTCATCAGTCCCCTAGAACTTAGAACTACTTAAACCTAACTAACCTAAGGACACCACACACATCAATGCCCAAGGCAGGATTCGAACCTGCAACCTGCGACCGTAGCGGTCACGCGCTTCCAGACTGAAGTGCCTGGAACCGCACGGCCACATCGGCCGGCTAAGGATATGTCACCCCCACATATTCTGCACACAGCATTTTTTGAAATGAAATCACCACAATATTTCCAAACGAGTGTTGATCTTCACAAGCTGACTGGGAGCAAACTCCCTGAAGATACTACGTTTTCTTTCTCGACATGCTGATTATCTTTACATCTAACATTCTTGATTCCTTTGACCCACTAACCTATTTATAATAATACTAACCTATTTATAATAATACTGCACTGTAGTTTGGGTTAGAATTTCTTTATATGTGGTATTTTTCTGAAAACATGCAAATCCAGAGAAAACATAAATCAGCATTTACTTCACTCACACCAAACTTCACTAAGTACAACCAATAGTGCTCGTAAACAATAACAAACACGGTCGGAACGATGAATATCGATAGAAGATACTGGATAGGAAACCCTGACACGATAAAACTATAGAAGTAGGAAAATAATGTTCAAGGAATAAAAGAAACCTGTTCATTATCTCTGCGTGGTGCAAAAGAGAAGGCATGGCATTTAAATGCCAGATTGCACAGAGCATCAGGAAAACAATCAAGGCGTCAACTCACGACCAATTTGTCGTATTTATATGAAACAAAGACTGTTTTATGCAGGAATCAGTGGGCATTTCAAATATGCAAAAGTCTAAAAATCCATTTTTTGAGCCCGTTTGCCTTCCGTCTCTGCTTAAATGAAGAATATGCAAATTGAATTAAATAATATATTACTGACATTGATTTGAATATCGTATCCTGAGATCTTTCCTCTCAGCACAGACTGAAACTTTTTGCCATCAATTTCCAGATGGGATGGAGAGAGGGAAAGTGGGGGAGGGAGGGAAGGGATGGGAGATTTCCTAGTTGGGTGAAATGAGGTTGAGAAGTGAAATGGGGAGGGCTGATAAAAAAAGCGTCTCTTTCCCAGGGGAGTGGTGGAGTGGAAGGGAGAAGGCGGGGGGTTTTCTCAGAAGGATGGATTTTCTTTGAGGGTCATATCTAAATTACCATACCAATAGGTATACCTAGGGAGTCCTGAATCAATTTATGTAACAATAAGTTGAGGGGAAGGGCAATTAATTTTTTCAATTTAATTAATTTCATATCAATTTGATATCAAAAGTGTGCCAGAACACTCCATCTCACTACTTCTGTAACTACTACAGCTGCATTTCTGCATAAATTAGTCAGAAGCCAGTTTTATTTATTTTGGCTCTGACTTCTGAGCTGGTTAGTTAAAGTATAATATGTAAACTAGTGACTAGAGATCTTTATTGTCAAATTATGGGAATTTTTCTTAATTCTTTCAAATAGACCATTCAAGAGTGGAGAACTGTGTTCCTCACGGCAGCTGGAGTCTACTTTGTGGGCAATCTGATTTTCGTTATTTTTGCTAAAGGCGAAGTTCAACCTTGGAACGATCCTAACTATTCTAAAGAAAAGAAAACAGTTGAGTTCCTTAATACTTTGGAAGCGTGAATATGCAATAACTATAAATAAGGCTCAAGGTCAGAGAGATGAGGGAGGAGATGATGGACAGAGGGAGAGAGGTGGACAGAGAGAGGGGAAGGAGGAGGACAGAGACATGGGAGAAAAAGAGATTAGGACGTACATCCAATTTCCAGACACCTTAAAAACGTATGCTTCCTCTTCCCTTCCTTTTCCGTTTAACCAGACGGAGCCACAGCAATGTGTGGTTGGGAACAGCTAGTCACTAATACAGTGTGTTTCAAAGGATCCATTCTGTTTCATAAGACTACAGTTCTACGGGAATGGAGATAGAAACAGGGGTTTCATTTTAACTTACGGTTATGACTGCCAAGTTATTTCGAAAAGAACCATCCCATTTGACAAGCGTCAATTTTTACACGTATGCTCATACAATCTTCGGCTATCCTTTATATTTACGTATAGGCTTAAAGTTTTCATTTCCTTTTCGCACATGTTCAGTGTCCTCTTCATTGGACTTTAGACGACTTCGTCCTATACATTTTGCAAGCATATCTGCAGTTACTGCATTCACTAATGCAGCCGAAGTTGTTTGATTATTGGAAACTTAGACAAAGTGGTTCACAACCCCCCCCCCCCCACCACCACCACCACCAATGAAAAAATCACATAGCGTGAATTTAGGCGACTTTCGATGCCAGTGGTGCAGGTCCAGATCCGTACGTTTGTTTCGGACGATATATGTTGTTAAAGAACGCTCTAACATGCAGATGCCACATAGATGGTGTTCCGCCCTGTTGTGAAATTTTCGGTATGTTCTCGCAATTATGTGAAAAGCCAGATCTCCAACATATTCAGGAACGTAATTCCTGTAATTACATTTTCCTGTTTTCTCTGTCCTATTAAAGACGTTTTATGGAATACGTAGTTCAGCAAATGCTGGGTTTTATCTCTTATTTAAGATACGGCATGCAGATAGTTACGCTAAGCTGCTGGAGTAATGCGGAGGTACGGCACATCATCTGCGTGGGTAGAAATTACAATGGGACTCCCACATGCTTCGATCATTGGCCCACTATTGATGAAACTGACGTGTTGCTGCCTGCCCTGCCTCGCCAATATGTGCGCTGGCTCGCTAGAAAAGCACAGGCACCAAATGGAGGCGGGGGGGGGGGGGGATATAATGTCACCGTAGACTAATCATAGAGGACACCGACATCCAGTGCGTCCTTCCGGAGAAACAGGCCACCGTCTTCACATGCGCGACGCGGGAGAAGGGTGGTCGCAAATTGCGGCCCAGCGCGCTCGCAGGCATTGTGTTGGGGCCCAGTTTTAAGTGTCCGGACTCTGAATGATTCGTGTGACTGCGGCCGATAATGTCTTAGTACTGTCAGTGTTAGTTACCATGCCTTTCTAAGTTGAAATACCGCGTCTCTGTTAGTCATACGTATTTCGACAGCTTCCGTAGTTATAGAGTCCCAGTATGTGGAGGCGGATGAAAGGATCTTAGTCACTCCACACTTCATGCTAGGTCCCGTTTCAAGACAGTGTTGAACAACAACAGACCCTCCTGCCTGACCCAGCCTGGTGTGACGTCTGTGTTCAGCGCATGTAGGCCGGCCGGTGTGGCCATGCGGTTAAAGGCGCTACAGTCTGGAACCGCGTGGCCGCTACGGTCGCAGGTTCGAATCCTGCCTCGGGCATGGATGTGTGTGATGTCCTTAGGTTAGTTAGGTTTAAGTAGTTCTAAGTTCTAGGGGACTGATGACCTTAGAAGTTAAGTCCCATAGTGCTCAGAGCCATTTGAACCAATCAGCGCATCTATCCTTAATAGTGCGACACTTCTCGCCAACGTATGATTTCCCACACTGGCACGGGATATTGTGCATCCCTGGTCTCCTCCGATTTAGGTTATCTTTAACAGAACCTAGCTAGAGGGGTTCTGTTTCTTGAACAGCCCGCAGATCTAAAGTGACCCACACCAACATCGTGTAGAAAACCATCCTCGTTGAATTCTCCGTTCCTTCTGGCAGTTATTGAGGTTTAGTGCGTGCCGGCTGAAACGCATTTCGAGTCTGTTTATCAGAGTGCCAGTACTGTACAAATACAAAGCGAAGATGAGTAAGCTCTGCTGATAAGCTCTCTGGAACTGAGATAACTCTAGCTCTGTGAACGAGAGTCCGTAATGTACCACTGCTTTGGGATGGGTGATGGCAGTTCGTATCTTGCAGGTATAGGTCAGTGTGAGTTGGTTTACAGAACACACTGTGACCCACGAAACCGCCATCTTTTCTGTCAGGTCTCCATTTTTCTCCACTTCCATGTTCAAGCAAATGCTTGGATTGAGCACTTGTGAGTGCTGAGAGCTTTGCGTTTAAATTTGTGCTGTCGGGAAATACATGAGAAGCACCGTTAAACTCGTGGACAATATTGTTAACTCACAACTAACAAATGAATTTTTTTTTCTTTTCCAGAAACTACAGAGAAAGTTGCTGCATGAGCCAGTCTAAGTGACGCCAGTAGTCTCATGGAATATAGTGTGAGCTACAGAACACTTCGTCAGTTGTGTCTGGAACATAAGTGTCTTCGCAATAAAACTTTCTACATAAAGAAGGCACAAGGAAGCAAAACTATGCGAAACATACAGCATTTCCGCAGCTCGAGTAAAATACCAACGTCGGTTGGAGGAAACATATTTTACTTCATTCGATACAAAATTTATACGTGCTAATTAAAAATGTATCCTCATCATAACATACAGGAACTAACACTCCTACAACAGAAGGTTGACAGTTGTGATATAAGAGAAGTGGCTATGAAACTATAACTTAATGTAACTTAACATGAAGTATTATCAGATATTCGTGTGAATTATCTAAAGAATTTTGATGAACAAGGATGTGATTCCATCGAGACCGAGGGTTCTGAGGAATCCGTTATTATATCTATGAAAATTTTCTTATCTCTTGTTTCTGCTTCAGTTTTCAGAAGCGGCTCTCCATAAGCTGTGATAAGAGTCTATTGTCTATTAGACCAATGTAAGTTTTTTTGTGATATAAAAAATTAATAAACCTCTCTTCAACAGAAACTCCTTTATATTCAATGCCTCTGTCATATACAAAATTGTTCTGAAAAGATCCCGCAATAATACTAAATAAAAACGTTTGCATATGACCGTAGACACATGAATATTTTTGAATCGACATAGGAAAAAAGTTTTATAATGCCGTATTCGTAATGTACATAACTTACTTTTGCTTTCTTTCAGGCGTGGGTTCATTTGTTCCTTCATTCATTGTATTCCATAGATCGCCTCATCAAGTAGAGTAATTAGGAATGCGGAAAGAGTGTGCATGAGAACCGAGAAATTGTCTCCAAATCCAAATATGTGGATTGTATTAAACATTAACTGTCATTGAACTCCTCTGTTATGCATATGCTTACATGGACTGTATGATGCAGATTCTAAACTCAACAGAAAATAAGTTACACTGAAAGAAACAGAGAATTTTCTTTCCAAGTACGCTAAAAACTCGCTCTTTTTTAATATTTGTACTGGTAATAACAGTTACTTAAAGTCCATACGAAAGGAGATATGTTTTCAATGAACAATTATACTGAAGTGTTTACGGCTTACGTTCTGAGTCGTTAACTGAGTCAACAGCTTCACCAGCGACCTGTCAACCTGATGCTTTTCGTGATAAATTTAACCTTGTTTTTTTTTATTTTTTATTTTTTTTTTACGGTCACCTTCTAGTAGTTTCTTGATGCTGTGGACCTGCTGTTCAGTTGCACTAATTGTACTATGTGACTGTAAGAGAGCTCTCACCTGCTCCAACTAGCTACGAAATCACGTAACCACTCTTAAAAAACTCTCCTGTAATTTGCTTCTCTCATAAAACAATTACTATGTCGGGTATGCAGATTTATATTCGACTACATTTACGTAGCAAAGATGGTGACAAACGCTGTCAGAATGTTATCACAGAAGTAAGTGGCCGATTACAGAACATTCTATGTTTGTTTCGGGATGTGGCTATTGTCGCCGCCTCACCTTGTTCTGTGAATTTCCACGACACCTCCAAGCCGTAAAGCCAAAGTATAAAGGACCCTTCCCTCCTAAGTGGGGATATTCCATCGCTCCATCCTTGTTGGATGCTCTGCGCTTACATGTTCCTTTGCATACCTGTACACAGATAAAAAAAAGGTGCATACAGTAAGAAGTCCTATCGATACACTACTTATCTATACAAGTTTTCTCCTCGTCCATCTTTCATCATTTTAACAGGAAGAAGTGAAGTATGTGGTTACATAATAACAGTATGTACCACTACGGATCCCGTTACTAAGATGAAAGATGTATAAAATAACTTATAATGCTCATTACCATCATAGTACTGCCTGTGCCTGGAAAGTTTAGTAAATTATTATCATTGCTCAAAGTAATGTCTCGTCTGAATGAATTAAATTTCATTTCCCGACACAACAGAACATTTACGGTCAGACATATTAAGACAGCCATTTTTAAATTAATAGGGATTATTGATTTAAACAGGGAATTGTTTTCTTTATTACAATACAATAAACGACTTTTTCATTGGTCATTTTAGTGCATTATTATTAACAGACGATTCCTTTGCTCATACATCTTCACGTTGTCACAAGAACTCATGTGAACCATTCGTCGTGAGCGATCAGCCTCTACCATGATTACATTATTCCTAGTCAATGGTAATCCCATGTCATTAGCCTGTAACAGCATAACTACATCAACTTTATTCTCCTGTAAAAGTTTCAATCTTTATTTACCATAAGAAGTTAAATGTTGACATTGTAATTTATTCTTCTTTCCATTGTTTCAAATCTCGGATCTGTATTTTATCCAACGTGTACAGAAATGAAGATTCGAAGAATGAATATCATACAGGTAAGTCTATTTGCTCATAACTATTTTGGAGAATAATTCATTAGTGTGACTCTCAGCTAGTTTACAGCTTCGTACCTATGTCCTATCCTCACTTAAAACGTATTCTTTGGGCAGACACTGTGTACATGCATTGTTGTATTTTCGATGTAAGTGTTCCTTCATTTTCTTTTCCTAACAAAAAGGGTTCAGGTCATTCCTTCCATGGAATCACCTGACCACGGATTGGACTATCCCTTATGTGGGTTCGCCTATCTATCATCTCTCCCCTGTGTACAACACATCCAGATACACCTAATCTTACAGTTTTTCACTTATGTAAAGTCTCTGACTTTTCCTCTTATACCTGTCAACGCAACCTAGTGACTTTACCTAGGTAATTAAAACACAAATTTCGTTCCTTCCACTTTTATATCCTTTTTCTTTCAATTTTCGTAAGGCCATTACTCACACATAAGTATATACTATCGAAATATTTAACCCTGAGCCTTGCTTCTGGGGCACTTATCTTTAAGGGCTGTTTGCGTAAAACATATTCATTATTACTAGATTTAAATTTTTTTATTATGGACGCGGTTATCTACCGCTTACTTTTTATCAGTTATTATGTACAAAACACTTACTTAGCAGTTCTTTCTTCTACCTTACATTAAGGGATATAACATATTAATGACGTTCCATTCCTCTTACATTGACATAAACTTTTTATGTACTAGCGCACTCTTATCGGAGATAACGTGAGTTTTTTTAGAATAGTTTCGCTCCTCATTTGTTAAAACTGTTATTAGCGCTTTGTTATCGGGAATAATGCTAATGCCATCTATCATAGCATCACCCAAACACCTTGCTTGTCATATCATCCCGTTTTCGCATATGTATTTCTATGTCACCTTCTGTCCCCCCACCCCGCCCCCCTCCCCGTTCAATCGACGTTGGTTGACAACATGTGTGTCTTGTCGTAATATAAACCATCTTCTCGATTACCATGCGTCAATAAATTGTTTTTCGTATGTCCTTAAGTCATATGTGTAGTAGCTTACATCTTACAAATAATCTGTCGCAGCTTCCAAAATAAAGCTCTTTCGCCTATCGTCCACATAAACTTTTCTTCTGATAGTAGTACTGCATGGTAATACCGTTGTCGTCTTTCTTCAAAATGTTCATCTGTCTTTACATCTTGTTTTAGTCGTAAGACTAATCTTTTTACTTCATCGTTGGTAGAACTTGAATCAAGAAACTGATGGAAAAAAAAACTCCTGGTACTTCAGTTCTCGTCATTTCATACATGGTTGACGGTAATCATGAGACTGCATTTGGTACTTGAGTTCCTGAACAACCTTTTCTATAGTTAATTTCTATTTGATGAAGGAATAACACCCATCACATTAATCGGCTTTGTAGCAACCTTCGTTCCATAAGGAAAACTAAAGCCTGGTGTTCTCTAAATGTGATGATATTAAAACCCCACATTAGCGTTTGAACATTGTTGTGCTCAATACAAGAGCTAACAACTGTCTCTGTAGCTGTATAGTTGAGTTCATGTTTATGTAGACTTCTACTAGCGAAGGCTGTGATATTATGTTCTCCTGTCTCGGAATTGCATTCACCTTGGAACAGGTACACCATATTTTGAAGCGTCTGTTGCTAATAAAAATGCTTGATTCATTTAATATGGTTGCATCCACCAATCCATGCCTAATGTTCTGAACAGCCTCAAATCGTCCCTTTATTTCACACCCATTTGGCTTTTTGTTGTAATAACAATAATAATCTGCGTCAGTAAAATCCGGCTTATCCTAGGAAAGAGCGTATTTCGGATCAGGACAGTCTTTAATCACCCTTATTCTCTTTGAATCTGGTCTTATTCCTGGGATTCGTACTAGATCTCCTAAAACTTGAGTTCTTCTCTTCCAAAATGTGATTTTGGTAACTTAAATGTAAGGTGTTTTTCAAAAAACTCGTGGAAAGTTTTAGTTAACAACAATGTTCTTCTCCTGTCATAGACGTTAGTAAGATATCTTCTAGATAGATAGCTAACTCTTGTAACAACTCTTTACCTACAGCTTCATCTAGCGCTCTCATGAATATTAATAATGAGCGTATGGCATTGGTGGCCGGGAGACCCCTCGCGGGGTGGTTCGGCCGCCGCTCCACAAGTTCTTTAACGCCACTACGGCGACTTGCGAGTGAATGAGGATGAAATGATGATGAAAGACACACAACACCCAGTTATCCCTAGGCAGAGAAAATCCCTGACCCCGCCGGGAATCGAACCCGGCGCCCCGTGTGGGAAGCGAGAACGCCACCTCAAGACCACGAGCCGCGGACCTCATGGATACTGAGACACAAATATTCAAACAAAAGTGCGATGTCCTAAGCTGATTCGACTTACCGTCAAAACAAAAAGTGCTGTATGCTTTCGTAAATTCTCATGTAATTTTATCTGCCAGTATTTATTTGTTATTAATTCCCGTAACTCATATGGAGCATAGCGCTGCAACAATGAATCGTTATCTTGTTCTGTCTCTGCTAGTATTTTCACTTCTTCCCATCCTATTCTTTGCCGTTGACCTCCTGATCCAACTGATCGTCTCCACGTCATTTTGGAACTGCCTCGTTTCCATCGTCCCTGTGGGATCCAATAAAGTGCTTCCTTTGCAACATGTTCATTTGCTCTCCTACTGTGACGGTACGTCACAAGGTTGTAAACGTATTTTATGAATATAATTAGTATAAAAGATATAGTTAATGTTCTTGAAACAACTGATATGCAGCGATAATTTAACAGTAGCATCTTTATTTAATGTCTATGAAAATAAAAAAGGATCGAAAGAGACGCGATTGTGCGGCCGAGGAGGAAGGACGTATTTTATGGGACACACACTGTTTTGTTTCGTGGTACGGAATGCAGCCATTGAGCGGCTACACATATTTTATGTAAGTTATTCGTATTTGTTGCTAAAATAAAATTGTTATTATTATCACAAAATGAATTCCTTTGTAATAGTTGTCACCTCAAATGCTCGCAGTGGCTAATTATTTTTAATAAGCATTTTTTTAGTAATTTGCGCTGCGACAAGCTCATCTTCCGATGCAGCATCTGGTCGGCCATTACGCGCCGAAGTACTAATTTATTTTTCAAAGTGTTAACAGTAAATGTAAATGCGAGAGATTTCATTGTAAGAACCTTTCTAAACTTAAACAGATAATTAGTTTACGTTAAAGTTCATGTTTTTAAATTATACAGATTCCATGAGTTCAGTAAGTTTTATCTTGGCCGCTCCACGGCAACAATCGAAATTCTCTCGAGCCTTGCTTTGCAACCAATAAATAGAAATTAACAAAATTACATTCAATTCAGTTAACGGCAACTATATTTTAGTCATCACGTTCAAAATCTAAAGTTGGTACATGAATAACTGAGGCCCTTCAAGAACCCGTTTCATATTTACTTATGCACGTAAGTAAAAGCGATAAGAAAAGACAATACTCCTGAGAGAAAGAATCATGCGGATAAATTAAAAATAAAAATATATATGTAATTTCTTTTGTATATGACGTAACGAATGCCACCGGACGTCACACTACGTGTACGCCCTAACCATCTCCACTTCCTGCTTCGTATTTGCAGCTCAGTTGGCTTCCAGAGCGTTTCGTTAGAGATGACATTTGGCCACAGTATCCCCAGGATACCGGCAGTTAAATCCATTGAGCAAAAATACTTCCCTTGCTCAAACTTAAATAGTAATTTACCCGTATACATATAGGTCCTTCTCTTTCTGTTTCTGCATGTTTAAGTGTTTGTGCATCTGACACTAAGTGCACACCTCCTCTAGCTTTCTCTATCACTAGTAAGGATTTGTCATATAAGCTTCAACTTCTTCCTATTACTTTATTTTCTACCATTTTAGTTATTTCTTCGTTTACTGTAGGTCTTAAACTCATTGGAGCACAATAAAGCTTGCTTCAATTTCTTCGTTTTGAAATTCGCAGAGATACTCACCTATCACTCCTGGTTTATATAATCGACTATACAACAGCAATATGTTATGGATCGTGCTTTTTCTCAGTTAGCTGATTAGATTCACAGCCTTTAATCCTTATTTGTTCACTTATTCATCAAAATCCATGATTGGTTCCTCTTTGCTCACTACCTGGGCAGTAGCAACTAAATGCATTTTATCTCTTAATGTGTGAGAGCTGTTTACTGAAGGATTTATCTTAAATGGCACTGCATGTTTAGAACTTCCAATGTGCCCGTATAATACTTTAGCATCGAAGTCTAATTTTACATTATGTGCCAATAAACATAACATATATGCCAATAACCAATCAATGCCAAATAGTATTCGTAAATTCATACTTGGGACTTCTAACAGACTTAGCATGAACTTAAAGTTTTTTTGTCTAGTTATCTTCCCTTTACTTCCAATTATTCCCACAATATAGACTCCAGTCACGGGTAATATGGAACAGGTATCCTTACTTCTAATTGTTTCCAGAAACTCCTGGGATAATAAGGGATAAATCTCACTTCCTGAATCTATGTAAATTTCAACGCGTTTTCATCGCACATTTCTTATCACGGTAGGTTTTGTATGTTACTTCTCTATCATCTTATGTCCTTGTAGGAATAGTCGGTGTGGAAGTAATTATCCTCTCTGTGTACAGGCATATGATTGTGGTATTACATCCTGGATTCTGACCCATGTTCCAGGGTGTTGCCCATTTACCTTTACTGGACTAGGATAATTATCTCTTTCATTGCTTTTTTTAGGAATAGTTATATTTTACTCTATTATGATCGGCATTATTGTTACTGGGTACAAATACCTGTGGTACATGCATTATTATTTATTTCATTATTTGTCGTTTTGTTGCCTCGATTGCTGTGTCTTTTATCTAGATGACAAAAGTTACTTGTTCTTTTCTTTTAAAAATTCGGCGGATAACATCTATATCTGCTATTTTCCTCGTGTCTATTCTCTCCTTGAGTGAAAACTCCCCTTTCTTTAATTAGTGCATCTAGGCATTCTGTAAAAGTTAACAGGTTATCTACATTAGTCCACCCTCTATACCAAATTTCTTACAGTACAAAGTAAGGTAATCTCATACCAGAAACTGCACAAAAGTTTTTCCTCTTATTGGTTGTTTAAATACTTAGATGTACTCAAATGCCACTTTAGCTACCCCATGTACTGTCGTAGTCCTTAGAAACCACTAAATTCAATGTTAATTTTTCTTGTGTCTCGGTGAGCAACTCTTTCTTTCAAATTTTTCCTCTCAATGATCAGAATTCTTTCGAATGAGTGGTTCTTGTGTGAAGATCGAGAGAACACTCTCAAGAAATATATCGGATGTACTTCACCGTCTGGTTCAAATTTCGAAAAACCTTTTGACCCGGTCTTTCCATTTCCTGTCTGCAATTACTCTATCAGATCACATGATAACCCAGAGTTAGATAGTGTGGTCCTATTTTTAAATTCCTGCTGCAAATTTTCTACCACTTCCCTAAATTCTGAAATTTTCTATGATGTTCAACACCATCGTCAACAGAATTAGATGTAACGCTAGCGGAATCTACTTTTTCTTGCATCTTCCGTTCTACTAATGCCTGCAAACGCCTCTCCCAATTAGTCAAACTGTTTGGGTCACTAGTGATTTCAACAACTACTCTATTGTGTTCTCATGCTTCTGCTCGATTTCACGTTTCTGAGATTTGACTGTTCATGCAAGTAGCTCTAGAGTGAATCGTTCCTCTACGATTGTTTTGTTTTACCGTCTACCTCTTTAAACTGTTCTACAACTTCCTTCCTGACCGCTAAACGTAATTGTTTCCGTATACCAGCCCGCAAATCCTTAGGTAATATAATGTCTCGTTTATATTGGAAAATTAACTATCTGAGGAGCTTATTTTTGTAGTTACCGTGTCTAATTGTTTTAATTCCTCCCATTGAGCTTTAGTGTCATTTTGTAAATCCTCCGGTTTCGCCTTATGAACTCATTTGTAATTCGTCTATTTGTGCCTAAAAGACATTAGTTCCGCCATTTTACATGTAGGAACAGGCATACAATGTGGACAAAGTATATATAAACCTAAAAATAAGATTACGATCTAACACAGCTGCATACAATTAATGACACACGCTTCTATCAACTTCCGCACGAGGAACTACTAACAAGTATTTCAGGGTTTTGGGCTGATTACAGCTCACTTAATCAGCATCACCGGTAGCTGCATTTGGCTGCTGATACATCGTACGGGTGCAGCGATGTCTCGATGAGCCGCTATGTTGACGTTGCCGTAATCAGCTGAACAACAGTTGTCCTGAGAGGCGAAACTGCAGCTGTACTCGGAGGCTAGGAATCAGCACGCTGAAATTTTCCGTTTCGTCGACGAAACACGTCTTCACTCAGGTTTTATATCAACACGTAAATATTTCTTGTTGTTGACTTGATTGCTGTGGTCAAGGAATCTCGTTCATTCCTTCTGCTGTGATAATACACAGTTATTTCGTTTGCACCGAATCAAAAAAGAAAATTTATTTCTTATTAAACATTTTATCTATTTTGGGCGGGGACCGATGGTCTCCTCCACCAAATCAACGAACCTACATTGGGCGACACTACCGCGTGTGCTCGCTTCTACATTGATTCTTAAAAATTCTTTTTACTATCGCCAAAACTCTCTTACTTCGGTGTCTCTTATTCGCGTCCTTCACCTTGAGCGCCACAATGAAGTGTCTTTTTCTCACGTTGGGGGTTGTAACTGAGTCAGCAACTTCATTAACGACTAGTCACAATGACGCTTTGATAAATGTTATCACAGAAGTGTTTTCGTCTCAAGTTATGGGCTGTAAATGAGTCAACAACTTCATTAACGATTTATCAAATGGTTCAAATGGCTCTGAGCACTATGGGACTTAACATCTATGGTCATCAGTCCCCTAGAACTTAGAACTACTTAAACCTAACTAACCTAAGGACAGCACACAACACCCAGCCATCACGAGGCAGAGAAAATCCCTGACCCCGCCGGGAATCGAACCCGGGAACCCGGGCGTGGGAAGCGAGAACGCTACCGCACGACCACGAGATGCGGGCAACGATTTATCACCGTGATGCTTTTATGATCACTTCTACCGTGATTATTTTCTTACTGTCACCGTCAAGTAGTTTTTGATGCTGTGGACTTCCTTTGCCGTGCCACTTATTGCATCTTGTGACTTTTTCTCCATCTGCAGAAGTTCAAGGGCTGTAAGAGATCTCACGTCCACGCCAACTAACTACAAAATCACGCAACCACTCTTAAGAAACTTTTCTGCAATTTGCTTCTTTCATAAAACAATTACAACGTCGAGTGCACAGATCGTTATTCGATTACATTTACGTAACCAGGCTCGTGAAAGAAGCTGTCGGAATGTTATCACAGAAGTAAGTGACAGATTACAGAACAATTTTCGTTTGTTTAAGGATGTGGCCATTCCTGCCAGCCCCTCTTATCCTGTGAATTTGCAGGACAGCTCCAAGCACCGCCGAAGTGCGATTAAGTGATCCAGGGCCAACGAAATGTAGAGGCCCTGCAACGACCTTGTGACGTTACACCAGTCGGCACTTCCGTCACACTTCGAGAACGCTCTGCTTCGTGCAGAGCTCATGGGAAATCAATATGCAACTGAAAAACTACCCACTCGTCTGCTTTCATGCATTTAAACACGCAGTCAAGAATTTTTAAACTCGTTTGGAATAGTTATTGGCTCCCGGCTAGAGACGGCTGATGGCATTCACAAGATTGTCAGTGTTACGTGCTGTAACGAAGGCGCCACTCCCAGGTGAAGACATAGTAACCATCCTTGTTGGATGCTTTGTGATCACATTTCTGTATATAGAAATATAGATTTTAAAGAAAAGGCGCGCACAATGGGAAATTCTTTCTATACACTACTTTTCTAAATAACCTTTCTCCACCACCATCTTTCAGCGGTTTAATAGGAAGAAGTGAAATATGTGCTCACATAATAACAATATGTTCCACTGCAATGGCTAACATGATGTGAGCAGGGTTTCCAATCTCTAAATATATTTAATACGAAGACACAAAGAACAAATGGCGGATAACGTATCATTTTTTTTTTTTAGTATGAAGGAATTCTCTAATTTCTGGTTTCGATTTCCATATGTTAAAATGCGGTACTGTCACAACTCGTTGTAACAGATCGCTGTGCTTAATCTCACAATATATTGTTTTGGATGTGTTTGTTTCAGTCTCTGTGTCTCTCTCTTTCTTCCTCCCTTTCTCTCTCCCTCTCTCCCCCCCCCCTCTCTCTCTGTCTATCTCTCTGTCTCTCCTCTCTCTCTCTCTCTCTCTCTCTCTCTCTCTCTTTCTCTCTCTCTCTCATTCTCAGACACAAACACACACACACACACACACACATACACACATACAAAGAGAAAAGTCGTGATTGCTTAACAATTTTTGTGTTTTGTAAGACACTGGACCAAGAAATGCATAGGGTGGTGATTATCTCACATGTTTTACTACCAAAATTATTACCTACTATGGAAGGGTCATAACCATTACTGACTACAATAGCTTTAATCAGACTTATTTCAGATTTGAGTATTCACTAGATAGGGGGATGGAGGTGACTCTATGGATAGGTGAATGAAAAAAAAGGCTTTCTTATTAGAATATGGGTGTAGTGAAGTGAAGGATAAATTTGATCAAAACTGGTTTCTTTATGGAAGATATTGAAACTAATTTTATAATCTACTATCATAACAGTGAGACCTAGAAAGTTTAACAGCCAGAAAGAATAAATAAGTTAATATTTATACTTTAAAAAATTAAATAAAAACAACTAACTTTAAGAAATTAAATTTTTTCTTAAGAAACTAGATATCTTAGGAAACGATTAACATCTCATTTCTATAAATAATTTAATACTAATTATGATATATTAACTATAAATTATTTATAAATCAACCCAAATCGAGACAACTCATTTCCAAGTCCACAACTGAAAGAAATATTTTCTTGAAACTTGTTAAAAATTTTTAAAAGTCAATCAATACCATCGTTAGGCTCTTGGAAAATGACCAAGATGTCATTGACATATCTAGTGTATGAAAGAATGACTACAGCTGATGCTGAGAAATTACTGAAAAATTTTACTTCTAAGGAATTAATGAATACATCTGCTAGGATTAATGCTAAGGGGTTCCCCATTTCAAGTGTAGGTAGTTGTTGATATAGCTTTCTATTAAACTCAAAATAATTGTATTTCACAACGATATGAAATAAATCCATAAAATCGGTCATTTACCCATAAGAAAAATCGTTTTTGAATTAACGTAAATTTTTTTTACTGTGTCTAAGGTTGCAAGTACTGGCACATTTGTGTAGAGGTTTCTAATGTCAAACGAAAGTAATTTCATATCTCTATCAAAGTGAACATCTTGATATTTAGTAACAAAACCTACACCATTGGGAACAGCTTAATTATTATGGAAAACTATTTTCCTTTTAAATGTCAATGATCTCTTACTTTCTTTTCACCAACAGTAAATTTTTTCACAAAAAACAAGTTTCTGAATTTTTAAAATTGATTTCATCTTCTTTAGTTATTATAGTTGGAATGTTTTGCCTATATATTTTAGGAATTTCTCTAGATTCTTCTTTTTAACATTTCAATGAATTTTTTACTGCATCTTTACCAGTATATCTAACAGGATTTTGATAATCACAATTAGAACATTTAGCATAATAACTGAATGAAATCAGTAAATGCTTTTGATATAGTATTTAGTAGTCAAGTGTTAATAACTTTTAATAAGCATACGAAATATACATAAATTATAAAAGGTACCCATAATAAATGATTATAATTTTGGAATTCAATTTGTAGCCTTTAAATGCATATATATATATATATATATATATATATATATATATATATATATATATATATATATATATATATATGTGTGTGTGTGTGTGTGTGTTGTTTATGTTATTTACAACTGGTTTAAAGATTGTCTAATGTTTCTTGTGAATAAAAATATCTTAAACATCGATCACAAAGATCAATTTGATGACTGTTTTCAGTTGCTTGTGAACTAATTAATCTAGATAGATTTTTTAACCAACAATAATGTGAATTTTTTTTCAGATTAAAAGAAGGTTAACAACTCCTTGTTTATTTTGTGTTTTGTAAAGAGGAGATACAATAATTTTTTCCTTCTTTTTCTTCATTCCTTTCATATAGATAAACATTAACTGGAATATTTGGTTTCCATTCAAATTATGGAATAACTACTAACTCAATCCAATATTTTTATAACTATTAACTGTTGCTGAATTTCTATGTATATGTTACAAAGCAGATTTTATAGCCCACAGGAAACATTTTTGATCTGTGTTTTTTATACTAACTACAATTTTTTTATCTTCAATTACTTCAGGTAAATAGATATAAGAAGAACCCAAAATTTGATTGTGTCTACAAACACTTAATTCTAAACTATATACATAAAATAAAGACAACCAGATTTTTCCTCTGCATTTCTTCCATTTCACTTAATATTTAATTAATTGATTTTTGATAATAATCTCCAAAATCAGTTGTTCTTAATAAAATTTGATTAGTTGTTTTAAAATTAAATTCTTGTATTTCTTCTTGACTTTTAAAATTACAAAAAAATATCATGTTAATTTTAATTGCTCTTCTTTGTATTAAAATATTCATTAATTTGGTGATTGTTTCTTCTTTAATTTGATTAAACAGTTCTTGTACTACAACAATTCATTAGTTATTATTTCTTACTGAAAAGCAGAAACTTTTCTATAAATTCATTTTGGTGATTTGAAAAATCTTCATCATCTAGAAAACTGACACCTGGTAAACCTTTCTGATGATTGTTTTGTTTAATTTCTTGATATTTCTACTAAAAGCTTTAGAACATAATTCTCACTATCGTTTTTATTAATTTTACCCTCATATCTATCGATCAGATGTATTAATTGTAGTTTATTAAGATAGGAATAATTTTTAAATTTTTCTTTTATGGATTTTATGATAATCACTTATAGATTTTTTACTGAAATCGTTATCTTTAGTAATTTTTACCTTCTGTAACACGTCTGACACTAAATGTAACTGGGTTTTCTCTTTTGATGCTAGTCAATTGTCAGGATGAGCATTACTGCAAAGGGCGGCAGGGTGAAAAACCATAAATAAATTACTTTTTCTCTCTTAACAATATGTGGCCAGGGTAGGTTCTTCCTTGGCTCGGGTATGAGGTAGAATGAAACAGCTTTTTTTTATTGAAAGTTTTGTACAACTGTTTCCTTACTGGATGTTCTGGCTGGGAGAACGGCAACTGTGTCGTTTGCGAAGCCTTCTTCTGCGGCAGCGGCGGCGTCTGATCACGCGTGGCGGTGTGTATCTCGCGTTGCCGTCTCGCCCAGTTGACTGGAGACGCGCATCGTGCTGTGGCCCGTTGAATTATTGAGAACGAAGTCGTGAATCGGATGGTGATACATTGGATGTGGCGTACCAGTGTTTCTCTTCTCTAAGCGGCCGCCTGTGTCAGTGTTGTGCGTCGGCCAGCGGAGGGGCGCGGCGGGGGAAGGCCAGTGTCCCGGACTCGAACAACGGACTCCAGCTTGCCAGTCTTCGGCTGTCAGATCTTCATCACCAGCTCACAGGTGACTGCTGATGTACGCGGTCTCCTTCCTGTCCTCACGAGTCACCCGGGTACGTAACAATCAGTCTTCAAATACCTGCTAACTTCTGTCTTCTGGCAGCGAGGCTGCTGCCTGCTATTCCATTACAGCAGCGAACTTGGTGCTTCTGTGTACGATGCAGTCTCTTGCTGCATGACGGTCTTCAGCACCGAAAGTGAACTGAAAACTACTCTTCTTGTCGGGCCCACTGCGTCTCGCGTATTTATTCACTTCAGTTCACTGGAGGTAAACGACTTCACGGTCATTGCCTCTTCTCTCACGTTGAAAAGCTTATCGAAGAATCTTCTTAGCGTCGGTCATTGGCTCTTGGATTGTAGGCGAGGGCCTTTGATCACATGTGACAACTGAGAAACACGTGAGCCGGTCATTGCCTCTTCTGTCACGTTGAAAAGCTTCTCGAAGAATCTTCTTGACGTGAGCTGGTCGGGCGATGCCCTGGCGGCTGAATCGACAGCTTCCGCGTATGTGGGGAGGGTGCTGACTTGCAAGCGCCGGCCGTTGCCACTGCTGCTTTTTCCGCTGTTTCCGAGTGTGTAACTCTTCTAAACTAAACTAAGTTTAAAACTTTGAACATAGCTGCTAAGGTTCAGTGACCGTGTCAGAATTATACTGTAACAAATAAGCCCTCGGTCACAAATATTAAGTCAAAATTGACCTGGTTTCGACGCTACTATGAGCGTCGTCTTCAGAATTAGACTACTGTACTAAAACATTAGGTATATAGTACATTAATAAAATTAAAGTTTGTACTGACTCGAAAAGATGCAGTACTTACAAGTCACATATTAAAAAAGATCTAAGCCGGAAAGGCGACGTCATGAACACTTGTGAGATGGCGAGCCGCTAAGGGCTGCTCGTACTGTGAACAAGGGTTGCATCAAGAGTCTATTTTAAGGAAGTGCACATCTGATAATTAAATACACAAATTGCCCTTCTTTCCAACATTGGTATCCGGCTTCAGTGTATTAAATAAAATGGTGTTATTCTAAAAAAAAAAATGTTCTGTCAAGAACAACAAAGTATGTTGTTGTACATCTTTTCTATGTCGGGCAGAACTGTACCCTTTCAATCTTTGTTTACATCCGATATTTACTATTCCTGAAGAAATTGGTCAAATATTTACTGTTTCAGAAAGCACAGAGACATTAGGCTACAGGCCAACTTTTGCTTCTATTCCTTTGATATATGTTATTTAATTTGTTTGTGTATTTAGTAATGTGTGTTAGAGCGTGTTTATGGTCCAGCAGTAGGAACATTTATTTAATTTCAAGTTATTTAAATCTAAATCCAGTATTTCGTACATGTTTCATTATGTTTGTGAGTATGCGTTGGCTTGGAGACATGGCGGGAGCACTCAGCCAATCCCAGCGCTCGATACTAAGGTAGGCGACTACCAAAGTCATGGGAGGGACTATATGGAAGTGGGGGAGGAGCATCGGCTCGCAGAGGACACGGGGGAATGCTGGACGAGAAGGCGTGACAGACAGTCGTGGGAAAGACTTGGAGAGTGGAGCAGGTTGCGCCTGGTCGCGGGAGATAAAAATATTTCGTAGTTCCGACTTGTGCACTTGTGATATTTCCATGGTTTCTGCAATGAAGACGTAGTAAGCGTTTAGAAGTGAATATCTCGCGAGCTGTGTTGTCGTTCATGAGTAATTACGTGAAGTAGGAATCTATTGTTTCCCCGTTATTCAACTTATATTTTATTTAATTTCTAGACCGCCCGCATCTCGTGGTCGTGCGGTAGCGTTCTCGCTTCCCACGCCCGGGTTCCCGGGTTCGATTCCCGGCGGGGTCAGGGATTTTCTCTGCCTCGTGATGGCTGGGTGTTGTGTGCTGTCCTTAGGTTAGTTAGGTTTAAGTGGTTCTAAGTTCTAGGGGACTTATGACCACAGCAGTTAAGCAGTTGAGTCCCATAGTGCTCAGAGCCAATTGCTAGACCATCGACACCAGTAAGTGTTTTGCAGTAATGAACATCATTCTTAAATGTACTTCTGGTATCGTACTCATCATTTAATATCGTTAAAATAGTACCTGCAGATTTTATTTAATTGCAATCTTTCATTCATAAATTTCTATGTTACATTCAAAATTCGCAATTGCGAATTGTGATAGGTACCTTCGACCATTCGATTCATGTCTATATTCATATAGTATACTGTAGACTCAGCAGTATTTGGCTTGTAGTGCGGCAACTACTACATATCCCAGCCCACAGACAACGAAATCAGCCAAAGCTTTTAATGTTTCAACTCTGAGTCTGAGGGTACGTAGTTGAGGGCCATCTTTTTTATTTTATTTTATTTTATTTATTTATTTATTTATTTATTTATTTATTTTTGAAGCCCACACGCCCCTACCCCAGTCTCCCAACTTTGCGTATGACAGTCACGAGAGTTTGACAACGGTGAAGATTGCATCAGTATCAGTGGGCTATTCAGTTTTAAAATTAGAACAGGGAGAAGCAGGGCTCATGCTCCTGTGGTGAATAGTTGGTTATTGTAGGACTGAACCAGTATATCACGTCAGGGCCTGTATGTTGGAATTCTACACTGTTATATACAGGATGATTTTTTCCACCGTGTACAAACTCTGGGGGTTGATCGATGAGAGGATAAGGAACAAAAGATGTCTAATGAACTCATGTCCAGAAACGCACGATTTCCATGCTAGAGACCACTTACAGAGGCTGCGGCCTAATATGAGCTGTGTCATGTAGCCACAGTTATAATATGTGTTGAAAATAGTTACCATGTGCCTTAACAAATGCGTGTATGCGTCGTAGCATGTTCTGTCTCACACGCTCACATCGGCCAGGCTGCATCCGAACAGTGTCAAAGGCAGCATGAATATGCTGCTCCAGTGTCTCCACGTCTGGAATGGGCTCTGCATACACGATACTTTTGGGATGACCCCACAACCAGAAATCGCAAGGGTTGGGATACGACGAACGAGCAGGACATACAAATGGACACCTCGTCCTATACATCGATCAGGGAAGGCACGATTGAGATGCGTCCGGGCGTTAACGGTGAAGTGGCCTGGAGCACCGTCATTTAGCATCCTCATAACCCTTCGAGTCATCAATGGCACTTCTTCCAGCAGGAGAGGCGAAGTCACCTGCAAGAAACGACGATTCTTCCGGCCTGTCACGCGATTTGGGAGGAAGAGTTGTCCCAAAATACTGTCTCCAGTTATCCCGGCCGACTCATTCCGGCTGCAAAGATGCTGACGATTCGCTGTCACCATACAATGGGGGTTCTGCATACTATCCCACAGATGATTGTTATGAAAGTTGAAGATATCACTCCATGTAAAGGTTGCCTCATCTGTGAATAGGATGTATGACACAAATCCCAGAATCGTGGTTGCCTGGCGAAGAAACCAGTGACAAAACATTCTGCCGCTAGTAAGCCCTGTACATGCTTTAGGTGATAAGGGTAGTAAGTTGTCATGGAGAATGTTTCACAAGGTCATCTGGCTTACCCTGTATTGGTGGGCCAGCTGTCTGGTACTGACAAGGCTGTCGCATTCCACAGTGTTAATCACATTTTCCTCTAAGTCTGGTAAGCGAATATTAAGGGTATGTCCATCAAGAGTTATTGCTTCTTTAAACGACCCTGTCCGCCCCGACAGCTGAGTGCTCAGCGCAGCGGTCTGTCATGTCAAGGTTCCCAGGTTCGACTCCCGGCTGGGTCGGAGATTTTCTCCTCTCAGGGAGTGGGTGTTGTGTTGTCCTCACTATCATTTCATCGTCATCAGTGGAAGGCAAATGGAAACCACCACTGCAATCACTTCTCTATACGCTCATGCAGTGGCCCTCTCTGACGAGGCTTCCCCCATGACAAGACCTGCCGTAAGGCATAACACAAAGTTTGAAACGACCCTGCCTCAGACAAACGGCGAAATAATGTTGCAAACATTGAATTCTGTGATTGTTGTCGACGGGGATAGGTCTCCTGATACAACACTGCTGCATGTCGGTAAGCTCTCGTTTCGAGTACGGAACCATTGTGTACAGCGCCTTATCACATCGACAACAAGATGAGTGAGCAAGAGAAGTGAATCGGACACAACGTTAACAAATACTACGACAGGGTATGGCGCTAGGGCATGACGTATGACGAACAGTACCACCCTCTAAGCCGGCCGCTGGTGGCCACGCGGTTCTGGTGCTACAGTCTGGAACCGCGCGACCGCTACGGTCGCAGGTTCGAATCCTGCCTCGGGCATGGATGTGTGTGTTGTCCTTAGGTTAGTTAGGTTTAAGTAGTTCTAAGTTCTAGGGGACTTATGACCTCAGCAGTTGAGTCCCATAGTGCTCAGAGCCATTTGAACCACCCTATAAGAGGAAACCATAAATGCTGCAACTGTGGCTGCATGCTACAACAAGTATTAGACCGCAGTCACTGTAACAAAGTATGACTAAATAAATGGTCTCAAGCATGGAAACCATGCATTTCCAAACATTCCTTATCCTCTCATCGATCGATCGCTAGAGTCAGTATACTTTGTATAGCCCAGATGGTCTGAGCTGGATTGTGAAGTTACAGAGCCAGGGCCCGTACCTAAAGTCTTGGCTGATATGTCGGAATTCTACACTATTATAAATAGCAGGACAGATGCAAGCTGTTTTGACCTCATAGAGCTGCACATGTATGCCTCATTCACCATGTTCAATCGACATCTTGTATTCCAGATCGGCCAGCTTGAATTCCGACAACATCGACTGGTGCTTGGATTGCAAGTCTCGGAATGTGACGTCATAGAGCCTGTCCCAATAATCCTTCCTTAGGAAACACACTACCACAACTGGCCGCAGGCATGAGAGGCCGAGCGGTTCTAGGCGCTACAGTCTGGAACCGCGCGACCGCTACGGTCGCAGGTTCGAATCCTGCCTCGGGCATGGATGTGTGTGATGTCCTTAGGTTAGTTAGGTTTAAGTAGTTCTAAGTTCTAGTGGACTGTTGACCTCAGAAGTTAAGTCCCACAGTGCTCAGAGCCATTTGAACCATTTGAACTGGCCATTTTTTTTTCTTAACTTTCCGTCAGAAGTTCAATTTATCACCATTTTATTATAGGGCAATTTGTTAGAGGTGGGAGGGCGAGGATGGGCAGGGAAATCCCTACATTCATTGGTGACATCACCAATGACGTCAGCAGTTACACACACTGTGCCTGAATGCTCACAAAATGTCGACTGACAGTTAGGGTAGGTTGTGGTAAGCTCACTTCTTTTTGCTTAAAAAAGTGAGGTAGGTACTGTTGATTTATGCAACACGTGTGGGCTTGGGTTAGTTAAAAGTTGAATATTAATGCAAAGCAAGACACAATGCGAATTAATTGACAGTATTCTGGAGCTGCATGACTCGGTGGGTTCTTGTCATTCACAAGATGAACAGGCTGTTTATCCTGCGGAGCAATCAAGCCCGATAGGTGACTAACATGACGGTAAAGTAGTGAATAACAGCCAGTTTGTGAATAAAGTCAGTTCAGCGAGCGGCAGTACTCGAAAGAAACGGCAGACGACAGATCACAACACATCGAGTCAGTGGTAATCATCCACAATTCGGAGGAGAGACGAGGATCGAACTAGCGTGCAGGAGAAATCGACCCAATATGTTCCAAAGCAGCGACAATAGATAAAATTAGTGAGTTAGGAGACAATGAATTCGAAATTCTTGTCTTCTTAAGAGCAACGAGGAAAGGGAACGGAGACGTTGGAGAGATGATCGGACAGGAAATTATAGACATGAAGAAAGAACACATGGTCATGGAGGAGAGTTTAGGGAACGAAACGCGAGAGATAAGTGGAGAAACTAACTAATTTATCAAACTGGGAGAGAAATCTCTGAAAAGATATAGTAAAGAGACAAAGCTGAGGAAGCAAAAAGAATAGCAAATGAGCCACTACCAGCAAGTAAATAAACCGATAATAACAGCAGAGAAATCATATTTGAAATACACCAAACAGTCGAGAACACCGAGCATATCGATGTAAGGTTCAAATGGCTCTGAGCACTATGGGACTCAACTGCTGTGGTCATAAGTCCCCTAGAACTTAGAACTACTTAAACCTAACTAACCTAAGGACAGCACACAACACCCAGCCATCACGAGGCAGAGAAAATCCCTGACCCCGCCGGGAATCGAACCCGGGAACCCGGGCGTGGGAAGAGAGAACGCTACCGCACGACCACGAGATGCGGGCATCGATGTAAGGCTAGAAGAGGCCGCAAACCTTCTTGTGAACGAAATCCGGGACAGAATGTACAGCACGGTTCAGGAACTAACAGCGAGATTGGACACCACAAACCCGACACCGCTAGCAGGAACACAGGGAATGAGGGTACTACTAATGTTTGAAAAGCTACGGGAGAAAATGAATTTGGAGATGGAAAATACGAGAGAAGAGCCGTTGAGGAAGTGTAGTCAGCAGGATGGAACACATAGGAGGACGGTCACTGCAGATGAAGTATCTAACGATTCACACAATTGTGTACCATTGAGCAGGAGCCACGATCACACTATTAGTGAATTCAGTTTCAGAATTGACAATAGGGGAAGCTCATAAGTTGGAGAGAGGAAGACAACCTGGAAAGGGTAGAGGCGAGCGTCCGGCGGAATGTAACATCAGAAATACCGTTCGATTTCAAACGTTTTCTGTGGGTCAGAAATTTTCAGAAGTGCAAGGACTATAGGAATTCACATCACCCGAAAACGTGGGTTTCCCTGTTAACTCAGTATTACCACTTGAGCGGACTGCTCCGTCATCAAATGAACGACAACTGTGATAGAAACGGACGTTTAGGAAATGAGCACCATTCGTCGAATACAATACGAGGAGAAGGCTTCGGAAACAATCAGAAGCAGATTAATGGAGATTGGGACGGAGGAAGGAGGAATAATCACAGATCTCGAAATAGAGGATGGAACATCCAAAGAAATTATGACAAAGGACCACAAAGTGACTGATGGTGCAATTGGGGAAATAGTAATCATGGATAACGTGTCGGAGCTAACGAAGGGGATGGTGAACTGCACCAAAATGGGAAAGAGATTGTGGAAATCCATAGGTCGAACCCAGGACGCCACCAGTGTGGACACAGCGCTTCTAGGCATTCACGCTCGGAAAGTAAGATGGAGACAAATATGAGACCCCCGTCATCAATCAGACCTAGCCTCGTAAATGTTGTTCAATATGAGGACATTTCAGAAGCTGGCAACTATAACGACAAGGGATATTCATTTGGTACTCAACGTGACCGTAGGTGACCTGGAAACATTAGTAATTTTGGATAGTGGAAGCAAAATTTTGGCGATAGGAGAAATGACGTTGAACAGGTGTGATAAGGATCATACTTGGCTAGAGCTGTTACGAAGGAAAATTAGGTTTAAGGGCGCAGTCACAGGAAAAATCATTTAGGTGCATAGGAAAGTTAGACATGAATTAACGTGTCAAGGACACATGTTGACAGGAAACTTTCTGGTACTTCCAAAACTGGCAACTGATCTTGTAATAGAGACGGACGTTTTGAGTGATTACGGCACGTTATTAGACCTGGCAAAAGATGAAAGTTATCATGCCAAAAAACAAAGACGCAGCTTCGATTTGAGAGTAAAGCAATTCAGGTGCAGATACTGCGGAACTATTTGTGGCTATCTGTGTACGATGGAAATAGGCAGAATGAGAATACCTATGGGGAGGAAGATGATGATGATGATTAGTCAAGGGACAAAAAATTGTAAACATAACTGCTCCCCCACAGGCCATGGAGGCCGAACGGTGACGACCGGCCACCGTGTCATCCTCAGCCCATAGGCGGCACTGGATGCTGATGAGGAGGGGTATGTGGTCAGCAAACCGCTCTCCCGGCCGTAGTCAAGGGACAACGGAGTGGAAATGAGAAGGGAAATTGATCCAACCATGATGAAGGAGCAGAAGACAGAGAAGAATTGCATAGAATACTAAATGAAAACCGTGACATGTTTATGCCGAAAACAGGCGCAATCGATAACTTCAAATAGAGTGAGAAAACACCACAGCTTCTTTGTATCTTCATACGCTATCCCACTGATCTACAGGTCAAGAGTGAAACCGGAAATTGGGTTCCATTTTACAACAGGACACAATAGAATACGTGATGTCGAAATCTGTCAGATGTTGTTGAGAAGAAAGACAGATCTGTACACCTGGTATTGCACTCTAGCCAGCCGCTGTGGCCGAGCGGTTCTAGGCGCTTCAGTCCGGAACCGCGCGACTGCTACGGTAGCAGGTTCGAATCCTGCCTCCGGCATGAATGTGTGATATGTCCTTAGGTTAGTTAGGTTTAAGTAGTTCTAAATTCTAGGGAACTGATGACTTCAGATGTTAAGTCCCATAATGCTCAGAGCCGTTTGAACCACTTGAATTGGACTCTAGACAAAACAATTCGATAATAAAATCGGATATGGACAGGATCCGTGAAGCTGGAAGGATGAGGGATGGGAGAGCAGACAAGAAGGCCTGAGTGAGGAAGTGCCATCTAGGACAGAAGGTTTTGGCCCAGCCTTTCCTTCTGTCCAATAAACAAAAGAAACTGTGCCACAACTTCTTTTCTGTCTATAACAGACCTATGCATATACACAGCATCACACGTGCAAATACATAGGAATTAGAGACCACAAAGTCTGAAAAGTCAGGCGACATAGATCATATCTGTCACATCGAACCCTTCATTGAATAAGTAGCAAGATTGTTGCAACAATAGTGAGAAAAGGTGGAGTAAGTTATTGTGGACAGGGAACAGAAGACCATGTAGTTTAAGCAATGCATGCCATACAAAAAGGAGAACTACTTATAAAACATACACAATCTTCATAGAAAAGGGAGTCTGTAAGAATCAGTGAACGATAGAAATAGCGGACAATGACACATACTAACAGTACACGGTACAGAAGGAGTGAGCAGTCAAGAAATACATTATACGTGTTGATATGACAATGTCGGATGGTTGGTGTATGGGATGAAAACACAGGGACTATTCCTCTTGTGATGCACACATTTTCCTATTGTCGTTAACACTGTCTAATTATAAATTCTCTTTTGGGGAATGTGTGATGGGTTTTTGTGCTCTTGTTTAATCCTTCGACACAGACTCGCATCACGCACGATGATTGTATGATTTATTTGTTGTCCCCATCAGTGTTGAGTATGGACATATTTAAGATGACTGTGTTATATTGGTTTGAAGTCAGGGAACGGTCCAAGGGTAGTGTATGTTCAATTTTTTTTTGTATTTTATAGGAGCACGTAGTGAAATGTTGGAATGGCAGGCATGTTTGTTAGTTGCAGGATAATGTGGCCAAGAATGACGAGAGGAAGACCTTCCGAATGCATCCGATAATGTGTACGTTGTGTTATTCTTAATTCATATTATCTATTAATAGCATTCAGGAGAATGACCAGGGAGGGAGTGATGCATTGAATAATAATTAAGAAAGATATATAACAGCCAAAGAAGAGGATAATCGACAATTGTGGGTATGATGGTGTGAAAGAGTGATGGACAGAAGGTAATTATAGCATCTGCATTCGGCTTTACAAATTACTCCATGTAAAATAAAAAAAAACAATGTGCATATACTAAAATGTGATACATAGTTGTGCGTGAGTGTTTTTTGCCCACAGGAAATACGTGAACTTCGTCACAGAGAAAGAGCCTCAATCAGAAGGTCGACCAAGATTTATGGGTACCCAGAGTTCAGAAAATATTTATGCATTCGGTTTAGCGTATTTGCATGTTAAGGTTTATTAGGTATACTGTATTTGCATGTTAGGCTTAAGTAGGATTATTTGCGTGTTAAGATTACTTAGGCTACTTACATAAAGATTTGTTAATGAGCGACTGTGCATATAAAACTCCCTGAGTAATTAGGTCTGAGGGATGAGTTGTGTGGCATAGTAACTAACCATGACGCTATGGGGACAGTTAGCGTGGGAGTAATCGGTTATTAATTGGGAGCATGAGCATTAACCAAATGATAAATTTTGTCATCATCAATGGCACAATGTCCAGAATCTACCTATCTATGAGATATCAATTTGGATGAGTACCAAACTTAAAAAAGCATATCATGAAAGATAGGTGTGGACAAGTAGTTATGGACCAGCACATGAATTTTGACAGCATCTGCCCTATGTTCCCTATGGCGTAACTGTCTGCTCTGGTGTGATGTTGCAGGATTTTGAAGTCGTGTGGTGAAGTTCCTTACCTGTCGGAAAACGTAGACATACACAGTTGACAAACAGAGATACATTTCGGTGGTATCACTTCCATGGTGCAGGTCTGTGTGGCATCATCATCCAGGAAAGTCCTCTGTAGCGCCTCATGTATTATAATGAAAATTTTTTATATATAATCATTTGATTATTAGTCACATCTCCCGATGTTTTATTTCAAAAAGGAAAAAAAAGTTCAAATATGTGTTAAATCTTATGGGACTTAACTTCTAAGGTCATCAGTCCCTAAGCTTACACACTACTTAACCTAAATCATCCTAAGGACAAACCAACACACCCATGCCCGAAGGAGGACTCGAACCTCCTCCGGGACCAGCCGTACAGTCCATGACTGCAGCGCCCTAGACCGCTCGGTTAATCCCGCGCGGCTCAAAAAGGAAAGAAAGGTATTCTCATCATCAAAATTTATCAGGTAAACCGAAAAAAATATCAAATAAAAAAAACACTACCAAGAATTGAACACGGACCAAAAGTTTGGTAACCTAATGCCTTGGCCACTTTTTCTTCCTCCAGCTGCGTTTACCACGTATTTTTGTTCTTAATCAGTACTAGTTTTTTAAATACTTTTCACAAGGAACCACAAATAATTACAAAATGCCATACAAGGCAGTAAATTTTAAGACAAATGTGACTGTTTTTGTTAATTTTTTTACAAATAGAAAATAGAACACATCTGAAGCTTATTCCACATTTTTCACAAGGAACCGTATAAAAAACATTAAAAATATCATAAGAGCAGAAAATTTTAAGACAACTATGATTGTTATGTTTTACGAGCAGGAAACAGAGTATTTCTGAATTTCATTCCACACTCTTCAGAAGGAACTATATAAAAATTTACAAATTTCCATAAAGACAGATAATTATAAGAAAATAATCAGCCACTCACTCCGACAATAAATGAGAATAACTGTCTCGCAATATTACTACAAATAAAAGAACATCCAAATCTCCAGTCTTCGAACACAGGAGAGCCAATCGCTTTCTCAGAATTCACAGTCCGTAATGGTTCGTTTGTGTATCTAATCAAAAGTGATTACTGTGTGAAACTTCTCAGAATTGGGACACCCCAACTGTTGGGAGGCTCCATGAATATCTTTTTAAGAAATTGGCATAATGTGTTCCATATGTCGTTCGTCTAAGTACATCCATAACTGCAGCACGTCCATTCCATTGTCGTCATAGATGGAACTCACCACCGTCCCTGCGATCCAGTTGATCGCTGTGGTATTGTCTCAGGCGAAGTAAGCCATGTCCGGGTAAAGAGTTACCGCCGGTGGGATCTCTATGTAAGCGGTACGGCTAAGAAAGGCTATCGTGTCATGTGTCACAATATAAACAATAAAAGTTGTTCAGCCCTGTCCAACAGTTCACAAGATGAGCAGTCAATCGTATTACGTGCAATCCCGCCCATGACGTATACTTGTAAATAACTACAACATACTTCGAGGATTGAGCCGTCTAATTCAAGTATAGGGGGTGGCCAGAACACCAGCGGATGGGCCAGACTAGCATGAGGTATCGCCATTTCACCACATTCCTGTCATGACACCACCTTAAGAGACGATAAATATCTCGCACCGACGGTTCTCTGAACAACAGTAGCTCATGACGGACGTAGCAATAGTCTACAACAAACGTTGCAATGTGAGCAAATATGCCGAAATGTTGACGACTGGAACAAGCAGCGCAAAAGAGCATGGCATCATTTAGTCATTCAGTGCCGATGTTACTGTACATTTCGGAGGGTCCGTTATTCTTACAAGGGAACCTCCCCATCGCACCCCCCTCAGATTTAGTTATAAGTTGGCACAGTGGATAGGCCTTGAGAAACTGAAAACAGATCAATTGAGAAAACAGGAAGAAGTTGTGTGGAACTGTGAAAAAATAAGCAAAATATACAAACTGAGTAGTTCATGGGAAGATATGCAACGTCAAGGACACTGGGAATGCAGGAGCGCCGTGGTCTCGTGAGCAGCTGCGGAACGAAAGGTCCTTGGTTCAAATCTTCCATCGAGTGAAAAGTTTAAAGTTTTATTTTTCAGTTTATGTGACAAACTCTTATGTTTTCATCACTTTTTTGGGAGTGATTATCACATCCACAAGAAAACCTAAATCGGGCAAGGTAGAAGAATTTTTTTACCCCTTCGCCAAGTGTACAAGTTAGGTGGGTCGACAACATATTCCTGTCATGTGGCGCACATGCCGTCACCAGTGTCGTATAGAATATATCAGATGTGATTTCCTGTGGAGGAATCGGTTAACCTATGACCTTGCGATCAAATGTTTTCGGTTCCCATTGGAGAGGCAAGTCCTTTCGTCTACTAATCGCACGGTTTTGCGATGCGGTCGCAAAACACAGACACTAAACTTATTACAGTGAACAAAGACGTCAATGAACGAACGGACAGATAATAACTATGCAAATATAAAGAAAATAAAATTTTCGCCCGGGGGAAGACTTGAACCCAGGACCTCTCGTTCAGCAGCTGCTCACGTTACCACGAGACCACGACGCTCCTGAGCTTAGTTTGTCCATGATGTTGCTTATGCGACCAGTGGACTACTCAATTTGTATATTTTGCTTATTTTTTCACAGTTCCACACAACTTCTTCCTGTTTTCTCATTTGATCTGTGGTCAGTTTATCAAGGCCTATCCAATGTGCCAACTTATAACTAAATCTGAGGGGGGTGCGATGGGGAGGTTCCCTTGTTAGCATCGCCGACAGGAACTGGACCGAAGATTTAAGACGGACGTTCGTACGTCCAAGGCCACCTTCCCACGTGCCGTAACGAATCTTGAGTACCATCCCGCGACTGACAAAACATCCGAAGTCCGCCAGCAGGCTATCCACAGTTCTCGTCGGCAGCGTAAATATCAGTGCAATACGTGGAAACCGTGACGCAAAATGCTCGTTGATATATTGCATAATTTATATCATATCCAGCACTCGTAAGGAATTGTCTCGCAACCTACCGCGAATCATGAGGAGCAGGTGCCTACAGCTCACTACGGCTGTCCTCCGGAGATCAGGGTGAATGGAATTCACAAACATCCATCATTTCTACTTCTCGTAACGGGCTGACGTCCCCATCCAGTCCTCGTCCAAGGAGCATTATCCCCGATTTTGCCATATCCAGCACACCGCCTCCCGCAACTGCTTGGTGCAATCGAGGGACCTTCGCATCTCCTCTACGTTGAATAACAGGTTATACGCATATGATCGACAGGATGAACGTGTCGCCCCTCAACTCCATGCCAGTGAGCGCCGGCTCATGAGAGACTCAAGTGGTACCACGCAGAGGACTATTGAGCGGACAGCCTTGTCTTACTGAGCTCATAATCGGTATAGGACCAGCATCTCGGCAGTTCACGATCACTGCGGAGACCACAGCCCTTAGCAGCTGCATCATGATGTGAATGAAAACAGGGGGAAACGCCATTATGGTAGGAAGTCATGATTAGTCTGGCCAAAAAAAAAAAAAAAAAAAAAATGAAGGTCCAACGCTATCGAGAGCTCTACAGATGTCACTGGATGGGGATATAGAAGGGAATGTGGTTAGCACACCGCTCTCCCATTCATATGTCATGTGGCGACTAAGGCGGTCGCGCGGTTGACAGCCGCGATCAGCTGACGGAACGCAAGTGTCAACGAGGTTCGCATGCCGGCCACGAGGAGCGCTGGCATGTACTTACTCCTTGCAGCGGCGCGCGAGCATTCCATGACTTTTTAACGATGTGCTACGTTATAATTGTTCCGTAGTTGATTTCACAGAACGTTTCTGGAGGGAGTTCTACCCAAGTTTTCTGTAACGTTCCATTGGTTATTATTAGGTAATCACTGACTATGTCATGTGTTCTCTCCTGAATGATCTTCAATAAAAACATGATAAACATACTCGTAGAGCCGGCCGGGGTGGCCGAGCGGTTCTAGGCGCTACAGTCTGGAACCGCGCGGCCGCTACGGTCGCAGCTTCGAATCCTGCCTCGGGTATGGATGTGTATGATGTCCTTAGGTTAGTTAGGTTTAAGTAGTTCTAAGTTCTAGGGGACTGATGACCTCAGAAGTTAAGTCCCATAGTGCTCAGAGCCATTTGAACCAATACTCGTAGAAGACGTACAATAAGAACGCGTTAGTTAGTCGCGAGCCTCATGCTCAGTGGGAACGCGACAGCCAGTTTACTAATCTTGTCAAAAGCTTGATCAAAATCAATAGAGATCAGAGCCTCTCTAAGTCTACATGCAGTGGCCGGTGCGATGGCGTCTCTCTAGTCGCTGAGCTCTGGTTTTATATCGCTATGTATTCCAAGAAATATTTGATCTGGGGAAATTAGTGTTCAAAATGGCTCTGAGCACTATGGGACTCAACTGCTGTGGTCATAAGTCCCCTAGAACTTAGAACTACTTAAACCTAACTAACCTAAGGACATCACACACATCCATGCCCGAGGCAGGATTTCCTGCGACCGTAGCATTCGCACGGTTCCGGACTGCGCGCCTAGAACCGCGAGACGGAAATTAGTGTGAAAATACGGTCTTGAGCCGTGGAGCCATTAGTCGGGTATCGATTTTACCATCATCATTAAGCATGGTAGTCGCCGGTAGTGATCCAGCTCTCACGCACTTACCTTGCTCTGATAGACTCATTAAGTGACTGGTAAGCACATTACAACATGAAGACGCAAAAACATTAACAACTATAACATTATTAATATTGGAGCCCGTATTATATTAATAAAAAATGTTTGTTTTTAGACGATCTTCAGATGTATCACATTGAAAATACGGATTTTCGTTATCAACTTTGACCTCGATTTTTCAAAATCTAGGAAGTGTCTAGCGACAAACTGAAACAAGTGTATCTTTATTGTTAGTATAGAACGTCCTTGGAAAACTTGATCAAACTTGGTGACCCACATGTCAGACCCTCGCCTTGTAAGTGAAAGTGTGGAACTACACTCATGCTCATAAATTAAGGATAAATGCAGAATGTGTTGCGACACAACGTGTCACTACACAAAACTGTCGCTAATAGCATAGGCACATAGGGAACACACACGACACCGATCTGTAAGTCCATGATATTGGTGATAATTCGAGAAAACCGTCCCGAAACACATGTGCTACAAAACGCCACTGTTTCCTGCGCATGTACCCCGACATCAGTATTGGATATGATCACCATGCACACGTACACAGGCCGCACAACGGGTTGGCATACTCTGGATCAGGTGGTTGAGCCACTGCTGGGGGTATAGCCTCCAGTTCTTGGACCAGTGACTGTCGGAGCTCTTGAAGTGTCCAGGGGTTTGGAGACATGCAGTGATACGTCGACCGAGAACATCCCAGACGTTCTCAATGGGGTTTAGGTCCGGAGAACACGCAGGCCACTATATTCGACTGATTTCTTCCGTTTCAAGGTACTCCTCCACGACATCAGCTCGGTGGGGCCGTGCGTTATCATATATCAGGAGGAATCAGGAGGAAGGTGGGACCCACTGAACCCCTGAAAGGGCGGACATACTGGTTCCTCTGTCAAAGACATGCAGGGGTGTACGTGCACCAATCATAATCCCACCCCACACCATCAAACCACGGCCTCCGTACAGGTCCCTTTCAAGGGAATTAAGAGGTTGGTATCTGGTGCCTGGTTCACGCCAGATGAAAACCTTGCGAGAATCACTGTTCAGATTACACCTGGATTCGCCCGTGAACATAACCTGGGATCACTGTTCCAACGACTGTGTTCTTGACACCAGGCCGTACGGGCTCTCCTGTGACCAGGGGTCAGTGGAATGCACCTTGTAGGTCTCCAGCCGAATAAACCATGTCTGCTCAGTCGTTCGTAGACTGTGTGTCTGGAGACTGTTCCAGTGGCTGCGGTAAGGTCCTGAGCAAGACAACCTGCAGTACTTCGTGGCCGTCTGGGGCACTGATGGTGAGATATCGGTCTTCTTGTGGTGTTGTACACTATGGACATTCCGTACTGTAGCACCTGGACACGTGTCCTGTCTGCTAAAATCGTTGTCATAATCTTGAGATCGCACTTTGTGGCACAAGGAAGGCCCGTGCTACGACCGGCTGTGTTTGACCAGCCTCCAGTCGCCCCAGTATTCTACCCCTCATAACGTCATCAGTATGTGTTCTTTGAGCAATTTTCAACACACAGTTACCACTAACACGTCTGAAAACGTCTGCACACTTATTCGCTGCACCGTACTCTGACATGCACCAACATACCTCTGCGTATGTGGACTGCTGCCAGCGCCACCGTGCGACGACCACAGGTCAAATGCACCGCATGGTCATACACCGAGGTGATTTAATCCACCAAACCGCCCACCAAAGCGTTGTTTCACCATGTATCAGCATTATCTTTAATTTATGAGCATCAGTGTATACACAGGGAGCCTGTAGTAAATAGGGCCATACTAAAGGGAACAATCCCTGAAAGGGTAAGGGGCAAAAACAACTCGTGGACATACGGCCGAAAACGCTTATAAAAAGCGGAAGCCTCACCGGTCCACGACAGTCAGTTTTACCCCTAACGATGATGACGAAGGTAGTCATCGAAAGCTTGGGATTTTATCCAAATTTGACGCGGCAAGTAAACCGAGAATTTTTATGCAAGGACTACGTCGCGAAAGACTTCGTAGTCATACGAGATAAAAGATCTTTGACAGCGATAAATTGCCTGATGACTTTTGCCTCATGTTCCCCGGCAGACGTTTGTTTCACGATTTTTCTGACGTTTCGGCAGCACGAGTGACTGGCATTGACAAAGCTTGAGGTTCCATTGCTGATGGCGTATGGGAGCCGAGCTCGCGACCACAGGTTATACTGTATGTACCGGGCGCACCAACGTACGAGGGCTTTTTCGTTGTCAGCAACGCTATGGCTCCCCCCCCCCCCCTTCTTATCTGCAACGGTCGTTCGCTGCACGCAAAAATCCACAATCTGTTCACCTTAAGGCATTCCTCCTCTTTGAGAACGAAGCCTTTCGCAACGTCACTATGTGCCTAAAACCGGACCCAACTCTGTCGTACACTAGAAGAAAGGTGCAGCTCCTGAACAATTCTGGTCTACCAGAGTGCAGTGGCGCTGTTCTTTCCGCCCCATTACGACGGACCTGCACCTACCTGTGAACATTGTTTCAGCAGATCATCAGTAGGGAAACCGAGTGAAACCTACTGTACTTCGACGTGAATCAGGCTGCAATTAAAGTCACTAATCTACGTTCCGGGAGAAAGTTTTCATATGAAATGAAAGGTTGGAAATTTTGTCCTCAATTAATATATTCTGAAACTTAGGTGAACAAGTATCACTGCCAAGCCCGTGCTAGTCTTAACACAGTCACTCACAATCCCTTTCACTCACGTTAGCAAGTGTATGGTGTTGCATTTCTCGAAAACGTAATAGCTACAAAAATACTGATTGTTTTTGATTGAGAATGCTCGCCAAATATTAAGTCTGTCGGTACCAAATGCAGCCACAGTTTTTAGCCACCGACCTGCTCAATACGCCACGCGGAATATATGTCTTTTCTCGTCACAAAATCCACTTAAAAATTCCGAAATTTCTACACACACATCGGAATTATTGTGCCATCACTTTACAACACTCTTGATGTATGAAACACTGTTAGATCCGGCAACTTATCGTTTCCATCGGAACTACTACTACACACGTCCGATCTGTTTCATGGCTAGGCTCCGACTTCTCTCTAGAACACTCTAAGTCTTCTCTACCAGCAGAGAAAAGCGCGCGAAGAATGTTGCTTTACCATTGGCCAGTTTACTCAGCAGCCAATAGCAAAACAACATTCTCCCGCGTCAGTCCGCGCTTTTCATCAATAACCATTGGCAAAATAGTAAGCCTAACGACTGCATCTGTTACCGACGTAATTATCTAATATGCTGAAGTTTTGTTTATGCATTAAGTTATTTACTATTGTTATTTATACCTGAATTAACTTTCCCTTTACCATAAACTTACTTTACAAATCTATTCTACAAAAATCTCCTTTGTTCATATCCATACTTCTTCGAAATTTCCCGCATTAAATCCTACTACATAACTCGTTAAACAATTATCTTCATATTAACCTTCAACCACACTCACGCATCATTCATACTGCTAAAACACATTTATAACATTTTACACACACAAAAAGACATATAACACTTTATGAAAGTACTAGAACAGTTTATGAAAAACATGCAATTACTTTAGTGCACTCTAATGTGCACAATCGAAACTAAAATCGCAGTCCCCCTGTCCCATATTGTCCTCTATCGGATGATACATAAACTACGTGCGCGTCCAGTCTCGCGTCACCATCTGTCACTATCCAGCTCTGAGACACATCTCCCACTTAACCGCCTCCAAGGCAGGATCGGTATACGGCACTACGCCTCAGGAGGATGTCATCAAACATTTTAGAGCACGAGCTCCTAGACCTGCTAGGCTGGACGGATTATCTGAGGTCCACATGGAAGGTATTCCACTGAGGCCAATTATTAACGCGTTTGGTTCTCCTGTATACAGGCTAGCCAAATATTTAACTAAGTTGATATCTCCGATAGTCGGCCGCTGTGAAATCGCAACAAAAACTCTTAGATGTACATTGAGATAATTGAACAGGTTAGAATTGGGACAAACGATATTTTACTCAGCCTGGATGTGGTCCCACTATTTACAGAAGTTCCTGCGGACGAAGCGTTGAAACTGTTGGTAGAGCATTTTCTCCTTAAAACGATTAAGTTGTTGCACATGTTATGACGACCACCTACTTCTTTTACGGCTGTAAATTTTATGAAATGAACGACGCAATGGCTACAGGTTCTCCGTTGTCTCTAGCAATGGCCAACTTTTTTATGGGACATTTTGAGGAGCGTGCATTAAATTCAGCTCGCCTTCGTTCATCTTCATTTTATCTTTATGTTGACGACATGTTTATGGTCTGGCCACACGCTGTAGAAGCTCTTGAGCACTTCCAGGAACATATGAACAGCGAATATCCCGTTCACCGTCGAGACACAGAAAGAGGGAAGGCTGCCGCTTTTAGATGTTTTGGTACAACGGAGGTCGGATGGACCTCTCGGCCACTCAGTGTCAGCCGACGGACACTGATTTATGTCCGAGCGCCCAGAGATTTCACCATCCAGTACAGAAGAGAGCGTTCGATTCCCGGCGGGGTCAGGGATTTTCTCTGCCTCGTGATGGCTGGGTGTTGTGTGCTGTCCTTAGGTTAGTTAGGTTTAAGTAGTTCTAAGTTCTAGGGGACTTATGACCACAGCAGTTGAGTCCCATAGTGCTCAGAGCCATTTGAACCATTTTTGAACAGAAGAGAGCGGTCTTGACTAAACTTGTACAAAGAGCAAAAACCGTTTCGAAAGAAGACCACTTGAATGCCGAAATCAGTTGTCTGAAGTATGTGTTGCGGAAGAACGGCTATAGGTGATTTGATGTCAAGTCAGTATAACGTTTCCTGGTAAAACAGGGTTTATAACTATGCAGTTAAAGTTTTATTTATGTATAGGCACTGATTACGCATGTGGACTCTGAGTAATAATGTAATAGGGACGACTATGTTATATTTTGTATTTGTAAAGGATTACGTACTGGATTTGTGAAATAATATCTGTGTCGGCGAGTTCTGAAACTGCCACAGAAAAGAATTAGTAAATAAAAACTCAGAGATTTCATGACAGTCATCCATTGTATAAATAGTAGTGTAAGAATAATAATGTCGTTGTCGTCTTCTTGGAGTCACTTAGAGAGGAGGAACCTGTGACGCTATGTTTAACGCATAGGTATCTTTCATTTGTGAAGATTGTAAGCTGGACGCCATTAGGCGCTGATTATAAAGAAAGGTGTGTGAACTTGTTATTATTCGAGTTTAAAGTATAGTTGTTTAATGAGAACTCGCATGTTATTATTAGAAAGCTTGCCTGGTATTTGACCAATTTATTTAAGACATTTTCAGCTTTTTAAGTAGTGTTCGTGGTGCAGAGCTGCGACACGCCGGAGCGAGCCGCCGCAGCGGCAGATTCAAATTCGATATTAAGGGCAATCATACCGCAATAAGCGGTCAGGCAAAAAGTGAATTTAAAATTATTTGTTACAGCAGTTCGAGATCGGAGTACAAAGCAGCAGATTTTACGTTGTGTTTCACAGGCGGACGCGGGCTGCTAATATTGTAAACTTTAACAGTGTCAAAGTTAAAATACTTTCATGTTTCAAAAGGAAATCTTGCTATGAAAAAATTCAGGACTGGGAAAAGTTATAGAATAACCATTTTCTGGTTAATAATGATAGTCTCACGCTCTAGTGTCAGCCGTGGTACTGATTAATAATTGATGTTGACGAAAAATCCACTGCAAGGTTTGAGGTTCTTTGAGCATTGCGTATGTTAACTTCATTATTTTTGATAACAGAAATAATTTCAGAACATTTTTACGATAGTTGTAGCAGAGATGGATATGTTGTGCATTCTACTGAGTTACAGTAACAAAACTGTTCATTTAATAAGAAGCCACCGTACAAAAAAAAATTAAATAAATATTGAAGCGCGAAATCAGCACTCACCAAGAAAAGGAAACATGAAGATGTTGAACATTCACGCGATGAGCATCGATTGCATTCTTCCCATTACGCGGTGCTATATTCAGCAGAGCCCTTTACGACGAGGTATCGGATCAGTTTTCCGACCTTCTGAGACGACAAAGCACAGGCTACACTCTGTTAAGGACGGTGTTCGCCTCAGGATGCCTAGAATTTACAACACCCCATGTGAATGTGGAAGCAATTACGTCGGTCAGTCCAACGGCAACTTTTCCGACCGATGTGCAGAACATCAACGACACAATTAAAAACTGTGAGCTGAAGAAATCTGCAGTTGCTGAGCACAGCTCAAAAAAAAAAAAAAAAAAAAAAACGTTCAAATGGCTCTGAGCACTATAGGACTTAACTCCTGAGGTCATCAGTCCCCTAGAACTTAGAACTACTTCAATCTAACTAACCTAAGGGCGTCACACACATCTATGCCCGAGGCAGGATTCGAACCTGCGACCGTAGCGGTCGCGCAGCTCCAGACTGTAGCGCCTAGAACCGCTCGGTCACTCCGGCCGGCTGAGCACAGCCTCACAAACATAAAATACTGTTTGATCAAAGAGAAATTCTGTCTCATTCTCCAATATACTAGGAGTCTATAATTAAAAGTATAAGTAGAAATAAGAATGTGTGAGAAAACCTTCAACTGTGACGACGGATATAATCTTGGCGGTGCATGAAAGCCAGGTCTCGATGTAGAGAAGAGCCATAGATATTCGTCACAATGTTTACGCTACGGCGGAAACGGTGGCGCCACCAGTGAAGACGTTGACACCACCTGCGACAGCATGACGTAACTGCCGACCAATCAGAAGCCGTCTTTGTGCTATATAAGATTACCACAGCGGCGATTTGGAACCCCCTCACCCCCTGGTTGCTCCTCTCCTCTCCCATCCCTGCCCCCTGCCACGTCTTCACCGTTGTGTCCCCCCTACCCTCCATCTCTACACCCTCCATCTCCTTTCCCAAGGTGGCTTCCGTCAACTCCCCCTCCCGGATGATACCCTCTCTCCCTCCATTTATCCTTCCTATCAACTCTGATCCTCCCTCCCCCTCCTTTCCTCCGTCCTTTCCCTGGGCTCCCTCTTCCTCCCCCCTTCCCTCCTGTGTTTTCTCCCCGCCCATCCTCCCCCTAGGTCCCTTCTCCCCCCCCCCCCCCCCCCGAGTCCTTTTGCATTCCCCTCCTCTGCCTTCCCCACTCCCTGGCCCGTCTGCTCAGCGCCCCCCACCCCTCTTATGGGTCCTCATTCTCCACTGGCTTCTTTCCCCCCTCCCACCCTTCCCCTTTTCCTCTCCTTCCCCCCCTTTTTTATTTCTCCGTCATCTGTCCTGTTTCCCCCCCACCTGCTCTCGGCTGTGGTATGTCATGTTTGTGCCCACTTTTTAGTGCCGTGTTTAAGTGAGTGTTCAGTGTTGTGCGTCCTTCCACAGTGATGCGAACAGAAATCATGCTGTCGCTGGGTGTGCATTTTATATTTTGCGAACAGAAACCAGACTGTCGCCGTGTTTTTTAACTGTCTGTCTGTTATTTTTCTGCTTCTTGTGTATTTTCTTAGTATCATCAACCCTGTGTTTTATGTTTTAAGTTCTAGAATTTTCTGCCATTTTACCTTTACGTCACCGATTTTATCGCCAACTGTTATTTTTTCCTATCTTCATCTTTTTAACACAACTTCTGTAGGCTGAAGAGCGGCGTAGTAAGCTGCTGCCAGCCCGCCCCCTTCGGGGGGAATTGAAATTCAATAAAGAAAAAAAAAAAAAAAAAAAGCGATTTGGACAGTCAGTTGCTCCTGACGTTGGTGGAAATCTTCGAAAGCACGAGGTTTTACCCTGAACTGACGCGGCAAGGTTTCCTCCTTTCCTTGGGCAGCACAGGAATCCGAGGTCCGTTCACTGTGCTGCAGCGAACCACCGTAGCAAGTACCAAGGGGGGAACCTAGATGTAATGACCACGGAAAAGACCTTGCATCTAGGCGCGCCAGGTACGTAGACGTACACAGTCCAGTCACATTAGCGTGACTACCTGTCAAATGTCTTAATTACCACCTTTTTCAGAGCGGACCACTGCGAGTTGTGCAGGAAGAGAGCTGGAGAGGTTGTCGAAGGTAGCGAAGGGGATGTGGAGCCATGCCGACTGAAGCACTGTGGCCAGCTGCGCTAGGTATCTCGGTTGGTGGTCCATGGCATAAACAGCCAGATCCAGGTGGTCCCGCAGATTCTCGATTGGGTTTTAATTTGTGGAGTTTGGTGGCCAGTGGCGTGCGCTAAACTAGTCTTAGTGCTCTTCAAACCACACACGTACACTGCGAGAGGTGTGGCACGTAGCATTGACGTGCTAGTAGATGCCATAGTGCCGAGGGAAACCAAACTGGATACGTTGTGGACGTGGTCCCCAAGGACAGGTGCATATTTGTGTTATTCCACTATGCCTCCAGAATGACGAGATCACCTAGGGGATGCCACGAAAACTTTCCCCAGACCATAAAGCTTCCTCGGCCCTGCTTTCAGGTATTTCATGCAGTTTACAAATATGGCCATTTCGGAAATGCTTCCAGCCTTGCCCCGAAAGCCAATGATCATGCTCTTTTGGACTTCAGGTAAGTCGCTACTTTTCTGCGTTACGACAACTACGGAATTGTTTTTCCGTTTCCCTCTGACACGCTTTATACACCCTCCACTGCCACCTGTCGTCTGTGAATGGTTATTGCACGTTGACGTCAAACATAGGCCGTGGTCGCATTGATATAACTGGGTCGTGTAATCTGTGGCCGCCACCTCGACTCCAGTCCGCCGCCAGCAATGGGGAGTGAAGCTTACACAATACTATTCACTCGTGCTAGCGAAACGTCAGAAAAATCCCCCTTTATTTCCGCTTTTTCAATTAATCATTGAAAACTAGTGTACGCCGACATTAGCGACATCTGGTGAGCTTACAACACAAACATCTTGGGGCTACTGTACGGCAGCTTGTTTTAAATAGTAGTACTACTCACAACATGACTCCTGCATGTGGTATTTATATGTATTTGACGATGCTGGTGCTGATTCCGCATTTAACATTTGACGATGCCACTATGGCTGGAGTACATTAGACTTTGTTTTTATGAAACAGGTATGCCTCCTCATATTTAAAGCGCACAAACGTAAATTTTGTCAGTACTACTTTTCATTATGGTCTATGTATTGTTTTTAAGCCGTAGACAGTTTGCGATATGTTTTTTCCCATTGTTGCTGCAGATCTGATGATGGTCATTAAAGACCGAAACCGGTAATCTGTTAACAAAAAGTTTGTGACCATAGACGTAAATTGAAGGAAACTTATCGTGAAGCCGGCCGGGGTGGCCGTGCGGTTCTAGGCGCTGCAGTGCGGAACCGCGGGACTGCTACGGTCGCAGGTTCGAATCCTGCCTCGGGCATGGATGTGTGTGATGTCCTTAGGTTAGTTAGGTTTAAGTAATTCTAAGTTCTAGGGGACTGATGACCTAAGATGTTAAGTCCCATGGCCGGCCAGTGCAGCCGAGCGGTTATAGGCGCTTCAGTCTGGAACCGCGCGATCGCTACGGTCGCAGGTTCGAATCCTGCCTCGGGCATGGATGTGTGTGATGTCCTTAGGTTAGATAGGTTTAAGTAGTTCTAAGTTCTAGGGGACTGATGACCTCAGATGTTAAGTCCCATAGTGCTCAGAGCCAGCCACTTATCGTGAAACAAACTTCGGCCAAGGAACCCGAGACTGAAGTCAACAAACAGTTTGTCAACAAGTCGCCACAAAAGCCTTAACAATTTCATCTCTGACAGTATTGGTTTCAATGACTGAAAGTACATTTGAGGATCCACCAGACAAGTGGGACAGATCTGTCTCTATTAGTGTTTCATCTCCAAACTCAATACGGTAGTAATGCTGCTACGATAACTGCCACTATCCGTATTTCTTGCAAAGCGTTCAGGCTTTCTTACCTAAGGACTCGCTGTAGCAACCCTTTAGCATAACTACCTTGCTTGCTCTATAGAGGGTGGAGGTGGTTCGAATGGATCTCAGCACTATGGGACTTAATTTCTGAGGTCATCAGACCCCTAGAACTTGGAACTACTTACACCTAACTAACCTGAGGACATCACACACATCCATGCCCGAGGCAGGATTCGAACCTGCGACCGTAGCGGTCGCCCGGTTCCAGACTGTAGCGCTCGGCCACCCTGGCCGGCATGGTGGAGGTAAAACACTAAACAGACAGAACATTCCCACTTACCTGATGTGTTTCAATGAAAGCTACACTGGCAAAGACCTTTTATTTCAGTCTTCAAGTGGCTGTACCTCTATTGGAACGCATTATCTGCCGTATATCCATACGATCATTTTTGCTCCTTAACTTCCTTAGTCGCTATTTAGCAAAATCGCCCTTTTCGAATGACTAAATTTTTGTGGACACGCATCACCATCCATCAATGCAGTTCAAGTTAGCGAGGGCTTTAGTAGCCACGCTGTACCCGCTGGTAAGCAGTACTCCAACAACTACAAGGCCAGCTGTGTAGTAGATAGCGGCAGGTGTAGTCGTGTGGTGGGGAGCTGCGAACAATTGCAATCAGATACAGCACAAGCGCATCAGTCACCTGCCATGGCTACGACGGACCACCAGACTGACCCAGACAAACATCGTAAGTACTGAAGCATCCATTAGAGCACGCTTATAACTTTAGGAGGCATCTAAAGAAAATTAGAAAACACTACTGAAGAATGGCTTGCAGTTTGACGCCGAATCACTTGTTTCTTTGACACGGGCCAACTGATCATGAGTAGTCGTCTAATATCGTGGAGATCTACCTTCAGAATGGAAAACAGATCTACATCTATAGTCTGTGCTTCACTGTGAATTGCATGGCAGATGGTACTTTTTATTCGACCATATAATAAGTTTGCCGGCCGATTTGGCCGAGCGGTTCTAGGCGCTACAGTCTGAGAACATGCAACCGCTACGGTCGCAGGTTCGAATCCTGCCTCGGGTATGGAAGCGTGTGATGTCCTTAGGTTAGTTAGGTTTAAGCAGTTCTTAGTTCTATGGGACTGATGTTCTCAGAAGTTATGTCCCATAGTGCTCAGAGCCATTTGAACCATATATTAAGTTTCCTCTCGTTCCAGTCACGGATGGAGTGTGGGAAGAAGGACTGCCGTTACACACTTGATGTATATTGCATGAACTGTAGGGAAATAGTTTGTGTGTGTGCAGAGAGAGGGGGTATTTTCGTAGATTCTGCCCTAAAGGCGAATCCTGAAGTTTTCTCAGCAGTTCTTATGGCTTCTTTCCCCGTGTGTCCGAAAAACTATGTGACATTTCTTTTCCCTCGCTTGCCTCTCATTGCCACTCAAAAAATTCATACCACAAATATTTGTATACGCTCGATGTGCCCCGTTCGATGATCTGGTATGGGTCTCATACAATTCAGTAATATTGTATGTCTAGGTGACGCCACTCTGACTTTATTATATTTGCATATACTTTGAACAGACGTGCCATACCACATTTTTAAACGCATAGATACTGTACGTATGAAAATAATACAATTAGGTCCTATTTATTGCTTACAAAATGTAGGCTGGCCAGTAGTTGTTTAGGTTTCCTTTTTTTGCAGGTCTGTAGATTGTCACTACTGACCGAAATCGAAGGCCTGAGGAGATAAATTTTGTGATCATAGACAGGAATAAAAAAAACTAATTCTACACTTCCTGGATCATTGTTTTTATTCACCCTTAGGTTGCAGCTTGAATATTAAGCTATCGGTGATTTTTAAGCAATCTCTTTTGTCTACAGTTTCCATTTTCCCAGTATCCTTCTAATGAATGGCGGAGTACCATTTTACCATTTTCTTTAGCTACAACTTAGTCTGCAGTATGTTGTCCTTCCCCTCCACCTCCCTGCACATCGTTACTCCTAAATATTTGTACGGTATAACTAAACCTAGTTGCGACTCACTAACCTTGTAGCCAAGGGATATCCAGCACTTACGTTTTGTGAAGTGCACACCTTTTTAATTAAGACCTTGGTGGCAGTCTTTGCGTCATTACTGATATTTTATGGGGGACTAACTGTATGACACTGTAATTTTTCGGGAAATATTTTTCTCTTACATAGCTCAATCATCTGCGAAAAGTCTGACATTAAAACTAAGACTCAATGTGGTTCAATGTTAGGTGAACTCTACAATTATTTGCTACCAGGTCAGAGGCAGATGACAATAAATACCCGGTGATTTCTTTGGGTCAAGATACAGATTGACATTCAAACTGTTGTTGTTGCGGTCTGCAATCCGAAGGAAAATCTGATGCTGTTCTCCATGCTACTCTTCCGTGTGCAAGCATCTTCATCTTCGTATAACTACCGAAACCCACATCCTTCTGAATCTGCTTACTGTGTTCAGCTCTTGATCTGCCTTGACGATTTTTACCTCCTCGTCTTACCACCAGTATCAAATTGGCGATCCTTCGGTGTCTCAGAATGTGTCCTACCGACAACCGATCCCTTCTTCTAGTCTGGTTGCGTCGCAAATTTGTTTTCTCCACAATTCTATTCAGTACCTCGTAATTAGTTAAGTGAGCTACCCATCTGATGTTTAATTTTCTTCTGTAGCACCACATTTCAAAATCTTCTATTCTCTTCTTGTCTAAACATTATATCATACATGTTCCACTTCCATGTATGTCTGAAATCCGTACAAATACTTTCAGAAAAGACTTCCTAACATTTAAATCTGTACTCGATATTAACAATTGTCTCTTCTTCAGAAGCGCTTTTCTTGCCAATCCCAGTCTATATTTTATAACCTCTCTACCTCAGCCATCATCAGCTATTTTGCTGCCCAAGTAACAAAATCTACTACTGTATGTGTCTCGTTTCCTAATCTAATCTCTTCAGCATTATCTAATTTAATTCGAAAACATTCCATTATCCTAGTTTTTCTTTTGTTGATGTTCGTCATGTACCATCCTTTCAAGACACTGTGCATTCCGTTCAACTGCTCTTGCAGTCTCTGATAGAATTACAATGTCATCAGAAAACCTCAAACTTTGTATTTCTTCTCCCTGAATTTTAGTTCCTACATCAAATTTTTCGGTGGTTTCCTTTACTGATTGCTCAATGCATGGACTGAATAACCTAGTGGATAAGCCGCAACTGTGTCTCACTTCCTTCTCAACCACTACTTCCCTTTCATGTCCCTCGACTCTTGTAACTGCTGCCTACTTTCTGATCAAGTTATAAATAACTTTCTACTTCCTGTGTTTAAGCCCTGCCCCCTTCAGGGTTTCAAAGAAAGCGGTCAACAATGTCAAAAGCTTTCTCTAAGTCTACAAATGCCATAAACGTGGGTTTGAATTTTGTTAATCTATTTTCTAAGACAAATGGTGGGTTCAGTATTAGCTCATGAGTCCCTAGATTTCTCTGGAATCCAACTGATCTTCCCCTCATAACTATGTTTCTCAAATAATTATGGCATTATTTTATCTCGTTGGACAGACAGTTATCGTGCTGGATAACGCTACGTTCTATGGTGGAAGACAAAGAGCATCATGGAGTTCAATTGGTCAGTAAGATAATTGTAATGAAACAGAATCTCCCTCTGGGATTTTATTTTTTTACGTGATTGCTTTCCACCATCATCTTGTCATCATTGCATCGTACTTGTTATACCAAAAAGAAAAGTTCTCTCAAATCAGTGGCATGTCATCTGCATACTTGGATTTTCTTGGAGTTATTAACTAGCATCTCATGCAGATACAAATTAAACAGAACGAGAGCAATGAGGTGATCTTTAAGAGAGGCCATTCTTGCTTAGGATTCTTCGCCTCCTAGCTTTTCCATCCGTAGATCAGAGAGCAAGTTATGAGTAAATTTACTAGCTTCTAATACGACACTACACCAACAATCTTGAACATCAAGTCTTCTCTCCATACTGTATCGTAAGCTGTCACGAAAGCTGTAGTCAAAGTTGTAAATATTGTATTGAACATTCACCATTCGGAATAAGGTATGGAATTCTCTCAATCAAAAGTACTTAGAGCCAACTGTATAATTGGCTCTGAGCACTATGGGACTTAACAGCTGTGGTCATCAGTCCCCTAGAACTTAGAACTACTTAAACCTAACTAACCTAAGGACATCACACACATCCATGCCCGAGGCAGGATTCGAACCTGCGACCGTAGCAGTCGCGCGGCTCCGGACTGCGCGCATAGAACCGCGAGACCACCGCGGCCGGCAACAACTGTATAATTGTTAAGATACTTCATATGATTATGTCGTAGTTATGTCAGCAATGTTACACAATTGTAAACGCCGTTTGGAACTCTAGGAAGATGAAATCTAAGTGCTCAGCTGTACTTAATGTTTACAAGACTTCGCGTTTGAATATAATTTGCTGTTTTCCACACGCTAACTTTTTTTTACAAAATTTTGAATAAATCTCCTATTCCTCAACAAATAAGTTCTTGGATTCATCCGTTCGACTTAATGGACACTGGCCTGTAATTCCGTGTATCCGTTCTTTTACCTCTCTAGCTGTGAGTGGCTTTTCCGCTAGAGATTGCTAGGAATCGAACCCAGGATTTCGCGTTCGTAGTTAACCGATTGAATATGGAGGAGGACTGTTGCTTTAGATGTGGGAGTAGGCGGAAGTAAGTGGTGAGACGGCGTGGATGCTCCAATAGGAAAACATTTTCGCATATGAACATACTGATTATATCATGAACATGCAAGAAGATTTCGAAGCCAGAAGCAACTTGCAACAAGCAAGTGAATGACATGTATCAGTAAATTAATTTTACAGTTTTATATTTTCGAACAAAACCAGTTCTGTTATTTTTATTTGTAGGTGTCATTCACAGTCTTCGTCTGTCAAAAACAGATGCCTCACAAAATTGTGAATAGTGATTCCAAACAAAGAGGACTGACATTTCGTGATGGACACCCTTTAAAGTTGTACTCCGCTTGTTTATGTCCGAATATGGCATGCAGCCAGCAACATGTGAAGTCTGATTTCTCTGAGAAGTGTAGGGAACAAAGCATGAATGAAAATTAACAAATGCAAAGTGAATTTTAGAAATGGATGTGGAAAAAACAACTATAGGCCACGATCATCCTTGTCATACTAGGGCCGCGACCATATTTGTCATACTACATCCGTAAGTGTGTAAATGTCTGTCCATGTGAAGAGCTTTATTTTTGTTGTCCTTAGATTGTATTGACAAGACATGTTCAGTATCCCTATAAAAGAGATCGACGGATGAATGAAACTGCTACTAGTACTACCACTACTATTACTACTACTACTAACTATTACTAACTACTACTACTTGTATTAAAACTACTATCAAGTGCTTTAATTATTAAATTATGTAAATCGATAGAACGATTTCGTGGTAGCTGAAAGGATTAAAGACGGGCAAGCCATATGAATATGCTCCAGAGGAACTAGCGAACCACTTAGAGTTTCCGTGCTGTTATTATCTAACTTCCAATTATTTAACGGATTAACTGAGAAGGCGGAAAGTTCATTTCAAAAGGTTTATCTTTCTTTGGCACGCCAAAAGGACCGTTACGCCGTGGGATGTCTTTGCAGATTTCCGTTCAAAAGAAGTGACGTGAGGCCTAACAAATACGCCCCCATGATCGTACGGTCTATTTTTTTGTTGTGTACCAACTTCAGAAAGCAAATACATCTCGCTGACCCTACAGTGAACACAAGAGTGTCATCGCCTGCTGTTCGGTAGTTATGTTGGCAGGTAGACACCGTGCAGTACACAGGTAATAAAGGGACGAATTTGATTTGATTCTGTGCCATTTTTAGCCTGTTCAGCTCACATTAGCTCAGTCTCAATCATGTACGTTCTCCAGTCATGATTTCATGTTAGCGCAGGATTAAATACCAACCGTTGGTGTTCCGAAATGGTAGCAGTGTCTAGTAGTGATCATAAGCATTAAGTCGAATTATTTCAGATTTATCATGCACGTCTGGGTGCTGCTCCAGAGAGTGCATACTAGATTTTGGCCACGCCATTGGATGCCCTACCAAGGGAATCTCCATCAGGTAATATGACCACCACTTATTATATTCCCTCTCCATCGTAACCTTATCTGCGGAAGCCTCAGGTAAGCGTAATTTCTTTACCCTTGCGGCTAGTCGATGCTTTTTCCGACAACTCTTTCAGGTGCTCAGCGTATGCACCTAATCTGCCTAACGTAACCACTATTCAGTATTCATATCTGCTGTAATACGTGCAACTCATAAATAATCTTCTCAGTTCGTAAATAACCTATTGTATCAAAATTAGAGGTAGTAGTTTAACTGTCTTCTTCCAACCTTTTGTAAATCAGACTGCATTAAAAACTGCATGCAAGGCAACAAAGAGTTAGTGGTCATTATTTGAGTGTAGAGGTGTAATTTCTCCCCTTTATCCACACTTAATAACGTTTTTGCAGAAGCAATTAACTTACTAGGCGGTGCCGGATCGTTGAGTAGAAGAGTGTTCATTGCACAAAAGCGTGTAATCAGAATAATTGCTGGAGCTCATCCAAGATCATCCTGCAGACACTTATTTAAAGAGCTAAAGATCTTTACTGTAGCCTCACAATATATATATTCACTTATGAAATTTGTTATTAACAATCCGAACGAATTCAAAAGTAATAGCAGTGTACATGGCTACAACACTAGGAGAAAGGATGATCTTCACTACTCAAGGTCAAATCTAACTTTAGCTCAGAAGGGGGTAAATTATACTGCCACAAAAGTCACTTACCTAATAGCATCAAAAGTCTGACAGATAGTCATATATCATTTAAAAGGAAGTTAAAAGAATTTCTTAATGGCAACTCTTTCTACTCATTAGATGAATTTGAGTGTCATGTAATATTTTGTGTAATGTAATATCTTGTATGGACACCTTTTATTAACCTGACACGTTCCACATCATTACGAAGTGTCGTATTCATGATCTATGGAACAAGTATTAATCTAATCTAATCTAATTAGCTGCTTCTCAGATGCGAATTTTATTTTTGCCATTGTATCAATTTACTCATTGACTGATAGGATTAATGTGGTATCGTCCCCTTTCTGTAGCATTAAAATCGATCCACAGAGGATCAAGAAAATTTTCTCGCTCTCGGGACACTGGAAGAGACCATGAAGAACAAACCCCCTGAAAAAGATGTTATTCAGTTTGTCTATTGACACATTCTTTTTCGTGTAGGCAGGACTGTCTTTAAACAGAAACTTTGTAGTTGCTGAGCTCTTATACGAACCAGATGTATTGTGCTATAGCAAACTGCTAGAAAAATTCTCTTAACAAACCTAGATTTGCAAAATGTTACCTACGTAAGCTTCTGCTACAAGTTTGATGTTTGTTAAGAAATGAAAAGTTCTGCGAAACAAGAGCTATTATAATACCGATAAGCATAACACTTGGTGAGGAAATAATATTAGCGTGAAAACGTTAAAAATTTATGATGCGAAATTAAAGTGAAACAGAAAACACATTTTGGAACTTCTACAATAACTTCGTTCAGCCACATTTCCATTTTGAATCACTGCACATATTGGGGAAAAATAAATCAGTAAACTGACATATTTTCCGTGTTTTGATTCAATAATCATGTATGGAATAATGTTCTTGGGTTAGTCAGCTATAGGAAAGAAAATTTTCGTTTTCGAAAAAGTGTATGATATGTCATGGTCACCCACAATCATCTTGCAGATATTTGTTTAAGCAGGTGGGCATTTTGATTACTGCTTCACAGCATATTTATTCTCTGATAGAGTTCGTGGTAAATAACTTACTGCAGTTTAAAAGGAACAATCACGTTCATAATTATCATACCAGAAGAAAAACATGACATTCATTACTGCAGTTAAGGCTTACCTTGGCAGAAAGCTGGGGGCACATTGCTGACATCACTGACATAAAAAAGTTAAATTTGAAACAAACTCACGAAATTTCTCCTTGGCAACTCTTTCTGTTCCGTAGAAGAATTTCTATTTTTCTAATGTGTAAAATTTGGTGAGTAGGAATTGGAAACAACTTATGCATGGTCAGCTAGTAGCCAAATTTGCATATGAATGTTTGATATGAATGTAAAGTGACTCATTCCACATCATTACGATTAGTAGTACTAAAGATCCATAGATCATTAAACTAACAAGCAAGAAGTTGATAGCGTTTCTATGAATCGTAATTAACATCCAACTAACTGGTAATTCTCACACAACGATCCCGTGGACTTTCAACCATTGATTATCCATTCCAATACAAGATAAATATTTTGAATAATGTACAGACGATGAGACCAATACTTGTGGCATGTGATGTCATATTTCGATATGAACGATTGTCAAAAAGATTAAGTGTTAGTTGTTTATCAGCTACGTGCTCCCACAGTGGACACAGATAATTATCTGTAGAAATACATAGCGAAGTCTAGCTTCAGCTGCAAGTTAACTATCTAAAAGTGGCCACAGTTTTAACACTTAAGACTGCATAAAGTAGTTCTGACGGAATTCCAATTCCAGGTTATGTGAAGTACGCTGGAAACTATTATCTTCTTTTTTAGCCATATGTATCGAGAATCTCTCGCATACTGAAAAGTTGCGCGAGACTGGAAAATATTAGTGGTAACAGTATTTTATCGTTCGTTTGTTATCAACATCTACAAGCATACTCTGCAAATCACATTTAAGTGCCTGGCGTAGGGTTCATCGAACCACCTTCACAATTCTCTATTATTCCAACTTCAAACAGCGCACGGAAAGAACGAACACCTATATCTGTCCGTACGAGCTCTGATTTCCATTTTATCGTGGTGATCGTTTCTCCTTATGTAAGTCCGTGTCAAAAAAATATTTTCGCATTCGGAGGAGAAAGTTGGTGACTGGAATTTCGTGAGAAGATTCCGTCGCAACGAAACACGTCTTTGTTTTAATGATGTCGTATATCATTTCAGTGACACTTTCTCCCATATTTCACGATAATACAAAACGTGGTGCCCTTCTCTGAACTTTTTCGATGTACTCCGCCAGTCCTATTTGGTAAGGATCCCACATCGCGCAGCAGTATTCTAAAAGAGGACGGACAATCGTAGCGTAGGCAGTCTCCTTAGTAGATCTGTTACATTTTCTAAGTATCCTGCCAATAAAACGCAGTCTTTGGTTAGCCTTCCCCACAACATTTCCTGTGTCTTCCTTCCAATTTAAGTTGTTCGTAATTGTAATTCCTGGGTATTTAGTTGAATTTACGACCTTTATATGGTTCCCCATGAACCATGAGCCATGGACATTGCCGTTGGTGGGGAGGCTTGCGTGCCTCAGCGACACAGATGGCCGTACCGTAGGCGCAACCACAACGGAGGGGGTATCTGTTCAGAGGCCAGACAAACGTGTGGTACCTGGAGAGGGGCAGCAGCCTTTTCAGAAGTTGCAGGGGCAACAGTCTGGATGATTGACTGACCTGGCCTTGCAACATTAACCAAAACGGCCTTGCTGTGCTGGTACTGCGAACGGCTAAAAGCAAGGGGAAACTACGGCCGTAATTTTTCCCGAGGGCATGCAGCTTTACTGTATGGATAAATGATGATGGCGTCCTCTTGGGTAAAATATTACGGAGGTAAAATAGTCCCCCATTCGAATCTCCGGGCAGGGACTACTCAGGAGGACGCCGTTATCAGGAGAAAGAAAACTGGCGTTCTACGGATCAGAGCGTGGAATGTCAGATCCCTTAATCGGGCAGGTAGGTTAGAAAATTTAAAAAGAGAAATGGATAGGTTAAAGTTAGTTATAGTGGGAATTAATGAAGTTCGGTGGCAGGAGGTACAAGATTTTTGGCCAGGTGAATACAGGGTTATAAATACAAAATCAAATAGGGGTAATGCGGGAGTAGGTTTAATAATGAATAAAAAAAATAGGAGTGCGACTAATAACAAAGATAAGGTCATACGAAGAATCTTCGGTAGTGTGTGTGGTTCGATGAAAGATTGGCTAACAGAATCGAGTAGTGTTATATTAGGCGGTGAATGCTCCGCAGAAGCGGAAGTATAAGGCGCGACCATAAATTTTCCGTGTGCTGCAGCACATATGCAACGTAGCGCGACTCTGATGTAGGTATATAAGCACCGACAGGGAGACAAGGGATTAGTGTGACATTTGTATCTTTCCAAGGCGCGTGCTGTGAACGGTGAAACGTAAATTGTGGTGACGTTATTACCAAATAGTTCCAAAGAGGACCAACGAGCTGTTATTGTTTTCTAGGCTGCCGAAGGACAAACACCGGTCGACATCCAATCGAGAATGAAGAAGCGTGTCTGTCGAAACCACCGTTGTGTAATAGTGCGCCAAGTTTGGTGCTGCTGGTTCAAGATAAGGCACGTCCCCATATCGCAAATGTTGTAGCGCAGGAGTTGTACCAAGTCAAGAGGGAGACTCTCGAGCACCTCCCTTGCAGTCCTGGTCTGTCCCCATGCGATATCACGCCTTCAGTCACTTAACAAAGACCCAGAATAGTTGACGATTCCTGTCCGACGTAAATGTAGTTACAGACTTATTGAGGCAGCAGGACATTGTGTTTTACCAACCAGGTAACATCATTTTGCTGTGTCGGTGGAACGATTGCTTCAATTCTCACTGAAATTTTTTGCCTGATTGGAATACTGTTTCTGGACCATGCGGCTTCAGAATGGAAACCTTTTGAACACCCCTTATAACATCGGCTGTGCCCCAAGGAAGTGTACTAAAAAAAGCAAGAAGAGCTCCGCGTTCTTGTCTAGACGGTACAGTCGGGACCGACCGACCGCCGTGTCAACCTCTGCCAGTGGCGTCATGTGAATACTATATGGACGGACACTGGGTCAGCGCACTGCTGTGCAGGCTATTGTCGGCCTTTCAGACTTTGGCGCTGCTACTTCTCACTTTCTACTTTCAAATCGAGCACGTATGGGACATCATCAGACTACTCCAGCGTCATCCACAAACAGCATTAACCGACATTACATTAGGTGTTCCACAGGGTTCGATCATGGGTCCCCTTCTGTTCTTGATGTATATAAATGACCTTCCTTCTCATCTGAAACTAGAAGCTAAACTGGCACTGTTTGCTGATCACACAAGCACCATTATTAATCCAGTAAAAGAAACTCCAATAGAAAATGATACAAATAATGCCTTTGGAAAAGTTACTGATTGGTTTTCTGCAAATGAGCTTGTTCTGAACTTTGAAAAAACACGGTACATCCAATTTTCTATTGTCAGGTGTTCAGTTCCTTCAATAAATATAGCACATCAACAGAAATCAGTAGCCAGGTTAGAGCATAATAAGTTTTTGGGTGTACATGTAGATGAGAATCTTAATTGGAAAATTCATATTTTGGGTCTCCTAAAACGGCTAGGTTCAGTAACGTTTTCAATGAGAATAATTGCTAATTTTGAAGATATAGAAATTAGCAAGCTAACATACTTTGCATATTTTCACTCTCTGATATCATACAGAATAATATTTTGGGGAAACTCAATTCTTAGACAAAAAGTATACACTGCTCAAAAGAAAGTGGTTAGAATAATATGCAGGGCTCATAGTCGCATATCTTGTAAACATCTCTTTAAATGATTAGGAATCCTTACAACAGCCTCACAGTACATTTACTCAGTAATGAAATTTGTTCTCAACAACATGGACCAGTTTAAAAACAACAGTGGCATTCATGATTATAATACCAGAAGAAAGAAAGACTTACACTATCCTCTACTTAATCTATCTTTGGTACAGAAAAGAGTAAAATATGCTGCCCTAAAACATTTCCATAAATTGCCAGATGAAATAAAATGTCTGAGAGATAGCAGTAACAGTTTTAAAAATTAATTGACATCATATCTCCATGACAACTTCTTCTATACCATAGATGGATTCTTGAATAGGAATAAATAAACCCCTGTACATATAATATATGCATTTTGTGCCATTTAAGGGAATGGGTAAGTAATAAAAGCTTTCAGCTTTAAAAAAAATCATGTGTGCATTTCTTATGCACTTGACACGTTCCACATCATAACGGTTACCGGTGAGATTGATCAATGGAGCACGTAACTAACTAACTACCTAACCCTGTACTGACCGACCAAACGCGTGAGGCATGGACGCCAAGAGGCATCCGTTGTCAATACAACCCAATCATACACGTTGGCATGCTCGCGTTTAACATTCTGGAGGTTACACCGGTTATTAATGTACCAGCGCTTCACGTTTGCAATGGTTTATCTCGGGCTTACGTGAACCTTTTATCCTGCAACGTTAATTACTTACTCCGCCAGTCTGTCACACTGATTTCCAGACTGACTGTAAGTATGTACAATAGTCTGTATAAAATATATTTCTGCGAAAATTACGACTTTAAGTATAAACGAATGGTCTCGAGGAGATATGATTCAATAAAATCTTATCAGGCTCCCATCCATGTCAAGTTTATCCTACACTACTGGCCATTAAAATTGCTACACCACGAAGATGACGTCCTACAGACGCGAAATTTAACTGACAGGAAGAAGATGCTGTGATATGCAAATGATTAGCTTTTCAGAGCATTCACACAAGGTTGGCGCCTATGGCGATACCTACAACGTGCTGACATGAGGCAAGTTTCCAACCGATTTCTCATACACAAACAGCAGTTGACCGGCGTTGCCTGGTGAAACGGTGTTGTGATGCCTCGTGTAAGGAGGAGAAATGCGTACCATCACGTTTCCGACTTTGACAAAGGTCGGATTGTAGCCTATCGCGATTGCAGTTTATCGTATCGCGACATTGCTGCTCGCGTTGGTCGAGATCCAATGACTGTTAGCAGAATATGGAATCGGTGGGTTCAGGAGAGTAATACGGAACGCCGTGCTGGATCCCAACGGCCTCGTATCACTGGCAGTCGAGATGACAGGCATCTTATCCGCATGGCTGTAACGGATCGTGCACCCACGTCTCGATCCCTGAGTCAACAGATGGGGACGTTTTCAAGACAACAACCATCTGCATGAACAGTTCGACGACGTTTGCAGCAGCATGGACTGTCACTTCGGAGACCGTGGCTGCGGTTACCCTTGACGCTGCATCACAGGCAGGAACGCCTGTGATGGTGTACTCAACGACGAACCTGGGTGCACGAATGGAAAAACGTCATTTTTTCGGATGAATCCAGTTTCTGTTTACAGCATCATGATGCTCGCATCCGTGTTTGGCGACATCACGGTGAACGCACATTGGAAGCTTCTATTCGACATCGTCATAGTGGCGTATCACCCGGCGTGATGGTATGGGGTGCCATTGGTTACACGTCTCGGTCACCTGTTATTCGCACTGACGGCACTTTGAACAGTGGACGTTACATTTCAGATGTGTTACGGCCCGTGGCTCTACCCTTCATTCGATCCCTGCGAAACCCTACATTTCAGCAGGATAATGCACAACCGCATGTTGCAGGTCCTGTACGGGCCTTTCTCGATACAGAAAATGTTCTACTGCTGTCCTGGCTAGCACATTCTCCAGATCTCTCACCAACTGAAAACGCCTAGTCAATGGTGACCGAGCAACTGGCTCGTCACAATACGCCAGTCACTACTCTTGATTAACTGTGGTATCGTGTTGAAGTTGCATGGGCAGCTGGGCAGCTGTACCTGTACACGTCATCCAAGCTCTGTTTGACTCAATGCCCAGGCGTATGAAGGCCGTTATTACGGCCAAATTGTTCAAATGGCTCTGAGCACTATGTGACTTAACATCTGTGGTCATCAGTCCCCTAGAACTTAGAACTACTTACACCTAACTAACCTAAGGACATCGCACACATCCATGCCCGAGGCACGATTCGAACCTGCGACCGTAGCGGTCACGCGGTTCCAGACTGAAGCGCCTAGAACCGCACGGCCACACCGGCCGGCAGTTACGGCCAGAGGTGGTTGTTCTGGGTACTGATTTCTCAGGATCTATGCACCCAAATTGCGTGAAAATGTAATCACATGTTAGTTATAGTGTAATATATTTGTCTAATGAATACTCGTTTATCACCTGCATTTCTTCTTGGTGTAGTAATTTTAATGGCCAGTAGTGTATATCGACGTTTGCACGATCTTCCGCCCGAATTCTCCTCGGCCATTGTAAATGATAACTGCCTTGTGTGTGTTCCATTTCTTTTTTTCTTTTTTCATATTCTCTGCCCGTAAAGGTAGAGCAATCTGATAGAAGTCAGTCTCTTTTTAAACAAATGCCAGGTGAGCTCTTCAGTCTGGAACCGCGTGACCGCTACGGTCGCAGGTTCGAATCCTGCCTCGGGCGTGGACGTGTGTGATGTCCGTAGGTTAGTTAGTTTTAAGTAGTTCTAAGTTCTAGGGGACTGATGACCTCAGAAGTTAAGTCCCATAGTGCTCAGAGCCATTTGAACCATTTTTGAACAAGGTGAGCTCGAAGTGACCTGGCAAGGTCTCACTGAGCCAGAACAGCCTCCCACCTAGGCACATAGTACGTTATTCGCAATAACATAAGAGAGACACTTCACATTAAACCACAAGGGCTGCAGGTAAATCAGTCGTAGAAACACAACAAGCCGTCATAGTGATAATGGTCCACTATGCACCTGTCATTCAGACTCCATGATGATCAAACAGTCTGCCAGATTCAATTGTTCCGTCAGACTGTCTGATAGCTGGATAGTCCTTAATAAGTCTCAATTAGAGGTTCATAGAAAACCTAACATTATAAATTCAATATCCAGATGGATCACAGTTTTGATAGCTGTCCAACATTCACAGTCACAAATAGTCTAAGACCGTTGGATACCAGGTCCATAGAGGTCACAGTCGGTACTCGTTGTAGACTCCTGGTGGCCCATAGAGATTTAGAAGGTGATTGTGTCCAGGATGGTGCGACGGCCTAAATCCAGTCTTGGCGGATGGATATGGCAACAAATACTTGCAGCTAAGTGATGTCGTGGGCGCAAGTACTGACGCGACCTGTTGAAGAAACGGGAACCTCTAGGTGCAGCGTTGGCTGCCAGTGTGCTATTGTTCTTTGGAACTAATTGCTTTCGGCTCACGATGCCGTGGCGCCCACACGGCTGTGCTACGGCCACCCATCTCACTTGGCTGTTGTGGTGGTGGAATACAGGTCTCGACGCAGAAGAGCCGATAGTGCTGTAGATGGAGTCTTAATTGGGAGGATTTTTGGAGGGAATTCCCAGTTTCGGCAGTTGTCTTACAGCCAAGAGAAAACTCCATGAAACTTCGGTCAGACCCAAGGGATGAGTACTAGTGTAATTTCAGTTCAGAGGAAAAGTGTCCCAGAGAAAAAAAATCGAAGTCTAGTATTTCCGCTGACAAAGAGTAAAGTCAATGATTTACTAGATACACTACGTGATCAAAAGTATCCGGACGCCTCGCTGAAAATGACTTACAAGTTCGTGGCGCCCTCCATAGGTAATGCTGGAATACAACATGGTGCTGGCCCACCCTTAGCCTTGATGGCAACTTCCAATCTCGCAGGCATACGTTCAATCAGGTGCTGAAAGGTTTCTCGGGGAATGACAGACCATTCTTCACGGAGTGCCGCACTGGGGAGAGGTATCGATGACGGTCGGTGAGGCCTGGCACGAAGTCGGCGTTCCAAAACATCCCAAATGTGTTCTATAGTATTCAGGTTAGGACTCTGTGCAGGCCAGTCCATTACAAGGATGTTATTGTCGTGTAACCACTCCACCACATGCCGTGAATTATGAACAGCTGTGCGACTGATCCTGGCGGAGGTTCGAGTCCTCCCTCGGGCATGGGTGTGTGTTTGTCCTTAGGATAGTTTAAGTTTTAAGTAGTGTGTAAGCTGATGACCTTAGCAGTTAAGTGCCATAAGATTTCACACACATTTGAACATTTTTTTTATGAACAGCTGCTCGATCGTGTTGAAAGATGCAATCGCGATCCCCGAGTTGCTCTTTAACTGTGGGAAGCAAGAAGGTGCTTAAAACAGCAATGTAGATCTGTGCTGTGATAGTGCCACGCAAAACAACAAGTGGTGCAAACCCCTCCATGAGAAACACGACAACACTATAATACCACCGTCTCCGAATTTTACTGTTGGCACTGCACAAGCTCGCAGATGATGTTCACCGGGCATTCGCCATACCCACACCCTGCCATCGGATCGCCACATTGTGTACCAAGATTCGTTTCCCCACACAACGTTTTTTTACTGTTCAATCGTCCAATGCTTACGCTCCTTACACCAAGCGAGGCGTCGTTTGGCATTTACCGGCGTGATGCATGGCTGATGAGCAGCCGCTCGATCATGAAATCCAAGTATTCTCACCTCCCGCCTAACTGTCATAGTAATCGCAGTGATGGTCTGAATAGATGTCTGCCTATTACACATTACGACCTCCTTCAACTGCCGGCGATCTCTGTCAGTCAACAGACGAGGTCGGCCTGTACGCTTTTGTGCTGTACGTGTCCCTTCACGTTTCCACTTGACTATCACATCGGAAACAGTAGACCTAGGGATGTTTAGAAGTGTGGAAATCTCGCTCACAGACGTATGACAAGTGATACCAAATCGCCTGACCATGTTCGAAGTCCGTGAGTTCCGCGGAGCGCCCCATCAATCTGCTCTCTCACGATGTCTAATGACTACTGAGGTCGCTGATATGCAGTACCTGGCAGTAGGTGGCAGCACAATGCACCTAATATGAAAAACGTAATTTTTGGGGGGTGTCTGTATACTTTTGATCAAATAGTGTATGTGCAGTGTACCTATGCCTCTAATAATCACAAACGATTAGATGAATAAATGCCGGTATGGTTGCTAGTCTCATCGCAGTATAGCGGTGGTATAGACAACGACAACGACGTCGTCAGCGTACAAGGCAATGTTTTCGTACCGTCTCTGCCGTACCCGCTTTAACGTCACGATGTCTGGGTTCCACGCTGTGGACTACTAAATTGCAAACTCGACGTCTAACTTGAGAGGTTGTAACACGTTTTGATCTACATAGCTTATTTTATGATGCTATCCCAGAAAGCGTTAGCCCTCCTAGTGACGTTGGTTTCATCAAAGGCAATTTTATGTCAATTTTTCGAAGGATGTTCAGCTATCACCGATTTCTCCTGGTAGCGCCGTAACAGACACCTCTCACCTTATACCCGACATTGTTGTAACGTGCGCAAGGTCTGCCCGGCGTAGCACTATCGTCACTCAGACGGTATTACGCTGACAACGAGAGCTCCGAGGTCGACGTTATCTTTCACAGGGCTCTCGGCATATTTTAGTTTGGAGCCCGAGAACTAACTTCACATTTTGCGTCTTCAGGAGCACTGAAACCCAGAACGGCTTGAACGCAAGGTTTTTACTGCCCTCCTCGGCGATGTTCAGCGTGCTGATACCACCTGCGGCCCCTCCCCCCGGAGGTTCGAGACCTCCCTTGGGCATGGGTGTGTGTGTTGTTCAAGCACATGTTACTTTAAGTTAGTTTAAGTAGTGCGTAAGTCTAGGGGCCGATGAACTCAGTAGTTTGGTCCGTTAAGAATTCACACACATTTGAACATTTGATACCACCTGCGATATTTGTTGGTGACTCTAGGCATTATCACGGCAGTTTTTTCGTAGTTCTTGTGGCAAATTTTCTGTATCACAGGAGGCTTTCACTCGATGACAGGGGCTTAAAAGAGCACAGTTCTGAGGAAATCTTATAAACGGAAGGATATAGTAAGGCTGTCTAAAAAAAACATTCAACAGCGTTGATAAGACTGTATCCTTTACATAAACGAAGATACAAACGAAGGGTAAATTTTAGTTTACGCATACGATCATAAAGCTTTTATTTATCAAAACAATCACAATACTTTAGAAGCGTAAATCTTTTACATATTCGCACATGCAACCTTGAAGTACATTTTTACAATTATGTTTAAAATAAAGGTCCCCATTTACCTTTCACAAATGTTCGATATTCTCTTCAATGGAAGCACGGTAAACATCAAGACTAGTTCCATACTTGTCCGTGCTTGTCTGGAGTTATAGCTATCGTTTCTGTTGGTATGTGATGTCGAAGTTCACCCAACTTTGTTGGAAGGCGAGGCACACAGGTGGCACCTTCCACAAACAAGCACAAAAAGAAATTACCCACATACTGTAAGATAAAGCGACCTTGGAGCCCAATGGTGCAATGCCGGTTTCGTACGCCTCTTATGGCCAAAAATGGTTCAAATGGCTCTGAGGTCATCAGTTCCCTAGAACTTAGAACTACTTAAACCTAACTAACCTAAGGACATCACACATATCCATGCCCGAGGCAGGATTCGAACCTGCGACAGTAGCAGTCGCGCGGTTCCAGACTGAAGCGCCTAGAACCGCTCGGCCACACCAGCCGGCCCTTACGCCCAGTACATCGTACACGCAGATATTGCTAGGTCATGGTCGTGTAAGCAGGTGCCAGCGCGACTGTGCTCCATTCCATTGGAAGATGAAACTTAGCTGTATGTTCTCGCAGTCGTGGAAAACATAAATATGCGAAATAGATGCTCCATTTAGACGGCTACTGGCAACCACAACAAGAACTGGGACCAAGTTAAACTTTTATGTTCTGATCCGTAAATTGCAGTCCACCGCAAGACACTGTTTTCTTTCAAGCAGAAGAATCAGTCTTATGAAATGAACTTGAATACCGCAGCAGATTGCTCTTGAAAGAAAAATATAAAAGAAACGACGGATAGTAGTGCTCTTCGTTTCGACAGTCTATTATGAAGACTGACAATCCAGAATGAGATTTTCACTCTGCAGCGGAGTGTGCGCTGATGGGAAACTTCCTGGCAGATTAAAACTGTGTGCCGAACCGAGACTCGAACTCGGGACCTTTGCCTTTCGCGGGCGAGTGCTCTACCAACTGAGGTACCCAAGCACGACTCACGCCCCGTCCTCACAGCTTTACTTCTGCCCGCGGAAGGCAAAGGTTCAGAGTTCGAGTCTCGGTCCGGCACACAGTTTTAGTCTGCCAGGAAGTTTCAAGACTGATAATAATTATCAAGATAATATTGTAAGCAGTAGCGGTAAGACAGCAAAGCTTCCTCTCCAAATTCTGAAGAACGATCGTTATCGTGCTCATTATCAATAGTGGTCACTGGCCTTCTGGTCTTCCACATACTTGAGCAAATATTATCATGTAGTTGCAATTCAGATATCAGACTTCGCAAACCACATAAGCTGGATATTCCGAATGCTCAAAGGTATCGTTGCGTCGTGCGATCTCGTGTGGTAGGCTTTTATCCGACTGCTCTGTAAGCAAATAAAAGAATTTAGGCAAGCATCAGAATACGAACATAAGCAGAAGAAAGTCACTATCAACGCTAAGGTACCATAGCTAATGGACGGTTACTGACCGACACATTATAGCTTACAATCACCACCTGTGACATAGTCGCGTACATGAACAGTGATACAATAGTGTCAAATGTTTTTTATTCCAGTCCTTGATCACAATATCAATTCTTTTGACGATGACCGGTTTCAGTCAGGAATGAGCATCCTCTGATCTTTTCTACATCATGTCTTATATGTTTTGACGATGCCATTACGGCCTTATCACTTTAAGGCATGGTGTAGAAAAGATCTGAGGATGGTCATTACTGACTGAAACCGGTCATCGTCAAAAGAGTTGTTATTGTGATCAAAGACTGGAATAAGAAACATTTTATAGCTTACAAATTTTAAAGACGCTGTAAAATGTGCCACGACTTCTATGCCGGATTTAAGATAAATCACAAACAGTAAGTAAAATACAAGCGTTTAATATCATTACTGGTATTTTATTTCAATTTGTCACTTGCAGTGAACAGAAATTATTGCTATCACATATTTTTAACTTGTAGAAATCTTGTGTGTCCGCCCGGGTCCGTCACACGTTCTCCACGATATTTCGGCAAACTCGTTGCCTTCGGTAGGTGACTCGTGGAGACAGCTGCTCTGGTCTTGCCGGCGTCCTGTACAGGGTGTTACGAAAGGGTACGGCCAAACTTTCAGGAAAAATTCCTCACACCCAAAGAAAGAAAATATGTTATGTGGACATGTCACCGGAAACGCTTACTTTCCATGTTAGAGCTCATTCTAATACTTCTCTTCAAATCACATTAATCATGGAATAGAAACACACAGCAACAGAACGTACCAGCGTGACTTCAAACACTTTGTTACAGGAAATGTTCAAAATGTCCTCCGTTAGTGAGGATACATGCATCCACCCTCCGTCGCATGGAATCCCTGATGCGCTGAAGCAGCCCTGGAGAATGGCGTATTGTATCACAGCCGTCCACAATACGAGCACGAAGAGTCTCTACATTTGGTTCCGGGGTTGCGTAGACAAGAGCTTTCAAATGCCCCCATAAATGAAAGTCAAGAGGGTTGAGGTCAGGAGAGCGTGGAGGCCACGGAATTGGTCCGCCTCTACCAATCCATCGGTCACCGAATCTGTTGTTGAGAAGCGTACGAACACTTCGACTGAAATGTGCAGGAGCTCCATCGTGCATGAACCACATGTTGTGTCGTACTTGTAAAGGCACATGTTCTAGCAGCACAGGTAGAGTATCCCGTATTATGATAACGTGCTCCATTGAGCGTAGGTGGAAGAACGTGGGGCCCAATCAAGACATCACCAACAATGCCTGCCCAAACGTTCACAGAAAATCTGTGTTGATGACGTGATTGCACAATTGCGTGCGGATTCTCGTCAGCCCAGACATGTTGATTGTGAAAATTTACAATTTGATCACGTTGGAATGAAGCCTCATCCGTAAAGAGAACATTTGCACTGAAATGAGGACTGACACATTGTTGGATGAACCATTAGCAGAAGTGTACCCGTGGAAGCCAATCAGCTGCTGATAGTGCCTGCACACGCTGTACATGGTACGGAAACAACTGGTTCTCCCGTAGCACTCTCCATACAGTGTCGTGGTCAACGTTACCTTGTACAGCAGCAACTTCTCTGACGCTGACATTAGGGTTATCGTCAACTGCACGAAGAATTGCCTCGTCCATTGCAGGTGTCCTCGTCGTTCTAGGTCTTCCCCAGTCGCGAGTCATAGGCTGGAATGTTCCGTGCTCCCTAAGACGCCGATCAATTGCTTCGAACGTCTTCCTGTCGGGACACCTTCGTTCTGGAAATCTGTCTCGATACAAACGTACCGCGCCACGGCTGTTGACCCGTGCTAATCCATACATCAAATGGGCATCTGCCAACTCCGCATTTGTAAACATTGCACTGACTGCAAAATCACGTTCGTGATGAACACTAACCTGTTGATGCTACGTAATGATGTGCTTGATGCTAGTACCGTAGAGCAATGAGTCGCATGTCAACACAAGCACCGAAGTCAACATGACCTTCCTTCAATTGGGCCAACTGGCGGTGAATCGAGGAAGTACAGTACATACTGACGAAACTAAAATGAGCTCTAACATGGAAATTAAGCGTTTCCGGACACATGTCCACATAACATATTTTCTTTCTTTGTGTGTGAGGAATGTTTCCTGCAAGTTGGGCCGTACCTTTTTGTAACACCCTGTATACGTTGGCGGTCACTCCGCTGCTGTCGCTATCTAATAGCGTTTGTACTAGGCTGGCCAGATGGTGTGTCTACACTCGCCCCATGCGGCGCATCTAACCACAACATTCGGGCGTCACGCACGGCAGGTATTCAAATGACATAACCTTTCCCGTAACTTTTGGTCTCGCTGCCAAGCTATCAAGGTTTTAAACTCGTAACTCAGTTCTTTTGAAGGAGGTCGACTGCAACATTTTTCGCGTTTTGGGGAATTATGTTCCTCTGAAAACCTTCCGTAAATAAAACTGCAAATTTTTTATACTCACACGAGTAGACGTCTCCCTATTCTTCACAGGGATCCCTCCACATCTGATGTCGTTCACGTCCCTTATGTACCCTACCAGACCTGGTATCACATTACATACGAATAACACTAATCCATACTATTCTATCTGTCACAGAAAACTTAACCGTAATATTTTATCTACCCGCCGATGCTGTGCGCGTGTGTGAAGTTACATTGACATCCGATCATGTCTTTTGGGTGCTTCACTTTTTTTGTCAGGCACTGTAGTAAGGTTGTCAAACTTCTCTTAGTAATGTACCACAAATTCACTAAATTTACCACCAACCCTCAATCAATCAAATGAATAAGTCGACTCCAGAAGACAATATATCTTACACTAAATTACGGTTAGAACAATGGATGTGAATTACCTCAGCCTGGGTTTCTTAGATTTTGAGCAAATCTTATGAGACAACTGCAACATCATCTGCACAGACAGACCTTACGAAACAGGCACTGCTTCAACCTCTGTCAGTACACACATACAATACTAGAGCTTTCAGTATACTTTATCTCGACAGTGAGAACTTTAGGCTTGAACGAGGGGTCAGGCTTGAAAACTGTAAATCAAAACTGTTCCCAGCAGGGTTTAGAAGATGTTTTCAGATCCTTAAAATGGGGAAACAAATTAATGGAATATATCTGAACCTTCTTTGTTTCGCTGACAAGTGTTTTTTTTTCTCTAATGCAAAAAACTTCAACATACACTCCTGGAAATTGAAATAAGAACACCGTGAATTCATTGTCCCAGGAAGGGGAAACTTTATTGACACATTCCTGGGGTCAGATACATCACATGATCACACTGACAGAACCACAGGCACATAGACACAGGCAACAGAGCATGCACAATGTCGGCACTAGTACAGTGTATATCCACCTTTCGCAGCAATGCAGGCTGCTATTCTCCCATGGAGACGATCGTAGAGATGCTGGATGTAGTCCTGTGGAACGGCTTGCCATGCCATTTCCACCTGGCGCCTCAGTTGGACCAGCGTTCGTGCTGGACGTGCAGACCGCGTGAGACGACGCTTCATCCAGTCCCAAACATGCTCAATGGGGGACAGATCCGGAAATCTTGCTGGCCAGGGTAGTTGACTTACACCTTCTAGAGCACGTTGGGTGGCACGGGATACATGCGGACGTGCATTGTCCTGTTGGAACAGCAAGTTCCCTTGCCGGTCTAGGAATGGTAGAACGATGGGTTCGATGACGGTTTGGATGTACCGTGCACTATTCAGTGTCCCCTCACGATCACCAGTGGCGTACGGCCAGTGTAGGAGATCGCTCCCCACACCATGATGCCGGGTGTTGGCCCTGTGTGCCTCGGTCGTATGCAGTCCTGATTGTGGCGCTCACCTGCACGGCGCCAAACACGCATACGACCATCATTGGCACCAAGGCAGAAGCGACTCTCATCGCTGAAGACGACACGTCTCCATTCGTCCCTCCATTCACGCCTGTCGCGACACCACTGGAGGCGGGCTGCACGATGTTGGGGCGTGAGCGGAAGACGGCCTAACGGTGTGCGGGACCGTAGCCCAGCTTCATGGAGACGGTTGCGAATGGTCCTCGCCGATACCCCAGGAGCAACAGTGTCCCTAATTTGCTGGGAAGTGGCGGTGCGGTCCCCTACGGCACTGCGTAGGATCCTACGGTCTTGGCGTGCATCCGTGCGTCGCTGCGGTCCGGTCCCAGGTCGACGGGCACGTGCACCTTCCGCCGACCACTGGCGACAACATCGATGTACTGTGGAGACCTCACGCCCCATGTGTTGAGCAATTCGGCGGTACGTCCACCCGGCCTCCCGCATGCCCACTATACGCCCTCGCTCAAAGTCCGTCAACTGCACATACGGTTCACGTCCACGCTGTCGCGGCATGCTGCCAGTGTTAAAGACTGCGATGGAGCTCCGTATGCCACGGCAAACTGGCTGACACTGACGGCGGCGGTGCACAAATGCTGCGCAGCTAGCGCCATTCGACGGCCAACACCGCGGTTCCTGGTGTGTCCGCTGTGCCGTGCGTGTGATCATTGCTTGTACAGCCCTCTCGCAGTGTCCGGAGCAAGTATGGTGGGTCTGACACACCGGTGTCAATGTGTTCTTTTTTCCATTTCCAGGAGTGTAGAATGGAGGTAAGTACTAGTATTAGAAAAGTTTGGAAATAGGACCAAACGATAATTGCAGTTAGAGTGACATACAAACAACACGTTGAAAATAAAATAGTACAACTCAACGATGAATTCATGAAACTAGTTGCAGAGTTTTCGTATTTATGGAGTGGAAGACAAGAAATGGATGTTCAGGAAAGGAAATAAGCAGAACAATAAAAATGCCTGGAGAGCATTCAGTAAACTAAGTAGAGTTTTCAAAACTAAGCTTCAAGCTTGTCTCAAAAAGAAAGTTTATAATCGGAGTGTGATACCGGTTTTGATTCATGATAGTCAGACACAATTTTTCATTGCTAAAACCGTTGAACACTTCCAAGCTGCTCGTCAACTTGAGAATTAGTTGGAGGGGCAGGGAAACAAAACAGTGTGCCAGCACACAGACAGAACGAAGTCGTACAGAGTGTTTGACAATTCATGCTACACACTTCTAGAGGTTGCAGAGGGGACTTCGTAGATCATGTTCCACATAGAAACCGATGTCCGGGAACGTCATCCAACGAAATTACAGAGCGTCAAAGTGATAGGAGCCGACACCTGTAAATCTGTGTAGGCAGAGGGTGATTCCGGGACGATGTTTCAAGCTTTCAAGGTTGATGGAGAAGGATAACTGTATCAATCTGATGTAAGGGTTCCTGTAACATTCAAGGTTGATGGAGAGCGATAAATGTAGCAATCCAAGGCAAGGGTTCCTGTAACAGAAACGAACGAGTCGTAAATTATAGGCGAAAACCGTTCTGATACATCTGACAGTGGAATACATGAACCGCTACTGTCGTTACTAAGACTGCAGGGTAGGCAACTCTCAAGAGGTGGCAGTACGGACTAAGACAAGAAAAATTGCCTAGTAACATCGGCTCTAAAATGCATACCTAAGGGCTACGGGCACTTGTTCATATTCGCTATTCTACATCTACATGGATACTCCGCAAATCACATTTAAGTGCCTGGCAGAGGGTTCATCGAACCACCTTCACAATTCTCTATTATTCCAATCTCGTACAGCGCTCGGAAAGAACGAACACCTATATCTTTCCGTGCAAGCTCTGATTTCCCTGTTTTTTATCGTGGTGATCTTTTCTCCCTATGTCGATCGATGTCAACAAAATATTTTCGCATTCGCAGGAGAAAGTTGGTGATTGGAATTTCGGGAGAAGATTCCCTCACAACGTAAAACGCCTTTCTTTTAATGATGTATAGCCCAAACCTTGTATCATTTCAGTAACACTCTCTCCCACATTTCGCGATAATACAAAACGTGCTGCCCTTCTTTGAACTGTTTCGATATACTTCGTCAGTTCTATCTGGTAAGGATATTCTAAAAGAGGACGGACAAGCGTAGTGAAGATAGTCTCCTTAGTAGATATGTTACATTTTCTAAGTGTCCTGCCAATAAAACGCGGTCTTTGCTTAGTCTTCCCCACAACATTCTCTATGTGTTCCAGTTTAAGTTGTCTGTAACTGTAATTCCTAGGTATTTAGTTGAATTTACAGCCTTTAGATTCGAGTGATTTATCGTGTAACCGAAGTTTAAGGAATATCTTTTAGCACTCATGTGGACGACCTCACACATTTCGTTATTTAGGGTCAACGGCCAATTTTCGCACCATTCAGATATTTTTTCAAAATCGTTTTGCAATTTGTTTTGATCTTCTGATGACTTTGTTAATAAACGACAGAGTCATCTGCAAACAACCTAAGACGGATGCTCAGATTGGCTCCCAAATCGTTTATATAGATGAGGAACAGTAAAATGCCTGTACCACTGCCTTGGGGAACGCCAGAAATCACTTCTGTTTTACTCGATGACTTTCTAACAATTACTACGAACTGCAACCTCTCTGACAGGAAATCACAAATACAGACACATAACAGACTATATTCCATAAGCAAGCAATTTCACTACGAGCCGCTTGTGTGGTACAATATCAAAAGCCTTCCGGAAATCCGGAAATACGGAAAAGATCTGAAATCCCTTGTCAATAGCACTCAACACTTCATGCGAGTAAAGAGGTAGTTGTGTTTCACAAAAAAGATGTTTTCTAAACCCATGTTGACTGTGTGTCAATAGACCGTTTCCTTCGAGGAAATTCATAATGTTCGAGCACAATATATGCTCCGAAATCCTGTTGCATATCGACGTTAACGATATGGGCGTGTAATTTGGTGAATTACTCCTACTATCTTTCTTGAACATTTGTGTGACCTGTGCAACTTTCCAGTCTTTGGGTATTGATCATTTGTCGAGCGAAAGGTTGTATATAATTCTTAAGTATGGAGCTAATGTATCAGCATAATCTGAAAGGAACCTAATTGGTATTCAGTCTGGACCAGAAGACTTGCTTTTATTAAGTGATTTAAGTTGCTTCAGTACTCCGAATGCAGTACTCGGAATGCTGTGTTTAGTAACTCTGCTTTGTCAGCACTGTCTTCAATAGTATCTCCATTGCTATCACACAGAGAAGGCACTGATTGTTTCTCGCCGCCAACATACTTCACATACGACCACAATCTCTTTGGATTTCTTGCCAGGATTCGAGACGAAGTTTCGTTTGGGAAACGGTTACAAACATCTCGCATTGAAGTTCCTGCCAAAATTCGAGCTTTTGTAAAAGATTACCAATCTTGCGGATTTTGCGTCTGTTTAAATTTGGAATGTTTGTTTCCTTGTTTCTGCAACAGTGTTCTGACCCGTTATGTGTACCAAGGAGGATCAGCTCCGTCGTTCGTTAATTTTTTGGTAGAGGAGTTGATTGTGGAGAACAAAGGAAGGCAGATATCTGGACATGCTTTTACCCTCTAAACAAGGGCGCACGTAGATATAACAATAGTCTGTACGCTTTTGTTTTAGGAGTCCCCGTGTTGGGCGTGAGGCACCTTCAGGCATTGCTGCTATGCATCGCACACGTGCTGGTCTTCTGCTTGCGCACCGACATGTCGGTGGCGGTCGTTGTCATGGCCAACAACACGGCTGGCAACCCTAACATCAAGGTGGGTACCCGCTGGCTAAACTGCTGGGTCATCACAACAGTATCCTAGTCCAAACAACTTGTAATTCCTATAAACAAGGCTGATATGCACTTTTCGTATTAGTCATGTCCTTTGTAATAAGCTTATGTAAGCTGAGTTTAGCATTTGTGCTCAATGGTTCAATGAGGTGAAGGTACAGTAAGGGCCTCTTTCTGTATATGGCTGGGTTCTAGTGGACTTGGTTTATCATTCCTTTACCATGACCCACACACAACTGTGCGATAGTTTTGAAAAGTAGTGGTGTATTTCTTTAATTATAATTGGATATTGAGACTTGTCTCTGGTATAAATTGAGACGTTTTCTATACATAGTAGTAGTAGTAGTAGCTTTATTCATCCATAGATCACTTTTTACAAGATATAGAACATGTCAAAGTATTAACAAGTTTAGACCAATTTAAAATAAGCTAATTCGTATACACACATATTTACAGGCTTCTAGTTAGACATAATCATTAGAATTACACCCAGCATACAATACGTTTTTTTACAAATAACTTACTGAAGAATGTAATGCCACAGCGTTCACTCATATCTCACTATCAGTCACTGCACACACTATACACACATTGTTTCATAAACTTCATTCAATACACAGACACACACACACACACACACACTGGTGATATCTTGCCATTTTTTGTACTGCAGCATCCCATTTCCTATCCTGAAAAACTGAGTCAGCATCCCTCCATAATGAGTGAGATGTTGAGCTCAGGAAGAGGAAGAGGTGTTAGTATTGTGCTACGCATAGCTAGGGGGTAAGTATTTCTAGAAAGGAAAAAAGAAGGAAAAAATATAAAGTTAAGATGTTATGTGGAAAGTTGGATGTTTTATAATCATTACTATTGCTATTTATTTGTACAAGATTTTTTTCTCAAACCCCTACTCTGTTTTATCTAAGTAATCCTTCAATGTAAAATATGTGTTGCGTAACAAGTACTTTTTAGCTGCCTTTTTAAACAAGTGTATTTTAGCAATTTGTTTAATCTTTTTTGGTAATTTATTGTGCAGTTTTATTCCTTGGTAGAAAATGCTGTTTTGAGTTTTATGTTTATTTTTTCTTCGTAAATGTAACTTGAGTCTGTCTCTTGTTGCATGGCCACGGACACAGCTGTTTGTGCAGTAATTACCAATGTTATTTTTGATGTGTATAACGTATTTTTGATGTGGGTTCAGTAAAACCAAATTGTGGCTCCCATTCAATGTGGCGCAAATTCATCTTATGGATTTAATTAGTAACGTATGATTAAATAAACTGGCTGCAGTCCTTTCCAGGAGTCTGGCGTCAGAGTTCAATTGTACAACGTGCTATGTGCCATGTAACTACTAAGTCAGAACATGTCTCCATATCACAATATTTATTACATAAACACAACTCACAATAGAATTGCACAATAACAACAGACATCTATCATGTTTTTCCATTGTTACAAATCTATGGCGTTCACAGAAACAAAAGTATTGTAGATCTACATGACCTACCACAGCGTCATTTCACTCTGAACTCACTTTTGCCGTCTCTCTAAAATCGATTTAATGTCGTGCCTCTCCCCACCAGTTTAGGAGATACGAGGTCACAAAAACAAAGTATAAATATATACTTCATAGTAGAATGAGGCTGCCTGAAGGTAAGTGATATTTCAATTCGCATTAGTCTTAATTCAAAAGAAATTTTCCTTTGTATATTAATGTGGTAGCAACCTTGTTTAAGTCAGCTGTTCTTCACACAACCGGTTCTGTCATATTAGCAAAAGTAAATAAATGCAATATTTACGAAATTTAAAACGACTGAGAATTGATGTGTGATACATACCATCATAAAGAAATTTTTAGTGCTGATTTCAAAACTAATCTGAGATTTGGCGAGTCTGTAATACTTCTAAAGTTATGGAGAATTTAATATTATGAATAACATTTTAATAATATTAATGCAGCTGATATGTTTCTGTAAAACATGATGTTTTGTTCTCCGGCATTAGCTGAATGAAGTTTACCTTTGAAAAGAGTCGTTTAATTGAATTTTAATTTTGCACCACAACTTCCTTTGTTGATATGTGAGGTAAATATCTTTTGTTTTGTAAAGGTTATTCCACTCCATGATAAGCTGAATGATACAGCAACCGTTTTCCATGACTGTAAAGAAACAGAAACAGTTTGAAACTTACTTTCGTTAAAAATAATGTGTTTCACCAGTTTAAGGCTTCATCAGATTTTTTGAATAGCTATCAAGAGCATTTCAAATCACTCTGGAAAGACGAATCGCCAGAACTGATAGTGAATAAACAATGTAAAAGACAGTTGTGTTGGACTAGACCCACTTGTAAATCGTGAACACCACCAGACGAAGTGCAGCATAGAGCCACAAGTACATCGTATAAACCTGAAAAATGGGTGAATAAACTATATACTAGGCGTCCACATTGGAACTAGCTAGTTCCAACGTTGTCCCCTTGAGTTTCGGGTTTATATGTTTCTATGACGTATATGTGGCACTACATTGCACTTTGTTCGGTGGTGTTCATGACTTAAAAGTGGATGTAATCCAACAGAAATATCTTTTGGATGGTTTAATCATCATCAGTTCTGAGCATGCTCCTTTCCACCTGCTGATACGGAATGCTCTCGATAACTTTTTATCAAATCTGATGAAGCCTTAACAAGGTGAAAGGAGTTATTTGTAATAAAAATAACTTTGCAACTAAGGCTGTTTCTTTATAGATATTATATTTTGCACAGAGCAACAAAGTCACTTGAGAACAACCTAGAAGGCTGAAACTAGCTGAGAACAAATAAAATTAATGCAACAAAAGTGGAAAATTCCAACTTATTTTAATAAATTCATTGCTGTGGTATCTACTGTGAAGAAAGTATAGGACATGCTACCATACAAAGATAAGAACGAAATCCAACGTTATCAGCACATAAAAACGAAACTGTTGAAAACCATTAAAACGTAAGACATAACACACAGTTAAAAATACTCCTAAACTCCATGAATATTATTAAACTTATAACACAAGTCGCTAAGAAAGTGAAAAAGCGCAGTAACATTATGTGACTCAAATATGAAATTCATGTTAACTTCAAACAAAAGATCTGGTTAAAATGGGTCTGAGCACTATGGGAATTACCTGCTCAGGTCATCAGTCCCCTACAACTTAGAACTACTTAAACCTAATTAACCTAAGGACATCACACACATCCATGCCCGAGGCAGGATTCGAACCTGCGACCGTACCAGTCGCGCGGTTCCAGGCTGTACCACCTAGAACCGCTCGGCAACCCCGGCCAGCTGATCTGGTTCAACTGTCAATTATATCTAGCACATCTACAACTAGGAAACATATTCAGTTCAGTGCAATGTAATTTGATACTCAGATTAGTTAACGAGTATTCACATCCTGTGAGCTAAAAAAATTAGAGACATATATAAACTAATTAACAATGTCATAGTTTATGCTGAAATGAAACAGCGTTACAAATGTGGAAAAGTAGACTATAATAACTTAAAATTTTTTAACATGTTGAGAATTTGACAAATATTTAATTTACAGAAGCAGAGCTGGGTCTCCTGAATAAAGAATTAAAATTGAATCTACCTTCCAAACTACAAAGAAGTATGAATAAAAATCTCATACTAAAATAGCGTTGGATATAGCACAGCGCTCCATTGTAGACAAAAACAAAATTGCTTCTAAAATCTCTGAACTCATTTCAGAGAAAGTAAAACACAGTTACAAAGACAGTTACTTGATGAGGACCAACCAAAATCCAATCTCATATGTTAACATGAAATCAAATAAACATGATGCATTAACTCTCACATGATGTCTGGTGTCTTTTTAGACTCCAAGGCTCGTTTAACTACAAATATACAGCTGGTGGGTGTAGACTACTCATCCTCCAGATATGCTATTATGGACTTATTATTATAACTGGGTAAAATATTTATGCTTATATCACAGTTGTACTACAACAATTTGAAATTTTTGCAGTGTGATCATAAAATGCCCCAGGTATGTAATATGTGATTTTCAGCTTTATGTATAAGTTTTGTTGCGAAAATAAATCTTGGTGACAGTTCGCCTTATAAACCGACATTCATTTGTACATTGTTGTAAAGAACGATTAGAAAATACATTCACATGTATTGTTGTGACAAATTCAGAGTTTGGAATTGAGTGTTGTGGAAGGAAGATGTGGTGTTATAGTTTATTTGTCATGAATGGTGATATACCTTTTTGCAAGGGGCTACAGTCTCCAGCAGGCTTTGGCAGACTTACAGAAGAGTGATAATGATAATGAATCAATTTTTGGAAATGAGGATGACAGTGGTGTTGATGGAGATATGATAGAGGAAGATGTACAAGTCGGAGAGGAAGTAGATATGAGTGATTGTGAAGAAGATGATAATGGTATTCAGATACAGAGTGCATCTACTTTTGTGTCTAGAAGTGGACAGATAACATATAACACAGCACCACCTGATGTGCGCAAGCAGATTTCAAGGAATGTAATACGTGAAGCTTCGCATATTCCACGTCACCTTAGACCAAAACTACAGGCAAGGGCAGATTATTTCAGACTTTTTATCACCAATCACATGCAAATAGTAATGCTTGCATGCAAAAGATATCAAAATTCCGTACACAACTCTTGAACGCTGGATTGATATTGATTTTACAGAGCTGCAAGCATTCTTTGGTCCACTAATAATAGCTGGTTCTCATAAGGCACGTGGGAAGCCTTTGAGTGAGTTTTGGTCAGAGGAGTATGTCTTAACTATTTTTCGAGTCACGATGAGCTTATCAAGATTTCGTGATATTTTGATGTGCCTCAAGTTCGCTGATAAACTTGCATGAGAAGAAAGAGAAACTGCTTCCAGGTCAAAAGCTGAATCTATAAGAGCTGTGTTTGAAATGATCGTTGGTGCATACATTTCTCCTTATGTCCCTGGACATAAGGTGTACAAGGTGTACATTCCTTCGAAACCTGCAAAGTATGGGATAAAAGAGTGGGCTACTGTGGGTTGTGAGACCAATTATGGTAGTGGTTGTAAATTCCTATGAGACCAAACTGCTGAGGTCATCAGTCCCTAGGCTTACGCACTACTTAATCTAAGTATGCACAGAATCTAAGTATACGCAGAAAAAGAAAATTAAGGCAGAATCAGAAGGAAATAAAATTACTGTAAAAAGAGAGGAAGCTAAACAATAAACTAAATTTGTTGTTTTGCTCTTTAAATAATCATTTCAAATGAAAGAGCAAAAACTTTCAATAATATGTAAAATCAAAATTAGGTCCCATACTGAAAACAATATTAGTAATATAAACATACCACGAGTATAACAGACCCATTTAGTGTCAGAGATCCACAAAATTTGATGTGATGATTGTGAGAGAGTTTACATTGAAGGAATTGGTATAAACTTTGTAATGATGACAGTAAAAATACGTTTTCGCTACATCTCCTAAGCAACTTACTTTGAAAAACATTAATGGAAAGCTGCAAATTTTTCATTATGCTGAGAAATTGAAACAAACAAATATCTTAGAAGAAATCAAAATATCTAGTCATTTAAAAAGGCAGGCTGATACACTTCTTCAAGAGTAAATAGATCTTCAGAACACAAAATTCCTGGATAACTTCAGTCACATTCTGCTCATCATCAATCATAGATGATCTATACAATAAAATGAAATTTTGAGATATAATCTCACCTCACCATACACTTTAACATTTATTTTTATTTTATTCTATGTTATTTTGCATACTATTTTATTTCTTATTGTTGTTTAACTTTTGTCATCTACACAAATATGTATACATATTTTTTATTTGAAATCATATTTCCAGTTATTCCATGCTTAGCTTTTTCTGGTTCATTAGTGTAACACGTTTGTAAATGTCAAGTTGTCAAAGCAAGAAGACAACATTTGTGAACCAAAATGAACAGAAAAAAATTTCAAAGAATCTCTCATTTCAGTTTTTTGTTGCAAGTTTACAGTCAGAACATTACATTTTTATTCATGGAGGTAATATAACACATCTTATTTTACACAGAACCACAAAATCACTAGAAACTGGGTTAGAATCCTGAAACTACTTGTGAATAAAAGAAATATTACAGGAAAAGTAGAAAATGCCACTTTCTTTTAATAAATTCGTTGCTTTAGGTTCAGCTATGAAGAAAATGAAGGAAAAACGTTTTGGAAGTAGCCAAATGAGTAGATCCATTTTGAAACCAATTATACCGTTGTGAACTCTAATTGTTATAGATTCATAATTCATGTTAACAAAATATAAGTTAATAATCTATTTACAACACTAGGAAAATTGATTTCTTAAAGGAATCCTAAAATACAGTTTCTGAAGGAATGTATAGTATCTACGGAATCAGCAAGCACTCACTAATATTTTTCTGCTGTTATGCTTGTATACATATCTTATGAATTAAAAATGAAATGTATGTGGTGTTAGCGTAGATAAGTGCCAAAGAGTCTATTGCTAAGTGTCACAATCGACTTTGCTTCAGTAATCGAAAATCAATTATGGAATTCTATCTGAAAGAGTGGTATTTAGTTCTTTAATAAATGTGGAATACGATAGCTGCCAGAAGGAATGTGTAGCGTCTAGTTGCGGCTTGTCGAAGCCCCTACTGCTACATTCAATTCATTGGGAAAGTGCTATTCTGGCCTGAAAGAACAATGGGAATACTGTTCCGAGGGAAATCGGCTATTTCAGGACATGACGCTTGTCAAGTTACTCGTGTATTAGTGCACTGCTATACGAGATTTGATTAAACAGGCGACAGCATTGTCACTGGAGCTGGAAACGGAAATGAAAATATCAAATGTGGATATAACATGAATTAAAGTTAAAGAAATAAAAGCGTTAGGGTTTGCCAATTGAATTGCAGCTCTGCAGGAACTCCAATGGACTTGGATAGGCAGTTGAACCAAATGGATATTTTCTAGAAAAGATGTCAAATAGAACGTTGGTAATGGAGTATAATCGAACTATGTTTGGTATTCCGAGACAGCTGGGTTAGGAAATGATGTCTATAGACTACCTTAGTTCTCAAACAAGTACTTGGTTGTGTCAACTGTATAGATATGCTTTCCTCAATATTACCCTAAACACCCGCTACTTTATTTCCCAATACTTGACCATAGACTGAGCACCTTTTACACATTCAACTAAAATAAATTACACAGCTCTTAATGCATCCATAGTTGTTTCGTCACTAGTGTCGAGTCTTGAATAACGTCTGGCTCGCCCTGTTTACCCCTTCAGCCTGAAGGTATGCTGACGATTATCCTTTAAACATCTAGTAAGTCAACGCCATAAAACCACTTCTCACATGTATACAAAATACTGAATAATTAAAGACAAGAGAATGGCTTTGATTATTATGTCCAAAGGACTACGGCTGGAGCCAATCTGAGACGAGCACCATCCTGAGCTCCTTCTTCTGGGGCTATGTGGTGATGTTGGCGCCTGCCGGGTGGGTGGCGGACAGGTTCGATGCGAAGAACTTGTTGTCGGCCTCTCTCATCCTCTCCGGTATCCTCACCATGCTCACAGAGGTGGCTGCAGACATTGGCGGTGTGGTGCTCGTCTGTGCGTTCAGAGTAGTCATGGGTCTCACTCAGGTACGTGGCTGTGACATCCTTACCAGGAAGACATTATTCGTGTAGTATTTGTCCTGCTCACCGCACACAGAGTAACTACATTAACATACTTCACAACTTCAGATTCTGTATTTAAATTAACTCTCACTCATGCCAACAAGTTAAGAGATCCACAAAACAACATGAGGTAAGTCGTTAAGGTGTGGACTAAGATGGGTTATAGCATCGTTGTGACATGTGAAACATATGTATAGACACATGTTTTACACCTGGCCATGGGGTATGTGTGGCACTTACAGTATACCTTCGCCATACACAATATCATTATAGTCAATAGATATACGTATATGATACAAAACAGGTTTCCATACAAGACATGAAGCTAACCAGTAAAGCTTGCGATTGTTACAGAGGCATCCTGTAGAAGTCAGTAAGGCATAGGTGTGGCAACAATCATTGGGTATAGAGAAACACAAACAGATACCTCACGTAAGAAGTCTAGGGAGCAGGCTGACTGCACAACATTATAACCAGGTTGATATGTAGAACAATTGCGCTTTGTGAGTAGATCTGAAACTTGGGTACTATTACGAATTTGATCTTCGTGATGTATCCACTTTTACACGGAATATTACATCTTTCTTATGAATATCTAGAAATATTTACAGCAGAATCGTACCAACACATAAAACCTGAAAATCTTTAATGAAAAAGTATGAGGCGTGCCCAATAAGCAAGTTTCTCTATTTTAGAAAAGAATTACACACAATTTATCATGTTGAAATAATGTTATTGACATTTTACAATGCCGCTGTTGCTTTTCTACATAGTCGACATGTTTTTGCAAGCGTTTTTGGTAACGTGACATAAGTTTTTTCAAGCCAGTGTTGTAGCAATTTGGATCCTGTGCTCGTAACCAGTAGTTAATGTGACTTCATCACCGGTGTTGAAGCGCTTTCCTTCAAGACTGTCTTTGTGTTGAGGGTGCGTGTGAAAACCACTTGCGGAAAAATCTGGTGAATATGGAGGATGCGAGAGCATTTCCCAGTTGAATCTTCCGAGGACCGCCTAGGTCATTCGAGCTGCGCGATGCCAACCATTGTAATCAAGGGAGAGAACATCGTGAGACAAAAATCCACGACGTTTTCTCTCAATGGCAGCTCGCAGATTCTTCAAGACATTACAGCACTTCTCTGCATTAATTGTGGTGTTGCGAGACAGGTAGTGAACGAGTAACGACCTCTGACAGCACCTAAAGAGGACTGACATTACATTCCCAGTGGAATGTATGACTTTCGCCACGTTTCTTCCACACCATACTCTGGCGATTCGTCTCAGTTGTCAAATGATGGACTCAGGTCTCAACCCTATGCGAATGCTCACGCAGCTTTTTACATAGACAGAGGTTAAGCCCCGATATATATCAACAAGAGTGGACTGTCGTTTCGCTGCGGAAAACCGAATAATAGAGAGCAGCTCTCAAGTGGACAAAGTTCGTAGTGGTAACTCCATGCTACTTGGCAGCATACTGGCAAGATACTGCAGTAATCGTGGTAAGCCAGTGTGATCGTTGTCAACACATACCAGTCGAATTCGACAGTCCTCGCATGTCATGGTTTGCAACTTTGAAGGGAAATATAATAGGGAAACTTGCTACTGGATGACCCTCATAGAACCTTTCAGAGTCTTTCCAGTTTCCGCAGTGATGAACTTTCTTTTCTTTTATTTCATGATCTAGACTCACAGCTTCATCTATGAGAGCACCCAAGTTTTTAGATGCTGCTGCAGCCATATAAATTATCTCTCCCCCCTACCCCCCCTTCCCCCACAACGAACCGTGGACCTTGCCGTTAGCGTGGAGGCTTGCGTGCCTCAGCGATACAGGTAGCTATACAGTAGGTACTACCACAACGGAGGGGTATCTGTTGAGAGGCCAGACAGACATGTGGTTCCTGGAAAGGAGCAGCAGCCTTTTGAGTAGTTGCAGGGGCAACAGTCTGGATGAATGACTGATCTGGCCCTGTTAATTAACCAGCCTTGCTGTGCTGGTACTGCGAACGGCTGAAAGCAAGGGGAAACTACAGCTGTTATTTTCCCCGGGGGCATGCAGCTTTACTGTATGGTTAAATGAGGATGGCATCCTCTTGGGTAAAATATTCCAGAGGTAAAATAGTCCACCATTCGAATATACGGGCGGGAGGACGTCTTTATCAGGAGAAACAAAGCTTCGTTCTACGGATCGGAGCGTGTAATGACATCTTTTGATCGGGCAGGTAGGTTAGAAAATTTAAAAAGGGAATTGGATAGGTTAAATTTAGATATAGTGGGAATTAGTGAAGTTTGCTGGCAGGAGGAACAAGACTTCTGTTCAGGCGAATACAGGGTTATAAATACAAAATCAAATAGGGGTAATGCAGAGTATGTTTAATAATGAGTAAAAAATACGAGCGCACGTAAGCTACTACGAGCACCATAGTGAACGTATTATTGTGGCCAAGATATACACGAATCCCACACCCACCACAGTAGTACAAGTTTATATGCCAACGAGCTGCGCAGGTGACGAAGAGATTGAAGAAATGTATGATGAGATGAAAGAAATTATTGAGATAGTGATGGGAGACGAAAATTTAATAGTCATGGGTGACTGGAATTCGATAGTAGGAGAAGGAAGAGATGGAAAAGTAGTAGGTGAAAATGGAATGGGGGTAAGGAATGAAAGAGGAAGCCGCCTGGTAGAATTTTGCACAGAGCATAACTTAATCATAGTTAACACTTGGTATAAGAATCATGAAAGAAGACTGTATACGTGGAAGAGGCCTGGAGACACTGGGAGGTTTCAGATAGATTATATAATGGTAAAACAGATTGCAGATGCGTTGAAGGTTATCACCATTTCTCAGTCGAACCATTATGTAGCGAGACACAAAACTCTAGCCGACAACCACAACGGCAACTTCATTCAACGTCGGTGTACTGCAGCGTCTTTCATGTTCGCCTACTGGCCTCTTGTCTGATCTGATCACTAATTTGTGATCATCTGAAGGCATCTTTCTAGTTCAGTTGATTGTGTTCATGTATGAGTTGTAGTTGGGTAATAATTTTTCGATTTTCCTCACGGGATTTGGCACAACGCTGATTGATTTAATCTTCAGGATTTCCGAGGAAATAAATCTGAAGGAAATTGGATCAGCATTCAAAGGCGGCAATAATGCTCTTGTACGATGGTGAACCTTTCCTTGAATCTATAAACACGTAGGCAAGTTATAGATTTGCGAGCCTCGGTGAATCTTTGTGAACCGTTGACGTTTCTTTGTTTGATGTGCCTGTGTACGTGATCTGTGATTAAGACGGTAAAGAATTTTCCTTAAAAGATCTGTAGAAACATCGTTCTTCGATAATATTCGCCCCAAATTATGTCATTTGGAATGAACTGTTGTGCTTTTGTGCACTGATCAGTCAGAACATGTTGACCTTCGACCTACAATCCATATCAATCCTTCCAGGCGATAGCAGCATCACCTGTCGAGGAATGACTGCTAGTCAGACATAACCGGTTTAATATTTCGTTCACCTTCAGCAACCGTAGCCGTATGTAAAGAAATAATAAGCAACCAGTTGCATATAAGAAATTTAATTTCTTGTCTGGTTTTGGGCACTTCGTGTCCTTCTCCAGAAAGCTTAACCTTCTGAAGAAGGTCACTAAGGCCTCGAAACCAGTCAAGAAATTAAATTTTTTATATGCAACTGGTCGCTTATTATTTCGTTTTTTACTCACGCACAGTGCATGCAGTATCAGTGAGCGTGCTGTCCCTGTGTAGAATGGGGAAGACGCGGGATCTATCTGAGTTTGACCTGAGTTCGAGTCTCGGTCCAGCACACAGTTTTAATCTGCCAGGAAGTTTCAATTTGATTAATTTTGTCTTTCATTTGTTAAACTTTTTGCACTTCTTATAGACGTCTTTCTAAAGGTATCAGAATTAACAGAACCTACCATTGGCAACACGTTTCCAAAGGTATCTTAAGTTCCAAACGATCTTAGTTACATAAGAAATTAGAAATTTATTGCAACTGACTAGAAAGGATGGAAGTGCCATAAAGTGATCATTAAGAAAATGAGATCACAGATATCTGATTATACGGACGTTATTCAGTAACTTACCAAAAATGTGTAGAGCATTCATACAGTTTTACTGTTCTGATGTACAATTGGAGGTGAGAAAAAAGTAGAAAAATACCGTACATTACACTTTTTAAAATTATTCATCTACATTTCAATTTGTTTGTGCATCTGCAAGAATTCTGAAACTTGTATCGTAAGAAAATGTTAAATGTCAGTCGAAATTCAATGTCTTTACCTCAACTTCTTTGTCAAATATTTAATAAATTAAAAACATTCATATATTATTCTTTAATAATTATATTATGTTATATTATATGATTTCTTAGCAGCAATATCTCTATTAAATAACAGCTACTTCCATTCATTTAAACATTTAATTCTCATGTAAGCCTATGGCTAAGAAGAAATACCTACTTTTACTAATAATTTAATAGAAAGATGTAGAAATTATTGTTTGATACTATGTAAGCATTTCACAGTAAATCATTGTATGTGATACATAAAATCTCATTTTATGATATGAATACAACAAGAAGTAGAAATCATTATCTTAATGGTTAATGATAGTGACTGGAGATGAAACGGATATGCAACAGCCAGCCAGTATCAGGCCTGTCTGGCATAGTTTACTAGCTAGCTGGATACCAGATTGTAGGCCGAAATCTGAAGTGTACTGGATTTTCAATAAATAATGAAAATTTCACAAAATCGACTTTGTTTAATTCACATATAAGATACTCTAAACAAAGTAAGCATGGAATATCTTCACATCAGGAGACTGAGAAAAAATATATTTTAACAAAAGGATAAATTAGTATTCATACTATTACTGATACTGATACTGTTGCAAACTAGTCAAAGATAAATTCTGGCAGCTTTATCAAATTCTGGCACTGCGTCGCATTAGCTGACCACAAAATACAAGAATCACGATTGCGAAAGATTTGAACTATCTTCAAATAACAGTTAATCCCACTTTCAGTCTGTTTGTTTCTTGACCATCACACTGAATATTATTATTTTCATTTACCAACTCATTAAAGAAATTCCAAAACTTATCGTGAGCTTACTATTCAATTTTATCTGCTCTACTTCTTCACCTGGCATTCGAGACTATCTGCTGCTGGTGGAAAATTTTCGCAGAGTTCGTATGAGACCTTCTGCTGAGCTCTTTCAGTTTCAACAATCCCCAAGCAATCTGTGTTGAATCTTACATCCATAAAGTTTTCAGTCAAGTAATTTGGATCTTCATTTAAGGAGCTGAACGACTTTATAATCCTTCTCTGGTCTGCTGGAAGTGAGAGGTCCTTTGTGCTGTTTCAACCTTATATAACTACTTATTTAATGCCATAACATGTAGTTTTGCTTTGGATGTGTGGGCGAGATGAGAACTTATTTTTGTTATTTCTTCAAAGGCTTCAAAAGTTTAACTGAATTCTCCATCAAGAACTACTGATAAGACATGAAATTAGTAAGCGTACCATGAATAGCCAAATGCAGTGACATAGCCTGTTTTTGTTTCAAGAGGGGCTCTACCACACGAAATTAGTAAGCATACCATGAATAGCCAAATGCAGTGACATAGCCTGTTTTTGTTTCAAGAGGGGCTCTACCACATGAAATTAGTAAGCGTACCATGAATAGCCAAATGCAGTGACATAGCCTGTTTTTGTTTCAAGAGGGGCTCTACCACATGAAATTAGTAAGCGTACCATGAACAGCCAAATGCAGTGACATAGCCTGTTTTTGTTTCAAGAGGGGCTCTACCACATGAAATTAGTAAGCGTACCATGAATAGCCAGATGCAGTGACATAGCCTGTTTTTGTTTCAAGAGGGGCTCTACCACATGAAATTAGTAAGCGTACCATGAATAGCCAAATGCAGTGACATAGCCTGTTTTTGTTTCAAGAGGGGCTCTACCACACGAAATTAGTAAGCGTACCATGAATAGCCAAATGCAGTGACATAGCCTGTTTTTGTTTCAAGAGGGGCTCTACCACATGAAATTAGTAAGCATACCATGAATAGCCAAATGCAGTGACATAGTCTGTTTTTGTTTCAAGAGGGGCTCTACCACATGAAATTAGTAAGCGTACCATGAATAGCCAAATGCAGTGACATAGCCTGTTTTTGTTTCAAGAGGGGCTCTACCACATGAAATTAGTAAGCGTACCATGAATAGCCAAATGCAGTGACATAGCCTGTTTTTGTTTCAAGAGGGGCTCTACCACATGAAATTAGTAAGCGTACCATGAACAGCCAAATGCAGTGACATAGCCTGTTTTTGTTTCAAGAGGGGCTCTACCACATGAAATTAGTAAGCGTACCATGAATAGCCAAATGCAGTGACATAGCATGTTTTTTGTTTCAAGAGGGGCTCTACCACATGAAATTAGTAAGCGTACCATGAATAGCCAAATGCAGTGACATAGCCTGTTTTTTTTTCAAGAGGGGTTCTACCACATGAAAGGTAATATTCACTCTCGTGCTGACATCTTCTCCTTCTGCTTCAGGCTGGACCTTCAGTGACTTAGTTATAATCCTCTGAAGTGAATGGACCGAACATCTATAAGGTTTATACTCAGCCTCCAAAACAACTTCGTCCATGTTAGCACCTCTGTCATAATGAGTAAATATACACCTGCATCATACTCCGCAAGCCACCTAATGGTGTGTGGCGGAGTGTACTTACAGTACCATTATCTGATCACTCCAACCCCATTCCACTCTCGATTAGTGCGTCGAAAGAATGATTGTCGGTAAGCCTCTGTGTTGGCTCTAATTTATCTAATTTTCTCCTCGTGGTCAATACGCGATATATGTGTGTGTGTGGGGGGGGGGGGGGGGGAAGGGGGGGGGGAAGTAATATGTTATCCGATGTTGTCCGACTCCTTCTGAAAAGAACAGTCACGAAATTTCAATAGTTAACCCTGTCCGTGATGCACAACGTCTCTCTTGTAACGTGGAGTTTATTTAGCATCTCCATAATGCTCTCTCGCCAGCTAAACGATCCCGTGACGAAACGCGCCGCTCTTCGTTGGATCTTCTCTATCTCCTCTATCAGTTCTACCTGACAGGGATCCCAGATAGATGATCAATACTCAAGAATCGGACGAAGGAGCGTGAGTCTGATGTCTGCTTTTCCCAGTATCTGTTTAACGAGTATATGGATATGCCACTTAAGATCGCTCTGGGTAGTTACGCTTAGATATTTTACAATCGTCGCTGTCTCCAGCTGTTTGTCATCAATAGTGCAGCTGTACAGTAGTGTATTTCTTTTCTGTCACAGCCTGCACCAATCATCAAATCTCTGCTGGTCGTTCTGCAAATTCTTACTATCTTCTGGCGTTGCCACTTTGGTATAGACTAGACAACTGGATCATCTGCGAATAGCCTTAAAGAACATCCGGCGCTTTCTACTAGATCATTTATATGTATTGTATACAGCAACGGTCCTATCACACTTGCCTGTGGCACCCCGGATATTGCCTTTGCATCTGTCTATTTTGTTCCCGTTAAGAGCGACGGGTTGAGTTCTATCTGCAAGAAAGTCTTGAATCCAATTGCAAGTCTGCTCCGATACACCATAAGCTCGTAGTTTTTCATTAAACGCCAATGCGGGACGGTGTCAAATGCCTTACTGAAATCAAGGAACATGGCATCAACCCGAGCGCCGTTGTCCACTGCACTGTGGATCTCATGACGGAACCGAGCAACCTGAGTTTTGCAGGATCTCTGTTTGCGGGAAAAAAAAAGGCTCTGAGCACTAAGGGACTTAACATCTGAGGTCATCATTCCCCTAGAGCTTAAAACTACTTAAACCTAACTAACCTAAGGACATCGCACACATCCATGGCCGAGGCAGGATTCGAACCTGCGACCTTAGCGGTCGCGCGGTTCCAGATTGAAGCGCCTAGAACCGCTCGGCCACGCCGGCCGGCTGCGGAATCCATGTTTATTTTTATAGAGGAGCAGTTCATTTTCCAAAAACGTCATAATTCATTAACATAAAACATGTTCCATAATTCTGCAACAGATTGACGTTAACGATATAGGTCTAAAATTGTGTGGATCTGTCTTACGGCCTTTCTTAATAACGGGAATGGCGTGCGCTTTTTTCCAGTCGTTAGATACCTTTCGTTGCTCAAGCGATCTAAGATAAATTACTGCTAGAAGGGAAGCAAGTTCTTTCGAATAATCTTTACAGAATCTTATAGGTATTTCATCTGCCCCGGACGCCGCTCCACTACTAAGCGGTTGTAGCTGCTTTTCAGTTCCGCGATCGGTTATCTCAATATCTGCCATTTCGACGTTCGCACGACGATTGAAAGCACGGACAGTGTTACGATCTCCCGTTGTGAAACAACTTCGGATGACCGAGTTCAGTATTTCGGCCATCTCTCTGTTATCTTCCGTTTTGGTGCCGGTGTGGTCGCTGAGAGAATGAATAGATGATTTTTGCCCACTTACTGATTTTACGTACGACCAAAAAATCTCTTAGAGTTTTCACTCATGCCGGTTGACAATGTCTTACTTTCAAAATCATTGAACGCTTCTCTCATTGCTCTCCTTACGCTCATTTTCGCTTCGTTCAGCTTTCGTTCGTCAGCTAGGTGGTTTTTACTTATCTTGAATCTGAGATGAAGTGCTCTTTGTTTACTTAGCGCTTTTCTAACAAGGCTATTAAATCATGGTGCATCTTTCTCATTCCTTAAAACCTTACTCGGAACAGACTTATCTAGTGCCTATAGAATGATGTCTTTGAATTTTTTCCATTTGTTCTCCACATCTTCGTCCTCATCACCGAATAATTGATGCTGACTGTCAGGTATTCTGAAATTTGTATCCTGTCACCTTTGCTGAGCAAATATATCTTCCTACCTTTTTTAACATCCCTTCTAGGAACCATCGTCATGAATGCTGTCACAGCCTTGTGATCACTGATACCCTCCTCTACGTTAACTGATTCGGTAAGTTCAGGTGCGTTTGTTGCCAGGAGGTCTAAGACGTTACCATCTTGAGCTGGTTCTCCATCTGCTCAAGGTGATTTTTGGACAAGACATCCAGGACAATGCCACACGAATCCCTGTCTCTGCCACCAGTTTTGATGGCATAACACTCCCAATCTATACCTGGTAAGTTGAAGTCACCCCCTGTTAGAATGGCATGAACAGGAAAATTACTAATGATATTCTGCAAGTCCTGTCTGAAGCGCTCTACAACTACAGATCCTGACCGAGGTGGTCTATAGAAGCATCCGATTACCATTTTTGACCGTTCTTTGATACTCGATTTACAAATGCATTTTCCTTTGGAAAATATCCCTGCGATCTGCGACAGAATAAACCTTCTTTTTGACGCAAAAAGAGACAGCCAGAGGTGCAACTAAACCGATGTTAATTTAGTCCGTGACTGGTTTCGGGCTGTGGCAAATCTCAGACCAACCAATGTTTGCCGAGTAAAAGGTCCGCCAAAATAGCAGTAAATAAAGTGCATATGTATGCATATGGCCGCAGCCACCATTCGTAAATCAATGTTCACATTAACTAACGTTAGGTAGGAACATACGCTTATGTACTCACTTTGTTCACTGCTGTTTTGACGTATAGTTTATTTGGCAAACTCTGGTTGATTTGAGAATGGGTGTAGCCGAAAATTCGTCACCGACTATATGAACATTCTAAACACACCTCTGGTTGGTAATAAGCGAATGGTATGATTACGTTGTGTGCACGATTCGCATAACGCAGTTGGACCAAACATGTAGGGAAATGTTCTATTACTCATCAAGGGTTTAGACTTCAGAAGAATAGCTGCCATTAATGTTTCTAAAATATTCCATTGAGGTAGGAAGGGGACGTCTTTCTAAGAATATATAGAAACTGTTCCCTGAAATTGTATTTATTGGAATCACTTTTTCACATGGTGGGTCATTACAATGCACAAGGCCAATCTCAGGTATCGCCTATCCAGACAAGAGGATCCTTGTATTAAATTAAGCTGTGTGTTATCTGCCCTCGCTGCTCTCGCAAGAATTTAACTACGAGTATGTTGGCTGTCTTCGTTCTCCGCTCAGGAGATTTATAAAAAGAATTCAACCAGCTTTTGTCTGAATTTTGGAGTTGGGTGAACAAAGTGTTCACACCAATATATCTCCTTTCCCTGTCGTCACGTCAGAGCCGGCCTCTGACTACACTCGAAGACGTCTCAAGGAAAAGTGCCTGTCACGCTGGGCAGTTGTGCGTCTCCTCAACTTAGCTTCCCTTCCCTCTGAGGGTGGGGTTGGATACCGGATGGGACAGCCAATGGCAGTTCTCTGCTGTGCCTTTCACTTGCGCTTGACTTTGACCAGGCCGTGGCGCTGCAGGCCATGGTGTTACAGCGTGGCTAACTAAAACTGGCATCCCCTCCAGTGATGCTTCCACCCTGTTTCTACGTAACATAAACATGCAAATTTACGTAAGGGAGTTACTCTCGTCGCTCTCTATGCCATGCGTATTAAATCTCAAACAAGTGAAATATTCTCACAAAAGTCCGTCCATGTTTCAAAACCAGAGTCTTGCAAGACTGTAAACGACACATGGAACTGAGGCACCCGACATATAACGTGTCCAGAATGCTGACACCGTACAACATCAATTTTAGTTGCAACTCTGGCTGTCTCTTTTTGCGTCACAATCAGTCAGTGAGTTGCTGTCCCACTATATCCAGCACACTAGAGTTATGTAAGCTTCTGTGCTGTATTTTCTCCATCTTCAGAACCTTAATAAAGTGCCACACTAAGAACTCCATGTTTCAGTTGCGATGGGAAGCTTGTTCTCGGAATTTTGTAAATTCGGTCCTTTCTATCATAGATAATGGTTCGTTGTATAGTGCAATCATATCTGTATTAAATAATAATATTTTTTGCGTTTTACATTGTGTACGTCCCAAAGCAACTCCTGGCATAGTTCTTTTTGTTGAAGATGAATTTGTATTGGGGGTGGCTGAAGACAATGAAGCTTTGAGGGAGGCTGTAGCTTTATTAACTGCTTAAAATTTATCTGGATGTTTCGTTGCCAAATGATTTTTCATACCTGAAGTACCTGTTAGGGAGAAAGAATATGTCGTTAGGATTAAGTTATATTAGATATTGTCTATTACTTCAAGTGGTTTCTTATAACTACATTTTGCAGAAACATGTACGTATCCCAAACAAAAATGAAATGAAATGAGCGTATGGCATCGTTGGCCAGGAGGCCTCATCTGGGGAAGTTCGACCGCTAAGTGCAAGTCTTATTCCAGTCGACGCAACATTGGGCGACTTGCGCGCCGGTGATGAGGATGAAATGAGGATAAGGACAATGATGTGTTGGCAGAAGAGCCAACACCGTGTTGCTAGAGGAGGCCGAAATGCACGCGTTTAAGCTCACGCAGACTGGCGTGAGGTCTGGAACAGTTAAAGGAGTTGAGTCTAATAAATAAAGTACGTAGTTGCTTGAATACTTAACTTTAATCCATAATTGGAGAACATCGCACTTGATGAAACATAATTACAATCTCAATATAAACTCGTAATGGCGCCTTGCTTGGTCGTAGCAAATGACGTAGCTGAAGGCTATGCTAACTATCGTCTCGGCAAATGAGAGCGTATTTGTCATTGATCCATCTCTGGCAAAGTCTGCTGTACAACTGGGGCGAGTGCTAGGAAGTCTCTCTAGACCTGCCGTGTGGCGGCGCTCGGTCTGCAATCACTGACAGTGGCGGCACGCGGGTCCGACGTATACTACTGGACCGCAGCCGATTTAAAGGCTACCACCTAGCAAGTGTGGTGTCTGGCGGTGACACCACAGACAACACAGCACCCAGGCACCGAGCGGAGGAAATCTCTAACCGGGCCAGGAATCGAACACGGGCCTGCTTGCATAGGAGGCGAGCATGTTACCACCCAGCTAATCAGGCGAACAATTTTAAATAAACCGAATAACCGACAAATAATACCTAGTTAACGGTATCAATTCTCATATCTATGGAAAAATACCTTGCTCATCAGTGTAATAAAACAATTCAAAAGAAAAGAGTAGAAGACAAACTAGGGCGTTGGTATGTATATCCTCTTTTTATTTCTTCACTTTCAATTCGGCCAAAAAAAAATAAATATAAGCAAAATTTTAATTTTCAACGATAATAACAAAATATTAGCATACGGGCGATCTCTTCTTTACCGATGACATTTTTTGTAATTTACGTTGCTATGAACAAATAATTTTCAGATATACATTACATTACGACAAGTTAAAGTATTCGCATTTCGTGAGAAATCAAATAGTTGAGTCACTCAATTGATATGTCATTCGTTCGCTTCACTTATGAACGACGATGCCCGAATTCACCCGAATCTGTCCGATCGTCCGATCGTCGCTCACACTACACGTTACGACATACTCCGTAGAATGTTCAGCCGATTGTCGACCGAACATCCAGCTAACAGTATGGCCGGACATCTGGTATGCGGCCCAACAGCTATCCTTTTCATCTCTGGTAATGACAGTACTGCTGCGATGTTTTCTTTCCCTAAATTTTGTCTTACCATAAGTTTCCTTGGTATTTTAGGGTTTCGTATACCCATGCACACATTCCTTGCTGGCAAAATGGATCCCACCCAAAGAAAATTATGTTTTGGGAACGGCTGTTTACACAGGTAACTTATGTTCAGTATGACTATTTAATTTGCTTCTAACAGTTTCACGTGTATACAGTTTCAACGCAAGTGAAAGATGTAAGGACAGTTTTGAGAAATCTGTTATTAGCTCAGTGAAAAGTATGAGAAACATTCTACTATTCTACAGCTGCAAAATTATAGAGTTCTATTTTCTTGAGTGTCTCAGGAAGTGTACTTTTAATTTGAGAAGGGTGGCATGCTTTGCGAATAAGAAACTATTGAGAACTGACGTGGCTGAAAACATATAACTTTGCAAGCAGTTGCTTTAGAAAGCTTCGTCATTTGAATGAATCAGTTTAATGCATTTAGCCTTGGCAGTGGAACGATCAGCTGTTCTTCTTCAAAATGAAGCTGTAATGATACCGTTTTCTCGGCATTCCTGTAGGCGATCAACTGGGCACAGTAGTAGCAATGATAATATCAGGAGCGTTAGCTCAGAGCGCCGTTGGGTGGCCATCTATCTTCTACTTCTTTGGTGGACTTTCCATTCTCTGGGGAGTGATGTTATTCTGGTTTGGAGGGAATACTCCATCTGGACACAAGCATATTTCCAGAGCAGAACTTACTTATATTGAAGAATCTCGGAAGGATGTCTCACGTGAAAGAAAGGTACGATACAACTTGTTTATTACGAAATACCTACATTTGTTGAATATGTTATTGCTGAGGGAGTTTTATGTATGTTGTTCACAGAAGTTTCCAACGCCGTGGGTATCAATTTTCACATCACTGCCCGTATTCGCTCTCGCAGTAGCCACTATGACGCAGTGCTGGGGATTCTACACGCTCTTGACAGAGACACCAACGTATTTGAGTAATGTTCTTGGATTTGACATTGCATCTGTAAGTAAAACAGTTTACATCATCAAATGTACTTGGATCTAAATTATGTGACAGAAGTTGTTGACTGAGTTTTCTCCACCCTTTGATCCATTGCACATATCAAAACTCTGAGGTGCTTTAGACTTTGCTGGTAACTTTTTAAATGAGCCTGGAAAAATCACAGATGTTGTGAAAATTACTGAAACTGTTACCGATAAACAAAGAATGAAACGTTGGCAGCTCCAGTTTACGTTGTCTAACAATGCAGTGAAATAAACACGTCCTAGATATAAACACATTTCACTCCATTCTAGCGGACGGACGAATGCCAGAATTTCTCAGTGTCTTAGCTGAAGCACCAAGAGTGATGAATATGACATTCTGTGTTGTCACAGCTGTATCAGTTGTGTTGCATGGTTCGAAAGGAGATGTACACTGTGGTGCAAAAGTCATGCGACAGCGATATGTACATATACAAATGGCTCTAACATCACGTATACAACGTTTAGAAGGGGAGTGCGTTGGAGGAGCTGTCATATGTGATTCATATGAGAATGTTTCCGTCGTGATTACGGCCGCACGACGGGAACTAACAGAGTTTGAAAGCGGAATGTTAGTTGGAGCTAGATGGGTGGGATACTGAGGCGTATCGCCGTATACCTATCTTGCCTTGGAGGCGGTTAAGTGGGAGATGTGTCTCAGAGCTGGATAGTGACAGATGGTGACGCGAGACTGGACGCGCACGTAGTTTATGTATCAGCCGATAGAGGACCGTATTAGTTATGGGGACTGTGATTTTAGTTTCGATTGTGCCCACTAGAGTGCACTACAGTGATAGAATGTTTTTCATAAACTGTTCTAGTATTTTCGTAAAGTGTTATTATGTCTTTTTGGGTATGTAAAATGTTATAAATGTGTTTTAGCAGTATGAATGATGCGTGAGTGTGGTTTAAGGTTAATACGAAGATAATTGTTTAACGAGTTATGTAGTAGGATTTAGTGTGGGAACATTTCGAAGAAGTATGGATATGGACAAAGGGGATTTTTGTAGAATAGATTTGTAAAGTAAGTTTATGGTAAAGGGAAAGTTAATTCAGGTATAAATAACAATAGTAAATAACGTAATGCATAAACAAAACTTCAGCATATTAGATAATTACGTCGGTAAAAAGTGCATTCATGAGGTTTACTATTTTGCGATTGGTTATTGATGAAAAGCGCGGACTGACGCTGGAGAATGTTGTTTTGCTATTGGCTGTTGAGTAAACTGACCAATGATAAAGCAATATTCTTCGAGCGCCTTTCTCTGCTGGTAGAGAAAACTTAGAGTATTCTAGAGAGGAGTCGAAGCCTAACCATGAAACAGTTCGGAAGTGTGTAGTACTAGTTCCGATGGAAATGATAAGTTTCCGGATCTAGCAGTGTTACATACATCAAAAGGGTGGTAAAGTGACGGTATAATTATTCCAATGGTTGTGTAGAAGTCTTGGAATTTTTAAGTGAATTTTGTGATGAGAAAAGAATTATATTCCGCGTGGCGTATTGAGCAGGTCGGTGTGTGGGGCGGTGGGTGGAATAATAGAATAAATGTTTTGTATTTATGCTGTTTGCCGTTCTCAACACTGGCTCTCTAACTACAATATTGGCAACCATAAAGTGATTAGCAAAACGTGAAGCCTGTAATTAGAATTCCTAGTGCCCACTTCATCTGAGAAATACATTTACAGCTACAGCTTATAGCTCTGAGGAATTAGGAGATTGTCTGGGATTCATAATCAAAAACCATTCTCTCTAAAATGTTCACTATATTCTGAAAGTCACAAAGCAAAAAGAATCCACACAATCCAACTACCAGAGCAGTTCAGAGTCTAATGCGCTGATGCCGCTTTAACTGTTCAAATTAAATGTTTAAGTGAATGCTCGCCATAATTTGATGATAATGTTCATCAAACGCCACGCTAATAATGGTAGAATGTCTGTCCTGCGGCGGCACGTGAAAATACGACATACGCAAACTAAAGTAGGTCATTAACGTCATCCCAAAATTAACACTTCACTCGAAAACGATTTCATGGTTATGCATATCCCGAGTAATTTACTACTGCATCCGAGGATGTTTATATCAACGATACCGACGCGACGTGACTCCCGGCACAGGTGGTGCGCTAATCAGCGTCTGGAGAGAACTGGGGCTTTGCTCATCTCGCGCAGCGTTCTTACATATAAAGCCGCGGTGCGGACGACTAAGGGAACGCCTGATCAAATCTGCTCTCCTGACTAGCCGCTGGGCTAGTAATGCACCACTTTAAGTTATCGAATAAATCATTGCTTCCTTTGCTGATGGCCGATGAAGCTTTTAATTTAATTGTGCAATCAGCACACAGGTAAGTAATCATAATAAAAGTCTGATGTGGCTAAGTCAAACATTTTGGGCGAGAGAATTAATTTAATTACACTATACGCAGTAGACGAGCTCTGAACTTGCTCTTTGGATGATTATAGCTGATCTTCCTTCTACTTAAATTTAAACATCCTAGTTTTATTTATTCGCCTACTTAATCTATCTTGCTTCCTTAATTTTTAAGATAAAAACCAGAAAATCATGAATTTCAACTAGAATATTAATTTGTGAGATCCAGAATACTGTTTCTACTAAATTATTATGCAAAAGGAATCTAAATATAAATTTTTAAGTTTCCAGCTCTTTTCTGTAGCGCCAATGATTTTTACAGAAAAACATCCATATTTCGAAAATGGTTAAAGTTATTGAACTGATATCCAACACATATTGATTTTGTATTACTCCTGACATGCTAGAAACGTTTCAGGTTATTTACTTCATTTTAAAGTATTGCGCAATATTTATGACATCAGAGCTAGGTACAACGGACTAGGCTGGCACATAATGGAAAGACTGATGTGAATTTTATAAGACGTGAGTATGCTGCTTCCTTACATCACCCTCTACTTAAATTTTTTGAATGTAAATGAAAAAAAATTAATTACAAAAAGGGAAGCAAGAGTACAGCTTAACTCCCTATGAAAATTAATATTGAAATGTAAACATATAGAAATATTAAAAGAAAACTTATTACCTACTTCAATTATTTAAATTGCTGGCATGTTCACTGCCTCTTAAGCAATATTATCACTCAAAATTTAAGCAAAATCAATGAAACACTTTGGCATACATATTGCCTTAGACAGACAAACACGTAAAAATATGTAAAATTATGAAAATGTTAAATCCATTAAATTGTCTTTAAATATTTTTACATACACAAATTCAAAGAAAATAACACACTTATTCATGATACATAAACAGATAATTATATCTTAGCAGTATTTTCTAAACCTGAAAGAAAATTTCACAAATCATGACAATTTCATTTTTACACACGCGGTTGTAGCCGCTTTGGCTGGCGTTCTACACTTCCATTCACAAGGGTAGAGGAGGGGAAGTTGCTATGGTGTGCGTCCCTCACGTTCATTCTACATTACATGGGGAAAGGGGAGGGTTCACTGTGAGTTGTGTCCAAGTCACTCCACACTTTCACACAGCTATCAGGCTGCCATTATCTGGTTTGTCCCATAGAACAAACAAAAAGAGTGCCTCAGACTCTGGGTCACAATGAAATGGGGATATATATATATATATATATATATATATATATATATATATATACATTTTATCTTTCAATATGTTACTGGAACAAAGTTAACAGGACTTTTTCAATTTTACTCTCGCAGTTACTTAACTGACACAAAATCGATAAACAAATGGCTCAGAACTCCGTTAGTCACGTTCTAGAGAAAATTTATGCTCAAGGCATATAATCATGAAACCTATTTGATCTCAATTTATTATTTCTGGGCCAGAACACTGAACCAATGCTCGGTACATTCTTGATATATTTGCATTTTATTTACTTAGCTGACTCATCTTCGATTACCTTATTCTTAGAGATAGTATGAGTATATTTGATTAGTAGTTGTCTTCTCAGTTTCTTTGTCCATGTGAGTAACTTGTGGTAATAGTACAGTTCTGAGTGTTCAAAACACACTACGTTTAGTTGACTACTAAATCCACTTATTGGTCTTCTGCTGCTGTGTCAGTTCCACATCTGCAATTATGTACTTACTTCATCGAAGTGTATTTATGCTGAGCTATAAATAATGTTTCACGTCTGCCATTATGTTACTCAATTATGTTGCTAGTGTATTTACTTATTTAACACTCGCTCCATTAACATTTAACTCATAGGATAGCACATTTATTTGATATCTACAGTGTATTGCAGCTGATCTGTTTGCTCACGTTGCAATCCATTTCCACTTGATTGGATGCTGAAACCACAGGTAGTCTCTCTCGACCTACCACTAAAGAGCATTAAGTAATTATGGCCGAGCGTAATGCTAATTTCCTTAAACCTATAGGACACCATGAGCTGCTCTGTCTCATCTAACATAAGGGTTCCTATGGTCGCATTCGCACCTCCAACTCATAACCTCAATACGTGTAGGTGTGTCCTGTCACACACTACACCAAATAACGGCCAGCTCCAACCTTATAAATATTTCAAGGACGTGTTCTTCACGTCTCAACCACAAGCACTGTTCAATTCTATTACACTGCCATTCCTTGCTACACAAGGTGAGTTCATTCTTACAACTTATCTGCATATTTTTCATAACACTAAGCAATCTCTTTTACCATTAATTAGTTATCTCTACAGCATACAATAGGTTTCACTGCCACTTCAGATCCTGCTTGTACACGAATTTGTATATCTTTTTAAATTACTGTTGGTGGACCATTTCCAATAAAACAACAACTTTGTACTTATTACCAGGGTTCTATACATACTTGTTACTCAAATACCTTTGTATCTTAATTACATCATACTTCTCTGTTGTTTATGTCACTGTTAGGTTTGTCACATTAGGTACTTTCTTCACTACTCGGTGGATAGAATGGTTACAGAACTCATGGCTTGATAGCCATGACGGAAAATTTTTGTATTGCAAAGAAGGAGTCGAAACTTTGGTGGATAGGAAAGATGAAGAATGAGTGAGACCTGAAAAGGAAAGAAGATCTCACATAGCTGGGACTGCACAACTGCCACACTGTGTAGAGGTTACAGAACAACTTCCTCCCTACAGAATTCATTGGTTTCAGAAAATTTTCGTATTGGAAAGAAGGGGTCAAAATTTTAGGTGGATAGGAAAGCTGAAGAGAGAGTGAGATCTGAAATGTGAAAGAAGATCTCACACAGCTGGGACTGCACAACTGCCACACTGTGTAGAAGTTACTGATCAACCTCCTCCCTACAGAATTCATTAGCTTAATGCTGGCTTGATAGTCATACCGGAAGATTTTAGTATTTGAGAGTAAGAACCGAAATTTTGGTGGATAGGAAAGATGAAGAATGAGTGAGACCTGAAAAGGAAAGAAGATCTCACACAGCTGCCACACTGTGTAGAGGTTACAGAAGAACCTCCTCCCTACAGAAAGCATTCACTACCTATGAACTTCTGTAGGTCGATCACGTTCCTGAGACCTAATAGCTTTTTCCTCTTAGGGTACTCTAGCCTATATGCATTGGCATGTGGTTTTCCTATGATCCTGAAAGGTCCTTGGTATACGAACATGAATTTCTTGGTTTCTGCATTTATTTTCTTTGATTTTTACTTGGTTTTGACAGGGACTAACTGACATATTTCAAAACTGGTGGGTACAGCTTTTACGTCATGACGCTTCTTCCTTTCCAATGCTCTTTTTCTTATATTTGCCCTAGCCTTTAACTTCTTCTCGTCTCTGGATATTTGCGTTAGAATAGGGAATTCTACCATATCTGCAATCACATTGTGCGGTTCTTGGCCAAACATCAATTCGCAAGGCGCAAAACCAGTTGCATCATGCCTTAAGTTGTTAATTACATTCTCAAAATACTTCATGTGCTCTGCCCAACTTGAGTGTTTCTGAGGACAATTAGTCCTGCAAAGCCTATTCAATTCTCTCATAATACGTTCACTCATATTTCCTTGGGGGAAATACGCAGATACTTTCAGATGTTTCACTCCGGCCTTATCCAGACATTCTTTAAATCTATCAGAAGTAAATTGAGGCCCATTGTCTGACAGCAAACTCTTCGGAACGCCAACGTTCATGAAGAAATCTTTTACGCCAGGTCGATTTGAAAATACCTTATGATGCCTTTTTAAAACCTGTCTCAGTTCTTCCTTCTGATTAGCTGAAATTTTATCGATTTCCTGCGATTTAGCTTCTATCTTGTCCAAAATAATTGCTTCTTCTCCTTCTTCTTCTGTGTTTAGCTTACTTTTACTAAGATTAACACCTTCGTCCCAATATCTCCTATTTTTCAGAACTCGTATAGCCAGCTCCCAAGTTTCATCATTAGTTACTACATGTTTATCAATAAAAGGTACCATAATTACTCCGGTTATCGGCAAGACCATTTTTAAGTGGCTTCTTTCAAAGTCAACAACACTCTGATATTTTGACAAGAAATCTATGCCAATTAAAACCTCAATACTAAGATTATTTACAATTAAGCATGGATGATCAATTAAATTACCATTAATATCAAAGGGCAGTAAAGCTTCTTGCTTTACCGTTTTTGACACCTTGCCAGTAGCACCAATTATTCTTAGTCCTCATACCCTCATTACTGTAAGCTTGTCTTTACCAGGTAATGCATCAAAGAAGGACTGAGATATCGCACTCACCTCACTTCCACTGTCTAAGAGACAACGTACACTGATACCCAACATATTCACTATTATTATAGGGTGGCTTATTCTAGGTTGTACAGGTTGTTCATCAAACTCATCCAATAGTTCCTTTTGGATTTGTCTCCAACTAAAGTGATCGACAACTGTCTTCATTACATTTAGGTCGAAGTGTGTAGGGGTTTCCTGAACTACCTTTTGAGCTGCCTTTTGCACTCGGTCTAGTAATTTCAAATCGAAACACCGCACGACTTCATTACATTTAGTTTGCTGAACATGACCCAAATTACTGTACTCTGAGCGATTCTTTGCCTCCAGACCGGGCATAACACTAGTTACAGATAAACCACTTTCACTATTATCGTCGGGTTCCTTCTCCAGTGACAACTGGTCACAGCTACTGGCTTCATCGACCCCCAACAGGCTATCCTCTACATTCTCACTTACCTCCTGTCCTAAATCTATTAGTACAGTATCAACATCCTGCACAGGCACTTTAGATAAGAGCACATCATCCTCATCGTAAACATAAGCATGAATTTCTTCTGCTTCTTCACCTGACAATTCAGTATTTTGTAGCTCTTCCCTACCATTACACTGCTGCGCCTTCTCTTTCTCTTCCCACTTAGAAAGCGTCTCTAACACGGTATCTATTAAATACTGTGAGTGATCTAATATTTCTGCTGTATCCTTAGATTCTACCGACCCCTCATCCACATGTTCAGTCTGAGTATTCTGATGTGTCTTACCAATTGCTGTAATTACTGGCTTAAGAAAAGTAACCGCCTGGTGAGCGCCAGTATCCTCATAGACGGGAACTAGTTTTCCAGCCTCTGCCTACTACTGTTACCTTTATTTGCATTATAGTTAACTGGCACAGCATTGCTTTCAACACTGTTGTTTTCTTGCTCATTTTTGTTAGGAACAAAATTACTACCATTTGGATGCCATTGTTGGTTCTGATGTTTACATTGCCATTATGCTTGTTCTTAAAATTACTACTAGTGTTATTAGCATTTCTGTTATTATGTGCTTGCTCCTCATTGGCAGCCACACACTCTACACGTTCCAAATATTCAATGAAACGATCCAGATTGTCTCTAGGGGCCGATATAATTCTAGTTTGCCAATACCATGGCAGTTTGGCTTCAAGACCTAGTATTATCATTTCAGGTTTTAATTTTTCGGCCAAATGTGACAAACGTGAGATCCATGACCTGGCAAACTCTTTAATAGATTTCTTGCTTGCATTGAATCGCTTTCCACTCCAAAATTCTCTCAACACTTCATTTTGCTTATTGCTAGACCAATACTCATTAATGAAAGCTGTTTTAAATTCCGCTAATTTTTTACACTTCAACATAACATCAGCTGACCAACGCATGGCGTCACCCGCTAAATGGCTTCTAATAAATGAGATTTACTCTCGTTCAGACCAAGTTGGTGGAATCACATCTTCAAAATCGTTCCAGAAATCTAGCGGGTGGATATTTTTATCTGGATCGAACCGCAAGAACTGCCGACACCCGATAAAAGCGGCGTTTGCAGCTACAACTTGTTGCATACTACCATTACCAGAAGTTACTGAAGCTACTTTACTCTCAATGTTAGCAATGTTAGTACTAACATTTTCTACTCTCATTTCAACATTATCTACTCTTTGCACAATATGAGTAGTATCAGTTTTGATTGCATCTACTTCTGCTTGACGTATGTTTACTTTTATATTAACATCTTTAAACCTATCTGAGCACAGTTCAGATTCCGCCTCGATCTTTTCTGTTAACTTGTGCTCCTGCTTCGCATCTTCCATTTGGAAGTCTTTGCGAACCTCAGCAACTTCGGATTTTACTGTTTGCAACCTTTTTCTTAATATCCTCATGGTTGTAATCAATTTTATAATTTAAACTGTCCAGATCCTCTTTCAAGTTGTTGCAGCCAGTCTTGAAGGAAGTTTCTAATTCAGCTTTATTGGATTCTAATTTATTGTCCATTGGCTCAAACCTTTTATTAAAATTGATTTGGCTGGCCACAATCCTGTTATTTACCTCAATTATATTATCAGATTTTAACTCAGCTGTCATTCTAGCATTACTGGCTGACATTTTTGCATTACTGGCAGCTATTGCTTGTAATATTACATTTAAATCAATAGCCCCAGTATCTTTGGGTTGCTCACTAGCTGGCTTTTTATCACACTCAGGTGATGAAAAACTAGCTCCAACACCAGAATCATCAAAACTAAATGAAACTTTTGATTGATCAGTCATATCTCACTTCTCATTTTTAAACTCTACCATCTCTGATGACTGTTTCATTATTAATTCATCAGAGAAACTATTATCCAATAACTTAACACTTTCTGATTTCTGCTTTACTACAGGGGTCTCTACTATTGAATCGTTGCCCTTTTTCACACTACTGTCAGGAGACACTAGTTCGGATTTCACTTTAACATTACTATTTTCATGCATATTTACACTTGAACCGTTGTCTGGATTTACAGTTCCTTCAACAGACATAGGTCCAGATTTAGGTTTAACTTCTGTTTCTTTTTGCGGTTCCATCACCGACAGTCTTTCAGTGCGGGTTAGTAAAAGTTTTAACAGCTTGTCACTTAACTTAGGTCCTTCTGCACGACTTATGGCGTTGCCGGCGCGGCGTACCAGGATTACTGATGTGAACCGGCGCATTGAACTGCAGACGGCACCTCGAGAACTGCTGTGTTGTGGGCGTAGCCCGCAACAGCAGACGCGGCTCCGGTCGCTCCGACGGATACTGTGGTGCGGCGAGACTGACTTCTCGTGATGCCAGCAGTGCAGCTAGACTCAGCGCCAACTCCGTCAATCCAGATGCGTTGTTAATCCAATTGCGTCGTCCACATGCACACGTAACACTGTCTATCACTGTTCCATTGCTCAGTTGCGTGTCGCATTTCACTTCCGAATCCGAATATTTAAAAATCACTTTCACTTTACCTCAGTTTGTTTCCCAGCCGATGCACCATATGTGGGGCGGCGGGTGGAATAATAGAATAAATGTTTTGTATTTATGCTGTTTGCCATTCTCAACACTGGCTCTCTAACTACAATATTGGCAACCAGAAAGTGATTAGCAAAACGTGAAGCCTGTAATTAGAATTCCTAGTGCCCAATTCATCCGAGAAATACATTTATAGCTACAGCTTATAGCTCTGAGGAATTAGGAGATTGTCTGGGATTCATAATGAAAAACCATTCTCTCTAAAATGTTCACTATATTCTGAAAGTCACAAAGCAAAAAGAATCCACACAATCCACTACCAGAGCAGTTCAGAGTCTAATGCGCTGATGCCGCTATAACTGTTCAAATTAAATGTTTAAATGAATGCTCGCCATAATTTGATGATAATGTTCATCAAACGCCACGCTAATAATGGTAGAATGTCTGTCCTGCGGCGGCACGTGAAAATACGACATACGCAAACTAAAGTAGGTCATTAACGTCATCCCAAAATTAACACTTCACTCGAAAACTATTTCATGGTTATGCGTATCCTGAGTAACTTACTACTGCATCCGAGGCTGTTTATATCAACGATACCGACGCGACGTGACTCCCGGCACAGGTGGTGCGCTAATCAGCGTCTGGAGAGAACTGGGGCCTTCCTCTTCTCGCGCAGCATTCTTACATATAAAGCGGCGGTGCGGACGGCTAAGGGAACGCCTGATCAAATCTGCTCTCCTGACTAGCCGCTGGGCTAGTAATGCACCACTTTAAGTTATCGAATAAATTATTGCTTCCTTTGCTGATGGCCGATGAAGCTTTCAATTTAATTGTGCAATCAGCACACAGGTATGTAATCATTTTTGTCTGACGTGGTTAAGTCAAATGCTTTGGGCGAGATAATTAATTTAATTACACTACATGCAGTAGACGAGCTCTGAACTTGCCCTTTGGAGATATGCTATCGCTATAGTTTTATAGTTATTCAGTTGAAACTTCTCACATCGTTATGATTATAGCGAATCTCCATTCTACTTAAATTTAAACATCATAGCTTTATTTATTCACCTACTTAACCTATCTTGCTTCCTTAATTTTTAAGATAAAAACCAGAAAATCATGAATTTCAACTAAAATATTAATTTGTGAGATCCAGAATACTGTTTCTACTAAATTATTATGCAAAAGGAATCTAAATATAATTTCTTAAGTTTCTAGCTCTTTTCTGTAGCGCCAATGATTTTTACAGAAAAACATCCATATTTCGAAAATGGTTAAAGTTATTGAACTGATATCCAACACATATTGATTTTGTATTACTCCTGACATGCTAGAAACGTTTCAGGTTATTTACTTCATTTTAAAGTATTGCGCAATATTTATGACATCAGAGCTAGTTACAACGTACTAGGCTGGCACACAATGGAAAGACTGATTTGAATTTTATAAGGCGTGAGTATGCTGCTTCGTACAGGTGGCTAAAAACTGTGACTGCATTTGGTACCGATAGACTTAATATTTGGTGAGCATTATCAATCAAAAATAATCAGTATTTTTGTAGCTATTACGTTTTCGGGAAATGCAACACCATAAACTTGCTAAAGTGACTGAAAGGGGTTATGAGTGACTGTGTTAAGACTAGCACAGGCTTGGCAGTGATACTTGTTCACCTAAGTTTCAGAATATATTAATTGAGGACAAAATTTCCAACCTTTCATTTCGTGTGGAAACTTTCTCCCGAAACGTAGATTAGTGACTTAAATTGCAGCCTGGTTCACGTCGAAGTACAGTAGGTTTCACTCGGCTTTCCTACTGATGATCTGCTGAGACAATGTTCACAGGTAGGTGCAGGTCCGTCGTAAAGGGACAGAAAGGACCGCGCCATCGCAATACTCCATTTCAGAGATCGTTAGGGAATTTAATGTTCCGAGATCCACAGTGTGAAGAGCGTGCCGTGAATACCAAATTTCAGGAATTAACTGTCACCAGGGACTACGCAATCACTTAACGACCGAGAGCAGCTGCGTTTGTTTAGAGTTGTCAGTGCTAACAGACAAGCAACAATGCGTGAAATAGCCGCAGAAATCAATGTGGGACGTACGACAAAAGTATCCGTTACAACAGTGCGATAATGGACTTTGGGGGCAGACGACCGACGCGAGTGCCTTTGCTAACAGCGTGACATCGCCTGCAGCGACTCTCCGCGTCTCGTGACCGTAATTGTAGCGTTCGAGTATGGCGCAGACCCCATGAAGCCATGGCAGGTTGTCCACAAGCACTGTGCAAGCAGGTGGTGGTTCCGTAATGGTGTGCGCTGTGTTTACGTGGACTGAAGTGGGTCCTATGGTGCAAGTGAAAGACCATTGGCTGGAAATAGTTTTGTTAGGCTACTTGGAGGCAATTTTCAGCCGTTCATGGACATAATGGTTCCAAAAAACGATGTCATGTCACTGGGCCACAATTATTCGGGATCGGTGTGAAGAACATTCTGGACAATTCGAGCGGCTGATTTGGCCACCCAGATCGACCGAAATGAATCCTACCTGAATTTTATGGGACATAATCGAGAGGTCAGTGCGTGCACATTCTGCACCTGCAACACTTTCGCATTTATGGAGTTCTCTAGAGGCAGCATGGCTGTGTATTTCTGCAGGGATCTGCCAGCGACTTGGGCCGCGCGGGGTAGCCGTGCCGTCTCAGGCGTCGTGTCACGGTTCGCACCGCTGCCGCCGTCGGAGGTTCGAGTCCTCCCTCGGGCGTGGGTGTGTGTGTCTGTCCTTAGTGTAAGTTAGTTTAAGTTAGATTAAGTAGTGTTTAAGCCTAGGGACCGATGACCTCAGCAGTTTGCTCCCATACTCCTTACCACAAATTTCCAAATTTCCAACGACTTGTTAGTCCGTGCCACGTCGAGTTTCCGGGTAAAAGGACGTCCTCTATGATGTTGGGAGGTACCCCAAGACTTTTGTCACCTCAGTGTAGTCTTAGTACACTTTCGTAACACTTTATGTTGTAATACTTAGCGCTCGCATCAACATCCACCTCTACAGAAATAATAAATCGCAGGAAAAGGAGTTATAACTATGTTTTAAGTTACTCTGGGCGATCAATATCTTGTACACTCAGCAGAAAAAGAAAAAAAGTAACAGAACCCACTGTAGACAAAACGGAAGAAAATTCGATCCATTTGGCAACAGCAGGGGAGAAACTGGTTCAGACAGAGAAAGTGAGCCGTTGATTCAGGAACTGTGGGATATTCTACACTCACTCTGTAGCTGAATTTCCCTACGTGCATGACAGCTGATTTGACTGAATGGAAGAGAGAATACCTATTGCATATGAGACAGATTACAGACCTGACTGAACGTTCGAGAAACGATGAATGCAACTAGGTATCGACATATGTGAGACACAGAGGTTATAAAACTTTTAAGAATGCGTTTATAACGACTCACTTTCTGTCTTTCTGTCTTATCTGTTTAACTCCATGTAACCAAAAGTGAAAGATTTGTGGAATGCTGATTAACGCCAAAGAATTACCAGCCGCGACTGTATCGAATATTGTAATTATGGAGCATACTGCCTCACGTCTATTTTCTCGCCGCGTTGTGTTTTGGGGAAAGAAGCTTAGCTTAGCTTTTTTCCGTTTCAGCGAATAAATTCACTAGAAAGAAATTAGGAGAATGTTTACCCAAAACATGCAGTCGAATACGAATAACGAGATAGGTGGCCTTACTGCACGTAAGCTGCACTATAATCTAAATATTTTTCTTCTTACGGTGCCTTATGTCAGACACCACCAAAATAAATATCCGGAGAGAAATTTTTCTCGCTTACACTCTCCACTCCATTAGCCTTTTACTCCATTCTCCCAAAAATAATAAAAAACACTAAGCACTAACTGTTTAAATTATTCAAACATCCCTCTTTTAATTTTTTACTATTCATTACTGCCAATGTCTATGAAATAGTTCAATTTCAAATCCCCTTTTTCATCACCCATCCTTCACATTCACACCATCTCTGCCTCGCCTTCTCTGACTACCCAAACATAAATGGAAAATACGTCTTCTTTCCTTATTTTTAAAACTCTTTTATGTTTTACTTACACGATTCTCCCTGTTCCTTGCTATCTTTCTCCCTTCTTCCCTCCTATATCTCTCCCTCTCTCTCTGTTTCTCTCTCTGTCTGTCTCGAGCCTCACTCCCACACCCTCTCACTCTCTCTCTCTCTCTCTCTCTCTCTCTCTCTATCTCTCTCTCTCCCCCCCTTTTTCTCCGTCTTTCGATTCAATGGTATAAGACAAGTCATGGCTTCCAGAGAGACGCAGGAAACAATGGTTAATTTAGGAAGCATATCGAATTCTCAAGGCATATTTGTGGGGATTGAAGAAGTTACTCTTTGGATACAATCAAAGTCTAAAAGCTCTAAGTTATGTCCCTTTACACGGGATGGGGGCTCAACGACGGTTTCTGACTTCCTAAGGCGGATGCTGTTGCTTACTACAGATATGAGAGACTTTACAAAGGCAACGGTCGGCAGTGATGGCTTATCGGAAATTTTGTAATTCCAAGCACAGTCTCCACGAGACTTGGAAGAGACTGATAACAGAAGGCAGACTCATCGTGTACATAACTGGCCGTCAGAGGCTTCTTAAAAAGGGAATGAACAACACTGTTTCAGTGAGGACAGATATGTTTTTGGTTTAATCTGACTAGTGGATTTTTTCAATTTGATGTTTTGAACGTTGGACCTGAATTTTTTTTCCCTGCGATTTTTGATTACATTGCTATGTAGGTAACTCGAACGTGATAGCAATGGACACTGAAGTGATAAAAGTCATGCGACACCTAATATCGTGTCGGACCGCCTTTTTCCCGGTGTAGTGCAGCAACTCGTTGTGGCATGGACTGAAAAAATTGCTGGAAGTCCCCTGCAGAAATATTGAGCCATGCTGCCTCTATAGCCGTCCTTAACTGATGAAGTATTATCGGTGCAGGATTTCGTGCACCAAAAATATTCGATGGGATTCATGACAGGCTAACTGGGTGGCCAAATCATTCGCTCGAGTTGTCCACAATGTTCTTCAGACTGATAACGGACAGTATTTGCCTTGTTACATGATGCATTGGCATCCATAAAAATTCCATAGTTGCTTGAGAACATGAGGTCTATGAATAGCTGCATATGGTCTCCAAATAGCCGAACAAACCAGAGGGCACATTCCACTATTGAGCCACCACCAGCTTGCACAGTGCCTTGTTGCCAACTTGATTCCTTAACTTAGTGTGGTCTGTGCCACACTCGAACCACACCGTTAGCTCTTACCAACTGAAATCGGAAGTTATTTGATTAGGTCACGGTGTTCCAGTCGTCTAGGTCTAACCGATATCGTCACGAGCCCAGAAGAGTCGCTGCAGGCGGTGTCGAGCTGTTCGCAACGGAATTCGCGTCGATCAACTGCTGCCATAGTCCATTAATACCAAATTTTGCCGCGCTGTCCTAACTTTCGTTGTACGTCTCACGTTGATTTATACGGTTATTTGACGCAAGGTTGCTCGTTTGTTAAATATAGGAGCCTAATCTACGCAAACGCTGCTGCTCTCGATCGTTAAGTGAAGGCCATCACAGATTGCGTTGTCGGTGTTGACAGGTAATGCCGGAAATTTGGAGTTTGCGCCACACTCTTTACACTGTGGATCTCGCAATATTAAATTCCCTAACGATTTCCGAAATGAGGTATCCCATGCGTCTACCTCAACTAACATTCCGCGTTCAGGGTCTGTTAATTCCCGTCGTGTGGGCATAGTCACGACGGAAACCATCTCACGAGTCACCTGAGTACAAATGACAGTTGCACCAAAGCACTGCACTTTTGTACTATTTGTACGCGATGTCACCGCCATCTGTATATGTGCATAACGCCCATGACTTTTGTCGCAGGTTCGAATCCTGCCTCGGGCATGGAGGTGTCTGATGTCCTTAGGTTAGTTAGGTTTAAGTAGTTCTAAGTTCTAGGGGACTGATGACCACAGCAGTTAAGTCGCATAGTGCTCAGAGCCATTTGAACCATCTTGACTTTTGTCACCTCGCCGGCCGGTGTGGCCAAGCGGTTCTAGGCGCTTCAGTCTGGATCCGAGTGACCGCTACGGTCGCAGGTTCGAATCCTGCCTCGGGCATGGATGTGTGTGATGTCCTTCGGTTAGTTAGGTTTAAGTAGTTCTAAGTTCTAGGGGACGGATGACCTCAGATGTTGAGTCCCATACTGCTCAGAGCCCGTTGAGCCATTTTTTGTCACATCAGTGTATTTCTCCGATTCAGTGATCGGATTTTCAAATTTGACAAGTGTAACCTGTTTGTTACAGAGCTGATGACGTTTTGTTGCTTTTGTCTCGCGTGTCGCGTGTCCTTGTCTAAGCTACATAGACGTATAAAACCTAAGGACGAAAGTAACTTTCCCATGATTTGTCACTACGAAGTAAGATAGCTCGATGAAACTTGGACCATACATAGAAAGAACAGCTGCAGTAAAGTGCAGAAGGTAACTGAAGGTAATAGGCTATAAGACGATCAGAAATGACTTATTCTAGTCACTGCGATTCGTGATGGTCCCCTGGACATTACAAAAGGTGGGACGTGTTGCTTAATTGGGTATGTGAACACCAGGGATGGTAGTGTATGCTCTGTAACGTGTTGCCATGCTGGCCATGCTGGCCACAAGGTTGGTAAGGAATCGTTCGATCACTCCACCAGCGCCGCTGGCAATGCTGGAATGCTGGATGGTCGATTTTGCACGCGGACGAGATGTAATACGTCTCCCCCAATGCATCCTGCACGTGCTCGATGGGATTTAAGACGGGGCAACGATCAGGCCAGTCCATTGCACGACTACCCTCTCGTTGCATGAGCTTCTCCAACTGCCGTGTTCGAGGCGGTCTCATTTGTCATCCACAAAAATGAGGTCAGGGCCGTATCCATCATTATGTGGACGCACATAGGGAACGAGCACAACGTCAAATAATGACATTAACAAGTGAGTGTACTCTTGTCAAAGATATGGAGGACGTCACACCCATGCAACGCTGTTCCTGCCCACGTCATAGCACCTGGACAAGCAAAACGTCAATGCTGCGCGTATACTCATATGACGAGAGCTGGGAAGTCGGAGTGCATGGGGAAAGTTGTCGAATAGGAAGGCTTTGGTGGTCCTGGTGTTATGGTGTGGGGAGGCTTAATGTCTCATTGGCGTACTGACCTCCACATCTTTGAACATGGTACACTCGCCGGTAAAGGTTACTGTGACACTGTACTCCTCCACATGTGCGTCTTTTCGGTTGTTTATTGACCCTTGACTTCATTTGTACGGATGACAATGCGCTACCGTATCGAATACCGCAGATAGAGCAGCTCATGGAACGAGAGGATAATTGGCGAATAGACTTGTCTGTTCGTTCCACAGACTTACATCCAATCGAATATGTGTGTGATGCGTTGGGAAGATGCACTGCCGCAGGTCTACATGCACCATTGACCATTCTGCATTTGTCAGCCATGCTGGTGGACGAATGGGACCCACTACCACAAGAACTCCTTATCAGACTTGTGGTTAGCATCGGGGCACGTTGCTGAGCATGCGCTGCCATCTGTGGTCATCACACACTCTACTAAGAACTGTATACCGCAGTTTGTAAGGTCCAGGGGACTACCACGAAACGCAGCGACTTCTTTGTTATTATTTTCTTTGAATGAAGGTGTCATTTCTGTTCGTCTCATTGCGTATGTCCTTTAGTTGTCTATTGTAGTATACTGCAGTAGGTCCTTCTACGTTTGGCCCAAGTTTCCTTTGAGTTGTGTCATTTCACAATGGGACGTCACACAAAACTTATCTTCGTCCTTAAGTTTTGCACAGTAGTCTGTTTCGTTCATACTCGAATGTTGGGAGTTGATCTGGGTTTGTCGATAAAATTTTTACGTAATGACATAATTGCCTCTTGCAGTGAGAAATCACACCTTATAGCCCTAGGACTGCATTGATGCTAGCCACTGTATCCACATAGAAACGTGGGAAAACTAACAGGCACAGTGAACTTGCTTTGGCACCTATATGATTAATCTGTTCCACTGTCATACCTACTAAAGCCATTGCTTTAGTATTTTTCGATATCATAATGACTTCTAGCAGCGGCGTCGTTAGTCACAACATCTACTTGTCTTTCTCTCACATTACATTTATGGGACCGTCTCCCCCACCCCGACCCGCCCAAGAAATTGTTTAAATAAGCTAGAGCCGATGCCCAATGGCATTGGAAGACAGTTTGGTGTTCCCAGGACCCATCTCAAAAGGAATATTCTACCTTCATTGTAGCCTCAAAGCCTTTTCCCTGGTTCTAGGCGCTACAGTCCGGAGCCGCGCTGCTGCTACGGTCGCAGGTTCGAATCCTGCCTCGGGCATGGGTGTGTGTGATGTCCTTAGGTTCGTTAGGTTTAAGTAGTTCTAAGTTCTAGGGGACTGATGACCACAGCAGTTGAGTCCCATAGTGCTCAGAGCCATTTGAACCTTTTCCCTGGTTTTTGTGGTGCTGAACACTTTGAGGTTTGAAATCAGGTGATTTCTTTCGTTTACCATCGAACATTTCAGCTACATTTCTCCTTGATTTAGTTGCAACAGAGAATCATATTCACACAACATTTCATTATATTACGTCCAGTAACACAATTTACACACTCTCCATGTGGTGTGGAGTGTTCAATTGTTTATTACTTCCACAGCGAAGTCTAATACTTCTACAGAACGAATTCAGTTGTTCACCTTTTTAAAAAATCGCTAATTTTCACTCAATAATTAGCCAAGTTCGCATTCACAAAAATTTAAAATTTTGTGGCTGAAGCAGAAAAATGTCGGGATTAATAAGTGCCTAACACAGGAATTTCAGATCTATAAGATAACTGATCAAGGCTGTGAGCAGATTATGATGCAGTGGTTTTCTTAAGATTCCTTTGCTGATATTCTGTCTGGGAGCTTATAGTTCGATTAAACTAGAGGAATAACGGAGATGAAGTATTTTGCATTGTGTTGTATTGAACTGGGGAGCTAGAAACGACGGAGAAGCTTCGTCCCCGCCGTAGCCTCAGTGTTACACAACCCCACAACAGCCTACAGCAGTCTACTCACCCCGCCGCCGCCCCACACAGAACCTAGAGTTATTGTGTGGTTCTCCCGCCAGTGGACCTCCGGGGAACGTCTCACACCAGACGAGTGTAACCCCCAATGTTTGGGTGGTAGAGTAATTACGGTGTACTCGTACGTGGAGAAAGTGTTTGCGCAGCAAACGCCCACATAGTGTAACTGAGGCGAAAAAGGCGAACCAGCCCGCATTCGCTGAGGCAGATGGAAAACCGCCTTAAAAACCATCCAGAGACTGGCCGGTACACCGGACCTCGACACCAATCCGTTGGGCGGATACGTGCCGGTGACCGGCACGAATTCCCGACCAGATTTTTTTTTTTTTTCATCTTTCATTCCTTACCCTGAAGGGATGAGGCGGGCACATGGAGAGCCTATTGCTCTTTGGTGCCTTATATTAACTTAAGGTATGCTGTGGTGACACTTCTTATTTGGAGAAAGGGGGTATGGATTTTCTAATATTATCATGAGACTCATCTCGTATGTCATCGCTTTCTGTCGCGTGGGAGGGTAAAAAGATCGTGGTATTTGCCCGAGTGTTGAGGGAAACCTCCCTAAAACCTCATCAAGGATCTGTTGAATTTTCTGCTCCTTGTGTTTAGTTGTTTTATCTTCTTTGGTGTCTGGTTAGTGTGTGGTCGTGTTTTTCGTTCTTGTTTTAAGTGTCGTCTTCCTATTCTGATTCATCCTCCTGAAGGTGTTTTATAATGTCCTCTTGTACGTCGTTGTGGGTGAAGTTTGTTTCTGCATTTGTATCTATTGCCTTTATGCTGGTTTTGAATACTATAGGTGGCTAGGGGTATTTTGTTTTTGGGTAACTCAGGACTGTGTAATTTCTTAGTAAAATGTCTGTTGTGGCTGTTATATTCTGTAATCTGTTGGTGCCAATTTTGGCGGTTAGTACTAGCCATTTTTCCTTAAGAGGTGCACTTGTGCATTTCTGTATACTAATTCATTTCGGGTCCTGAGGTTCATCTGGCCTGCTATCCTTAGTATTTTTCTTTGTGTTGCCATTATCCTCCGAGTCACAGTTTTGTTTGCCATCTATACTGGAGCAGGGTACTCTAGTATGGGGCGAACAAAAGCTGTGTACGTGTAGATAATTGTTTCCTTTTTGGCTCCGTTTGTCCTGCCTCTGAGTAGGCCTGTACGGCTGGTCCCGGCGGAGGTTCGAGTCCTCCCTCGGGCATGGGTGGTGTGTGTTTGGCCTTAGGATAATTTAGATTTACTAGTGTGTAAGCTTAGGGACTGATGACCTTAGCAGTTAAGTCCCACAAGATTTTACACACATTTGAACATCTGAGTAGCCGGAGTAGGTTTAGTCTCGTTTCAGCTTTTGTCGTGATGTCCCTTGCGAGTGCCTCCCATGGCATCTGTTTGTCAAGGGTAATACCAGATATCTTGCAGTATTTTTCGCCTTTATGGTTTGTCCCCATGGTTGTAATCTGCAGCCTTCTGTGTTCTGTTGGCGTGTGCGAGCGCGTTTATGTTTAAAAAGAATAAGTTGTGTCTTGGCAGCGTTTGGTTTGATCTTCCATTGGCTGAGCCAACTTTCTAGTAGGGATAGGTAGTCTAGGGTTTGTCTATTGGTTTTCTGTGTTGTTGGTGCATGGCACTAGTACGCTGTGTCGTCTGCGTACAGCGTCAGACCCTCGTTCCACTTGTTGGGTTGTGGGATGTCTGCCGTGTATAATGTACAAAGCAGAGGAGAGATGATGGCTCCCTGTGCGACTCCCGCTTTTGGCATAAAAGGGTCTGATTCCGCATCGTTGACGACGACCTTGGAAGGGCGGTTTTCGAGGCTGTTCGACAAGAGTGTGTTGATCTTCGCAGGTACACCCATTTTTAGTAGCTTGTAATATAGACCTTTGTGTCACACTTTGTCGAACGCCCTTTCGATGTCTAAAAATATGGCAGCGGTGCAGTCCAGAAGGGTTAGGCCTTCGGTGGCGTCGCTGCATAGCTGCACTGTAGGGTCTATGGTTGCATGATTCTTTCTGAACCTTGACTGGCAGTCAGGTATTAGGTGGTTCTTGTCTGCAGAGGTAATTAATCTGCTTCTCATTATTGTTTGAAAGACTTTCACTAGTTCAGGAAGCAGAGTGATGGGATGATATGGTCTGGAGTCATTGGGTGGTTTCCCTGGTTTGGGAAGCATTACAATTTTCGCTTGTTTCCGTTGGACTGGGACATTGCCTATTTTCAAGGTCGCATTGTACAGAGTCTTGAGACAGTTGATCAATGTCTCTCTGGGGGCTAGGCGTATCTGGTTTCTTTTGATGCCATCTTTTCCCGGCGCGCGGTTTTTTTTCCTTTTAGAATGGCTTCCTCCACTTCCGAGTTCGTAGTTTCTGCTGTGAGCGCTGCTTCGGCTTCTGTCGGTGTAACGAGGTTGTTTGTAGTGTCTCTAGTTCAAGTACTTACTTTTCCGTGTCCAAATTTTATTTTTCCAGTAGTTAGCCACCGCTTCGGCTTTGTCGTTGGCTTGTAGCAGCTCACTGAAACTGCAGGGCTCCGGCAGTAGTCGGCACATGAGCACATGTGCCTCGTCTTGTACCTCTCCGCATCCGCAAAGAACGTCGTCATCGTTAGTCAGCAGTCCCCACTTGCACAGATTAGTTTTGCATCTGGGTTCACCAGCCCTCAGCCTATTTAGTGTTCTCCACACTGTATAAGGAAGTTTGTTTCCAGGTGCCATTTGCTCTTTTGGTATTATATGCAGTGCGGTTTGTTCATTCTCCCATTTACGGACTCCATTATCTTCCTGTGAACCGTGAAGGATCTTGGTTCTTGCAATAAAGCTATTTCTAGACTTAAGTCTCCGAGCCTGAGTGACGTGCCCGTTCAGTGGGCGTCGAGAATCTGTTTCTTTCTTTGTTCTCTCAGCGTCTGCTGCCACCTGCCTTCTGATCTTGGATGGGGCAATTCCAGCAAGTAAGTCTGAGACAGCCTGTAACAATTCGCATTGTCTCATTTACACTTGCATCAACCTGTTTAGCATGTGGAGATGCTTCCCTTACTGGCGCTGCATAGTCTGCTGCAGAAACACACAGAGCAAGTGCTGATGTTCTCAGTACTGATGGTTGAGCTCCACATTCATAGTTTGTCAGCCTGCGGATGATGTTATTCCTGGAGCAGACTTTAGCCTTGGTGTTTTGACAATGCTGCTTGAAGGAAAGCGTTCTGTCAAGTACAACCCCAAGGTATTTAGGTGTTGGACAGTGTGTTTGCTTCTTACCTTGCCATGTAACGTCGGGCTCAACTCCAGCATCTCTACTGTGCAGATGGAAAGCACATACTTGGGTTTTTGTCAGGGTTTGGCTTGAGGTGATTGGCGTCGTAGTATTGAGCCAGTTCTTCAAGCGCTCTAGAGAGATTTCCAGATGTTGCATCAAAATTGGACCCCTGGACCACCACAGTTGTGTCATGAGCATATACGAACAGTCTTGCATCTTGAGGTATAGGTTGGTCATTAGTGTACACATTATAAAGGATGGGAGAAAGTACACTTCCTTGTGGTAAGCCATTCTTCTGCAGTCGCCATCTACTGTTCTTACCATTTAGGGAGACATAAAATCTTCGATTCTGCAGAAGAATACCAATAACCATCGTCAACCTACAGTCCCCTGTGAGGTAATATAATTTGTGCAATGGCGTTTTGTGGTTTACCGTGTCGTATGCAGCAGTAAGATCTATGAAAGCTGCTCCAGTTATTAATTTTTTTTCAAACCCAACTTCTATATGTTGCGTCAGATTAAGTATTTGCCCACAACAAGATCTTCCTGGTCTGAAACCGGCTTGCTTCTTTATGAGAGTGGTCAAGTGTGATCTCTCTTTCGTGTGTTAAGTCGAACTTTGGGACAGTTGGGAAGATTTGAATTTCGTCGAGAACTTCTCTGAATGTGTTTGCATTCTGTGTATCATCTGTTATGATATTCCCATCGTGGTAGAGGGGTGGATCTGATCTGTGGTGGATTCCTGTTGCTTTCCGAAAGGTGTGCCAATGTCTGCTTGTTTGTCTATGATCTAGATTTTTGCTTATTTCTGCCCATTTGTTTGATCTGAACTCTTTCAGCTGCTGCTTGATCAAGTTGTTCAGTCTATTCCATTCTCGTTTATATTCGCAGTCGGCCTTTTGCTTGAAAAGTTTGTAAATACGTATTTTTCCTTTTATTGCGCTTAATATTCTCCGCGGAATTCGGTCCGCGTCGGGTTTTATGATTCTGATTGGAGCGTTGTTTGTCGTCGCGTTCGTGATTGCCTGCATAATGTCGGTGTTGTATTGTTCTAGTTCTTCGATGCTTGTGATTTCTTTGGTTGGCAGTAGGCTTTTCGTAAGTTCCTTTTCGTAGTTTTGAACGTTTAGATTTTTGATGTCAACTATGGATTTTCTATTTTTGTTGCTTTGTGGTGAGTGCATCAGGTGGGTTCGTATTATTAACGGCAGGTGTTCTGACAGCAGTGCTTTAGACTGCACAGCTAACTGGGCGAGCTCATGTGAAGTACACTAGTCCTTCAGTCAGACTGGAACCAACAGCTGATACAGCGATCAGTTTAGACAGTGGCCACATTACGACTTTGCTGGGGAGGTACTGTTGAAGTGTTTGAAATGCCGAAGACGAACTGAGATAGCTCTTAGACAGATTCAGTTTTCTCCACATATTATTGTTCACTAGCTTTTGCTCAGATGAAAAATTTCGGTGTCGCTTACACAGGGTATTACTTGTATAAGTGCAGATATTTCTATTGGTCACTGAGGACAGTGTGCTGAACAACATTATATCAGTATTTCCTTCATTTGCAGGCTAATAGGAGTAGTTTGTTTTTAGGCTGGTTAGTACCTCCAAGTACATGTGGCAACAAGAAGTCATTAGTGCTTATTTTCCCCTGGGCAGCAGGTTAGATGTTCAACTGTGGACATGTAGACGCAAAGCGGTTAGTCTATATTGACAGGAGTAGTCCACTTAGTGCTGCAATTACGACCATGCAGAAAACGTCTGGTCGTAAAGTTTCTGATGTGTTTGTGGGAAGAGCGTTCGACATAGAGAAAAGCAACCAACACCCCGGTGTTCGTACAGATTAAGGTAGCATACATAAAAATACCCGCACTTATACCCGTTACACTATTGACAAAACGAAACCAGAACGACAAATAGGAATGAAAACTAGGAATCACACAGCTGACATCACTTGAAAAACCTGACAGATTCGTAAGAAATCGAAAAATGGTGAGGCAACTGATCAAGATGATATGGGAGAGGAGAAAATAAATATCTCAGTACCAAAGCAAAATATGTTGCTTCCATGAGCTTTCCTGTGCTTATTGGCCCCTAGATGACGACATTGTCCCTCATACGTGTCACGACGTCCTCTTCGAGACGTGCTGTAATAGCTTCTGGTCATAGTCGCCATCGACATCGCAGAGTCCCAGTGCAATATGGCTGAGGCCTCACTACATGGCACTCTCATGGAAGACGATTCAGGTTGGCAGTTGGTGCTGCAATGTGGGGAGACTAACCAGATGCTGTTCATATGTAATGTCAGATTACCATAGTTTTCACCAGTAATACATACTGATAGATATTAGCTGCAGTTTACCTTGAAATAAGTAATCGCTGTTAACTATACAACTTAATTATTCGTTCGTAATAGATTTTCTATCGCTTATTGTCACTATCTTTGATTGTCAGGGACGGAAGAATGGAAGCATGTTTTCGAAACCTATTATTCGCATTTACCTTAGCTGTTAATTTAATTTTCAGAGCAAAAGGGGAACACTCATCCAGAATGCCTGTAACAAGATGCTGCTAATGTAGGTGCAAAAGTACAATTTCGAATGATTTATCACAAGATGACAAATTATCTTGGAACATGTTACCCAGTTACTGAATGAGTAATATACGCTACCAGAACTCCATGATGAGCGATCTTGATTAGTCTAGAATTGTTTATTGTTGTCTGAAGTGCAGACTTCATTGAATTAACGTAGAATGTTACACAACATTTCATGACACTGGGAATCTCGTGCCTAACTTAAAAGGTACGAAAAGGTCGTAACACGGACCAAGTCTTGTTTTTGGGTCAAACTCCCGGAGTTACATACTAGTAGTTTCTCTTTTGACATACGATGGTAAAAGCTATTCAGAGGACTACTGGCAACAGCGATTTAGTATCTTGTGAGTGTAGTCATAATCGGATACTGTGGTAATTCTGCGACTTTGCAGAATTTAATTTACTAACCTATAGGAACGGATTGGTGTAGTAGTAATTTGTCCATGGCATTTCCTGAATCGTAGTTCAAATATGATTTCCCTTTACAGTGCGACGAGCTATGGGAGTTTCAAAGAAGTTAACGAAGTAGGGTTGAGTTTGGTACACAAAGATGGATGCCTCCGTTTGCTTATAACCATTAATGATATGATACCACTTTCTTCGGCTGCTTTGGGCTTGATGTGAGTGTCTCCTGTGACGTCATGAGAATTATTCTGACATTCACTGTGAGAGAGTTACTTGAGCCATAATCAGAACGCAGAACGATTTATGATCGTGCTTTTAGGGACGTAGGAGGCCAGACTAGCACCGTGGCCGGTGGGTGCGGCAAGATGACAAACAAATTGTAGCTGTAGTGCCGATCTGAGGAAATGCGTAAATCTTAAAATATGTCAGCTACTGCTGAGAACTCACTGAATCGACGAATCGGTTGTTGTTCCTCGTCGATGACAGAAGTGAGGTCCCAGGGGCCAGATGGACACAGGAAATGGTGTTTAAGTTCGGCCATAGGTATTGGCCAAGTTCATTTCGGGCACAGGGATACTTTGTGTGGGTGCTGAGTTTTATCACCAGTACCCGACACATTATAGTGCACGTAGACAGAGGAAGATGGTGTTATTAATCGAAGGCAGCCTTGAGGAAATAATTAGTATTTCGAATTAATGTCTGATGTGAGGTACGTGGAACTGAGAATAAATCATATTATTTGGTCACCGCTGCGTTCTTATTCTGCTGAAATTGCTGATGGCGTTGTAGCATGTTAGTTAGGGGTTAACCGATGTAGGTTTCTGTTTCAGTGGTATGAATTTCTAAGTTCACTAAAGACAATCAAATTGCAATAGAGCTGTTAGTAATACATCTCTCTAAAGGCAAGATGAGGCTGGTGAACCTTAACTACACAGTTCGTTATTGCGAAAATTTTACGATTTGGTCTGTGTAAATCGATAACTTATCACATAATGGCACAATTGTGTCGCGTAGAAAAGCCACATGCCGTATCGCACTTAACCTGCGTTGACATTTCCATTTGTCCTCTACCATACCATCCAAATAAGTACTTTATCGTATTCCAGTTTCCTAACGACATTTCATGTTTGGTCATGGTATTGTCAATTGGAACATCGCTGTTCTCCATGAGTATATCTCGTTATGTTTCCGCGCTTTCAGTAAAAAAGAACTGGTGAGCAGTAATACTTGCAGATAAGTAAATGTGCGCAAGAGCTACACTATGTGATCAAAAGTATCCAGACGCACCCAAAAACATACGATTTCATATTAGGTGCATTGTGCTGCCATCTACTGTCATGTAGTCCGTATCAACGACCTCAACAGTCATTAGACATCATGAGACAACAGAATGGCGCACTCCTCAGAACTCACGGACTTCGAACGTGGTCAGGTGACTGGGTGTCACTTGTGTCATACATCTGCACACGAGATTTACACACTCCTAAACATCGATAGATCCACTGTTTCTGATGTGATAGTGAAGTGGAAACGTGAAGGGACATGTGCAGCACAAAAGAGTACAGGCCGACCTCGTCTGTTGACTGGCAGAGACCGCCGACAGTTGAAGATGGTCGTAATGTGTAATAGACAAACATTTATTCACACTATCACAGAGTAATTCTAAACTGCATCATGATCCACTGTAAGTACCATGACAGTTAGGCGGGAAGTGATAAAACTTGGATTTCATGGTCGAGCGACTACTCATAAACCACCCATCATGCTGTTACATGCCAAACGACACATCGCTTGGTGTAAGGAGCGTAAACACTGCACGATTGAACAGTGGAAAAACGTTGTATGGAGTGACGAATCTCGGTACACAACGTGGCGATCCGATGGCAGGGTGTGGGTTCGACGAATGCCCGGTGAACGTCATCTGCCAGTGTGTGTAGCGCCAGCAATAAAATTCGGAGGCGGTGGTGTTACGGTGTGGTCGTGTTTTTCATGGAGGGGGCATGCACCCCTTGTTGTTTAACGTGGCACTATCACAGCACAGGCCTACATTGATGGTTTAAGCACCTTCTTGCTTCCCACTGTCGAAGAGCAATTCGGCGATGGTGATTGCGTCTTTCAACACGATCGAGCACCTGTTCATAATGCACGGCCTGTGGCGGAGTGATTACACGACAATAACATCCCTGTAAAGGAATGGCCTGCACAGTCCTGACCTGAATGCTATAGAACACCTTTGGAAGTTTTTGAAACGCCGACTTCGTGCTAGGATTCCCCGGCCGACGTCGATATCTTCCTCAGTGCAGCACTCTGTGAAGAATGGGCTGCCATTCCCAAAGAAGCCTTCCAACACCTGATTGAACGTATGCCTGCGAGAGTGGAAACTGTCATCAAGGCTAAAGATGCCACCATACCGAATTCCCGCATTACCGATGGAGGGCTCCACTAACTTGTAAGTCATCTTCAGCCAGGTGTCCGGATACTTTTGATCACATAGTGTATCTTGAAGACGTTACTAAACATATCAACTATTCTGCGAGCTTTATGACGGTTTGGGGCATGTTGAATGCTTCAGTGGTTGAGATCATGGGTGTACTCCATGCAAATTGGGTAAACATTCTCCAAATTTTGTGGTCGTTTTGTCTCTAGCTAATTTCTTCGTTGAAACACTAAAAAAACTACGAACTGGCAGATCACCACACCACTCCCCAAACCATTACGCTCTAACATTCTGCGTTTGTTCCAAGTCGTGTCTCCCTACTACTTTCGCGCAACGACGCTCTGAGCGTGTTTTTTAGGGAATTGACTAGTTTGAACCTGGGACCTGTTGCTGGTAAGGAGACGCCAGACCACACATGACATGTAGAGTTCAGAAGAGTTCAGTGAGACTAGCGATGATATAATCAAATACTTAATGATTTCAGCGTCAGCTCCACTGCACTCTCTGTAAAAGAATCATAATACTAACTAAATTTAGTGGAAGGGTTTCAAGGTTTTCCTATTATTAGTTAGCTGGTAAAATAACGTCGAAAAAGCAGTTAAGTTTACCATTGGAAATTTTATTCTACTCACAAAACATTGTTTATAAATTGCACTATTGATAAAAGGAAATATTTTAATACATGATGATAAAAACCAACTGCGTTCAACAAAAATGTGAACGAATATTCCCTGAATGGATTTCCAAGTTCTACAATGAATCGAAGGATGACCTATGCCATATTACATCTATAATCTAGATTTAAGTTAAGTTTCATAAAAGAGAAAACTATCAAAATGGTCTACAGTGACCCTCAATTATCTTTAATTACTTATCTAACTTGTCGTAAATTACAGTGGCTGATGTGGCTTCTCAAGAATTATATAACAGAAAAATCATCGCGTTTCAGATTTTTACTTCAAGTAGCAAATGTGAACACCATGAGCTTTAATTGACGATCGACACTAGTCTTACGCAAAGCGGGGGGTGTAACAGATGAGACTTCTGCAGTTCTGAGTGAAGCCGTATGCGCTCAAAAATGCGGCATCGCGTGCGTTCATTACCTTGTCGTTGGTTAGGCAGCTTCAGGGCGGCGCAGCTCCTCACATCTCGCCGTCTCGGAGGTAACTCTCTCCTAACTTCTCCTTACTACAATTTACCGATGTTGGTTTAAAAAAAGCTATCTGGCTGTGTTTTCAACTGACCAATCAGGGTTTCAAGGTTAACCTTAAGCTCCGCCTACAAATTTCTGTCTATCCAATGAGAAACGTTATACTTTTCGTGGTGGGGCAATGTTTTTAACGTTTGCAACGTAACAGAGAAGCGAAAAAGTCTCACGCTAAAACTTGCAGCTGGTGTGGCCCTTTTAGTGTTATCGTAAGATCTATAATGTTCTTCTGGAGGGCTCTATCTTTTAACATGGGCTGGGGGGGGGGGGGGGGTGGTTTTGGCGGTCAGCTGGCGACGTGGGTGTCCGTCCCTTATCGTAGGGCCTCCTAGCCTACACGATGCTGCTCTCGGCTTCTGTTCTCGTTTCTCCCCTCCGAACTGCGTCTGTTTCACGGTGGGAAGGTATGACATGCATTTAGGCGTTCTTGTGTTAGTCTGCGGTATTCCATTTGCTTACTCGTTGATCGTATTACTTTGGTTAATTTAATGTCAGGATTTATTTGGAGCTATGTGACATACTGCCGGATTTGCTATCATGTCAGGGTTTTCATGGAAGGTGTTGGATTTGCCTGACACCTTACAACGCGACAAGGAAACAGAAGCCAGAGGATGTTCTCAATGATCAAAAGAGTCGATAGTTAATTTTTTGGCATTAATCTGCATACCGCAGATTTTTCACTCTCAGTTTCCTGCAGTTAAACAGTCAAGCCTCACTCTTTCAGGGATGGAACTACGAGTGAGCAACTGTGCGACACTGCTAAGGGCTGAGCACAGCTGGACCGTTATGTCGTCGGAGTGGCGTTACCACGTGTGCTAGATGTCTCTGAAAATGCATGGAGACAACTGGGCTGTTTCATTACCGCTGACTGAAAAGTCTGCTTGCGGAATCCGGCGCCCGCCGGGAACTGAAGGGGATTTGAGACTTATCTACCGCCGTGCTCGAGTGAACAAATTTCCGGAAGGTTCCGACATTTTAATTGGAACTACATTTTGGTAGGTTGTAGGAGGTGGCGGCTCCGCAGTTGCTGCAGAAGGTGTCGCTGGCAGAGATTCCTCTGAGTGTGTCCGTCGGAAATAAAGGGTGGTTGCAATTTAACTTTAGCTACTTGAGTGGAGCCCATAAAAAATTAGTGATTGTAGGAAATACTTGTAAGGACGCGCGGGAGAGAAATAACGAATAATCCTTTGAAAGAAACACATTTTTTTTGAATTTCCACATAAGAGAATAACATTTGTTAAGTGCGTACAATGTTTAAGCTCCAGTTTACAAACGGTGCACAATGTGACGACCGTGTGCATCCACGATAGTCTCGAACCGTGTTAGGGACTACTCTTTTGCTGCCATGGCTATCTTCCTCGCTATGTTCATGTTCCACCTCCAGCGCGTGTTATTGTCCCTTTGATAAACCATGTACTTCAGGAAACCAAACAGCCTGATATAACACGATTTCAAATCTAGTGATCTTGATGGCTACAAAGTCGGAACAGTCGATTCATGATCCACGTTGCTGTTGTTTTGATGACGTAGCTTTACGAGTGAAGCCCTGTTCACCTGTCCAGACCTATGTGGACTGTCTGCAACTGGTATGCACACTGTTGCTTGTATTTCAACCCTACGTCGCCGTAGCAGTACCGGCTCGTAACGACAAATCATGATGTTGACACTGTTCATAGCACAGAACCTGCAGCACACAGTCTGAACACCATTCTGATAAAGCTGGGTAGCCGTACAGTAAATAGTTTCCCGTCAAGTAGCGAAAGTTTAATTATAACCACCCTGTATGGCCGTTCTGAGCGAAAGAGCAGTATACTCATTATGTAAAAATCAGTGTGTTTGGCTTTCCGACGTCGTTACGGTCGCAGGTTTGAATCCCGCCTCGTGCATTGATGTGTGTGATGTCCTTACGTTAGTTAGGTTTAAGTAGTTCTAAGTTCTAGGGGACTGATGACCTCAGATGCTAAGTACCATAGTGCTCAAAGCCATTTGAACCATTTGAGCTTTTCGATTTTCTCATGTAATAAAACCTGATGAGGGCCGATCTTCGGATGTCAGTAAGTTGCTTCTAGAAGGTGTTGTTGGTGAAACTCTATCACCCACATCTTGATTCGATGAAGTTGTGGTGTTGTTGTCTCCTGAAACCTGGTCGCCCGGTGGGATTTAAATTGGGGAAGCTGCGTGTGGGGTCTAAGGCTCTTCGTCTCTAACGCACGAGGGCTTCATTCTACAGTGCTGTAGCTTAACTGTCTTGGAGTATTAAAAAGTATGCGAGCCGCGGTGTAATACTCGATATAGTCCAGCGTAAGATAGAACAGCATCAATATGTAAGTAAATGTGCAACAGCTCTTGGGGTCCTTGTGTAAAACTCTTAAGTTCATAGCGTGACGGGCTGGTGCTGCTGGAATGAGTCACTGCATTGAGTACCACAGTGTTTATGTGAACTCTTGCAGGATGCGGGCGGAGGGTATCGTCGCTTCTTGGTTCTTTATAAGGCCGGCCGGAACACGAATTTGTTGTTCATACATCGAATGACTCGGGACCAGGTTAATATCTGTCTCTACAGCCGTTCTTAAAGCCAGTAATACGACAGGCATTGTGTCTGTCCTGGTAATTTCTTGACTCATGAGCGCTGCTTAGAGTGTTCGATGCAGTCGTTGCACGATCCTTTTACTCGCTGGATTGTAGTTAGTACTTTCTAGTTAGGACATGCCGCATAATTTTATGAGCTCAGTGGTTAGCGAGCAGTCAAATTGTTTACTGTGATCCGTAGTCAGTGTGGCCGGAATTCCTAATCTTCCGATACACATGCGGACGAATTCGTTACCATCCAGGGGGCTCACATCTCTTTCTTGTATTCGTGTGTGACCGTTACTTCCATCCTGGGATTCATCCCCAACTCCCTTTCCCGTGTCCTCCCTCCATGCCCTCGCTCCTTCCCTTCCTGACAACAGCTGCCATGCCAGGCAACCCTTTTTGTGGTTGAGTGGTACCCACAGGGAGAACCCATGACTGGAGTGGATGGTACAGGTTGGTCACTTTGCGTATTAGACATATTTCGGGATCCTTGCTAACGCTGTACCGTTTTGTTCGAGTTCCTTTTTGTTTTTCTTTTTCACTTCTTCTTTTCGACGCTTTTGGTTCCAATTTAACGTTTGATCTCCTCTTCTAAATTGTGTCCGTGTAGCGTGAGCCAACTGGGGAAGAACATCTTACTTTGCGCCTTCTCCATTTTTTCCTCGCCACAGTCGTCTTTTAACGCTATATAGACAGTATAGTACGCAGTCCATGTGGTGTTGTCGCTATGTACCCTTTCGGTTGACCCCACGGACAACTCAGGGATTACACTTCTGATACCTGCGCTGCTATCTCCTCATGTATGTCTAGGAGTGGATGCTTGTCATTCTGGGGCACTGGAACTCCTGACAACAGCTGCCATGCCAGGTAACCATTTTTGTGGTTGAGTGGTACCCACACGGAGAACCCATGACTGGAGTGGATGGTGCAGGTTGGTCACTTTGCGTATTAGACATATCTCGGGATCCTTGCTAACGCTGTACCGTTTTGTTCGAGTTCCTTTTTGTTTTTCTTTTTCACTTCTTCTTTTCGACGCTTTTGGTTCCAATTTAACGTTTGATCTCCTCTTCTAAATTTTGTTTGTGTAGCGTGAGCCAGCTGGGCAAGAACATCTTACTTTGCACCTTCCCCATTTTTTCCTCGCCACAGTCGTCTTATAACGCTATATAGCCAGTATAGTACGCAGTCCATGTGGTGTTGTCGCTATGTACCCTTTCGGTTGACCCCACGGACAACGCTGGGAATACACTTCTGATACCTGAGCTGCTATCTCCTCATGTATGTCTAGGAGTGGATGCTTGTCATTCTGGGGCAATGGAACTCCTGACAACAGCTGCCATGCCAGGCAACCCTTTTTGTGGATGAGTGGTACCCACAGGGAGAACCCATGACTAGAGTGGATGGTACAGGTTGGTCACTTTGCGTATTAGACATATTTCGGGATCCTTGCTAACGCTGTACCGTTTTGTTCGAGTTCCTTTTTGTTTTTCTTTTTCACTTCTTCTTTTCGACGCTTTTGGTTCCAATTTAACGTTTGATCTCCTCTTCTAAATTTTGTCTGTGTAGCGTGAGCCAGCTGGGCAAGAACATCTTACTTTGCACCTTCTCCATTTTTTCCTCGCCACAGTCGTCTTTTAACGCTATATAGCCAGTATAGTACGCAGTCCATGTGGTGTTGTCGCTATGTACCCTTTCGGTTGACCCCACGGACAACGCTGGGAATACACTTCTGATACCTGAGCTGCTATCTCCTCATGTATGTCTAGGAGTGGATGCTTGTCATTCTGAGGCAATGGAACTCTTGACAACAGCTGCCATGCCAGGCAATCATTTTTGTGGTTGAGTGGTACCCACAGGGAGAACCCATGATTGGAGTGGATGGTACAGGTTGGTCACTTTGCGTATTAGACATCATAAGCTTCAAAAATCTGGTCATTCTCCCACTGCCATCTTTTTAGTTTGGAATGAATGTATCCAGTTTGTTATGGTTCTGCAGTATTCCCTTCCAAGCTCGCTGACTTGGTCTGAAACTCTTTCCCCATTACCTGGTATGCACCAGGCGTAACAGGGACACTTTTATCGCCACCAGGCTGGCATTTTTCGCGAAACCTATCGAGGACAAGTTGGTGAAGTGGACGGAGTAATATTTGATTGGATTCGCTTTTGAGCAAAAATTCTGCTGCCACCGAGTCTGCAGCCCTTCGTGTCTGTAACCATATTCGTGACCTCCTGCTGTCCTCATCAGATTCGGCCCATCCGCTTCCCATATGGATCATGGTTCCATACTTCTTGAATAGTGCGATCCATTGTTGCAGTCCCTTATTTCCTTTTACTCCGTAGCTTGTGTCATTCTACAGGAATCTGATTGTACATATGCTCACTCTCTGACAATTCATGGGTGAAAACCGGGACAGCCTTTTGAGGACTTCAGTGGCGTTTGTACGTTGGCCTGTACAAACGTTGTTAGAACGTGAATCATATTTTACTCACTGTTTGCAGCCTCTATCTCTCTCATAAGAAGCCACCTACAGCTGCTGCTGCTACCCTAACTGCCATCATTTAGCAGCTCCCACCTCTACTCTTCCTCCTTGTGGATTTTAATGCCCGTCACTACTTGTAGAGCAGTACTTTTTCATCTAGTTGGGATATCCCCATAGACCACTTTCTTGCTGGCCACAATCTTTGCCTTCATAGCGATGGTTCCCCTACTGATGCTTATTGCAATTTCTATGCCACTGATTTTTCGCTCACTTTTCCTCCCCTTCTCCTTTCACTACATTGGTTGCCACATGATTATCTCTGTGACATTGATCACTTCCCACCTACCAATGGCCAAGTTAGACCACTGGGATTTCTATTGCGATGATTGGCCTCTACGCACCCCTCAAGTCGTGTTTACCTCCACGTCATCAGGTCGTATTAATAATGGCCATTGGCAGCGCCATCCATGATAGCTGTCAAACTTTGCAATGCCTTAAGCAGCATCTGTCTTCCGCCAGTCTTACTAGCTTTAAAAGATGTCACGCCAAAGCTCGTTACTTAATCGAACAGAACAAGCAGGTGTGTCCGGAATGCTTCGTCTCCCCTTTAGGTTCTTTGGTGCCTTTGTCGTGGATGTGGACTATGCCTCGCACCCTCCAAAGTTTCCAGTGCTCATCTTCCTTGCACTCCCAGGTGGGCTTTGTAAGGATTCATTGGTTCTCATGGAGCACCTAGTGGCTCATTCTGCGATGGTATTGGTGTAATACTCCTATCCAGCCAGCTTCCTCTTCCGGAAATAGAAGATATATTTTATCTCTTGATATGGGGAATCCTACACTGAACATTTTACTGAACGGGAACTTCTTTTGGCCCTCTCCTCTTCCCACAGTTCAGGCCCTGGCTCCGATTCCATACATAACCAATTGTTTCAACACCTCAGTGCCCCAAAATGATAATATCTCCTCTAGGTGTTAACGGTCTTTGGCTCCAAGGCATTTTCCCCTCTCAGTGGACAGGCAGTTTTATGATTCCTGTCCTAAAGCCCGATAAGTATCTCTCGTCTCTCGATAGTTACCAGCCGATCAGTCTTAGCAATGTCCCCTCCAAGGTTTACGTATGAATGGTGGCTCGTTGGCTCTGTTGAGTCCTTGAATCTCGGGACCTTCTGTCTCCACATAAGAGCAGCTTTCAGGGCAGACAGTCTTCGATCTATCATCTCGTTTCATCGGAAACCGCAATTTGGCAGGCCTTTCCTCAGCACCGCCATCTTATCGCAATTTTCTTCGATCTTTGTAAGGACTATGACATGACTTTGCGCCATCACATCTTATTTACACTCCATGAGCTTTGCTAGTTCCTGTCTCATAGGTCATTCCGAATTGGGGTTCGCACCATTCACAGCTTCTTGTAGACCATGGAAAATGGCATTACACAGGGTTCCGTATTGTCTTTCTTTTCCTCATCACTATTAATGGATTCGTGGCCTCCATTTGACAGTTGGTCACGTTTGATCTGTGTGTGGATTGTTTCTGTGTCTGAACTCGTTCCTTCTTCAGAGCCATCCAATTCGCTTCTGCATGGGCTCTTTCATGGAGTTTTCAGTTCTGTCCTTTTAAATCTCCGCTGCTGCATTTGTGTCACTGTACTATGGTCCATTGCGATCCAGTGTTCTACCTCGACGCCTGGTGTCTGTCCATGGTCTCACAGTTCCGTTTCTTGGGTCTATTTCCTTTGGCAACAAGGTTACGTGGTTGCCCCATATCTGCCTTCTGAAGATTGGCTGTTTCCATAAACAGAATGTCCTTCACTTCTTTGCCCACATCTCTTAGGATGCAGATCGTTCAACCCTTCTCCACCTTTATTAGTCCCATCTGGACTGCTCAGCTGCTCCTCTTGCATCTGATACACCAACGTGATATGTGTTTGGCGAGTGGTGCCCTTCACACTGTAAATAGTCTTCTGGTTGCTGCTGAGATCCGCTCCCCCGCCCCCTCCCCCTGCACCCCCTGGCGCCTTTCGGTTTGGCGTTCCCAGCTTGTGGTTTCCTGTGCTACTGAAATCTTTTATTTCCTGCCCACTCCTCCTACTCTGTTGTTTCCCTGACTTTGGGACATTCCCTACCTGCTGACCGCCCTTGGGTGGTTTACTGGTTAGTCCCTGCCTTGATTCTCTCCATCACGATTTCCATCTTCCCTCCTTCTTCTGTTCCCCACATTCTCTCCTGAACATCCCCCCCCCCCCCACCATCCCCAGCACATTCGGATAGATCTCACCTGGGGTTCGAAAGTCTCAGTCTCCATTGTTCTGAGGGTGTTCCATTGCTTGTTCTACTCAATCTGAAACTTATGTGTTCAAGTTCTTCAATATACATTTGTGTAAGTATTATTTGTTCTGGTGGAAGATGTATGGAAATGTCTGATGTTCCGTCTTTGATAATAATAGTATTCCGACTGAGAACAAAAAACAGAAATTAATTACTCTTCCTACAAATCACAAAAAATTAGTAGTCAAGTATCTGACTGCGAGTTTTAAAATATTCTCTCACTTACCTAACAACTATACTACAACTCCCCTGTTCACAATGGACAACTTACCTTGTCTTTCCACTGCAACTACGTGATCAGCAACACGCTAAAAATAGTTTAAAAGCAATACTGCGATCCATTCAGAGGGCAATGCATGGACACGACTACTGATACAACTACTGCTTTTTTTATGCACATTGAAAATCAGTAGCAGTATGGTCAACAAGCCTTAAGTGGTGTGAAAATGAAAGAAACCAATAAAAGCTTTAATTAACTATATTCAGAAAACAGATGATTTAGATATTGACAGACTTTACACAGACCTGTCCTTTTGTTCGACCGAATGATTATCAACAGCTTCATTCTACGATGTCTATAATTAATAATCAATCACGTATCTGGTCCCAATAAAGATACAAATATTACTCTCAATGTATGCATACACAAATCTGACAAAATCCCTCCAGCGTGCAAGCAAGCAAGATCTATGAGCATCAAAAAAGGCAAATTACCAAAAATCTCATTGGCGGCCGCTGAGGCCTTGAAAGTTGCGAGATCTATCTTCTTATCTCGTGTTTTCTACTGAAAATCTCGTGCTTGTACTCTTGTTACATTTACTATTACAGAGATCGCCAAAACTTTATTTTTTGTTTATTGGACCTGTGCGCAACAAATAACGTACTTGGTCTTTCTGCTGCCACTGCTTGATCTGCTGCATTCCATTATTTAACAAAAACATGAAAAAACCTATTATTCATGCTGAGTGCAATGCATGTTCTGTATGGCGGCTCCTGCTGTTGCTGCGGCTGCTGCTGCTTACTACGACTACATATAATTCAGAGAAAGGGTTTTGTCAAATTTAAACTCGTTAAATGATAACCCAAACAAAAAAACTATATTCTGAAAACGATTCTTTCTCATTCAATTAACAAAACGCTAGAAGCTCTTTGAACAATCGCTTCGTTTGTAAATCTTCCTCCAGTGCCATTAAAGCAATATTACAAATTAATCAAACTCTTGAGACAGACTGAAATACTTCTCAATTGAATACATAGTGAAACAATCCCCTGACAATTACAAAAGGAATCAATGACAAAAATCAGTAATTAATCTAACAATGGTTTCCCCTTAAGAATTCAACTCCTATCATTATCAAAATTACCGTCTGCTGCTACGCACATACACAAACCCTTTTCTTTAAATTAATAAGCACGCTGCAAATCATAAAAAAATATCAACTAAATACCAAATCCTGTGGCGCTGCGACGACCCCTCGCCCAACACACGTGCGCACCACAGCAGGCGGGCTCCTACACTGGCCTCCAAATTGCTACTAGTTAATCCGTGCGCTGCGAAGCGCGACAACAATATCTTAGATTCCAGAGCTTGTGTATGCGCGCTGTAGCCAACCTTTAAATCCTAAGAGAGTATTGCCAACTCTCAGCCTTCCATCGAACGTATTACGGAATTTGGTCAATAATTCGTTTATTTCATAAGATATTATAACAAACAAAACATATAGGGAAACAGAAATATACAATTGTTACAACAGCGCCCTTCTTACGCACAGTAAGAGTTTGATATATTCCTGGAAAACATGATACCAAGTATTTGTACAACAGAGAGAGAGAGAGAGACAGAGGTTGCTTTAACTAACCTTTTCTCATGTCTGCACAACCTATGAAACGTAACATCAACTCCGAAAATCGCTGTCGCACACGCAAATGCACGTGTGCTCACACATATCAACAGCACAATTCTTCACTGCTCACAGGGTATGTACGATCACTTTTATGTGGCAGTCGTAAGCAGAGGGTGTTTAGATGTATGGTTGCCTAACATACCGGTGGAGATCGGGCCTGAACTACCACGTTCATGAGAGTGCCAACCTCAGTTAACAATTGCGCTCCAGCCTTTACCTAATGGTATATGTGCTCCGCTTTACTTTCAGTTGTGCTTGCCGGTTGTTTCCTTTTCTTATTTTGAAATGAATACCTTGAGCAATCTCACTCTGTCACAGGGTTCGAATACGACTCTCACAACACCATTTGGAATCAGTGATCAATACATCCATTATTCTGTCGGTTCTGCGTTCCCAGAAACACAGAACACGGACGCAGGCTGCCAACCCTGTGAGAGGGGGGGCGTGGCTTGTCTCCCCACTCTGCTCTTCTCTCCTCGGCAGCCAGAACTCTCGTTTGTTTTACGTTGGCGGCCGACTGCCAGAAAAGTGTCCTATACAACATTAATGCCAGTACAAGGAATAATAGAGCATATATAAATTATTTGAACTTGTAATCAAATTACCAACATTCAAAACTAAAAGCACTGTACTCACCAAGAGTACCAACTTCATGACAAGGAAGACAGCTTCAAAATAGTTAGTAGGAACATTATTGGAAATCCATTCGTCGCTCGTTCTTGTTGGCAAATAAATCTGTCACGCTCAAATTGAAATCTTCAGTTTTACACACGAATGACTTTTCACAGGATAGCACCACTAAGGCACTCAGTCGTTCTTCTTTCATGATAGGAAGGTTTTAATTCTCTTGGGCATTGAAAAGCACCACTCGCCTTTTGATGTTGTGATTGGCAGTTTCAAAACTTTAACGTTCTCGTCGAATGTGTCACTAAGTTCACCCTCTAAAATCAACGAAAGAAATGGAACAATGCCAGAAACTGCTCTCAACTCAGGCCTAGCATAGAAGACTTGAAGCTCATCCTTCAACTTTTTTTTCCAGAAATGTAAATGTGTCTGTAATTTCAAGGTATTTGTCTGTAAAATTTGTGATGTGTTTGTAAAACCAATTTATATCATATAAGTTGGCTGCAAAGAGATGTCCAGTAAACTGAAAACGCACTTTTATTTCAGAAATGATGGTTTCGCGCTCATCCAAAGCAACTCTCTCTTTTTTTTTTTTTTTTTTTTTTGCCCATCAAAAATCCGTGGCACCTTGGCAGGCATCGTTTCGTTATTTTCGAAACTAATCTCATTAAGGATGGAGTCAAGTGTCATCTCCGATGTTTTGCATTATCGTTCCAAAGTTCTGGATGTCTTGTTTTGCTTTGGTCAGTACGGTTATCTTCTTCTGAAGCTGATTAAAAAGTACATCTGCATGAGGCATTATCTTACAGAAAAATGATAGCCAGAAAATGTATTCGTTATCTTGCAGTCTTTGTTTATATGAACCAGCTTTTTCAATAGTAGAAGATAGTTCTATGCTCTCACTTGTTTCAATAACTTCCATAATAGTAATAAGATTTTCCCTGTTGCCAAAAACACCTGTTACTACTCGCGAATGGTAATTCCATGTCGCGACACATACATGGGGGAGCCTTTTGGAATAATGCTTTGCAACACTTTTGATCTCTGTGGCGAGTTAGAAAAGAAAAAAAGAATACCTGAAAGATGTGCAAAAAAGATGTGGGCTTTTCGATTAACAGAGGCTTCCGTAGACATAATAAGGTTGAACAGATGCGCATAACAATGGATGTAGTTTGCGTTGGGGTATTTGTCTTTAGCTAATTCATGAACCCCACTCGAGCTGTCACTCATAACATGATAACATTTACACCGTCGTAGCTCTGAGCTATTAGTTTTGCTCGATCATCGCCAATTAATCGTTCAATTTCTTACAGAATACACTCAGCTGTTGTGTGAGAATTCAGATTTTCTTGATTAACAAAGTTCCCAAATCTTTCAACAGGTTTTTCCTCAACAACATAACGCAAAAGAATAATCAACTGAAATTCACACCACACATCTGCGATTTCATCCACCATTATCGCAACATAGTCGGCACGTTTTATCTCTTTAAGAACTTCACCATGGTACACTTCCAAAATGCTTTCCAGTAGTTCGTTCTGAACAGCCTTAGAAATGCCTTCGGACACTGATGCTTGACTGAGATGAACTTGAAGGCCACACAGTTCCACGCTGAACTGCGATTTTCCTGTGAGTGATACCGCCACCGCCCATTACATTGTCACCTGTAAGCTTTGCCAATATCCCCCTTCCATACCTATTGCGATGCGGGCCATGCCTAGTGAAACCCAGTCTATTGATAAACTTAGCTGGCTCCACTGCAATGCGAACCATGCCCTCCACATACGTGTTAGTCGTCGACCCTTGCATGGTTACAATAAATGTATTTTCATTTCCAGAAAAATGACAACCATCAGCTGTAGAATACCATTACGACACTGAATATTTGTGCCAGACCAGGACTCGAACCCGGATCTCCCTCTTTATCGCCTTTCAATTTGGCTATTCCTGCACGACTCATGGCCATGCCCAAACTTCCGTATGTCGTCAACCATGCGTCTACAACCTGTTCTCACACATCAGTTATATATGTTCCCATACTGGTGAGACATTTTATTCTAGCGTAGCTTGCCCAGTGTCGACAGATAAATACGACATTGTAGTGCCTGTGTTACTCGGAACTGCGATGCAGATTTCCTTTGGCAGCGTCACACCATAAGAATATGCAATGCTGGAAGAAAGGTCTCCTTAAATTTGGAACTGTAGCTGCCATAGCGTAATAACATACACTCCTGGAAATTGAAATAAGAACACCGTGAATTCATTGTCCCAGGAAGGGGAAACTTTATTGACACATTCCTGGGGTCAGATACATCACATGATCACACTGACAGAACCACAGGCACATAGACACAGGCAACAGAGCATGCACAATGTCGGCACTAGTACAGTGTATATCCACCTTTCGCAGCAATGCAGGCTGCTATTCTCCCATGGAGACGATCGTAGAGATGCTGGATGTAGTCCTGTGGAACGGCTTGCCATGCCATTTCCACCTGGCGCCTCAGTTGGACCAGCGTTCGTGCTGGACGTGCAGACCGCGTGAGACGACGCTTCATCCAGTCCCAAACATGCTCAATGAGGGACAGATCCGGAGATCCTGCTGGCCAGGGTAGTTGACTTACACCTTCTAGAGCACGTTGGGTGGCACGGGATACATGCGGACGTGCATTGTCCTGTTGGAACAGCAAGTTCCCCTGCCGGTCTAGGAATGGTAGAACGATGGGTTCGATGACGGTTTGGATGTACCGTGCACTATTCAGTGTCCCCTCGACGATCACCAGTGGTGTACGGCCAGTGTAGGAGATCGCTCCCCACACCATGATGCCGGGTGTTGGCCCTGTGTGCCTCGGTCGTATGCAGTCCTGATTGTGGCGCTCACCTGCACGGCGCCAAACACGCATACGACCATCATTGGCACCAAGGCAGAAGCGACTCTCATCGCTGAAGACGACACGTCTCCATTCGTCCCTCCATTCACGCCTGTCGCGACACCACTGGAGGCGGGCTGCACGATGTTGGGGCGTGAGCGGAAGACGGCCTAACGGTGTGCGGGACCGTAGCCCAGCTTCATGGAGACGGTTGCGAATGGTCCTCGCCGATACCCCAGGAGCAACAGTGTCCCCAATTTGCTGGGAATTGGCGGTGCGGTCCCCTACGGCACTGCGTAGGATCCTACGGTCTTGGCGTGCATCCGTGCGTCGCTGCGGTCCGGTCCCAGGTCGACGGGCACGTGCACCTTCCGCCGACCACTGGCGACAACATCGATGTACTGTGGAGACCTCACGCCCCACGTGTTGAGCAATTCGGCGGTACGTCCACCCGGCCTCCCGCATGCCCACTATACGCCCTCGCTCAAAGTCCGTCAACTGCACATACGTTCACGTCCACGCTGTCGCGGCATGCTACCAGTGTTAAAGACTGCGATGGAGCTCCGTATGCCACGGCAAACTGGCTGACACTGACGGCGGCGGTGCACAAATGCTGCGCAGCTAGCGCCATTCGACGGCCAACACCGCGGTTCCTGGTGTGTCCGCTGTGCCGTGCGTGTGATCATTGCTTGTACAGCCCTCTCGCAGTGTCCGGAGCAAGTATAGTGGGTCTGACACACCGGTGTCAATGTGTTCTTTTTTCCATTTCCAGGAGTGTATGTAACTCTGGATCCGTGCACTGGGTTGTCACAGTATCGGGCCATGACACTCCACTGATCTTGCTGCATGCCCGCAGGAGGCAGTCTGCGACAGTAATTTCAATGCTCAAGTAACTTACGAGATTGCAGCCAGGCGATGTCGTCGGCAACCACCAGAAGCAAACCCAGCCGTTTTCAAGGCAAAACTGCAGCAAATATGTGCTATGCAAGGGAGTTTAAAAACTCTGTTTTACCTTGCACGGGTAAAGCTGCGTCGTCAATATCTTCCTCGGTGATATTTATCAAAGAACGTTGAAGTTGCACAACTAGACCCGAAGCCTCGGAAACTTTCAAACTTCGCCCAATGCTGGGCAGTTACAGAATGAAATTCCCAGTCAATACCAATAAAAAGCAGTAATTTTTTAAGCAGTCACTAAATGAAACCGAAACAATTCCTTGGAAACAAAATTCAACTGTCGACGAGTGTAATGGATTCCTTCACGAGCAAGAGGTAGGCTAGCGTGTTGCTTGATGTAACAGGCGGCAGGAGAATTAATATGACCTTTGAGAAACGTTGGAACAATATTTTTGTCACGACACCTCAGCACAAACGACAACGCACATTGCAATCTTACTCCTCTGCTGCGAAGTTTATCTAAACTCCGCCAGAAACGATAAACTTCCTCCTCGCAGATGTAAACAACTGCACACACACACACACACACACACACACACACACACACACACACACACACATACTGGAGCACGCGCGCGCGCTCACTGTAAACACTATAGCGCCATCACAAACGAAAGGTGAAGGCGTTAGAAGTTATCAGTAGTGAAATTAATAATCAACGAAAGGAGTATTTCGAAAAGGATTGGACGTATTTTGTGGAAATACGATGACCACGGTCTAAGATGATGGATGCCTGGCGTATTCTTTGCTGTTGAGGCGTTTCATGTATTGGTCAGACAATCAGGACTGTGGAGGACCGGCATTGCAGAACATTCACTGTTGGTAACATCTGACATCAGTCGTCTTTCGCCTGCAGTCCCGTAAGTTATTTGAACATTTTACACGCCGGGAGAAATTAAGGTCTCACATTTTAAAGCTGCTTTTATGTCAGATGTTCATGGTAAATTGTCCTATACATTTTTTGTGTCCCGTACAGCGAGGTGGGCGTTGGTCATTCTTTTGGAAGGCTGATAGAAAACTTTGCCTGAAGTTCGTTGCTTCGTATATTGCAAGGAGCACTCGGTCGACTGCTCACTGCCGGCCGAGCGGTTCTAGGCGCTTCAGTCTGACACCGCGCGACCGCTACGGTCGCAGGTTCGAATCCTGCCTTAGGCATGGATGTGTATGATGTCTTTAGGTTAGTTAGGTTTAAGAAGTTCTACGTTCTAGGGGACTGATGACCTCAAATGTTAAGTCCCATAGTGCTCAGAGCCATCCGAACCATTCGACTGCCGACCAAAGACTATGAGTCAGTGAAAGTTTTCGGGAATAGTACACAAATGGCTGCCAATTTCCCGATAGCCACTGAAATAAAGTGTTAGTGTGGCATTGTTGGCCGCAAGGCCCAATCTGGGGAGTTAGGCCGCCGTGTTGCACGTTCGGGAAGGGTCTGATGCCCTCTGTTGACACTTTGTATCATCAAAAAATTAAAAGACGGCTTCCCTAATGTACACTTGTTTGCATTTAGAAGGACGTCATACTCCTGAACGTATTGAAATAACAGCTGTAAGTGTTTTTTGTGCTCTTATCCATTACGAGAAAGAACCAGGATGACGTTTATTTATGAAAAAGAATTGAACCTCTTAAAACTTAATAATTTTATAAAGCACTGCCACATCTGGGCTGCATATGGCATAAAACGAAACTCAGACTACTCGAAATGGGAAATCACAGCCGTCATCGGTATGTCACTGGGGGCCACTGGGATACACGTACGGATCTTGTCACAATCAGTTACAGTGAAAACTGAGGCATCGTATAATGCACTTGTAAAGTCCTGAATATCTGGGAATATTTGGGATGGCATAACGATCTGGGACAGTCCCAGCAGTTAAGGCCATAAAGTACCATCTTTTTTACTCAGCAAAGGAAGCGGTAAAGACCAGGAGTTATCTGCTTATCCTGTTGAGAATGGTCTTTCAGATCATGGTGCACAGCTAGTTACAGTACATGACATAGCTCCACGCAGTATATCAAATCAGAATTTCAAAGCAGTGCGTTCAATTAACAATATAAATATTTCAAACTTTGGGGAAAGCCTACAGCAGCTAGACTGGGATGAAGTGTATAAGGAACCCGATGCAAACTTGAAATATAACTTATTTCACGATACATTTTTAAGGTTATTTGAAAATTGTTTTCCCAAGAAAATAGTTAAACATAATTCCAAGAAAACATATAAAAACCTTGGCTAACTAAAGGAATAAGAATAACTTGCAACCGTAAAAGAGAACTGTATCTAACAGCAAGAGGGAGTACTGACCCCGAAATTGCTCAATATTATAAAAACTATTGTGCGGTACTAAGAAAAGTTATTAAAAAGTCCAGAAGCATGTGTATCATGTCTGAGATCAGTAACTCTGATAATAAAATTAAAGCAATTTGGAATATTATTGAAAGGGAAACAGGCCAACCAAGAGCACAGGAAGACTTTAGTGCCATAAAACTGAATGACAAGTGTACTAACAAACAATCAGAAATTGAAAATATTTTCAATATTCATTTTTTAAATGTTGTGGAGAAAATAGGATCTAGATCTTCACTAGAAGAGGCAAGGCTACTAATAGAAGAGGCCATACCTGTGCAGTTCGAAACATCTGTATTTCCACCAACCTCTCCCTCTGAAATCAGTAAAATAATAAACTCACTGAAAAGTAAAAACTCTTACGGAATTGATGGCATTTCCAGCAAGGTACTTAAAGCTTGTTTCTCAGCCACGTATGTAATAGCCCTTTGGAGCAGGGTGTTTTCCCCGATAGACTGAAATATGCCATTGTAAAACCATTGCATAAAAATGGGGATACGTCGGATGTCAACAACTATCGCCCAATCTCTCTTATGACAGCTCTATCAAAATTTTTTGAGAAAGTAATGTATTCAAGAGTAGCCTCCCATATTTGTAAAAATAAAGTACTAACAAAATGTCAGTTTGGTTTTCAGAAAGGCTTTTCAACAGAAAATGCTATATACGCTTTCACTGATCAAATATTAAATGCTCTGAATAACCGGACATCACCCATTGGTATTTTTTGTGATCTCTCAAAGGCCATTGATTGTGTAAATCATGGAATTCTTTTAGATAAGCTAAATCATTATGGTTTGAGGGGGGCAGTGCACAAATGGTTTAATTCATACTTAACTGGAAGAATGCAGACAGTTGAAATAAGTGGTTCATGTAATGTTAAAACAACAGCTGAATCCTCAAACTGGGGGGCTATCAAGTACGGGGTCCCAAAGGGTTCGGTCTTAGGTTCTTTACTGTTCTTGATATACATTAATGACTTACCATTCCACATTGATGAAGATGCAAAGTTAGTTCTTTTTGCTGATGATACAAGTATAGTAATAACATCCAAAAACCAAGAACTAAGTGATGTAATTGTAAATGATGTTTTTCACAAAATTATTAAGTGGTTCTCAGCAATCGGACTGTCTTTAAGTTTTGATAAAACACAGTATATACAGTTCTGTACAGTAAATGGCACAACTCCAGTAATAAATATAGACTTTGAACAGAAGTCTGTAGCTAAGATAGAATTTTCAAAATTTTTAGGTGTGTCCATTGATGAGAGGTTAAACTGGAAGCAACACATTGATGGTCTGCTGAAACGTCTGAGTTCAGCTACGTATGCTATTAGGGTTATTGCAAATTTTGGTGATAAGAATCTCAGTAAATTAGCTTACTATGCCTACTTTCATTCACTGCTTTCGTATGGCATCATATTCTGGGGTAATTCATCGTTGAGTAGAAAAGTATTCATTGCTCAAAAACGTGTAATCAGAATAATTGCTGGAGCCCACCCACGGTCATCCTGCAGACATCTATTTAAGGATCTAGGGATCCCCTCAGTAACGTCACATTATATACGTTCACTTATGAAATTTGTTGTTAATAATCCAACCCAGTTCAAAAGTAATAGCAGTGTGCATAGCTATAACACCAGGAGAAAGGATGATCTTCACTATGCAGAGTTAAATCTAACTTTGGCACAGAAAGGGGTAAATTATGCTGCCACAAAAGTCTTTGGTCACCTACCAAACAGCATCAAAAGCCTGACAGATAGCCAACCAACATTTAAAAATAAATTAAAAGAATTTATAGATGACAACTCCTTCTACTCATTGGCTGAATTTTTAGATATAAATCAAGGGAGGGGAAAAAAAACCAACTTAAACATTAGCGTCATGCAATATTTTGTGTAAAGTAATATCTTGTACAGACATCTTTTATTAACCTGACACGTTCGACATCATTACGAAGTGTCGTATTCATGATCTATGGAACAAGTATTAAACTAATTTAATCTAATCTGATCTGCATACAACTCGTGGGTCCAATCACTGTGGTTACTGCGTGATAATCTGGTAGGCGGCATCTGCTGGCGGAGACAGGCCGTCCAGTTATTTTCCGAATGTGAAATGACGTGCTTGGATAGTGTGGGTAACTCTGGTTAGTTTCGTAGAAGTTGCTGAAACTGATTTTTGGCCTCACTGTTGGTGGCACTTGTACTTGAACCTGTCTTCATAGTTACAGGGACTATATGCTGAAGACCAGTCGTAATCAGCTGTCGCCCTCTAAGAGTTTAAACTGGTTCAAAACATCCACTCCTAGGACGGGATGAGAGACGACTGCAGCAACCTTGAAAGTCCATCCGCCGTATATTTGTGGGCTGAGGTTCACTGACAGGGGAGTTACAGCAGGGGAAGGAATAACAGAATTATCTGCCGCTTATGTGCAGCCGTGCTGATAATATGTTGCCTTGGTGCATTGAAGGGGCAAGAGTCAGATGTCTGAACCACTGTAAATCAAGTACTTGATGCCGTATGCTCTGTATTCAACACAGATACGTCTCACTGAAGCACCTGACACTTGCGGACGCACATTCCGTGAGGAAGTGGAATTGTGATACTCTCTATTTTATTTAGCGTATGCGGGGAGCTGAAGCTGTTGTTTTCGGCCAATAATGCCGTCTATCGGTCGCTTTTGGAGTTTTGTTAACGGCACAGATGTTCGCACCTCAAATTTAACGTGATACCAGAACTAAGTGGATGTGTGATTTTTGTTGGCCTCTAACTTTCGGCTGTGCCCCTGAAGAGACTGAACATAGTTTGCGCGGCGATTGACAATATTTTTCTTTTCTAGGATACTGAACGCGCTGTAGGTCCCTTAAAACGGAGTCAGTTTTCTCTATCTCAATTTTATCTCACTCTTCCACCAAGAACGGCGTCAATGTGAAGTTTCGGTGTGTAGCTTTATCCAACACCGCCATAATCCGGAGCGTGCGGTACTATGTTGTAGCACACATATTCTCAAAAGTGGCGTAGGGAAAGAATAGAACATTGACTCCACCTCCTCTGTTAATGAAGATAATGGTAAATTATCGTGTGCTGCCAAACCACACTTATTGTTGATGACGTATTGTGCGTAACGCCTCTGAGAACAGCTTCTGACCCACCAGTTTACGCAAGTGCCATAACAATACTGTCAGGCTTCCGTTTCCGATAGACTCTTCATTCAAGATTAGTTGCAAACGTTGTCTCTTAGGTACTGACAGGCTCCTCTGTAACACCCCACCCATCACTTATCTGGTTTTGGCGTGTGTTCACCCCAGCTAATTGACTAACAGATCAACAGAGCGCGCAAAACTGCCGCAATATCGGATAACGCAAAGAAAGTAATAAGGCCCTGTCACTCCTGACTGAACTGCGGTGGCAGTGTTGACATTAATTGATTCAGAATTGATCACTTTCAATTAAAAAGGGGTGCACATTGATGTTATATGCAGCTATTGAACACCAGATGGAAATGTTGAACATAAAATTAATTAAGAAAGTGACTTGGGGTTTCAACTACTTGATTAAAAACAGATGCAGTTGATTTTTACAAATTTATTTTAACTCACGACCTTCAATCATCACATTACATGACTCTCCTACCAGGCAGTGGTAATAAATTGCGTTTGCGTGGAGTAAAGCTCGATAACTCAAAAGTAATTCCTATCGACTGACCCAGGCGTAATGCGAAGTGCGAGAAGAATTCCACAGTTCACGGCCCATGAAACCCTCGTGGAAACTTTGCCGACGTGATCCAACAAATTAATCAGTGGCCGGAGCGGGCGCAATAGCACCGAGTACAGCGTGGCGGAGCGGCGTCGTTGTGTGGACGTCGGCCGACCTCATGGTGCTGCAAGGCTGCGCTCATCTATTCACTCCTAGCTATCTTGCTCAGTACATAGCTGAACCAAAACTTTCTATCTCCAAGCTCAATCGTTCCATTCACCTAAACTGCAGAGATGCTCACTCTTTCTCAGGTAAGCTGAGTAAAGAACGCCAGTCCGCACTCTAGGCAAGCTGGGAACGGAAGACCTCTAAAAATGGTTCAAATGGCTCTGAGCACTATGGGACTTAACATTGGAGGTCATCAGTCCCCTAGAACTTAGAACTACTTAAACCTAACTAACCTAAGGACATCACACACACCCATGCCCGAGGCAGGATTCGAACCTGCGACCGTAGCGGTCGCGCGGTTCCAGACTGAAGCGCCTAGAACCGCTCGGCCACTCCGACTGGCGGAAGACCTCTACTGAGACTTCTACCACTCCGCTCTTCGCCTCGGTTTCCCCACCAGCAAATCACTTACGCCAATTGCAGCGCAAGTCACGTTAATTATGCGTCGCTTCCCAGCGCTGACCAATGCCTGCTCTGGGAAGTGAACAAACTCCCACAAAATTTCCATTCCTCTCAACTTGTTATTTAGCAGCTCCCAGGCCACCCATCAAGGTTAGCGTCTGCACAACACCAAGTTTTCCGGAATTCTGACTCCCAGGAGAGTACTTCAAATTCCTTGGTGCTACGTTACCATCGGAGGCCGGTGTATTTCATTCTGTCCCTCTTCACCTGATTTACTTCAGACTCTGCGGACCGTGAATTCAGCGTGAAGTTGCTATAGTCACGAACATGCATATTTTGACCTCTGTTGACTGCTCCACCGTAGCTTTGCGCGGCTTTCTCGCATGTTTCACAGAAAACGGGACGACGGAAATGTATCAACAGGCGTACAAGTTCTCTGTCTGTTTCCCGGTACACCAGCATGGAGTCAGGGTCAACGACCCACTCACTGTCACTCATTTTAAGGTGGCTGGAGGCCGCGCACCATTACTGCTTTCTCAGAGCTTGAGCCACCCTAAGCTGCCTATTGTCGCTTCCCTTAGCCGCTACCCGGCCGGCCACGGTCAAATACTTCCCTGGGGTAAACTAGCGTCCAGTAAATCGACTCATTTCCACAAAGTTTTCAAGTCGTGTGAATTACTTTAAAACCAGCACCCGACATTAATTATTCCAATACGTCCATACTATACCCTCTACAAGATGCATTGTGCCTTGTCAGTCATTTTGTTCAGCCCTACTGTTTGCTCAACGTGAGTTAGGTGATCTTTAATGACTTCATGTAAGGGGCATAGTTCTTGCCATCTTACACCTCACTACCATGTCTCTAAACTGCTGATATGACTGCTCCGAGCCGCGCGGGTTTAGCCAAGTGGTCTCAGGCGCTGCAGTCATGGACTATGCTGCTGGTCCCGGGCATGCGTGTGTGTTTGTCCTTAGGATAATTTAGGTTAAGTAGTGTGTACGCTTAGGGACTGATGACTTTAGCAGTTAAGTCCCATAAGATTTCACACACATCTGAACATTTTTTTTTTTTTTTTGACTCCTCCAAGATGCGCTGCAGTACAAAGTCTTGTACCACTTTAACCAATTATTCATCCATATAGCGAAGATTACGTTTAATTTGCCTTTGTTGTTACATACCCCATTTTGTTGGAAAATGCACGAACCATTCTGTACGATGAGTTGTCTAGAAAATTGGTAGCCGTACTGAAGCTGTTGGTGTCGTTGCAGTTGGACTGCCCATTTGCGAGAAATCGTTGGAAAAACCGGTGTAATGTGATTATATGGATGTTGGTTTTCTTCTTGTTTGCAGGTAAGCTAGTATGGTTATAAGTTTTGTTCCTCCACTGTCGTGACCTCGCGCTAGGTTACACGATGCAGAAGAATTGTTTTCTATAAAACAGGGTGACCACTGTACTACTCACTTTACCCTATTGTAAAAGACAAATAAACAGTAACAACTAAAGACCTTTATTGAAATTTGTAGGACACATCAGCGATACATTGAATCACAAAATGCTTGTTGTTCCAATGCTCTTTTACAGATAATAGACACTCTGAATTATTCTAGTTGACCTCTCACACTATCGATGTGTTTTTTACGAAAAGTCGTCATACTTACACACGAAGCCTAGACAGTTACAGAGTGAGTGTCGGGTATCTCACATTTCCTAAATCGAGACGCATTTCCGCTCTCTCTCTGACGTCACGCCCCAGACTGGTTTTTCTGCTGCTGTTGCCAAACGGTCAGAGCTTTCTGTCATTTCGTCTACAGTGCCCCAGTTTCTTTCCTGTCGAATGGTTGTGTTTCTCAATGGTTTTGCGACTGTTTATACACTGCTGGCCACCGTAAATGCAACACCCTGAAGGAAGCATCCGAATCAAGTGAAATTTACACCATGAGTTTGCAGCGATGAGATATGCAACTGATTAGAATTTCAGCACAGACGCACATCACGCGCGCCTGTGGCGCCACCTCATAGCGCCATTTAAGGCTTGGCGATTTCGACGAGTGTACGTTCGGCACGTGCGTTTACCTTGTGGTTGTTTCACAAGACGATCAGTTATGCCTCGTAGAAAACAGCGAATATCTTTTGATCAAGTATCCGAGTTCGACAGAGGAAGGATAGTGGCTTACCGAGATTGTGGATTATCATACAGAGAAATCGCTAGTCGTGTTGGACGAAACCAAACAACTGTAATGCGGATATGTGACCGTTGGATGCAGAAGGGTACGACGGACCGACGTGGTCGATCGCATTCACCTCGGTGCACCACTGCACGTGCTGATAGGCAAATTGTGCGCATAGCAGTGACGGATCGCTCAGTGACATCCCGAACCACAGCACAGCACATTGCGTCTGTAACGCATCATCCAGTGTCTGCGCGTACCATTCGACGCCGTTTACAGCAGAGTGGTCTGTCCGCAAAACGTCCATTGCTTCGTCTACCATTGACGCAGAACCACAGACGTCTCCGTCGCCAATGATGTGATGACAGACGGATGTGGACGGCAGAATGGAATGACGTTGTCTTTACTGACGAGGCACGCTTCTGTCTGCAGCACCACGATGGTCTGATTCGAGTGTGGAGACACCATGGAGAGAGGATGCTGGACAGCTGCATTATGCACCGCCACACTGGTCTTGCACCGAGTATTATGGTATGGGGCGGTATTGGATATTACTCTCGCACGCCTCTAGTACGCATTGCCGGTACTTTAAATAGCCGGCGCTACATATCCGAGGTGCTGGAGCCAGTTGTCCTTCCTTACCTTCAGGGCTCGGCCACAGCCATATTTCAACAGGATAATGCGCGACCACACGTGGCACACATTGTCCAAAGGTTCTTCGTCAATAACCAGATTGAATTGCTTCCCTGGCCGGCTCGCTCTCCGGATCTTTCGCCGATAGAAAACATGTGGTCCATGGTTGCTCAACGAGTGACCCAGATTACATCCACAGCTGCCACGGCAGATGATCTTTGGCAACGTGTGGAAGCTGCTTGGGCTGCTGGCTGTACCCCAGGAACACATCCAACGTCTCTTTGACTCAATGCCGAGACGTGTGGCAGCGGTGATCTCCAACAATGGCGGCTACTCTGGCTACTGATTCTGGCAGGAACCACATGTCACAGACGTCTGTAAACGTTATCATTTGATACTTGGTCAACATGTTATCTACAAAATAAATTTTGTTGTGCTAACTCTTGTCTTTCTTGGTGTTGCATTTACGGTGGCCAGCAGTGTATATTATTTACTAGCTGGCGAATGAAAGGAAATAGATCTTCTTGTAGGGCAACCGCAACTTTACAAGCCCATTTTGAAAAATGAGTAACCCTCCACCCGATGATTGTGGATTAAGACCTGTTCCGCGGTTTCTTCATTTTTTTTAAAAAAACACGTGGTAGCTTGATGTTGCTGCTCTGGGAAAAACATGAAACTTCTCTTTCGTGGCTCGCCATCTGTAGACAACATTACTGTTTTTTACTGGGCGTGCTAAGTGAATACACCTTCAACCATAAGGTAAACTTCTGACAAGCATACAGTAATAAACTCAACGAATATAACGAAACTGTTGTAACCGTATTGGTGCTTGATTCCCTGTGTGCCACATATTCTGTCCAGAGAATCACGAAGAGTCTGTGGATGAGTACAGATAGGGAGGAGGAGATTCGTGTTTAAAGTCCCGTCGAAGACGCGGTCATTAGAGACAGAGCAGAAGCCCGGATTGGAGAAGGATGAGGAAGGATGAGGAAGGATGAGGGAGGAAAGGGACAGTGCTAAGGAACTACCCGGGCAATCAGGATGGTCGGACGAGGCTTTGAACCGTCGTCCTCCTGCATGCGAGTCCAGCGTGCTAACCACTGCGCTACCCTGCTCGATTGGACGAATATTATAAATATCATCTTTTTCGATATCTCACAACTGTAAACGGTAAGGAATAAAATCGGGTAATCTTTGTGCATATTTCCTACATGAACTCAGGGCAAGACCAGCAACTTGGCTAAAGTATTCTTACTTGTAATTCTGTCTTCGTTACGTTTAACTAAACTGTCAACTACACAACTGGCCATTAAAATTGCTACACCACGAACACTATATGTGCTACAGACGCGAAATTTAACCGACAGGAAGAAGATGCTGTGATATGAAAATGATTAGTTTTTCATAGCAGTCACACAAGGTGGGCGCCGGTGGCGACACCTACAACGTGCTGAGATGACGAACGTTTCCAACCGATTTCGCATACACAAACAGCAGTTAGCCGGCGTTGCCTGCTGAAATGTTGTTGTGATGCCTCGTGTAAGGAGGATAAATGCGTACCATCACGTTTCCGACTTTGATAAAGGTCGGATTGTAGCCTATCGCGATTGCGGTTTATCGTATCGCGACATTGCTGCTCGCGTTGGTCGAGATCCAATAACTGTTAGCAGAATATGGAATCGGTGGGTTCAGGAGGGTAATACGGAACGCCGTGCTGGATCCCAACGGCCTCATATCACTAGCAGTCGAGATGACAGGCATCTTATCCGCATGGCTGTAACGGATCGTGCAGCCACGTCTCGATTCCTGCAAGACAACAACCATCTGCACGAACAGTTCGACGACGTTTGCGGCAGCATGGACTATCAGCTCGGAGACCATGGCTGCGGTTACCCTTGACACTGCATCACATACAGGAGCGCCTGCGATGGTGTACTCAACGACAAACCTGGGTGCACGAATGGCTAAACGTCATTTTTTCGGATGAATCCAGGTTCTGTTTACAGCATCATGATGGTCGCATCCGTGTTTGGCGTCATCGCGGTGAACGCACATTGGAAGCGTGTATTCGTCATCGCCATACTGGCGTATCATCCAGCATGATCTACATCTACATCTACATTTATACTCCGCAAGCCACCCAACGGTGTGTGGCGGAGGGCACTTTACGTGCGTCGCGTATGGTTCGCGTATGTTTCGCGGGAAGAACGACTGTCTGAAAGCCTCCGTGCGCGCTCTAATCTCTCTAATTTTACATTCGTGATCTCCTCGGGAGGTATAAGTAGGGCGAAGCAATATATTCGATACCTCATCCAGAAACGCACCCTTTGGAAACCTGGCGAGGAAGCTACACCGCGATGCAGAGCGCCTCTCTTGCAGAGTCTGCCACTTGAGTTTGTTAAACATCTCCGTAACGCTATCACGGTTACCAAATAAGCCTGTGACGAAACGCGCCGCACTTCTTTGGATCTTCTCTATCTCCTCCGTCAACCCGACCTGGTACGGATCCCACACTGATGAGCAATACTCAAGTATAGGTCGAACGAGTGTTTTGTAAGCCACCTCCTTTGTTGATGGACTACATTTTCTAAGGACTCTCCCAATGAATCTCAACCTGGTACCCGCCTTACCAACAATTAATTTTATATGATCATTCCACTTCAAATCGTTCCGCACGCATACTCCCAGATATTTTACAGAAGTAACTGCTACCAGTGTTTGTTCCGCTATCATATAATCATACAATAAAGGATCCTTCTTTCTATGTATTCGCAATACATTACATTTGTCTATGTTAAGGGTCAGTTGCCATTCCCTGCACCAAGGGCCTATCCGCTGCAGATCTTCCTGCATTTCGCTACAATTTTCTAATGCTGCAACTTCCCTGTATACTACAGCATCATCCGCGATATGCCGCATGTAACTTCCGACACTAGCATCTGGAAATGCTTCAAGGCCACCGTAATCTGCTTGATTTCCCCATACAACTGCAAGTGTCAACCATGTACTACCTCCAAACACTGCTTGTACATCACAGGTAAAGTTCAGATGGAGTCCTCGAAATACATTTGGACCTCCAATCAATTGCTGTTTATTGAACTGACCAACCAAGTCAATATCAATAGCCTTCAAACTGCGATACACTGGTACACTGCGCCGCCAGCGACGACGGTAACCACGTCGTAGAGGCATGGTACGGGGTGCCATTGGTTACACGTCTCGGTCACCTCTTGTTCGCATTGACGGCATTTTGAACAGTGGACGTTACATTTCAGATGTGTTACGGCCCGTGGCTCTACCCTTCATTCGATCCCTGAGAAACCCTACATTTCAGCAGGATAATGCACGACCGCATGTTGCAGGTCCTGTACGGGCCTTTCTGGATACAGAAAATGTTCGACTGCTGCCCTGGCCAGCACATTCTCCAGATCTCTCACCAATTGAAAACACTGGCCCATGGTGGCCGAGCAACTGGCTCGTCACAATACGCCAGTCACTACTCTTGATGAACTGTTGTATCGTGTTGAAGCTGCATGGACAGCTGTACCTGTACACGCCATCCGAGCTCTGTTTGACTCAATGCCCAGGCGTATCAATGCCGTTATTACGGCCAGAGGTAGTTGTTCTGGGTACTGATTTCTCAGGATCTGTGCACCCAAATTGCGTGAAAATGTAATCACATGTCAGTTCTAGTAAATATATTTGTCCAATGAATACCCGTTTATCATCTGCATTTATTCTTGGTGTAGCAATTTTAATGGCCAGTATTATAGTTTCGAACTTCAAAGTTCATTTTCAAGGGAAGCTTCTTAAAGCTACACTAACAGTGGTTAGGTGACAGTCACTTTGCACTTAGGTGATGCACACGTGATATAGAATGTGGACCTCATGAAGACGTTTACATTGCGAAACTAATCTGGTTCCCATGTGACTGTATCGTGTGTGTATTACCTACATGTCAATTGATTGTCGCCTAACCGAGCACCATTATAACTTTGTGTCCTGCCGTACCGTAGGTCCTGTCATGGGGGAAGCATCGTCAGAGAGGTCCACCGCATGAGCGGCTAGGGAATAATTCCAGTGGTGGTTTCCCGTTGCCTTCCACTCGTGATTAGTGCAGCTTTAATAGGCCTGACTTGAAAATGAACTCGATGGTTCGATACTAGTCGCCAGTTTAATGAAACGCAGCTGTGACGAAATTACAGTAAAGAACTTGGTAATATTTGTGATTAATTTGTAGGTCAACGACGACCTATCTGTCACCCTAGAAAGTGGATTTCTGTCTAACTAAGAATGTCAATAGGAATTCCTGGACGTACATAAGTGTGTGGTCTAAACCATTACCCTACTGAAAGGTTACAGATAAGAAAATTGCCTGAGACATAACTCCCATTGTCTGTGGTCTTTAGAACGTCTTATGCGCCCTAGTCACAGCACAATCAAGTGTAATTTTTGAACGCGACTCAATTTTTTAAAAGAATACTTCAATAATAATACAATTACTCTCGTGAACAATACTACACCTCTGTCTACCAAAGGAGAACTCTCTTATGAGAGAATAAAATTTTATCCACAGATCAGGATTGCATTCTTTCCACTGTAACATGCCTGAGAGTCCATACAGTGTTCACAAACCTTGGAGGAAAATTCCTACGCTTCCAGGGGCGGTATCCAGCTTTGACTAAATGACCAACAAATGGACAGTTTAGAACTTCTTTCAAAAATTTCCCAGATACAATCCGCTGATCATGATGTCGATCTATGTAGCTCCAGGATAAACACAGGGTTAGTCATATGAGATGTAGACACATTTGCATCATAGATTTATCCAGTGTTCAAGAGTCGTTCAGCGTCAAGACTAAGCCACTATTGAGGCTCAGGACTACCTCATCAGGACAGCATAGCAGAGGTAATGTGTAAGAGCCCCCCAATGGTAACTTGTCTAACGTGGTGAGATAAATCTCACCACAATCAGTACCATGGATTCCTTAGAGACTGGTTGAGAATTTAAGTTCACAAGTGAATAGTTCGGCCAACAGGGATCACTCGTCCATACACATTTTACAGATGCGTCAGCAGCGCGGCCTCCATGTGGCTCCCCTTGGCAACTGGCCAGCGATTTTGTTACTACTAGCTCTTGCCTCAAGATACTCCTCTTGAGAGTGACGAGCCACAAATAGAGTAATTATTCTTGACTAATTTCTGGGACGGTGCTTGGAACTAGTGGTGGGTACTCCTATATTTCGTTATGGTAGACTGGTTCACAGTCGACAAATGAATTGCCTTACGCTACGAGTTGTTTAGAACTAAGGACCAATGTGAATGAAAAAAAAAACTAAGAGTGTCGAATGTAAACCAGAGCTCCATAAGCGCAGTACAGAGTTGATCCCCATTCATATATAGAGATAACTGAAGATGACTGAGTTGAGTGTGCTATTGACATCCCTTTGAGGCCCCATCAATGATAAACTCTAACAATGGACTGCATTACTTTGAGCCTTGCCGAAATATTTCCGCGTTCGTCAACATTCATCAGTGTTGGAAATTTATCTCCTGCAATGGTAATAACGATAGCAACAACAATAAAGAACCTGCTTTCGTTCAGTGTGATATATCGTGTAAGTGCACGGTTTCTTTAGGCTTTAGTATCGTGTTATCAATATTATTTATGAGGTACTCTGTGGAATGCAACAAGAAGCTCCCATTCTGTAGCTGAATTTTTCTGTGTGTTCTCACAGAACGGGCTACTTTCTGCACTGCCGTACGTCGTTAACTGTGTCCTGAGCCTTTCCTTCAGCTGGATCGTCAACAGCGTACAGAAGAAGTTAATATTCAGCAAGGCGGCCTTAAGGAAGGTGGCCAATTCCATTGGTAAGAAAGTATGTGCAGATAAGTGTGTACTGCTTTTCGTACGAGGGCTATTCAGAAAGTAGGCAACGTTTTGGCACAAAAAAAACTAAGTACTAGAAATAAATTTTATTATATACATCTGAAAGAGCGACTGACATACTACTTTTCCACATAGTCAGCAAACACATTAAGACACTTATCATAGCGGTGGACAAGATTTGAAATACCTTCGTCGTAAAATTCTGCAACCTGAGACTTCAGCCGGTGAGTCACGCCCGTCTGGAGTTCCGTGTCGTCATCAGAGGGCTGCGTTGCAAGCCAGTTCTTCATCTTGGGAAACAAGTGATAGTCGCGTGGTGCAAGATCGGGGCTGTAGGGCGGATGAGGGTAAAGTTCCCATTTGAATGAATTAAGGAGTTCTTTAGTGGGATTTGCCGTGTGAGGTCTGGCATTGTCGTGCAAAAACAAAAGTTTGGATGTCAGGTTTCCTCGTGGTTTGTTTTGAACTCCTCTTCTAAGGGTGTGCAAAGTTTGACAGTACCGAGCAGAATTTATGGTTGCTCCACGTTCGAGAAAATAAATAAGAAGCACACCTTACCTGTCCCAAAACACTGTCGCCATCAACTTCCTTGCCGACAAGGTTTGCAAACATTTTCTTGGTTTTTGGTGGGACCTTGTGTGTCCCCTCTCCAAGGATTGTAATTTTGTCTTGCAATTGACGTGTTTCACCAAAGTTTCGTCACCAGTTACGATTAGATCCAGTAATGAATCACCATGTTTGTGGTAGGCCTCCAGAAATGTCAACATTGCCCCCATTCACTGTTCTTTATGGTGCTCTGTAAGCATTTTGGGCACCCATCGTGCACAAAATTTGTGGTAGCCTAGCTTTTGAGTAACAATTTCAAACAACAAAGTAAGTAAAACTTGTGGAAAACAAAGCGAAAGCTCCGTTATTGTGAAGCGACGGTTTTCACGAATCGTTTCATCAACTATAGCGATAAGATCGTCAATCACAATGCTTGGGCGTACACTTCACACAGTTCACGATACATTTCTATAGGTTTTAGGTTTTTTGCCAAAAAACCTTATCACAGACTGCACCTCACAACTGGCGGCATTTTCGATCACAGCGCACATTTCAAATTCGAATATCGAAAAAACCAGACGTTCCCGCTGTCACGGATGGATGCCGACTGAGCTGCCGAGCACGCACATACCAAAATATACGCGATCGGCGCGCGCCTAGCGGCGTCAGACGGAAACGTTTCCTACTTTCTGCATAGCCCTCGTACAAGACGTCATGAAATTACAGGAAAGGTAAATTATCAATAAAGTCGAAAACTCTACTTATTAAATTTTTAAACTGGTCTGATTAGGGCCATCAGGTCCTGTCTTACGTCGGAGTAGGGTTTCACACATAAAGTACATTCTGTACGTCATAGTTACTAAGAAATAACAATTGTTATTGCGACAAGTAGTATGACAATGTTCCAAAAACTTAGATGTATGCGTCCGGGTGGTCGTCGACAACCACCGATACTTTGACTGGAGCACACCGTGTCATTTACGAAGCACTAATCCACCAAGCAAACGATGTGTAAGGAAATTTAAAACATTTTCGCCGGATTGTGAGTAATGTTGGTACTTCGACATATCATGTAGCAAAGCACCTTGCTACTCTGTTTAGCTCTATAGTAAGTCAGTGTGAGCATCACATTAAGAACTCGGCTGATTTCTTACATCGATTAGACGGAATGCGTTTCAATGAATGGGATGTTCAATTAAGTTCTGATGTGATCTCTCTCTTCATTTGCGATCCTGTGTCGATTCGTTACTGTTAATTGAGGTTAGGTTTGATGTTGAATTAACGGATCTATTTCGACATGCGTTGACTCACACTTACGTTTTATTGAATGACCAACAATGCGAGCAGACAGATGGCCTTGCGATGGAAAGCCTGTTTCTCCTATTATTGGCATTTTTTTAATGCAGGAGTTCGAGGAAAATTCCTTGGAGTCGTCAGCTTTGAAACCTGCGGTTTTTTTTCAGGTATTAGACGACACTTCCGTTGTTTGGCCTCATGACGGTGAGAATGACGTTTTAGCACACCTGAATTCCATCCACTGGAATATTTGTTTGACGTTGGAGGTGGAATAGAATGGCTGCCTTCCCTTCCTTGATGTGTTGTTCAGGAGGAAGGCTGATTGTACATTAATACATGCATTTTATAGGTAGCCTACTCATGCTGACTTTTATCTACACGCTGATAATTGACACTGTCCTGTTTAGCGTGAAGGGGTACTTCGTACCTTGGTTCACAGGGATCACGCCATCTTGGGCCCCGAGATTTGTCAACTGAGTTAGCCCATTTTGAAACCATTTTTCCTCAGAATGGTTATAGTGAAAGACAGAGCAGACGTGTGTTACGCTATGGACCAATTGTTCACCGAGTGAGTGATGATAATACCGAGGTGGCACCGAAGTCTACAACCTTTCTGCCTTACGCAGGAGCATTTCGAACAGGACTTGTCGTATTTTGCTAAAATATTGTATGATATCCCTTTTCCGACTACGATCAAAGACCAGGGTACTTTTAGGTTCCGCAAACGACAAAGCCGGTGTCTAACGTATTCCTTGCAGTTGTGGCATGTTATATATTGATCAGACTAGGACTGTAGAGGACCGGTGTACTGGACATGAACGGCACACACGTTTCCAAAAACCAACAAAATCTCCCCTGGCAGAGCACTGACGTGACACCGGTCTTTATATGGATCCTAACAACACGGAGATTCTGACCCCCACTTCCAGCCGTTGGGAGAGTGTTAGTAAGGAAAAAGTTGAAATCAAATTAGCATGTAACCGCGTAAATCGAGACGGTAGTTTCTCTTTAAATTCTGTTGGAACCCTGTCATCTCCCTCGTCAAAAAACAGAGGGTCCGAGTTGATGCTACTTCATCCGTTGCTGATTTATTTCACTATCGATAACTTCTCACGTCGGTCATCTTTGGACTGTATGATGGCTATAAGGTTTACAGTGTGTGGATCTGCGTTATCTGTCCGGAGTTTCTCTGCAGTTTCTCTGTAGTTTCAATGGCCAGTAGGATATACGTAGATCAGTAGTTGACAGTGTTCTACTGAGAGGATACTGTACCTAAGAAAACACGGTACGTTGAAATAGATTTTAGAACCACATAAAGGAAAGGGTGCTATAGACATCCATACGCAATTTATGCCGTTTTCTATAGTTTTTGTTGTTGTTAGACATGGATTCTGTGTTTTGCAAAGCATTTGTAAATATTTCTCGTTGCATTCATTTAACTGCTGTACCGTATATTAAAGCGTAATGTATTGTTAATTTTTCAGGTACAGAATTTTATTGTCAGTAAAATCGTATATAATTTTAGAGTTATTAATTTAACGTATTGATAGTTAAGCCATACTTCGTCGATCGTGCACCATCTTTCACCTTTAAACAGGAGGTTTCTTACCGTCGTATATGCAATACTTGCAAATGAACTGTTTTTTTATTATATCTTAAGTATTTTACCTATCTTGAAAATGGAAATTGGTTTTTGTTTCCAAGAGCTCCTATTTCAAAATGTATTTACTTTAACTTGTAATTCGCTTTTAGTAATAGTTCTCCTTGACTCGATTTCAATTATTATTAGTGTATAGTTGAGTTTAGATCAGATTAGATTAGTACTTGTTCCATAGATCATGAATACGACACTTCGTAATTATGTGAAATGTGTCAGGTTAATAAAATGTGTCTTTCCAAGATATTACAGTACATAAAATATTACATGACACTTAATATTTTTAATTTTTTTGGGTGGGGGGTGGGGGGAGGGGGAAATTACCCACTTACTATATCCAAAAATTCATCTAATGAGTAGAAGGAGTTACCACTCAGAAATTCTCAGGTAAGTGACTAAAGACTTTTGTGGTAACATAATTTACCCCCTTCTGAGCCAAAGTTAGATTTAACCTTGAGTAGTGAAGATCATCCTTTCTCCTAGTGTTGTAGCCATGTACACTGCTATTACTTTTGAATTCGTTCGGATTGTTAATAACAAATTTCATAAATAAATATATATATTGTGAGTCTCTTGAAATAAGTGTCTGCAGGATGATCTTGGATGAGCTCCAGCAATTATTCTGATTACACGCCTTTGTGCGATGAACACTCTTTAATCAATGATGAGTTACCCCAGAATATGATGCCATACGAAAGCAGAGAATGAAAATAGGCGTGGTAAGCTAATTAACTATGATGTATATCGCCAAAATTTGCAATGACCCTAATAGCATAAGTAGGTGAACTAAAACGTTTCAGTATATCTTCAGTGTGTTTTTTCCAGTTCGACCTGTCATCAATGCATACACTTAGAAATTTTGAAAATTCTACGTTAGCTACCGATTTCTGATCGAAGTCTATATTTATTAATGGTGTCATTCCATTTATTGTTTGGAACTGTATATACTGTGTTTTGTTAAAGTTTAATGAGAGCCCATTTGCAGAGAACCACTTAATGATTTTCTGAAACAATCGTTTACAATTTCACCAGTTAATTCTTGTCTGTTGGGTGTGATAGCTATACTTGTATCATCGGCAAAAAGTACCGGCTTTGCATCTTCGTGAATATAGAATGGCAAGTCATTAATATATATTAAGAATAGCAGAAGTCCCAAGACCGAACCTTGCGGATTCCAGTTCTTGATTATTCCCCAGTTTGAGCAATCACCAGTTTTCTGCATATTATGTGAACTGCTTATTTCAACTTTCTGCACTCTTCCAGTTAGGTATGATTTAAACCGTTTGAGCATTGTCCCATTCACCAAGTACCACAGTACTTGAGCTTATCTAGAAGTATTCCATGATTTACACAGTCAAAAGCCTTTGAGAGACGACAAAAAATCCCAACAGGTGACTTCCAGTTACTAAGGGCATTTAATATTTCATCAGTGAAAGTATATATAGCATTTTCCGTTGAAAAACCTTTCTGGAAACCAAACTGACATTTTGTTGAAACTTTACTTCTGTACGATACATTACTTTTTCAAGAATTTTGGATAAGGCAGTCAGAAGAGAGATTGGGCGGTAGTTATTGACATTAGACGTATCCCCTTTTTTATGCCGTGGTTTAACAATGACATAATTCAGTCTTTCTGGGAAAATACCCTGCTTCAGAGAGCTATTACATATGTGGCTAAGAATCCCATTTATCTCTTGGGAATAAACTTTTACTAACCTGCTGGAAATGCCATCGATTCCATGTGACAGACAGATTACCCACCTAAAATTTGTTCATAGATACATGGCCATTTTGTACCTTGGAACATATTTTCACATTTGGAAAGACCTTAATTTTCGAAGTAATTTTTATAATTTCAGAAAAAGACAGGAGCACATACAAGGTGGATGCCGTCTTTTAAAATAGAAAAAAATATATATTAAACTTCTATTGAGGGTTGGCTTGAGGCAAAAGTGTGAAATGTGATCCAAGGTAGAACACTTTCCCCTATGCATTACATTTTATGTGAGATGTTACGATATTGCTGTAAACAAAAATATGAAATAAATTTAAAAAAGACTTGCACTTCCAAACATAGTGGTAGACGGAAGTGAAACAATAAAAAATAAGTGAAATAGCATCCAATGAAGTATTCAAAAACATCAGCAGGTGAGTTAAGATAAGTCTCAATACATATAGAGCTCGGATCTCTAATTGAAACATTTCCAATTTTCTGTTATTCATGAAAAATTGTATTATTTCACGGAGAAGGAAATCAGCACGAATGTAAGTCAAGAACTCTACTTCGAGAAGTTACATCTGAGATAAATTACTTTTTGCATTTCGTAATAAACACCACTTTATTAAAGTCAGATTTATCATTTGTGAATTGGGAAAATAGTATTCAGTGTATGTTCCAGCTTCCTGGCTCCCAGCTGCGACTTTAGTAGCCCTCAGCTTCATCCCAGTAGAGGACCCAACGGCAGCTGTGATCTTGCTGACTGTCGCCATCGGTTTTAATGGTATGACCATCATGGGCTACCAGATGAACCATATCGACATCGCACCAAACTTCTCTGGCCTGATGATTGGTATTTGTGGCAGTATAGGGACACTGACGTCCATCGCTGCACCACTTTATGTGGGGGCTGTAGTCAAGGAGAACGTAAGTACAGAGGGCTTCACAGAATAAAATTCAGCTTCAGTTCCAATCAGTTTCTCAGTTCACATATTTTTAATCATTTAATCGACAATGTAGTTCACATACAGTCATCCCCTGGCTGGGCTCAGCTGCTCTCTTCTTCGTAGTGTGGTATCTTGCCACCAGATGGCAATTATAAAGCAGATTGCACGAGAACTGAAATTGCTGGATGCCGCGTGCTTTTTTTTTCTGTGATTTGTACTAGTGTGAGTCAAATGAAAACATTAAATATTTTTAAAATATTATTTATTGTGCAGAAGTGGTACAAAGCTGTATCACTTTTCAACATTATCTCCCCCACGTTCAATGCAAGTCCTCCAGCGCTTACGAAGTGCATAAATTCCTTTAGAGAAAAATTCTTTTGGTAGTCCACACAACCACTCATGCACCGCAGGGCGTACCTCTTCAGCAGAATGGAACGTCTTTCCTCCCATTGCGCTTTTGGGTGGTCCAAACATATGGAAATCACTTGGGGTAAGGTCTAGTGAGTATGGTGGATGAGGGAGACACTCAAAATGCACGTCTGTGATTGTTGCAACTGTTTTACGGGCAGTGTGGGGCCTTGCATTGTCATGTTGCAAAAGGACCCCTGCTGACAGCAATCCACGTCGTTTTGATTAGATTGGAGGCCGCAGATGATTTTTTAGATCTGTGTATGATGCACTGGTGACAGTGGTCCCTCTAGGCATGTAATGCTCCAAAATGACGCCTTTTACGCCTCAAAAGAGAGGCACCATAACCTTTCCTGCTGATGGTTCTGTTCGAAACTTCTTTGGTTTTGGTGATGAGGAATGGCACCATTCCTTGCTCGCTCTCTTCGTTTCCAGTTGGTGGAAGTGAACCCAGGTTTCGTCCCCAGTAACGATTCTTGCAAGGAAGCCATCACCTTCTCGTTCAAAGCGCCGAAGAAGTTCTTCACAAGCATCAACATGTCGTTCTCTCATTTCAGGAGTCAGCTGCCGTGGCACCCATCTTGCAGACATTTTGTGAAACTGGAGCACATCATGCACAATGTGGTGTGCTGACCCATAACTAATATGTAAACATGCTGCAATGTCATTCAGTGTCACTCGGCGGTTTTCCTTCACTATAGCTTCAACTGCTGCAATGTTCTGTGGAATCACAACTCGTTGTGCCTGACCTGGACGAGCAGCATCTTCCACTGAAGTCACACCATTTGCGAACTTCTTACTCCACTCGTAGACTTACTGCTGTGACAAACATGGATCACGGTACTGAGCCTTCATTCGTCGATGAATTTCAATAGGCCTCACACCTTCACTACGCAAAAACCGAATAACAGGACGCTTTTCTTCCCTGGTGGGAGTTGCAAGTGGGGCGGACAGCTTTATACTCACATCGCGACGGTATGTGTGCGTCTGCACTATGCTGCCACCTACAGGCCATTCTGCACGCTGTTTGTAGCACGCTTACCAACTCACACGATAACAGCGCGAAATTTCGATTTGTTATTACAAATTTAAGGTTTTCATTTGACTCACCCTCGTATACAAGTACTTAAATATTTTACAGAATGGTAGCACTCAACTGCTTACAGGCACCATAGTGCATTTTCATACAAATAAAAAGAAACTTATATGGAGTGTTAAAAAAGCGTCACTTATTTCTACAGGTGGTGGTGTATAGGTCAAAACTAGAAGAAAAGTTCCCTTCAAGATTTGCCTGGAAACCAATACCTGAAGAGATTTGGGCCATTTTACTCGTGACAGGTGATATTGTAGTAAGAGGCAGAATTCACAGGAGATGGCATAGGAAATCACCACAACACGAGCAACTCGAGCAATCATGGAAGTGAAGTATCAAGATCGCTTTGGTTCAGTGTATGTGCAGAAGTTGTCGGTGACGACTCACAGGGTTAATGCTCTTTCCAGACTGACAGGCAGTGGCGGCTCGTAAATATACATTCTGGGTGTTCACAATTTTAGATAAATTTGAGAGTGTTAAATTAATAGCATCTGGTGTATAAGCTATGTTTATCAACGAGGTTATACAACAACAGCCTGTGCCAATAATAATAATAATAATAATAATAATAATAATATGCACAACTAATCTGACAAAAGAAAGATTTTTTTGTGGAATTTTGTTGTTTTATACGTACTTAAATACAGCTTAGGGCAATATCGAAATAATGTGTCAGTTTCGCAACTTCCGTTTCGCATATTTGTGTAAGTGGAAGTTTTCATGGTTTTCCATTTTTTTGAACAAATGTACAAGATCCCTAAAAGGGGCGTTAGTCCACGAATTTACTTCCGGGCTGAAGATCAGATATTCTTACACAACAACTTATGCCCATTGTTCAGTTCCATGTTAACTGTTCGCTTGTACTCACGCTTATTTGATTTCGTCGCTCTCTGAGTAAACGGATCTGGCCTCGGAGGCCATGGTTCTTTTGAGGCTAACTTTTCCTGGTAATTTACTTTTCTGTTCCCAGAGTAACATTTTTACTCTGCAGCGGAGAGCGCGCTGAATGAAACTTCCTGGCAGATTAAAACTGTATGCCAGACCTAGACTAGAACTCGGGGCCTTTGCCCTTCGCGGGATAAGTGCTCTACCGACTTAGATACCAAAGCACGACCTGTTATCGTAGCTTTACTTTTCTGTTAGCGTTTCAAATAGGTTCAGCATATTTTATGTTTTCGCTGCATACGAAAGCGTATCCCCGTACAGTAAACAACGAATTCTAAACACAAAATGCCATTTATGGAAATGATTAAACTCGATTACTAACATCGACCAAAGAGGTCACTTCACTAGAATACAAATGAAGCGCTGAGATCCATAAGGACCTAAAGCACACAAGCACACCGTCGCCGATCCCACATTTAAGAGAATATCAGAGACACCAGTGACAGAGCTTTTCATGAATTTTCATACATTCAGTGTGAGCCTACAGCACAGATAAACCTGACTCAACATAAATCAACAGATTCCAGAAACATGAATAAATGCTACAGTCTCACAATCGATTGTGATGTGCTTTAGGCCCTTATGATTCTCAGCGCCTCAAATGGGTTACTGTATGATAAAATTAAAACTTAATACACTATAATTCATTCAGAAGTCCACAAAATATGTTTTTCTGTCAGTATAACGTAACTGACATCCGATCTCATTTTATTGTATAGGGAGTCAACTGGCGTATCTGAGGAGTGTGCTGTCATCTAGCGAGATTTATGCCGAAATAACGGAGATAGAAGTCTGCCGCAGTGCGCTACCACCTGATGACACTGATGTAAACTTGCTGTTGTGCACATCGTGAACCGTGCACATTGTTTATCAAATTCGTTTGTATTTGGCACCTAAGAGAATTACGTCACACCAATTGCGCATGCTCAAAAGCCCCTTAAAACGTACACAACTGAAGGTGTGATCGCGACCCTGATGGAAGTTCTAGAGGAGCAGTAGCGGCTTAGATTTAAGCGCCGTATCTTTCAGATTGCAGCATCTACGTTACGTTTAACAGCATTCAAAGAAAAATAACCAATAAAACCGCAAGTTACCGTAAGTTCCGGTGTTCACGTGCTCTTGTGCTCCTATACAGCAGCCGCCACTGCTAACAGGTGCTGTATGTCACCTATATGAATTCCCCGAGTTATTGGAGAACACTACGCTTGCAGAAAGACAATGAGAATGGTTTGTGCACAATGGGGCAACGCCACAATTGCTACGGATCGTGCGACAGTACCTCGCCGCAACGCTTTATGGTGGATGGATCGTCGAGGAGTTGCGGTTGCGTGGCCTCCCCGTTCACCGGAACTGAAGCCGTAGGGCTTCCGGCTAAGAGAACATTCAAAGGCATTGGTGTATACCAAGCCCAACAACATATGCAGGCGTTACAGGAAAGCTGTGACCAATGTATGTGACGCAATCCGAATGGAGCCAGGTGTATCCGAAAGAGCGCATGATTCACTGTGAAGAAGAGATGAAGGATGTGTCAGGAGGCGTAGTAACCTCATGCAGCGCTGACTATAGTATTTACTCGTGGCCCGCCCGGTTGGCCGTGCGGTCTAACGCTCGGCTTTCCGGGCGGGAAGGAGCGCCTGGTCCCCGGCACGAATCCGCCCGGTGAATTAGTGTCGAGGTCCGGTGAGCCAGCCAGTCTGTGGATGGTTTTTAGGCAGTTTTCCATCTGCATCGGCGAATGCGGGCTGGTTCCTCTTATTCCGCCTCAGCTACACTGTGTCGGCGATTGCTGCGCAGACAAGTTCTCCACGTACGCGTACACCATTACTCTACCACGCAAACATAGGGGTTACACTCGTCTGGTGTGAGACGTTCCGTGGGGGGAACCGCACAATAGCCCTGGGTTCGTTGTGGGGCGGCGGAGGGGTGAAGTGGACTGCGATAGACGTCGTGGGGTTGTGGACCACTGCGGCTGCGGCGGGGACGGAGCCTCTCCGTCGTTTCTAGGTCCTCTGTTAACATACAATACAATACTATAGTATTTACTAGTATTTCTGTGTAATAGTCATATGGGAATAAGAAGACAGGTTGGTCCGTATATCAACAGGTATTGGTTTCCGGGCATCGCATCACAGGTATTTTTTCTTCTAGTTTTGGTCAATTTAAACTCCTGTCGTAAAATATGACACTTTAGAAAAGTGCCCTTTGCAGGTACTTCATATAACATGGAAGCAGTCTGAAAAGCTTGTCGGAATGTTGCAGGGTAAATTGTGTTGAGAAATGTTAACGAAAAAATTCCATCATTTGCACCGTTTCCGATTTAGTTAAGATTGAAGTTAGCTAATAGAGTCGTCGCGCGTTCAGATTCAAGCAGTCTGCCAGAGACAGTGTCGCCAAATGTCTTCTTCGTTTGGTTTCCTCAAAGCGGACAAAGCTAGCTTTTTCTGACCAACATTAGATTTAACTCTTCTGAAAAAGGTACACTTTTGTTAGTAACGAGCGTTTGAACACGTGGCAGCTCATGGACTTTAATGATTTCTTTAAATCATTAAAGTACACGAGTTGCCATTTGTTCAAACACTCATCACCAACAAAAATGTACCTTTTTCGGAATGACCGTTTGAGCAAGTGGCAGCTCATTCTAGCGCTTGCAGGTGCTTGAACTTGCGTGCGCGACCGCCTGAGAGGCTAACTTCACTGCTAATTTAATCGGAAATGGCACAACATATCGAATATTTTTCTTAACGATTATTTCTCAGCAGAGCCTACCCTGCAACACGCTTACAAGATATTCAGACTGTTTCTGGCCACCAGTACATAAAGCTCCATTTATTCTAGAAAAGCATTAAAACATTTTTCTCTAAATTTTAAATTACTTCGAAATAAACGGTTAATACATAAGCTTTGTGTTGAAGCCTGTATCGGTACGTGGCATCAGTCGTTCGTTCATCCGTTGTGTAGATCCTATAGAAATGGAGAAATTTTAATAATGTGGAACGAGTCATGTCTACATGAACAAAAGAGGAGGAATTCGTAGAATCTTAACCTGCATGCTTTGTTAAACTATCGCTATAGTGATTAACAGTACTTATGCTTGTGCTAGCTAAATTTGATCGAGTAAGTAAGAAAGAGGGCAGCTACTTCGAAGAAAGCTGCTGCCTCTTCTGTTTTACGAAGCAGCTGTCGTTGATCTGCAACTGGCATCTTCGTATGAGTTGACTACAGTGGTACTTCTCGTACACTATGAATAGCTACCGGCTGAGCATTAGAAGGCGCAGAAGAGAATTTATGTCGCTAGCATTCATGCCTCCAAATTCACGTGACTACGGCTTGGCTTAAAGTTTTGTCCGTAAGCTCTTTGTATATTTTGAACGTCATTACAACACTAGTGCAGGGAGATTCCTTTCAAAAATACTGTTAATTTTGTACGCGGGTGTCATAGCCATCTTAATTAATTGGATTCGACATCTGGAATGAACTTGGATTGAAGCTTTTAAGAGATAAATGCAAGAGAATTTCATCTTTTGCTTTTTCTTGTTATATAGAAAGGAGGGAGAGCTATCACTGTTTATTGGGTTTTGTATTCCAGTTGATTGAATTGGTATCTTTATTTGAGTAAACTGTACTGCAGCGACATTGCTGGAGTAAATTGGAACAGGGATTATCATAAACATTATTTCAGCCCTTTTTTATTGCTCACGAAAAGCACACATTGCATGTTGTACCACCATTCAACGAGACCTTCAGAGGTGGTGGTCCACATTGCTGTACACAGCGGTACCCCTAATACCCAGTAGCACTTCCTCTTGCATTGATGCATGCCAGTATTCATCATGGCATACTACCCACAAGTTCATCAAGGCACTGTTCGTCCAGATTGTCCCACTCCTCAACGGCGATTCGGCGTAGATCCCTCAGAGCGGTTGGTGGGTCACATCGTCATAAGCAGGCCTTTTAAATGAATCCCAGGCATGTTCGATAGTGTTCATGCCTGGGGAACATGCTGGCCACTCTAGTCGAGCGCTGTCGTTATCCTGAAGGAAGTCATTCACAAGATGTGCACGATGGGGACGCGAATTGTCGTCCATGAAGAATGCCTCGCTAATATGCTGCCGATATGGTTGCAGTATCGGTCGGAAGATGGCATTCACGTATCGTACAGCCGTTACGGCACCTTCCACGACTATCAGCGGCGTACATCGGCCCCACATAATGCCACCCCAAAACAGCAGGGAACCTCCACCTTGCTGCACTCGCTGGACAGTGTGACTAAGGCGTTCAGCCGGACCCGCTTGCCTCCAAACACGTCTCCGACGATTGCCTAGTTGAAGGCATATGCGACACTCATCAGTGAAGAGAACGTGATGCCACTCCTGAGCGGCCCATTCGGCATGTTGCTGGGCCCATCTGTACCGCGCTGCATGGTGTCGTGGCTCCAAAGATGGGTCTCGCCAAGGACCTCGGGAGTGAAATTGCGTATCATGCAGCCTATTGCGCACAGTTTGAGTCGTAACACGACGTTCGTTCTCTGGCTGTACGAAAAGCACCATTCAACATGGTGGCATTGCTGTCAGGGTTCCTCCGAGCCGTAATCTGTAGGTAGCGGTCATCCACTGCAGTAGTAGCCCTCGAGTAAACTGAGCGTGGCATGTCATCGACAGTTCCTGTCTCTCTGTATCTCCTCCGTGTCCGAACAACATCGCTTTGGTTCACTCCGACAAGCCTGGACACTTCCCTTGTTGAGAGCCCTTCCTGGCACAAAGTAACAATGCAGATGAGATCGAACCGCGGTATTGCCCGTATAGGCATGGTTGAACTACATACAAAGGAATGGATGGAACTGATCAGCTGTCAGATCCCCTCCATGTAACAGGCGCTGCTCGTGCATGGTTGTTTACATGTTTGGGTGGGTTTAGTGCCATCTATGAACTTTCAAAGGGACTGTGTCGGTGACAGAATATCCACAGTCAACGTCTATCTTCAGGAGTTCTGGGAACCGTGGTGATGCAAAACTATTTTTTATAAGTGTATTAATGGCACATAGTTAGTGTACACGTCATAGGTACTGTAATACGTTTGTTTCCAGTTGTGAGTAATTTTTAAAAAAGCACAGTGAGTTAGACATCTCTTAAAATTAGCAAGTAGTGACTCAGATTTCCAGATATAGGGAGTGTTGGAAAACAAGTGTCGAATAGTCTGAGTGGTGGTGGTACTCATCGAAACAAGAAAAATAAGTCCAAGAATCGTGGGTCCAGAAACGATACAAACATGTTCACAGGAGGTGTTCATCGTGGCTTAAGCGGCGATGCAGTCTTTGAAGTATACCCAGTTGTTGTTGAACCTGTTGGTCATGCATGGAAGACATGACCCTGTAGTGCCCGCACACTTTGATTGATGGGAAGTAGACCACTTCTTTCAAGTGTATCTAGGTGATTGAAGTCTAGGGACAGAGCAAAGCCAAGGTGGGGGACGTCCCCCCCCCCCCCCCCCCCAATCACGACCTAATCGCCACCTGTGGTCCTCAACTGATTGCGTCAAATGTTCCTGCACATTGTGAGGAAAGTGCGTTAGGGTGCATCATGTATCACATCTCAAGTAAGGTAGGGCATTAATGAGAAAGTCCAGGTAATGTGCGCCGGCCGAAGTGGCCGTGCGGTTACAGGCGCTGCAGTCTGGAACCGCCAGATCGCTACGGTCGCAGGTTCGAATCCTGCCTCGGGCATGGATGTTTGTGATGTCCTTAGGTTAGGTTTAACTAGTTCTAAGTTCTAGGGGACTAATGACCTCAGCAGTTGAGTCCCATAGTGCTCAGAGCCATTTTTTGAACCAGGTAATGTGCCCTGGTTAAATTTTGTAATAGCACATATAGCCCCCATTAATCTTCTCCAAGTACACCTGTCCATTCATTGATTGAGAATCGGTGTTGATGCCTTCTTCCCTGAAGGATTGGGGATTTAGATCTGGCCATACATTCTGGCTATGGAAGTTCTCGACATTATCTATTGTGAACCCGGCCTCATCAGTAAATAAAATCTTTGATGTGAACAGCGGATCTGTGGCACACTCCTGGAACAGCAATCGACAGAACCTGCCATCTGCCATTATGATCCTGTGGCCTTAGGGCCTGAATGCCCCGTAAATGATATGGATACAGCAGTTGTTCATGACGTACTTCCGAGATAAGGGAGTGAGACACGGCTTCTGCAGCTGCTGCTAATTAACGCACACTGGTCCCAGGGGTTTCTTCCACCGAATGTAGCACATGCTTCTCTATGTCACGCGTGTGGACTGTGCGGGGCCTTCCAGCGTCAGTCTTCCGACGTACAAGGGTACTTGTGTCCCTCAGATGAGGGAAAAGTCAGCTTGCCAGAGGGAACTCTGCTCTGTGGATATTTTTCAGCGCAAAGGGAACGGGCTCCCAAGCTACATCCATTTGCTAAATGACAGCAGAATATCATATCCGCCATTTCACTTGTCGAGTAGTATGCTTGCACTGCTAATAAATTTTGGAGGAGAGAAAATGTAGATGTTCCTCACCATTCATATGTACAAACAGCGCAATAACAGTAAACACGTAAGTTATTCCCGTTTGGAAGAAGACTAAACACCATGATGTGTGCCAGCGTTGACAGTACTATATGACAAGGAAGACAAACGCGATGAAAATTAACGTAGCCTACAACACGACTCAACCACACAACTGACTGCAGACCACCTAATGGTAGGTAGAGTACTGTGAGTAAGACATCACAATACCCGGCATACACATTTGACAGAGCGTCAATGCAGCGTCTGTGCTAACATCTGCGACCAACCGTCGAGCAGCCCTTTCTATAAACACGTGTTTATCTCGAAAATCATACGTTTCCTGTCCCATGTTTACGGGACTTATTTTTCTTGTTTCGATGAGTACTGCCACTTTTGAAAGTATTCGACGTTTCTTCGTACACCCTGTATAAATGATACCTATAAGCAGTTGTCCAAGAAATAAATTAAAATACTTCCCATCACATATTTCTGACAAAGGTTTGCGCCTAGCTTCCCTTCCTATTGAGGTATTCTCCTGAAGTCAACGCAGTTCTACAACGGGCCGCCCTGCTGTCACAAAAAGGGAACGAAAAAGAAATATAGCTATCGAATTTATCTAGTACTTGTCTCACAAATATAAGCCCACTCAGTCACATAAATCAGACCTAAGATATTAGCTATTTATTACATTGAGTCTCAGTACTTTTAACATAAAGTACCTCATTCCAGTATAATAAGTACGAGGTCTGTGCGTTGCTTATGTACGAAAAATACTTTGACATATATCATTTTGTATCCGTAGAGGGCAATAGTTATTCACCAACGCTGTTACTAAGATTTAATGTGTAAAAGAGGCCAATAAGTCTACTATTAAAGTTTCAGTCTTAGGGCAAAAGTTAAACAAACAGTGGCATACGGAAGCCAAGTGGTCATATCAGTTCGATGTTACCGCTATGCGCAATATGTTACGCTCAGTCCATACGTATTTCTACTTTATGGTATTTTTCAAAGAAAACATTTACCTTCATATAAATACTGAGTCCTGTTTACACTACATAACTACTTGCCACGCGGCTTTACAACAGACACTGCTACTTGCTATGTAGCACAACTTTTCAGTACCTGAATCTAGATATTCAAATATTGTAGAAAAACTGGCTAATGAGATACGTTTATAAAGTTCTTTTGAACTGCTACGCATTCCCTGTTCGTGCTTCATATTAGCTCTGAGTGTGTTGACTATCTATCACCAGTGTACGTAACTCGTTTCTCAATGTTAGACAGGGTGGCCATCACTCAATGCACTAAATACCAGGGTTCAACAATTAGTAGGAATGAAATGATCACAGAAGCTCAGTCATGGCTAAAGCATGTGACAGACTTAGGTTCATTAGCAGAATACTGGGAAAATGTAGTCAATCTACAAAGCAAGTTGTTCACAAAACGGTCGTGGGAGCTATTCTTGAATATTACGCAAGTGTGTGGAACCCATACCAAATAGATCTAACAGCAGATGTCGCAAACATAATAGAGCAATACTCAGAAGTGGATGTGATTGTGTACACAACAACATGGAGATAAGATCAGCAATAAGAGAGGATGTACAGAAGCCACTAAAAGGACTAGAAACTTGAACAAAGGAAAATGACCAAAAATTAAACCAAGGGAAAAAATTCAAATGACATTCCGAAATGGGGGAAAATTTTATCCAAACACAGTATAACTTTACAGAATGAACTACTACAAATATTACAGAAAGATACGGCTAAATGCCTGGGAAATGATTTACAGACAACTGCAACATATTTTGGTATACACCTTCAGGAAAGAGCAGCAGCAGCCGTCAAAGCTTCATAAAATATTTCGAACACAGCAAATTATCAACAACACAGTCATGACACTATTCATAGTGGCAGTCGCGCCACTCATGATGTATGCGAGAGAGATCATATGGGAAACGCTTAAGATCGGCTATATGAGAACAATAGAAAAACTGAAGTCGATGTTTATGAAGAGGCTACGACAAGTGAGAAACACAGCGCCCTCCCAACTTAATGTGTGGCGTTATGAAAGAGACTTGTTTCGGGGAGGTCATCATATTACAACACTGCCTGTCTCCCGCAAGACCGTATCAGGAACTGATTAACATAATGGGTAGTGGGAGAAGAAGGAGGTAGACCTGGAATTCTACAATACAATAGCCACGCTATACCACAGCAGGACCAGAGAATGAAGGAAACAACAGAACTCGCAGTACATGAATTTCATCATAAAATAAGTACGAAGAACAACCTCCACAAACCAACTGAAGAGTGGTAAATTTGTGCCTCATGGACAAGGATGTGTTACCACATTATAACGTCTTCAAAGGTGCCGAAAACTATAACAGATACTAAAACTTGTATATTAATGCTCAGTCTTAGTGGAGCACACAAGTACAATGCATACCTCACCTGACAGTAGAAATAGAACTGAGACAACGTGCGTTTGGGTCAGAAGCATCACCAAAGACACATAATCAAAGACACACTAAGGTAAATTTGCACAAAAAGGACAACCGAAATTAATCAGCACAACGAGCTATACAATTCAACTCACTCCATAAGTAGTGAAGTAATAAGAGTTCTGGCACATTGTTGATATCAAATTGATATCTAATTAATTGAATTGAACAAGCAGTATATCATTGTCAACCCAACACTGACCGAATCAGAGCATTTGTAAGGGATTGAGCTCTTTATGTACCATCAGCGACACGATAGAACAGGCCTGGAAAACCAGTATCACAATCTATTGTGGGGGGGGGGGGAGTGATGGAGAGGGAGGGAGGAGGAGCGTAAAAGGGGAAGTAACACTGGCTCTAAGATCCTTAGTCTCTGTCGACACATCCAGGTGAATACATATACATGGTTCTGGTGGAAGTTTTTTTTCTGATAGTTGTGTGATATTATTACAATGTTCCATCTTCCTGTAGAACCATGAGGGAGGCGGGAGGATGTATTCATAGCATAACATTGTCATATGTATTTTGTGTTTTTAGTAGTTGTTCGCTTATAAGCAGATTACAGCTCTCTCCTCCAAAGACACACTGGCCCCTCCCTCAAGAAAAACACGTCTACCGATCCTTAAATGTTCGCTTAATATTGATCATGTTGTTGTTTAGTCCTACCACCACTGCATTATTTGCGAATCCTTCCACTCACCATAATGTGTGGAACTTCCTAGCTGAATGTATGTTTAAGGACTTTTGGAGGTTTTAAGTGTTTATTTTGTAGCATATCCAACCAAGATTCAATGTTCTCTGTCCAATAATCATTGTAGCAAGCATAAGCTCACACCACAGGTGTGAATTTACACTTATTTAACTGGAGATTTCATTGATTTTAGTACTATATCCAATATCTGAACTGTTATGTCACAGTGTTCGTTTTAAAAGCGTAAGACTACACGCTTTACACGATGTGAGGTGAGATCTGTCGGTACAATATTTCGTTGTACCAATGGTAAGCATCACACCTGGAGAATACACTGTGGTAATATTTGATCCAGCAAACGGGTGTTCATGTTTATTCAGTCACTTTTTTTTTAGATAAATGAGCTAACATTACAGCAGTTGATCTGCTAAGAATGGAAACGCTGTAGGCAGATTGAGAAAATTAGAGGCTGATATGAAGATATTTACCTGTCTTTCGTTTTCTCGATAAATAAGGGACAAAATTCTTCCGTGGGTTTTGTGCACCTTTAAATGCATGGAGTGATGTCTTAGAATATAGACTAAATTTACATTTTCATCTATATGCGTACTTGCCAACCATCGTACGGTGTGTGGCTGAACGCACCATGCCCCACCACTAGTCATTTCCTTGCCTATTACATCCTCAAATAGAGTGAGGGAAAAAGACTACCTATATGGCTCCATATTGGCACTGATTTCTAATATCTTCGTGGTCCTTACGCGAAATACACGTTAGCAGCAGTTGAAACCACTTGCAGTCAGCTTCAGATGTCGGTTCTCTAAATTTTCTCAAGACAATTCCTTGAAAAGAACATCGCCTTCCTTCTCAGGATTCCCATTTGAGCTACCTGGCGAGTGTAATCTGGTTGCAGGGAAAAAATACTCACCATGCAAAGGGACTCTCAGGTTCAATTTAATTAATTAGTTAATCAAACTGGTGGAAATGAGGGCAAGACTACCATAGATATGATTCGCAACTGGAGTGGTAATCCGGCGTTTTCTCTTTTCGGCGATATCTTTTAATGAAATTACAATCTCCGATCAACACAGGGAGAGAAGACCATCATAACAAAATGAGCTATATTACAGAATTTACGAAGTGATACGTAGTATAAACATGATATTTACAACTCGTCTGAGCTGCTGCCGAAAGACACTTCATAGGTGATGAGGCATCTGGATATTTTACGAGAGTTCGAAAGTGAGGAGGCATACTGTGACAGACGTAGAGCATGCTCCTAGCACTCAATCATGAGCCAAAATTGAGCTTGATATTCTAGTCCTGTGGTGCAGTTTGTATGAGGTATTAAGCTGACAAAAACAGATTTTTTTATCTAATGAAAGAATACTTAGAGGGAATGTAGCCTAGACCATACTGATGTACAGAATTTTCACAACAAATAACGATATCTTAGTGATGTGAAAATGCTTGTATTTCTTCTGTCTTCGAAAATAACTGATACAAAAGGAAGGAATCTACATTTTGCCGGAGAAATTCGAGGTTTGTGGACAACAACATCCCCGTCTCAGATAAAGTAAAGTGGAATTTTTTAACTGTGGTGTGTCTGGTCGGGTAGGAATTACAGTTAGAACTATACATACAAGCTGCACCTGCTTGTCTTTTACTGTGCTGCAATCAGCGGCAGCGGCAGATATAGGGCTTGGCTGACAGGAAGCTACAGTTTAGCCTGTGACGCATCGTTAGTTACAAAAAAATGGCCTGCAGCAGCAGGAACAACTCCCGGTGGCACCGCCCTCTGGATAGCTGACAGCGGAGTAACCAGTATGCTGCTTGAGCGGTGATAAGATGGATGTATGTGTTGTGTGAGAAGCTTCAATATGCTGACTGTTTGCGCTGGACGATTATTCCCCCCATGTAAATTGATCGGTTCATCTTTGGCGGTCACAACGACAGTCTCTACAGACTCTGAGCATCTGGTACGGTTGGAGATTTGCACGCAACTGCTGGTGTAGCCAATGTGTATGCGGGCATCTCCCAACCAGTGTTACAGACGCTCTCCAGCAGTCAGCAGATGGCGCGTGCTTCGCAGCAGTTGGGAGTGTGTGCGATCAGAAGTTTTTTTTTTTTTTTTGCGTGTATGTTTAGTGGAAATGTCATGGTGGAGAAGAGTCCGTATGTTCTCATAGCACTGCGATCTATTTGTGGTAGACATTTAATTACTCCATTTCCAAAATTTTTGTGTGTCATTCTCAAACATTGAAACCATGTTTTATTACAAAGAAGAATCATCCTAAGATGGTGAGTGTTGTAAGCAATCTATTGTACTCCTGTTAAATGTTAAATAATTAATTTGGTTGTGTAGTGCAAATGGACTATTTCCCACTATTTTTTATATTACAATTGCGCCAACTCTCCCTTTGTCCCTATCATTAGCCAGCTTTTTTTTAATCATCAGCACTCTGATTGGTCTGATGTGGCCCGCCACAAATTCCTCTTCTCTGCAATGTCTTCATCTCAGAGTAGCACCTGCTACCTACATCTTCAGTTATCTGCTACATGTATCCCAACCTTTGTCATCCTCTACGGTTTTTATCCTCTACAGTCCCTCTAGTACCACGTATGTCATTCCCCCATGTCTTAACAGATGTCCTATCGACCTATCCCTTCTCCTTGTCAGTGTTTTCGATATATTCCTTTCCCCTCTGATTCTGCCAGAACCTCCTCATTCCTTATCAGTCCACCTAATTTTCAACATTCGTCTTTAGCACCACAAATCAAATGTTTCGATTGTCTTCTGTTCTGGTTTTTCCACAGTAAATGTTTCATTACCACACAATGCTGTACTCTAAACATACATTCTCAGAAATTTGTTCCTCAAATTAAGGCTTAGGTCTGATGCTAGTAGACTTCTCGGCCAGAAATGCCCTTTTTGCCAATGCTAGTCTGCTTCTGATGTCCTCCTTACTCCATCCATGATAGCTTATTTTGCTGCCTAGGTATCAGAATTCTTTAACTTCATCTACTTCTTGACCATCAATTCTGATGTCAAGTTTCTCGCTGTTCTCATTTCTGCTACTTCTCATTCGATTTACTAAATCCTTGTTATGCACTCATTAGACTGTACATTCCGTTCATCGGATTATCCAGTTCTCCTTCACTTTCACTCAGAGTAGCAATGTCATCAGCAAGTCGTATCATTGATATCTTTACAGCTTGAATTTTCATTCCGCTCCTGAAACTTTTTTTTTTATTTCCATCATTGCTTCTTCAATGTAGATATTAAACAGTATGGGCGAAAGACTATATCCCTGTCTTCCATACTTTTTAATCCGAGCACTTCGTTCTTCGTCGTCCAGTCTTATCATTCCCTCTTGATTCTAGGACAAATTGCATATTTCCCACCTCTCTCGATAGCTTACTCCTATTTTTCTCAGAATTTCGAACATCTTTCACCATTTTACATTGTCAAACGCTTTTTCCAGGTCGACAAATCCTATGAAAGTATCTTGATTTTTCTTTAGTATTGCTTCAGTTACCAACCGCAATGTCAAACTTGCCTCTCTTGTGACATTACCTTTTCTAAAGCCAAACTGATCGTCATCTAGCGTGTCCTCAATTTTCTTTTCCATTCTTCTGAATGATATACTTGTCAGCAACTTGGAAGCTGAGCTGTTAAGCTGGTTGTGCGATAGTTCTCGCACTTGTCAGCTCTTTCAGTCTTTGGAATTGTATGGATGGATGATATTTTTCTGAAAGTCAGATGGCATGTCGCCAAACTCATACATTCTACACACCAACTTGAATAGTCGTTTTGCTGCCACTTCCCCCAATGATTTTAGAAATACTGATGGAATGCTGTCTGTCTCCTCCAAAGCTCTCTTAAATTATGATTCTAATACTGGATCCCCTATCTCTTCGGAATCAACTACTATTTTATCTTCTATCATATCAGACAAATCTTCCCCCTCATAGAGGCCTTCAACATAAGCTTTCCTCCTATCCGCTCTTCTTCTGCATTTAGCAGTGGAACTCCAGTTACACCCTTAATGTTACCACCCTTGCTTTTAATTTCAGCAAAGGTTCTTTTGACTATCCTGTATGCTGAGTCAGTCCTTCTGATAATCATTTCTTTTCGATTTCCTCATATTTTTCATGGAGCCATTTCATCTTAGCTTCCCTGCTTTTCCTATTGATTTCATTCCTCAGCGACTTGTATTTCTCTATTCCTGAGTTTCCTGGAATATTTTTGTTCTTCCTCCTTTCATTGATCAACTGAAGTATTTCTTCTGTTACCCATGGTTTCTTCACAGTTACCTTCTTTGTACTTATGTACTCCCTCCCAACTTCTGCGATGGCCCTTTTTGAGGTATCCACTCCTTGTCAATTTTACTGCATACTGAGCTATTCCTTATTGCTGCATCTATAGCCTTAGAGAACTTCAAACGTATCTTTTCATTCGTTAGTACTTCCGTATCCCATTTCTTTGCATACTGTTTCTTCCTGACTACTCTCTTAAACTTCAACCTACTCTTGTGATCTCAGTCTGTGTCTGCTACAGGGTACATCTTACAATCTAGTGTCTGATTTCGGAATCTCTGCCTGACCATGACGTAATCTAACTAAAATCTTCCCATATCACTCAGGCTTTTCCATGAATACCTCCTTCTTTTGTGGTTCTTGCACGGAGTATTCGCTATTTCTAGGTGAAATTTATTGCAGAACTCAATTAATCTATCTCCTCTCTCATTCCATGTCCCAAGCGCATATTCTTCTGTAGCCTTTGCTTCTACTCTTTCCGCTACAACTGCATTTCAGTCCCCGATGACTGTTAGATTTTCATCCCTCTTTATGTACTACATTATTATTTCAATATCCTCATATACTTCCTCTATAACTTCATGCCGGCCGGAGTGGCCGAGCGGTTCTAGGCGCTTCAGTGTGGAACCGCGCGACCGCTACGGTCGCAGATTCGAATCCTGCCTCGGGCATGGATGTGTGTGATGTACTTAGGTTAGTTAGGTTTAAGTAGTTCTCAGTTCTAGGGGACTGATGACCTCAGATGTTAAGTCCCGTAGTCCTCAGAGCCATTTGAACCATTTTTTATAACTTCATCTTCAGCTTGCGATGACGGCATGTATACCTGAATTATCAATGTCGGTGCTGGTTTGCTCGATTCTGATAAGAAGAACCCTATCACAAACCTGTTCACAGTAACGCACTCTCTGCTCTACCATCCTATTCAAGACAAATTCTACTCCACTTATTCCATTTTCTGCTGCTGTTGATATTGCCCTAACTAGAAATTATTGGCTTCTTTCCATTTCACTTCACTGACCCCTACTATATCTAGACTTAGCCTTTGCATTTCCTTTTTCAGATTTTCCAGCTTTTTAACAACATTCAAGCTTCTGAGATTCCATGCCCCGACTCGTAAAACGTTATCCTTTAGTTGGTTATTTAATCTTTTTCTCATGGGCACCTCCTCCTTGTCAATTCCACCCAGAGATTCGAATAGGGGACTATTACGGAATCTTTTGCCAATGAAGAGATCATCACACTTGTTCAATTACCGGCCACATGACCTGTGGATACACATTATTTGTCTATAATGCAGTTGTTTCTATTGCCTTCTTCATTCTCATGCCGTTGATTGTTGCTGATTCTTTCCGCTTTAGGAGCATTTTCCCACACTAAGGAGAAGAGAGTGCCCTGAAACTCTGACCGCTCCTTCGCACTCGTTGACAAGGTGTGAGCGTACAAGCTGTGGTGGGAGTTTAGAGCGGCAGTTTGCTGCCGCAGAGCACGTGGCTGGCGATTGCTATGGGGCCGTGACGAGCGGCTAGTGGTAAGTGGCCTTGGAAAAACCCGTGCGGGCGCTAGGCAGGGGCGTAAATGGTCATGTTTGCGCGTTTGGAGAAATTTAAAAATGGTTCAAATGGCTCTGAGCACTATGGGACTTAACATCTGAGGTCATCAGTCCCCTAGAACTTAGAACTACTTAAACCTAACTACCCTAAGGACATCACACACATCCATGCCCGATGCAGGATTAGAACCTGCGTCCGTAGCGGTCGCGCGGTTCCCGACTGCAGCGCCTGGAACCGCGTGGCCACCGCGGTCGGCGGAGAAATTTATACGCCAGAGAAAAATTGATAAAAACAAAACTAAGAGTGACACAGAAGTGCGAGTTGGCACTCATGGACAGAAAAGTATGTAAAATCAAGTTGTCTAGACGCACCACAAAAATATATAATAATTTAAATGTTACTGTACTCTTAAAAATTGTAAATTTATGGAAGTTCAAAAGCTAATATCTCGGCAATGCTTTGGGCGATTAATATAAACAAAGTGTCTACTGATGTGGCCAGTAGAACTGCATTGAGCAATCATAGTCGATTTAGCAAAACATGTGCCATTTTTGAATGAGAGGTCGGAATATGGGATTCAACTAAGAGAAACTGTGTTTTTGGTATTAAATGTATTTGAAGAGACGAAACTAGCGACAGCATTCTAAAGTTCAAAGAGGTAGATGAGTAATTACACATATATTTTTATTTGTTTATTTATGTTTGTATTAAAAAGTCTGGGAAAAGCAAAATCACGCCACAAGAATATTATTTGTGAGAAAACAGTGGCAGATACAAAAAACTGAACTTTAAATTTTTATTGCCCAGAAATTTCCATATTTTTCAATATATCATACATGTTCTTGTGTATAGTTTTAGAATATTCGTAATTTTTGTCAAACATTGTTTTGAGATAGGCAGTCGAGGGTGGATAAGGCTTCCATCTTTGAGGACAGTTGGTTCTGAGCAACGCTAGGAGCTGGAAGAGCCACACTTCTGGGGGTATAGTAGTGGGTTTGTAGCTCCATTCGAAAGCGATCAAGTGGAGTGCAATATAGTGGTTTAGGATAGCAGATAAGTGTGTAACTTGTGAATTGTGAACAGTCTGCCGAATGCCGTGATTGCAACATATGAATTTTATAGTGAAGTGTTGTAGCAACAGTTGTTAAAGGCCGCTCTTACATAAAAGCCCCTCAGACTGCATTTTAAGTGTTTAGTGAATATACCGAAAAAAAATCTACTTGTTCAAATTATAAATCATCATGAGTTACTCAACATTTTAAATTTCACCGCAATAACTGCTTGCATGGTTTTTTATGTTTTATTTCACCTTAAAAGTTGAGTTTACAACAGGTGTGCCATAGCACTCGGCCACTCGAGCCAAACTATTCAAACTTCAATGTGTAGTGCCCAGTACAGTCGTAAAGGCCACCGACAGAATAGTGTGACTCCTTATGCTGAAAGTCTTCGGCCACCAATGCTGATTATTAATCAAAATTTAAAGTGGTGGCAGGTTTCAAACCCGGGACCAATGACTTTCTGATAACCAATCAAAGACGTTACCTCTAGAGCAAGAAGAGCGCAGTTTTCTGAGGAAGGATGAAGACCTCTTTCAGTACTTTTGGACATGTTGATTCATACATGTGTTCACACAAACAAGAAGTAACCACTTAATAGAGACAGAGACAGGTAGCGAGTCTGGAATTTCTTGATCTAGGGAATGGCTCCACTTGATGGTTTGGTCAGGAACCACGAGAGCTAATGGAGGTCCCTCAGGCATGGTAGGCACGTCACCTTGGTCTACAGGATTGAGGTGCAGGAAGTAACCACATGAGAGAGAGTGAAGATGTTTTCCCAGATATTAGAATCAATGTACGCTGACTTCCAGTCTGTAGTTGGTATTTAGTATCGAAAACGGCAGTTAATATACCATATGTCATTCCATCCCTGAGCGCTTACAGTTATTTCATCATGGGAAGTGGGGGCGGGGGATGCAGAAATCAGCTCTACTCAAGCATGGGAACCATGTCTTCCACAAACTGATTAAGGGGAGATGGATGGTAATTTCAATCCCTTTTCTGCCAATGCTATTTCACCCTTTGAATAGGTACACTTTTCAATAGATCTATAAGTGTTAAAGCAGTTAAATTTTTACTGACTGAACATATATGAATGAACATATCTGCTGAATTTACAAGTAAAATGAACAAAATACCTCTTATGGATTTAAAGAAATACTTTTTTATTTCACTGATAAAATTTCACTTTTTTAGTACATTCCTCATTATAAAACAGTTTTTGTTGGGTTAATGGTTCTCAATTTACTTGTAATAAGTTGTTGCCATCCTGTGTACAAATGGACCCTATTTCATACATGTAATTCAATTAATTTAGAAAATAATGGTACCTGAAAATCAAAAATTGTAGTTTTGGACAAAAATCAATTTAAAGTTTAGGACTGCAATTTTAGTGTATTTATCGATAAGAATTACTTACCACTAACAGTTACCTGGACCATACTGAGCACCATCTGAATCATACTGATTTTCTTTTCCTCTCTTGATTCCTCTTCTTTTCTATCTTGTTTTCCTCATTTTAAATTAGCAATTTCTGATTTGCAGATTCTCTCTTTATCTACCTGCACCAAGGATTTTGCAGTACTTTCACTAGATTCTATGCTCAATATTTCCAAAACATACAGTTTTCTTGTTACACCCTCACTGAAGCATAAAATAGTATCACAAATCTGAAGAAGTACAGTTTTAGATAGCTGAGTCCAAATGACAGAATTCCCACATTCATCTAAATTTTGCGTTTGGCCAAAAAGGCATTTCTACAATGAAGTGTCTTACGAAGATCTCTAAATGTAGGTTTAATTTCATTGATTACTGCTGCAGATAAAGAATATTTGTGGTCACATTTTGCACTTCTCCTGTACTTGCGCCAAGTGTCACGATCGTTCAGACAAAGACAGTGCTGAGGATTTTCATCTGTGGAAATCTTATGGAAAAATATAGTCCATAAGGCTTTTTCATTTTTTCTATATGCCCAACATTTCTTATGGCCAAGCCACAACAATTATGTGATCTATGTATTTCCACATTGGTCAGGCGACCTTTACCAACTATTTTCTTGCCATATTCCAGTAGTATTTTCCACTTTTCTTTTAATAATCTTCTCAACCTGGACACCATTCTCTTCTGGGCATGCTCAGTGCATTCTAATTTAGAAAGTGTGACGTTAGGACCACAGATTTGTTCCATACAGATTCTGTCACAAGCCTTGCGGTCACTGTCCTCTAAATACTGTGTGTGTCTGACACCTCTGTTGGCCACTGAATGATTAAAAATCTTAAAAACTACTGCTAATTCTATCCTACAACTTGGACCAGGATATTTCATCTGACACATATATTCACACTCTCAGTTTCACTGCTACAAATTTTGCATCAAATACCTTGCATGTTTCAAATGCTGTAGGTGTCATGACACCATTTAGTAAAGAGTGGCCACTTTTCTGCCACCTGCCATGAAAGCATGCACAGTATCATCACTTTCATGGTTATTGCTTTTCCTGAGTTCTTCTTCAGCTGCTTCCATCATTGAGACGTTACAAACTTCAGGAACAGCAATTCTAATAATTTTACAGTAAGTCATAAATTTTGCATTTGGATTTGGAATGTCAACTAATGCACATACATTTTGTGATCAAAAGTATCCAGACACCCCGAAAAACATACTTCTCTCATATTAGGTGCATTGTGCGGCCACATACTGCCAGGTACTCCGTATCAGCGACCTCATTAGTCACTAGGCATCGTGAAAGAGCAGAATTGGGCGCTCTGCGGAATTCACAGATTTCGAACGTGTCAGGTAATTGGGTGTCCCTTGAGTCATACATCTGTACGCGAGATTTCCAGACTCCTAAACATCCATAGGTCCACTGCTTCTGATGTGATAGTGAAGTGGAAACATGAAGTGACACGTACAGGACAAAAGCGTACAGGCCGACGTCGTCTGTTGACTGACAGAGACCACCGACAGTTGCAGAGGGTTGTAATGTGTAATAGGCAGACATCTATGCAAACCATCACACAGGAATTTCAAACTGCATCAGGATCCAATGCAAGTATTATGACAGTTAGGCAGGAGGTGAGAAAACCTGTATTTCATGATCGAGCAGCTGCTCATAAGCCACACATCAAATCGGTAATGCCAAATGACGCTTGGTGTATGGAGTGTAGACACTGGTTGACTTAACAGTGGAAAAAGGTTGTGTGGAGTGACGAATCACGGTACACGGTGTAGCGATCTGATGGCAGGGTGTGGGTATGATAAATGCCCAGTGAATGTCATCAGCCAGCATGTGTAGTGCCAACAATAAAATTCGGAGGCAGTGGTATTAAGTTGTGATAGTGTTTTTCATAGAGGGGGCTGGAACCCCTTGTTGTTTTGGGTGGCACTGTCATAGCACAGGCCTACATTGATGTTTTAAGCACCTTCTTGCTTCCCACTGTTGAAGAGCAATCCGGGGATGGCGACTGTATCTTTCAACACGATCGAGCACCTGTTCATAGTGCACGGCCTGTGGCGGAGTGGTTGCATGACAATAACATCAAAAATGGTTCAAATGGCTCTGAGCACTATGGGACTCAACTGCTGTGGTCATCAGTCCCCTAGAACTTAGAACTACTTAAACCTAACCAACCTAAGGACATCACACACATCCATGCCCGAGGCAGGATTCGAACCTGCGACCGTAGCAGTCTCACGGTTCCTGACTGCGCGCCTAGAACCGCGAGACCACCGCGGCCGGCGACAATAACATCCCTGTAATGGACTGGTCTCCGCAGATTCCTCACCTGAGTCCTTTAGAACACCTTATGGATGTTTTGGAACGCCGACTTTGTGCCAGGCCTCACCGACCGACATCGATACCTCTCCTCAGTGCAGCACTCCATGAAGAATGGGCTGCCATTCCCCAAGAAACCTTCCGGCACCTGACTGAATGTATGCGTGAGAGAGTGGAAGCTGTCATCAAGGCTAAGGGTGGGCCAACACCATATTGACTTTCAGCATTACTGATGGAGGGTGCGATTTTAAGCCATCTGTCCATATACTTTTGATCACATAGTGTAAGAGTTTGCCTGCCTCCATCGGTTTAACGATTCATCTGAGAGCATAAACTAGCCTTATGTTTTTCTCATACCAATTATTATTTGTCATTTCTGATGTCATTGTTGTAGCAACTGCACCATAGTTTGTACAATTTTACATCAGGTGAGACACAATCACTTTGTGGAGACAGTGATTCTCTCCCAAGGATACACCACCACCATTTAGTCCGCCACAGTATTTTTGGAAATGAAATCACAGGGCATGCTAAGGGTCAATATTTCCAAATGAGTGTTCATCTCCCCAAGGTGACTGGGAAGAAAACTCCTTGAAGACACTGCAGTTTCTTTCTTGAGGTGCTGATTATCTTTATGTCCAATATTCTTGGTGCCTTTGACCCATCAATCTTATTTACCTTTACGTATTTATTTCCTCTGAATTTCAATTTAGGTGAGAATTTCATTAGTTGCCGCACTTTTATAAAAAGGTGCTAAGCCAGAGAAAATGTAGATCAGCCCATTCTTCACTCGCAAAAATGTTCAAAAAGTACAGCCGATTGCGCTCGTAAACAATGGCAAACATGGTCGGAAAAATGAGAATTGGTAGCAGAGAATGGGTAGGAAACCTTGACGAGATAAAACAATACAAGCAGGAAATAACATAAAAGGAATAAAAGACACCAGTGCATTATTTCTGCATAGTGCAAAAAAGAAGGCATGGAATTTAAATGCCAGATCGCACAGAGCATAGGAAAACCATCATAACTCACAAAAAAGTCGTCATATTTGTAAGAAACAAAAACTGTTTTATGCAGGAAACAGCAGGTATTTCAGATACGAAAAAATCTAAAAATCGGTTTTTTGAGCCCATTTGCCTTCTGTCTCTCCTTAAATAAAGAGTATACAAATTGATTATGTAATATATTATTGAGACTGATTTGAATTTCGTATCATGAGATCTTTCCTCTCAGCACGGAGTGAATCTTTCTGCCATTTTCAAGATGGGGGTGGGGAGAGGGAAAGTGTGGGATGGGGAAGGGGTGGGGGATTTTCCAGTGAAGTGAAAATGGTTTCAGAACTGAACTGGGAAGGGGTGACAAAAAATATCCCTTTCCCAGAAGGGCAGTGGAGGAGGATAGGAAGGGCTCAGAGATTCTCAGAGGGATGGATTTTTCCCAGGGGTTCATAAATGAATTACCATGCCAATAGGTATATCTAGGGAGTGATAAATTAATTTACATAACAGTAGTTTAGTGGAGGGGGTAATTAATTGCTCAATTTAACGATCATATCTGTTTCAAATTGTGAAAGTGGCAGGGGTAAAACACAGGGAGCGAAAGGCTATTTACAGTTTGTACGGTACAGAATCCAGATGGCAGTTATAAGAATCGAGGGACATGAAAGGGAAGCAGTGATTGGGAAGGGAGTGAGACAGGGTTGTAGCCTTTCCCTGATGTTATTCAATCTGTATATTGAGCAAGCAGTAAAGGAAACAAGAAAAATTCGAAGTAGGAATTAAAATTCCTGGAAAAGAAATAAAAACTTTGAGATTCGCCGATGACATTGTAATTTTGTCAGAGACAGCAAAGGACTTGGAAGAGCTGTTGAACGGAATGGTCAGTGTCTTGAAAGGAGGATATAAGATGAACATCAACAAAAACAAAACTAGGATAATGGAATGTAGTCGAATTATGTCGGGTGATGTTGAGGGAATTAGATTAGGAAATGTGAAACTTAAAGTAGTAAAGGAGTTTTGCTCTTTGGGGAGCAAAATAACTGATTATGGTCGAAGTAGAGAGGATATAAAATGTAGACTGGCAATGACAAGGAAAGCGTTTCTGAAGAAGAGAAATTTGTTAACATCGAGTATAGATATAAATGTCAGGAAGTCGTTTATGAAAGTATTTGTACAGAGTGTGGCCATGTATGGAAGTGAAACATGGACGATAAGTAGTTTGGACAAGAAGAGAATAGAAACTTTCGAAATGTGGTGCTACAGAAGAACGCTGAAGATTAGATGGGTAGATCACATAACTAATGAGGAGGTATTGAATAGAATTGGCGAGAAGAGGAGTTTGTAGCACAACTTGACTAGAAGAAGGGCTCGGTTGGTAGGACATGTTCTGAGGCATCAAGGGATCACCATTTTAGTATTGGAGGGCAGCGTGGAGGGTAAAAGTCGTAGAGGGAGACCAAGAGATGAATACACTAAGCAGATTCAGAAGTATGTAGGTTGCAGTAAGTACTGGGAAATGAAGAAGCTTGCACAGGATAGAGTAGCATGGAGAGCTGCATCAAACCAGTCTCAGGACTGAAGACAACAACAACAATAACAACAACATCTGTTTCACATCAAAAGTGTGTCAGAAGTCTTTTTACCCCATTACTTGCGTAACTACTACAGCTGCATTTCTGCACAATTTAGTGAGAAGCCAGTTTTATTTAGTTTGGCTGTGACTTCTGAGCTTGTTAGTTAAAGTAAACTAGTGACTGGAGATCTTTATCATCAACTTGTGAGAACTTTTGTTCCATCAACTTTGAGCTTTTCTGAATTCTTTCCAACAGACCATTCAAGAGTGGAGAATTGTGTTCCTCACGGCAGCTGGAGTCTTCTTCGTGGGCAATCTGATTTTCGTTATTTTCGCTGATGGCGAAGTTCAACCTTGGAACGCCCCTAACTATTCGAGAGGAAAGAACAAAGGTGAGTTCCTTGAATACTTTAGCTCTTGTGCTACTAGATATAAAGTGCTTCTAGAAGTTCTCTCGAAGTTGTTAGTATATTGTCATACTCCGTTAATATTTATCATCAGTTGCCGAATCGTGGTGTTTGGTAACATGTATCTGTATAGTGTTTACATGGGAATGTTTACGTGTGCCAGTTGCCTGCAGTTTGCGCCAGTAATCGTGCACATAGGCGTGAAAATTTTGAGTCCAATCACGTCTAGTTTACTTTTGCAACATGGCGCGCAACTGAATTAATACTTGAGAGCAATCGAGCCGTGGATTTCATTGCACTTCAGAAGGTTGCAGAACGCTTGAATATTGAAATAAGAAGACGGAATTGCCCGTTTCTTCTGGCAGTTCTTGAGGTTTAGTGTGTGCCGGTTGAAACACATTTCGAATCTGTTAATCAGAGTACCCGTAATGTACAAACACATAGTGAAGACGTATAAGCTTTGCTGATATGGTCTCTGGATCTGAGATAACTCTCGCCCTGCGACGAAGAGTCGGTAATGCACCACTGCGTTGGGATGGGTGGTGGCAGCTCTTATTTTGCAGATATAGATCAGTGTGAGTTGCTTTAAGGAACACATTGTGGCCCACGAAACCGTCACCTTTACTGCGGACCAAGACGTCTAAAAACGGCAGGTCTCCATTTTTCTACAAAGCCATATTGAAGCAAATGCTGAGTTGGAACACTTGAGAGTGCTGAGAGCTCTGCGTTTAAATTTGTGTTGTCGGGAAATACTGTACATGACAAGCACTTTTAAACTAGTGGACCATATTGTTAACTCGCAAATAACAAATGAAATTTCTTTTTTTCTTTTCCAGAAACTATAGAAAAGGTTGCAGCTTGAGCAACTCTAAGAGACGCCGCTAGCCACATGGAATACAGTGGGAGAAACAAAAGTTTCTTCACAATAAAACTTTACACATAAAGAAATCACAGGAAAGGACAGCTCTGCAAAACATACACCTTTCCTGCAGCTTGAGTAACACACCAACGTCACTTGGAAGAAACATATTTTATTCGATACCAAATGTATGCATGCCAATTAAAAATGTAGCATCCACATCATATATGCATGAACTACTACACCTACAACAGAAGGCTGAGAGTTATGATACAAGAGAAGTGGCTGTGAACTATAACTTAATCTAACTTAACTTGATGTACCTGAAGAACTTTGATGTATGAAGATGTGATTCCGTCGAGACCAAGAGATCTGAGGAATCCGTAATTATATCTGTGTAAGTGTGAGACGTGGATATTGTTTTTGCATGGCTTGTTTCTGCTTCAGTTTTGAGAAGCGTCTCTCCAGAAGTTGTGATAAGAGTTTACTTCCTATTAGAACAATGTAAGTTTTTCTGTGATATAAAAAATTAATAAACTTCTCTTCAACAGAAACGCCTTTCTATTCAATGACTCTGTTTTACACTATATAGTTCTGAAGACGCCCCACATTAATACTAAGTAAAAGCATTTGAGTATGACCGTAGACACTTGAATATTTTTATTCTACACCGGAAACACTATTGTGATGTCGTGTCCGTAATGCACATCTCTTTTTTTTTGCATTCGTTCACGTAGGGATTGATTGATTGATTCATTCATTCATTGTACCCCATAGGTCACATCGTCAAGGAGAATCATTAGGAATGTGGAAAGAGTGTGCATCAATAGAGAAATTGTCTCCAAATCCAATTTTGAGGGTTGTATTAAAATCATTTAAATCCTCTGTTGTGTGTATTCTTTTATTTATTTATTTAGACGTCAAGTTCCGTAGGACCAACTTGAGGTGCAAATCTCCACAGTCATGGAACGTGTTAATACTTGAAATTGCAACGTAAATGTAATAACAGATAAAATTAAAATATTTATGAACCAAAAAAAAGTCAAGCCGTAAGTTTCAGTAAACGCAATCAATTATACAACAAGAATAAGCTTAATTTTTCAAAGAACTCCTCGACAGAATAGAAGGAGCGACCCATGAGGAAACTCATCAATTTCGATTTGAAAACGTGTGGATTACAGCTAAAACTTTTGAATTCTTGAGGTAGCTTATTGAAAATGGATGCTGTAGTACACTGCACAACGCTTTGCACAAGAGTAAGGAAGTCCGATCCAAACGCAGGTTGGATTTTTGCCGAGTATTGGCTGAGTGAATGCTGCTTTTTCTTGGGAATAAGCTGATGTTGTTAACAGGAAACGACAGTAAAGAATATGTAAATATTAAGAGGCCAATGTCGAAATACCCACACTAGTGAACAGGGGTCGACAAGCGATTCGCGAACGTACACCACTTATTGCTCGAACCGCCCGTTTCTGAGGCAAAAATATCCTTTTAAAATGGGAAGGGTTACCTCAAAATATAATACCATATGACATAAGCGAATGAAAATAAGCAAAGTAGACTAATTTTTGTGTCGAACGATCACTTATTTCGGATACTGTTTGAATAGTAAAAAATGCAGCATTCACTCTTTGAGCAAGATGCTGAATGTTGGCTTTCCACGACAGTTTACTATCTATGTGTACACTTAGAAATTTGAACTTTTTAGTTTCACCAATCATATTCCTATTCTGAGAAATTAAAACGTCGGGTTTTGTTGAACTGGTGTGTTAGAAACAGTAAAAACTGAGTCTTACTGTGATTTAGAGTTAGTTCATTTTCTACACGATTTTAAGTTATGTCATGAACCGCAATATTTGAAACAGAGCCAATGTTGCACACAACATTCTTCACTACCAAGCTAGTGTCATCTGCAAACAGAAATATTTTAGAACTACCCATAATACTAAAGGGCATATCATTTATATAAATACAGAATAGGAGTGGCCCCAACACTGATCCCTGGGACACCGCCCCCCCTCCCCCACTTAACCATGCCCCACTCACACCCCACATCATAGCCATTTTCAGCACTTTGAATAATGACCATTTGCTGTGTGTTGTTAAAGTAGGAGGTGGACCAATTGTGAGCCACAGCCTGTATTCCATAATGGTCCAACTTCTGGAGCAACATTTATTTAAACACAAAATTACAATCTAATGGACGACTTTTTCATTGTATATTTTACTGCATTAACAGCCGGGTACTTTGCTCATACATCATTACACTGTCACCAGACCACGTGCAAAGCATTTGCAACGATTGCTCAGCCTCTTCGACGATTACATTTTTCCTAGTCAATGTTTAGTTCATTTGATTAGCTTTCAACAACATAACTTTCTCAACTTTGTGGAGGTGTAAAATTTTCAGTCTTTATTTGTCGTAAGAAGCTACGTACTGACATTTTAATCTGCTCTCCTTTGCACGGTTTCAAATCTCAGATTTGTATTTTATCCAACATGTACAGAAACGAAAATTCAAAGAATGAATGTCACACCGGTAAGTATATTTGCTCCGACCTGTTTCGGAGATAACTTCATTAGTGTGATTTCTAGTCAGTTGACAGCTTCGTACCTATGTGCTAGTCGCACTTATAACTTATTCTTTATGCAGACACTGTGTACATAAATTGTTGTATTTTCGATTTAAGTGCTCCTTCAGTTTCCCTTCCAAAGAAAAACGGATCAGCTCCTACCTTCCATGGATCAGCTGACCACTGAATAGACAATCCCTTCTGTGAGATCGCCTTTCTTTCATCACTTCGCTACCTACATCAAATGTGGATACATCTCATTTTATAATTTTAAACTTATGCAAAGCCTCTGAACTTTTTTATGATATCTGTCATCGTACCCTAGTGAATTTACCTGGGTAATTAAAACACAAATTTCCTGCTTTCTACTTTTACGTATCTTTTTTTGTAATTTTCGTAATTCCATTCCTTACACGTTTGTACAGATCATGGAAGTATTTAATATCGATCCCTGTTTCTCAGGTGCTTATCTTTAAATGCTGTTCGCCAAGAACCTATTCAGTATTATTAAATTCCTGTTGTTTTGTATAATGAACACTGTTATCTACGGCTTACTTTAAAATCTATGGACAAGTGCAGAGTGTTTACGTAATTTTTATTGCATTTTTTTCATTTATATTAAAACACAGCTACCTAAAACCTGTAGAGAACACCACCTAGTTTGTTGTTAATCTCTGTTTAATCATATTTTATCAATTATTAGGTACAAAACCCTTACTTAGCAGCTCTTTAATTCTTCCACCTTACAGTAAGAGACGTAATATATTAATATCTATCGCATTTTTCTTACATTTATATAAATCCTCTATGCAATAGCGCATTCTTATCGGAGACAACGTGAGTTTTTTAGAGTAACTTCGCTCGCCATTTGTTAAAATAGTTGTTAGTGCTTTCTTGTTGGGTATTACTCTAATGTCGCCTATCATAGCATCGCCCAAACACTATGCGTGCAATGTAATCTAATTTGCGCGTATACGTTAGTACGTGGCCTTATGTTTTAGGGGTAGTGTTAACACACTTCTTTTACTCCCATTCAGTTGACATAACTAATATGCGCGTCGTATCATAGTATAAACGATTTTCTCGTTTATCATGCATCAAAAAAAATTTTCTTCCACTGCAAATATATATCATATGCGTGGTTGCCTACACCTGACAAATAATCTCTCACAACTTCCATAATAAAGATTCCTCGCTTATACTCCACATAAACTTTTCTTTTAGTAGTAGTGCTGTCTGGTCACATTGTTGTCGCTGTTCTTTAAAATATTCATGTATGTTTACATCATATTTTATCATAAGGCTAACCACCTTAATTCATATTTGGCAGAATTTAAAGGTAAGAAATTGATGGAAAAAGCAACTCCTGGTCCTCCAGTTCTCGTCATTTCGTTCATGCCAAACGGTAATCGTGACAATACATCTAGTACTTTATTTTCTGAAGAACCTTTTCTAAAATTAAGTTTTATTAATTGACTATACAGCAGTCTTCTTTCCTCAAGGAAATCTAAGGCCTGATGTTCTCTACATGTGTTGATCTCAAACTCCAAATTAGTGGTTGAAACATTTTTATGCTCCATACAACAGCGAACAATTCTTTCTCTGTAGCTATATAGTTGTTTGAGTTCGTGTTTATTTAGGCCTCTGCTAGCAAAGGCTGTGGTGTTATATTCACTATCTCGGGATGCTATTCAGTTTGGAACAGTTCACGAGCTACACCATATTTGGAAGTGTCTGATGCCAATTTGAATGCTTGATTCAATACAGGGTGTTTTGAAACTTCGGCGGATAACGATTATTTTCGCTGTTATCTTTATGTCGATTCTGTCCTTGAGTGAAATCTCCCCTTTCTTTATTTACTGTGTCTAGACATTCTATAAAAGTTAAGAGATTACTACATTAGTTCATCCTCTCTACTAAATTTCTCTCTGTAAAAAGTAAGGTGATACCAGAGCCGGTACTAAGTTTTTTCCTCTAAGGATTGTGCAAATATTTAGATCTAGTCAAATGCCAGTATAGCCACCCCGTGTACTGATATAGTCCTTAGAAATTACTAAATCCAGAGTTAATTTTTCTTGTGTCTCGGTGACCAATTCTTTCTTTTAAATTTCCCCTGGAAATCATCGCAATTCATCCGAATGAGTGGTTCTCCATTCCGCTTGCGTGAAGATCGAAATGTATTGAATGTATCTCACTATATAGTTCAAATTCGAAAACTGTTTTAACCAATTTTTTTCCATTTCCTTTCTGCACTTGTTCTATCGGATGAGTTGATAACCCAGTTAGATACTGTGGTCTTATTTCTAAATTCCTAGATTTTCTAGCGCTTCCCATAACTTACGAAATTTATGAAGATGTTCAACAGCGTCGTCCACAGAATTAGATGTAGCGCTGGCGGAATCTACTTTTTCACCTTTTGTTCTACTAATACCTGCAAACGCTTCTACAAATTAGCTGCGCTTTTCGGATCACTAGTTATTTCGACAAGTTCCCTATTTTGTTCTAATGCTTCTACACGATTTCACGTCTCTGAGATTTAACTGTTCATGTAAGTAGCTCCAGAGTGGATCGTTCCTCTACGATCGTTTTGTTTTAGCGTCTATTTCTCTAAATTGTTCTGCAACATCCTTCCAGGTCACTATATCGCGTTGTTTTCGTATTACAGTCCGCAAATCCCTAGGTAAACTAACTAAGGTCTCGTCCATATTGTAAAATTAAGTATTTGAAGAGCCTATTTTCGTAGCTATCATGTCTGATTGCTTTAATTCCTCCCACTGAGCTCCAGTGCCATTTTGTAATTCCTCCATTTTCGCTTATTACTCTACTGGCCATTAAAATTGCTATACCAAGAGAAAATGCAGATGTTAAACGGGTAATCATTGGACAAATATATTACACTAGAATTCACATGTGATTACATTTTTGCGCAAGTTGGGTGCATAGATCCTGAGGGACCAGTACCCAGAACAACCTGTAACCTCCCCCTCACTTATCGACCTTAATGACAGTGAAAAATTAAACCGCGTGTACCCAATGGAAATTTGGGAAAAGCAATCGTCAACGAAGTTAATCTGTCGGTAAAGAGGGAGGAAAGGGTTACATCCAAATGAAAGGAAAAATGCAAATGAACTGGTGGAAATTAATTTTGAAAAGGGGTAAAGTTAATAAAGAAAGTAAATGTGCGGCCGTTACGTTAACAATTAACTAGCGGTAATTAGATATTTGAGATTTGGGGGAAATTACGGTCGCCAGTCCTAAGGACAACTGAAAAAGAAAGGTTATTACACATATAATTAGCACTAGAAGCGTGGCAACTGAAGGTTGACACGTGTAGTGTGAAAACTGAAAGTTTGTCAGAAGTAATAAATTTCGCTACACTCTGACTTAATTTAGCAAAAGAATGAATAAAACCGGAAAATTGAAAGTTAATTTAGTGACTGAAATTAATAGTGAGCTTTGTTTCTGAAGCACATCGAAATTCAGTAAAATACGGTTAGTCTTGGGCTACCTCAACAATCGTTTCAAAAGCTACTTGAATCTACGCAATTTAGAAATAAGAGATTTAACTTTGAACTTGAATTAAATGATTCTGAACAATTAACAATAGTAAAATTTAGTACGTACCAAACTGAGCTGCAGTCACAGGTAAGCTAAAATACGGTAACAAAACTTGCACTCTTAATTTGTGCTTGTGTAATCTAAATATTGTAGCCAGCTATGAATACCTTAACTGAAATTAAAGCAGTGAAATCGAATGATATTACTTTAATGCTGGCGTTTGAATTTCAACGACACTCGGGTTCATTCCGGAAAAGGAAGGGACCCTGCTTGGTAATGCAATTGGGACAATGAGCAACAAAGGTTCATGCTAAGTTGCTGTAATTTAGTGAGAAAAATTTAACAGTTTGAAAAGCTGAGGTCTGCCATACAGTTCTAAAACTTTACGTGCTACCAGTCTTCCTTGTTGGTTGGTTGAAGGTTTGAAGTCGTCGATCTAGGTGGCGACAGTCACTCATTGTCGGCCGTCGCTATTGCAGAAGCTGGATGTTGGCGCGCCTTCTTCTCGACACGGTCTCCAGCCGAAACGGGCTCTTGATGTGTGCCAGCTAACGCTTCCCGTCCGCGACACCATGTCAGAAACTAACATAGCAAGTCGAGCGCAATTACATGCTGCCAAACCCCGAAAGCGCGGCAACCCGCGGGAACGTCACACAACATACCTGCTCCACTGCCCTACCTCAGCCAGACTCCCTTCTGCCAGCGCTCCACGCGACAGAGTTAACACTCTCAAAGATCGTAAACACTTTGGTTCTCCACACGACCTATCGATGTAATCGTTCGATAGCATAGTTTTCCCTAGGCAAGACCCAGCTAAAAATACAAATAATATTTACAAAACAAACCAATTATACATCGACATAAATGTACATATATATACAAATAGTAAAAGAATTACAATATATAAAGACACAGAAACGTCATACCTTCAGGTAAAAAAATAAGGAAAAAACTTTATAGTACAATAGATGGAAATAGGAGGATATGCATTTCCGGCGTTACAAACCACCTCTGGCCGTAATAACGGCCCTGATACGCCTGGGAATTGAGTTAAACAGAACTTGAATGGCGTGTACAGGTACAGCTGCCCATCCAGCTTCAACGCGATACCACATTTCATCAAGAGTAGTGACTGGCGTATTGTGACGAGCCAGTTGGTCGGCCACCATTGACCAGACGTTTTCAATTGGTGAGAGATCTGGAGAATGTGCTGGTCAGGGTAGCAGTCGAACATTTTATGTATCCAGAAAGGACCTGCAATATGTGGTCGTGCATTATGCTGCTGATGTGTAGGGTTTCGCAGGGATCGAACGAAGGGTAGAGCGACGGGTCGTAACACATCTGAAATGTAACGTCCACTGTTCAAAGTGCCGTCAATGCGAACAAGAGGTAACCGAGACGTGTAACCAATGGCACCCCATACCATCACGCAGGGTGATAAGCCAGTATGGCGATGATGAATACACGCTTCCAATGTGCGTTCTCTGCGATGTCGCCAAACACGGATGCGACCATCATGATGCTGTAAACAGAACCTGGATTCTTCCGAAAAAATGACGTTTTGCCATTCGTGCACCCAGGTTCGTCGTTGAGTATACCATCGCAGGCGCTCCTGCCTATGATGCAGCGTCAAGGGTAACCGCAGCCATGGTCTCCGAGCTGATAGTCCATGCTGCTGCAAACGTCGTCGAACTGTTTGTGCAAATGGTGGTTGTCTTGCAAACGTCTCCATGTACTGACTCAGAGATCGAGACGTGGCTGCACGATCCGTTACAGCCATGCGGATAAGACTGATAGTGATACGAGGCAGTTGGGATCCAGCACGGCGTTCCGTATTACCCTCCTGAACCCACCAATTCCATATTCTGCTAACAGTGGATCTCGACCAACGCGAGCAGCAATGTCGCGATACGATAAACCGCAATCGCGTTAGGCTACAATACGACCTTTATCAGCGTCGGAAACGTGATGGTACGCATTTCTCCTCGTTACACGAGGCATCACAACAACGTTTCACCTGGCAACGCCGGTCAACTGCTGTTTGTGTATGAGAAATCGGTTGGGAACTTTTCTCATGTCAGCACGTTGTAGGTGTCGCCACCGGCGCCAGCCTTGTGTGAATGCTCTCAAAAGCTAATCATTTGCATTTCACAGCACCTTCTTCCTGTCGGTTAAATTTCACGTCTGTAGCACGTCATCTTCGTGGTGTAGCAATTTTAATGGCCATTAGTGTAACATTTTTAATTCGTCTATTTGTGCTTAAAGGGCATTATTTCTGCTATTTTACATGCAGAAACAGACATACAATGTAGAGAAACTATACATAAACCTAAAAATCCCTTCGCCGATAAGATTACATTCTAACACAGCTGCACAATTAGTGACACACCCTTCTTTCGGCTTCCGCACGAGGAATTGCTAAGAACAGAGTTTCAGGGTTTTGGGTTGACTACAGCTCACTTAATCAGTATCACCGCTAGCTGCACCAGGCTGCTGATACGTCGTGTGGGTACAGCGATGTCTCGATGAGCCGCTATGTTGACGTTGCCGTAATCAGCTGAACAACAACTGTCCTGCGAGGCGAAGCTGCAGCTGCACTCGTAGGCTCGGAATCAGCACGCTGAAATTTTCCGTTTCGTTGACGAAATATGTCTTCACTCATGTGTTGACTTGATTGCTGTGGTCACTAATCTCGTTATTCCTTCTGACGCGATGATTCCCGCTTGTTTGCTTTGCACAAAAAAAACTTACTTTTTCTGAAATATTGTAATGACATTGGGCGGGTACCGACGAACTCGGTATTTTGTCCCCTTCACCAAGTCGGTCAACCTACATTGGGCGACACAACGTTTCTGCTCGCTTCTACATTGTTTCTTGAAAACCCTTTAACCGTCGCTAGAGCTCTCACTTCAGTGCCTGTTATTCGCGTCCTTCACCTTGGGCGCCATAATAAAGTGTTTTCGTCTCAATGTAGAGGTTGTAACTGAGTCAACAACTTCATTAACGATTTGTCGCCCTGATGCTTTTGTGATCACTTCTACCTTGATTATTTTCTTACGGTCGCCGTCAAGTAGTTTATTGATGCTGTGGCCCTGCTATGCAGTGCCACTAATTGTATCTTGTGACTTCTCCATCTGCAGAGGTTCAAGGGCTGTAAGAGATCTCTTAACAAACTGTTCTGTAATTTGCTTATCTCATAAGCAATTACAACGTCGAGTGTACAGATCGTTATTCGATTACTTGTACGTAGCCAAGGTCGTTAATGAGGCTGTCAGAATGTTATCACAAAAGTAAGTGACACATTACCGATTATTCTTCGTTTGTATAAGAATGTAACCATTGCCGCCAGCCCCTCTTATTCTGCGAGTTTGCACGACACATCCAAGCCGCGACGCCGAAGTACGATTAAGCGATCCGGGGCCAAAGAAATGTACGGGCCCTGCAACGAACTTGTGACGTCACACTAGTCGGATTGTTCGCCATACTTCGCAAATGCTCTGCTCCGTGCACGGCTGAAAAAGTACCCCCTAAAGTTCTTAAATTTCTCGTGTGCTATCGAGGGCTATATGCGCTAAACAAGCAATCAAGCATTATTGAACTCGTCTGAAATAGTTTCTGGCTTCCTGTCGGAGACAGCTGCTGGCATTCACAAGACTCGCAGTGTCACGTGCTGTGACGTACGCGCCACTCCCGGGCTGAGACATTATATTGCTCCATCCTTGCTGGATGCTCTGCGCTCACGTTTCTCTCCGCGCATGTGTATACAGATTTTAAAGAAAAACCGTGCGCAGTGGGAAGTTCTTTCTGTACACTACTTTTCTAAATAACCTTTTTCCACGACCATCTTTCAGCGGTTTAATAGGAAGTAGTGAAATACGTAGTCACGTAATAACAGCATGTTCCACTACAATAGCTAACATGGTATGAACAGGATTTTTAATCTCTAAATATGTTTAATACGAAGATACAAAGAACAAATAACGGATAACGTATCATTTTCTTTTTAGTATGAAGGAATTGCTGGTTTCGATTTCCGTATGTTAAAATGCGGTACTGTCACAACTCGTAACAGAGAGCTGTGCTTAATCTGACAGTGTATTGTATTGCATGTTTTTCTTTCTCTCTCTATCTCTCTCTCTTTCTCTCTCTCTCTCTCTCTCTCACACACACACACACACACACACACTCAGAGAGAGAGAGAGAGAGAGAGAGAGAGAGGGAGGGAGACAGAGAGAGAGAAGCTATGATTGTTTAACAAGACTGAGAGTGTGCACCTGTTAATCTATTTCTTAGCTTTTCCCCTTGTCTGTTCCTAAGGACTGATTACTAAGATACGTGTTGGAATACACTGATAAGATTTCCTATCGTTTCAGTGGAAGTTATGCTACTCAGTGGCAATTCTTATACGTATGAAAAATTTCATTTCAATCTTTCAGCTTACAAATTGTTTCAGGGAATATTTCAGTGTTCTTTGGTTTATGATTTTCGAATTGGATCACATAGTTACTTATATCACTATATTAATTTGGAGACAAAAATTCGGTTGTCACGACTCCACAGTTTGACTGATTGAAGATTTATTAACCAGCAGGCCGTAGTGCAACTTGAGGTGACTCATTTTAAGTGATATAATTTTGCTATAACATTATTGAGAACTAGAAATTTGAACTATCCCATTACAAACTTTGTTCATAAAGAAAATAGATAGAAGAATAAATGCCACTCTCAACAACAGCAGATTTTAAAGAGGTACAGGGGAGAAGATAGATGCATACGTACATATTGGAACAAACATTATTATGAATCAGTTATAGTTATTTGTATTCATCCATTTTGTTGTTACTTGGTACAATTAAATAATGCGTTTCAAGAGATCCTGTCTCATCATCAGTATGCTGACTCTCAGTTTGTGGTGCGTGTGCAGGTAGAGACTGAGCCTGGTCAAGACATTCATCGCGTTGGCATTTTTTAGAGGACGTTTTGTCATTAGAAGTGAGTTTTTAAGACAAAAAGGAAATTTGATACTCATTCAGAGTCCAGATGGGCTTTCCAAGGTTGATTTGCAAGGAGCCAGTCATTCATAGCTGGGTCGAAAGATAAATTAGGAAAGAACTAAAGTCTGCGAACAACTTAGGTGGGAAACAAATCCTGGCTAGCTGGATGCCGGTGTCAGAGTGAGCTTTTGGTTCGTAGCCGACACTCTTTCGTATCGGCCAGCAATCAACACGTGATTGCTCTCCCACAATTCCTATTGGCTGCAAACAGCGAGTGCATAGGAGGAAAACTGTCAGCAATTCATGTTTCAGAAGCAAATAGCCTCTGCTTAGATGACAATCTAAGATTAGGTTAATAAGCTTCAATTAATTATAGCTGAAGATTCAAAGAAAATTTTTAATGAATAATTCCAAATAATATCAGACTGGCTGGGCGACCTTTATAGAGGCCATTTTCTTCGGCTGTGGGTACCAAGAGTGTCCACCTGTCACTTGTCCTGCTGTTCGGAGGTAATACTATGAGCTGCTGTGCCCGAATACTACTGTGCATGGGCAACTATTGTTTGTATTTCTAAAGATATTATTTGGCCAACTTCTAGCTATTACTTCCTAGGAATACTATAAATTTATAACAATCAATTTTCATTTAATAAATTCTAAAAGCTGTTAAAGATTATTCACAATTTTTCCAGTTACCGGGAGTCTATTGTGAGAACAGAAGCCCATGAAAGTGTAGGAGTAGTGAAAATGGTGTGAAGAGGTTTGTAGCCAATCCCAAACATTATACGCACTACACATTGAGCAAGCTTTGAGCGAAACCAAGGAGAAATTTGGAGACAGAGTTAACGTTTACGGAGATAAGATAAAAATTTTTGCTGTCGAAATTACATTCTGTCAGAGGTTTATTAAGTCTTTATGACATGTGATATAACAACAAGCTTTTTCATCAACAATAAAATACAAAATCAAATCATCCACAGTACCCAACCTACTACGAAAAGATATCAAAAGTCAAGGGTGCACAAACTCATTTGCACCTCATGTCCAAGCCTCTAATTGGATAGACTGCTAGAAGCTTCACAACAAGATTCAAAGAGCACAAAGATGCACTTCGTCTTAACAAACTGAGCAAGTGCATCTGTATCACACATCTTGCTCGTCATAGCTATTCTGTAAACAGCGTCGAGCAGAAACTTAAGATAATCCCTCTTGCTAATAAAAGGCATAAAGCTCGACCTTCTTGAACAAACTGAAATTTTATCAACACATATATAGCACCATACCACTTTCCCAGTGGCCAGATTGAAATGGGAAGCAAACTGCTCCTACAGAACTCGAAAGATTTACTAACTCAGAACCGCTAATCAGCCAATTCCACCCACCTCTTACTCTCTCCCTCCCTCTTCTTCTCACTTGCACTTGTATCTACGTTATCATCAGTAACTTTCCAAAGAATAATTATTGTGCTATGTATTTAAGTAAGTCAGTCTACTGTAGATAAAACTCATTTAAATCATAATGTCTAAAATAAACTGAACCAGTGGGCACCCTCACCAAGTAACTCAAAGTAGTGTTACTGTGAAAATAGAAACAAAGCAGCTGTTCAAGATGAATTTCCTCCAGTAAATTTAAAATAATGTACATAAATAGCTGCAGTTTTATGAGCCTGTTATTACTGTGAGACTATTTTTCAGCATCGATGTTGACATCAATTTAGATTAATGTATTAGTCTATGCAGCGATTATATGACGTTGACCAAAACCAAATAACTGCTTCCTAAAGAAAAACGGTGTACCTCTGAGTGAAAATCTTTGTAATATACCTCAGTTTGTAAGGTGGCTATAATTTCGCACTCATCCACATACTTTGCTGTGATCTACAAACACAATTAGATATCATGTAATAGCTTGCACATCGTATATATGAATATACAAAGAGACTGATAGTCACGTACGCCTTATTGCATGAAAGGTGACGGATTGTCTTTATTATTAGAACGGTGTAATGACTGACTGCCTATACTAGTAGAGGTTGGAACGCCAGTGGAGATGAAACAGCAGGCAGAACTCAAGCTCTGGGTGGAAGGCCCACACAGGTGTTGGTCCTGCTTAAACACAGGAAGTAGCTAGACGGACGTCGTGACACCTGAGTGCAAAGACACAATACAGGGGCGACCGACCGCTATTGTAGTAGGGCCGGAAGGATAACCGGATAATACTTCCGAACTTTGCAAATCTTGGACGCAGGTGAGAGGAACGAAGAAGCGGCACCTTGGAAACCACGCAGGGTGGGTTATTTCCAAGGAGTTTTACTCAGAAGCATACCATTGTATGGGTATAGGTATTTCCTCGCAAACTCTCCGCTATGGACGACAAAAGACTAAAATATGGTTGGTCGGCGTTTGGAAGAATCTGTAGAGAGGGAGAATATTCCGTGGTTTCGGAAATATGATTCGTTTTTGTAATTACGATGGTGGGGAGCCGAGCCTTGCTGGGAAGCCAGCGGTGGAGAGACGAGGTCTTCCGTTGTGAGCGCCCGTGTGTGACGGTCGCTCGGTATCAGCTTTGTTGGTACAGACGGGCTTGCTGTCTTTGCTCTCAGAGGAGTTTATAGTTAGAACATTTAGGCACTGTACTGTTGCGAACCTATACAATTCTGGACTTCACCTCCGGGTTGGAAGTCGTCGTTGAGTACGCAGCGGTAAGTAATTGAGAGCACTTCCTCTGCCTATACTTACGTTGTGACGTTATCTGAACTCCGTCCTTGTGGCTGGGAGTTCGCGTTTCTCGTCTGTAGAACACAGAGAGTGGAAGACCGTATTAGAGTATATTAGTCAGAGGACCGCTTTCTGCCTTCCTGGTGTTTGAAAGAGTTTGTTTGAGGCTGGAGTTCTTCCACCGTCGCAGACGAGTACGAGGACCATCACGACAACACACCGGACGCAGTACGTACTGTGAAATCTCAAATTGCTTAGGCTTATTAGGGCTATAAAAGCTAAACAGCTGTGATCACGTTAGTTTATTGCCACTGATGTTCCATACCACCGTAGATCATCTTTGAAAGTAGTGTCTTCTAGAATTTGGTATGTAGATGATGTCAGCCATTTCGCAAAGGATGGTGCCCCTCCACGCCCACACCAACGTGGTGACCAAACCAAAAGTTCTACTGCCACTTCCGTATAACATGTTAGTCCTTGAATCAGGAGTCACAGGATGCGGGCTGTGATGTTGTCCATGCGTCTGGGTAAGATTACTCATTAACATGGTCCATCAGGAGTTAGAAAGTGGTCGAAGGCGATCGAAGGGTAGCGGTTGTAAGAACAGAGGAAAAAAAGTGCCAAGGCAAGCGTCAAGGGAAAAAAAACCTCTGCGATAGTAGGACGGGTAGTAAGGGCAGTAGCGGCTTGCTATCTGCGACAGTGCATGCAAGGTGTGGTTATGTTAGTTCGAGGTATCGTGCATCGTTACCTTTGTCGTTGTTGGAGCTCGTTGCGGCGCTTGCTGCAGTTGCTGCGTCCCTGCAACAGTTCAAGGTCGTTGTACATTAGTGGGCGATCGGTCATAGATCGGCTCACAGAGGGTGTAGGGTGTGTGTGTGGTTGGTTTGCGTGCTGTGTACAGTACGGTTTCCCTGCGGTTGCCTGTTTTTCGGCTGGTCGAACATCTGGAGTTGCCAGTAATAGCTTTGTTGCAGGGGCTCGCCAGTACTGTCGTGTTAGCGTTCTATGGACCATAGATGTTTAGTTCCTAGCCAATAGTGTCTTTGGTCTGTTATGCTTCCATCTATGGTTGTGGTCGTAGTTACCCAGAGAAAGGATAAACGGGTTGCGCGAGTGTCTCGTGTTATTGTACACTCGTGTGGAGAGTTTTTGGAATACCTGCAAGATAGTATCTAGCCGGTATTCCCGGTGAAGGTCCGCGATGCGTGTGTAACGCGGAGCGTTGCTTATGATTTTGAGTACTTTGTTCTGTATGAGCTGCAGACGGCGCAGGCGAGTTGGCGCAGCGTATCCCCAGACAGGGGCTGCGTACGTCATCAGAGGTCGAATAAGTGTCATGTACATGGACCTGGACACCCTCCTGTTCAGTGTACTACGCCTGTTAAGCATAGGGTAGAGTTGTTTGAGCCTCGCGTTAGCTTTGTTGGTCACGTGTTGAATGTGGTCCCCCCAGAGTAGTTTCCTGTCCAGTCAGACACCGAGGTATTTGACCTTCTCGCGGAAACGTATTGGGCGTCTGTGTAGTGTTATTAGGTTGCAGTGCTGATGTTTGCGCAGTTGCTTCGGTCTTCTAGTGAACAGAACGGCCTCGCACTTGTCGACGTTTACTCTAACACGCCATTTCACCAGCCAAGGCTCCGCCGTTCTGAGTGCAGTCTGTAGTCGTGAATTAATGTTAGACGGCTTCCAATCTTGCGCAAGGATGGCGGTGTCATCCGCGTAGATTGCTACCGTCGTGTTGTGTGTAGTTGGGAGGTCGTTAATGTAGAGGTTAAATAGTAAGGGCCCTAGGATACTTCCTTGGGGTACTCCTTGTTTGCCCTGCACGTCGGTGTTGAAACTCCTGTCCGTGAGATATGAGTGTATGAGACGTACGAGCCCGTCGGGGAACCCTGCGTCGCTAAGTTTGCGTATTAGGCCGTTGTGCCATAGACGATCGAAAGCCTTTTCGATGTCCAGGAACACCGCCCCAGTTGCTTTGTTTGTGTCGTATCCGTGTACTCAACGACGCGGAGGGGTTGTTGTGTTGTTGAGTGGTGATTCCTGAAACCGAATTGCTCCGGTCTCAGGGTGTCGCTTGTGATACAGTGCCTGGTGAGTCGTTTTAGTATTACCTTCTCAACGATCTTGCTGATCGCGCTCAGCAGACTGATGGGTCGGTAATTTTGTGGGAGGGAGTGGTCTTTCCCCGGCTTCCTGAACATCAGGACCTTGGCCGTCTTCCAAAAGACGGGGAAGTGTTGGTGGTTGAGTATGGGATTCGTGATGTGTGTTAGGTAGTCTACAGCTTTATCCGTGAACTCCTGGAGGACACGGTTTTGAATGCCATCGTGACCAGGGGCCTTCCTAGCGGTGGTATGCATGATGGCCCATTTGACTTCAGCTGTACTAGCTTGTCGGATGATGTTGCGCGCTGGTTGGGCCAGGATGCGTGTGACCTCCTGGTCCGTAGCAAGTGTGAACGCTGGGTCTGAGGGATCCAGGTTCGGTGTGAATGACGCTGCGAGTGTGAGGGCCATCAGTTCCGCTTTTTCTTCCGCAGAATACGCTGGTCCATCGGGCCCTTGTAACGTGGGGGTGTACAGTTTCTCCCTGGTGAAGTGTCGGGCCAGCTGCCACACGCCAGGTCGCGAGCGGGACTGCTACGGTCGCAGGTTCGAATCCTGCCTCGGGCATGGGTGTGTGTGATGTCCTTAGGTTAGTTAGGTTTAAGTAGTTCTAAGTTCTAGGGGACTTATGACCTAAGATGTTGAGTCCCATAGTGCTCAGAGCCATTTGAACCATTTTGAACCAGGTCGCGTGGTGTCCAGCCCTTCGAGTTTCTGGTCCCACTGTTGTGTATTAAATGTTTGTATTTTTTCCCGGATTATACCCTGGAGCCTGTTAATGTGCTGTTTGAAGTTCTGGCGCCTGGTACGCTGCCAATGTCTCCTGAGGCGGTTCCTCATTGAGATTAGGCCCAGGATCTCCTGGGGCAGGGCAGCACTGTGTTGTTGTGGTGTGCGGATTGGTATGGTGTCGGCTATTGCGTCCTGGACGGCGCCGGTGAGGGTTTCGACTAGCCTCATCAATTTGGGCTGTCTCGTTAATCGCGTGGGTGGGTGGGATGCGACTGTCAAGCGTTTCCTTGAACTGGGTCCAATTCGCGCGCCTGTAGTCTAACATCTTGCGTTGTTCCATGTGCTGCAGTGTTTCTTCAATGTACAGTATAACAGGTTGGTGATTTGAGGGCAGATCGTTTTCAACGGCAACGTTGAGTGTCGTTGTTATGCCCTTGATGAGGGCCATGTCTAACACGTCTGGCCTGTGTCCCCTCCGGTAGGGAATGTGCGTCGGTCCGGTCGGCGCTAGTGTGATGTAGTTTCGTCCTAGTGCGTGTTCGTATAGTTTCTTGCCGTTGGAGTTTCGTATTCGTGAGTTCCAGTCCGGGTGTTTTGCGTTAAGATCTCCAGCGGCGATTACGCGCGGTGATATGTTGAGTATTGTGCTGATATCGCGTGTTTTGATGTTTTTAGGGCTGTTGTATACTGACACCAGTGTAGTGTAGGCTCCGTTGAACATGACCCCGACGGCGGTTGCCTCTAGTTTTTCAAGTTCAGGGAGCACTATGTTTGCGTGTTCTATGTCTTTGTGTATGATGATGGCTGTCCCGCCATGACCGGAGCCGTCCGGTCGGTCGGTACGATAGACGCAGTAGCCGGTGAAGTTTAGTTGGTTGCGTGGTTTGAGTTTAGTTTCGCTCAGTAGTGCGATAAGGATACCCTTACGCTCAATGAGCGCGGCAAATTCCGCCCTTTTGTTGTTGATCCCGTCTGCATTCCAGAACAGGATCTGTGTCAGTGTCTGGTTGTTTGCGATGGGGGCCGGGTGTGGCGTGTTATCCATGTATGGGAGTAAACAGTGTGGTGAGCACTGTTTGTATGGCGGCCCAGTACTGCCCAGGTTGAGCAGTCATGAGCCGTGTGACGAGTGTGGTGACGGCCACTGCGAGCTTGTTAAAGACCTAGGTGGTCGTGTGATGGGGGAATGTAGTTTCCAATAAACCCTCAAGTGTTGTGTTGGTGTTGTGTGTGTCGGCCTGTGGCTCGGTTGTGGTGTTGGCGGCCGCTGGTGCGGGTGTTGGCGTTATGTGTGGGCTGGCGCTTGTGTTGTTGTTATGTGGAACATTTTGAGGTGCCTGTGTTTCAGATGTGGTGAGGAGTGGAGTAGTGTGTGTGGTGGTATCACTGGCTTGCTGACTGTGTGCCTGTGTGTCAGTGTTTTGTTGTCGTTGAGTACTTTGTTGCGGTGCACGTGTGTTCCCACTCCTGTTACCGCGTGGTCGCCTACGCCTCCTCTGGGTTTTTGGTTCTGGGGTTCCTTGTGTGAGTGTGTCTTCCTGTGTGTCGTGTGTAGGTTCGCAGGCAGTGGCTTCAGGGGGTGGGGTTGTGTTGTTTTTGGGGACTGGTGTTGGTACCGGTGTGGTTGTAGTGTTGCGTGTTGGCTGAGACGTCTGTGTTGTTATCGCAGCGGTTGTGTTAGGTGCGTGTGCTGGGCGCAGAGGTTCCGCGGCCTGCTCCGCTCCTCCAGGGCGTGTAGCCATGGCGAACGACACTCCGTTCCTGACAGGGTTTGGTGCGGGCCTTGGACGTGTTATGACGTTGGGTGGCTTCGACTTTTGGTTTTTGCGCCTCTGCGCCTCTTTGTACACGTCGCAGCCCCTGTAGTTGGCCGTATGGCCTTGGCCACAGTTGGCGCAACGGCGTATGTTTTCGTGGATTAGTGTGCAGGCGTTGGATGCGTGTTTGCCAGCGCATCTGCGGCAACGGGGTGCCAGGCCGCAGCGGAGGGCCGAGTGACCGCACCGCTGGCAGTTGTTACATTGTTGTGGGGCCTGTGGCGGTTCGTATATCTCTACCCTTACGTCCATCCGCAGAAGGCTTTTTATCTGCAGAAGGCCGCGGGAGGCGGCCGTGTCGGCCATCTCGACCAGGTAGTGTGGTGGGAGCGGAAGCCCGTCATCCTGGAAGCACTTTTGCAGTCGAATCCCAGGAAGTTGAGCGCCGCTTGTACTGTAGTGTTTGGGGTACTGGGGTCCACTCCCTTTACCACGTACTGCTGTGTTCGTTCTTCAGCAGTCCTGTACGTATAATGTTCTGTCCCCTTTTCTTTGAGGAAGATAAGGAGATCTTTGTATTCATTGTTAGTTGACACGTACAGTGAGGCCCTATCCCCAGAGTACTTCATGTGTAGCGTGAAAGGTCTGTGCCTTTCCGCGAATGTTGTGTTGAGGACGCTGAGGTCCCCGTAGTTTTGTATTACGACTGGGGGAAAACCAGTCTTCTGTTGTGCGGGCGTAGCTGCGGTTGGTGCTTCTGTGGTGTTGCTGACCGCAGATCGGGTCGTGTTTGTTGGTGCGTTTGTGCTCCTAACCGGAAGTGCGGGTTTTGGTGTAGGCGGCAGCGTCTTTCGGCTACTTGCGAGTGTGGCTGCTCGTTTGTTTGCGTGGTGTTTCTCGGTTTGCGTCGTGGGCCCTCCACCTGCCAGGGCCCAGTGTAGTGGTGTTCTGTGTCCGCATCTGCAGCCGCTGGTTCCGCCGTTGGAGTCAGCTGCCGCAGTGGGACGGTAGTGCATGAGCCACCAGTTGCAGGTGAATGTAGTGTGATGTGGAGGGTACTTGTCCGCGTGGGGGACTCACTTGGGCCGCAGAGGTCGGTTATCAATCGACGCTGGCTCAACAGTTCCTGCGCTTGCGCAGCGATCTGCCGATCCTAACAGCCGACTAACGCGCCTCTCTAGCTGCAGCCTTGCTGCGGGTTAGGGCGGGGAAAACACCGGCGGAATCTGCCATCTTGGTGCTTTCAGGAGCTTTATTAGGTGTGGATGGGCACGACAATTATGCTTTTTCTGAAAAGAAAAAGCTACCAAATAGGTCCTACAGAAGAAGGGGAGTGCCCTACGGCCTAGCGTGCGCCGTTTGTGCAGCGGCGCGGCACCTAAACGAGGTGCGGAGGAAGAGGAGTGGCCTACAGTACGCGGGGTGGTCCGACGTAAACGGGCCCCTGGCACTGATCAACCCTAACACAGAACGAGATAGTCTCGCTAAGGATGTTGGTAACCGAAGTTACGGGTTACTGCGAGTCAGTGACTCTTCCGACAATTGAGCTTCTCCGCGAGCTACGCCGCTTTTCGACGAAAGGGAGCAAGCTCAACCTTCCGCCGATCCACCGAGCGCTACTGGCGCCTCGAAAGGGAACTCTCTGTAGAGCAGAGCGGTTAGCGAGGCCTAAACCCCAATAGCTACCGTTGCACCGGCCATCACCGGCTGAGAGCTCCTTCCGCTGAGACGGCAGGAGCGCTTCTTCAGCCATTTAGCGTTATTGGTATTAATAATAAGGGGCAGCGTTGGGCAATTGATTAGTAATTTTACTTAGGAAATGTAAACTTTGTAATCTAAAGATTTTTTTAATGTACAATAAATATATAAGCGGCAACAACATTTATCATTTACTAGGATTAGTTGCCTTCATTATTCATTTATGTTTAGATTGTAATTTATAGAATTAAAAGATCCTAAGAACTGCTTCAGGGGATAGTCAGACAGGGCCAAATCTTCATTTAGCGTACATTCATTTTACATCCGCCTGGAGTAGCATCTTGGAAGTTGTACAGCGCATGGGCCAAAAAGCAATTACAATGGAAGCCGCCAGGTGGATACTAACTATAATGCAGCTCACACTGCTGCAGTAGGTAAAGGAATTCATTTTTCGACAAAACTTGACGTATAACTCTTACATATTCTTGTTATAGGGAAAGAAACCAGCATCACGCTACGAAAATAAAGTCGTAACTTCTGCATGTCCCATTTGAAGATAAGCCTGAAAAGGCTCAAAAACTAGTTTTTGGGAATAAACTAATACTTTAAAACAGAATGGTCATAGTTTTTTGCATTTACATACGGTTAATACACAGGCAAGTGTTCTACAACTAGACTAGAAATGGATGAGCTTATTCAAGTGACCTTATATGTAATATTATTTTCGCATATTTTGCCTTGTTCTTCTCCTTCTATGCCTTATAACCTGTTCATCCATATAATTTTGAAATATCCAATATTTTGGTAAAATAATTCAAAGGTAAGCAGATTAAAAACGAGAAATTGCTCATAACTTTATACAGCCAGATAATAATGTAAATTTGTATTTTTCTAAGGTTACCTAAGACTCGTTTAACTATGTTAGAAAACTATTGCGAAGCGGAACGCACTAATGTGACCCTTGCTGAAGGTTTCAGTGAAATTTTAGGGAAAAAAGCGACTGTAAACTTTGGATAACGCGACAGAATCTGTATTACGCCGGCTGTTAAGGTCACCGAATTAAGTCCATTACAAGCCTTTTTTATTTTTTAAATTGTCATTCAATTCAAAAACAAAGATTATATCGCCATGGCTAATGCATTTTTCGAGTGCTCGAATGTACATTTTTCCTATTACAGAAATATATTTGTTCAAGTTGGCAGTTGATATAGAATGTGTACAACACAGACCATACAGCAAGATACTCGGGAGCTGCGTAGTCGCAGTTGCATGAGACCCTGTTATAACGTATCTCGCGGCAATTGGCATGATGAGTACAAAATTGCATTTTGTCCTGTTCGGTACCAAGTCGCACGAGTGTTATAAGAAAAGTAAAAATGATTATTTCTTTTGAATATTTTCTTTGAATCAAGTTGGTAATTATATCCTTTTTTTTTAACATTTTTCTGGGTGTCGAGTTTAATATCACTGCTAGTCCGTATTTTCTGCCATCCCGCTTGCATATAAGCATTCAAGTGTGGCGAATATTTGTGACTTATACTCTGCATTATAGTGAGGGTCAATCTACAATGGACATATTTTAAACTACGCTTCGGTTATGTTGTCAAGTATTTGTTGCAAGTTTAAGTTAGCGTTCCTGACGTTTGGTTGGTGTTAAATAAGGGATACGTTATGGGGCGGTCTCAATACACAGTGTTTGTTTAGAAAAAAAAAAGTTCCTGCCCTATTTCATCTTACAACATACTGACTAAAGGTCTTAGATGTCGTGTCTTCTCTTAGTACAGTCGGTGTCTAACATCTTTGTGTCATTAAGTTTTGTGTAAAGACATATCAAACTACTGTCATAAGACGTGGCACACAGAGGGAGATGTGGAGTTGCTGACATGAATCAGCACTGTGACTGCAGCTGGCTTTTGGTGCGGTATGGACGTAGAGGGTTAATGCAGGTTAATGCCACTCCTCTCCCTTTTAACCAACTACGTACGATAGTGACGAGTGCTTAGCAACCACATAGACTGCACTACTGCCACTCAGTTTTAAAGTCAGAACAAGGAGAAGCAGGGCTCATACACCTCTGAGTAAATAGTTGCTTATTGTAGGATTGAGCCAGTATCTCAAGTGTGGGGCAGTACGCCGGAATTCTACACTGTTATATACGGTGCGATTTCTTCCACAAACTCTAGGGACTGATCGATCAGAGGATACGGAAGAAAAACGGTCGAGTGAACTTATGTCTGTGAATGCACGGCTTCCGCGCTAGAAACCATTTGTTCAGTCATACGCTGTTAGAGAGACTGCGGTCTAAGACGAGCTCTACCATGCAGCCACAGTTATAGTATTTGTTGAAAATGCTTTCCTTGCGCCTGGACGAATGCGTGTATGCGCCGTAGCATGTTCTGTCTCACACGTTCACATTAGCCAGGCTGCACCCGAACTGTGAAAGGCAGCATGAATACGTTTCTCCAGTGTCTCCACATCTGGAATGGACTCTGCATACACGATACTTTTGAGATAGCCCCGTATCCAGAAATCGCATGGGTTGACATCCGGTGAACGACCAGGCCATGCAACTGTACCCGCTCGTCCGATCCATCAATTCGGGAAGATACGATTGAGATGCGTCCGGATGCTAACCGCGAAGTGGGCTGCAGCGCAGTCATGTAGCAGCCACATAAGCCTTCGATGGACCTTCTTCTGTAGGGGACGCAAAGTCACCCACAAGAAAACACCGATAGTTCCGGCCGGTCACGCGACGTGGAAGGAAGACTGGTTCAAATGGTTCAAATGGCTCTGAGCACTATGGGACTCAACTGCTGTGGTCATCAGTCCCCTAGAACTTAGAACTACTTAAACCTAAGGACATCACACACATCCATGCCCGAGGCAGGATTCGAACCTGCGACCATAGCAGTCGCACGGGGAAGACTGGTCCCAATATCGCCAGTTGCACAGATGCTGATGATTCGCTGTCACCGTACCACGTGGGTTCTGCATACTATCCGACAGATGACTGTTATGAAAGCTGAAGATACCACTCCGCATAAACGTGGCCTGAATAGAATGGATGACACAAATCATGGTTGCCTGGTGAAGAAACCAGTGACAAAACTGCTCCCGATGTGGAAAGTCTGTCGCTAGTAAGCCCTGCACACGCTGTAATTGATAAGGGTGGTAACAATGGTCATGGAGAATATTCCACACGGTCGAGTGCCTTACCCTGTACTGGTGGGTCAACTGCCTGGTACTGACACGGCTGTCGCGTTCCAATGTATTAATCACGTTTTCCTCTAAGTCTGGTGAGCGAATGTTACGGGGACGTGCTTCATGATTTCCTGCTTCCTTAAACGAACCTGTCTCAGACCAATGGCGAAACACTGTTTCTAACATTGAATGCTGTGGTTGTTGTCGTTGGGCGTTGGGTGGGGATAGGTCTCCTGATACAACATCGATGCCCGCTGCCCTTTGCTATTTGCATTTCTGTAAGTTAACACCATGTCGGTAAGCTCCCGATTCGAGTCATTGTGTACAAAGCTGTATTACATCCACTTCAAGGTGAGTCAGCAAGAAAAGTGAATCGTACGCTACATTACCAGTTACTATGGCAGGAGAGGGCGCTAGGGCATGACGTACGAGGAACAGTGCCACCCTCTAAGAGGAAACCATGCATTCTGTAACTGTAGCTGCATGATACAACTCGTATTAGACCGCAATCTCTGTAACAAAGTATGACTGAATAAATGGTCCCTAGGATGGAAACGATGTATTTCCCGACATAAATGGTTCAAATGGCTCTAAGCACTATGGAACTTAACATCTGAGGTCATCAGTCCCCTAGACTTAGAACTACTTAAACCTAACTAAGGACATCAACACATCCATGCCTGAGGCAGGATTCGAACCAGCGACCGTAGCAGCAGTGCGGTTCCGGACTGAAGCGCCTAGAACCGCTCGGCCACCCCGGCCGGCTCCGGACATAAGTTCATTAGATCTTTTGTATTTCGTATCCTCTCATCGATCGATCCCTGGAGTTTGTACACGGTGGAAAAAATGACGCTGCATAGCCCAGCTGGTGTGAGCTGGGTTGTGACGTCACACAGCCAGGGCCAGCACCTGAAGTCTAGGATCACATGTCGGAACTCTACACTATTATAAACAGCACGACAGATCTGAGCTGTATTGAGACATCATAGAGCTGCACCTTTATGCCTCGGTCACCATGTTCGATCGCCATCTTGTATTTAAGGTCGGCCATCTTGGATTCCGACATCATAGGCTGGTGTTCGTATTCCAAGTCTCGGACTGTCACGCCATGGAGCTTGTCACAATAATCCTTCATTAGGAAACAGACTATTGGGCTGGTTTCATGAATTTCCAACTAGAAGTTGAATTTACTGCTTTTTTATCATAGGTAAATTGACCTTTGTTGGCGGGGGAGGACGACGATGGGTGGGGAAATCCCAAGACTCATTGGTCACATCATCGATGACGTCAGGAGTTGCACATACGCTGCCTGAATGCTCACCACATTTCCACTGACAGTTGGGGTAGGTTGTGGTCAGCTCACTTCTTTTTCCTTAAGACAGTGAGGTAAGTATGTTAATTTATTCATCACGTGTTGGCTTGGGTTAGTTAAAAGTTGAATATTAACACAAAGCAAGACACAATGTGAATTAGTTTACAGTATTCTTGATCTGCATTGCTCGTTGGGTTCTTGTCAGTCACAGGACGAACAGGCAATTTATCCTGCACAGCAATCAAGCCCGATAGGTGACTAACTTGACGGTAGCGTAACGAATAACAGCAGCCAGTTTGCGGATAAACTCAGTTCAGCGAGCAGCAGTACTCGATAGAAACGGCAGGCGTCAGACAACAACATGTTGATCCAGTGGTAACCATCCATAATTCGGAGGAGAGACGAAGATCGAACTAGGCTGCTGGAGAGATCTACTCAGTACATTCCAGAGCAGCGTCGCCAGATAAAGATAGTGAGTCAGGAGATAGTGAATTGAACATAACTGCCTTTTTAAGAGCAATGACGAAAGAAAATAGAGACGTTGGGTAAATGATCGGACAGGACATTATAGACATGAGGAAAGATCATGTGATCATGGAGGAGAGTTTACGGAACAGAAATTCGAGACGGAAGTGGAGAAAGTAAGGAATTTACCAAATAGACAAAGAAATATCAGAAAAAGGCTGATAAAGAGACAGACAAAGCCGAGGAAGCAAAAAGGATAGAGACTGAGCCACTACCAGCAAGTGAACAAACCGACAAGAATAGCAGTAAGGCCATATCTGAAATATACTAAACAGTCGAGAACACCGAGCAGCATATCGATGTAAGGTTAGAAGAAACTGCAAATCTTCTCGTGAACGAAATACGAGACATAATTAACATCACAGTTCAGGTAGTAAGAGCGGGTCTAGACACCACAAATCCGACACCACTAGCAGAAACAGAGGAAAGGCGTACACTACTAATTTTTAAAAAGCATAAGAGAAAATCGATTCGAAGATGACGATAGGAAAGGCGTTCAGAAAGTGTATCCAACAACATGGAAAAGATAGGACACTCACTGCGGATGAAGGGTCCAACGAGTCACACAATTGTACCACTGAGTAGGAGCCACGATCAGACTCTTAGTGAATTCAGCCTCAGATTTGACAATAGGGGAAGCTCAGAAGTTGGAAAGAGGCAAGAAGACCTGCAAAGGGTAGAAGCGAGCGTCCGGCCAAAACTAACATCGGAAATATCGTTCGATTTCAAGCATTTTCTGCCGGTCAGAAATTTTCAGAAGTGCAAGGACGAGAGGAATTCACTTAACACGAAAACGTGGGTTTCGCTGTTTAGCTTAGTATCGTTACCGTCTTTGTCACTACGGTATAAACTTGATTTTTTCTGCAGACATTTAGAAGAAATGGCAGCGGAAAAGTTACGCGCAATTGCGGCAATTTTCCACTGTTACCGAGAGTTTCATGGAGAATTTCTCGAGAGCTACTGGTATTGGAAGACAAAAGAACGAATAAAACACGAGATGATTGTCGCAAAAGATTATGAAGGATCGGAATTCAAGAGCGCACTAACATTTTTAGAGAACATGATCAAGAAAAATCAGTTTCTAGATTATCCATACACGAAAATTCCGCCTGACTACCTTCGAGTATTAACAGGAAGATGCGACATGGATATCAGTGGTTTCCGACACACACTGCACAAACCGGAATCTCCGTTTGATGTCAGGGATAGCCACCAGTGGGAACACGAAGGACACTTCAGCGGAGTGTACGTCACCAAAAGCACGACAACTGCGATAGAAACGGACATTTAGGAGATGGGCATCATTTATTGAATACATCAGAAGGAGCAGGTTTTGGAAACAACAGGCCGAATAATGGAGACTGAAACGGAGACAGGAGAAATACTCACAGACCACGAAACAGAAGATGGAATGTCGAAAGAAATTGTAACAAAGGACCACAAAAGAGACGGATGGCACAACACGGAAAATATTAATCATGGAGAATGTGTCGGAGCTAACGAAGGGGATAGGGAACTAAACCAAAACGGGATCAAGAACGTGAAAATCCGTAACTCGAACCCAAGACCCCATCGGTGTGGACAGAGAGCTCCTAGGCACTGACGTTCGGAAAGCGAGGTGGAAACAAATATAAGGCGCCTCGTCATCGATCAGACCTAGCCTCATAAATGTTATTCAATATGACATTTCAGAAGCCTTACGTAACGGAAGGAAACTACAGTGACAGGGGACATCCATCTGGTACTAAACGTGACCGTAGGTGTGGGGAAATATTTGGAATTTTGGATAGTGGAAGCCAAATTTTGGCGATAGGAGAAATGACATTGAACAGATGTAAAAAGAATCATAGTTGGTTGAAACTATCATTAAGTAGTTACTGAGTGCAAATTCTCAAAACTGGGACATCCCACTGTTGGGAGGATCCATAAATACTCTTCTTAAGAAATTAGCATAATGTGTTCCATCTTTCGTTCGACGCTTCATCTCATCCCGTTGGTCGGTGTAGTATTTTGTTAGGCAAAGTATGCCACGTCCGGGTAAAGAATTACAGCTGGTGGGATCTCTGTATAAGCGGTATGGCTAAGAAAGTTTATCCTATGACGTGTCAGAGTCTATCGCCTTTCCATGCACTAAACGTTGTTCAGCCCTGTCCATCAGCTCGCAAAATGCGCAATCAATCATTTTTCTTACGCGAAATCCGGCCCATGTCGTATACTTGTAAATAACTACAACATACCTCGAGGATTGAGCCTTCGAGCTCAAGTATGTGCGGTGCACAAAACACCAGCGGATGGACCAGAATCGTATCAGGTATCGCCATTTCCCCACGTTCATACCATGATACCACTTTAAGAGGCGATAAGTATCTCGCACCGTCAGTTCCGTGGACGACAGCAGCTCATGACGGACGTAGCTACAGTCTGCAAGAAACGTTACAATGTGTGAAAGTATCGCCGAAATGTTGACGACTGGAACAGGCAGCGCATAAGAGCGTGGCATTAGTTCGTCATTCAGTGCCGATGTTACTGTATGCTGAGGAGGGTGCCTTATTCCTAGAATCGCCGACAGGAACGGGACCGAAGTTTTAAGACTGACGTTCGCACGGCGAAGGCCACCATTCCACGAGGCGAGGTTTAGTGTGGTGTAGCATTCCACGGCTGACAAAATATCCCAAGTCCGCCAGCAGGCTATCCACAGTCCTCGCCGGGAGCGGAAATATCTGTGCAGTACGTGGTAACCATCAAGCAAAATATACGTTGACATATTGCACACATTCTATCATGTCCAGGACTCGTAAGTAATTATCTCGCATCCTAACGCGAATCATCTGAAGCAGCTGTCCTCCGCAGATCAGGGTCAGTGGAATCCCCGAACATCACGACAGTTTTACTACTCTTAATGGGCCGTGGTCCCCATCCAGTCCTCGACCAATGGGCATTATCCCAGATTTTGCCTTATTCAGCACTCTGCCCTCCGTAAGTACCATACTGTGTGATACAATCGAGGGATTTTCACACCTCTTCTACCGATCACACGAGGAACAGCGGGTCATCCGCATACTCTCGACGGGCGAAGATATCACTCCTCAACTCCATGCCAGTGAGCGTCCACCACAGCTCGTTCATGAGAGGTTCAAGTGCTACCACGGAGAGGACCACAGGCGGCGGTCAGCCTTGTCTTACTGAGATCATAATTGGTATAGGACATGCGCCGGCCAGGGTGGGGCCGAGCGGTACTAGGCGCTACAGTCTGGAACCGCGTGACCGCTACGGTCGCAGGGTCGAATCCTGCCTCGGGCATGGATGTGTGTGATGTCCTTAGGTTAGTTAGATTTAAGTAGTTCTAAGTTATAGGGGACTGATGACCTCAGAAGTTAAGTCCCATAGTGCTCAGAGCCATTTTATAGGACATGCATCTCGGCCATTCAAGATCACTGCGGAGACCACAGCCCTTAGCAGCTGAATGTTGATCTGAATAAAAACGAGGGGAGACGCCGTGCAGCGTATGACCGATGTTAGGAAGTCATGATTAATCACGCCCGAACAGGCCATGAAAGTCCAAAGGTACCGAACGGCCGCCGTGTCATTCTCAGTCCATAGACGACACTGGATGCGGATATAGAGGGGCATGTGGTCAGCACACCGCTCTCCTGGTCAAATGTTACTTTAATAATCTGGTCAAAAGCTTGAGCAAAATCGACAGAGACCAGAGTCGCTCTAAGCTACAGGCAGTGGCCAGAGCGATTACTTACCGACAGTAGCTAGGCGCTGATTTTGTGTTGCTATGTATTTCAAGAAATGTTTTATCTAGGGAAATTTTTGTAAAAATACTGTCTTGAGTCGTGGCGCCGTCAGTCGGGCAAAGATTTTAGAATTATCATAAAGAATGGTGAGAGGTTGGTAGTGATCCAGCTCTGACGCACCGAGCTTGCTCTGGTAGACACACTGAATGACTATTAACCACGCTGCAACATCAAGAGACAAAAACTTTAGTAACTAGAACATTATTAACGTTGGAGCCCGTATTATATTAATAAAAATGTTTGTTTTTAGACGATCGTTAGGTGTATCACATTGAAAATACGGTTTTCCATCAGCATCTTTGACTTCGATTTTTCAAAAACAACGGAGTGTCTAGAAAAAAACTGAAACAAGCGTCTTTTTACTATCAATATTGAACGTCCTGGGAAAAAATGATCAAACACGGTGACCCTCGGCTTGTAACTCACAGTGTGAAACTATAAACAGGGTGATTTTACTAAAAATAACGATCCCAGAGAGGGTAAGGGCTAAAAATATCTCATGGAGATACGGTTGGAAATGAGTTTAAATAGAGGTACACCGACTTGAAGATAGAGGAAAAGACCTTTGACAGCGATAAATTGCATGATGACTTCTGCCTCACGTCTGCCGACGTTTGTTTCACGATTTTTCTGACGTATCGCCAGCACGAGTGGCTGGCTTTGACAAAGCTTCACGTTCCATAGCTTGTGGCGGACGGGAGCCGAGCTCGCGAGCACACGTTATACTGCATGTACCTGGCGCACCAACTTACGAGGGCTTTTTCGTGGTCAACACCGCTATGGTTGCCTCCTTCTTATCTGTAGTGGTCATTCGCTGCGCACAAAAATCCAGTATCTGTTCACCTTGAGGCTTTCCTCCTCTTTGAGAACGAAGTCTTTCGCGACGTCATTATGTGCCTAAAAGGGGACCCAATTCCATCATACAGTAGAGAAAGGTGGAGATCCTGAAGAATTCTTGGCTATCAGAGAATGTCATCAAAAATGTTAGAGCACGAGCTCCTAGGCTGGGCGGATTACCTGAAGTCTACAAGGGAGGTATTTCATTGAGGCCAATTATTAGCACCATTGGTTCTCCTACCTACAGGCAAGCCAAATATTTAACTAAGTTGATCATTCCGATAGTTGGCTGCTGTGAAAGTCGCATCAAATACTCTCAGATGTTCATTGAAAAAATTAAACAGATTAGAGTGGGCACAAACGATATTTTAGTCAGCTTGGATGTGGTCTCACTATTTCAAAAGTTCCTGAGGAGGACGCATTGAAACTGCTGGTAGAGCATTTTTCTCCTGAAAGAATAAAGTTCTTTGGACTTGTTATGACAACTACCTACTTCTTGTACGGCGGTAAATTTTATGAAATGACGGCCGGAATGGCTATAGGTTTACGGTTGTCTGCAGCAATGGCCAACTCTTTTATAACATTTCGTGGAATGTGCATAAACTCAGCTCCTCTTCGTTCATGTTCATTTTATCGTTATGTTGATGACACGTTTGTGGTCTGGCCACACGGCGTAGAAGCTCTTGAGCACTTCCAGGAACATACGAACATCAGTCACCCAAACATCCAGTTCACCGTCGAGACAGAGAAAGAGGGAAGGCTGCTATTTTTAGGTGTTCTGGTACAACGAAGATCGGATGGACGTCTCGGCCACTCGGTGTTCCGCAAGCCGACGCACTCTGATTTATATCCTAGTTACCAGAATTTTCACCATCCAGTACAAAAGAGAGCGGCCTTAAATACACTGGAACACAAAGAAATGCCGTTTCGAACGAAGACCACTTCGATTGTGAAATCAGTCTTCTGAAGTATGTGTTACGGAAGAACGGTCATGGGTCATGTGATATCAAGTCAGCATTCAACAAGAAAAGGAAACGCGAAAATGTTAAACATTCACATGATGGGCCACCGATTGCATTTCTTGCCTTATGCAGTGCTACATGTAGTAAAATAGGAGTAGCCTGGGAAGACGAGGTATCAGATCTGTTTTCTGACTTTCTAAGAAGTCAAAGCAGACGCTACTCCCTGTTAAGGACAGTAATGGCCTCAGGATTCCGGGAATTTACAAATTCCCATGTGAATGCGGAAGCAATTACATCGGTCAGTCCATCCGCATCGTTATCGACCGCTATGCAGAACATCAACGGCAACATTAAAAATCGTGAGCTGGAACAATCCGTAGTTGCTGAGGACAGCCCCAGAAGCAAACATAAAATACTGTTTGATGAAACAAAAGTTTTGCCGAAGGCTCGCACATACTGCGACTCTATAATTAAAGAGGCAGTAGAGATAAGAATGTATGAGAAAACCTTCAACAGTGACGGTGAATATAATCTTGGCGGAGCATGGAGGCGAGCTCTCGATGCAGAGAAGAACCGTAGATATTCGTCACAATATTTACGCTACGGCGGAAACGGTGGTGCCAGCACTGCAAACGTTGACACCAACTGCGATAGCGTGACGTAACTACCGACCAATCAGAAGCCGTCTTTGTGCTATATAACATTACCACAGCAGCTATTTTGACTGCAAGTCGCTCCTGACGATGACGATTGTGGAAATCTTCGATAGCACGAGATTTTACCCTGAACTTTCCTTGAGCAGCATAAGAAGCCAGGGTTCGTTCACCGTGCTGCAGCAAATTACCGTAGCAGGTACCAAGGCGAGAACCTAGATGTAATGACAACGGAAAAGCCCTAGCACCTAGGCGCACCGGGTACATATACGTACACAGTCCAGTCACATTAGCGTGACTATCTGTCAAAAGCCTTAATTACCACCTTTTTCAGCACAGACCACTGCGAGATATGCAGGAAGAGAGCCGGAGAGATTGTCGAAGGTACCGACGGGGACGTGGAGCCATGCCGACTCAAGTGCTGTGGCCAGCTGCGCTAGGTATCTCGGCTGGCGGTCTTGGGCACAAACAGCCCGATCGATGTGGTCCCGCAGATCTTCGATCTGGTTTGGAGTTTGGTGGCCAGTGGCCTACGCTAAACTAATCCTAGTGCTCTTCGAAACACGGAGAGGTGCGCCACGTTGCATTGACGTGCTGGTGGATGCCATAGTGCCGAGGAAAACCAAACTGGATGTGTTGTGGACATGGTCTCCTAGGACAGATGCATATTTCTGTTGATCCACTGTGCCTGTGACAAGATCACCTAGGGGATGCCACGTAAACTTTCCCCAGGTCATAAAGCACCCTTCTTCTCTGCTTTCAGACATTTTACGCAGTTTACAAACTTAGCCATTTCGGAAATGCTTCTAGTCTTGGTCTGGAAGCCAATGATCATGCTCTTTTGGACGTCTGGTGAATCGTTCCTTTCCTGCGTTACGACACCGACTGCACTGTTTATCCGCTTCCCTCTGACACACTTTATATATTCCCCACTGCCACCTGTCGTCTGTGAATGGTTATTGCACGTTGACATCGAATATAGGCTGTGATCACATTGATATAACTGGATCGAGTAATCTACGGCCGCCACCTCGTCTACACTCCGCCGCCAGCAATGGGGAGTGAAGCTTTCACAACACTATTCACTCGTGCTAGCGAAACGTCAGAAACGTCGTGAGACAAACGTCTTCCAAGGAAACTGAGACTGAAGTCAACAAGCAGCAGTTTGTCAAGAAGTGGCCACGAAAGTCTTAACAGTTTTACGTTTGACAGTATTGGTTTCAATGACTGAAAGTACATATGAGAACCCATCACACAAGTGTCTGCAGTAGTGTTTTAGCTCCAAACTCAATACGGTAGTAATGTTGCTTACAACAACTGCCAGTATCCGCATTTCTTGCAAAGCGGGCAGGCCTCGTTGCCCAAGGATTTGCTGTAGCAATCCTTTAGCGTAACCACCATGCATGCTCTATAGAGTGTGGAGGTAAAACAATAAACAGACGGAACATTCGTACTTCTCTGGCGTGCTTTGATTCACAGCTACACTGACAAAGCTCCTTTATTTCCATCTTCAAGTGTCTATACCTCCATTGGGACACAGTGACAGCCATATTTCCGTATGATCTTGTTTTGCTCCTTAACTTCTCAGGTCTCGTTCCCTGCAGTTAGTCCCCATTTAGCAAAATCGACCTTTTAGAATGACTTCCAAATACCATGGGCACACATCAGCATCTATCAATATAGTTTAAGTCAACGAACGCCTTAGTAGCCGCTGTGTACCCGTTGGTGAGCAGTACTCCAATAACTACGAGACAAGGCCAGCTGTTTAATAGATAGCGGCAGGTGTAGTCGTGTGGTGGGGAGGTGCGGACGACTGCAATCAGATCAAGCACACGCACATCAGTCAGCTGCCATGGCTACGAAGGAACACCAGCCTGACCCAGAGAAACACCGTAAGTACTGCAGCATCCATCAGAGCACGCTTATAACCGTATGAGGCGTCTAAATAAAATTAGAAAACACTACTGATGAATGGCTTGCAGTTTGACGCTGAATCAAAGAAAACCAGTTCAAAAGACACTGATTTCTTTGACAAGCGCCAACCGATCATGAGTAGTCGTCTAATATAGTGGAAATCTACCTCCAGCACGGCAAACAGATCTACATCTACACTCTGTGAATCACTGTGAATTGCATTGTGATTGTATTTTTTATTCGATCATATAATAAGTATCTTCTCGTTCCATTCAAGGATGGAGTGTGGGAACAAGGACTGCCGTTACACACTTGATTTATTTTGCACAAACTGTAGGAGATTAATGCAATTTTGTCATATGATGACACGATGGAGGCCGTGGCTGTTGTTTGAAGACAAATGTTGATGGTGTTAGGACAGCAACCAGCCACAAATTTACTTTCATTTCCTTTATTCAAAGGGCACTGTTACCGGTTTCGAATCGTTGTGATTCATCCTCAGACGGTTTACAAGCTTTCTTTATGACATGTTGTGTGTTTTTCACAGACTAATTTTCGTGAAACGTCGGTTTGGAGTGTTTGTTTCGATAACATTCGTCCAACAGATGTAAATGTATTCCCACTGCATTCTTATTGTTGCACACGTAAATTCTTCTCGCTAAACACTCCAAACCGACGTCTCACGAAAATTAATCTGTAAAAAACACACAACATATCATAAAGAAAGCGTGTAAACCGTCTAAAGATGAATCACAACGATTCGAAACCGGTGACGGTGCCCTTTGAATAAAGGAACTGAAAGTAAATTTGTGGCTGGTTGCTGTCATAACACCATCAACATTTGTAGGAGATTAGTTTGTGCATGTGCATAGGGAGGGGGTATTTTCGTAGTTTCTGCCCTGAAGGCGAATACTGAAGTTTTCTCAGCACTTCTTATGGCTTCTTTCCCCGCATGTCCGAAAGATTATGTGACATTATTTTACCCCCTCTTGCCACTCACTGCCACTCAGATAATTCACACCACAAATCTTTGTATACACTCTATGTTCACTGTTCGATGATCTGGTATGGGTCCCATACAAATCAGTAATATTGTATTTCTTGGTGACGCGTGTCTGACTTTATTATATTTGCATAAACTTTGAACAGACGTGCCTTACCACATTTTTAAACGCACGTATTCTGTACGTATGAAAATAATACCATTATGTCATATTCAGTGGTTAGAAGATACCGACTGTCCAGTTGTTGTTTTGTTTTTCTCTTTTTCTGCAGATCTGAAGATGGTCACTACTGACCGTAATTGAAGGTCTGCGGACACAAGTTTTGTGATCATAGACTGGAATAAAAGAAACTAATTCTACACTTTCTGGATCATTGTTTTTATTCGCGATTATGTTGCTGCTTGAATATCAAGCTGTCGGTTGTACAAGTTATTTGTATGCAATCTCTTTTGTCTACAGTTTCCATTTTCCCGGTATCCTTACAATGAATGGCGGTCTACCATTTTCTTTAGCTACAACTGAGCCTACAGTATGTTGTCCGTCCTCTCCGCTTCTCTGGAAATCGTTACTCCTAAACATCTGTACGGTATAACTAAACCTAATTGATTCACTAACCTTGTAATCAAGGGATATCCAGCATTTATGTTTTGTGAAGTGCACATCTTTTTAATTTCTCCAAATTAAGAGCTATGTGGCAGTCTTGACTAACAGGATATTATTGTCATTTTTCTGGGAAAGATTTTTCTATTACATAGCCCCATCATTTGCGAAACGTCTGACATTACTACTCACACTGAATGCGGTTCAGTGTTAGGTGAATTATACAATTACTTGCTACAAGATCAGAGGCAGATGACAACAGATACGCGGTGATTTTTTTGGGTCAACATAGAGACTGACATTCTTAACTCTTGTTGTTGTGGTCTGCAGTCCGAAGACAAATCTAATGCAGCTCTCCATGCTACTCTTCCCTGTGCAAGCATCTTCGTCTTCGTATAACTATTGCAGCGTACATCTTCTTAAACTGCTTACTGTATTCATCTGATCTGCCTTGACGAATTTTTACCCCCCGCCTCCACCGTCTTGTCTACAATACTAAAATGGTGATCCCTCGGTGTCTCTGAATGTGTCCCACCAACAACCGATCCCTTTCTCTAGTCAGGTCTTGTCACAAATTTCTTTCCTCCCCAATTCTGTTCAGTACCTGCTCATTAGTAACGTGATCTGCCAATCTAATCTTTAGCATTCTTCCATAGTAGCACATTTTTAAATCTTCAATTCTTTTTGTCTAAATACATTCCTGGAAATGGAAAAAAGAACACATTGACACCGGTGTGTCAGACCCACCATACTTGCTCCGGACACTGCGAGAGGGCTGTACAAGCAATGATCACACGCACGGCACAGCGGACACACCAGGGATCGCGGTGTTGGCCGTCGAATGGCGCTAGCTGCGCAGCATTTGTGCACCGCCGCCGTCAGTGTCAGCCAGTTTGCCGTGGCATACGGAGCTCCATCGCAGTCTTTAACACTGGTAGCATGCCGCGACAGCGTGGACGTGAACCGTATGTGCAGTTGACGGACTTTGAGCGAGGGCGTATAGTGGGCATGCGGGAGGCCGGGTGGACGTACCGCCGAATTGCTCAACACGTGGGGCGTGAGGTCTCCACAGTACATCGATGTTGTCGCCAGTGGTCGTCGGAAGGTGCACGTGCCCGTCGACCTGGGACCGGACCGCAGCGACGCACGGATGCACGCCAAGACCGTAGGATCCTACGCAGTGCCGTAGGGGACCGCACCGCCACTTCCCAGCAAATTAGGGACACTGTTGCTCCTGGGGTATCGGCGAGGACCATTCGCAACCGTCTCCATGAACCTGGGCTACGGTCCCGCACACCGTTAGGCCGTCTTCCGCTCACGCACCAACATCGTGCAGCCCGCCTCCAGTGGTGTCGCGACAGGCGTGAATGGAGGGACGAATGGAGACGTGTCGTCTTCAGCGATGAGAGTCGCTTCTGCCTTGGTGCCAATGATGGTCGTATGCGTGTTTGGCGCCGAGCAGGTGAGCGCCACAATCAGGACTGGATACGACCGAGGCACACAGGGCCAACACCCGGCATCATGGTGTGGGGAGCGATCTCCTACACTGGCCGTACACCACTGGTGATCGTCGAGGGGACACTGAATAGTGCACGGTACATCCCAACCGTCATCGAACCCATCGTTCTACCATTCCTAGACCGGCAAGGGAACTTGCTGTTCCAACAGGACAATGCACGTCCGCATGTATCCCGTGCCACCCAACGTGCTCTAGAAGGTGTAAGTCAACTACCCTGGCCAGCAAGATCTCCGGATCTGTCCCCCATTGAGCATGTTTGGGACTGGATGAAGCGTCGTCTCACGCGGTCTGCACGTCCAGCACGAACGCTGGTCCAACTGAGGCGCCAGGTGGAAATGGCATGGCAAGCCGTTCCACAGGACTACATCCAGCATCTCTACGATCGTCTCCATGGGAGAATAGCAGCCTGCATTGCTGCGAAAGGTGGATATACACTGTACTAGTGCCGAAATTGTGCATGCTCTGTTGCCTGTGTCTATGTGCCTGTGGTTCTGTCAGTGTGATCATGTGATGTATCTGACCCCAGGAATGTGTCAATAAAGTTTCCCCTTCCTGGGACAATGAATTCACGGTGTTCTTATATCAATTTCCAGGAGTGTATTTTATCATCCATGTTCCACTTCCATACATGACTGCACTCCATACAAATACTTTCAGAAAAGACTTCATAACAATTAAATCTATATTCGATATTAACAATTGTCTCTTCTTCAGAAACTCTCTTCTAGCCATTGTCAGTCCATGTTTTATAATCTCTCTACTTCAGCCATCGTCAGTTATTTTGCTGCCTAAGTAACAAAATCTTCTACTTTAAGTGTCTCGTCTCCTAATCTAATCTCTTCAGCATTATCTAATTCAATTCGAAAACATTCCATTATCCTTGTTTTGCCTGTGTCGATGTTCATCTTACACCACCCTTTCAAGACAATGTCCAGTCCGTTCAGGTGCTGTTCCAAGTCCTTTGCTCTCTCTGACAGAATTACAATGTCATCGGCAAATCTCAAAATTTTTATTTTTTCTACCTGAATTTTAATTCCTACATCAAATTTTTCGTTTTTTTCCTTTACTGATTGCTGAATGCATGGATTGAGTATCCTATGTGATAGGCTACAATTCTGTCACACTTTCTTCTCAATCACTGCTTGCCTATCTTGTGCGTCGACTCTTGTAACTGCTGTCTAGTTTCAGTACAAGTTTTAAATAGCCTTTTACGCCGTGCGTTTTAGCCCTGCCACGTTCAGGATTTCAAAGAAAGTAATCTAGTCAACATTGTCAAAAGCTTTCTCCTGGTCTACAAATGCTAAAAACGTAGGTTTGCCTTTTGTTAATCTATTTTCTAAGACAAGTTGTGGGGTCAGTATTACCTCGCGAGTTCCTACATTTCTCTCGAATTCAAACTGATCTTTCCCGCATAACTACGTTTCTTAAGTAAATATAGCATTATTTTTTCTCGTTGGACACAAAGTTATCGTTCTGGATAATGCTACGTTCTATGGTGGATGACAAAGAGCATCATGGAGTTCAAATGGTCAGTAAGATAATTGTAATGAAACAGGATCTCCCATTGGGATTTTATTATTACCCGTGACTGGTTTCCACCATCATCTTGTCATCGTTGCAGCGTGCTTGTTATGCCAAAAAGAAACGTTCTCTCAAATCAAAGACATGTCATCTGCATACTTGGATTTTCTTAGTTAGTAACTAGCATGTGATGGAGATACAAATTAAACAGAATGAGAGCAAGGGCTCATCTTTAAGAGAGGCCATTCTTGCTTAGGATTCATCGTCTTCTAGCTTCTCCATCCAGAAAAACTGGAAACCATAGAACAGAGAGCAAGTTGATGAGTAAATTAACTAGATTCTAATATGAGATTACACCAACAAACTCGAACATCAGATGTTCTCTCCATACTATCACGGAAGCTGTAGTTGAACGTTCACCATTCGGGATAAGGTACTGAATTCTCTGCGTCAAAGTTACTTTGAGCCAACTGCATGACTGTTAAGATACTCCACATGATTATGTCATAGTTATCTCAGCAATGTTATACAATTTTATCTGCATTTTGGAAATCTAGGAAGATGAAATCTACCCGCTCAGTTTTATTTAATGTTTGCAGGATTTTGCGTTTGAATATAACTTGTTGTTTTCCACAGGCAAACCTTTTTTTCATAATTTTTTTAGAATTTTGTGTAAATTTTCTTTCGCTCAATAAATATGTTCTTGGTTTCAACCATCAATGGACTTAATTGGCACTCACTCCACTGTAATTCCGTGTATCAGTTCTTCTGCCGGCCGCGGTGGTCTCGCGGTTCTAGGCGCGCAGTCCGGAACCGCGCGACTGCTACGGTCGCAGGTTCGAATCCTGCCTCGGGCATGGATGTGTGTGATGTCCTTAGGTTAGTTAGGTTTAAGTAGTTCTAAGTTCTAGGGGACTGATGACCTCAGAGGTTAAGTCCCATAGTGCTCAGAGCCATTTGAACCATTTTTTCTTCTACTCCTATAGGCTGGAGTGACCTTCCCACTGCAGAAAAATTTGAGTGATTGTTAGGAATCGAACTCCGGACTTGGTGTTAGTTGTTAACTGGTAGAATATGGGGGAGACCTCTTGCTTCAGATGTGGAAGTAGGAGGAAGTAAGTGGTGGGACGGCGTAGATGCTCCAGTAAGAATACGTTTACTCATGTTAACATATGGATCACATCATGAGCATACAGGAAGGTTTCGAAGCCAAAAACAACCTTTACATACAACATAAAAGTGAATGACATGTAACAGTAAATTATTTTTTCAGTTTTATATTTTCTAACAAAAGCAGTTATTTTTAACATCTTCAACTTTTATAGTCCTGTCTTCCTCAGTTGCGTGTAATATTACGGTATATTAATAATTTTTACTTATGGACCGTCTGACAGCAACTGAATAAAATACAATTTTAGTGCCATACGCGTTTCGCCTTTATTTTCTGCAAGGCAGCACACACCAATCAGATAATTGTAAACAGAGATTCCAAACAAAGAGGACTGGCATTTTGTGAAGAGCATTATTTAAAGTAACACTCCGCTTGGGTATATCGAAATCTGGTATGCGGTCAGCAACATGTGAAGCCTGATTTCTCTGAGAAATGTAGGGAAAGTAGCATGAATGAAAATTAACAATCGTGAAGTGAATTTTCGAAACGGATATGGAACAAATCACTATAAGGCCACGTCAATCGTTGTCATAATAAGGCCACGACCGTCTTTGTCATACTACACCCGTAAGTCTGTAAATATCTATGTATGTGAAGAGCTTTATTTTTGTTGTACTTAGATAGTATTAACAAGACATGTTCAATGTCCTTGTAAAAGAAATCGACAGATGAATGAAACTACTACTACTACTACCACCACTACTATTGCTACTACTACTATTGCTAACTACTAATACTTGTATTAAAACTACTATCAAGTGTTTAATTATTAATTCATGTAAATCGAGAGATCAATTTCGTAATAGCTGAAAGGATTAAAGCTGGCAAGCCAAATCAATATGCTATTGAGGAATTAGAGAGCTACTTAAAGAGTTTCTGTGCAGTTATTATCTAACTCCAATTATTTAATAGATTAACTCATGGCGAACAGTTCCTTTCAAAGGATTTATCTTTCTTTGGCAGGCCATAAGGACCGTTTCGCTGTGGGATGTCGTTGCAGATTCCGTTAAAAAGAAGTGACGTGGCGCCTCCTAACATGACCATGACCATACGGTCTATTTTTTATGCTGTGTACCAACTGCAAAGAGCAAATACATCTCGCTGACCGTACAGACAACACAAGAGTGTCATCTCCTGCTGTTTGGCAGTTATGTTGGTAGTTAGACACTGTGCAGCACAGAGATAATAAAAGGACGAATTTGATTTGATTCCGCCGGCCGGAGTGGCTGAGCGGTTCTAGGCGCTACAGTCTGGAGCCGAGCGACCGCTACGGTCGCAGATTCGAATCCTGCCTCGGGCATGGATGTGTGTGATGTCCTTAGCTTAGTTAGGTTTAATTAGTTCTACGTTCTAGGGGAATGATGACCTCAGAAGTTAAGTCACATAGTGCTCAGAGCCATTTGAACCATTTTTGATTTGATTCTCTGCTATTTTTAACCTGTTCAGCTCACATTAGCTCAGTCTCAATCATGTACGTTCTCCGGTCTTGATTTCATGTTGGCACGGTATTTAACACCAATCCTTGGTGTTCCGAAATGAGAGCAGTGTCTAGAAGCGATCATAGGCATTAAGTCTAATGACTTCCGAATTATCATGCACGTGATTGTCTGGGTGGTGCTTCAGAGAGTGCATGCCAGACTCTGGTCAGCTCTTTGGATACCCTACCAAGCGAATCTCTGTGATGACCACAGTTTACTAGCGTCCCTCTTCATCGTAACCCTGTCTGTGGAAGCCTCAGGCAAAGTTAATTTCGTTACCCTTGTGGCTAGTCGATGTTTTTTCCAACACTTTCAGTTGCCCACCGTATGTACCTAACCTATCTCACTTAATCACTATTCAGTATCATATCTGCTGTAATATGTGCAACTCTTAAATGATCGTCTCAATTCCTAAATAACCTATCGTATCAAAATTAGAGGTGGTAGTTTAATTGTCTTCTTCCAACCTTTTGTAAACTAGACTGCAATAAAAACTGCATGCAAAGCAACAAAGAGTTACTGGTCATTATTTGACTGTAGAGGTGTTGTTTCTCCCCTTTATCCACATGTAATATCGTTTATGCAGAAGCACTTAACTGATTAGGTGCTGTCAGAACGATTACTTGCTTGTCAGATGCAGCCGGCCGCTGGTGGCCGAGCGGTTCTGGCGCTACAGTCTGGAACCGCGCGACTGCTACGGTCGCAGGTTCGAATCCTGCCTCGGGCATGGATGTGTGTGTTGTCCTTAGGTTAGTTAGGTTTAAGTAGTTCTAAGTTCTAGGGGACTTATGACCTCAGCAGTTGAGTCCCATAGTGCTCAGAGCCATTTGAACCATTTTGTCAGATGCGAAGTTCATTGTTGCCATTGTATCAATTTCCCCGTTGACTGAGAGGATTAATCTTGTATCGTCCCCTTTCTGTAGCATTAAAATTAATCCAAGGAGGATCAAGAAAATTTTCTCTCTCGCGGGACGCAAGAAGAGACCATGAAGAAAATACCCCTGAAAAAGATGTTACTCAGTTTGTCTACAGACACATTCTCGTTCGAGTAGACAGGACTGTCTTTAAACAGAACCTTTGTAGTTGCTGAACGCTCATACGAACAAGATGTGTTGTGCTCATCGCAATCTGCTAGAAAAAGTTTCTTAACAAACAAAGATTTGGAAAATATTACCCACGTAGGCTTCTGCTTCTGCTTGACGTTTGTTAAGAAATGACAAGTTCTGCATATCAAGAGATTCTATACCACTGATAAACATAAAAAATAGTGAGGAAATAATAACTAGCGTGGAAACTTTAAAACTTTTAGATGTCAATACTGATGCGAATTTAATGTGAAAAACAAACCACATTCTGGAAGTCCTACAACAACTTCGTTCGGCCACATTTCCACTTCGAATCACTGCAAATCTCGGAGAGAACAAATCAGTCAGTTGACATATTTTGCGTGTTTTGATTCAATAATCTCGTATGGAATAATGTTCTGGTGTTAGCTTTAGGAAAGAGAATTTTCGTTGTTGAAAAAGTGCTGTAAGAATAATATGTGATGATCACCCACAATCATCTTGCAGATATTTCTTTAAGTAGGTGTGCATTTTGATTCACAGCTTAATTATTCTCTGAAGGAGTGCGTGGTAAATAATCTAATGCAACTCAAAACGAACAATCACGTTCATAATTACAATACCAGAAGAAGAAAATGACATTCATTACTGCCATTAAGGCTTACTTTGGCACAAAGCTGGGGCACATTGCTGACACCAAAATTTTTACTCGCTTATCCATTGATATAAAAAAGTTTGCTTGAAACAAACTCATGAAGTTTCTCCTTGGCAACTCTTTCTATTTCGTAGAATAATTTGTACTTTTCTAAGGTGTAAAGGTTGGTGAGTAGGAAATAGAAACAACTTATGCATGGTCAGCTAGTAGCCAAATTTGCATATGAATGTTTGATATGAATGTAAAGTGACTCATTCCACATCATTACGATTAGTAGTACTAAAGATCCATAGATCATTAAACTAACAAGCAAGAAGTTGATAGCGTTTCTATGAATCGTAATTAACAACCAACTAACTGGTAATTCTCACACATCGATCCCGTGGACTTTCAACCATTGATTATCCATTCCAATACAAGATAAATATTTTGAATAATGTACAGATGATGAGACCAATACTTGTGGCATATGATGTCATATTTCGATATGAACGATTGTCAAAAAGATTAAGTGATAGTTGTTTATCAGCTACATGCTCCCCACAGTGGACACAGATAATTATCTGTAGAAATACATAACAAAGTATAACTGCAGCTGAAAGTTAACTATCTAAAAGTGGCCACAGTTTTCCGCAACTTACTGCAGTGATAACTGCGCGATGGAATGTTTTTAAATGATCGCGACTTTAAAAATTTATTTCAGAGAATAACACTGATTTTTCCTAATTTTGTTTACGTGGTAGAGGCACGTACGCTTTCTGTATCTCTTTACCTAAGTATGACAGAGAGAAGTGGGGCAGTGCCTCAAACGATTACACATTTAAATGCGTTCAAGCTTGAAGATACCAAGGACTGAACTTCGGAAGAAACTTAACAATAGTTTGCTACTGAAAACCGATTAAGATTACATAATGTGAACAAAGGATCACGTTCTGACGGAATTCCAATTCCAATTTATCTTAAGTACTCTGCAAACCATTACCTTCTTTTTTAGTCGATTGTATCGAGAATCTGTCGCATCCTGAAAAGTTGCGTGAGACTAGAAAAGATCAGTGATCACAGTATTTTATCGTTCGTTTGTTATAGGATCACAGTGAATAATCTGAGCTCAAAGATTATGACATTCCAGGATGGAAGCAAATTCATCTTAACGTATGAGCTCGCAATTCAGAAAAAGCACCAGTGCGAAACACAGCTTGCCCTATTCAAACATATCTTGCGTGAACAGGTTTATTCAGTCTTCCTTGATTTGCAAATGTAGGGATATGTAAGTTACTGCAGTGTGTAGGACAAATAAGTCTGTAATATCATATACAGTACTGGTGGTGTGCTGCTTTACATAGTCACGTCGATTAAATACCTAGGCGTAACGTCGGAGGTATGTAAGGCGAGTGGTCGAATTCGCTTTATTGGGAGAATCGTAGCTCATCTATAAAGGAGGCAGCACTAGTGCGACCCATTCTTGACTGCTTGAGATTCTCAGCAGATCGGATTGAAGGAAGATGTCGTCAAAGGCCTGCTGCTAGATCTGTTACTGATAGGTTCGGTCAGTAGGCGAGTATTATTTGAGATGTTTCGTGAACTTAAATGGGAATCCTTGGAGGGAATACGACATTCTTTTTGCAAAACTCTATTGAGAAAGCTTAGAGAACCGCCGTTTGCGGCTGACTGGCAAACGATTCCATTGTCGCCATCGTACATTTCGCGTAAGAATCGAGAAGCGAAGAGAGGAGAAATTAGTGATCGTACGAAGACGCGAAGAACGTCATTCTGTCCACGCTAATTTTGCGAGTGGATCAGGAAAGGGACTGGGTAGTAGTGGTACAAGTACACCTTCGCCATGCACCATATGGTGGCCTTGGACAGATGTACACTCTCGACTAATAGCAAAGATACAGTCATACAGAGTATCTTTGTTAATGTGTGTCTGTGGCTCCATGAACACTTGGCTAACTGTACCGAGTATATTATATTAGGCGGCGAATGTTTCCCAGAAGCGGAAATACAAGGTGCGACCGTAAATTTTGCGTTTGCTGCAGCACAGATGTAACGTAGCGCGACTCCGATGTAGGTATGTAACCACTGACAGGGAGGCATGGGATTAGTGTGACATTTGTACCTTTCCATCGCGCGTGCTGTGAATGCTGAAACGTTAATTGTGGCGACGTTATTACCATATGGTTCCAAGGAGGATCAACGTGCTGTTATTGTTTTCCTGGCTGCCGAAGGACAAACACCAGTAGACATTCATCGGAGAATGAAGAACCATGTCTGTCGAAACCACCGTTGTGTGATAGTGCGCAAAGTTTCGTGGTGCTGGTTCATGATAACGCAAGTCCACACATCGCAAATATTGTAGCGCATGAGTTATACCAAGTCAAGAGGGAGACTCTCGAGCACCTGCCCGACAGTCCTGGTCTATGCGATACAACGCCTTCGGTATCTTAAAAAAGACCCAGAATGCTCGACGATTGCCGGCAGTGGTGGCCGAGCGGTTCTAGGCGCAACAGTCTGGAACCGCGCGACCGCTACGGTCGCAGGCTCGAATCCTGCCTCGGGCATGGATGTGTGTGATGTCCTTGGGTTTGTTAAGTTTAAGTAGTTCTAAGTTCTAGGGGACTGATAACCTCAGAAGTTCAGTCCCATAGTGCTCAGAGCCATTTGAACCATTTGCTCGACGATTCCTGTCCGAAGTATATGTGCAACGCGCAGTTACGGACTTATTCAGGTAGCCGGACACTGTGTTTTACCAACCAGGTATCTTCAATTTGCTGTGTCGGTGGGACATTTGCTTCAATGCTTATTGAAATTTTTTGCCATACGGCTTCAGAATGGGATCTCTTTGAACACCTCTTATAACATCATCTGTGCCCCAAGAAAGTGTAATAAAAAAAGCAAGAGCTTCGCGTTCTTGCCCAGACGGCCCAGTCGGGACCGACCGACCGCCGTGTCAACCTCTGCCAGTGGCGTCATGTGGATACGATATGGACGGACATGGGAGTAGCGCACCGCTGTCCCGGCTGTTGTCGGCCTTCCGGACTTTCGCGTTGCTACTTCTCACACAAATAGATCCTCAGCAGGCCTTTTGAGGCTGAGTGCACCGCCTTCCAGTCCTCCAACCAAGGAAAAATCTCTGACAGTACTGGAGTTCGAGTTCGGGTGCTCCGCATAGCTGATTACTGAAGTACGGAAGTGGACGACAAAGCGTAATACGATCTCTAATGTTTTCAATATACATAACATCAGCAACCCTGTAAGATTACGGAAATATACATCGAAGTATCAGCGCTATGTAATCTCCCCACGGAAAATTACCCTCTACCACGCAATAATTAATAATGGTCAATCAAATCATCCACAATTATTTACGTTTGAAAAGTATCTGATCAGATTTTCTAGTAATATATGCGCCGACAGCTCGTCGACGCCAAGGTATTTTTCTAGTACGTTTATTCTTTGGAATAACAGAGATACAGAGAGATGTATGCTCCATGGTTATTATAGAGGGATAAAGGAACAGCTTCGGAAGTATCGGTTGGAAGATTGTCGGGTTGCTAAAAGCGACATATTTACTCTTCTTCTCGCTAAAACGAGCTATTAACGTTTGTGCCGCTAGCGTGATAGGTAAAGAGAAAGAAAAAACTGTAAAAGCAAATTACATGAGACTTGGAATCAACAGAAAACGGAACATGTAATGGAAATGGATTCAATATACTATTTTCCTCAGAAATAAGGTTTGTGAACATTTTATTCTAGAGTGAATGACGAATGAGTTCTCTGTCTGAATCATTGATGATTGTCTTGGCCCTGTAATTAGTGGGGAAGTTTCAACTGTGACGAAGAGAGCCTGCAATCTCCGAGGTTTTATAAGTCGTCCAAAAAGGCTTCGTCCACATCTGAAATTCTAAATCTGTCGTAAACTGAACGAATTGTTCAAACGATCGATTTTCCCAACTGAATACAGCGCTTAATAAAAATAACAAATGTAAAGATCTTTTCCAGCAAGCCAGCCGCTGAATATTAAGACGAAGGGCTCCACCAGAGATTCCACTAGGCTGATTTCACGTAAGTAATATATTTAAACTGTACACAGATAAAGGACAGAGAGAGAGAGAGAGAGAGAGCGAATGAAATTCGAGAAAATACTCAGAATCCTCCATTAGCATAATTGTTTGTCTGTCTTATCACGGATCAGCCTAAACATAAAATACGAAGCCCTAACTTTATTGTACCGATTTATGTGTGAGAGTGAAGGAGTAATATAGGCGACAGATACACCTCTGTACAGACAAAACATTACACCAAGTTAGCGGCAAGCTGCATTCACAGACTTTCATCATTTACAGTAGAGAATTCATTATAGCTGGACGATCGATAGTTATTGCAGAAATACTTGGACAATATTTTCATGTGTTGTAATGAATGACACTTTTATTTAAAGTTGGATAAAGGTATCAAAGACAAAGAAGTCGATAATAACTGGTTATAAAATTAGTGGTGAACGTCTTGAGAACGTCACGTCTTGTATTAGATCGGTGCATAAGTTCATAGTGTTTATGGTTGCATGTTGGTATTTCGGTTGCTATGGCTTTATTTATAGATTGTCATTTTTATTTGTAGTTTACCTTTGCTATTTCAGTTGGCCTATTGTCGTTTTGTCATTTGGAGACAGTGAGTGGAACTGTGAACGCTACAAAATGAAGTGCCAAGTGAAAAAATCGGACGATATCTGACGTATTCTGCAGTCTTTCTTTGTTATTGCTCGCGTAACAACTAATATATTGATAAATGGATGCCGGTCGGAGTGGCCGTGCGGTTCTGGGCGCTACAGTCTGGAACCGAGCGACCGCTACGGTCGCAGGTTCGAATCCTGCCTCGGGCATGGATGTGTGTGATGTCCTTAGGTTAGTTAGGTTTAGTTAGTTCTAAGTTCTAGGCGACTGATGACCTCAGAAGTTAAGTCGCATAGTGCTCAGAGCCGTTTGAGCCATTTGATAAATGGATGAGGTAAAATACGTTGCTATGAAAGGAGCCCTTAAATACTTTTTAGGGATGCTGTGCTGTGACTTTCTTTGGATCATTAATTTTCAACAAAACAAAATATATTATCTTCTTATTATTCTGGATGTCGCTTTCTATAAAAGGAACATTGTTCTGTTATTGTAACTCGCTGTAAAGTTCAGCATACCTTTCTTACTTTACAGTTATTGAAAAGGTTACTGAAAATTATTTCGTTATCAATATTGATGTTGCAGTACGCAAAGTTTGTACAACATCAAAATTTTACAGTGGATTTTTGTTAACATTAAAACACTACTAAGTACTAAGTACCACGACTAACACGAGAACATGAGACTATTATCAGAGAAAAAAATGTTTTTACTATAATGTTTGCCAGACCAGAACTACGCACAGCAAGATTTCTTTTATGTCATGAAGGTAAATTATCTTTCTGCGCTGTTAATAATATAACATCACCTGCAGCCCGTGTCCACCTTTAAAACACATTATAAAATCTGCTGCTCTGCCATGCAATCCCGAAAGCTCAAAGAAATAATATTAGTTCACTATTACCTGTCAACTTCTTTGCAGTATGATTGGTTTCATTTAATGCAGTTTGAATGCGTCGCTGCAGCGGATCTTTCATTCGGAGCGCAGCTCTGCAACACGAATAATATTTAAATAGCTGAAAATCTCTTAAATGGATGGGATAAATTACCAGGCAAGCTTATTACAAATCATAATGCGAGTTTTCACTAAGTAACTCTATTCAAAACATTTAGACAGATTAAATTCTTACACACGTTTACAAATCAGTGCCTAATGGCGTCCTTCTCTCAGTCTTGACAAAAGAATGCTACACAAGCATACAACATAGCGTCACAGGCTCTTCCTACTCACGTAACTCCAAAAAGACGACAGAGAATTTAATAATCGTTCACTACTATTTATACTCGATTTAAAATATTTACATCTTTGTTTGATATTTAATAAGTATCGTCTGTGGCGGTTCCAGTACTTACCGACACAGATATTATAAGAATCGATACATAATTCATACAAGTATAAAACATGACACATAATGGTTTCTCTTTATTACACAAAGTTCGCACAGTCATTGCGCATGCAGAAATAAAATTACAATCATCCAGTTCAATTAATTTTCCTTTTTTTTACCACATATAATACGTATTTTGCCAGGAGACGTTACAGGTGGTCCGCACAGCTGATTTCTGAACTGCGGAAGTGGACAAGAAAGCGTAATATGGTCTCTAATATTTTCAATATAAATAGCATCAGCAGCCCTTAAGATTACGGAAACATACATCAAATTATCAGCACTGGACGATCGTTAGTGATTGCAGAAAGACTTGGACAAAATTTTCATATGTTGTAATGAATGACAGTTTTATTTAAAGTTGGATAAAGGTATCAAAATACAAAGAAGCCGATAATAACTGGTTATAAAATTAGTGGTGAAGTCTTGATAGCGTCACGTCTTGTATTAGGTCGGTGCATAAGTTCGTAGTGTTTATGGTTGCATCTTGGTATTCCGGTTGCTATGGCTTTATTTATAGATTGTCATTTTCATTTGCAGTTTACCTTTGCTATTTGAGTTTACATATTGTCGTTTCGTCATTTGGGGATAGTGAGTGGAGCTGTGGACGCTACAAAATGAAGTGCCATGTGAAAAAATTGGATCATTTCCGACGTATTCTGCAGTCTGAGTTCAGCAAAACGGCGACAGCATCGGAGGCAGCAAGAAACATTAAAGTCGAGTGTGGGGATAATGCACCGGATAGAGCACGGCAGCAAAATGGCTTTCTCGTTTTACGGAGGATCGTTTCAAAATTATTGATACTACAGTCAGGAAGACCTTCGAGGTTTGACGAAGGTCGTTTAAACGCATTAATGCACATCAGTCTACTCGAGAACTGGCAGATATGATGAACTGTGGTCATTCTATCATCGCGTTCATTTGCATGCAATAGGGAAGGGTATAAAATCAGTTGAATGCGTACCGTATGCATTAATCCAAAATAACAAATATCAGCGGGTGGCGATATGTCCACCTCTACTTGCTCATCATTTGGCTAGTGAACAACGCTGACCATTCCTATCCTGTATCGTTAATAGTGACGAGAAATGGTGTCTTAATGCTAACTTAAGGAAAAGAAAGTAACGGTTGAGCGCGATCAAAGCAGCAATTCCCGGAACATGGACCTGCGCGCATCCACCAAAGATAATGTTATGCCTCTGGTAGAAAAGCGACGGTGTGTTGTACTACGAATTTCCTCCCCGAGGTGTAACCATTGCTGACATTTATTGTCAACAAATGAGGCGTCTTGCACATGCTGTCCAAGAACGACTACGGAAAGACTGCGTGAAGTGATATACTCCACTATAGCGCCCGTCCGCACTGTGTTAGATTGCTCAAAAACACTATGCTTGAGAAGTCATTCCGCACCCACCTTATTCACCTGATTTAGCTGCGCCCTCCGATTTTCACCTTTCCCGCTCTCTATCGAACAACCTTCAAAACTTCTTGCCCACGGGAAAATGCGCTGTGAACATGACTCTCTTCGTCTTAAGACCACGTGATTTCTAAAGATATTTCGAATTTCCGCGAGCTATAAAGTATTGTTTCAGTATTTGGATTCCTTAGCAGGTATGGATTACAACATCCAACACCTTCAGAGAGACGGTGCTAAGATCATAATACTTCGATATAGCAGTGGGATTCCGGAACATATGCTGTGTTCGAACATTACGAACAACCTGGAAGAGAAACGATCTATTGACACATAGTCAGCAGGCACTCAGGAAATTTCAGTCTCGTGAAACACAACCAGCTCTTTATTCACACATTCCTAGGTTCCTAGATTCACACATTTCTAGATTTTGGCCTTTGGCACCGTTCCTCATAAGCTGCTTCTAATAAAATTGCGTGCCTATGGAGTATCAGTTGTGCGGCTGGTTCAGATGGTTCAAATGGCTCTGAGCACTATGGGACTTAACATCTGAGGTCATCAGTCCCCTAGAACTTAGAACTACTTAAACCTAACTAACCTAAGGACAGCACACACATCCATGCCCGAGGCAGGATTAGGACCTGCGACCGTAGCGGTCGCGCGGTTCCAGACTGAAGCGCCTAGAACCGCTCGGCCACTCCGGCCGGCATGTGCGCCTGCGTTCGTGATTTCGTGACAGTAACAAACTAGAAGTACGGTAAATTAGAATATCAGTGGTGTTTGTCGCAGGATTCTAGTGCCAATCGTGTACGAGATACCTTATTTTGAAATGTTTCCACACCGACACTTGTTGTACTATTCAACCTGCGTTATTGCTAGGTACAATGTTCTTATGTTTGCTTAGAATGTGCTTGTGTGTTCCTTGACTGCAATGCAACCTGCTACTCAGTTAGTGTGTGACAGCACACGCATTAGGCCATGCTTGAACGATGGGATTTACAAGGGCAGAAAAAGCCAACATGCTTATGGTGCATGGAGAGTGAATGAAGGATGCAGTTTCTTTCTTGTACGTTGTATGTGGCAAGATACCCCAACAGATGTCAATCACCTCGGCAGTTATTTATCAACCTATTTAACCTATTACGTGAAATTGGTAGTGTAACACCTGGACAACGCAACACAACGAAACAAGTGATGACAGAAGAGGATGAAATTAATGTTCTTGCTGCTGTTGTTTTGATCCGCATGTTACCTCCCGCGGAATTGTATGAGGGAGTGTCATGAATCAGAAAATTCTCTTACACATTCTCCGTCGACATTGGTTCGATCCCTACCATATCTCTCTCCATCGAGAGCTGCGTGGAAACAATTGTGAGAGTCGTGTTAACTTCTATACATGGGCATTAGGACAGGATACACTAGATCCATCATGTATCTTGTTTAATGGTGAAATCACATTTAGCTGTCATGACCAGGCAGATCACAGAAACATACACTATTGGCCTGTTGACAATCCCCGTTGGCTTCGTCAGGTGCAAGGCCTCGTTCATGGAGCATAAAAGTGTGGTGTGGTATAGTGAACCATGAGCTCATAGCCCTGTTTTCCATAGACGGAACACTGAACGCACACAAGTATCGTAGCCTCCTAAAAAACCATCTACCACGCATGCTAGAAGACGTTCCTCTGCAGATTAGGAGGTACTCGTGGTACCAACATGATAGCTGTCCAGCCCATAGTGCACGAAGTACTACAGCATGTCTTCAGGAATTCTTTCCAAATCGTTGGATTGGATGCAGAGGACCTGTACATTTACCGTCCCGTTCCCTGGATTTGTAACCTTTTTTCGGTGGGGAAAGCAGAAAGAGTGTGTCTACAAGGACACTCCAAATACACCAGGTGCTACAAGAGCCTGTTCGGACATCTCCGCTGAAAGGCTAGCATGTACGCAGCATCCGTTCCGTACCAGACCGGAAGCGTTTACGTCAGGCTGCTACCGGTTGTCATTTTGAACACAACTATAATGGCCAGTTGTCTCGTCACTGGTCAGAATCCACATAAATAGCGCACGTACTTATACTGTTATGTAGTGTGCGCTACCACAGGTATTGTACAAGTGATGCTGTGGCAGCTTTTGAAAATACGATGTCTCGCAAACGACTCCACTATGTTCTCATTTACCATACATTTTGTGTTGATGTCTACAAGCATTGTTTCATTTAAAAAGTATGTATTTGCACATGAAATACACTTTCTAAGTATTATTTGTGGAGTGGCTAACAATAAGAAATTCTGACTACCAATCCACGCTGTGAAAACCGCGCATCAATAGCTCTTTTCATTTCCACAATATTTGCGGTGAAAGCTTTACTGATTCACCCAGTATAAACGATTTAGGAGACAATATGAGCAGACTTCTTAGATTTTTTTTGAAGGTGATCCTGTCGCTTCTAGTCTAATAAAGTCTTCAGAAAATCAAAATTAATTGGAAAATGGTTTAGAGAAGTTATCTGAATGACGTGCAAAGTGGCAAATGACTCTAAATAATGAAAAAGTTTGAGGTCTTCTACATGAGTACTAAAAGGGATCCATTAAATTTTTATTAGACGATAAATCACACATATCTGAAGGATATAGCCAATATATTCGCACCGACAGAATCAGCAACTCTATGTATATATTCTTCAGTCCAGTTTGCACATGTTTAGTTACGTGAAATGTTTCGGTCTCCCTCGATCATCTTCAGATCTAAGTAGTTTCGTCAATAACCTGTCTTGCCTGTGTCAGAACCACATATTAGAACAATTAAAAATGTGCAACTGAGACTGAAGAATAAACGAGAATTGTTTGGAAAATAAAGGTGTCAATTCTACTCAATGCCTGGGGATTACCCTGAGGTGACAAAAGTCATGGGATACCTCCTAATATCGTGTTCGTCCTCCTCTTGCAATGCAAATCGACGCGGCATGGACTCAACAGTTTGGAAGCCCCCTACAGAAATACTGAGCCATGCTGCCTCAATCGCCGTCCATAATTGCGAAAATGTTTTCTGTGCAGGATTTTGTGCACGAACTGACGTCTCGATTAAGCCCCATAAATGTTTGCTCAGATTTATGTCGCACGATCTGGGTGGCCAACATTCTTTCGAATTGCCCAGAATGTTCTTCAAATCAATCACGAACAATTGTGGCCCGGTGACATGACATATTTGTTTAGGAACGTGAAGTCCATAAACGGTTGCAAATGGTCTCCAACTGGCCGAACATAACTGTTCCCAGGCAATTATCGATTCCATGTAAACATAGCCAACACCATTTTGGAGACAACACCAGATTGCACAGTGTCTCATTGTCAACTAGGATCCATGGGTTCGTGGCTTCTGCTCACCCTAACTCTACCACCAGCTCTTGTCGATTAAAATTGGGACTCATCTGACCAGACCACGGTTTTACAGTTGTTCAGGATCCAGCCGATATGATCACAAGCCCTTTAGAGGAGCTGCAGGCGATGTCGTACTTTTAGCAGAAGCACACACGTCGGTCGTCTGCTTCCATAGACCATTAACGTCAATAGTTCGATTAATCCATTGCTCTGTCTATGGGCTTAGATATTTACAAGGCGACCGCGCCTGCTCGTCATTAGCGATTTCGTCCAGTTTTGTGGTATCCGCAGCGCGTGGCCAGAAATGATACTGACGGAAGGGGGAGCTCTAGATGGCAAAGCGTTTAGAAAACATAACATTTTTGGCGCAGGTCGGACGAGGCAGGAGACACTTACCTTAGCGCGGTTCCCAGGCAGCAGTAGGCACAGACGTATGAGTACAGAATTGTAATTAGAATTTTGTGGGCAAGTCTTTACGTGGAAACATTTCTTTCAATTTTGTGTTGCTTATACTGCAAACAAACGGAAATAGTGCTCAATTTATTGCATTTATTAATGCTTTCCTCAAAAGCGTGAATAGGAAAGAAAAAAGCTAAATTTGCAATTGGAAATAAATTTCCGAAACAGGATTGTACTTACAGCGCCCACAATCACTCTGCAAAAAACTTTCCAAGAATGGATTGTAATTAACGCGTACAGCACGTCGTACTCTGTGAGTTTCATTTCGACGTTCGAGCAGCCACTATAATGATCATGTCCGAGTAATTAGTTTTTCTTTTTCTTGAGATCTGCGAATGTTTTTTACAGCCAGTGAAGTTATACAGTATTTATAACTGACCTACCTTTGTAGCTTCACGCGCAACGATCTACCTTTCAGAGCAGGGAGGCGAACCAGATCAGGATCCAGTCTGCACAGAGGGTTGGCGACTGTTGGTGCGGAACCGCGCTGCAGCTACCGTTGAAGGTTCGAATCCTGCCTCGGGCATGGATGTGTGTGATGTCCTTAGGTTAGTTAGGTTTAAGTAGTTCTAAGTCTAGCGGACTAGTGACCTCAGATGTTAAGTCCCATACTGCTTAGAGCCATTAGAACCATTTTTTAAACAATGTGCTGCTTGAATACTGCAAGCGCCTGACTGAAATTGTTGTGGAAAATATTCATTGTTTTCTGTTGGTGGCAAACAATGTCCGAAAAATGAAGACGTGTTGTATGAACGATACAGAAGAAACTTGAAATAATACACAAGCTCGAAGAAGGTGGTACAGGAACGCCAAATCTGACACATTTAAATTGTGGGTGAAACTACGATCCGCGATAGTCGAAAAATAAAATAATTCAGGTTGATAGCACTTCTGACTCATCTAAAGGGCCAAAGCTCCATTTAGACCCCTACTGGCAACCACAACATGAACTGGTGCCAAGTTAAACTTTTAAGTTTTGATTCGTAAATTGCAATCTCCCGCAAGACACTGTTTTCTTTCGAGTAGAAGAATCAGTCTTGTGAAATGAATCTTTCTGCGGCATCTTCATCTACATCTACATGGATACTTTCCAAATCACATTTAAGTGCCTGGCAGAGGGTTCATCAAACCACCTTCACAATTCTCTATTATTCCAATCTCGTATAGCGCGCGGGAAGAATGAACACCTGTATCTTTCCGTACGAGGTCTGATTACCCTTATTTTATCGTGGTGATCGTTCCGCCCTGTGTAGGTCGGTGACAACAAAATATTTTCGCATTCGGAGGAGAAAGTTGGTGATTGGAATTTCGTGAGAAGGTTCTGTCGCAACGAAAAACGCCTTTCTTTTAATGAGTTCCAGCCCAAATCCTTTATCATTTCTGTGACACTCTCTCCCTTATTTAGCGATAATACAAAACGTGCTGCCTTTCTTTGAACTTTTTCGATGTACTCCGTCAGTCCTAGATTAGATTAGATTAATACTAGTTCCATGGATCATGAATACGATATTTCGTAATGATGTGGAACGAGTCGAATTTTCCAATACATGACATAATTAGGTTAATTTAACAACATACTTAAGTTAATATAACAACTTTATTTTATTGTGTTTTTTGTTTTTCTTTATTTTTTATTTTTTTATTTTTTATTTTTTTTTATTTTTTTTTTCTTAATTTATATCTAAAAATTCCTCTATGGAGTAGAAGGAGTTGTCATTCAGAAATTCTTTTAATTTCTTCTTAAATACTTGTTGGTTATCTGTCAGACTTTTGATACTATTTGGTAAGTGACCAAAGACTTTAGTGCCAGTATAATTCACCCCTTTCTGTGCCAAAGTTAGATTTAATCTTGAATAGTGAAGATCATCCTTTCTCCTAGTATTGTAGTTATGCACACTGCTATTACTTTTGAATTGGGTTTGGTTGTTAATAACAAATTTCATAAGAGAGTATATATACTGAGAAGCTACTGTGAATATCCCTAGATCCTTAAATAAATGTCTGCAGGATGATCTTGGGCGGACTCCCGCTATTATTCTGATTATACGCTTTTGTGCAATAAATACTTTGTTCCTCAGTGATGAATTACCCCAAAATATGATGCCATATGAAAGCAATGAGTGAAAATAGGCGTAGTAAGCTAATTTACTAAGATGCTTATCACCAAAATTTGCAATGACCCTTATTGCATAAGTAGCTGAACTCAAACGTTTCAGCAGATAATCAATGTGTTTCTTCCAATTTAATCTCTCATCAATGGACACACCTAAAAATTTGCAATATTCTACCTTAGCTATATGCATCTGATTAAGGTCTATATTTATTAATGGCGTCATACCGTTCACTGTACGGAACTGTATGTACTGTGTCTTATCAAAATTCAGTGAGAGTCCGTTTACAAGGAACCACTTAGTAATTTTCTGAAAGACAGTATTGACAATTTCATCAGTTAATTCTTGTTTGTCAGGTGTGATTACTATACTTGTATCATCAGCAAAGAGAACTAACTTTGCCTCTTCATGAATATAGAATGGCAAGTCATTAATATATAATAAGAACAACAAAGGACCCAAGACTGACCCTTGTGGAACCCCATTCTTGATAGTTCCCCAGTTTGAGGAATTTGCTGATCTTTGCATGTTACAAGAACTACTTATTTCTACTTTCTGCACTCTTACAGTTAGGTACGAATTAAACCATTTGTGCACTGTCCCACTCATACCACAATACTTGAGCTTGTCTAGCAGAATTTCATGATTTACACAATCAAAAGCCTTTGAGAGATCACAGAAAATCCCAATGGGTGGTGTTCGGTTATTCAGATCATTCAAAATTTGACTGGTGAAAGCATATATGGCATTTTCTGTTGAAAAACCTTTCTGGAAACCAAACTGACATTTTGTTAGTACTTCATTTTTACAGATATGTGAAGCTACTCTTGAATACATTACTTTCTCAAAATTTTTGGATAAAGCTGTTAGAAGGGAGATTGGACGGTAATTGTTGACATCAGATCTATCCCCCTTTTTATGCAAAGGTATAACAATAGCATATTTCAGTCTATCAGGGAAAATGCCCTGTTCCAGAGAGCTATTACACAGGTGGCTGAGAATCTTACTTATCTGTTGAGAACAAGCTATTAGTATTTTGCTGGAAATGCCATCAATTCCATGTGAGTTTTTGCTTTTAAGCAAGTTTATTATTTTCCTAATTTCAAAGGGAGAAGTGGGTGAGATTTCAATTGTATCAAATTGCATAGGTATGGCCTCTTCCATTAACAGCCTAGCATCTTCTAATGAACACCTGGATCCTACTATATCCACAACATTTAGAAAATGATTATTAAAAATATTTTCAACTTCTGACTTTTTGTTCGTAAAGTTTTCATTCAATTTGATGGTAATACTGTCTTCCTCTGCTCTTGGTTGACCTGTTTCTCTTTTAATAATATTCCAAATTGTTTTAATTTTATTATCAGAGTTGCTGATTTCAGACATGATACACATACTCCTGGATTTTTTAATAACTTTTCTTAATATAACACAGTAGTTTTTATAATTTTTGGTAGTTTCTGGGTCACTACTCTTTCTTGCTGTCAGATACATTTCCCTTTTCCGGTTACAAGATATTTTTATACCCTTAGTAAGCCATGGTTTGTTACAAGGTTTCTTACGAGTATATTTAACTATTTTCTTGGGGAAGCAGTTTTCAAATGCATTTACAAAAATGTCATGAAATTAATTATATTTTAAATTGGCATCAGGTTCACGGTACACCTCATCCCAGTCTAACTGCTGTAGGCTTTCCCTGAAATTTGCAATTGTTAAATCGTTGACTGAACGTACTACTTTGGAGGACTGTTTAGTATTGCTGAATGGAGCTATGTCATATATTGTAACTAGCTGTGCACCATGATCAGAAAGACCATTCTCAACAGGCTGAGCATTTATCTGGTTAAACTTATCTTGGTCTATAAAGAAGTTATCAATCAGTGAGCTGCTATCCTTTACCACCCTAGTAGGAAAATCAATAACGGGTGTCAAATTGAAAGAACCGAGTAATACTTCAAGGTCATTTTTCCTATTACCCTCTTTCAGAGGTAAGGATCCCACACCGCGCAGCAGTATCCTAAAAGAGGAAGGACTAGCGTAGTGTAGGCAGTCTCCTTAGTAGGTCTGTTACATTTTCTAAGTGTCCTGCCAATAAAACGAAGCCTTTGGTTAGCCTTCCCCACAACATTTTCTATGTGTTCTTTCGAATTTAAGGTGTTGGTAATTGTAATACCTAGGTATTTAGTTGAATTTACGGCTTTTAGATTAGACTGATTTATCGTGTAACCGAAGTTTAACGAGTTCCTTTTAGCACTCATGTGGATGACCTGACACTTTTCGTTATTTACGGTCAACTGCCACTTTTCGCACCATTCCGATATTTCTTCTAAATCCTGAACTTGAATACCACAGCAGATTGCTCTTGAAAGAAAAATATAAAAGAAACGATGGATAATAATGCTCTTCGTTTCGACAGCCTTTTATAGGGACTGATAATAATGATCAAGATAGTATTGTAAGCAGCAGCAGTAAGTCGACAGAGCTTCCTCTCCAAATAAGTCGCTGTAAAGGACGATCGTTATCGGGACCATTATCAATTGTGGTCACTGGCCTTCTAACCTACCACACACTTGAGCAAATATTATCATGTAGTTCCAATTCGGATATGAGTCTTCGAAAACATATAAGCTGGATATGGTTTCGCTGCATCGTACAATGGTGTGAGGTAGACTTTTATCTGACTGCTCTGCAAGCAGAGGAGAATAAAAGAAGTAACGGAAAACGTCAAAATACGAACATAAGCAGAAGACAGTCATTATCAATGCTAAGGCACCATAGCTAATGGACGGTTACTGATCGACAGATTATAGCTGACAACTTTTAACGACGCTGTAAAATGCGCCACGACTTCTTTGTCGATCTAAGATAAATCACAGACAATAAGTCAAATACAGGCGTGTAATATTATTATTGTCAATTTGTCACTTGCAGTGAACAGAAACTATTTCGTTCACATGGTTTCCTGACATATTTATAACTTGCAGAATTCTTGTGTGTCCTCACAGACCACGTCGCACGTTCTCCAATATATGTCGGCAAACAGACTCGTTGCCATCGGTAGGTGGTTCGTGGAGACTGCTGCTCTGCTCTCGTCGGCGTCCAATACATGTTAGTCGTTAACCGTCCACCGCTCCGCTTCTGTCGCTATCCGATAGCGTTTGTACTATAGTGGCCAGAGAGTGTATCTACACTCGTCCCATACGGCGTATGTAACCGCAACATTCGGGCGTTATGCACGCCAGATGTTCAAATGGCATAACCTTCGCTGTGATTTTTGTCTCGCTGACAAGCTAACAATTTTTTAAACTCGTAACTCACTCAGTTATTTGGAAGGAGATCGACTGCAGCGTTTTCCACGTTTTGGGGAATTATGTTCCTCTGAAAGCATTCCGCAAACAAAACTGCAAATTTTTTGTAGTCACGCGAGTAGACAGCGTCTCCCTATCCTTCACAGTACTCAGGTCCCGTATGTCCCCTACTAGGCCTCGTAAGAGCACTAAACACGAACTACACGCATTCTGGCGCCATTCTAACTGTCACAGAGAACTGTAATTCTAATACTTTACCTACTCGCCGATGATGTGCACGTGTGCTAAGTTACATTGACATCCGACCATGTCTTCTGGGTGCTTCACTTTTTTTAACAGGCACTGTAGTACTTTAATGAAATGAATTAAATTTCGTTAAAGAATAATTTAAAAAGTTGTTTTTCAGTTAATTTTGGTTTTAGTTAATTTTCTTTACCTTTCTGTCTGTACGAACGAACGAACTTTGTTGTTGAACCACTAACTCTTATTTACGTGTGGTAATACAAAAATGCATTTTCAAAAGAATTACGTATCATTTAAAATTACGTTAGCCACTTATATTAACTGATTATTAATATTTAGTTGTGAATTAAATCCTTTACATAACTCGGCCTTGGCACACATTTTCTAAATGCAGTGGGTTTTTTTTTAAATAATTACTGAATTCTTTCCCGGCGTTAGCTATGGAACACAAGACTGTCTCTATTAGCAGAAAATGGTAAAATATTGCCAAGCCGACGTTTAATTATCACTGATAAAACACACATCGCTAAACATTTAAGTTATTTGAAAGAACCAAAATTGTTAAATTTCAACATTAACTATCCGTCTAAGAATGCACAAATGTGTAACTATTTTTAAAATCCGTCAGTCTCAGGATCGCTGTAAAAGAAGAACATTCTCTTAATTCACTGTTAATTTTTTATCTATCTGTTCCCGTTTTACGGGTTTGGTTAATTTTTCTTTAGCGGAACAATTTTTTTTAAATGTGCCGCCGCTGCAAATCGATCGGTCGCGGCACAGCCCAGCAACACCGCTAAAAATGCTGAAAATTCTTTAAAGAAATATTATAGATGACATGGGCAAGCTAATTTACATTAATGATACACACTTTTGATAAATTTCAATATATTTAGACCACAACAAATATTCAACTCACATTAGTTCGTAATTTCTCCTTCAATGGCGGCTAAATCTAGATACAGACAAATGACGTCTACCCGTTCATCAAAATACTTCGACACAGCTTCCTATCGCTTTCAGCTCTACAGGAGGAAGACCAAAGAATACATAGTGCATTGTGCTTTTATACTGCTGCTGACTATTAACATTTCTTTGTAATTTCACGACATTATTTTCCACTGGCTGAATTTCACATCTCTGTTATCGCAGATATAGACACATTTCGTAATTACATTATTAATATAGAAATATTACCATCCTAAATACAGAGAGAATATTACTACAAAAACATTACAATAATAACAAATGTTTTTACACAAAATTCAATAATATTTTTTGTTAAATAATTACAGTATATACAAATTGCTCAGAGCGGCGTATATGGTACAATTAAATTTTAGTTTATTAATGTGTGAGTTTGCCAGGGAACGTTACAGTACGCTTGTCAACCTTCTCTTACTAATGTACTACAAATTTGCTAAAGTTATCACTAACCATTAATCAAGCAGATGAATAAGTTGACTACAGAAAAAAACAAATATTACATTAAATTACGGAATAGAACAATGAATGTGATTTGTCTCAGCCTGGGATTCGTAGATTTTGAGTAAAACTTACGAGTCGACTGCAACATAATCTGCACAGATATCCCTTACGAAACAGGCATTGCTTCAACCTCTGTTAGTAAACAACAGTGAGAAATTTAGGCTTGAACGAGAGGTCAGGCTAGAAAATGGTATATCAGAACTGTTCCCAGGAGGGTCTAGAAGATGTTTTTAGATCTTAAATCGGGAAAGAAAAGGTGGAATATGTCTGAACTTCCTTTGTTTTGCTAACGACAGGTGCTGCTTGTCTGTAATGCAGAAAAACTACAACAAAGAATGGAGGTAAGTACTTGTATTAACAAAGTCTGGAAATAGGGCGAAAAGCTAATTGCAGTAAGAGTAACATACAAACAACAAGTTGAAAATAAAACAGTACAACTGAACGAAGAATTCATACAACTAGTTGCAGAGTTTTCGTATTTATGCTGTTGAAGATAAGAAATTGTTGTTCAAGAAAGGAAATAAACAGAGCAATAAAAGTGCCTGAAGGGCATTCGGTAAACTAAGTACAGTTTTCAAAACTATGCTTCCAGTTTGTCTGAAAAAGAATGTTTATAATCAGCATGTGATACCGGTTTTGATTCATGTATGCCAGACACAGTTTTTCATTGCTAAAGCCTTTCAACACTTGCAAGCTGCTTGTCGAGCAATGGATAGGTCAAACTCAAGAATTAGTGGAAGGAGTAGGGAAACAAAACAGTGTATCGGGAACAGGCTGACGACGAAGTACAGGGTGTTTCACTGTTCATGCTACACACTTCTAGAGGTTGCAGAGGGGACTTCATAGATCAAAAGTTGTACATAGAAACCCATGCTAGGCGCGCAGTCCAGAACTGTGGGACTGCTACGGTAGCAGGTTCGAATGCTGCCTCGGGCATGGATGTGTGTGATGTCCTTAGGTTAGTTAGGTTTAAGTAGTTCTAAGTTCTAGGGGACTGATGACCTCAGAAATTAAGTCCCATAAGGCTCAGAGCCATTTGAACCTTTTAGAAACCCATGTCCGGAAACGTCATCCGACGAAACTACAGGGCGTCAAAGTGATAGCAGTCGACTGAATGTGTGTATGTAGAGGGTGACTCCGGTATGATGTTACAAAGTATCGGACGAGTCGAAAGTTATAGGCGAAAACCGTTCTGATACATCTGACGGTAGAGCACATGTACCAGTACTGTCGTTACTAACATTGTAGGATAGGCAACTTTCAGAGGTGGTGGTATGGACTAAGATAAGAAGAAATGCCTAGTAACATGGGCTCTAAAACCCATACCTAAGGATTACGAGCACTTGTTCATATTTGCTATTGTGAGCCCCATCTCCTCTATTGAACAAGTGCTGGTATCTCTTAAGGTGTGCATTTTCGAGCCCTTACTTACTAGAGATTTTTTCATGTTTTGGTCCATACCTCTGAAAGTTGCCTATTCTACAAACTTAGCAACAACACTACCGAAACATGCATTATACAATTTCAGGGGTGTCAGAATGGTTTTCGCTTATAACTTTCGACTCATTCGTTTCCCAACCAGGGACCCTTATCTCAAACTGATACATTGATCCTCCTCCATGATCCTTGACAGTCTGTAACATTATCATAGAATCACCCTGTAAATACGTATCTCTACAGGTGCCGGAGTCTATATTGTAACTTTGATTCCCTGTAACGTCGTTGCATGACGTCTGGACATGGCTACCTGACTAAGACTTGACCTACTGTGTCCTCTCTACAACCTAAACAGCTGTGTGAAATGAATTGTGAAACACCTGAAATTTAGATGGACAGTTCATGCAGCTGGGCAAGTGGATGTAATATGCAAACGGTGAAGCTATGATCGTCCCCAAAATTAACACCACAGCGCTTTACAGAGCTATTGGTAGCGGGAGGCTGTTGCCTTCCTCTGATCTGTGAGCTGATTTACATATCTAGTTATAGGGGAACCTATTGTTTAATGCGGACTTGGCACGATGCTGCAGCTTGGCGTTTCTCACATAAACTATCATTGCCAGACGTAAAGGAAGTAACGAGTGAAAGATAAAAAGTGTAGGAGTGGACAGGGATCGAACCCAAGGTCTTTGGATTTCTAGTCAAGCACTTAACTACTGGGCCACCAAATAATGGATATTGACCAAAACAGTTGCGTACTGCATTTCAGTAGATAAAAAATGCAAGAGACTACTACCTGTTACAAGATGGGTAGATGACATCATAAAATATGCAGGAACTATATGGATGTTGATAGCCGATGACAGCAATATACGGAGAAGTCTGGAAAAGCTTCCATCCAAACGATGATGTCAAATGACCGACAGTAGTAGTGACGATCTGTAGTAGTGACGATCTGTGGTGCAATGCAAAAAACTGGCCAAGTTAATTCGTCAAATGGGAATGGCTAGACGTTTGTCGTTTTGCCCAAGGTTAAACCTGATAGAACACGGCCCTGAGTTGTTGTTATCCTAACATTTACATGAAGTTGCTTAAGAATACCACGGGAAACCATTTTGGAGTTGCTAATGTTGAATATGTATTCTTATTCTCAAGCATTGTGAATTGTTGAACAAAAATAACCAAATTTCAGGCTGCATTGTTTGTCATGTGTTCTATGGACTCCCTGATAGGCATTCTCTAACGACTGTGAGGATTATCGCCCACAGTATGAATCAACATACCTGTCACAGTTTACTAAAGCTTTATTAATCTTCTCTGAATCCCTCTCGACACTGAACAGTGACTTTCGCTATCTCACAAGCAAATTAAAGGGACTTGACTGTGGCGAAATTAATGCAGGCAGAAATCTGGACATGCTTTTACCCTCTAAACAAGGGCCCACATACATATAACAATAGTCTATACGCTTTTTTTTTAGGAGTCCCCGTGTTGGGCGTGAGGCACCTTCAGGCATTGCTGCTATGCATCGCACACGTGCTGGTCTTCAGCTTGCGCACCAACATGTCGGTGGCGGTCGTTGTCATGGCCAACAACACGGCTGGCAACCCTAACATCAAGGTGGGTACCTGCTGGCCGAGCTGCTGGGTCATCACAACACTATCCTAGTGCTAACAACTTGTAATTCCTATAAATAAGGCTGATATGTAGTTTTCGTATTAGTTATGCCCTTTGTAATAATCTTATGTAAGCTGAGTTCAGCATTTGTGCTCAATGGTTCAACGTGGTGACGGTACAGTAAGGGCCTCTTTCTGTATATGGCTTGGTTCTAGTGGATTTGGTTTATCATTCCTTTACCATGATCTCCACACAACTGAACGATCTTTTTCAAAGTAGTGGTGTATTTCTTTAATTATGATTGGCTATTGAGACTGGTCTCTGGTATAAATTGAGACGTTATCTATATGTAGTAGCAGTAGCAGGAGCTTTATTCATCCATAGATATCTTTTTACAAGGATATACAACATGTCAAGGTATTAACAAGTTTAGACCAATTCAAAATAAGCTAATTCGTATACACATATATTTACAGGCTTCTAGTTAGACATAATCATCAGAATTACACCCGGCATACAATACTTTTTTTAAAAATAACTTACTAAAGAATGTAATGCCACACCGTTCACTCATGTCTCACTATCAGTCGCTGTACACACTATACACACATTGTTTCATAACACTTCATTCACTACACGCACACACACACACACACACACACACACACACACACACTGGTGATTCCCATTTGCTACCCTGAAAAACTGAGTCAGCATCCCTCCTTAATGAGTGAGATGTTGAGCTCAGGAAGAGGAAGAGGTGTTAGTAGTGTGCTATGCATAGCTTGAGGGTAAGCATTTCTAGAAAGGAAAAAAGAAGGAAGAAACATAAAGTGAAGATGTTATGTGGAATGTTGGATGTTTTATAATCTTTATTATTGTTATTTATTTGTACAAGATTTTTTTATCAAACCCCTACTCTGTTTTATCTAAGTAATCCTTCAATGTATAAAATGTGTTGCATAACAAGTACTTTTTAGCTGCCTTTTTAAATAAGTGCATTTTAGCAATTTCTTTAATCTCTTTTGGTAATTTATTGTACAGTTTTATTCCTTTGTAGAAAATGCTGTTTTGAGTTTTATGTTTATTTTTTCTTGGTACATGTGAGTTGAGTCTGTCTCTTGTTGCATGGTCATGGACAGAGCTGTTTCTGCCGTAATTACCAATGTTATTTTTGATGTGTATAATGTATTTTTGATGTGGGTTCAGTAAAACCAAATTCTGGCTCCCATTAAATGTGGCGCAAATTCATCTTATGGATTTCATTAGTAACATATGATTAAATAAACTCCTTTCCAGGAGTCTGGCCTCAGAGTTCAATTGTGCAACGTGCTATGAGACATGTAACTGCTAATAAATCATAACATGTCTCCATATCACAATATTTATCACATAAACACAACTCACAATAGAATTTCACAATAACAACAGACATATCCAACGTTTTCCCATTGTAGCACACGTATTATTGGATAGTATACACAGAAAGAAAAGTATTGTAGGCCTACATGATTTACCACAGCGTTATTTCACGATGAACTCCCTTTTGCCATCTCTCTAAAATCTATCTATAGAAATGCTTATCCCCACCAGTTTAGGAGATAAGAGTTAAAATAAACGAAGTATAAATATATACTTCACAGTAGAATGAAGCTGCTGAAGGTCAGTGATATTTCATTTCATACTAGTCTTAATTCAAAGGAAATTTTCCTTTATGTACTAATGCGGTAGCAACCTTGTGTGAGTCAGCTGTTCATTACACATCCCGTTCTGTCATATTAGCAAAAGTAAATAAATGTAATACTTATGAAATTTGAAACGACTGAGAATTGATGTATGATATGTACCAACTTAAACAAATTTTTTTGTGCTGATTCCAAAACTAGCCTAAAACTTTGCGAGTCAATATTACTTCTGAAATTATGGAGAATTTAATACTATACATAATATTTTAATAATATTAACCACTCGATGATAAGCTGAACGGTGCAGCAACTGTTTGTAAAGAAACAGTAACACTTTGAAAGCTATTTTTGTTACAAATAATGTGTTTCACATATTTAAGACTTTATCAGGTTTTACGCAAAGCTATCAAGAGCATTTGAAATCACCGATTGGAAAGACAGATGGTCAGAACTGATAGCGAATGAACAATCTGAAAGGCATTTGTACTGGACTACACCCACTTGTAAATAGTGAACACCATCTAACGAAGTGCAGCATAGAGCCACATGTACATCATATAAATCTGAAAATTTGGTAAAATAAACTTTATACTACGCGGCCACATCGGAACTAGCTAGTTCCAACGTTGTCACCTTGAGTTTCGGGTTATGTGAAGTATGTGTGGCACTTCATTGCACTTTGTTCGATGGTGTTCATGACTTACAAGTGGATCTAGTCCGACAGATATATCTTTTTGGTGGTTTATTCATCATCAGTTCTGACCAAGCACCTTACCACTTGCTGATATGAAATGCTCCTGATAAATTTTCATAAAATCTGATGAAGCCTTAATCAGGTGAAAGGCGTTATTTGTAATAAAAATAACTTTGCAACTAAGGCTGTTTATTTATAGATATTCTGTTTTGCACAGAACAACAAAGTCACATTTGAACAGCCTAGAAGGCTGAAACTAGTTGAGAATAAGTAAAATTAATGCAGCAAAAGTGGAGAACTACAACGTATTTTAGTACATTCATTGCTGTAAAATCTGCTGTGAAGAAAGTGTATGTCATGCTGCCATACAAATACACGGGTAAAATTCAACGTTATCAGCACATAACAATTAAAGTGTTGAAGACCATTAAAAGCATCAGATATAATGTACAGTTAAAAGTACTCCTAAACTCTGTAAATGTTATTATTAAACTTTTAACATAAGCCGCTAAGAAAGTGAAAAATTGCAGTGATATTATGTGACTCAAATACGAAATCCATACTAAATTTAAACAGAAGATCTGGTTCAACCATCTCTTATATCTAGCACATCTATGACTAGGAAAAATGTTCACTTCAGTGCAATTTAATTTGATATTCACATTAGTTAACGAGCATTCACATCTTGTGAGCAAAAAAATTAGAGACATACATAACCAAATGAACAATGAAATAGTTCATGCTGAAATGAAAGGGACTTACAAATGTGAACAAGTAGACTAACATAACTTAAAATTTTTCAAATATATTGAGAATTTGACAAATATTTAATTTATAGGAACAGAGCTGGATCTCCTGAATAAAGAATTAAAATTTAATCTGTCTTCCAATCTACCAAGAAGTATGATCAAAAATCTCAAGTCAGTACAAAAATAGACTTAGATGTGGCACAGCTCCCCATTGTAAGTAAAAACAAAATTGTTTCTATAATCTCTGAAATGATTTCAGAGCAAATAAAACACAGTCACAAAGAGAATTACCTGATGAGGGCTAACCAAAATATAATGTGATATATTTACAAGAAATCAAGTGAACATACTGCATTAAGCATAAAGGCAAAGCATTAGTAATACGATGGTTGACTGAAAAGTAATGCCTCCACCTTCGTAACTCTTCAACAGTTGCCAGCATTGGTATGCGGCAGGTACTGGCTTGTTCCACAGTCCCTGCTCTGCAGCTCCAATTGGGGGGAAGCCTTAGCATTGAACGGTTGTGTTGTTACAGCGTAAAGTATGGAAACCTGCGCAGAGGGTCATTCAATGCGATTTAAGCAACGTGCGGTCATTGAATTCTTGACAGCAGAAGGTGTCACCCCAAAGGAGATTCATCAGTTTGTGATGGTTGTGTTAATGTGGGTACTGTGCATCGTTGGGCGAGTGAGTTTAAAGATGTTGAGCGGGGAACATCTGACCTGCGTGACAAACAAAGAGTTGGACGTCCTGTGACAGCAACCATCGAGTTTCACAAGTAAAATGTTGACAGATTGACTCACGACGATCGTCGTATCACTCAGAGAGAAACTGCAAACGCAATCGGCATTTCACAAGTACGTGTGGGTCACTTTATAGCTTTGCTTGGCTATAGGAAGATCTGTGCATGATGGGTACTCCGGATGTGGACTCCTTAAATGAAAGCACACAGACTTGAAATTTGCCAGGAACTCCTCTTGTGTTACAAGAATGAAGGTCACGCCTTTCTCCATTCAGTTGTGACAGGAGATGAAACGTGGGTACACCATTACGAGCCGGAGACGAAATGTCCATCTATGGAATATCGACACAAGACTCGCTCCAGAAAAATAAATTCAAGACGCAGACCTCAGCTGGAAAAATCATGGCCACATTGTTCTGGGACGCAGATGGTGTTATCCATGTTGATTTCCTTGATCGTAGAACAATAAAATATTCAGAGCATTACATCACAATGCTGTGAACTCTGTAATGATCGCTAACAAGGGCCCGAAAGGAGAAGGGAAATGTTTTCCTGCAGCATGACAATGCCAAACCACACACTTCACATGCCATCACAGCAAAACTTCAGAGACTGAATCTCACCATCATATGGCATTCTCCAGACAGTCCAGATTTAGCACGATCTGACTTCCATCTGTTCCCGATAATGAAAGATGATTTGTGTGGACATCATTGTGCTTCTGATAAAGACATTGAAACAACTGTAAGACTGTGGTTGCGCAAAGAGAGTGTCGACTTCTTCCATGAGGGCCTCAGAAAACTTGTTCGTCATTGGCAGAAATGTATCAGATTGGCTGCTGATTATGTGGAAGAGTGAATAATGGTAATTAAAGATCACATTCTAAGGATTATTTCTGCATTTGATTTATTAAAACATTACCATCCAAACCCAATTAACGATGGTGGAGGAATCACTTTTCATTCAACCATCATAATATTAAAAAATGACTATCTCAATAAAAATTCATGAGTTTTTTGTAAAGCATGATGTAACAAAGTTAAAACATGATCCTGTAAACAAATTCAATGCACATATCAAGGAAGTCCTTAAAATTTCAATTTTATCTTCACTGACAAAAAGGTAAAGGAATGCATAGTTCTCAACCACAAAATTTCCAGCATTACGAGTGGAACAAAAAATCCATAAAAAGTACATACCTACGTATTAACCCTATTGTCAGTGGTATTGACAGTCCCTCCTATTTATAAGCAAAAAAGTCAGTTATTTACACAACAAGCTCCACACATATGAAAATAAATACACAACAAAAATACACATTAATTAATTAATCAAATCAAAAATACATATGTTCCTGATAACAATATACTGGTTTCTTCTGACATCATTAATCTTTACACAGATATTCCTATTAAGGAAACCATTAATATAGTTGAAAATAATGTAATTAAATACAAGTAAATGATTACAGCTGAAACCCTAAAGTTCATTCAATTATTATGACTCAGTCTTTCATATAACTATTTTTGCTTTTAAGATGATTCATACCGTCAACCAAACAATTTAGAGCCATGGGTAATTGCATGACAGGAACCTTAGCCAACATTCATTAAACATATTAAAGTAAGAAGTTTTGAGAAATTTGAACATACAACAGACAAAATCTTATAGTACAAAGGTTATGTTGATGACACATTAATTCTACTTACGGTAAAGAAGAAGACATTGACACCATGCAATTGAAATAAATAACTGTATTAACTTCTTATATTTGACATAAAAAAGGAAATTCACAGAACAAATTTGAATTTTTTAAAAACCAATTGCAGGCACACTAATCAATTAATCATACAGAAATGCATAGAACACAAATTTTCACTCGATGATATGAAAATAAATTCAACTTGAAGAAGATGAGATAAAACAAGAATTAGCAATACCAGAAAATTTATCTGAAGTACGTTATTTCAAACCGCAGACAAATAAAAATATACATGGAAAAAGAAAATCAAGCAAAAATCAGAAGGAAATAAAATTACTGTAGAAAGAGAGGGAGCTGAACAAAAAACTAAATTTGTTGTATTGCCCTTTAAAAGAATCATTTCAAATGAAACAGCCTAAACCTTTAAAAATACAAATATCAAAATTAGGTCCCATACTGAAAACAATATTAGTAATATAAACATACCACGAGTACAACAGACCCATTTAATGTCATAGATCCACAAAATTTGATGTGATGATTGTGACAGAGTATACATTGAAGAAATTCGTAGAAACTTCCCGGTATATTTCAAAGAGCACAAAAATGTAATGATGTCAGTACAAGTGCCTTTTCACTACATCTCCTAAGCGACTTACATTCAAAAACATTAATGGAAAGGTCCAAATTTTACATTATGCTAAGAAATGGAAGCAAATGAATATCTCAGAAGAAAACGAAATATCCAGTCATTTAAAAAGGCACTTCTTAATGAGTATATAGATCTTCAGAATACAAAATTCCTGGATAACTTCAGTTACATTTCTCTAATCACCAATCAGAGATCATCTAGACAATAAAATGAAATTTTGAAATATGATCTCACATCACCATACACTTTAATATTTACTTCTATTTTATTTTATGTCACTTCCCATACTATTATTTTTCTTATTACTTTTTAAAATTTGTTTTCTACACAAATAAATATACAACTTCTTATTTGAAATTATTGTCCAGGACTTAGATCAGTGTAACACCTGTGCAAATGTCGTGCTGTCAAAAAAGAAGGCAACATTTGTGAACCAAAATGAATAGAAAAAAACTCAAAGACGCTCTCATTTCAGTTTTCTGTTCCAGTCACACCATTATATTTCTATTCGTGGAGGTAATATAACATATCGTATTTTATACAGAACCACAAAATCACTAAAGACTGGCCTGGAAGCCTGAAACTAGTTGTGAATAAATAAAATTAATACAGCAAAAGTGGTAAATGCCACATTCTGTCAATAATATCGTTGCTTTAGTATCAGCTATGAAGGAAATGGAGGAAAAAAGTTTTGGTAGGAGCCAGATGTGTAGATCCCTCATGAAACCTATTGCACTACTGTGAACTCTAATTCTTATAGATTCTCAATTCATGTTAACAAAATATTTTGTTTACAAAACTAGGAAAACTGATATCTCATAGGAATCCTAAAATACAATTTCTGAAGGATTGTATGGTATCTACGGAATCAGCAAGCACGCAGAAATATTTTTCTGCTGCTATATACCTATCTCATATATAAAAAATGAAATTTACGTTGTGTTACTCTACATAAGTGCCAAATAGTAAGTTGCTATGCTTCACGAACGGCTTTGCTTCAGTAACCGACAATCGTTTATGGAACTTTTTCTGAAAGAGTAGAATTTAGTTCTCTAAAAGATGTGTGGAATACAGTAGTTGGCAGATGGAATGTGTAGCATCTATTTGCGGCTTGTCGAAACCCCTACTGCCACATGCAACTCACTAGTGGTATTCCAGCCTGTCTGAAAGAACAATGGGAATACAGCTCCGAGGGAACTCGGTTATTTCAGGACATGAAGCTTGTCAAGTTACTTGTTCATCAACACACTGCTATACGAGATTTGGCTAAACAGACGACAACTTTGTCACTGGAGCTGGAAAAGGAGACGAACTAAAGTTAAAGAAATAAAAGCCTTAGGGTTTGTAAATTGAATTGTAGCTCTGCAGGAACTCCAATAGACTTAGACGATCAGTTGAACTGAATGGATACTTTCTTGAAAAGATGTTAAATAAAACGTCGGGAATGGAGTATAATCGAATTACGTTTGGGATGCTGAGAAAACTGGGTTAGGAAATAATGTCTATAGACTACCTTAGTTCTTAAACAAGGACTTGGTTGTGTCAACTGTCCAGATGTGCTTTTCTCAATATTACGGTAAATATCTGCTTCTTTACTTCCTGATACTTGACCATATTCTGGGTTCCTTTCACACATTCATCTAAATTGAGCTACAGGCATCTTAATGGCTCCATAGTAGTTTCGTCACTAGTGTTGAGTCTTGAATAGTGTCTGGCTCGCCTTGTTTGCCCCTTCAGCCTGAAGGTATGCTGACGATTATCCTGCAGCATCTATTAAGTCAACACCATAAGAGCACTTCTCACATGTAGACAAAATACAAGAATTTTTTTTTATTTTGTCCAAAGGACTACGGCTGGAGCCAATCTGAGACGAGCACCATTCTGAGTTCATTCTTCTGGGGCTATGTGGTGATGCAGGCGCCTGCTGGGTGGGCAGCAGACAGGTTCAATTCGAAGAACTTGTTTTCGGCCTCGCTCATCCTCTCCGGTGTCCTGACCGTGCTCACAGAGGTGGCTGCAGACACTGGCGGTGTGGTGCTCGTCTGTGCGTTCAGAGTAGTCATGGGTCTCGCTCAGGTATGTAGTTGTCACATCCTTACCAGGGAGATACTATTCGTGTAGTACTTGTTCTGCTTTTAGCACACAGAGTAACTACAGTAACACACTTCACAGCCTCACGTTTTGCAGATAAAATGACTCTCACACTTGCCAACATGTTAAGAGATTCATGAAACAATATGAATCACAACGCTAAGTTGTGGACTAGGACGTGTCTTAGCATCGCTGTGACACACGATACATATGTACAGACAGATATTATGCTGTAAGACATGACATGGAGCATGTGTGGGACTTACAGTATGCCTCCGGCATACGCAATATCAATATAGTCAATGGATATGCATGATGCAAAACAGGTTTCCATACAACACACGAAGCTAACCAGCATAGCTTGAGATTGTTGCAGGGGCATCCTGTGGACGTCAGTAAGGCGTAGGTGTGCCAGCAATACTAGGGTATAGAGGAACACAAAAAGGTACATCACGTAAGAAGTCTAGGGAGCAGGCTGACTGCACAACGCAATAACCAAGTTGATATGTAGAAGAATTGCGCTTTGTGAGTAGATCTGAAATTTGGGCACTACTATAAGTTTGATCTTCGTGATGTTTCTACTTCTACTCCTAAAAATTACATCTTTCTTACGAATATCTAGAAATATTTACAACAGTATCGTACCAATGCATAAAACCTGAAAATCCTTAATTAAAAAGTATGAGGCGTGTCCAATAAGCAAGTTTCTCTACTTTTATAAAAAAAATTACAAACAATTTATCATGTTGAAATAATTTTATTGACTTTGTATAATGCTTCTGTTAATTTTCTTCATAGTCGACACGTTTCTCCAAGCGTTTTTGGTAACGAGACCGAAGTTTTTTCAAGCTAGTGTTGTACCATGTTGGGTCCTGCGCTCGTAACCAGTTCTTCACTGTTAATGTGGCTTCATCACCGGTGTCGAAGTGCTGACCTTCGAGACGACCTTTGAATTGAGGGTGGATATGAAAACGATTACTGGCAAAATCTGGTGAATATGGAGGATGCGGGAACACTTCCCAGTTGACGTTTCCGAGCTCTGCCTATGTCATTCGAACTGCGTGACGCCGACCACTGAAATGAAGGGAGAGACAAAAATTCACGACGTTTTCGTTCGATGGCACCTCGCAGATTCTTCAAGACATTGCAGTACTTCCCTGCATTAACTGTCGTGTTGTGAGGTAGGTAGTGAACAAGTAACGACCTCTGACAACACCAAAAGAGGACTGACATTACATGATCTGTGGAATGTGTGACCTTTCTCCACGTTTCTTCCAAACCAGGCTCTGACGATTCGTCTCAGGTGCCGAATGATGGACTCACGTCTCATTGCCATGCGAATGCTCACACAGCCTTTCCCATGGACAGAGGTTAAGTCCCGATATATATCGACAGTAGACCGTGGGTTTGTTGAAGAAAACCGAATAACAGAGCGTGGCTCTCAAGTCGACTAACTTTCTAATGGTATCTCCGTGCTACCTGGCGGCATCTGACTGGCAGCATCTGCCAAGATAATGCGGTACTCGTGGTAAGCCAGTGCGATCGTTGTCAATACATACCAGTCGAAGTCACCAGTCGTCGTATGTCATGGTTGACTGTTGGTTTGCTGAAGAAAACCGAATAACAAAGCGCAGTTCTCAAGTCGACTAACTTTCCAGTGGTAGCTCCGTGCTAACTGGCAGCATATTACCAAGATAATGCAGTTCTCGTGGTAAGCCAGTGTGATCGTTGTCAATACATACCAGTCGAAGTCACCAAGTCGTCGTATGTCATGGTTGACTGTTGGTTTGCTGAAGAAAACCGAATAACAGAGCGCAGTTCTCAAGTCGACTAACTTTCTAGTGGTATCTCCGTGCTACCTGGCGGCATCTCACTGGCAGCATCTGCCAAGATAATGCGGTACTCGTGGTAAGCCAGTGCGATCGTTGTCAATACATACCAGTCGAAGTCACCAGTCGTCGTATGTCATGGTTGACTGTTGGTTTGCTGAAGAAAACCGAATAACAGAGCGCAGTTCTCAAGTCGACTAACTTTCTAGTGGTAGCTCCGTGCTAACTGGCAGCATATTACCAAGATAATGCGGTACTCATGGTAAGCCAGTGTGATCGTTGTCAATACATACCAGTTGAAGTCACCAGACGTCGTATGTCATGGTTGACTTTTGGTTTGCTGAAGAAAACCGAATAACAGAGCGCAGTTCTCAAGTCGACTAACTTTCTAGTGGTAGCTCCGTGCTAACTGGCAGCATATTACCAAAATAATGCGGTACTCATGGTAAGCCAGTGTGATCGTTGTCAATACATACCGGTCGAAGTCACCAGTCGTCGTATGTCATGGTTGACTGTTGGTTTGCTGAAGAAAACCAAATAACAGAGCGCAGTTCTCAAGTCGACTAACTTTCTAGTGGTAGCTCCGTGCTAACTGGCAGCATATTACCAAGATAATGCGGTACTCGTGGTAAGCCAGTGTGACCGTTGTCAATACATACCAGTCGAAGTCACCAGTCGTCGTATGTCATGGTTGACTGTTGGTTTGCTGAAGAAAACCGAATAACAGAGCGCAGTTCTCAAGTCGACCAACTTTCTAGTGGTAGCTCCGTGCTAACTGGCAGCATATTACCAAGATAATGCGGTACTCATGGTAAGCCAGTGTGATCGTTGTCAATACATACCAGTCGAAGTCACCAGTCGTCGTATGTCATGGTTGACTGTTGGTTTGCTGAAGAAAACCGAATAACAGAGCGCAGTTCTCATGTCGACCAACTTTCTAGTGGTAGCTCCGTGCTAACTGGCAGCATATTACCAAGATAATGCGGTACTCATGGTAAGCCAGTGTGATCGTTGTCAATACATACCAGTCGAAGTCACCAGACGTCGTATGTCATGGTTGACTTTTGGTTTGCTGAAGAAAACCGAATAACAGAGCGCAGTTCTCAAGTCGACTAACTTTCTAGTGGTAGCTCCGTGCTAACTGGCAGCATATTACCAAAATAATGCGGTACTCATGGTAAGCCAGTGTGATCGTTGTCAATACATACCAGTCGAAGACACCAGTCGTCGTATGTCATGGTTGACTGTTGGTTTGCTGAAGAAAACCGAATAACAGAGCGCAGTTCTCAAGTCGACTAACTTTCTAGTGGTAGCTCCGTGCTAACTGGCAGCATATTACCAAGATAATGCGGTACTCGTGGTAAGCCAGTGTGATCGTTGTCAATACATACCAGTTGAAGTCACCAGTCGTCGTATGTCATGGTTGACTGTTGGTTTGCTGAAGAAATCCGAATAACAGAGCGCAGTTCTCAAGTCGACTAACTTTCTAGTGGTAGCTCCGTGCTAACTGGCAGCATATTACCAAGATAATGTGGTACTCATGGTAAGCCAGTGTGATCGTTGTCAATACATACCAGTCGAAGTCACCAGTCGTCGTATGTCATGGTTGACTGTTGGTTTGCTGAAGAAAACCGAATAACAGAGCGCAGTTCTCAAGTCGACTAACTTTCTAGTGGTAGCTCCGTGCTAACTGGCAGCATATTACCAAGATAATGCGGTACTCATGGTAAGCCAGTGTGATCGTTGTCAATACATACCAGTCGAAGTCACCAGACGTCGTATGTCATGGTTGACTTTTGGTTTGCTGAAGAAAACCGAATAACAGAGCGCAGTTCTCAAGTCGACTAACTTTCTAGTGGTAGCTCCGTGCTAACTGGCAGCATATTACCAAAATAATGCGGTACTCATGGTAAGCCAGTGTGATCGTTGTCAATACATACCGGTCGAAGTCACCAGTCGTCGTATGTCATGGTTGACTGTTGGTTTGCTGAAGAAAACCGAATAACAGAGCGCAGTTCTCAAGTCGACTAACTTTCTAGTGGTAGCTCCGTGCTAACTGGCAGCATATTACCAAGATAATGCGGTACTCATGGTAAGCCAGTGTGATCGTTGTCAATACATACCAGTCGAAGTCACCAGACGTCGTATGTCATGGTTGACTTTTGGTTTGCTGAAGAAAACCGAATAACAGAGCGCAGTTCTCAAGTCGACTAACTTTCTAGTGGTAGCTCCGTGCTAACTGACAGCATATTACCAAAATAATGCGGTACTCATGGTAAGCCAGTGTGATCGTTGTCAATACATACCAGTCGAAGACACCAGTCGTCGTATGTCATGGTTGACTGTTGGTTTGCTGAAGAAAACCGAATAACAGAGCGCAGTTCTCAAGTCGACTAACTTTCTAGTGGTAGCTCCGTGCTAACTGGCAGCATATTACCAAGATAATGCGGTACTCGTGGTAAGCCAGTGTGATCGTTGTCAATACATACCAGTTGAAGTCACCAGTCGTCGTATGTCATGGTTGACTGTTGGTTTGCTGAAGAAATCCGAATAACAGAGCGCAGTTCTCAAGTCGACTAACTTTCTAGTGGTAGCTCCGTGCTAACTGGCAGCATATTACCAAGATAATGCGGTACTCATGGTAAGCCAGTGTGATCGTTGTCAATACATACCAGTCGAAGTCACCAGTCGTCGTATGTCATGGTTGACTGTTGGTTTGCTGAAGAAAACCGAATAACAGAGCGCAGTTCTCAAGTCGACTAACTTTCTAGTGGTAGCTCCGTGCTAACTGGCAGCATATTACCAAGATAATGCGGTACTCATGGTAAGCCAGTGTGATCGTTGTCAATACATACCAGTCGAAGTCACCAGACGTCGTATGTCATGGTTGACTTTTGGTTTGCTGAAGAAAACCGAATAACAGAGCGCAGTTCTCAAGTCGACTAACTTTCTAGTGGTAGCTCCGTGCTAACTGGCAGCATATTACCAAAATAATGCGGTACACATGGTAAGCCAGTGTGATCGTTGTCAATACATACCGGTCGAAGTCACCAGTCGTCGTATGTCATGGTTGACTGTTGGTTTGCTGAAGAAAACCGAATAACAGAGCGCAGTTCTCAAGTCGACTAACTTTCTAGTGGTAGCTCCGTGCTAACTGGCAGCACATTACCAAGATAATGCGGTACTCATGGTAAGCCAGTGTGACCGTTGTCAATACATACCAGTCGAAGTCACCAGTCGTCGTATGTCATGGTTGACTGTTGGTTTGCTGAAGAAAACCGAATAACAGAGCGCAGTTCTCAAGTCGACTAACTTTTCAGTGGTAGCTCCGTGCTAACTGGCAGCATATTACCAAGATAATGCGGTACTCATGGTAAGCCAGTGTGATCGTTGTCAACACATACCAGTCGAAGTCTCCAGTCGTCGTAGGTCACGGTTTCTTTACTTTGCACGGAATTAAAATAGGGAAACTTACTACTGGATGATCCACATAAAACCTTCCAGAATCTTTCCAGTTTCACCAATGATGAACTTTCATTTCTTTTATTTCAAGATGTACGCTCATAGCTTCTTCTATGAGAGCACCCAAGTTTTTATATGGTGTTACAGCCATATAAATTATCTCAGTTGAAAGTACAACTATTTTGAAGTTGTCCATACCCTTCTTGCCAGTTAATTAGCATTTTTACTCTCCAATATGAGAATGAATAAGCACACATTAACTGTACCATTCTCAAAATACAGATTTGTACTCTTCCTTACGTTTTATAAATTTTTGTGCCATATTTTCCAACTCCTGATTTACATGTGAAACCATTTATGACGAATCCAAAATTGTAAAGCGAACGCCTAGTACATATGAGAGCAAGAAAAATGTAGTTCACTTTTGTGCCTTCCATGATCAAATATTTAGATTCTTAATTTTTGTCTTAAAGTTGTTTCAGAGCCGTGACTAATGGTTTGAACGAAGACTTTTTTTCATTCTGCGCTGCAAGTTTTTTTATTTAATAAAGAAATTTATTTATTTTAATAATGAAGTCTAGCGAAACCGGCAATTCTTACCAGCTGGTAAATATACGTCCTAATACGTCCTAATCTCCTTCTCTCCTCCTCTCTCTACATCCCTCTCCTCCTGCCCCTCCCTTTGTCCATCTCCTCCTCCCACCGCCATCTTCGTCCATCACCTTCCCACTGCTCCCTGTACTTCTCTTATCCCACACTCTGTCTTTCGATCACCTCCTCCCTCATCTTTCTGCCTATATCATCCTTTCCCTTTTGTATAACCATTTTTTATCCTCTTCTCCGTCCACCTCTTCCCCCCCCCCCCCCGCTCTCTGACGTTATTTATTGTTGAATCGGAACCTTGATTGGGAACAGAAGTCACAATGAATGGGTAAATCGGTTGGAGTCCGTAGCACACTTTATATGAGAGAGATCTATTGAACTCCTGGATATGTGGGGATAGTATCTCTATGACAGCGTTTCGCATGGATTTAATCTGCGAACAGGTAGGATTATAAAGTTAGCCATAAACACTACTTCCTTGTTTTCTGTTAAGAAGACTGCATAAAGGAAAGCAAAACCACACATTTTCACAGCACAGCTTAGAATGTTCTTTCTCGGAGCCAGTGCAACAGGAAGTGTTTATTGTTTATATTGTCTATAAATCGCCAGTGGTTGAGGCTGTGAACTGTCTGTCGGTCTGTGCGTCTGTCTGTCGAGGAGGGATTCATACAATCAAATCTTTCCTTGAATTTGTGAAAAATGCAACAAACCAATTTCAGTAAGATAATGAATTTACTGAAATGACATGTCTCGGAATTCATTGTGTTGACAAAGATTTTTCGTTGTTTTTATTGCGTTGAATGCAACGTGCGGTGATCAACTATATTTTTGGTCTTTCCGTGCGGAGAGAAAACGCGTAGCGCCGATGGTGTACCGACTCTGAGCACCCCACGTACAGCTGCCCAAGGGAAAAACACGCCAATTCAAGACCTATTCCACACACTTCCGACGACTGTCGTTATTTATTAATCGTCATGGCGAATGTAAGGCGAACCGGAAACAGGACACTGCAAGTCTGTTGGAATCAGAGGTGTTCCTGGAATCAGAACAGCGTTGCCATTGAACTTTCCTACGAATATCGTTGCTCCAGTCACGCTGTTCATCTGCTTCACAGCTAATATTGTTCCACTGCACAGTTTCGGTTGGTTTAGACTGCACAACATGAATATCACCGAGCCGACCTTGAGCTGCAAATTGACTGGTGGCATTCCAAACACATCTATTGAATTCAGGAATTCAATTGCATAACTACAGACTTCATCTGGATCCGTAATGAAATCGATACAATTAAGCGATTTGACTGAGTTTTTTTGTTCATGCTGCCTAAGTCCTTATCTTTCGCTGCCAAAACGGCTTGTTCCCTCAACTAAACAATTTTTGTGATTTTCAGCAATATTACGGAACAGTTTCGTAATCAATCTTCTTTTGATGTTGTGAATAAAAAAGAAATAGCTGTAAATAAAATCAGGCCAGTGGAAGCGTCAACCGGAATTTTTCTATTGCCAGTGTCTAGTTATTGCTTGGAAAACACTTCTGCCGATCCTCCATTTTGTAACACAAATCGCATATTCGTTATTAACTTTAGAGTAATCACGTATCTCCACGAAGTCGATGACTTCAAGCAAACGTTTATTTCATCAGCAAGTGTTGATCTTGGAATGACCGGCAGCATTCGGCGAAAATCGTAGGCGAACAGAACCATCGTGCCCTAAAATGGGTCCAGATTATTGTGCAAATCTTTCAATGTACCGTTCGATCGAGTGTCAGAGACAGAGAACCTCGTGTTCCTGCTGCTAATGAGGCTAGTGTACCGTGCATTTGTTATATATTTTTACGAGCTTCCAAAAGGAGTCACTTATTTTCAGATACCTGTGTAGTTATTAGATTATTTTTGTGATTTCTTGAGTGGTCGAGTGGTTACTGAGCACAAACTTTTATTTTAATTTTAATAACAGCCTAGCGTACAGTACCGCCGTTGTTATCGACCCTCGTATCGTATAGGCTTTGTTTGTTTTTGTTAGTGTAGCTCAGTGTCGGTTAGATCGTCAGTGAGAGAGTACTTCGAAGTCCTGTTGCTAATAAGCTGAGTACACTGTTCGTTTGTTACGTATTTTTAAGGGTTTCAAACAAGAGCGACTGCAGTAATGGGAAGAACTGTGATTGCTGTGTACAGAGGCGAGCTGAGTTGGCGACCCTTCGCTCACAGCTCCAGGCTGCATTGGCTTCCATCACACAGCTTGAGACTACTGCCAAGGGGCATCGTTGTGGGGGGGTCGGACGCAGGGATGCGATGGATGTCGATGCCGTCCCACGTGTGCCCCGATAAGTCCACTGCTGTGGCCACCCCAGGTACTGCCTGCACTGAGGTTGACCCCTCACCTGCGGTCGAGTGGGAGATCATTCTAAAATCTGGCAGGCAGCGAAAAACTTTCCAAGGGGCCAATCACAGCGCCTCCCTGGTTCGCTTGACGAATAGGTTTCGGGCGTTATCTGTGGCTCACGATGTCACTAAGCCGGATGCAGTCGTCCACCCTGTTCCAGAGGAAGCTTCTCGGTCTGCAAGGTCTGGGCATTCACAGAGAGTGTATTTGCTGGTAGTTGGGAGCTCCAACGTTAGGCGCGTAATGAGGCCCCTTAGGAACGTGGCTGCCAAGGTGGGGAAGGAAGCAAATGTGCTCTCAATGTGCATACCGGGGGGAGTCATTCCGGATGTGAAAATGGTGCTTCCGGATGTCATGAATAGTACAGGGTGCAGCCAGCTGCAGTTGGTGACTCATGTCGGTACCAATGACGTGTGTCGCTTTGGATTAGAGGAGATTCTTTCTGAAATGGTTAAGACTGCCAGTCTTGCTTGCGAGATTAAGGCAGCTCACCATTTGCAGCGTCGTCGATAGAACCGACTGTGGTCCTTTGGTGCAGAGTCTCAGGCAGTTCTGTGGCCGTGTAGGCTGCAGATTCCTTGACTTACGCCTTCGGATGGTGGGTTTCTGGGTTCTACTTAATAGGTCAGGAGTCCACTACACACAGGAGGCGGCTATACGGGTAGTGGGGACTATGTGGAAGGGACTGGGCGGTTTTTTAGGTTAGAGGCTCTCAGGGAAACACAGCAAGGGCGTCCGTCTAAAACAGAGCAGATAAAACACAGTAAGGTAGTTGTAGAAACGATCGGTATTGTAGTCGTAAATTGTAGTAGCTGTGTTGGGAAAGAACCAGAGCTCCAAGCCCCAATAGAAAACACTGAAGCTAAAATAGTTATAGGTAAAGGAAGCTGACTAAAGCCAGAAATAAGTTCAGCCGATTTTTTTTTCAAACGATCTAACACTGTGCAAAAAGGTGGTGGAGTATTTATTGCTGCCAGAAGTAGTTTGCCTTGTAGCGAAATTGAAGTACATAGTTCCTGCGAAACTAGAGGTTATACCTGAGAATCAGACTATACTATTAATTGGATCGTTTTACCGACCCCCGACACAAAAGATATAGTTGCTCAACAGTTCAAGGAAAACGTGAGTCTCATTTCATATAGGTACCCACTCATACAATTATAGTCGGTGGAGTCTTCAATCTACCCTCGATGTGCTGGAAAAATTACACGTTTAAAGCCGGCGGCAAGCATAAAACGTCAACCGAAATTGCATTGAATGCTTTATCAGAAAATTATTTTTAACAATTAGTTCATGAGCCCACTCGAAGCGTAAATGGTTGCGAAAGCATACTTGACCTCATAGCAACAAATAATCCTGGACAAATAGTGAGTATCGTGACGAATACAGGGATTAGCGACCACAAAGCAGTTGCTGCTAGGCTGAATACCGTAACTCCTACAACCATCAAAAAGAAGCGCAAAGTATATCTATTTAAAAAAGCTGATAAAAATGCTCTTAACGCCTTTTTTAAGAGCCAGTATTCACTCCTTCCGATCTGATACTGTAAGTGTAGAAAAGATGTGGAATGATTTCAAAGAGATAGTATCGATAGCAATTGACAGATATATACCGCAAAAATTAATAAGTGGTGGTACTGATTCCCCATGGCACACAAAAAGGGTCAGATCGCTGTTGCAGAAGCAGCGAAAAAATCATGCCAAATTTAAAAGAACGCAAAATCCCCAAAACTGGCAAAGTTTTGCAGAAGTTCGAAATATAGCACGTACTTCAATGCGAGACGCTTTTAATAATTTCGATAACGATATTCTGTCTCGAAATCTGATAGCAAATCCAAAGAGATTCTGGTCATACATAAAGCACACCAGTGGTAAGGCGTAATCAATACCTTCGCTGCGCGATGACAACGGTGAAGTCACTGATGACAGTGCTACTAAAGCTTAGTTATTAAACATGGTGTTCCGAAACTCCTTCACCGAAGAAGACGAAGTAAATATTCCTGAATTCCAATCAAGAACAACTGCCAAGATGAGAAACATAGAAGTAGATATCCTTGGTGTAACAAAGCAGCTTAAATCACTTAATAAAGCCAAGGCCTCCGGTTCAAATTGTATACCAGTCAGGTTCCTCTCAGAGTATGCTGATACAATAGCTCCATATTTCGCAGTTATATGCAACGGATCGTTCACAGAAAGATCCGTAGCTAAAGACTTAAAACTGTTCAAGTCACACCAATACCCAAAAAGGGAAGTAGGAGTAATCCGCTGAATTACAGGCCTATATCACTAACTTCTATTTGCAGTAGGGTTTTGGAACATATACTGTGTTCGAAGAAAACTATTTATTGACACATAGTCAGCACGGATCCAGAAAATATCGTTCCTGCGAAATACAACTAGCTCTTTATACTCATGAAGTAATGAGTGCTATCGACAGGGGATGTCAAATGGATTCCATATTTTTAGTTTTCCAGAAGGTTTTCGACACCGTTCCTCAAAAGAGTCTTCTAACCAAACAGCGTGCCGACGGAATATCGCTTCAGTTGTGCTACTGGATTCGTGATTTCCTGTCAGAAAGGTTACAGTTCGTAGTAATAGACAGAAAGTCATCCAGTAAAACAAAAGTAATATCCGGCGTTTCCCAAGGAAGTGTTATGGGCCCTCTATTGTTCCTGATCCATATTAACGACATTGGAGATAATCTGAGTAGCCGTCTTAGATTGTTTGCAGATGATGCTGTCATTTACCGTCTTGTAAAGTCATCAGATGACCAAAACGAATTGCAAAATGATTTAGATAAGATATCTGTATGGTGCGAAAAGTGGCCATTGACCCTGAATAAAGAAAAGTGTGACTTATAAAGAAGAGTACTAAACGAAATCAGCTAAATTTCGATTAAGCGATAAGTCACACAAATATGAGGGCTGTAAATTTAACTAACTACTTTGGGATCACAATTACAAATAACCTAAACTGGAACGATCACGTAGATAATGTTGATGGTAGAGCAAGCCAAAGATTGTGATTCATTGACAGAACACTTAGAAGGTGCAACAGGTCTATTAAAGGGACTGCTTACACAACGCTTGTCCGCCCTATTCTGGAGTATTGATGTGCGGTGTGGGATGCGCATCAGGTGGGACAGACGGATGACATCGAAAAAGTACACAGAAGGGCAACTCGTTTTGTATTATCGAGAAATAGGGGAGATACAAGACATGATACGTGAATTGGAGTGGCAGTCATTAAAACAAAGGCGTTTTTCTAATGAATTCCTCTCGGGTTATCAGCCGAGTAGTGGCGTCGTCTTGATGAGTTTCGTACCCATCATCTTCTGGCGAAGATAATGGGCACGAAAATCATTGGAACGTTGCGACGAGACGACGCCACCACTCGGCTGATAACCTGAGAAGAATTCATCAGTGGAATACGCCGAGAAAGACTGCAATCGCGTAAAGGCGTTTTTCGTTGCGACGGGATCATCTCATGAAATTTCAATCGCCAGTTTTTTCCTCCTATTGCGAAAACATTCTGTTGGCACACACCTACATAGGGCTCACGATAAAATCACGATAAAATGATCATCACGATAAAATAAGATAAATCATTGCTCGCACAGAAAAATTTAAGTGCTCGCTTTTCCCGCACGCCGTTTGAGAGTTGAACGGTAAACAGACAGCTTGAAGGTGGTCCATTGAACCCTGTGCCAGGCACTTTACTGTGAATTGCAGAGTAATCACGTAGATGTAGATGCAGAGTACCCCCAATGCTTGTTTGGGCGCTGCTCTACACTCATCCCAAATGATTATTTCGTAATTCTGTGGTAGTTTTGCCGATGCTGAATTTTTGCGAGTGTTGCACGTCGACTCATCTATCGCTTGCAAATTCAGTGGTAGTTTGAGAGCAGAATGAACTGTTCGTGCTCCTTTTAACAATTTGGCAGCGATCCCAGATGTTGCTACGGCCAGCACTATTTGACTTTGTGCGCGAATCTAAGCTAAACTCAATGAAATTATTAACGTTTTGACAGTTCCTCCAGGTGCATCGAGGCAGAAGATTTCTCCATATCTGTCGTTGACTACTGTCATCAATTCATCAATGTTTCGTACGCGGTTTTATGCTGCTGATTAAAAAAATGGACCTGTGTTCGCTCTGACTGACTTAAAGCATTTGGATCGTACTGCCGTTTTCGTTCAGTTTCTCGATTGTATGGAGAGCGCATGGGGCGATTCGGTGCTGGTATTCCTAATTCGTGCAACATCTTTTCGAACCTCGTCTGGCGCAAATCCTCTATAGAAGTCAATGCCTCGTTGTAGCTCTTTGGGTAAAATTCAAGTTCGTAATACGCTATTGTCATACGCACTCGATGCAGGATGTCTTCAGCCATATTATATTGTCTTTGTGTTTGACCCACAAATGAGCATGTTCTACGTGATGGCAAAAAGTGATCGCATTTGATGCGCAGTACACGAAATAACAGCATCAGCGAGTGTGTGATCTCAATGAATCTCATCCTTGAGCAAGTATAAACATTGACAGACTTGTCGATATATAGCACACAATACGCCATTGACAGTTCTTAAAAATTCAAATGAATTCGGTCCACGAACATTAAACAATAACAAACGCAGATTAAAACATTTTTCATTGCTCGAATGGCCAATCCATTGGTTGAGTAAACATTCACGTATCCGGGAACAGGTTTTCGGTGTTTCTGACATCGGAATTTTTTTGATGACACGTTCTACGTGAAATAACTCGGCGTCTCCGAGTAAAGTAGTGTTCTTGCAAATGGATGACTTGCGCATTTCGTGAAGAAGCTTGTCAGCCTTGTCGCCGGTGGTCCTTTAGCTCTCTGCGCTGCGTTTGCTGCCATGAAATAAACTTGTTGTCCACTCTCGAGGTGAACAGGTTAATGGTCCACAGTGGGATGACGGTCACGTATGGAGAATGAAAAGATTCTCCAAACCGCCTCATTGCTGCTGCCATATGTTCTCATCTGATATTCCGAAACTTCATCGTTGGCACCAGGAGCTGCAATATCAAATAGAGCCATGTCGCTTCATTTCGTGACATACTTATTTGATGGATTTGACAGAATTTCGCAATGCAATTTGAATCTTTTGAAAATTAGAGGCTTTTATGGAAGAATCCAGCTATTGCCAACTACAACGTCCTTATTTTTGATTTCCAGCGTTATTGCTATGTCGTTATCCTGTGCAGAGAGACCACAATACAGGGGGTAACCGTCACTGCCTATGAATGTGTCAGCCAATAAAGACGCGGATAACGATTGGAGCATTTGTTTTCGATCAAGCACAGTGATTCCCGGTTGTCATCGCCATGCTGTCCATGAATCGTATTCGTAGTCAGTACCTCAGACAACTCTGGATCTTTTTCGGGATCTGGAATCAACGCGCAAATGAAAGCGTCATATTCATTCGTTCTTGTTTTCTCGATCATCCACAGGAGAATATGTGCATGGCTCAGTCCTATTCCCTGCCAGTCCCCAGAGTACATGGAATATCGCACGTCCCCAAAGACATGATATCTGGTAATGAAGTCTAAAGGCACCTTGTGAATACTCGTGCTGCAATATCATGGTGATCTCTGGACTGCTGACTGTGTAGTACCAGCTGCGTGATTTCGATCCATTTTGCGTTGCAAGTCAAAGTGATGAATTAGTCTAGTCGACCGTATTGGCACTTGTAACATACGTCACTGAAAAAATGGTAGTCGGCTGTCATTGTTTGCATTTCCAGCTACATTCACGATATCAAGCAGATGAATGTATTCTGCTGTATGCAATGTTTTCTGATTGAAACTTTATATGTCACACGATCCATTTCGATTTTGATGTACACTTGACAGCAAAAAAAGTGGGCCACTGCCGAATACAACCAACATAACGTAGCTGTGTTGCAGGTCCTCTAATCACCTAAACCCCATGGGGTACAGTCGTTTGACTACACACAATGGGTACCGCAAGAGACTACTAGAGAACAAAGGTCTTTATGGCAGCCAGTCTAAGCGTCAACTAATATCGTCATAAAAAACATATTAGAAAACACGTTCTTAGCGATGAGACACCCCATAACACTCATAAACTAACCTTAATTACAACAAGTGACATTCCAAAAGATCTGAGAAAATGGATTATTTTACATATATCGTACAGTAATCCTTAATCAAAATTAAATACTTGAGACGATATATGGAGTTACAAAGCTGTATGGCAATTGGAAAAATGTTTTTCGCTCTCGAAAAGGTTTTCCATCCACGTGCTGAACGTCACTCAACGGCGAGCGGCTATGGAAACTGGATATTGGACGACCCAGTAAAAAAACGTGATTAACGGCAACAAGCACTCTACGGAAATCTCAACAAAAAAATGGTTCAAATGGCTCTGAGCACTATGGGACTCAACTGCTGAGGTCATTAGTCCCCTAGAACTTAGAACTAGTTAAACCTAACTAACCTAAGGACATCACACACATCCATGCCCGAGGCAGGATTCGAACCTGCGACCGTAGCGGTCTCGCGGTTCCAGACTGCAGCGCCAGAACCGCGCGGCCACTTCGGCCGGCGAAATCTCAACATTAACAGCGAATCGCCAGTAATATCATTGTCCTCGTAACACATCAACAGCTACGTGTACACAAATTTGAACTTTAAATGACATGACCAACGTCTTCGTTCTGGACCTGGATTCAAACCCAACAGCTATTGCCATTGCTTACCAAGCTAAGCTTTGTTTGTGCCTAATTGAGACCCGATCACTAGGCATAAAGAGACGTGAAATATAGACGTTTGCACCAGTATTAGTTAGCAATTCAGATCCTGATAATAAATGACGAAAATGTTTGTACTGAACCGGGAATCCTGTCACAACAGTTACCTTCCTTGGGGCTACCCCCAACGACGTTTAATATGGTGTCATTCACAAGGAACAAGGTATGCTCATGTTTAAAACTGAAATGCCATCATTTTAAAGATTGTGACAGGGATGCGAACCCAGCACCTAATCGGATTGTTAACGAAGTACGTAAAATCAGAAATCAAATGTTTTCACCAATAGCGAGATGCTGGAACCTTAAATGACGATAGAATTGTTTTTGCCTGACTGGGATTCGAACCCAGCATCTAGCGCCGTCGTTTTCTAGCCAGGAACAGACGATAAATAGCTATTGTTGGTTCACCAGTAGCGAGATGTGCGCATGTTTAGTTAGACATCAAGCGACGAAAAGTTCTGTGCTGAATGGAATTCAAACCCCGCACACGTGGTCATGAAGACACTTTAACTATCAAATTATTTTCCAATAATAGTTAGGAGTGGCATATTTGTACTTTCAATGATGTGATGGAAAATACTCTGCTGGCTAGAAGTTGAATCCACAACATATCGTTGTTGGTGATCACAACGAACACAACGTCAAATCCAAATCCGTTTCCGCCAGTGGGATGGAGAGGAATGTTTGAACTTGAAAAGATGTAAGGAAACGTTTGATCTTGTAATGTTGTGATAAAAAGCTCATCATGTGGCTGTGAGTTGAAACGAACACGTTACAGCTGACACCGCACGAAGAGACGTTGAAAATGCAAGTATTTTTTACTAGTAGTTCGGAGTGCACATGCTAGGGCTTGAAACGAAATAATGAATATTTTGTGCTGATCAGGATTCGAAACCAGATAAGTGCTTTTCGAGGAGGCCCAGAAGAGTTTGCAATCTTGGGGAACACAGTGAAATCGAATTCGACTCCCAGTCCAGCACCACAGTTTTCAACGTCTCAGTTTCAAATAAAGTAAGAGCTTTGTGAACTTACATGGCCATTGGTTCATTAAATGAAATACGTTTTCTAGTTTACGGCGGCTTGCCGGTGACAGAGTATGTGCCTTCCAGTGTTTCTCCATCTGTCACAGCTCAAACGAATGCCGCTCTGCCCCAGTCGGCAGCGAAGGGATGTTATCTTTACTGAGGATATTGAACGACGGAGCTTACTGGCGTTCTGCACTTGGGGTTACTAGGGGTGAAGGAGAGTTACTTGTGTGTGTTAAAAATCTACGCCAGACGTGAGATGTGAACCTACACGTTTTACACATCAATACAAGATTAATCCACCAGGTCACAGAAGCCACTGCCAAGCACATAATTATGACTTGCAGAGTATTCATTTGAATGTAGATGCAGATGTCAAGGGACGGGTAACAGGAAGGAGGGCGGGATCTGGGAAAGAATAGAAGTGCAGAAGTGCAAAATATAAGCGTGAAAGGCTTGCAAAGTATTGCTTACTTAGATGTGTGCCACAGTTCGTTTTATCTTAGGACCGAGAGATAAGGAAGGACTGTTTTCAGAACGAAGAATGGGTTATAGGGAAGGGGAGATCAAAGAATACGGTTTATACACTCCTGGAAATGGAAAAAAGAACACATTGTCACCGGTGTGTCAGACCCACCATACTTGCTCCGGACACTGCGAGAGGGCTGTACAAGCAATGATCACACGCACGGCACAGCGGACACACCAGGAACCGCGGTGTTGGCCGTCGAATGGCGCTAGCTGCGCAGCATTTGTGCACCGCCGCCGTCAGTGTCAGCCAGTTTGCCGTGGCATACGGAGCTCCATCGCAGTCTTTAACACTGGTAGCATGCCGCGACAGCGTGGACGTGAACCGTATGTGCAGTTGACGGACTTTGAGCGAGTGCGTATAGTGGGCATGCGGGAGGCCGGGTGGACGTACCGCCGAATTGCTCAACACGTGGGGCGTGAGGTCTCCACAGTACATCGATGTTGTCGCCAGTGGTCGGCGGAAGGTGCACATGCCCGTCGACCTGGGACCGGACCGCAGCGACGCACGGATGCACGCCAAGACCGTAGAATCCTATGCAGTGCCGTAGAATCCTACGCAGTGCCGTAGGGGACTGCACCGCCACTTCCCAGCAAATTTGGGACACTGTTGCTCCTGGGGTATCGGCGAGGACCATTCGCAACCGCCTCCATGAAGCTGGGCTACGGTCCCGCACACCGTTAGGCCGTCTTCCGCTCACGCCCCAACATCGTGCAGCCCGCCTCCAGTGGTGTCGCGACAGGCGTGAATGGAGGGACGAATGGAGACGTGTCGTCTTCAGCGATGAGAGTCGCTTCTGCCTTGGTGCCAATGATGGTCGTATGCGTGTTTGGCGCCGTGCAGGTGAGCGCCACAATCAGGACTGCATACGACCGAGGCACACAGGGCCAACACCCGGCATCATGGTGTGGGGAGCGATCTCCTACCCTGGCCGTACACCACTGGTGATCGTCGAGGGGACACTGAATAGTGCACGGTACATCCAAACCGTCATCGAACCCATCGTTCTACCATTCCTAGACCGGCAAGGGAACTTGCTGTTCCAACAGGACAATGCACGTCCGCATGTATCCCGTGCCACCCAACGTGCTCTAGAAGGTGTAAGTCAACTACCCTGGCCAGCAAGATCTCCGGATCTGTCCCCCATTGAGCATGTTTGGGACTGGATGAAGCGTCGTCTCACGCGGTCTGCACGTCCAGCACGAACGCTGGTCCAACTGAGGCGCCAGGTGGAAATGGCATGGCAAGCCGTTCCACAGGACTACATCCAGCATCTCTACGATCGTCTCCATGGGAGAATAGCAGCCTGCATTGCTGCGAAAGGTGGATATACACTGTACTAGTGCCGACATTGTGCATGCTCTGTTGCCTGTGTCTATGTGCCTGTGGTTCTGTCAGTGTGATCATGTGATGTATCTGACCCCAGGAACGTGTCAATAAAGTTTCCCCTTCCTGGGACAATGAATTCACGGTGTTCTTATTTCAATTTCCAGGAGTGTAGTTGTTCAGAGGAATGATAGAGAGTAAAGACAGCAGCAATTAAAAGAGAAAATTATTTTATCGTGATGATCATTTCTTCCTATGTAGGTGGGTGCCAACAGAATGTTTTCGCAGTCGGAGGAGAAAACTGGCGATTGAAATTTCATGAGAAGATCCCGTCGCAACGAAAAACACCTTTGTTTTAATGATTGCCACTCCAATTCACGTATCATGTCTGTGACACTATCTCCCCTATTTCTCGATAATACAAAACGAGCTGCCCTTCTTTGTACTTTTTCGATATCATCCGTCAGTCCCCACTTGATGCGGATCCCACACCGCACAGCAGTACTCCAGAATAGGGCGGACAAGCGTAGTGTAAGCAGTCTCTTTGGTAGACCTGTTGCACCCTATAAGTGTTCTGCCAATGAATCGCAGTCTTTGGTTTGCTCTACCCACAATATTATCTATGTGACCGTTCCAGTTTAGGTTATTTGAAATTGTAATCCCTAAGTATTTAGTTGAATTTACAGCCCTCAGATTTGTGTGACTTATAGCGAACTCGATTGTATCTGATGTTACGGAGTCATAATGGATCTCGCTCGAAAAATTCTTATTCGATTTGCCTCCAAGCGCTGTCTACGCTCTTTGTCAATCTCATTGAGTCGACGACCATGTAGTTGATTTGCGCTGCGTATAAGCCAATCGATATTTCAACACCACATTGATGGCATTGTTTCCAAAGAAATTAATCAAAAACTGAAGTCAAGTGTTTGTAACACACCAAATTACCACGAACTGACGTGAATCCAGTCTTTGCAACACACCAAAGATTTTATCAGCACCAGTAACATACCGAATTATCGCTTTCAGTAGTATTTTTTTTTTTTTTTGCTACGCATCAATATTCAATGCGAACATTGTCGTTGTTATCAAAACATGCAACAGTAGAACTGTAAATTTGAACGTCATACTTATTTTTTATCAATTAATGTGCAGCGTAACTATCAAATCGACCGTCACGTTTCTTTCATCAAGATTTTCATACAAAAATATCATCCAAATTTCCGACTTTTCAGGTGGATTTTCTTTCATACAAACCTTGTACCAGCAGTTACGGACAAAACAAAAAAAGCAGCTAAACCGCTAGAGTCGTTCTGAAGTGACGATCTTTCATACACACCGCAGTTGATTTTTATTTACATAGATGTCTTTAACCCAAAATGGAAAACGTCTTCATTCAAATGTTCTGGAGGAGTATTCCAAAAACGCAATAAGCGAATCACCTACACTCTTCTCTAAACATAGAAACACATTATCTTCATTCAGAACAACTTGATTAATTTTATCATTCATTTGTCAAACTTTCTGCACTTCTTATAGACATCTTTCTAAAAGTATCAGAATTAACAGAACTTACCATTGTCAATTTGTTTCCAAAGATATCTTCAGTTCCAAATCATATTCCTTCTTTTAGTTACATAAGAAATTAGAAATTTATTGCAACTAACTAGAAAGGATGGAAGTGACAAAAAGTGATTACTAAGAAAGTGAGACCACAGATATCTGATAATTTGGACTTTATTCAGTAACTTACCACAAATGTGCAGAACAGTCATACTTACTGTTTTGCTGTTGTGTTGTACAATCACATGTGAGAAAAAAGCAGAAAAATATCATACATCACCATTTTTAAAATTATTCATCTACATTTCAATTTGTTTGTGCATCTGCAAGAATTCTGAAACTTGTATAGTTAGAAAAAGTTAAAAAACAGTCGAAATTCAATGTCTTGACCTTAATTTCTTTGTACAATATTTAATGAAAATTAAAAACATATATTATTCTTTGATATTTGTATTATATTATATTACATAATTCTTTAGCAAATATATCTCTATTAAAGGTACTTCCATTCATTTAATTCTTATGTAGTCCTACTGCTAAGAGGAAACGCCTATTTTTACTGATAATCTAATTCAGTGACGTAGAAATTAGAGTTTGTTTGATACACTGTAAGCGTTTCACAGTAAATCATTGTCTGTGACACATAAAATGTCATTTTATGATATTAATACAACAAGAAGTAGAAATCGTTATTTTAAGGGTAAATGATAGTGACTGGAGATGAAACGGATATGCAACAGCTATCCAGTATCAGTCCTGTCTGGCGCAGTTTACTCTCTGGCTGGATACCAGATTGTACGCCAAAATCTGAAGGATACTGGGTTTTCCATAAATTATGAAAATGTAATAAAATCGACTTTATTTAGTTCACATACAAGATACTCTTAAGAGAGTAGACGTGGAATATCTTCACATCAAAATACCGATAAAAATTTTATTTTAACAAAAGGATAAATTAGTATTCATACTATTGACACAGTTGCAAGCCACTCAAAGATAAATTCTGGCAACTTTATCAAATTCTGGCATTGCGCGGCATTAGCTGACCACCAAATACCAGGGTCATGATCGTGAATGATTCGAACTATCTTCAAATAACAGTTAATCTCAGTTGCACTCGTGTTTGCTTCTTGACCATCAAACTGACTATTATTATTTTCATTTACCAACAAATTAAAGAAATCCCAAAAAGTGTCGTGAGCTTTACGAGTCATAGTTGATTCAACCTTGTCTGCTCTACTTCTGTCAACTGGCATTGCTAATGGTGGAAAATTCTTCGCAGAATTCGTATAAGACCGTCTGTTGAGCTCTTTCAGTTTAAACAATCCCCAAGCAATATGTGTTGAATTTTACATGTAGGAAGCTTGCTGTCAAGTAATCTGGATATTCATTTAAGCTGAAACGACTTTCTAATCCAGCTCTCGTCTGCCGTGAGTGAGAGGTCCTTTGTGCTGTTTCAACCTTACATAAATACTGATTTAATGTCATAAAATGTACTTTTACTGGGGATAGGCAGGAGAGACGAGAACTTATTTTTGTTATTTCTTCGAGTTCTTCAAAAGCTTAACTCACTTCTCCATCAAAAACTACTCATGAGACATCAAATTAATAAGCGTATCACGAATAGCCACATGCAGTGACACAGCCTGTTTTTGTTTCAATAGGCGCTCTACCACATAAAAGATGGAATTCCCTCCCCTGCTGACATCTTCTCCTTCTACTTCAGATTGGACCTTCAATGACTTAGTTATAATCCTCTGAAGCGAATTGATGGAACATCTAGAAGAATTATACTCAGCTTCCAGAGCAACTTTGTCTTTATCATTAATGAGTAAATGCATTTTTCTTTGGAAAATATCCCTGCGATCTGTGACAGAATAAAGCTTCTTTATGACACAAGAAGAGGCAGCCAGAGCTATAATTAAAATGGATGTTTATTTAGTCCGTGACCGGTTTCGGGCTGCAATCAATCTCAAACCAACCAAGTTTGCAGAGTAAAAGATTCAGCACAATACGTTTCTACAGTGTTCTTGGACACTAGATAGAACAGCCAATGGAAGTCGCTCTTTCATTTCTAGTTGTCGTGGCTACCCCATCAGCAAATGGCTTAATAACTACAGCGTCTTTTAAGTGGCTGGCTTTCAAGTGAACATCCATGTCTGTTACCCCCGTTATTAACACTCCATCATCCACAAGAGTGGTAAGTTACATCCTCATGCGCCGCTGAAGTGATGTAGTGTTCTTCCTCCAGTTCTCTGTCGTGTCCACCACTTGAGCATGACCTTGACTAGGCTGCGGTTTTGCAGGCCATGGTGTTACAGTGTGACCAACTAAAACTGGCCTCCCATCAAGTGATGCTTCCATCCTGTTTCTACATAACTTACGGATGCAAATTTACGTAAGGGAGGAATTCTTGTCACTCTCGATGCCACATGTATTAAATCTCAACAAGTGAAATATACACACAAAAGCCCGTCCCATGTGCAAATCCAGAGCCTTGGAACACTATAAATGACACGTACAACTGAGGCACCCGACATGTAAGGTGTCCAAAATCACGAAGCCTTACAACATCCATTTTAGTTGCAACTCTGGCTCTCTCTTGTTACATCACAATCTAAAAATGAGTTGCTGTCCCACTATACCCAACACGCTAGAGTTATGTAAGCTTCTTTGCTGTATTTTCTCCATCTCGAGAATCTTGATAAGGCTTCACACCAAGAACTCCATGTTTCAGCTCCGATATGAAGCTTGTTCTAGGTTTCTTGTAAATCCGGTCCTTTCTATGGTAGATAATGGTTCATTGCATAGTGCAATCATATCTGTGTTAAATAATAATATTTTTTTGCCTTTTACGTTGTGTACGACCCAAATCAATTTGCTTTCAAAATATTCTAGCATAGTTATTTTTGTTGAAGACGAATTTGTGTTGAGGGTGGCTGAAAACGGTGAAGCGCCGATGGAGGCTGTAACTTTATTAACTGCTTGAAATTTATCTGGATGTTTTGTTGTCAAGTGATTTTTCATGGCTGAAGTAGCTATTGGAGAAACACAATATGTCATTAGGCTTAAGGTATATTAGATATTTTCTATTACTTTAAGTGGTTTCTTATAACTACATTTTGCAAAAACATGTACGTATCCAAAACAATTTTAAATAAACTGAATATTCGATAAACAGAAACCCACTCAACTATATCGGCAGTCACATATATGGGCAAACATCTTGTTCATCAGTGTAATAAAACAATTCAAAATAAAAGAAGAGAAACTAGTTCGTTGTTACTTATCTGCTTTTTTTACTTCCCCACTACGAAAAATTTCAATTGCCATACGGCCGATCTCTCCTTTACCGATGAGAATTTTTATGATTCAACTTCCAATGAACGAATCATTTTCAGATATAACATCAAATTACAGAAAGTTAAAAGAAATCACGTTTTTTTAAGAAATCAAATAGCTGAGTCACTCAAACCGATATGTCATTCGTTCGCTTCATTGATGAACGACGATGCCCGAATTCACCCGAATCTGCCGGATTGTCTGCGCCTGACCTCTGTGGGCTCACTCACTCTACACGTTACGACATGCTCCTTGAAAATGTTCCACCGAATATCGGCGGAACATCCAGCTAACAGGACGGCCGGACAACTGGTATCCCGCCAAAGAGCTATCCGTTTCATCTCTGGTAATGACAGTACTGTTGCGATGTTCCTTTTTCCCTAACTTTTGTCTTACCATACGTTTCCTTGGTATTTTAGGGTTTCGTATTCCCATGCACACATTCCTTGCTGGCAAAATGGATCCCACCCAAAGAAAGTGATGTTTTGGGAACAGCTGTTTACACAGGTGACATATGTTCAGTATGCCTATTTAATTTGATTGTTACGGTTTTATGTGTATATAGTTTCAACGCAAGTGAAAGATGTATGGACAGTGTTGAGAAATCTTTTACTAGCTCAGTGAAAAGTATGAGAAACATTCTACTATTCAAACCTAGTATAGTAAGACAATGGTAACCCTGATCTACGCTAGGTGGTGTAACGAGTTCATCTTATTGAGAATATTTCTTTTTGTAAACATCCCATGATTTATTGAGGACAATGTAGTTGCATTGAAAGACGTTTTGACTCTATCTTCGTTCAAGATCTTGTAAAAATGTTGAATATGGAAATAAAATACGTTGCCTAACTAGCTAGCACAAAGAAAATGGTAACCAGCAAATAACAACATGATGTGGAAAACAAAACTTACTTGACTTACAGTAGAATTAATATAAGCAGAATCATCCGTCTCCTCGTTTGAATTGAAATCTAGAGTGTTAATGTCATCATCAAAACAGTCAGAATCACTGGAATCACCACACAATTCACTTAAAATTACAAAAATATTAGAAGTTCCCTCACTGTATTGGTAGCACAATCTTGATTTGTTTCTGTGGGAATCCACATACGCCGGTGAGAAACAATGGTAACTCACAAATTCAAAATGGAGGCAGCAGCGGATTGCAGTGATGGAAGTTGTGATATTTTTGTAATTTTAAGTGAATTATGTGGTGATTCCAGTGATTCTGACTGTTTCGATGATGACATTAATGATCCAGATTTCAATTTAAATGAGAGATGGAAGATTCTGCGTTTATTAATTCTACTGCAAGTCAAGTAAGTTTTGTTTTCCACATCGTCTTGCTATTTGCTGGTTACCATTATCTTTGTGATAGCTAGTTAGGCTACGTATTTTATTTCCATATTCAACATTTTTACAAGATCTTGATACGAATATAGAGTCAACACGTCTTTCAATGCAACTACATTGTCCACAGTAAATCATGGGATGTTTACAAAAAGAAATATTCTCGTATTTGTGGGTTAATATTTTATTCATCTTATTATTTATGGGGTTACCATTTTATTGGTTAACAGCACTTTTTTAATATTACACTATCCATACAAAAATTTGTTCTTAATAGAATGAAGACGATCGCAACAGAACCGACCCTGGGATTAAAGACGTCGCAATGGAAACATCGGGAAAAAGAAAAAAGCTAGTGAAGAAACAGCAACAGAAGAAACTTGCAGGAATAGTGTACTTGAGTATACTACAAAAGAAGGTATAGTGGTCCAGGCGAGAAATTTACTTGGGGCTTCCTGTAAATGTTCTAAAACGTGTTTGAACGGATTGGGGAGAAGCTTATACAGAGTATAAACAAGTCATTCTGGAACAGTGGGGCTTCAATAGACAAAATGATTAGTTGTTTGGTTCAATGCGGCTAGAACCCATAAAAAGAAGAAATACAGGCAATGAAATTAGCAAGCGTAACAATACTGTACGGAACAATGTTATAAAAGATGGCAGAAGCACTGGTGGCTGCATCCATGGTTTGCAGCACAACAGAGGTAGAGTAGAAAAAAATTCAAAATGCGAACAGGGGCTACTACTCTACCGAGGCAAACACAGGAATAGACCACGTGCGTACTCACAGGAAGACGTGCAGTTTGTCGAAAAACATATAAAAGGTATTCCAAAATACAAAAGTCAATACATTAGAAAAAATAATGGTGAAAAATTCTATGTGTCGATGGAATATTCGATACAAAGTTGCTACAACCATTATTAAGATGAATACTGTCCTGATACCAAAGCGAAGCCTGTGTCTTTTGATAAGTACCATCGCATTTTCATTCAATATTTCATTCAAATTGCCAAAATCAGATACTTGCCCAACATGCGATTCAAATTAAATTCAACGACCCGGAAAAATTAAGAGAAATAAATATACAGAAGGAATTACATCTCATAAGAGCCCATCCAGGTCAAGATAATATAAAAGTGCAAACAGAGACGGCAGTTTCTGCTAAAGACATTCATTTAATAACCTTCGATCTACAACAGGCATTGCCCACTCTTATACTCTCTACAGGTCCAATATTCTATAAGAGGAAACTGTAGACATATAACTTCAGCATTCCTCCCTGTAATTCGTCACCAGGTCATTTCTTTCTTTGGGGTGAAACGGTAGCATCAAGGGGTTCAGAGGAAATAGGCAGCTGCTTACGGAAGTGTTTTGAAGAGCACAATACATGAGGGATTAAGTTGATTGCAATTTCAGACAACCGCTCAAGTCAAAACAAAAAGTGCAACATTGCGTTTGTTTGAATGTTGCTTATAGCAAAAGGAAGATTCTCCACCACTGAGCACCACTTCCCATTTCCTGGACATCTCATGGTGCCAAGCGATTGCTGTTGTGGCCCAGTATGTTCCCCTACATGTGCAGTTTGTATATGCCTCTCAAGATTGGGTGGACACCTTGAAGAAGTGTGACCAAAAGCGACCATTTTGTGTCCATGTTATGTCATCAGAAGATTTTGTATGCATCAGTGACATGAGATCTACATTTATTCAAAAGAATATCTCAGTAGAAGGGCACAACGCGTTATTATGAGACGCTGTATGGCTCCTCCTCGATGCAGATGAGCCAGGAATCTTGTTCGTATCAAATAAATTGCATGGGGAAAACTGACATAAAGTCAGTTTACACAAACGAGGTTGTCCTACAATCTTAGAAGGAACCAGTCTTCAAAAGAAGTGTTCTGGGTCAGTTCCAGTTGGCTCGAAGAAGGAACAGAACCTCATATCTGAACGGAACTGGATACCACCTATTTATAACAAATTCTACAAAGCAATAAAAATTAAGAAGACATCTACAAATGAGGGTGAGTAAGTAGTTGCATCTGCAGACGAAATGTAAGAATTTTCAGCTGTGATGTGTTTGTTGCAGGAAAACAATGGCATGCCACATAATATGTTTGCCACAGCTAGGGGAAGATAGAATTCAGGACATTATTAACTCAAAGCTGGTACTTTTTCCCTTGATATGTGTGCTTAAGATGTTGTACAGTGCCCGCATCTCGTGGTCGTGCGGTAGCTTTCTCGCTTCCCACGCCCAGGTTCCCGGGTTCGATTCCCGGCGGGGTCAGGGATTTTCTCTGCCTCGTGATGGCTGGGTGTTGTGTGCTGTCCTTAGGTTAGTTAGGTTTAAGTAGTTCTAAGTTCTAGGGGACTGATGACCATAGATGTTAAGTCCCATAGTGCTCAGAGCCATTTGAACCATTTTTGTTGTACAGTGACTACCAGTTGCACTAATAATAAAATGTTAATAATTTATGCATGAAATATTTTTTTAAACTTTTTCAATTGCATATCTCAATTCATAGCTAATGTAGGTTACCATTATATTTTCCCATACCCATCAATTATAGAGTTCTATTTTCTTGAGTGTCTCAGGCATTGTACTTTTAATTTGGGAAGTACGGTATGCTTTGCGAATAAGAAACTATTGAGAAACAACGTGGTTGAATATATATAGCTTTGCAAGCAGTTCGTTTCGACGGCATCGTGATTTGAATAAACATTAATCTGTTTAATGCATTTACTTTTGACCGAGGAACGATCAGCTATTCCCTTTCAAAATGAAGCTATAATGATATTGTTTTCTCAACGTTTCTGTAGGTGATCAACTGGGCACAGTAGTAGCAATGATGATATCAGGAGCATTAGCTCAGAGTGCTCTTGGGTGGCCATCTATATTCTACTTCTTTGGTGGACTTTCCATCCTTTGGGGAGTGATATTATTCTGGTTTGGAGGGAATACCCCTTCTGGACATAAGCATATTTCTAGTGCAGAACTTATTTATATTGAAGAATCTTGGAAGGACGTCTCTCGTGAACGAAAGGTAGGATACAACTTATTTCTTACGATGTACGTACTTTTATTGAATATGTTATTACTGAAGCTGTTTTACGTATGTTGTTTACAGAAGTTTCCAACGCCGTGGATATCAATTTTCACATCACTGCCCGTATTTGCTTGTATAGTAGCCACTTTGTCGCTGTGCTGGGGATACTACACACTCCTGACAGAGATACCAACGTATTTGAGTAATGTTCTTGGATTTGACATTGCATCTGTAAGTAAAATAGGTTACATCATCAACTGTACTTGGGTGTAAAATATGTGACGGAAGTTGTTAACTAGGGAACTGATTATAGAGAGTTTTCTCCACCCTTTGATCCATTTCACATATCAGTACTCTGAGGTGCTTTAGACTTTGCTCGTAACTTTATAAATGAGTCTGGAAAAATTATGGATGCTGTGTAAATTATCTAAACTGTTACCGATAATCAAAGACTGAATCATTATGAAATCAATCCGGCCCACCAACGTTTGCAGCTCCAGATCTCCAGCTTACGTTCGTCTAACGATGCAGTGAAATAAACATGTCCTAGATATAAACAAAGTTGCACGCCTTTTTGAGAGAGAAAGCCAGTTTAAGAAATTTCAAAAAGTTATAATTTCTAATTCTAGGGTCGTATATTTGTTTGTGGATGTAGCGCACGGTAATTATGCGAAGTCCTCAGCATTCCAGTCGGACAGCAGAATTTCCCAGTTTCATACTCCAAGTACCAAGAGATGATGAATATGACATACTGTTTCGTCACAATTGTATCGGTTGTGTTGACTGGCTCCAAATGAGATGTACACTGAGATGACAAGAGTCATCGGATAGCCTTTGCTAACGTAAAAGGTACGAAAAGGTCCTAACAATGGGCAAGTCTTGCTTTTGGATCAAGCTCCCAGAGTTAAAGACTAGTAGATTCTCTTGTAACATATGATGATGAAACGTATTCAGAAGTCTACTGGCAATAGCGATTTAGTATCTTGTAGGAGTAGTCATAGCTGGATGCTGTGGTAATAGTGCATACTTTGCAGAATTTAATTTACGAACCTACAGGAACGAATAGTAATTTGTCCCTAGCGCTTCCTCAGTTGAAATATGATTTCCCTTTACAGTGCAACGAGCTGTGAGAGCTTCAAACAAGTTAACGAAGTAGGGTTGAGGTTGGTATGCTAAGCTGGATGCCTCCATTTGCATATAGCCATTTACGATATGGGATCACTTTCATCAGCTGCTTTGGGCTTGATGTGTGTGTTTCATGTGACATCATGAGAATTTTTTTGACATTTACTGTGAGAGAGTTACTTGAGCTATAATCAGAACGCAGAACGATTTATGATCGTGCTTTTAGGAACATAAGAGGCCACACTAGCGCAATAACCCGTGGGTGCGGCAAGATGAGGAATAGATTGTAGCTACAGCACCGATCGGAGGAAATGCGTAAATCTGAAAATATGTCAGCTACTGCTGAGAACTCACTGACTCGACGAGTCGGTTGCTGTCCCTCCTCGAGCATAGAAATGAGGTCCTATGGGCCAGATGGACACAGGAAACGGTGTTCAAGTTCGGCAGTATATCACTTTCTCAAAACAGACAAATGAAATCTGTAGGTATTGGCCAAGCTCTTTTCGGGCACGGAAATACTTTGTGTGGGTGCTGAGTTTTATCACCAGTATCCGGCATCTGAAGATGACTTCAGGTTCAGCACGAAACGCTTTACTTGGCCGTGGCAGCTACCAGTGTTGATGGTTGATAGGCAGTCTGGTTCCTCACAGTACAGTGCACGACGACAGAGGACGATGATGTTATTAATCGAAGCCTTATAGACCAAATAACAAGTGATGATAATTAATGGTCATTATGAGGCTCATTGAACTGAGCATAAACCATATTATTTGGTCAGAGCTGCGTTTTTGTTCTGCTGATATTTCTAATTGCCAACGGTGTTACCATAGTGCTAACACCAGTTCCTGGCAGATCACAGGAGTTAAACACTGTCGGGCTTGGCTAGCACATGGCATGGTCACGTCTTGGTCTGCCGAGTGCTGTTGGCAAGCGGGGTGCACTCACCCCTTGTGATTCCAGTTGAGGAGCTACTTGATTGACAAGTAGCGTCACTGGTCATGAAAACTGGCAACGGCCTGGAAATAGACCGCATGCACCTCCGTATCCGGTGATGCCTAAAGGCTGAGGATGACACGGCGGCCTATTCGGTCGGTGTTTCTTTGTTTTTGAAATTTCTGATGACAAATTGGCTCTGAGCACTATGGGACTTAACATCTGAGGTCATCAGTCCTCTAGAACTTAGAACTACTTAAACCTAACTAACCTAAAGACATCACACACATCCATGCCCGAGGCAGGACTCGAACCTGCGACCGTAGCAGTCGCGCGGGTCCGGACTGAAGCGCCTAGAACAGCTCGTCCACTGCGGCCGGCTTCTGATGACATTGCAGGGCGGTACGTGTGTGTGTGGGGGGGGGGGGGGAATTAATCGATGTGTGTTTCTGTTTCAGTAGTATGAATTTGTTAGTTTGCAAAAGGCAATCAAATTGGACTAAAGCTGTTAGTAATACATCTCACGAAAGGCAAGGTGAGACTGGTAAACCTTATCTATACAATTTCGTTGTTACAGAAGTTTTGCGATTTGATCTCAGTGCGTCGATAACTTATCACATAATGGCATAATTGTGTCGTGTAGTAAAGCCGTATCCCGTATCAAACTGCGACTGTGTTGACATTTGCATTTGTCCCTCTACTATAGCATCCAAATAAGTGCTTCAACGTATTTCGATATCTTAACGACTTTTTCATGTTTGTTCATGGTGTTGTCACTTGGGACATCACTGTTCTCCGGGTCTATACCTCATTAGGGTTCCGCACTTCCAGTAAAAAGGATGGCGAGGGGTAATACCTGCAGGTAAGTAAATGAGTTTAAGAGCTATCTTGAAGGCATTACGAAAGGTGTCCACTATTTTGCGGGTTTTATGACGGTTTGGGGCATGTTGAATGCTTCAAGTGTTGCTATCATGGCAATACCCTATATAAGCTGGGTAAACATTCTTGAACCGTGCATTTACTTTCAAAACCTTTTCTTAAGAATTTACTTCATTTACGAACGATTCATCAAGAACATTAACACATTTAATCACACTATGTGAGCGTGGAAGTAGTTGCGAGTGGGTAACTGATGAAAACATATTAAATTTCCTTCAACAAATGGAAATTTTATTTCTAAAAGCCCTCTTTTTTAAACAGATTTAAAATTATAATCAGAAAGCACCCTCAAAACATCAAGTTACAATTTTTTTCAGAGGCAGAAAGAACAGATATTGACAGTATGAGCTTTCGGGCTGAGAACCTTGCCGCTGCCTTTTGACACGGCCATAGTCACGACTGCTCACAACAACCTCTGAAAGACTACACTGGTGCAAATCTGCAATACACCAGATTACTTTAAATTAAAAATTTTAACAACTCACACAAGCACATAAACTATGCACCCCGTAGGAGGGATAGAAATGGTAAAAAACATTAACATTAAAAAAATTAACTTGCCACCGAAGGTGCAACTTGGATAAAAAAAAGCTCTTATTGTGGGAGGGTGGCAACTTTATATACTAAAATGACCATTTAAATAAAAAGCCATGAAATGCAGTCTTACATAAAATATACAACATGCTCTACATTACACATATACCGCCTCTCAAGATGGTAGGTAAGATAAAAACATATTTCAGGAATTCGGCCGTTACGCTTCAAGCAATAAATTCGTTAATACAGAATCCGACAAACATGACAGTGGCAGCTATTAACGTACGGCAGACCTACAGACAGACAGACAGACACCAACTGCCCAACAAATGCGGACGGGAGACAGACGAGCAAGCTGGGGACGAGAGACTGACGAAGAAAACAAGTAGAATTTAACAAGTAAATGAAGCAACATATGACGAATCACTTAACTTATAATAATCTGCGATGTCTGGCGAAGACCTGGCGCAGCACCTCCAAAACGCTCACCCGAACCGTCCGCTGCCAGCCGCTTCAACGGACGCAGGAAGGCGCGCCGATCTCCCGTCTCACGGCGTCGCAGCTCGCGTCGGCCAGACCGATGTCGTGGGTTGACTCCTGTTGCTGTCGTGTCGGCCGCGAAGCCACTACCACTCGCTATACGGCGCGGGCCACTGGACTGGCGTGGCGACCTCACATGCGCCGACGCTCAAGACGGACAAGTCATCTTGTGTCCCAGTGCGCGACCGACCAACCGATCGATCCAACCGCCAATGACCATTGCCCGAACAAACTCGAGCAGACTGGCGGCCGAACACGTACTAGCACTCCGGACGACAGACAGACACTGACTGCCCCACGCTGACCCGGCTGACCAACTGACCAGACACTCACTCCGACTGACCAACCGCCGAGCTGATAGCGCCCCTTAAATGCATGTGAACAGGCAACCTTTCCCCTTTCCCACCAGAGGGAGACACCAAAGCTGCGACTGCCACAGCGGCGCCACCGCCAGAAACGGAGGGCGACTGCTTCACACAACGCGCTGCGGCGCGATCTTCAAAACAGCAATTTTTTACCACGCCTTATTTCTCCTAAATTTCGTTGTCGGTTTCTTTTTAGTGAATTTATTTGTTGAAACAATAAAAAACTATGAATTTGATGATCATCACTCTACTCTTGATACCATTACGTCATGTGAAAATGAATGCGAGAGAGTGTTCTCCATGATGAAAACAGTCGATAGACTACTGATAGATAATTTTTTGGCATTAATCTGCATACCAAAAGTTTTTCACTCCTGGTTACCTGCAGTTACACAGTTAAGCGTCACTCTTTCAGGGGTGGAACTACGAGTGACCAACTGTGCGACACTGCCAAGGGTTGAGCACAGCTGGGCCGCTTCTGCGTCGAAGTGGCGTTACCAACTGTGCTATACGGTCTCTGCAAATGTAGACCGATAGCTGGCCTGTTTATTTGTCGATTACAGGAGAGTCTCCTTCCGGAATCAGGGGCGCGTCCGGGACTGAAGGGAATTTGGGACTTGTGCTGTTTGAGGCTTTCCCGGGCTGCATCTGCTTGATAGGTTCCCGGGAATTACGCCGGATAATATTGTAGAAACCGCACAATATTTCAGCGAGACAACTGCCCGGCATCTTCAGGTGCCACTGTCGCCTCGCTGAGAAGCTCGCCAATTTATATGCTGGCTTTCTAGAACAGCGCAGGCGCCAGCGGGGCATAACGTCATCGAAGACCAATCGTAGACAGCGTCGAATACCAGAGCCCTCTGCTGGAGAAATGGGTCGCGGTCTGCGGAAGCGCGCCGCGGCCGGGAGCGACGGACCCCGTTCGCGCGCGCGAGGTGTTGGCCCGCGATTTAAGCATCTGCGCTAAGGCTTCCCATCCGCTTTGATTCGGTGCGGTTGCTAATCTGCGGCTGACGATTCCTTAGTGCCGCCAAGGCTGGCTCGCAGGCTTTGCTCAGGTGAAGCCCCGGGTCTCTGTTTATTAGATCACTGCTTATACGTATTTCGACCGCCTCTTTGATGATGGAGTCCCAGTATGTGGAAGCATGCGAGAGGATCTCGGTTTCTTCATCATTCATGCCGTGACCCGTAACAAGGCAGTGTTCAGCAACCGCAGATTTCTCTGGCTGACCCAACCTCGTGTGACGTTGATGTTCGTCGCATCTGTCTTTGACCGTACGACACGTCTGGCCAATATAAGGCTTCCCACATTGGCACGGGATTTTATATATTCCTGGTCTCCTCAGGCCGAGGTTGTCTTTAACAGAGCCCAGCATTGATTGCACTCGTGTTGGAGGCCGGAAAACACATGTAATCCGGTATTTCTAGAAAATTCTGCCCATCTTAAACGACACGCCATTTATCGCCGTGCTCGAGTGAACAAATATCCGGAAGGTTCGGACATTTCAATTGGAACTACGTTGTGGTAGGTGGATGGAGGTGGCGGCTGAGCAGGTGCTGAACTGGGTGTCGCTGGCAGAGGTTCCTCTGAGTGTCCGTCGGAAATAAAGCGTGGTTATTATCAAACTTACGCTGCTTGAGAGGGCTCCCTTCAAAAACGAGTAATTGAAGGACAATGAAAGTCTGTGAAAACATTTGTAAGGCCATGCGGGAGAGAAATAATGAAAAACCAATTTAAAAAAAACACATATTAATTTCTTCATGACAGGGTGGCATCTGTTAAATGCGTATCAGTCTTACATCCCGTTTGCAAACATTGCACAGTGCGACGACCATCTGCATTCACGATAGTTTGGAACCTCCCTAGAGACCGCTCTACTGCTGCCCGAAAAATCTGATGTGGAATGCTGACTACCTTCCTCGCTATGCTCGTCTTCAACTTCCAGCGCGGGTTAGTGACCCTTTGATAAACCCTGTCTTTCAGGAAACCACACAACCAGAAATCAAACGGTTTCTGATCTAGTCATCTTGATAGCCATGCAGTCTGGAACGATCGACTTATGATGAGGCTTTCCCCAGATGTGTGGTGAACAAACGACCTCACGAGCAATGTGTCAACACCCTTGAAGAACAGCACCACTATTACTGTTATTTTGATAGTGTTACGAGTAAAATTGTTGTTCACCTGTCCAGGCCCATATGGACTGCCTGCAACTGGAATGCACACTGGTGCTTGTGTTTCAACCCTACGTCGCCGAACCAGCACCGGCGCCTGACTGCAAGTCGTGAAACTGACACTGCCGACAGCGCAGAACCTTCAGCTCATAGTCTGAAAATCATTCCTACAAAACTGGGTGCCCATATGGTAACTACTTTTCTGCCTACAGTGGTTCAAGTAGCAGAAGTTTTGATTATAACCACCCTGTATGGCCGTACTGGGTGAGAGAGCACTGTTTGGTTCTCCGACTTGCTCACGTAATGAAATCTGACGGAGGCGGAACTGTTCGATGAAGTTGTGGGGCTGTTGTCGTCTGAAAGCTGCTCACTTGGTGTAATTAAATTGGCGGAGAGGGAGGAGAGGGGGGAGAGGGGGGAGAGGTGGTGGGGTGGGGGGGACTGCATGTGGCATCTCTTAAAGCCCTTCGTCTACAACGTACGCAGTGTTGTAGCACTACAGCCTTGAAGAATTAAAAAGTGTGAGAGCTGCGGTGTAATACTCGATATGGTTGTGCAACAACTCTAGAGATGTAAAAATGTCTACTTGATGGCGTGATGGGCTGGTGCTGCTGGAATGAGTCGTTGTTTTGAGTACCCCAGTGTTTATGCGAACTCTTGCAGTGTGTGGGAGGAGGGTGTCGTCGCTTCTTGGTTCTTTGTAAGGTCGGCGGGAACGCGAATTTGTTGTTCATACACTAAATGACTCGGTGCCAGGTTAATATCTGTTTCTGTAGCCCTCCTTAAACCCAGTAATACGAGACAAAATGTGTCGATGCAGCTACTTTCGTGGCTCATGAGCGCTGCTTAGAGTGTTCGATGCAGTCATACCATGATCCTTTTACTCACAGGAGATGTCGCATGAGTTTTATGATCTCGATAAATAGCGAGCAGTCAAATTGTCGAATATGATCACTGTGGCCGGAACTCCGAATTTGCCGACACACGTGTGGACAAATTCTTTACATCCCGGGGCCCTCACTGTTCTTTTGTGTCTTCGTGTGCGGTGCATACGAGGCCACGATTTACTGCGGCCCATTCTTCTCCTCTGGGCTGCATTAACAACTCCCTTTCCTGTGCACCTCCCACCCTGCCCTCAATCCTTCAGCTCTGCCCCTCCTCCTCTCTCGGGGTCCTTGCTTACATTGGCCCACCTAATCTGCTTATGGTTTAGTTCTTCATGTTTTCTTCTCTTTTTCATCTTCCCTTTTCGGCGTTTTTGGTCCCCCTCTGGATTCGTATCTCCACATCTACATTTTGTCTCCATAACATGGGCTAATTGGCTAAATTTTGTCTTAGCAGTGTTGGCCAACTGGGAAGAATATCTTACAGTGTGTCTTCGGCGCATGAACTTACTACCTGGTCCATCTTTTCCTCGCCTCTGTTCCCCTTCGACGGTATATAGCCAGTATGGTAGCCAATCCGTGTGGTGGGGTCGTTATGTGCCGTTTTGGTTGGGCCCATAGACAACACAGGGATCACATTTCTGATACCTGAGCTGCTACCTCCCCGTGTATGCCTAGGAGTGGATGCTTGTCATTGTGGAACATTGGAATTCCTTGCAACAACTGCTGTCCCAGTCACCTCTTACTATGGTTGGGTGCTATCCATGTGGAGAACCCCTGATTGGAGTCGCTGGAACATGTTGGACTGTTTGCTTACTAAATGCATTAAGCTCCAAAAATCAGGCCGTCCTCCTAACACCATCTATTTAGTTTGGAATGGATCCTGCAGCCCTGTGGTCTTCCCTTCCCTGGCTACCTCGTGGAAGGACGACTAGGCTTGCTGGCTGGGGTGAAACCCTTTCCCCATTACCTGAGCTGCACCAGAACTGGCAGGCTAACGTCCACCGCCACTAGGACGTTATTTTTCTTGGAAACTATCGAAGACAAGTTGGTGAAGTGGACTGAGTTAGATTCGGTCGAATTTGCTGTTGATCAGAACTTCCTCTCCAACCAAATCTGCCGCCAGAATGAGATTTTCACTCTGCAGCAGAGTGTGCGCTGATATGAAACTTCCTGGCAGATTAAAACTGTGTGCCGGACCAAGACTCGAACTCGGGACCTTTGCCTTTCGCGGGCAAGTGCTCTACCATCTGAGCTACCCAAGCACGACTCACGGCCCGTCCTCACAGCTTTACTGGCGGAAGATTTAACTAAGACATTTGATTGTGTTGATCACAAAGTATTGCTCCAGAAGTTGGACCATTACGGAATATGGGGAGTAGCTCACAATTGGTTCACCTCTTCCTTTAGCAACAGACAGCAAAAGGTCATTATTCTCAATGTTGAGAATGGCTGTGATGTGGGGTACGGTCAAGTGGGGGGGGGGGGGGGGTGCCCCAGGGATCAGTGTTGGGGCCACTCCTGTTCCTTATTTATATAAATGATATGCCCTCTGGTATTATGGGTAACTCTAAAATTTTTCTGTTTGCTGATGACACTAGCTTCGTAGTAAAGGATGCTGTGTGCAACATTGTATATAAATGATATGCCCTCTGGTATTACGGGTAACTCTAAAATATTTCTGTTTGCTGATGACACTAGCTTGGGAGTAAAGGATGTTGTGTGCAACATTGGCTCGGTTTCAAATAGAGCAGTACATGACCTAAGTTCATGGCTTGTAGAGAATAAACTAAGGCTAAATCACAGTAAGACACAGTTTTTACAGTTTCTAACACACAATTCAACAAAACCTGACGTTTTAATAGCACACACCTGGCATATGATTAGTGAATCTGGACAGTTCAAATTTCTAAGGGTTCCGATAGTAAGCTGTTGTGGAAAGCTCACGTTTAGGATCTTGTTCAAAGACTTGCTACTGCTATTTTTACTATTCGAACGGTATCTGAAGTGAGTGATCGTTCGACTTGAAAATAGGTCTACTTTGCTTATTTTCATTCGCTTATGTCATATGGTATTATATTTTGGGGTAACTCTTCCCATTCTAAAGGGATATTTTTGGCTCAGAAACGGGCGGTTCGAACAATAAGGTGAGTAAGTTCACGAATCTCCTGTCGATCCCTGTTCACGAGTCTGGGTATTTTGACATTGGCCTCTCAATATATTTATTCCTTATTGTCATTTCTTGTTAACAGTATTGTCTTATTCCCAAGAATAAGCAGCTTTCACTCAGTTAATACTCGGCTGAAATCAAACCTGCATTTGGATCGGGCTTCCTTAACCCTTGTGCAGAAACGTGTCCAGTATACTGCTGTATCCACTTTCAATAATCTACCACCCAAATTCAAAAATCTTTGCAGTAATCTACTCGCTTTCAAATCGAAACTGAAGAATTTCCTCAAGAGTGACTCCTTCTAGTCTGTCGAAGAGTTCCTTGAAATATTAAGCTGATTCTTGTTGTGTTGTTGACTACGTTTACTTAAACTTATGGATTGACTTTTTCTTGTTCCTAAGTATTTATTTTTATCTGTTATTACTTTTATTTTGTAATTTCATGTACTGACACGTTACATGACCTTGGATTTTTGCTCCTCAATTTGGTCCTTGGGAACTTGACGTGTGAATAAATAAATAAATGCACCTGTAAAGTCCAGAATATTTGACATGGTGTAACGATACGGGACAGTCCCAACATTTAAGGTCCTAAAAAACCATTTTAACTTGGATAATATATTATTTATTGTAATTCTGTCACTGTTTCGTTTTATTAAACTGGCGACTAGTTTCGAACTGCAAAGTTCATTTTCAAGGCAATTTTATTAAAACTGCATTAATATTGCTTGGTTAGGCGACAGCCAATTTGCGCATGGGTAATGCACACATGATACACAGTAACATGGAAGCCAGACCAGTTTTACTACGTAGACGTCATGAAGACGTCGACATTACGAAACTCGTCTGTCGTCTGTCTTCCGTGTCACTGTGTATCATGTGTGTAATACCTTTGTGTGTAGTGATTGTCGCTTAACCATGCACTATTAGTGCAGCTTTAATATACTTGACTTTAAAATGAACTTGATGGTTGGAAACTAGATCCCGTTTTTAGTGAAACGGAACTGTGACGGAATTACAGTAAAGAACTATGTAATATTTGCGATTAATTTGTAGGCCAGTGACGACCTATTCGTCTCCCTAGAAAGTAGATTTTGACCTAGCTATGAGTGACAAAGGCGAAGACTGGGAGTACTTAAGTATGTGGTCTAAAATATTAGCCTACTGAAAGATTACAGATAAGACAATTGCCTGAGACATGATTACCATTGTTTGTGGTCTTTACAAGATCTTATTCGGCATAGTTACGGCACAGTGAAATGTAATTTTTGGACGCGACTCAATTATTTAAAACAAAAGTTTTTCAATAATAATGCAGTTTCGCTCGTTAACAATACTTCACCTTCGCCTACCAAAGGAGCACTCCCTCATGAGAGTATAACATACTATCCACAAATCAAGATTGTATTCTGTCCATCGTAACAGTATCTGAGATTCCATACAGTGATCGCAAACATTGGAGGGAAGTTCCTAGGCTTCCAGGGGCGGTATCCAGCTTAGACTAAACGACCAGCAGATGGATATTTTAGAACTTCTTTCAAAAATTTCGCAAATATAATGTGTTGATCAAGATGCCGAAAGTATGTAGCTCCATCATAAACACAGGATTAGTCATATGCGATGCAGACCCATTTACATTATACACTCCTGGAAATTGAAATAAGAACACCGTGAATTCATTGTCCCAGGAAGGGGAAACTTTATTGACACATTCCTGGGGTCAGATACATCACATGATCACACTGACAGAACCACAGGCACATAGACACAGGCAACAGAGCATGCACAATGTCGGCACTAGTACAGTGTATATCCACCTTTCGCAGCAATGCAGGCTGCTATTCTCCCATGGAGACGATCGTAGAGATGCTGGATGTAGTCCTGTGGAACAGCTTGCCATGCCATTTCCACCTGGCGCCTCAGTTGGACCAGCGTTCGTGCTGGACGTGCAGACCGCATGAGACGACGCTTCATCCAGTCCCAAACATGCTCAATGGGGGACAGATCCGGAGATCTTGCTGGCCAGGGTAGTTGACTTACACCTTCTAGAGCACGTTGGGTGGCACGGGATACATGCGGACGTGCATTGTCCTGTTGGAACAGCAAGTTCCCTTGCCGGTCTAGGAATGGTAGAACGATGGGTTCGATGACGGTTTGGATGTACCGTGCACTATTCAGTGTCCCCTCGACGATCACCAGTGGTGTACGGCCAGTGTAGGAGATCGCTCCCCACACCATGATGCCGGGTGTTGGCCCTGTGTGCCTCGGTCGTATGCAGTCCTGATTGTGGCGCTCACCTGCACGGCGCCAAACACGCATACGACCATCATTGGCACCAAGGCAGAAGCGAATCTCATCGCTGAAGACGACACGTCTCCATTCGTCCCTCCATTCACGCCTGTCGCGACACCACTGGAGGCGGGCTGCACGATGTTGGGGCGTGAGCGGAAGACGGCCTAACGGTGTGCGGGACCGTAGCCCAGCTTCATGGAGACGGTTGCGAATGGTCCTCGCCGATACCCCAGGAGCAACAGTGTCCCTAATTTGCTGGGAAGTGGCGGTGCGGTCCCCTACGGCACTGCGTAGGATCGTACGGTCTTGGCGTGCATCCGTGCGTCGCTGCGGTCCGGTCCCAGGTCGACGGGCACGTGCACCTTCCGCCGACCACTGGCGACAACATCGATGTACTGTGGAGACCTCACGCACCACGTGTTGAGCAATTCGGCGGTACGTCCACCCGGCCTCCCGCATGTCCACTATACGCCCTCGCTCAAAGTCCGTCAACTGCACATACGGTTCACGTCCAGGCTGTCGCGGCATGCTACCAGTGTTAAAGACTGCGATGGAGCTCCGTATGCCACGGCAAACTGGCTGACACTGACGGCGGCGGTGCACAAATGCTGCGCAGCTAGCGCCATTCGACGGCCAACACCGCGGTTCCTGGTGTGTCCGCTGTGCCGTGCGTGTGATCATTGCTTGTACAGCCCTCTCGCAGTGTCCGGAGGAAGTATGGTGGGTCTGACACACCGGTGTCAATGTGTTCTTTTTTCCATTTCCAGGAGTGTAGATTTATCCAGTATGCAAGCGCTGTTCGGGGCAAAGACTAGGCCATCAGTGAGGCTGGTGACTACCTCATCCCACACGTATGAGCAACAGGAAAGCATAGAAGAGGTTACGTGTAGCTTGTCTAACGTGGAGAGATAAATCTCTCCACAATGAATACCATGAATTCCTTAGAGACTGATTGAGAAACTGACGTAACTTCAGTTCACAAGTGAATAATTCGGCCAGTAGGGATCACACATTGTACAAATCCGTCAGCAACACGGCCTCCATGTGGTTGCCCTTGGCAACTGGTCAGAGATTTTGTTACTACTGTCACTTGCCTAAAGAAATTCCTTTTGAGAGAATCGACCCGCAAATAGAGTAATTATTCTTGACTAATTTCTGGGACGGTGCTTGGACCTAGTGGTGGGTACTCCTATATTTGGCTACGGTAGACTGGTTCAGGGTCGACAGATGAAGTGCCTTTCGCTATGAGTTGTTTAGTCTCTAGACACTGCTCGGACCAGTGTGAATAAAAAATGAAATAGTGTCGAATGTAAAGCAGAGCTTCACAAACGCAGTACAGAGGTGATCCCCATTCATTTATAGAGATCAATTAAGATGACTGAGTTCAGCGTGCTATTGATATCTCTTTGAGGCTCCATCAACGTTAAACTTGAACAATTGACTGCATTATTTTGTGCCTTGCGGCAATTTTCCCGCGTTCGTCAACATTTATCAGTGATGAAAATTTGGAGTATCTACTACAATGGTATTAACGATAACAGTAATAAAATGACAATAATAATAAAGAACCTGCTTTGGTTCAGTGTGATATATCGTGTAAGCATACGGTTTCTTTAGGTTTGAGTATCCTGTTATCAATACGTTTTGACTTATGAGGTAGTCTGTGGAATGCAAGAAGAAGCTCCCATTCTGCAGCTGAATATTTCTGTATGTTCTCACAGAACGGGCTACTTTCTGCACTGCCGTACGTCGTTAACTGTGCCCTGAGTCTTTCCTTCAGCTGGATCATCAACAGTGTAGAGAAGAAGGAAATATTTAGCAAGGGGACCTTGAGGAAGGTGGCCAATTCCATTGGTAAGAAAGTATGTGCAGATAAGTATGTACTGCTTTTCGTACAATACATCATGAAAATACAGGAAAAGAAAATTACCATGAAGTCGAAAAGTTTATTTATTTATTAAGCTGATATGATTAGGGCTATCAGGCCATGTCTTAAGTCGGAGCAGGGTTTCACATATAAAGTACATTTTTTACGTCATAGGTACTAAGAAATAACAATTGCAATTACGATAAACTAGTATGAAAATCGTCCGCCCCTCGTGGTCTCGCGGTAGCGTTCTCGCTTCGCGAGCACAGGGTCCCGGGTTCGATTCCCGGTGGGGTCAGGGATTTTTCCTGCCTCGAGATGACTGGGTGTTGTTGTGTCGTATTCATCATCATCACTCATCCCCATTACGGTCGGAGGAAGGCAACGGCAAACCACCTCCATTAGGACCTTGCCTAGTAAGGCGGTGCGGGTCTCTCGCATCGTTCCCCTACGCTCTGTAAAGAAGCATGGGACTTCATTTCCATTTTTTCAGTATGAAAATCAGAATGAGATTTTCACTCTGCAGCGGAGTGTTAGCTGATATGAAACTTCCTGCCAGATTAAAACTGTGTGCCCGACCGAGACTCGAACTCGGGACCTTTGCCTTTCGCGGGCAAGTGCTCTACCATCTGAGCTACCGAAGCACGACTCTCGCCCGGTCCTCACAGCTTTTAGTATGAAAATATTCCAAAAACTTAGATGTATGCGTCTGGGTGGTCGTCGACAACCACCGATATTTCGACTGGAGCACACCCTTCCATTTTCAAAGCACAAATCCACCAAGCAAACGATGAGTAAGGAAATTTAAAGAAAGTTTTTGCCAGATTGTTAGTAATGTTGGTGCTTCGACATATCATGTAGCAAAGCATTTTCTACTCTGTTGAGCTCTGTAGCAGGTTGGTGTGAGCATCACTTTAAGAACTCGACGGATTTCTTACGTCCAGTAGATGGAATGCGTTTGAATGAATCTGTTATTCAAGTAAGTTTTGATGAGCCCGCCCGGTGAGCCGTGTGGTCTGACGCACTGCTTTCCGGGAGGGAAGGCGCGACGGTCCCCGGCACGAATGCGACCGGCGGATTAGCGCCGAGGTCCGGTGTACCGACCAGCCTGTGGATGGTTTTTAAGGCGGTTTTCCATCTGCCTCGGCGAATGCGGGCTGGTTCCCCGTATTCCGCCTCAGTTACACTATGTCGGTGATTGCTGCGCAAACACTTTGTCGACGTACGCGTACAACATAATTACTCTGCCACGCAAGCATTGGGGTTACACTCGTCTGGTGTTAGACGGTCCCAGGGGGTCCACTGGGGACCGAATCGCACGATAACCCTGTGTTCGGTGTGGGGCGGCGGTAGGGTGAGTGGACTGCTGTAGCCTGTTGTAGGGTTGTGAACCACTGAGGGCTACGGCGGGGACGAAGCCTCTACGTCGTTTCTACGTACCCAGTTCGATACAAGTTTTGAAGTGGTCTCTCTCTTCATTCGTGCTCCTGTGTCGATTAGGTTTGGTGTTGAATTGACGAATCTATTTCGACAAATGTTGACTCTCACTTACGTTTTATTGAATGACCAGCAATGAGAGCAGACAGATGGCTTTGCGCTGGAAAGCCTGTTGTCACCTATTATTACCAATTTGTTTATGCAGGACTTCGAGGAACATTCCTTGGAATCGGCAGCTTTGAAACCTGCACCTTTTTTTCCGGATAATAGACGATACTTCCTTTGTTTGACCTCATGAGAGTGAAAATGAGTTTTTAGCATAACTGAATTCCATCCACCGGAATATTTGTTTGACGATGAAGGTGGAATAGGACGGATGACTTCCCTTCTTTGGCGTGTTGGTCAGGAGGAAGGCTGATTGTACGTTAGTACACGCAGTTTACAGGAGGCCTATTCACACTGACTTCTATCTACATGCTAATAGCTGACACTATCCGGCTAAGCGTGAAAGGGTGCTTCGTACCTTGGTTCATAGGGACCATTCCATCTCGGACACTGAGAGTCTGTGGGCTGAGTTAGCCCATGTTGAAGTCACTTTTCTGTGCGGCTGGTCCCGGCGGAGGTTCGAGTTCTCCCTCGGGCATGGGTGTGTGTGTTTATCCTTAGGATAATTTAGGTTAAGTAGTGTGAAAGCTTAGGGACTGATGACCTTAGCAGTCAAGTCCCATACGATTTCACACACATTTGAACGTTTTTTTGAAGTCACTTTTCGTCGGAATGCTTACAGTGAAAGACAGATCAGACGTGCGTTGCGCTGTCGACCAGCTGTTCACCGGATGAGTGATGTTAATACCGATGTGGCACAGAAGTCTACAACCTTTGTGCCTTACGCAGGAGCATTTCGAACGGGACTGGTCGTATTTTGCTAAAATATGATGTGAAATGTCTTTTCCGACTAGGATCTAAGACCAGGGTCCTTTTAGGTTCCGTAAACGATAAGGGAGGCGTCTACCGTATTCCTTGCATTTGTGACATATCATATATTGATCAGACTATTATGACTGTGGAGGACCGATGCACTGAACACAAGCGGCACACACACTTACAGCAGTCAATAAAATCTCCCTTGCAGAACACTGTCGTGACACCGGTCATCATATGGAACATAACAAAACGGAGATTCTGGCTTGCACTTCCGGCTCTTGATAAAGTATTATTAAGGAAGCAACTGAAATCAAATTAGCATGTTATCTTATAAATAGAGATGGTAGTTTTCCTTTCAATTCTGTTGGGTACCTGTCCTCTCTCTTGCCAAAAAAGAGAGGGAGGGAGTTAATGCTACCTCACCTGCTGCTGATTAATTTCACTATTGGTAACTCATGACGTCGGTCATCTGTGGACTGTGTGATGCCACTAGTGTTTACAGCGTGCGGTTCTGTGTTATCTGTCCGGTGTTTCTCTGCAGATCGCACTTCTAAATTCCTTTGCACAGCGCTTACTTGCTGCGGTTATGTCTTGAAAATGGCAGGGTGCACTCCTGTCACCAGGCTGTATTCCCGTAAGTTGTAAGAACATTGTGTACCACGGGAGAAACTTAGGTCTTACAGTATTAAAATTGTTTTAATGTCTGTAGTGACAATCTCAGTAAAAGATGCTTCTACCAAACGTATATGCACATGATGACTTAAGGAAAGATGTAAAAAATAAGTGAAATTTCAGTTAAGGAAATATTTCAAAATACGTTAGCAGTTGAAACACAAGAAAGTATAGCAAATAATGATTTTTTTTTTTTTACTTTGGGCATGTATTGCAGTACATGATTCAATTTGTAGGTGATTTTTAGGATGGAAAGTGTGTGGAATTCAATACTCAGAACTACCATAACAGCGACATCGTTCTCACTCGCCTGGGCATCGAGTTGAAGTGAGCCGGGATGATAGAGACTGGTAAGTCACTGCATGATGCTTCAGTCATCATAGTGGCTGACGAGCGGTGGTGAGCCTGCCTCTCACAAAACCAGGACCGGATGTTTTAAATGGGCGAAAGATCTGGAGCTGTCCTTGGCTCGAGAAGCAGTCGAAAAAACTTTATGGATCTGACCTTAAAACTTTTTGCAATTCAGCTGCAACCAGGAGTGATAGTGAAGTATACCCAAAGGTATTCCCATGCCATCGCGCCAGATGCTAGGCTGTATGACGATGGCGAAGGCAGTCTAGGAACCACAAACCGATACGTCCATCGTGTTGCCGTGAACAGAACTGAGGCCCTTCTTGAAGGACGACTTGGTGCCACCACTGCCGGCGCACAGTCCACACTGCTGTCGAATCAAGGGAAGCTACAACAATGGTGACCTTGCTACCGAAGGTCGTCAGGCGGTTCGTGTATTGGTCATTTTTGCCGTGTTGGTTGCTGGAGGGCTAGGGCGGATGAGCTGGGTTTTCTCCCTGGCGTGGTGACTGACAAGGCTGCAATTAAGGCCCACATGGCACCTTGGGTGGTGCTACCTTGCGCCACCAGTCGGGTCTGTAGCCAACGGATGAAGGTACGCCCTCATAGAGCACACCTGATGCCCCCTCCGCAATGAGGAACTAGGACAACCAGCCAGAGCCATCGTTTGAGATGTCGGCCATGTTACACAATGTGGGAGTCGTTAGTAACGGAGTGCCAGTTCGCAGTGGCCAGATTGTCACCCTGTCAACTGGGCGGCGACTACCCCTAAAACTGCCTCTTATCTACGAAATTCCTAGCTTGTTAGGATAAAGGGTGATCTCGACAGAAACTTCAGTGCAGTAGAGGCTCATGTCGAAGACCTCATATGTTACTCATCATTCACAGTGAGAGGAGTCTCACATACGTAGTTAGTACATACAAGTGGTAAACGTTGGGACAGCGATTAGAGGTTCATGAGATGGTACGAACTAGACTCCAAACTCTGTGTGTTTTGTGCAGCATTTGTAATTATTACAAACTATAATTTAACTGCTGTATAATATATTGAAGCTCTTTGGACTATATTGTTAGTTCTTCTGGTGCAGAATCTGCTCTGGCACGGAAGTCATGGGTTAACTGGTGGGCTACTCTTCTAAGGTGTTGGTCTACATGTGTTGTACTAATATCTGAGTTCTCATTGAGAGATGCAATGAGCACCTTCGCAGCCTACACGACTGCTTGAGACCTGCTCTATCCCTGGTTTCAGGGTAATGTGCATTCTCAGTGCCTAGAGATGTGCAATAGAGGACCTGAATCAAAATGTTACTTGTCAAACGTGGTGTGGCCAATCACTGACACTAGTTGTAATAGACTCAATTCCAAGTCCCGTCCATCAGGCACCTGACATCATGGTTTAGAATCTGTGGTTAAACTGGGCATAGCTGGATAAAACTGGTGAGCCCAAGAGTGCCTGGGCTCGAAGTGAGTAGGTGTGACCACCAATGGACTCGACCTTCTAAAAGTTACAGATTCGATCACGATGCCCATCGTACAGATACCGAATATGAGTGGTGTGCTACATGGTGCCCTATCCACATCGGCCTCTCTAGGTGCTGCTCTAGCAGCCTCTGCCCCTGGCAGTGGCAATACGCGCTCCTCATTTGAGGATCCGAACCCCAAGGAATGGGATTAATTTGGGTCCTGACCTTTCTGTGGTGGTGGAACTAGATAACTCGAATCCTTCCACACTGATGTTATCAGAGCAACAAATATGGGCACTCTACTGTATCACAGTCAGTTACAACAGTGCTGCTTTGTTATTGATGCAGCGCCATTCCGTAAGATGATACAACCGAATGTAAGTAAAGGTACTTTCTTACTGCAAGCAAACCTATTTCCTATCTTACGTGAGATGGCTGTATGACCCTCAGGGTCAAGAGAACAAGATGTCTATCTTCTCAGGTGCTGGTTGCTTGGAGGCGCTGGGATCCTGCATGGCTTTGAATATTGTCCTCCTGGAATCCATCAATTACGTTTTCGCATGACAGTTGTGGGGTTCCAACAACGCGAACAGCAATATCGCAGAACGATAAACGTCTGTCTAATTCCGACTCGAACCGTGTTCTCGCAAACGAGAGGATGATCTTATTCCTACCTGCTTTAGATTGATGTCCTGAAACATTACCATTTGCATATCCAGGGATGCAGTACCCTTCATGTACATTTCAAATATGCCGTGCGCCTTCTTCATAATGCTGCAGTTTTAATGACCAGTAGGGTATACGCAGATCAGCAGATGAGAGTGTTATACTGTGACGACGGTGTACCTTAGAAAAGCCGGCCAGTGTGGCCGAGCGGCTCTAGGCCCTTCAGTCTGGAGCCGCGCGACTGCTATGGTCGCAGGTTCGAATCCTGCCTCGGGCATGGGTGTGTGTGATGTCCTTAGGTTAGTTAGGTTTAAGTAGTTCTAAGTTCTAGGGGACTGATGGCCTCAGATGTTAAGTTCCATAGTGCAAGAGCCATTTGAACCATTTGAGCCTAAGAAAACACGATGTTTTTTGTTCTGTACTTCAGTCTTATGATGGATTTTAAAATCACATAAAGAAAATGGTGCCACAGGCCGCCATAATCAGTTTTTGCCATTTTCTACAGCTTTTGTTGTTTTTAGGTATGGGACTGTGTTTTGCACAGCATTTGTAAATATTTCTCCTTACATTCGTTAAGTGCTGCACAATATATTAAAGCTCTTTGGAATATATTGTTAATTCTGCAGGTACAGAATTTTATGGTGAGTAAATGGATCAAATGGCTCTGAGCACTATGGGACTTAACTTCTAAGGTCATCAGTCCCCTAGAACGTAGAACTACTTAAACCTCACTAACCTAAGGACATCACACACATCCATGCCCGAGGCAGGATTGGAACCTGCGACCGTAGCGGTCGCGCGGTTCCAGACTGTAGCGCCTAGAACCGCTCGGCCACCCAGGCCGGTATGGTGAGTAAAATGCTGTATATTTTTAGAGTTATTAATGTACCATATTGACAGTTAAGCCATACCTCGGCCATCGTGCATCGTCTTCCACCTCGAAACAGAAGGTCTTTTAACATGGTACATGCCATACTTGCAAATTAACTAATTTCTTTTTAGAAATCTTAAGAATTTTACCTGTCTTGAAAATGGAAGTTGGTTGCAGTTTCCCATAGCTTCTATTTCAAAATGTATTTCCTTTAACTTGTAACTCGTTTTGAGAATAATTCTGCTTAATCTGATTATTGGTGTGTGTCGGAGTAATAATGGAACAGGTAGACTGTTAAATACAACACTGAAAAGATTTTCTCGTTTGCAGCGCTTTTAAATTTCCAGCAAATATTTGTTCTTAGGTACTTAGTCCTGTTGTACCTTGCAACGTATTTTCACATTTGGACAAACCTTAATTTTCCGAAGTAATTTTTATAATTTCAGAAAAAAATGGAGCACGTACACACTGAATGTCATCTGTTAAAATGGAATAAGAAAATATATTAAAGTTCTATTATAGGGTTGGCTAGAGGCAAACGTCTGAAATGTGTTTCCAAGGTAGAACACTCTCTCCTATGTATTTAATTTTATGTGAGATGGCCGCGCGGGGTAGCCACGCGGTCTATGGCGTCTTGTCACGGTCCGTGCGGCTCCCCCCGTCGGAGGTTCGAGTCCTCCCTCGGGCATGGGCGTGTGTGTTGTCCTTAGCGTAAGTTAGGTTAAGTTAGATTAAGAAGTGGGTAGGCTCGGGGCCCGATGACCTCAGCAGTTTGGTCCCATAAGACCTTAGCACAAATTTCCAAATTTTATTTGATTTTATGCAATTTCTGTAAGCAAAAGGATGTAATAAAGTTAAAAATACTGACACCACCGAACGTAGAAGTAGATGACATCAGAAAAACAATAAAAAATGAAATAACACTTAATGAAGTATTTAAAAACATCAATAGGTGATTAGAGATAAGGCTCAGTACATATAAGACTCGGATCTCAAACTGAAACATTTCCGATCATCCAATATCCGTGAAAATGTATTGCATTATTTGCTGGAGAAGGAAGTCAGCTCGATTGTAAGTGAAGAACTCTACTTCGAGAAGTTACATCTGAGACAAATCACTTAATGCACTGCGTAATAGGCACCATTAATTTCTTTAATAAAGTCACATTTATCTTTTCTGAATTGGGAAAGTAATATTCAGTGTGTGTTCCAGGTTACTGGATCCCAGCCGCGGCTTTAGTTGCCCTCAGCTTCATCCCAGTAGAGGACCCAACGGCAGCTGTGATCTTGCTGACTGTCTCCGTTGGTTTTAATAGTATCAGCATCATGGGCTACCAGATGAACCTTATCGACATCGCACCAAACTTCTCTGGCCTGATGATGGGTGTTACTGGTAGTATCGGGACACTGATGTCCGTCGCTGCACCACTTTATGTGGGGGCTGTAGTCAAGGAGAACGTAAGTACAGAGGGATTCACGGTGTAAAATTCAGTTTCAGCTCCAATCAGTTTCTCCATTCACATATTTTTTAATCCTTTAATAGACAATATAGTTCACATCATCCTCTAGCTAGGCTCATTTGACATCTGCTTTCTTCTTCGTAGTGTGGTATCTTGTCACCAGATGGCAGTTATAAAGCAGGTTTCACGAGAACTGAAATTGGTGGATGCCACGTGCTTTTTTTCTGTTTTCTTTGTTTGATCGCGAACGAGGGATATCTTTCATGCTGTCTTTGTCAATTAACTTTTAAAAAACGTGTGATTTGTATGTAAGTAAAGAAATACACACATCGAAAAAAGTTTTGCATTACCCCAGTTCCGAGAATTAGTGAAGATAGACATTGACTCACGGGCACAGTCCCTTTGTGTGTTCAGAGATGTCACTAAACCCGCTCAAAGGTGCATGAGCAGCGCGTGTTGGACGGAGGAGGTCCGACAGCCGATCAGTTCCAGTCTTTCCACCAGGAAGGAGGTACACGGTTTGTGTTATCTGTAGTTCAACCATGCCTAGACTGTCAATACCGCGGTTCATTGCGTTCGGATTGTTACTTTGTGCCAGGAAGGGATCTCAACAAGTGAAGTGTCCAGGTGTGTCGGAGCAAACCAAAACGATGTCGTTCGAACATGGAGAGACGGGAACTGTCGATGACATGCCTCGCTCAAGCCGCCCAAGGGCTGCTACTGCAGTGGATGACCGCTACCTACAGTTTATGGCTCGGAGGAACCCTGACAGCAACGCCACCATGTTGAATAATGCTTTTCATGCAGCCACAGGACGTCGTGTTGCGACTCAAACTGTGCGCAATAGGCTGCATGATGCGCAACTTCACTCCTGACGTCCATGGCAAGATCCATCTTCGCAACCACGACACCATGCAGCGCGCTACAAATGGGCCCAACAACATGACGTATGGACCGCTCAGGATTGGCATCACGTTCTCTTCACCGATGAGTGTCACATATGCCTTGATCTAGACAATCGTCATAGACGAGTTTGGAGGCAACCCGGTCAGGCTGAACGCCTAGGCCACACTGTCCAGCGAGTGCAGCAAGGTGGAGGTTCCCTGCTGTTTTCGGGTGGAATTATTTGGGGCCGACGTGGCTGATGGTCATGGAAGGCGCCGTAAGGGCTGTACGATACGTGAATGCCATCCTCCAACCGATAGTGCAACCATTTTGGCAGCAGATTGGCGAGGCATTCGTCTTCATGGACGAAAATTTGCACCCATATCGTGCACATCATGTGAATGACTTCCTTCAGGGTAACGGTATCGTTCGAATAGAGTGGCCAGCATGTTCTCCAGACATGAACCCTATCGAATATGCCTGTGATAGATTGAAAAGGGCTGTTTATGGACGAAGTGACCCACCAACCACTCTGAGGGATCTACGTCGAATCGCCTTTGAGGAGTGGGACAATCTGGACCAAAAGTGCCTTGACGAACTTGTGGATAGTATGCCACGACGAATACAGGCATGCATCAATGCAAGATGACGTGCTGCTGGGTATTAGAGGTACCGGTGTGTATAGCAATCTGGACCACCACCTCTGAAAGTCTCGGTTTATGGTGGTAAGACATGCAATGTGTGGTTTTCATGAGCAATAAAAAGGGCAAAAATTATGTTTATGTTGATCTCTAATCCAATGTTCTGTACAGGTTCCGGAACTCTCGGAACCGAAGTGATGCAAAACCTTTTTTGATGTGCGTATTTTATGGAATGGTCGCACTCAACTGCTTACAGGCGACATCGTGCATTTTTCTATAAAAATAAAGAGAAACTTATACGACGTGTTAAAAAGGTGTCACATATTCCTACAGGTCAAAACTAGAAGAAAAGTTACCGTAAGGATATGCCTAGAAACCAATATCTGGTGAGAAATGTGCCATTTTACTCGTGACGAGTAATATTGTAGTATGAGGCAGGATTCATAGGAGAGGGCATAGGAAATCACCATAACTCGAGCAACTCGAGCAATCATGCAGGTGATCGCTTTAATATCAATTGATGTGCGCGAGTTGTTCGTGAGGGCACTGAGAGTTAATGCACTTTTCAGCTAACAGGCAATGGCGGCTCGTGAATATACACTCCTGGAAATTGAAATAAGAACACCGTGAATTCATTGTCCCAGGAAGGGGAAACTTTATTGACACATTCCTGGGGTCAGATACATCACATGATCACACTGACAGAACCACAGGCACATAGACACAGGCAACAGAGCATGCACAATGTCGGCACTAGTACAGTGTATATCCACCTTTCGCAGCAATGCAGGCTGCTATTCTCCCATGGAGACGATCGTAGAGATGCTGGATGTAGTCCTGTGGAACGGCTTGCCATGCCATTTCCACCTGGCGCCTCAGTTGGACCAGCGTTCGTGCTGGACGTGCAGACCGCGTGAGACGACGCTTCATCCAGTCCCAAACGTGCTCAATGGGGGACAGATCCGGAGATCTTGCTGGCCAGGGTAGTTGACTTACACCTTCTAGAGCACGTTGGGTGGCACGGGATACATGCGGACGTGCATTGTCCTGTTGTAACAGCAAGTTCCCTTGCCGGTCTAGGAATGGTAGAACGATGGGTTCGATGACGGTTTGGATGTACCGTGCACTATTCAGTGTCCCCTCGACGATCACCAGTGGTGTACGGCCAGTGTAGGAGATCGCTCCCCACACCATGATGCCGGGTGTTGGCCCTGTGTGCCTCGGTCGTATGCAGTCCTGATTGTGGCGCTCACCTGCACGGCGCCAAACACGCATACGACCATCATTGGCACCAAGGCAGAAGCGACTCTCATCGCTGAAGACGACACGTCTCCATTCGTCCCTCCATTCACGCCTGTCGCGACACCACTGGAGGCGGGCTGCACGATGTTGGGGCGTGAGCGGAAGACGGCCTAACGGTGTGCGGGACCGTAGCCCAGCTTCATGGAGACGGTTGCGAATGGTCCTCGCCGATACCCCAGGAGCAACAGTGTCCCTAATTTGCTGGGAAGTGGCGGTGCGGTCCCCTACGGCACTGCGTAGGATCCTACGGTCTTGGCGTGCATCCGTGCGTCGCTGCGGTCCGGTCCCAGGTCGACGGGCACGTGCACCTTCCGCCGACCACTGGCGACAACATCGATGTACTGTGGAGACCTCACGCCCCACGTGTTGAGCAATTCGGCGGTACGTCCACCCGGCCTCCCGCATGCCCACTATACGCCCTCGCTCAAAGTCCGTCAACTGCACATACGGTTCACGTCCACGCTGTCGCGGCATGCTACCAGTGTTAAAGACTGCGATGGAGCTCCGTATGCCACGGCAAACTGGCTGACACTGACGGCGGCGGTGCACAAATGCTGCGCAGCTAGCGCCATTCGACGGCCAACACCGCGGTTCCTGGTGTGTCCGCTGTGCCGTGCGTGTGATCATTGCTTGTACAGCCCTCTCGCAGTGTCCGGAGCAAGTATGGTGGGTCTGACACACCGGTGTCAATGTGTTCTTTTTTCCATTTCCAGGAGTGTACATTCCGTGTGTCCACAATTTCAGATAAATTTGAGAGTGTTAAATTAATAGCACCAGGTGTATAACAGTTATGCATATCAATACGCTTATGTAACTACAGCGACAGCCAATAATAATAATAATAATAATAATAACTGTAATAATAATAACAATAATAATAATATGCATAACTAATCTGCCAAAAGAAAGAATTTTTTGCGTATTGTCGTTGTGTTGTACGTACGTAAATACAGTTTAGGGCAAGATCTAAATAATGTGTAAGTTTCACAACTCTCCTTTTCGCATTTTTGCGTAAATGAGAGTCCCATGCTTTTCCATTTTTTGAACAAATGTACAAGATCCCTAAAAGGAGCATTAGTCCACGAATTTACTTTGCATGGGGGTTTAATTTAAATGAATATGATGCAATAATTTTAGTAACTGTGTGACCGGTTACGAAGTCTCGTAACCGGTTGGGCCTGACTAGTATTAGCACGCAATCTGACTGCATAAAATAAAAATAAAGAATGACAAGGAATTTCCATTAACACAATTGATTAATTAAGTTCCCTGCAACTATAAAAGCTACGAAACAACAAAGCACAAGTGTAACTGTTCTGTGTGTGGTAGTGTGACTCAACATACATGTATCTAGCTCGGTTCTTCCTCAATACGACGGGATATTTTAAACGCCATTTACAATGAACTAATTGAAAAACCAGAAATACTATAATTGCACATAGAAACCAGAATTACAAGTCTAATACATGAACACGAGCCAGATGCCTTGTTGACTGTACCTGTGACCAAGAGGCATTGTCATGAAATAAATCTGTAATACTTTTTTTTACCTCAAAATATATTGACGAAAAATACACTGTGATAATTGCAACATCTTCCATCTATACATTACATCAACGGAACAGCATCTACTCTCTCCCCCAACAGAACAACAACTGCACCCGACATCCTCTGAAGTACTACTGCACCAGTGGAGGTGGCGGAATAATAATCTTTGGCACAATCTCTGGCGCTGTGACTCAGTGTAGCCACCTTTCAACTTCCGAGCTGAAAAGCAGGTGTTCTTACATTACATTACATCCACACAACAACTTATGCCAATTGTACAGTTCTTTGTTAACTCTTCGCTTGTAGTCACGCTTATTTGATTTCGTCGCTCTTTCAATCAACGGATCTGGTCTCGGAGGCCGTGGTTCCTTTGCGGCTAACTTTTCATGGTAATTTACTTTTCTGTTCCCAGAGTAAACGTTTTACTCTGCAGCGGAGAGCGTGCTGATATGAAACTTCCTGGCAGATTAAAACTGTATGCCAGACCTAGACTCGAACGCGGGGCCTTTGTCTTTCGCGGGCAAGTGCTCCACCGAGTGAGCTACCAAAGCACGATTCGGGACCTCACAGTTTTACTTTTCTGTTAGTATTTAAGACTGATTCAACATAGTTTATGTTTACGCTGCGCACAAGCCGATCCCCACATAGAAAACAACCAGTTCCAAACACAAACTGCCGTTAATGGAAATGATTAAATTCGAGTAGTACCGCTTACCAACATGGTCACTTCCCTAGAATACAAATGAGGCGCTGAGATCCATAAGGACCTAAAGGACACAAAAACAGTTGTCGATCCCACATTTAAGAGAATATCAGAGACCTGTCTCACTAGAAAGCTTTTCGTAAATTTTCATATATACAGTGTGGGCCCACAACACAGATAAACCTGATTCACAAGATCAACAGATTCAAGAAGCATGCATAAATTCTACAATCTCAATATCGATTGTCATCTGCTTTTGACCCTTATGATTCTCGACGCCTCAAATCGGTTACTGCATGATAAAATTCAAAACATAATATACTATAACTCATTCAGACGCCCACAAAATAGGTTTTCTGTCAATATAACTAGAAAGTGTACAGACGTTCGATCTCATTTTACTGTACAGTGAGTGAACGGCGTATCTGAGGAATGTGCTGTCATCCAGCGGGATTTGTGCTGAGTCAGTGGCGATAAAAGTCTGCCACAGCGCGCTACCACCTGATGGCACTGATGTAAGCTTGCATCTGTGCACATCGTGAACCGGCACGTTGTTTATCGAATCCATATGTATGAGCCCCGTAAGGCAATTGCGTTACAGCAATTGCGCATGCAGGAAGCTCCTTAAAAAATGCGCAACTGAAGATGTGCTCTCGACCTGATGCCAAGTTTCAACTTTCATGGTGTCTAGAGGAGCAGTAGCAGCGTATATTTAAGTGCCATATCTTTCACATTTCAGCATATCAGCGTACTCTACACCTCCAGCCGCCTTGATCCGCCTCACCCCCTGGTTGCTCCTCTCCTCTCCCATCCCCACCCCTTGCCATGCCTTCACTGTTGTGTCCCCCCTACCCTCCATCTCTACACCCTTCATCTCCTTTCCCAAGGTGGCTTCCATCAACTCCCCCTCCTGGATGATGCCCTCTCTACCTCCATTTATCCCTCCTATCAACTCTGATCCTCATCCCCCCCCTTTCCTCCGTCCTTTTCGTGGGCTCCCTCTCCCCCCCCCCTTCCATCCACTTTTTTCCCCACCAACCCTCTCTCTGCCCCCCTTCTCTCCCCTGAGTCCTTTTGCATTTCCCTCCTCTGCCTTTTTCCATTCCCTCTCGCATCTGCCCTGCCCCCCCCCCCCCCCTTACGAGTCCTCTCCCTCCTTTGGTTCCCCCCTTTCGTTTTTCCTCTCCTCCCTCCTTTTTTCCCCCCCATCTGTCCAGGTCCCCCCCCCCCCCATCTGCTCTTGGCTATGGTGTGTCATCTTTGTGCTGACATTATAGTGCAATGTTTACAGTGAGTGTTCAGTGTTGTGTGTCTTTTCTGAAGTGTTGCGAACGGACATCATACTGTCGCTGGGTGTGATTTTTATATCTGTTGCAAACAGACACCAGACTGTCGCCATGCTTTTTAATTGTCTGTCTACTATGTTACCTGTCTGCTTCCTGTGTATTTTATTAGCATTGCCAACCCTTTGCTTTATGTTTTAACTTTCCACAATTTTCCGCCGTTTTACAATTTAAGTCACCGTTTTATCGCCTGATTTTATTGTTTCTTATCTTCTTCTTACGTTTTCAAAAGTCTGTAGGCTGCAGAGCAACGTAATAAGTTGCTGCAGCCCGCCCCCTTCGGGGGGGAATCGAAATTCAATAAAAGAAAAAAAAACATTTCAGCGTCTATGTTAAGTTTAACTGCATTTAAAAAATAACCAAAAAAACCGTGAGGTGTCGTAAGTTACGGTGTTCACGTGGTCTTGTGATCTTACACAGCAGCCGACACTGCTAACAGGTGCCGCACGTCAGCAATTTATGCGCGATATGGATTCCTCGAGTTACTGGAGTACGTTACGCTTGCACAAAGACGGGGCAACGCCACATTTGCTACAGATCGCGCGACAGTACCTCAGCGCAACGCTTTACGGGCGATGGATTGTCGAGGAGTTGCGGTAGCGTGGCCTCCCCGTTCACCCGGACCTGAATACGTAGGATATCTGGCTAAGGGGACATTCACAGTCATTAGTGTATGCCCAACGCATTAACAATATGCAGGCGTCACAGGAAACTGACCAGTGCGTGTGATGCAATTCAGTTGGAGCCAGTGTATTTAAAAGAGCATATGATCCACTGCGAAGAAGGGATGAAGGATGTGTCAGGTTGCGTGGTAACCACATGCAGTGCTGACTATGCTGTTTACTCGTACTTCTGTGTACCAGACATATGGGAATAAGAAGACAGATTGGTCCATATATGAACAGGTATTGGTTTCCGGACATGGCTGACAGGTATTTTTCTTCTGCTTTTGACCAATTCTAACTCCTGTCGTAATATGTGACATCTTAGAAAATTGCCCTTTGCAGGTACTTCATAAAATACAGGGCGGTTGTAAACAGTCTGAAAAGCTTGTCAGAGTGTTCCAGGGTAGACTGTGCTAAGAAATAAATAATAAAAAAATTCGATCCCTTCTGCCGTTTCCGATTTACTTAGCATTGAAGTTAGCCAATTCAGTCGTCGTGAGCGCAGATTCAAGCAGCCTGCCAGGGACAGTGTCGCCAAATGTCTTCTCCGTTTGGTTTCACCAAGCTTAAATTTATCACTTCCGAAAAAGGCACATTTTTGTTACTAACATCGTTTGAACTAGTGGCAACTAGTGGAATTTAATGACTTTTTTAAATCATTGAAGTCCGTGAGCTGCTACTTGTTCAAACGCTCATTACCAAAAAAAATTTGCCTTTTTCGGATCGAGTGTGTAAGCAAGTAACAACTCATGGAGCCATAGATGTCTATGCTTTTCTGCATTCTACAAACACGAACAAAAGAGAAGAGAATCGTAGAAACTTAACCTGTATGCTGTGTTAGTCATAAAATATCACTACAGTGTTTAACGCTACTTATAACTGTGCCGGCTAAATTTGATCGAGTAACTTAGAAAGAGGGCAGCTACTTCGAGGAAAGCTGCTGACTCCTCTGTTATACTAAGCAGCTGTTGTTTATCTGCTATTGGCACCTTCACATATACTTGATTACAGTGGTATTTGTCGTACACTATGAATAAGTATGGGCGGAGCATTACAATGCGCACTAGAGAATTTTTGTCGCTAGTATTCATGCCTCCAAATTCAGATGACTATGGCATGGTATAATGTTTTGCCCATAAGCGCTTTGGATATTTTGGATGCCATTACAACTCTAGTGCACAGAGATTCCTTTCAAATATACAGGTGTCATAGGTATCTTAATTAATTGGATTCGACTTCTGAAATGAACGTGAATTAAAACTTTTAAGAGATAAATGCAAGAGCATTTCGCCTTTTGATTTTTTATAGGGAAATGAAGGATAGCTATCGCTATTCATTTTGTTTTTTACTGCACTTAATAGAACTGTTATCTCTATTTAAATAAACTGTAACTCAGTGGCATTGCTAGTCCACTTCCTATGACGCCAGAGTGAAAGTGCCCCGAAAAATATCGAATGTGGAGCTATAACAAGCAGCAAAACTGTGATAAATCACGAACTGAAATATTTTTAGGGGTGAAATATTTCAGTTTTTATTTTTTGGTACCACGTGTTTATCTTCGTTCATCCTAAGGACGATTGAAATATTAATGGCTCATACTCAGTCTCCACGTCAGGTACTGTAATACATTAGTTTTCTGTTGTGAGTACTTAATAAATAAGCACAGTGGGTTAGACACCTTACAAAATTAGCAAATAGTGACTCAGATTGGGAGATATATGGGGGGGGGGGGGTTGGAAAACAAGTTTCAAATATTTTGAGTGGTGGTAGTACTCATCGGAACAAGAAAAATATGTCCAATAAACGTGGGCCCTGAGATACATACTTTCTGAGTTAAGTCCAATAAACATGGGTCCAGAAAGGCATACCTCCTGCGATAGACACCTGTTTACAGGAGGTGTTCAACGTGGCTTAAGGGACGACACAGCCTTTGAAGTATACCCTGATGTTGCTGAACCTGCTGGTCACGCACAGAAGATGCGACCCTGTAGTGTCGACAGATAGTTGATTGGCGGGGAGTAGACCAATTCTTTCAAGTGTCCCCATAACCAAACGTCTAGGTGATTGAGGTTTGAGAATAGAGCAAGACCAAGATGGGGGCCGCCCTCTCCCCCCCTTCCCCTCCCCCCCCCCCCCCCCCCCCGAACTATCCGCCACCAGTGGCCCTCAACTGATTGCATCCAATGTTGGCGCACATTGCGACGAAAGTACGTTTGTGTGCCATCATGCATGAACCATATTTGTATTAGTTTCTGCAGTGGTACAACCTCTGGTGTGGTAGGAAATACAGTAATGAGAAAGTTCAGATAATGCTACCTAGTTAAATTTTGTGGTTGCACATATGGCCCCATTAATCTATCGCCAAGTACACCTGTCCATACGTTGATTGAGAATCGGTGTTGATACCTTCTTCCCTGAAGGATTTGGGAGTTACATCTACCAATACATGCTGGCTATGGGAGTTGACAACACCATCTACTGTGAACCCTGCCTCACCAGTAAATAAAATCTTGGATGTGAGCAGCGGATCTGTGGCACACTGCTGTAATAGCATTCGACAGAACCGCCATCAGCCATAATGATCCTGTGGCCTTAGGGCCTGAATGCCCTGAAGATGATACGGATACAACAGTTGTTCACGATGTATCCCCCAGATAAGGGAGTGAGAAACACATCTTCTGCTGTTGCTGCTAATCGTCGCACACTGGTCCCAGGGGTTTCTTCCACCCAGGGTAGCACACACTCCACCGTGTCCGGCGTGCGGACTGTACACGGCCTTTCACTGTCCGTCTTCCGAAGTGGAAGGGTACCCAAGTTCCTCAGGTGCCGGAAAATCACCTTATCAGATGGCACTCAGCACTGTGGATATTTTTCAGCAGAGAGTGCATGGGCTCGCTGGCTACATCCATTGGTAAATGGTAGCAGAATATCATATCCATCATTTCACTTGTCGATTAGTAGGCTTCCATTGCTAACAAACGGTGGAAGAGAGAACATGTAAGAGTACTACACTTGCCGCACAGCTTTACAACAAACACTGCTACTTACCATGTAGCATAACTTTTCAGTCCCTGAATCTAGATACTCAAATATTGTAGAAACACTGGCTAGTGAGATATGTTTATAAATTTCTTTTGAACTGATGCACATTCCCAGTTTCGTGCTTCATGATAGCTGGGAGTGTGTTGAATATATATCACCAGTACATATATCTCGTTTCTCATTGCTAGACAAGGTGGTCATCACTCTAATTAAATACCTCGATTCAACAGTTCGTAGGAGTGGAATGATCACAGAAGTCAGGTGGCATACTTAGTAAGATACTGGGAAAGTGTAGTCAGCCTAGAAAGCATGTTGTTCAGAAAACACTCGTGTCAGCTATTCTAGAATATTATTCAAGCGTGTGTGACCCATACCAAATAGATCTAACAGCAGATGTTACAAACGTAATAGAGCAAGACTCAGAAGCAGATACTATTGTGTACACAACGACATGGACATAGGATCAGCAATAAGAGAGGATGTACAGAAGGCACTAAAAGGACTAGAAACTTGAAGAAAAAACTTCAGATGTCATTCAGAAATGGAGGAAAAATATTATCCAAAGGCAGTGTAACTTTACAGAATGAATCACTGCAAATTGTAGTGAAATATACGTTTAAATGCCTGGGAAATGTATTACAGACAACAGCAACATCTTTGGGTATGCACATTGATGAAAGAGCTATCAAAGCTTCAAACAATATTCCAAACATAACAAAACTTTCGACAACCACAGCGATGACACTATTCATAGTGACAGCCGCGCCAGTCATAATGTACGCAATAAAGATCACATGGGAAATACTTAAGATCGGCTATATGAAAACAATAGAAAAAGTGAAGTGGAAGTTCATGAAGAGGCTACTATGAGTGAGAAAAACAGCGCCATCCCAACTCAATATATGACATTATGAAAGGGACTTATTTCATAGAAGACATCAGATGACAAAATTGGCTGTCTCCCACAAGACAGTATCAGGACCTGTTTAACATAATGGACTGGAAGAAGAAAGAGGTAGAATTAGAGTTCTACAATACAATAGCCGTGGTATACGACAGCAGGACCAGAGACTGTAGGAATCAGGATTCGCAATACATGGAATTCATCATAAAATAAGTACCAACAACTATCTCCACAAACCAACTGAAGAGTGGTAAATTTGTGCCACAAGGACAAGGATATGTAAAGTACCAGATTGTAACATATGCAAAGGGGCCAAAAACTATAACAGAGCCTACAACCTATATACTAATGCTCAGCCTTATAGGAGCACGCAAGTTCATTGGGTACCTCATGTGATGGAAATAGTCCTGAGACAATGTATGTTTGGGCCAGAAGCATCACCAAAGACAGATAATCAAAGACACACTAAGGTAATAAGTAAATGCACACAAAAAGGTCAAGCAAATTTAATCAGCACAACAAGCTGTACAATTCAGCACACTGCATAAGTAGCGAAGTAATAAGAGTTCTTGCACACTGTTGATATAAAATTGATATGCTAATTAATTAAATTGAACAATTAATTACCCCTTCCCCTTAACCTATTGTTATGCCAGTTGATTTATGATCCCCTGGGGATACCTACTGTTATGCTAATTGATTTATGATCTCCTAGGGATAACCTGTCCAACTTAAAAACTCCTCCCCGTCCCCTGCCCTCTGGGAAAAGAGACAATTGTTTTGTCACCCGTGCCCAGTTCTATTCTGAGGGGAGATAAGACTGGCTCTAAGATGCTTAGTCTCTGTCGACACATCAACGTGATCACACATGCATTGTTCCGGTGGAAGTTTTTTGCTGATAGTTATATGATGTTATTAGTGTCCCATCTTCCTGTAGAACCATAGAGGGGATGCACTTGTAGCATAACATAAACATTTCTATTCTATGGTTTTAGTAGTTGCTCACTTATAAGCGGATTACTGCTGTCTGCTCCTAAGACAAACTGATACCTCCCCCAAGAAAAACACGTCTATCCACCCTGATGATCAGGTTGTTATTTGGTCCTACCAGCATTGCATTATTAGTGAAGTCTTCTACTTGCTATAGTGTGTGGAATGTGCTAGCTGAATTTATGTTTAAGGACTTTTGGATGATGTGAAGCGCTTGTTTTTTAGTATATCCACAGCAAAATTCAGTGTTATTGATTCAGTAATCATACAATCTTTGTATCAAGCAGAAGCTCATATCATAACTGTGAGATTACATTTATTAAGCTGGAGATTTAATTGGTTTTATTACTATATGCGCTATCTGTACTGTTGGGTCACAGTATTTTTTGTAAAAATGTAAGACTACACCCCTTGCATGTCTGTTGGTACAATATTTCGTTGAAGTAAGGATAAGCATCACACCTGGAGAATACACTATGGTAATACTTCATGCAGCGGACAACTGTTCATGTTTATTCAGTCACATTTTTTAAATAAATTAGTTGACAGTGCAGCAGTTGAGCTGCTTAGAAAAGCAACGCTGTAGGCAGACTGCGAAAATTACAGCCTGATACGAAAATATTTACCGAGAGACAACGAGCGGCAGAAGTTCTGTCTTTTGTTTTTTCGATAAATAATGGCCAAAATTTTTCCGTCAGTTTTGTGTACCTTTAAATGCATGGAGTGATGTCTTCGAATGTAGACTAAATCTACATTTACATCTATATGCTTACTTCCCAACCATCGTATGATGTGTGGCGGAAGGCACTGTGTACCACTACTAGTCATTTCCTTGCCTGTTACATCCTCAAACAGAGTGAGGGAAAAAGACTACCTATATGACTCCGTACTGACGCTAATTTCTAATATCATCTCTTCGTGGTCCTTATGCGAAATATACGTAAGGGCAGTTGAAACTGCTTGCAGTCAGCTTCAAATGTCGGTTCCCTAAATTTTCTCAAGACAATTCCTTGAGAAGAACATCGCCCTCCTTCCCAGGATTCCCATTTGAGCTATCCAGCGAGTGTAATCCGGCTGTAGGAAAAAAATACTTACCATGCAAAGGCACTCTCACGTTCAGTTTCATTAATTAGTCAGTCATTCTAGTGGAAGTGAGGGCAAGACTACCACAGACACGTTTCGCAAGCTGGAGTAGTAATCCGGCGTTTTCTCGTTGTGGCAATATCTTTTAATGAAATTATAATCTCGCATCAACTCAGGGAGAGAAGACCATCATAATAAAACGAGCTATATTTCCGAATTTATGAAGTGATACGTAGTATAAACCTGATATTTACAACTCGTCTGAGCTTCTGCCGAAAGACACTTCATAGGTGACGAGGCATCTGGCTACTTTAAGGGGGGTAGGACGTTAAACGGGCCGTCTTGGAGCAGGAGAGACACCACAGGACTTTTTAATTCCCACTGTCTATACTTTCACGAATACATTCATGAAACTTTGTCAGCATGACCAGGAAGGATTCAGGATTCACACTCATAGCAGTGGAAGTTGAAAAACATAACAAAATTAATTTTGTTTTACATGTGGAAGTTCATCATTTTTTCACTTACTATTTTCTGCGTTTATTGCTGTAGGTACACGTTTCTTCATAAGTAAGGGAGATTCTTCGATGAATTTTGCACAGCATACAAACCATACTTACAGATGTATGAAACTCTAGAAATTATTTAATTTATGAAAAAATGAAGGTGCTGTTACATTTTAAACTTCATGTTTAGAAAAAACTCAAATTTTATAGTTAATTATCTCAATTTTTACCACAGTTTTCAATAAATTTGGAAAATTCTAGAGTTTCATACACCTGTAAGTATGGTTTGTATGCTGTGCAAAATTCATCGAAGAATCTCCCTTACTTATGAAGAAAAGTGTACCCATAGCAACAAATGCAGCCCATGGTAAGTGAAAAAAGTTCACATTTCAAACGTAAAAAAATAATATTTTCTTATATTTTTGAACTTCCACTGCTATGAGTGTAAATCCTGAATCCTTTCTGGTCATTTTGACAAAGTTTTATGAATTTATTCTTAGAAGTTACACAGTGGAAATTAAAATGTCCTCTGGTGCCTCTCCTGCTCCAAGTCGTCCCGTTTGACGTCCTACCCCCCTTAAGAGAATTTGAAAGTGAGGAGGCATCCTGTGGCAGATGTAGAGCATGCTCCTAGCATTCAATCATGAGCCAAAAATGAGTTTAATATTCTTGTGCTATGGTGCAGTACGTATGAGACATTAAACTGACAAGAACAGATTTCTTTTATCTGATGAGAGAATACTTAGATGAAATATAGCCTATGCTATATTGTTCTGCAGGATTTTCACAACAAGCAACCATACTTTAGCGATGTGGAAATTCATGTATTTCTATGTCTTCGAAAATAACTCCCATGAAAGGAAGGAATCTACATTTTGCGCGAGAAATTCCAGACTTATGGACAATAACATCCGTGTCTCAGGTAAAGTACGAGTAAAAGGAATTTTTTAACTATGGTGTGTGTTGTCAGGACGGAATTGCAGTTAGTACATACAAGCCGCACCTGTTTGTCCTTTTACTGTGCTGCTGTTAGCGGCAGCGGCAGTTAATGAGCCTTGGCTGACAGGAACCCACAGTTTAGCCTGTGACGACCCGTTAGTTACAAAAATAACCCGAGCTGTCGCCAGTTGCCTGCAGCTGCGGGAACTTCCGGCAGCAGCGTCCTCTGGATAGGTAATAGCGTAGTAACCAGTATGCTGGTTGAGCGGCGAAAAAATGGATATATGTGTTGTGTGAGAAGGTTCAATATGACGGGTGCTTGCGCTGGACGATTATTCCCCCCTCCGTGTAAATTGATCGGTTCAATCTTTGGCGGTCAAGAGGACAGTCTGTACAGACTCTGAGCGTCTGGTACGTCTCGAGATGTACACGCAACAGCTGGTGTACCCACTGTGTGCGGGCATCTCCTCACCAGCGCTTCAGGAGCTATCTAGTAGTCAGCGGATGGCGCATTTCTTAGTGTAGTAAGCAATCTATTTGACTCCTGTAAATTGTTAAATAATTAATTTGGTCGTGTAGTGCAATGGGACTATTTAGCACCATTTTTAATATCACAATTGTGCCAGTTGTCCCTTTGACCCCACATTCGCAATAGGAGCACAGTATTCTGATGAGGGATGAAGACCTCTGTCTGCATTTTTGGACATGTTGGTTCATGCATGTTTTCACACAAACAGGAATTAACCACTTAAGAGAGACAGACAAAGAAAGAGAATCTGGAATTTCTTGACCAAAGGAATGCTGCCACCTGATGCTTCGTTTGGGAACCGCAAGAACAAATTGGGGTCCCTTGGGCAGTTAGGCACGTCTTTTGGTCTGCAGAGTTGAGGTGCAGACGTTACAACTGGAAGTAGCTACAGGAGAGAGCAGAGGTGGCTCTCCGGGTATCGAATATCAAAGAACGCTGACTTCTGGTCCACAGTTGGTGGTGTTTAGTATCGAAAACAGCATCCGTCGGCGATTACAATTATTAAATTAGAGGGTAAGCGCGAGTGGGTGGTGCAGACGTGAGCCATGTCTTTAAAAAACTGATTAAGGAGAGACGGACAGCTATTTTATCCCCAATTCTGCCAATGCAATTTCACCCTTTGAATAGGTAAACTTTTCAGTAGGACTAAGTGTTAAAACAGTTGAATTTTTACTGAATGTGTGTAACATATATGCTTGTATTTACAAGTAAAATTAACAAAATAGTTCTTATGGATTTGAAGACTTTTTTTCTCTCACTAACAAAATTTCACTTTTCATAATACATTAACTATTACAGAACAGTTTCTGGTGGATTGGTGATTCTCAATTTACTTGCAACACGTTACTACCACGCTGAGTACAAATTGACCACATTTCATTTTTCTAGCCCACTTAGTTGAGAAAATGATGGGACCCGAAAGTGGAAAAAAGTAGTTTTGAGAAAAATCAATTTAAAGTTTAGTATTGCAATTTTAGTTTAGTTATTGAGAAGACTTACACTACCGGCCATTAAAATTGCTACACCAAGAAGAAATGCAGATGATAAACGGATATTCATTGGACGAATATTTCATGCTAACACTGACATGTGATTACATTTTCACGCAGTTTGGATGCATAGATCCTGAGAAATCAGTATCCAGAACAACCACATCTGGCCGTAATAACGGCCTTGATACGCCTGGGCACGTCAGCACGTTGTAGATGTCGCCAACGGCGCCAACCTTGTGTGAATGCTCTGAAAAGCTAATCATTTGCATATCACAGCATCTTCTTCCTGTCGGTTAAATTTCGCGTCTATAGCACGTCATCTTCGTGGTGTAGAAATTTTAATGGCCAGTAGTTATAGAATTTTGGAACACGCATTATGTTCGAGTATAATGACTTTGCTGGAAACTAGAAATCTACTCTGTAGGAATCAGCATGGGTTTCGAAAAAGACGATCGTGTGAAACCCAGCTCGCGCTAATCGTCCGCGAGACTCAGAGGGCCATAGACACGGGTTCCCAGGTAGTTGCCGTGTTTCTTTACTTCCGCAAGGCGTTTGATACAGTTCCCCACAGTCGTTTAATAAACAAAGTTAGAGTATATGCACTATCAGACCAATTGTGTGATTTGATTGAAGAGTTCCTATAAAAGAACGCAGCATGTCATTCTCAATGGAGAGAAGTCTTCCGAAGTAAGAGTGATTTCAGGTGTGCCGCAGGGGAGTGTCGTAGGACCATTGCTATTCACAATACACATAAATGACCTTGTGGATGACATCGGAAGTTCACTGAGGCTTTTTGCAGATGATGCTGTGGTATATTGAGAGGTTGTAACAATGGAAAATTGTACTGAAATGCAGGAGGATCTGCAGCGAATTGACGCAAGGTGCAGGGAATGGCAATTGAATCTCAATGTAGACAAGTGTAATGTGCTGCGAATACATGGAAAGAAAGATCCCATATCATTTAGCTACAATATAACAGATCAGCAACTGGAAGCAATTAATTCCATAAATTATCTGGGAGTACGCATTAGGAGTGATTTAAAATGGAATGATCATATAAAGTTGATCGTCGGTAAAGCAGATGCCAGACTGAGATTCATTGGAAGAATCCTAAGGAAATGCAATCGGAAAACAAAGGAAGTAGGTTACAGTACGCTTGTTCGTCCACTGCTTGAATACTGCTCAGCAGTGTAGGATCCGTACCAGATAGGGTTGACAGAAGAGATAGAGAAGATCGAACGGAGAGCAGCGCTCTTTGTTACAGGATCATTTAGTAATCGCGAAAGCGTTACGGAGATGATAGATAAACTCCAGTGGGAGACTCTGTAGGAGAGACGCTCAGTAGCTCGGTACGGGCTTTTGTTGAAGTTTCGAGAACATACCTTCACCGAGGAGTCAAGCAGTATATTGCTCCCTCCTACGTATATCTCGCGAAGAGACCATGAGGATAAAATCAGAGAGATTAGAGCCCACACAGAGGCATACCGACAATCCTTCTTTCCACGAACAATACGAGACCAGAAGAGAAGGGAGAACCCATAGAGGTGCTCAAGGTGCCCTCCGCCACACACCGTCAGGTGGCTTGCGGAGTATGGATGTAGATGTAGATGTAGTGTACTTACTATTAATATTTTCCTGCACCTAACTGAGCATCATCTGAAGCCAAGGATTTTGCAATATTTCCACTATATTTTATGCCCAGTACTTCCAAAAGATCCAGTTTCCTTGTTGCACAATCACTGAAGTGTAAAATAGCATCATAAACACCAAATTTGAGAGTCGTAATCTGAATAAGTACAGTTTTCGGTAACTGGCTCGAAATGGCAGAATTCACACATTTGTCTAAATTTTGCGTTTGACCATGAAGACATTTCGTCAACATAGTATCTTTATAAAGATCTCTAAATGTAGGATTTATTTCATTCATTACTGCTGCAGGTAAAAAAGGTTTGTGGTCATATTTTGTAGTTCTCCTGTACTTGGACCAAGTATCAGGATCGTTCAGGCAAAGACAGTGCTGAGGATTTTCATTCGTGAAAAGCTTACGGAAGAGACAGTCCATAAAGCCTTTTTCATGTTTTCTAAACTCCCAACAATTCTAATGGCCAAGCCATAATTGTTCTGTAATCTATCTATTTCAACATTTGTTGGGCAGCCTTTATCACCTATCTTCTTACCATCTTCCAGTACTATTTTTGAGTTTTCTTTTAATAATTTTCTCAATCTGGATCCCATACTCTTCTGGTCATGCCCAATGTATTATAATTCAGAAAGTGTAACGTTTGGACCATGGGTTTTTCTCTACCTATGCGGTCATAAGCTGTGCTATTGCATTCCTGTAAATACTGTGTGTATCTGACACCACTGTTTGCCATTGAACGATTAAAAATCCTGAGAATTACTGCTACATCTATCCCACCAATTGAACTAGTATAGTTTATCTGACAGTTATGTTCATCTTCTTTCTCATTTTCACTGCCACACGTCTTACAGTACTCGCTTAAAACCTCTGCACCAATTACTGTGCTTGTATCAAATAACGTAAGTGTCATGTCACACTTTAGTGAAGTGAGGCCACGTTTGTGCCAGCTGCCATCAAAACATGCACAAATATCACCACTTTCACTGTCATTACTTTCCTTAAGTGCTTCTTCATCTGTTTCCATCACTGAAATGTTAGAAACTTCAGCAACAACAGTTCCAGTAACTTTATTGTAAGTCATAAATTTTGCATTTGAATTTGAAATGTCAAGTGATGTACACACAAGTTTACCAGCCTCCGTCCCTTTACCAACAGATCTGAGACCATAAACTAACCTTACAACTTATTACTTGTCATTTCTGATGTCATTGCTGTAGAAACTGCACCATATTTTGTATAATTTTGGGTCAGGTTTGATGCAATTCCTTTGTGAAGACACTGATTCTCTCCCGAGGATACGTCACCACGAGATATTCTGCACACAAATTTTTGAAAATGAGATCACACAGCGTGCTAAGGTTCCCACAATATTTCGAAAAGAGCGTTCATCTCCACAAGTTGACTGGGAGGAAACTCCTTGAAGAGACTGCAGTTTCTTTCTTGACGTACTAATAGTCTTTATGTCTAACATTCTTGTGTTGCCGGCCATTGTGGTCGAGCGGCTATAGGCGCTTCAGTCCGGAACCGCGCTGCTGCTACGATCGCAGGTTCGAATCCTGCCTCGGATATGGGTGGCTGTGATGTCCTCAGGTCAGTTAGGTTTTACTAGTTCTCAGTCTAGGGGACTGATGACCTCAGATGTTAAGTTCCAAAGCCAATTGAACCATTCTTGTGTGCTTTGACCCACTAACCTCATTTACCTTTACGTATTTATTTCCTCTCAATTTTAATTTAGGTCATTTCTGATGTCATTGCTGTAGAAACTGCACCATATTTTGTATAATTTTAGGTCAGGTTTGATGCAATTCCTTTGTGAAGACACTGATTCTCTCCCGAGGATACGTCACCACGAGATATTCTGCACACAAATTTTTGAAAATGAGATCACACAGCGTGCTAAGGTTCCCACAATATTTCGAAAAGAGCGTTCATCTCCACAAGTTGACTGGGAGGAAACTCCTTGAAGAGACTGCAGTTTCTTTCTTGACGTACTAATAGTCTTTATGTCTAACATTCTTGTGTTGCCGGCCATTGTGGTCGAGCGGCTATAGGCGCTTCAGTCCGGAACCGCGCTGCTGCTACGATCGCAGGTTCGAATCCTGCCTCGGATATGGGTGGCTGTGATGTCCTCAGGTCAGTTAGGTTTTACTAGTTCTCAGTCTAGGGGACTGATGACCTCAGATGTTAAGTTCCAAAGCCAATTGAACCATTCTTGTGTGCTTTGACCCACTAACCTCATTTACCTTTACGTATTTATTTCCTCTCAATTTTAATTTAGGTGAGAATTTCTGTATTTGCGGCATTTTTATGAAAACATGCGTAACCAGAGACAATATGCATCAGCACTTACTTCACGCACAACAAACTTCACTAAGTACAACCAATAGCGCTCGAAAACAATAAAAATCACGGTGGCAACGATGATATAGTGGATACTGGGTATGATAACATGACACTATAAAACAATAGAAGCAGGAAATAATCTACAAAGAATAAAATAAACCTGTGCATTATCTCTGCATGGGGCAAAAAAGAAGGTGTGGCATTTACATTCCAGATGGCACAGAGCATCAGGAAAACCGTCATAGTTCACGAAAAAGTCGTCGTAATTACATGAAACAAAACTATTTTATGCAGGAAACAGCGGACATTTTAAGTATGCAAAAATCTAAAAATCTATTTTTTGACCCCATTTGGCTTAGTCTCCCCTTAAATAAAGAACATGCAAATTGAATGAAACAATATTTTATTGACAGTGATTTGAATTTCGTGTCATGAGATATTTCCTCTCAGCACAGACTGAGTCTTTTTGCTGCCATTTTCCAGATGAGGGGTGGGGAGAGGGAACTTGAGGAGGGAGGGGAGGGGATGGGGGATTTTCCAATAGCATGAAATGGGAATCAGAACTAAACTGTGGAGGGATAACAAAAAAGTGTCTCTTTCCCAGAGGAGTGGGGGAGTAGGAGGGGGAGATATGGGGGGGTTTCTCAGAGGGACATATTTTCCCCAGGAGGTCATAAATAAAGGTATATATAGGGAATCATCAATCAGTTTACATAACAATAGGGTAAGGTGAGAGGGTTGGGGTAATTAATTGCTCGATTAAATTAATTATCATCTCAATTTGATATCAAAAGTGTGCCAGAACTCTCTGTAACTCACTACTTGCATAACTACTACAGCTGCATTTCTGCATAAATCAGTGAGAAGCCAGTTTCATTTACTTTGGCTGTGACTTCTGAGGTGGTTAGTCAAAGTATAACATGTAAACTACTGACTAGAGACCTTTATCGTCAACTTGTGAGAACGTTTGTTCCATTATCTTTGAGCTTTTTTCAATTTTTTCAAACAGACCATTCAAGAGTGGAGAATTGTATTCCTCACAGCAGCTGCGGTCTTCTTTGTGGGCAATCTGATTTTCGTTATTTTCGGTGATGGCGAAGTTCAACCTTGGAACGACCCTAACTATTCGAGAGGAAAGAAAACAGGTGAGTTCCTTGAATACTTTAGATCTACTATTAGTGCTACTAGAAGTTCTCTCGAAGTTATTAGTATATTGTCATACGCACTTAATATTTATCATCAGTTAGCCAAATAATTATGTTAGGTAAAATGTACCTGTAAAGTGAGTTTACTCGGGCATGTTTACGTGCGCCTATTCCCTTCAACTTGCGCCAGTAACCGTTCACATAGGTGTGAAAAATTTGATTCCAATCACGTCTACTTTACTTTTGCAACATGGCGCCAACGGAATTAATACTCTCAGAGCATTTGAGTCGTGGCTTTCGTTTCAGTTCAGAAGATTACAGAACGCTTGAATAGGGAAATGAGAACACGAAATCGTCCGTTTCTTTTGGCAATTCTCGAGGTTTAGCGTGCCGGTTGGAACATATTTCGAATCTGTATATCAGAGTACCCTACTGCACAAACACAGAGCGAAGATGGATAAACTCTGCTGATATGCTCTCTGGATCTGAGATGTCTAGCCCTATGACTGAGAGTCCGTAATACACCACTGCGTTGGGATGGGTGATGGCAGATCCTATCTTGCAGATGTAGATCAGTGTGGTTTGGTTTACGGAACACACTGTGACTCACGAAACCGTCACTTTTTCTGCGAACCAAGATGTCTAAAAACGGCAGGTCTCCATTTTTCTACAAAGCCACGTTGAAGCAAATGCTTGGATGGACCACTTGCGAATGGTGAGATCTCTGCGTTTAAATTTGTGTTGTCGGGAAATACATGACATGCAATTTTAAACTGTTAGACCATATTGTTAACTCGCAAGTAACAAATTAAATATCTTTCTTCTTTTCCAGAAACTATAGAAAAGGTTGCAGTTTGAGCCACTGTGACGCCAGTAGCCACATGGAATATAGTGAGAGAAACAAAGGTTTCTTCACGATAAAACTTTGCACATAAAGAAGACACAGGGAAGGAAAACTCTGCAAAACATTCACTTTTTCTGCAGCTTGAGTAACATACCAACGTCGCTTGGAAGAAACATTTTATTTTATTCGATACCAAATGTATACATGCAAATTAAAAATGCAGTATCCACATCGTAACATACAAGAACTGCTACTCCTACAACAGAAGGCTGAGAGTTATGATACTAGAGAAGTGGCAGTGAAACTGTAACTTAATCTAACTTAACATGAAGTATTATCTGACATTCTTGAGAATTACCTGTAGAATTTTGGTGAATAAGGATGTGATTCCATCGAGACCAAGAAATCTGAGAAATCCATAATTATATCAGTGTAAGTGTGAGACGCGGGTATTGTTTTCGTATGGCTTGTTTCTGCTTCAGTTTTGAGAAGCGCATCTCCAGAATCTGTGATAAGAGTTTACTGCCTAATAGACCAACCTAAGTTTTTCTGTGATTTAAAAATTAATAAACCTCTCCTCAGCAGAAACGCCTTTATATTCAATGCCTCTTTCGTACACAATTTTGTTCTTAAGAGGTTCCACAATAATATTAAGTAAAAACATTTGAATATGACCGTAGACACTTAAATATATTTGATTCTACATCTTAAACAGCATTATGGTAGCGTGTCCGTAATGCACATCTCTTTCTTTTGCATTCGTTCAGACACGGATTCATTCGTTCATTCATTCGTTGTATTCCATAGGTCGCATCATCAAGGAGAGTCATTATGAATGTGGAAAGTGTGTACATAACAGAGTAATTGTCTCCAAATCCAATTTTGTGGATTGTATTAAAAATTAACTATCATTTAACTCCTGTGTTTCGTAGACCTTTACATGGACTGTAAATACAGATTATAAACTCAACAGAAAATGAATTACTCTGAAAGAAACAGAGTTGCTTTCCAATTACGCTAAGGACATGCTTTTTTAATATTTACTTAAGATTTGCATTGATCGTAATAGTCTTTCGCAGTCCATACGAGCTGATATCTATTTGCGATGATGAATGATATTTAAATATTTACGGCTCAAGTTCTAAGACGTAACTGAGCCAACAGTTTCACTAACGATGCTTTTCGTGATAAATTTAACGTTGATTATTTTTTAACTGTGGCCTTTTACTGTCGCTTTTTACTGTCGCCTTCTAATAGTCTCTTGATGCTGTGGACCTGCTAGGCAGTGGCACTAATTGTACTGTGTGACTGTAACAGAGCTCTCATCAACGCCAAGTAGCTATGAAATCACATAACCACTATTAATAAACTCTTCTGAAGTTTGCTTCTCTCAGAAAACAATTAAAATAGCGAGGGCGGAGATCGTTATTCGACAACGTTTACGTAGACAAGCTCGTGACAGAAGCTGTTACAATGTTATCACAGAAGGAAGTGACAGATTACAAAACATTCTTCGTTTGTTTCGGGATGTAACTATAGCCGCCAGACCCTTTTGTTCTGTGAATTCCGCGACACCTCCAAGCCACGACGCCGAAGTATAAACGACCCTTCCCTCCAAAGTGAAGACAATTCATCGCTCCATCCTTGTTGGATGTTCTGCGCTCACATTTCCCTCCGCACATCTGTGTACAGATAAAAAAGAAGACGCGCACAGTAGGAAGTTCTATACATGCGGTACTTATCTAAATAAGTTTTTTCATAGACTTTCTTTCATTACTTTGACGGGAAAAAGTGTAACATGTGGTTACATGATGTCAACCTGTTCCACTATGGATCCCGTTACTAAGATGAAACATGTATAAAATAACATAATATTCTCATTACATTCATAGTATTACCTAGAATGTTTGGTAAATTATTATCATTACTCCGATTAATGTCTCTTGACAGTGAATTCAGTTTAATTTGCCGACACAACAGGTCATGTACGATCATACCTATTTAGATGGTCATTTTCAATTAATAATCGCATTATTGCCAAGAGCAAGTATCATAGTTGACATTCCCAGTTTTGAACAAGTGTTTATCATATTCAGCTTAAATGTAAAAGGATATCACATCCTTTTAATACCTTGGTTCTTTCTTAATATAAGATGTTCAATTTAATAGCGAACATGTATTTAAACACGAAATTAGAGTGTAATGAACGACTTTTTCATTGTGTATTTTACTGTATTACCAGCTGGCTACATTGCTCGTACATCATTATACTGTTACCTGTTGTGCGAAGCACTTGCAATGATTCCTCAGCCTCAACGACTACCTTTTTCCTAGTCAATGTCTATCTCTTGGGATTAGCTTGTAACAACGTAACTTTCTCAACTTTATTGAGATGTGAAAGTTTCTATCTTTATTTGGCATAAGGAGTTACATAGTAACATTTTAGTCTACTCTCCTTTGGACTGTTTCAAATTTCAGATCTGTATTCTATCCAACGTGTACAGAAACGAAGATTCAAAGAATGAATGTCATACCGCTAAGTCTATTTACTCGTAACTATTTCGGAGATAACTTCATTACTGTGACTCCTAGTCATTTGACAGCTTTGTACCTATGTACTAGTCGCACTTATAACTTATTTTTTATGCATACACTGTGTACATACATTGTTGTATTTTCGATGTAAATGTTCCTTCATTTTCCCTTCCAAACAAAGATAGTTCCGCTTATTCCTTCCATGGATCAGCTGGCCACTGAATACACAATCCCTTCTGTGAGTTTGCCTTTCTTTCAACTCTCCTGTAGCTACATCAAATACCGACACACCTCATTTAATAATATTAAACTTATGCAAAGTCTCTGACCTTCCCTCTGATACCTGTCAACGCACTCTAATGAATTTACCCGGGAAAATAAAACCAGTTTCCTGCTTCCTACTTTTATATTCGTTTTTTTTTATAATTTTCGTAAGGCCATTGCTCACACATTTGTATAGATTATCGAAGTATTTAATACCAAGCCCTATTTTACAGGCGCTGATCTTTGAAGGCAGTTCGCCAAGAACCTATTCAATATTACAAAGTCTTTTTTTTTAATGAACGCGTTTATCTACAACTTACTTTAAAAACTATGGACAAGTGCAGAGTGTTTACGTAATTTTCGTTACTTTTTCTTTCATTTATATTTACAAATACTCACTACATATATTAAAACACAGAATCCTAAATTCTAGGGGACTGATGCCCTCCAATGTTAAAAGTCTTATAGTGCACAGAGCCATTTGAACCATTTTCTCTAATGCTTGATTCATTACAGGATGTTTGGAAACTTCAGCGGATAACGACTATTTTCACTGTTTTCTTTATGTCGATTCTGTCCCTGAGTGAAATCTCCCCTTTCTTTATTTATTGTATCTAGGTATTCTATAAAAGTTAAGAGATCTTTTACATTAGACCATCCTCTCTACCAAATTTCTCTCTCTGCAGGGTAAGGTAATACCTGGGCCTGTACTTAATGTTTCCTGTAATGGGTTGTTCAAATATTTAGATCTTGTCAAATGCCACTATAGCTACCCCATGAACTGTCATAGTCCTTAGAAACTACTAAATCAAAACTTACTTTTTCTTGTGCCTCGATGACCAATATTTTCATTTAAATTTCTACTGGAAATCATCGCAATTTTTTCTGAATGAGTGGTTCTCCATTGTGCTTGCTTGAAGATCGAGAGAATACTTTTAAGAAACATATCTAATGTACCTCAGCATATGGTTAAAATTTCGAAAGCTGTTTTGGCCAGTTCTTTCCATTTTTCATCTGCGATTGTTCTATCAGATGAGTTGATAACCCATCTGATAATACTGTGGTATTATTTCTAAATTCCGGCGGTATATTTTGTAGTGCTTCCAATAATTTATGAAATTTATTACGATGTTCAACAGCGTCGTCCACACAATTAGGTGTAGCGCTGACGGAATCTACTTTTTTCATCTTTTGTTCTACTAATGCCTGCAAACGCATCTCCAAATTTGTCACACTTTTCGGATCACTAGTTATTTCAACAAGTTCCCTATTTTGTTCTAAGGCTTCTACTCGATTTCACGTCTCTGAGATTTGAGTTTAGGTTAGTAACTCCGGCGTGCTTCGTTCCTCTACGATCGTTTTGTTTTACCGTTTCTGCAACCTCCTTCCTGATTACTAAACCGCATTGTTTTCACATTTCAGTCTGCAAATCTTCAGGTAATCTAATTGAGGTCTCTTCTATATTTACACTAACTATTTGAAGAACCTATTTTCGTAGCTATCGTGTCTAATTGTTTTAATTCCTGCCACTGAGCTCCTGTGCCATTTTGTAATTCCTCCATTTGCGCTTATAAGCTCTTTTGTAATTCGTCTATTTGGGCTTCAAAGACATTACTTATGTCATTTTACAGACATACAATGTGGACAAACTAGACATAAACCTAAAAATCCCTTCGATGATAAGATTATGTTCTAACGCAGCCATACAACAAGTGACACACGCTTCTATCAACTTCCGCATGGGGAACTACTAACAGTAGAATTTTGGAGTTTCGGTAGCTGCTCCGGGCTGCTGATACGTCGTATGGGTGCAGCGATGTCTCGATGAGCCGCTATGTAGACGTTGCCGTAATAAGTTGAACAGTCGCTGTCCGAGGCGAAGCTGCGCTGCCCTCGCTTTAGTCGACTGCCGCTGTCATCGGAAGTTTCAGCTGCACTAGTAGGCTCGGAATCAGCACGCCGAAATCTTCCGTCTCGTCAACGAAATATGTCTTCACTCACGTGTCAACACGTAAATATTGCTTGTTGTTGACTTGATGGTTGTCAACTAATCTCGTTTATCTCTTATGACGCTGCAATTCACGTTTATTTCGTTCGCACGAAATCAAAAACATTACTTCTTCTTAAGTATTGTAAGTAAATTGGGTGGTGCCTATGAACTCGATATTTGGCACCCTCCATCAAATCAGCCAACCTACATTGGGCGACACTACAGTGTCTGCTCGCTTCTACATTGTTTTTTAAAAATTCTGTTTATTAACGCTAAAGCTCTCTTACTTCACTGCCTCTTATTAACGTCCTGAACCTTGGGCGCCAAAATAAAGGGTTTTCGTCTCAAGTTACGGGCTGTAACTGAGCCAAAAACTTCATTAACGATTTGTACTGTGATGCTTTTGTGATCACTTCTACCTTCATTATTTACTTACAGTCGCCTTCAAGTAGTTTCTTGATGCTGTTGACATGATATTTAGTGCCAATAATTGTATTTTGTTTCTTCTTCTACATCTGCAGAAGTTCAAGGGCTGTAAGAGTTCTCACATCTACGCCAACTAGCTGCAAAATCACGTAACCACTCTTAATCAAACTCTTCTACAATTTGCTTCTCTCACAAAACAATTGCAACGTCGAGGGAACAGATCGTTATTCGACTACATTTACGTTGCCAAGCTCGTGACAGAAGCTGCCAGAATGTTGTCACAGAAGTAAGTGACAGATTACGGAACATTCTTCGTTGGTTTAAGGACGTGGCCATTACCGCCACCCCTCTTATTCTGTGGGTTTCCTGGACACCTCCAAGCCGCGAGGCCAAAGTACGGTTAAGCGATCCTGGACCAATAAATGTAGGGGCACTGCAACGAACATGTGACTTCACTCTAGTCGGCTTCCCCGACACACTTCGCGAACGCTCTGCTCCATGCAGGGCTCATGGGAAATCAATATGCAACTGAAAAAGTACCCACTCGTCTGCTACCGAGAGCTTTTATGCAGAGTCAAGAATTATTAAACTCGTCTGAAATAGTTACGGGCACCCAGCAGAATACGGCTGCTGGCATTTGCAAAACTCATAGTGTCACGTGCTGTGACGTACGCGCCATTCTCAAGTGGAGATATTGTATCCTTCCTTGTTGGATACTCTGCGTTCAGGTTTCCCTCCACTCATCGGTATATAGATTTTAGATTTTAAAAGAAAAAGTGTGCACAAACCTAAGTTCTTCCCATACAATACTTATCTAAATAACCTTTCTTCAAGAACATCTTTCATCGGTTTAGTAGGAACAAGTGAAATAAGTGGTCAGGTAATACCATGTTCCACTACAATAGCTAATATGATGTGCACAGGGTTTTCAATGTTCAAATACATTTAATACAAATAAATTATCATTTTCTTTTTAGTATGAAGGAATTCTCTAATTGCTGGTTTCAATTTCTGTGTGTTAAAAAGAAGCACTGTCACAACACGTTGCAACAGAGAGCTGTGCTTAATCTCACAATTCATTGTTTTGAATGTGTTTGTTTCTGTCTGTCTCTCTCTTTCTCTTTATTTCTCTCTTTCTCTTTATTTCTCCCTCATACCCCCCCTTCTCTCTCCCTCTATCTCTCTCTCTCTCTCTCTCTCTCTCTCTCTCTCTCTCTCTCTCTCACACACACACACACACACACACACAGAGAGAGAGAGAGAGAGAGAGAGACATAGATAGAGAGGGAGATAGAGGAGCTATGATTGTATAACAAGACTGAAAGTGTGTATGTTATTTCATTTATTATCTTTTCCTCTCTCTGTTTCTATCAGACTGATTATTAAGGTACGCATCAGAATACGTTGATGGAATTTCTTAACATTTCAATGAAATTTAAGCTACTCAATGGTAATTATTACATGTATGGAAAACGTCATTTAAATACTTCAGGTTTTAAAATGTTTTGGGGAATAATTCAGTATTCTTTGGTATATGATTTTCAAAATAGCCCACACAACTACTAATATCTCTATATTAATTTTAAACAAAAATTCGGTTTCACGACTTCACAGTTTGACTGATTGAACACTTACTAACCAGTTTAAGATTGAGTGTGCCTACTGTAACATTAGTTACATTGAAGTTTTGCCTTGTGTTGTACTGGAGTTGTATTGAAGGCTGTAGTGCAACTGGAGGTGATTCATTTTAAGTCATGTAATTTTGCTATAAGATTATCGAGAACTAGTAATATATACCATTCCATTACAAAATGTGTTTGCAGAGAAAGTAGTAAGAAGAACAAATGTCACTCTCAACATCAGCAGACTTTAAAGAGTTACAGGGTAGAAGGTAGATGCATGGTTACACATTGGAAGAAACTTTGTTAGTAGTTGATATAATTCAATAATGCATTTCAAGAGACAGTGCTCTCATCATCAGCATGCTGACTCTCAGTTTGCAGTGTGCAAGTACAGACTGAGCCTGGTCAGGACATTTGTTGTGTTGACATTTTTAGGGGACTTCAGATCATAAGAAACAGGTTCCTAACAGAAAAAGGAAATTTATTCTTTATCCAGAGGACAGATGGGCGTGAGTAGCGTACTTATGACGATTCTGGCTCAAAGACCATTTCGATTAAAAATTGCACGATGGAAACCAAGGTTCTAATTTCTCTGTATTTTCCAACCAAAAAATTTCTCTATACACACAAACCTAAATTTTCATTTAAAAATTATCAACAATAATTAGCTACTTAAAAAAACTTAGAAAAAAATAGTAAAGGAAGTTTTTAATTTAATTAAAAAAATTAAAAGATTCAATTATTGAAATTCAATCGCATGAGTGGGAAGACCTTTACTTGTTGTATTACCTCAGTAAATAAGAAGTAATGGAACAATTTTATCTAGTTCATAATTGTCATTTGTAAAGATTTTAGTATAAAATTCTGGAAGACTAATTTTATACTTATCATTTAAAAGTAAAAGAATGTTATCACCAAAATTGTTGCTACAAATTTGGCTTCTGGAATGACATAAGACTTGTTTTTAAAATTCTGATAATTTAGTGAACAGTTCTGCACAACCATTACTACAGTTGTTAAGTTCAGTTAACAGATTTTCAGTGGTACCATTCATACTCATTTTCGTTTTAAATTTTTTATATACAAAAAAATAAGGAATCAAATTTCAAAAAGTTTTCCAAACATTTGGAATACATTTTAATTTTTGAAGTACTAAACATTTTGGTTTTGAACTTCTCTATTCTTCTCAAAATATTTCAAAAGGAAATGAAAACACGAAGTAAAAAATTCTTTAATTGTTTCTAATTTTTCATTCATTTATGTAATTAAAGTTTTTCAGTAAGATATCTGTGTTGTGAATCATAAGTTACATTCGTTTTACCATACATAATAACATTCAGTTGTATCATTAGGTACATTTTCATTAAAAGATATACATAATTTTACTGTAGTGTCTGAGTAGTTACATTTATTTCTTTAGACATATTAATTATGTAGATAGGATAATTTTGAACAAATTGAAAAGACTTACATTTACATTATTAGTTAACTGAGCTATTCTTTTAAAATCTCTAAAGGAATTGTAAGCTTTTAAGAAGATAGGTCTACTTGGTGGTTCAATAGTTCATAATTCTTGAGGAAAAACTTCATTACTTCCATTTTTCAAATAGATATTTTGTAATTTAACTAGATCTAACAAAGAATATTTGTTTAACTCATGATTTTTTCGATTACTTTGGAAAACAACGAAAATAACGTAAGGCATACCATATTCGGTAGAATTAAAATAATTAGTAATATCTAGGTCAAAATTTCGTTATCTCTGTTATCTCTCTCACCCAATTCAGTTTATTGGAGTTCAAAGAAAGAAATAGGACTTTTTGAGTTTTCAGGCCTTTTTTGCTCTACTTCAAGTTAATATACTGGTTCATATTTAACAAGAGGAACATTCCATACATTTTACAACAGCTTTCCTTCTGTTGTAAGTGTAAAATTACCATTTCCAGTAGACAAATGAACAACAGACTCTTCTTGATCTTTTCTAGAACACCAAGTAAAAACTACAATTACATGAAATACAACATAATTTATTTATAATCTTTAAAAGTCTACCACATAATTCTAATGGATGAAGAACTTAACTTTGTTCAATATAAATTTTTTTATTGTTAAGTATAAGTCACCGAATGTGTAATTCATTTGATAGAGATGAAGTCAATTAAATAATATTTAAAGAAGAAACAAATGGATATTCAGTTCTAGATAAAATAACATAAAATAGTTTTAAAAAATAATTATTAATTAGTTTAATACTCGACTTACTGTATGTAACCAAATAATTTCTATATATATGAATAACATAAAAAATCATAAAAAGTTGAGAACAATTAGCATGAATTAAAACTATCAGCAATATTCATATTAATTTCTGTTTCCTTGTTAGGAAGATTTAAATTATACTTTTTTCACTCATTAGCAATGAAATTATTAAAATTGATAACATTCGATTTGGTTCATGATTTAATATGGGATTTATTCCTAAAATAATTGTTACATAAGCATCAAAAAAGGCAATCAAAGTATCATTTTCATCAGTTATTGTTATTTCTAAGTTCTGAGTACTAACAAAAATTGGAGTATTCATACATTAATTTGCTTCAAAAATTCAAATTCATCATTTGGTTTAAATAAAGCAATACCATTACTTTCTCAATCGAAATGATCATTAAGTTTAAGAAACATTCCATCAGCCAAATTAAAATTTATATTAATTATTTTAAATAGAATGATTTTAGGAACATAGTGTAAATAATGCCATACCATTTGTTTCTCAGTGAAAATGACCATTAAGTTTAATAAACATGTCATCAGCCAAATTAAAATTTATATCAGTTATTTGAAGTAGAATGATTTTAGGAACATAGTTTTTTTCAATTGTCTTAATAATTTGACTGTTAAACGCAAAAACTTTACCAACACAAACTCCTTTATCTATAAATAATCAAATTTCACTTTCAATAAAAAATCCATTTAAAATTCTTCTTCTGTATGTGAACATTAATTTTTTAAGATGAAATAACTTTGTCTAAATTTCATAACTTTATACTGATGAACAGGAATTTCTATCTTTTCTATATAAGTATTTACTTCATTATTATCTGATAAACCTGATATTTCTGCATCACAGTAACATTTATTATTTTTAGATAATAATTGGCATTAAAAAGTTTAATAAAAATCCAAATGATGTATTCCTGTTATTAGAACAGTTAATCTCTTTTTCACAACAGATGAATTGCCACTCAGTTGAAATAATCTACACATTTATATTAATAAAATTTATGTAAGTGAATGTAAGATTGGGAACAAGAAATAAGAATTCCAGAAAAGAAATTGAAAAATAAACAATATAAACATTTACAATATTCAATTAGTCATGCAATGATAGGATCAACCAGTTGTGGATAAACAATTTTGATCACTGATAATTATATTTTAGCAAAAAAATGGATAAACTGGAAAAATTAATCATTGGTATATTCATTCTTCAAGTTTAGATAAACCATAATGTCAATAATTTATAAAATTAATAAAAAACGGTCACTTTTATTAAAAATAATGATGAAAGTAATCTGTTAGGTATGTATGAAGATAATTCAATTGTAGTTTTTTTGAGTTCATTCTGGAAAATCAAAATATAGTTAGAGACTATATTACTACATGAAGACATAATGGAACACATTTTATTTAAGCCAAACGTATTCAAAAATACCAAAACCATTAAGTTAGTGACAATTTAAATTTTTTAAATATTTTTACACAAGATGATACAAATTTAAATAATATTCATCATGAATTAGTTGTTGGAGATTTAAAGTTAATGAATGTAGAGGAACATTAGAAAATGTTAATATAAAGGTAGATGTGGTTTTATAACAATTGATATGACAAGAAACATCAATGAGGGGGAATACAGAAAAAATATAACAATCTTTTAAATGTTGAGCATAAACATAGAATATAAAAATGTTACAAGTGAAACATTGAACTTTAACTATGAACATAAAATAAAAAAATTAATTTCACATTTTTAACCTCAATAAATGTTAGCTGAATATGATCTAGAAGGCTTTAAAATACTCAGACAAACTAGAAAATTTAAGGAACAAAGGATGAAGAGTTTAAGAAATGGAAGAACAAATACAAAAATTTAAATAAGAGGATCAACGTGTTATTGATACAGTTGAAAAACTTAACCAAGGAATTGAAAGAATGAGAGAAAATTATGAAAAGCAATTGAAGAAGATAGAGAAGATGAAAAAGGAATCATTCCTTATAATCAAGTATATTTATTAGAAGTTAATGATTTTCCATCGATTAAAAACAATATAATAGTGATAAAAGAGATTATACATTAAGTTAATCAGAAATAAATAATTTGTTCGAGGAATATGAAAAAGAAAATACAAAATTAAATGACACAGACATTAAAAATAAATAAGAGTGAAAAAATAGAATTTGTTGTTGTTTTTGGGGGAGGAAACCAGTCAGTGAGTTCATCGGTCTCATCGGATTAGGGAACAAAGAGGAAGGAAGTCGGCCATGCCCTTTCAAAGGAACCATCACGGCATTTGTCTGGAGAGATTTAGGGAAATCACGGGACTGAACCATCGTCATCCCAAATGCGAGTCAAGTGTGCTAGCCAATGCACCACATCGCTCGGTCAGAATTTGTCTATCACTGAATTTTATTCTACTCAAATGCTATATATAACGAAAGTAATACAAATAAAATGTAATCACGTAAAGGAAATAAATATAGTAATATGACAAAAAGGATTGTTGAAAAACATTTCCTAATCTTTCAGAAAGAAATCTTAGTGATGCATTTGAATTAGCTGTTGAAGGCTTAGAAAAAAAATATTCGGACAAACCAATTAAATATGTTTGTAGGGATGATTTTCGACAATTAATTGATAGATTTGCAGAAGTTCGTAGGGAAGACATAGCTCGAAAAAAATATCATAATGAAAAAGTTGGAGTAAATCAAATCTTAACTTATAAATTAAGCGATTTTTATTATTGATGATCCAAAACTAATTTCTTATTTCATTATAATTTTTAATAATGTACCACACAAATTTTTGAAACATTAATATATGGAAAAGGATTAGTTAATACTTGAAGTAACTAATTACCAATTGAAGTGCAATTTCACAGTTATAAATTTTGTGACCCAGGAACAAAATTAGAAGAAAAGGGAGCTAGAGGTAAAGAAGGAATTAATCTACTAGATGAATAATGTAAAGAACATGATATTGCTTTTAGAGAGAGTACAGATTTAGAAAAAAAAGACGTGAAGTAGATAAAAAACTTCGTTATGTACAAAAGATGGAATACATGCAGTGATGATTCATTAGGAGAAAAAATTGCCGCATCTGCAGTTAGGGGAATAATTTATGGAAAACGTAATCATAAATGGGTTTAAATGTTGATAAAAGTGGATGGGGATTATAAAAAGTTATTTACTAATTATTAATTTAAATAAATAAATACCTTTTGAATTGATTATGCATTGCTTTCAGCTTGTTAAACTAAACCAAAATAACTTACAATAAAATAAAATAATGAATAACTAAATAGCATTGAATAATTTTTAATGATTTTCAAAAAAGGAAAAAAGAGAAAGAAGTTGGTGGAAGGTTGGTTGCCTCATTAGCTGTTTGTCTTGTGAAAAGTTTAGTGAACATTTACCAACAAAAAAAGGAAACACCAAGGTGGTTTTTCACCTTTATTACTAGCTGCATTACCATCTTTAGCAACTATGGGTTCACTCTCTGATGGTTCTGCAGCAACTGCAAATGAAGTTATAAATAGAAAAATAGATTATGATGAATTAGAAGAACAAAATAGGCACAAACTAACAATGGAAAAGAAAGGAAGTTGAAAACAATTCAAAGAAATAATAAAAAAATTTAATAATCCTTTATCTAATTCTGACACAGAACAATTAGTAAAAACAATACAACAGCAAATATTTTTGTGGCATTTTTTATGAATTACCAAATTAAACAAAATATTTAGAATACCGAACAGTAAATTTACATACTTCTGACCATCTTGATACTCATTTGATTTTTTGTAACAAAAATACAGATACAAAATCTTAACTACAATATCGAGAGTATACAAAATTTTGTTCAACTATTTTGTGGGCATTTGTGTCAGTTTGTTGGAAAACAATACGAAGGAATTATAAGGTCAGAGATATTTTAAATCGATGAAATGGACAATTTAGGAAACAAGCTAACTACTTAGAAAAAATAAAACCTTTTTAATCATTAGAACCAAAAACTACTAAGAATTTAATATCAATAATCAAAAATATTCAGATATCAGTAGATTCAAAAGGTTCAAATATTATTTTCGAAGTAACTAGAGGTTTTAAAGGTAGATAAATTGTAAATGTAAATCGTCCAATAGATGTAAAAGTATTAGTTATAAAACATTATTTAGGGAATGAGCTGCCAAATCTTTACAAAAACGGAATACACAAGTATTTTAATGCCACTCAATAATTATATTACTAAACAAGTAAATACTTGACAAAAAAGGAAGTTATTTCAAGAAGTTAGATTAAATTAATATAGATTGTACAGTAAAGAAATTATTGAATTTAGTTTTATGATTGGTATCGAGCAAAAAATGTATGATTTCAATAAAAAATGTATGATTTCAATGAGTCTGATTTCATTCTTAAAAAAGTTATTACTGGTGATGATATAAACAGAGATTTAACATTTATTGTTCTTGATATTTAAATGAGTCTAGTTGACAAATTTTATAATTTATCCAAAAAAACAATGAAAATAGTTCATAGATCTCTGAGGTTAAAAGGTTGTGTTAAAACTATTCCAGTTGGTAACAAGATAACTGTATTTGGTGGAATAATTTAATTATTTTTTATTCTACATAAATGTAGAAAGGTAATTACGTTCACTGTTGCAATAGTAAAATGTTTACTGAATCAAGTATTCCTCATAGATTAACATCTAAAACTGTAAGACAGCGAATTGAAGGGCTTTGTGCAATATGTAAAACTAGAAGGAATAAATCCGTTAAAAAAGTTGTAGCTAATGGATGAAATATTTGTTAACTATTTATTAATGATTTAAGAACACAAATTGGAAAAATTTTGAAAATGAATGTAATTTCTTTTAGATTATATGATTCTTGGTAAACTTATTTAGATGAATTGGGTTTAGGTAATCTGAAAGTAATTTCGAAAATAAATAACATATAAGTAATTATTAACTGTTATTGATGTTTTTCCAAATTTGAATGGTCTATTCTAGTTAAAGGAAAGACAGGTGAAAACATAGTAGATTCTTTTTAAGAAAGATACATCACTAGAAAACAAAAATATTTCAACCACATGATGGTAAAGAATTAACTAATGAAGAATTTCGAGAGAGAGCAGACAAATGTAACATTAATCCTCATTAAATTTTTAGTGAATTTGAAACAACTGTTGTTAAATGGCATAATAGATTATTGAAAGAAAATATGTCTTCAAGGACATCACAAATGGGTCAGCTTAATTTCTAAAATAATTGACGAATATAATAACACAAAATATTCAACACTAAGAAAAGACGACAAGAAGATTTAATAAAGAAACTTAAAAAATATTTTTGAAAACTTTTCACGTTAGAAGTTTGTTAGTTACTGAACCTTAATATAAAACAGGTGATAAAGAAGGAATAAGTATATTGAAAAAAATTTTCAAAATAAAGCACTGCTAATTGATAAATTACAATTTTTGAAATTGAAGATGTTATGCATTCCAATCCAGTCACATATAAACTTAAATATTTATATGGTGAAAAAATAAAAGGAAATTACTGTGAACAAGAACTACTGTAAACGAATCTTCCAAATGTTAGTCTTGTTAAAATATTTATAAATGATTAAGTTAGTAAAGTTAATGTTAAATAATTAGATTTAGATAATTCACACAATAATTGAGTAAACAAAACTAATGCAAATATTTTTCATTGTTAATGAAAATTTTTATTTTTGCAAATGGAGCTAGTAATTACATTTTGAAAAATATTTGTTACTGAATATAATTTTCATTATGCTTATCATCTCATGAAAGAAGATAGAGTAAATTTTGATATTCAACTAAAGAATAACAAAATCTGTATACCCTTCGACGATTTTAAATTTGAGTTAATGGAATCAAATGCTGGATTCAATGAGTATTGTTTGTTAGATTTATATAAAAATTTTGTGAATGTTACTTAAAATTTGATTTTTGAAAAAATACTTGAATATTTAGTTTTATGTTCTAAGAACTGTTTGCTAGGATATTCGTATTCTTATACATTTGCCCTGATGAATCATTATCCAAAGTATTGTAATAATTTTGTTCATAAAGAATTCTTAAAATTTCTTTCATTTGTTGATATAAATTTACTGTTACTGGTACAAGATTAAATTATTAAAAGTTCTTCACCATTTTGATGTCAATTTCGAAATTATCTGTTTGATTATGTACATTTTGAAATTGTGCTTAAATTACTTAATATTCATAATCACAATCACATACTCATAAAATAACAACATTTCGCCATATATTACTAACACTTAATCGAGAAAGAATATGTGTTTATAATCTATTTATTATTAATTTCTTCCATTTATTATCCCAACTGCATGATGAGTTACTTCTCTGAATCCTTGTATATATTCCTCTTAGATTTTATTTAAATTTTCCACATTAGTTATTTTCTCTTTCATTTTACATTCGTCAAGTTTTCTATAGGATGGTAAAAATTCTTCATAAACCCATCTCGAAAATTTTCTTCATATTTCTGACCTCATAAATAAAAAATATTAACCAGCTCCAGTTATGTATTTTGATTGTACATGAATAGATTTAGAGAGATCGTTTTGAAATGTTCATTTATTTTACAATACTTTTCTTTAATTTTCTGTTTCACAACAGCAGAAGTATATTTATATCCTAAAATATCACCTACTTAATTTGCATAAAGTTAAATATCATCTTTTCCATCAATGATTACTGAAACTTCACTGTTAATTTTTTTTAAATCCTCAAGTGGCAACAGAGTTTTGCTTTATAAATGGAAAGAGAAAATGCATCGATTTGTTGTTTGAGAATTCATAGAGAAAGTAATACAACAAAACCACATATGCCTTCAAAATCAGGTTGTAATGATTGTAAAGACCAGAAACAATAGAAAGCCTTCATAATTGAGGTATTAAACCATTACTTTTGGAAAAATGTGGTAAGGAAATTAAGAATTCTACTAAATATATTCAAGACTGATCAATCAACAGATAAGAAAATGCTTTTAAATCATGAAAAAAATAAGGAAAGACATTAACAAAAATTGAATGCTTTTGTGGAAAAGATGTTTCTAGAATTTTATGGAAAGACAACCAAAATTACCAGATCATGAAAGAATATTAAAAACTAATTAATTTTTATTTAATTCAATATTCTGTGTAATTTTTTAATTGTTGGAAGAAATCATTCTTATCATTTGTTGTTTTGTTTGGGTTTAATTTATAATGACCATATGGTAATGTATTAATTCCATCTTGTAGTACATGTTTACTAATATCGGAACTTAAGGCATTTTTGTTACATTCAGGTGTATACAATTCGCATTTAAATGATCTAACAAATTCTGTATTGTTTTATGTCAGTTAATGATTTTTTACTGTTGAAAGTAATTTTATTTTCCACAACAGATTTCTGAACTCCTCTAGATTTTTTCTCTTCTTTATCACCAACTTCGATCTTAAACTAACAAGTCCTAACATATTTTTTCCACAAATTTCAACTCTCGATTTTCCTAAAACATTTTAATTACATCCACAAGTCCAAAAATCCTATCTGTTGGATAATCATTTGTACAAAAATAATTAATCACTGATTCATATCCTTAGACCTTATATCACACATGAAATAATCTGTATCCATATAACATAAATTAATATTTTCGCTTTAATTTTGTATCATAAAGTTACAATGAAAATTGTACATTTTTATTTTTGAGCTGGCTAGAATACTCATTCCAATATAAATTATTTTACTGAAGTTCTTTTATTTTTCTCACTAGAATGTTCAGAATCTGGTTTTGAAAAATAATTCGTTAATTTCTTGAATCTGTTATTATTTTAATGCTCTGAATATATCTAATATTTACATTGTTTTTTTCCAAAAACTGAATTATTAATTAATTTATAGAAATGTTTTTCAAGATCCTTAGATGCTTTTTTTCTCATTTCTGAATCGAAAAAAATGTACTTCTTCAACCAATCTGATAGATCAAATGATAATAACCTACGATTTTTCTTTCATGTTTATCCAAGATTTAAACATTGTTTAAATTTCTTCAATATAAACATGTTTTTCTTCATTATTTAAAATCGGTAATCATTTATTTGCTCCTTCTGGTGCTAATGGTAAATCTTCATGTAAAATATGTAATTTCTTTGGATATTCTAAATCGACTTTCACATTGTAACCAAATTTGTTATCACCTGACATATTAAGTAATGTTTCAACATTAGAATATTTTAGTTCTAACCAATTGGACTCTGAACCATATACATTACTTACATCTGATTATGCAATATAACTTTTTGTTTTCTTTGCTTATAATTAACATATATTTCCTATTAGATTTAGTACATCTTTTAATACCTTGGGAAATTACACCTTGATTACCTTTCTCAAGAAATAAAATCATATCAAAATCATGTAATAAATCTAATTCGGCTAATGTCATTTTTAACATTAAATGTCAAGATAATTATGGTGCAGTAAAATATATATATGGGAAAAGTTCGTAAGACTTAATAAAGGTATCTCTAAATTTTTCAGAAATATCAGATAAAATTAAAATATCAAATTTATTATATAATTTTGTATGTTCATCCAAATATTCAATATTGAATTATTTCCAAACTGTTTCACTCGATTGTAAACTTCATAAGAAATACTATCTTCATTAAGTCTTGATGAAAAACATTCTTTTTAGGTAATTTAGTTTCTTGCGGTTTTTCTTCAGCATCCAAATATTCATAAAAATAACCTCGATTTTTTATTATTAAATCTTATTGTTTCTCTTTAAAATATTTTCCTCTTTTTCTAATTTGTTGTTTTGTAATATTAGATGGTAATTTAACAGTATTTGAATAATAAATTTAGATGTATCGAAATATCGTAATTTTAATCCTTCTTTAACAAATTTACTAAAAGAAATATATTTGTGTTCATTATTTGGAACAGCATCAATATCTTTAACATCTGTTGTTAGTTTTTTGATTAACAACTGATTACACAATTTGTTAAATTATGGATATCAAATGTAATATATTTAGGATTCTGGTAATATGGATTGGTATCTTCATGTGAAACTACACGATACTTTCCTGTTCAATGACAATGATCTCTTGCTTTTTTGCAACAAAAGTTCACAATTAAAAAAATTTAGTCATTATTATTGTTTTGTAGCAATTCCTCTTGATTCCTCTTTTAACTCTTCAGTGAATGTTTTGCTGCATCTTTAAAAGTATTTGTAACAGAATTTTTATAATAACCATTACAGTATTTAACATAATAACTGAATGAGACCAGTAAATGTTTTTTATATTTATTAATTTAAGATTTTTTGGACTTGCTTATTAATTGTTAACATCTTTTAATAAATATTCTGAACTTCCATAAATTGTCCTTCATGAATTAGTATGATTTTTAAATTCTATTTATGTATCCTTTACAGGCTTATCTTCTTTTATTTCTTTATGTTCTTTACAATCGATTTCATGACTGTCTAATTTTTTGTGAAAAAAATATCTTAAAGATTACATATGCACAAACATTATTTGAAATATTTGTTTGCTTCTAAAATTTTAGAATACCTGTTAACTTAATAGGAAAATTAATTTTGGCTTTTCCAAAAATTTCATGTAATTCTAATGGAATACTGAAAGATTTTTAACTCTTTCAGAATTTTATTTGTAGGTTATAACGCGTTTTTTCTCAACCCACATAAGACATCTTTGATCTGTGTTTCTTATGTTAACTACAGCTTTCTTATCTTTAACTTTTCATCTTTAATTCGTTTGGTAAATCGATATAAGAAGAACCAAAAATTGGATTGCGTCTATTAACACTTAGTTCTAAACTATCTATATAAAATAAAGACCCACCAGATGTTTTCCTTTGCATTTCTTCTACCTCAGTTAACAGTTTATCGAGTGATTTTTTATAATTATCTTCTAAATCATTTGTTCTTAAGAAAATTTGATTAGTGATTTTAAAATTAAATTCCTGTATTCCATCTTGTCTTTTAAAATTACAATAAAATTTCATGTTAACTTTAATTACTCTTCTATGTATTAAAATATTGTTTAATTTGGAGATTATTTCTTCTTTAATTTGATAAAAAAATCTTAGACTTAACCACGTTATCATACCTACTAATTCTGTAAGTTATTATTCTTGAATTGGAAACAAAAACTTTTCTAAAATTTCGTTCTGGTGATTTAAAAGTTCTTCACCGAGGTAATGTAAACCTGGTAAATTTTTCTAGTAATTTTTTGTTAACTTCTTTGTATATATGTACTAGAAGCTTTGAAAACAATTCTCATTATGGTTATTATTAATTTTACCTTCAGATCTATTAGTAAGGCCGATTAATTGTTGTTTATTAAAATTACAATAATGTTTTAAATTTTTTTATCCAGATTTTACAAATATCACTTAAGGACTTTTTTAATCAGTGGTTATCATTAATAATTTTGTGTATAGGTTTTTGGAAAATTCGATTAATTGTCTTTCTCTAAGTTAAGAATAGTTTTTACTTTTTTGGTTTACAGATTTGATGAAGTTCTTTTGAAGAATTTTTATTCAGTTCATTATCATTATCACTGTTATTAATATTGTCATTCAGATTTACAATAATATCGACTGATTTTTATTTATTAAGTTTGGAATAATTCTTCAAATTTTCTATTTTACAATAGATCGAAATTTTTTTATAGTTTTATATTTTAGTTCCCTCTTCTTTGTTTCTTTCATCACTTCTTTCTTCTTAAGATAATCAATAAATTTCATCACATGTCTGGTTACAGTTGAATAACCAATTTGTTTCAATTATTTCAAAATCTCTGTTACTTAATTTATACTTTCCTTTACTTAACAATTTTAATATAAATTTCAAGCGATGATGTAGATACGCAAGGTTTGTTGGTTCTAATTTCGAAGGAATAAAATTTATTAGATATGTACAATTTTAAATGAGAAAAAGGGAATTGGATTTTCAGTATAGACAAATGAGGTTTGATGGTTCTTATGTGTAAAGAATAATATTTATTACATTTAAATTTTTAAATCATAAAGTGAGAATTTGTTTTTTTGTATAGGAAAATGAAATTATGTTGGGGATAAACTGCAAAATTAGAAACTAATAATATATCCCCAAATTTTTAGTCAAAATATTGTATGAGTCAGAATCAGCATAAATATACTTTTGGCATGCCAGGGTTGGTTTGCAAGGAGCCAGTTAGTTATGGGTGGGTTAAGAGATAGATTAGAAAAGAACTAGTGTCTGCAAAGAAGTTATGAGGGCTAGCTGGATGCCAGAGCCAGGGAGAACTTTTGGCTTGTAGCCAACACTGTTCAATATTGGCCAGTAATCAACATGTTATTGCTCTCCCACAGTCCCTATTGGCTGCTCACACTGAATGCATAGGAGGAAAACTGTCAGAGGTTCATATTTTATGAATATATAACCTCTGCTTAAATGCCGATCTTATTAGCTTCGTAGATCTCAATGAATTAAGGTTGAACATTCTAAGAAAATATTTCAATGAATAATTCGCAATAATATCAGAGTGGCAGAGCACCTTTATAAAGGTGTTCATGAGATAAAATAAAAAACACATTAGCCTATGAGTCCTATTTTTAGATGAGTTTTTTTTTACTCTGAACTGTGCAATTGTGGAGCAAGCTGCATCATTCCCTTTGTCTGTCGATACCATGAGTGTCCACTTGATGCTTGCCCTTGTGTTTGGAGGTAGTTTTGGGAGCTGCTGTGGCTGACTACTACTGTGCACGAGCACCTTGTGTTTATATTTCTAAGGATTAAATTGTACCAGTAGTTGGAAATGGTGTGAAGAGGTTTGTAGCCATTCCCAGGCATTATTCACACTGGACACTGAGCAAGCTTTGAATGAAAGCAAGGAGAAATTTGGAAAGAGAGTTAATGTTCATGGATATATTAGCATAAAAATTTCTGCTGACGAAATTACAGTCTGCTAGAGGTTTAATAACTCTTTGTGACACATAACATAAGAATAAAGTTTTTTGTCAACAATAAAATACAAAATAAAATCATCCACAGTACCCAACCCACTAAGCAACAATACTAAATGTCAGTTGTGTACATACTCATTTGTACCCCATGACCAATCCTCCACATTGGATAGAATGATAGAAGCTTCACAACAAGATTCAAAGAGCATAAGGATGCATTTCATCTTAGCTTCCTGAACAAATGCATCTGTTTCACATATCTTGTCATTCAGAACCGTTCTGAAATCAGTGCTGTACAGAAACCTAAGATAATATCCCGTACTAACAGATGGAATGTAGCTCAAATTTCTTGAACAAACTGAAATTTTATCAATACATATGTAGCACCATATCATTTTCTCTATGGTGAGATTGAAATGAAAAGCAAATTTTTCCTACAGATTTGCTAACTCAGAACAGCTAATCAGCCAATTCCATCCACCCCTCTCTCTCTTCCTCCCTGCTCTTCTCACTTGCACTTGATATATGTTATCATTAGTAACTTACTAAAGAATAAGTAATGTGCTATGTATTTAAGAAACTCAGTCTACTGTAGTTAAAATGATTTTAATAAACTGATGACATAATGGGCAGCTGTGCTCACAATGAAAAAATTTGAACTGTAGAACAGTTCATTACATAAATGGTGACCATGCATATAATACTCATGCATATATAATCATAATATCTTAAATAAACTGAACTGGTGTGTAACATCAGCCAGTAAATTGAAGTAGTGTTAATGTAAAAGTAGAAAAAAAACAGCTGTTCAAGTTGAAGTTTACTCCAGGAAATTTAAAATTATATATATATATATATATATATATATATATATATATATATATATATATATATATATATATATATATACACATATATATAGCTGCAGTTTCTGAACCTGTTATTACTGTAAGACTACTTTTCTACATCCATGTTAACATTAGTTTAGAATAATGTAATTGCCAATGTGATGATTATATGGTGTTGACCAAAGAAAATAACTGCTCCCCCCCCAAGAAAATGGTATATCTCTGAGTGAAAATCTATGTAATATGTCAGTTATACAGCACAAGGGCGAAAAAGCAGTTACAATGGAAGGTGCCACATGGATACTAACTGCAATGCAGCCCATAGTGCCACAATAGGTGAAGGAATTCCTTTTTCGAAAAAACTTGACAAATAACTCTCATATATTTCTGTTATAGCGAAAGGAACCAGAATCATGCTACAAAAATAAAGTATTCCAGTGCCCCATTTGAAGATGAGCCTGAAAAGACTCGGAAACTAGTTATTGGGAATAAATTAATATTTAAATACAGAAGTGTCAGAGTTTTTTTGTATTTACATATAGTTAATACATACACATGTGTTCTACAAGCAGAATAGGAATGGATGAGCTTATTCAAGTGAGGTTAAATGTAGTACTATTTTCGCAACTTTTGCGTTCTTCTCCTTCTTCTGCCTCATAACCTGTTCTGGCGTCACCATCTCTTCATATTTTTCATTCATCTGCAAAATTTTGAAATATCCAATATCTTGGTAAAATAACTGAATGGTGAGCACAACAATAATAAGAAAAATGCTCATAACTTCATACAGCCATATTTTGATGTAAATTCGTATTTTTCTGACCTTAGCTACGTCTCGTTTAATGATATTAGAAAACTATTGCAAAGTGAAGCACATCAATATGACCCTTGTTCAAGGTTTCAGTGAAATTTTACAGGAAAAGGAATGTTAACATTGGGTAACAGGACAGAATCCGTATTACGTAGCTGTTAATGCCACCGAATTTAGTCCATTAGAAACATTTTTCTTTTTTTTATTGTCATTCAATCCCAAAACAAAGGTCATATCTCTATGGCTAATACATCTCTTTAGACTGATCGAATATACATTTTTATATTACAGAAATATATTTCTTCAATATGCCAATGTTGACAGAAAAAGTGTACGACACAGGTCATATAGCAAGATACTCACGCAACTGTGTAATCGCAGCTGTCTCAGACCCTGTTACAACGTCTCCCATGATGTTAGCCTGATGAGTATATACAAAGGTGTGTTTTGTTCTATCCAGTACTAAGTCGCAGCAGTGTTATAAGAAATAGTAAAAGTGATTATTTCTTTTGAATAGTTTCATTGAACCAATTTCTTTATATTTCTTTTTTTAACATTTTTCTGGGTGTCAAGTTTAATATCACTGCTAGTCAGTAGCGTCTGCCATTCCACTTGCACATGGAGCAATGGGAGGAGGAATATGTACCTCTGTCAAGTAACTTTATGTATTCAAGTGTGGTGCATTGTGTGACTTATAATTTGCAGTATTGTGAGCTTCAATCTATAGTGGACATATCTTAAAACACTGTTCAGTTACGTTGTCAAATATTTGTTGGAAGATTAAGTTAGCGTTCCTGACTTCTGTTTGGTAAGGTGAGGTGATCTCAACACACAGTGTTTGTTTGGATAAATAAAAGTTGTTGCCTTCTTCAATCTTACAACATACTGACCACGGGCATTAGATATTGCAGCTAATCTTAGTACAGTCGGTGTCTAACACTTTTGTCTCATTAAGCTTTGCATAAAGACATATAAAACTACTGGCATCAGATGAGGCACACAGAGGGAGATGTGCCGTTGGTGACATGAGTCAGCACTGTGAATGCAGCTGGCTTTAGGTGCGGTACAGATGTTGCAGTGTTTAAGATGCAGGTTAATGCCGCTGCTGCCCCTTTCGCCCAACTGAATACGACAGTGACGAATGTTTGACAACCATACTGATTGCATTAGCGAGCTAAGCAGTTTTAAAATTAGAGCAAGGAGAAGCAGGGACGATGCACCTCTGAGTGAATAGTTGGTTACTGTAGGAATTAGCCAGCATCTCAAGTCTGGGACAGTATTCCGGAATTCTACACCGTTGTATATAGGATGATTTTTTCCACCGTGTACAAACTCTAGGGACTGATCTGTGAAAGGTTAAGGAACAAAATAGGTGTAATGAATTTCTGTAAGGAAATGCATTGTTTCCGTGATAGAGACCATTTATTGTCATACATTGTTACAGAGGCTGCGGTCTAATACGATCTGTACCGTGCAGCCACAGTTATGGTATGTGCTGAAAATGGTTTTCATATGCCTCAACGAATGCGTGTATGTGCCACAGCAACTTCTGTCTCACACGTTCACATTGGCCAGCATCGGAACAGTGTCAAAGGCAGCATGAATACGCAGGTCCAATGTCTCCACATCTGGAATGGGCTCCTGTATACACGATACTTTTGGGATGGCCCCACAACCAGAAATCGCATGGCTTGAGATTCAGTGAACCGGCAGGCCATGCAGCTGATCCACCAATCACTAATGGCCCTCCCTTGCCACTAGAAAAATCATTAAGTATTCCTGATAAGAGCAAGAAGAACAAACAAACAAGGAGGCTCGAAACATTCCGATGCAAAATTAATTATTATTATTGTTCCCTACTCTTACCAGATCCTCTTTCCTTCCCAATATTAAATGATTTAGATAAATCTGTCCTTTGGCGTTACTTTTTAATGTGAAATTTGAAACTGACGTTTTCATCAAAAATAAAATATTTAATGCCGTGGATCTAACTACTGTCTTCTTGGCTGAAAAGGAATAAATTATCAGTTTTCCAGTAATGCGTGGCGTCTCTGGAGTGCAGTAGAGCGCACTTAAGGTTAAAGTTATTCTTAGCAGCCAGCGTAAGAAACTGCTTTTCAAGATCAGCGTCGTAATGTAGCTCTGAAAATTTCTGGATACTGTTAATAAAGCGCAAGTCAGATCGATACGATTCTGAACAACTATGATAGTCTGTGCTGTAGGGCAGGTTCCACAAATTTCTGATTTCCACAAAAGCAAAATCTGTTTATTCCTAAAGACCATGATATTAAACAGGAATTGCACAGCACAACATAGCATTCAAAATCCTAAGTCTTCTGCTTGCTTGCACTTTGTATCGTAATTACTAGGAGAGGAAGGGTGAACATAATATTCACTCCAAAAATGAGAAAAATTTTACCTTTCAAGATAACAGTTATTATTTCAGAAAACGTTCTTCTCAGCATATGTCTATCTTCTTACAAGAGTGTATACTGACAGAAATTAATATTTTCTTAAATCTTACAGCAATGGCTGCTGTCGTTTCCTTTGAACAATAAAAGTACACCTTTTAAAATACGTCCTTCTGTAGTCAAGTCTACTAGCAGAGAAAACAGCATTAGTAAGGTCACGGAATACACAAGTGTGTTAAAAATCACGGAACGCTAACTAGCCAATGATATTACTTACAAAGCTGCGCTCTCGCAGGCGAAAGGATAATTCAGGTTATGAAGTAATACTATAAATCAGAAAAATTAGAGTGAAAAGCGTCCGTGTGAAGCTAGCATCCTTCTTTCATAGTTCTTGATAGATGCGCCATAGTAGTAGAGTTCCTTGTACAAAATTTTAATAGTTCGGCAGAATTTAACGAAGAAAACAACAATACTCGAAAATTTATCTTATGGAAAACATTCTTTGTCAATTTCCGCAAAATGTAAATTCGTACAACACTTCTGAGGACAGTTCTGAACAGAACTCCAAGAGCTCTATCGAAAATCCTAATAACATATTCTTGTGCAGCTAGTAGTTTACGATACAGTGTGAAAAGCGTCCGTGTGAAGCTAGCATCCTTCTTTCATAGTGCTTGATAGATGCGCCATAGTAGTAGAGTTCCATGTACAAAATTTTAATAGTTCGGCAGAATTTAACGAAGAAAACAACAATACTCGAAAATTTATCTTATGGAAAACATTCTTTGTCAATTTCCGCAAAATGTAAATTCGTACAACACTTCTGAGGACAGTTCTGAACAGAACTCCAAGAGCTCTATCGAAAATCGTAATAACATATTCTTGTGCAGCTAGTAGTTTACGATACAGTTGCAATTTAAGGAGAAAATCCTTTCACTTATTGTGAAGTTGGCACCCTTTTCTCAGAAATGTATAGATATGCCATAGTTGTAGAGTTCTTTGTACAAAATTTCAATAGTTACGCAGAATTTAGCGTAGCAAACAACAATACTAGAAAAAATTATGGTATGGAAGCCATTCTTTGTCAATTTTCGCAAAAAGTAAATTCGTTCAACAGTTCTGAGGACAGTTCTACCGAAAATCTTTATGACATATTTTTGTGCAGCTAATAGTTTACGAGATAATTGCAATTTAAGGAGGAAACCTTTTCACTTACTGTGAAGTTAGCACCCTTTTTGTCAGAAATATGGTTGTCACAATAAATCACTTGTGCGTAGATTCCAACCACATTGATCGTTACAAATATATAACCATGGACCAACGGCGCACATTTCTTGCAGCGTTGTACAAAGCATTCAGCTTATCCGTTGTGAAAATACCACACTTCACGCTATTGTAAAATTTACACTGGATGGCTTCCGTTTATCTCCAGTGTCAGCATCTATCGAATTATCTTCATGCTAGCTTGATACCATGATTACACACTTCCCCTTTTTAGGTACGGAGGAAACTAGGGTTCAGTCTTGTGGAAGCCAAAACAGGAACTGTGGGCAGCCATTCCTTTACTGAAAGCAAACTCTAGAGAAATCTCATGCTTGTTTTTCTTCATCGTGCCAACAAAAGAAAAATTCTCCCTTCATAGCTCTATTATCAATCCAATACTAGTAAACCGGTTGTCCACTTTCACATTTCGACCTGACCGATATACATGTTTACACAGTCACAGAACAACATCGAAATGTTTATTGCTCAATTGGTACAAGTGTCAACAAGAGGGCTGTGTCAATTTGTTATAATGTAGACCAAGTGGGTCTCTCGTAAATGATATTATCTCATTAACTGTTATCCCCACAAAAAAATGTTATTACAGTTTTCCGTAGAACTCTTAGGGTCCTATTAAGAAATGCGATCAGATCCTTTGTACTAATTTATTACTTTTACATAACAAAAGTCAGTCCCACAATAATTATCTCATATAATGTTATCGTCACAAAAAAATGTTATTATAGTTTTCGGTAGAACTCTGTAGGTGCTACTCACAACGGTCATCAGAACTGTTCTACGAATTTTGTTTTTGTAGAGAATGTATCAGGTTAAAACAATTATCGCATAAAGTATTATTGCCACAAAAATGTTCTTAACATTTTCAGTACAACTCTTTGGCCGCTATCCAGAACTGCCAACAGAACTGTTATAGAAATTTATCTTTTTCCAAACTGACAATTATTTACTATACCAAAATTTTGCCGAGTTATTGTTTTCTTCCTCAAATTCTGCAGAACGATTCGTGTTTTGAGCAGGGAACTCTAGAACTATTACATACATATCAAGAACTATGAAAAAAGTGTATATTTCTCGTAAAAGGGGTGCTAACTTCACACGATTTCAATGGCACCCCCTGCAGTAGGGGAGGCAAAGTTACCCGCAGGAAACGCCGATTGCTCCGCGCTGACACGCGACTTGGAGGGAAGACTGGTCCAAAAATACGGTAGCCAGTTATCCCAGCCCACACACTCCAGCTGCGCCGATGCTGATGACTCGCTGTCACCATACCACGGCGGCCCTGCTTACAATCCCACAGACTCCATGTAAAGGTGGCCTCATCTGTTCATAGGACGATGACACAAATCCCAAAATCGTGGTTGCCTGGTAAAGAAACCGGTGAGAAAATAGCTCCCGATGTGGAAAGTCTGTCGCTAGTTTGACCCACACACGCTATAAGTGGTAAGGGTAGTAACACTTGTCATGGAGAATATTCCACACGGTCGTCTGGTTTACCCTGTATTGTTGGGCTCAGTGGCTGGTACTCACACGACGGTCACCTTCCATTGTGTTAATCACATTCTCCTGTAAGTCTGGTGAACGAATGTACGTCCTTCATGCTTTCCTGCTTCCTTAAACGACCCTGTCTCAGAAAACGGTGAAACACTGTTGCAGATATTGAATGCTATGGTTGTTGTTAGTGGGGATAGGTTTTCTGAAACAACATTGCTGCCCGCCACCCTTTGCCATTCGCCTTTCTATAAATAAATACCATACCAATAAGCTCTCGATTGAAGCGCGGAGCCATTGGGTACAGCGCTGTAGCGCATCCAGTACAAGGTGTGTCAGCAAGAGAAGTGAATCTTACACAACTTACCAGTTACTATGGCAGCGGAGGGCGCTAGGGCCTGATGCATCCTACATTTCCATCCTCAGTGTTGTTTACCGATGAAGCAACGTTCGGACGTGATGGAACCTTCAACATTCACAATTCGTATGTTTGGAATGAGGATAACCCACATGCCACAGTTACTAACGCTCATCAAGTGCGGCTCTTCGTTAATGTGTGGGTCGGTGTTGGTGGGGACTGTTTAATTGGACCGTATCTGCTACCTAGGCCATTAAATGGCAGGCACTATCACAATTTTATCGCCAGAGCATTGCCAGAATTCATGGAAGACGTCCCGCTCCCTACAAGACAAGGCATGTGGTTCCAACATGACGTGGCGCCGGCTCATTTCAGTCGTCGTGTGCGTCGATTCCTGGACCGACGGTTCCTAGAAACGTGGATTGGCAAAGGTGGTCCCGTACCATGGCCTGCTCGATCCCCAGATATGTCCCCTATGGACTTTTTCGTGTGGGGAGAGATGTGGAACCTTGTTTACGCAACTCCTGTTGCGTAAGAAGAGGATCTGGTTGCCCGGATAGTAGCAGCAGCAGGAACAATTCAGGATATTGCTGGGGTTTTTGCCGGTATCACACAGAATATCATCCGACGGTCTAACCTTTGTTTACGTGTCAATGGAGGCGTTTTCGAAAATCTACTGTAATTGAAGTTGGGTTGTGTTAATGTGTTGTCTGTTGGTAAAAAAAATGGAAAAGTGTTTGTTGGTTTCATCTTCCACTATCGGTTTAAATACTCCTCATAGGAAAAAATGACATTAGGGAAAAATATTTGTTTTCATGTCCCCCACAACCTCCCAGAGTTTGTCGGTTTAAATACTTTTCACCCTGTATGTATATGTTTTTTTTTTTCCTTGCTCCTTGACTCCTCAGGCATCGTTTCCTGGAGTTAGTCGCCATTTAGCGAAACATCCCTTTTAGAATGACTTCCGAATATCATGGACACATCATTACAGCTCAAATCAGCGAACACTCTAGTAGCCACGGTATACCCGTTGATTACCAATACTCCAGTACGCGCGAAACAAGTCGAGTCGTGTAGCAGATAGCGGCAGGAATAGTTGTGTGGTGGGGAGGTGCGGACGTTTGCTATCAGAACAACCACACCCGCAGCAGTCAGCTGCCATGGCTACGACGGAACACAAGCCTGACCCAGCCAAACACCGTGAGTACTGCAGCATTCATCAGAGCTCGCCTCTAATCGTACGAGAAGTCTTAAGAAAATTAGAAAACACTGCTGTTGTGTAGATTGCAATTTGACTCTGAACTCATACCATATGAAATAAAAATACTCTGATCTTTCTGAGACAGGCCAACCGAACATGAGAACTCGCCTAACATCGTGAAGATCTACCTTCAGCATGCAAGACAGATTTACATCTACGCTCATTGAATCACTGTGAATTGCATGTCAGATGGCACTTTTTATGTGACCATATATTATGGTCTCTCCTTGTTCCATTCACGGATGGAGTGCCGGAAAAAGGAATCCCGTTACATTCTTGATTTAATCTACACTATCCTTTGGGAACTAGTTTGTGTGTGTGCAGAGAAGGTTTGAAAGATTGTGTGACATTTCTTTACACTCTGTCGCCACTCACACAATTTGCGCCACAACTCTTTGCAACTGCTCGATGTCCCCTTTTCGGATGATCTGATATTGGTCTTATACACTACAGTAATATTTTATTTCTTGGCGACGCCACGCTGACGTATTATATTCGGATATACTTTAAACAGATGTTCCTTACCACGTTTTAAACGCATTTATTCTGTACGTATGAAACTAATATTCACCATTATGTCATATTAATTCGTTACAAGATATAGGCTGTCCAGTAGTCGTATTTGGTTTCCTATTTTTCTGCAGATATTAAGATGGCCACTACTGACCGAAATCGAAGGCCTGAGAACACAAGTTTTGCGATCATAGATGTCTACACTTCCTGGATCACTGTTTTTACTCGCGACTGTATTGTAGCTTGAATATTAAGCTATCGGTTACACAAGTGATTCGTATGCAAACTCTTTTATATACAGTTTCCATTTTCGCAGTACCCATCCAGTGAATGGCGGACTGCCGTCTCCTTTAGTTATAACTGAGCCTACAGTATCATGTCCTTCTTCGCCTCCCTGCACTTCGTTACTCCTAAATATTTGTATGGCGTGACTAAATCTAGTTGCGACTTACTTATCTTGAAGGCAAAAGATATCCAGCATTTGCATTTTGTGATATGCACGCCTTTTAATTTATGAAAATTAAGAGCTAGTTGATAGTCTTTGCATCGTTACTGATATTTTATGGACACCTGACTGGAATGGTACTGTAATTATTTCGGGAAAGATTTTTCTCTTACATTACACCATCATCTGCGAAAAATCTGACATTACAAGTAAGATTGGATACGGTTCAGTGTTAGGTGAACTCTACAAGCACTTACTACAAGGTCAGAGGCAGACGACAACAGATATCCGGCGATTTTCTGCGTCAAGATAGAGATTGGCATTCATAATTGTTGTTGTTGTGGTCTTCAGACCGAAGACCGGTTTGACGTAGCTCTCAATGCTCCTCTACCCTGTACAAGCCCCTTCACCTTCGAATAACTAATGCAACCTATATCCTACTAAATCTTCTTACTATGCTCATCTCTTGGTCTCCCTCTACAACTTTTAACCCCTCGCTTCCCCACCCACCACCACCCCCGACCAACAGTTCTCTCCAGTACTCGACTGGTAATGTATGCCGTCAAACGATCCCTTCTTCTGGTTAAGTTGGGCCACAAATTTCTTGTCACTCCAATTCTGTTCAGTACCTCCTCATCAGTTATGTGCTCGTTCCATCTAACATTCAGCATTCTTCTGCAGTACCTTATTTCGAAATCTTCAATTCTCTTTTTGTGTAAACTGTTTATCGTCACTGGTTTACTTCCAGACATTGCTGCGTTCCCGAGAGATGCCTTCAGAAACGACTTCCTAACACTTAAATCGCCGGCCGCGGTGGTCTAGCGGTTCTAGGCGCTCAGTCCGGAGCCGCGTGACTGCTACGGTCGCAGGTTCGAATCCTGCCTCGGGCATGGATGTGTGTGATGTCCTTAGGTTAGTTAGGTTTAAGTAGTTCTAAGTTCTAGGGGACCGATGACCATAGATGTTAAGTCCCATAGTGCTCAGAGCTATTTGAACCATTAACACTTAAATCTTTATTCGACGTTAACAAATTTATCTTTTTCAGAAATTCTTTCTTTCCCATTGCCAGTCTAGATTTTATATCCTCTCTACTTCGGCCATCGTCAGTTATTTTTCTGCCAAATACAAAACACATATGCTACTTTAAGTGTCTCGTTTATTAATCTAATTCCTTTAGCAACACCTGATTTCACTCGACTACATTCCATTATCCTTGTATTGCATTTGCTGGTGTTTATCTTATACCTTCCATTCAAGATACTGTCCATTCCCTTGAACTGCTCTTCCAAGTGTTTGCTGTCTCTGACAGACTCACAACGTCATTGGCAAATCTCACAGTATTTTATTTCTTCTCCCTGAATTATAATTCCTGTTCAGAATTTTTCTTTGGTTTCCTTTACTGATTGCTCAGTGTACAGATTGAATAACGTAGAGGATAGGCGACAACCCTCTCTCACTGCCTTCTCAATCACTGATTCCGTTTTATGCCCCTCGACTCGTATAACTGCTGTCTTGTTTCTGTACCAGTTATAAATAGCCTTTTCACCTGTGTCTTGCCCCTGATTCCTTCACACTTTCAACGAGACTACTCCAGTCAACACTGTTAAAAGCTTTCTCTAAGTCTACATATGCTATGAAGGTAGGTCTGCCTTTCGTTAACCTATCCACTACAGTAAGTTGTGGTGTCTGTATTGCCCCGCCTGTTTCTACATTTCTCCGGAATACAAACTGATCTTCCCTCATAACTATATTTTTTAAGCAATTATAGCATTATTTTTGTTTTGCTGCACGGATAGTTATCGTGCTGGATAATGTGATGTCCTGTGGCGGAAGACATACAACATCATGAGATTTAAATAGTCAGTAAGATTATTGTGACTGGTTTTGACCACGAATTTGTCATCATTAGATCGTTCTTGTTATACCAAAAAGCAAACTTCTCACAAATCAATGACATGCGACCTTCACACTTGGATTTTCTTGGAGTTAGTGGCTGGCATGTCATGGAGATACAAATTCACAGAATGACAGCAAAGTTTGATCTTTGAGGAAGGCCACTCTTGCTCAAAAGTTGATGAATAAATCTGCTAGCTTCTAACATGAAATTACATCAACGAACTTCAACATGAGGTATTCTCTGAATACTGTATTGCAAACTGCCACGAAAGGTGTAGTCGACTTGAGGCCTCTCTGAAATACAGTCTGAACCAATGCTGTAAGCTATCGGTTGATCATTCAACATTGGGGATAAGGTACTGAAATCTCTCAATCAAAAGTGCATTGAGATAACAGCATAACTGTTAAGATACTATCGTGTGATAGTTATGTCAGTTATTTTAAACGGCTTTTGTAAATCTATGGAGATGAAATCTGCCGGCCAGGGTGGCCGAGCCGTTCTAGGTGCTACAGTCTGGAACCGCGCCACCACTACGGTCGCAGGTTCGAATCCTGCCTCGGGCATGGATGTGTGTGAGTCCTTAGGTTAGTTAGGTTTACGTAGTTCTAAGTTCTAGGGGACTGATGACCTTGGCTGGTTCAAATGGCTCTGAGCACTATGGGACTCAACTGCTGAGGTCATTAGTTCCCTAGAACTTAGAACTAGTTAAACCTAACTAACCTAAGGACACCACAAACATCGATGCCCGAGGCAGGATTCGAACCTGCGACCGTAGCGGTCTCGCGGTTCCAGACTGCAGCGCCTTTAACCGCACGGCCACTTCGGCCGGCTGATGACCTTAGAAGTTAAGTCCCATAGTGCTCAGAGCCATTTTGAACCATTTGAGATGAAATCTACCTGCTCAGCTGTATTTAATATTCAAGATGTTGCGTGGGAATATAACTTGCTGTTTTCCACAGGCTAACTTTTCTTCCAGAATTCTAGTAAATCTACTTTTTCTGAACAAATACGTTCTTGGATCCAAGCATTGATTGCCTTAATGGACACGGCCTATAATTCTGTGTATCCATTCTTTTACTCCTATAGCCGGGAGTGACCTTTCCACTACAAAAAAATTTGGGTGATTGCTAGGAATCGAACCCAGGACTTCGCATCAGTAGTTAACTGATCGAACATGGATTAGGCCTGTTACTTTCGATGTTGAAGTAGGAGGGAGTAAGTGCTGGGACAGTAGGATGCTTCAGTAAGAATACATTTACTTATGTCAACATACTGATCACACATGAACATACAGGAAGATTTCGAAGCCAGAAGCAATCTTTGCATAGAACTTACAAGTGCATGACAGTATCAGTAAATAATTTTTTCGGTTTTATATTTTCGGGGAAAAGCTGTTATTTTTATTTTTAAATGTCATCCATAGTCTTCGTCTGTCAAAAATAAATAAATCAGACATTGTAAACAGTAACTAGTCTAGTCTAGTGTGGCTAGACGATGCTTTTTCCGACAACTGTTTCAGTTACTCAGCGCATATACCTAAGCTACCAAACTTAACCACTATTCCAGTATTCACATCTGCTGTAATATGTGTAACTCTTAAATATTCTTCTGAGTTCCTAAACAACCTATCGTATCAAAATTAGAGGTAGTAGTTTCCCTGTCTTCTTCCAACCTTTTGTAAACTAGACAGCAATTAAAGCTGCATCCGAAGTAACAAAGAGTTAGTGGCGATTGCTTGACTTTAGAGGTGTAGTTTCCCCCCTTTCTCCATAAATAATGTAATTTCTACAGAATAAGTTAATTTTATTAGGCCCTAGCAGAACGGTAACCTGCTGGTCAGCCGCCGTGTATTTTTGCTGTTGTATTAATTTCCTCATTGACTGACAGGATTAATAAGATTTCCCCTCCTTTCTGTAACATTAAAATCGATCCAAGAAGGATAATGTTTTCTTGTTCTCGGGACACGGGAAGGAACCACGCAGAGAAAATGCCCCCATAAATAATATTTTTGAAATTGTCTATTGCTCACTCTTATTGATGAATGTATCACCGTCTTTAAACAGAAACTCTTCATCCGGAACTTTCAGTAGCTCCTGAGCTCTCTTACGACAAAATGTGTTTGTGCAAGCGCAGTCTGTTAGAAAATTTTTCAATACAAATGTAGATTGGAAACTGATGCAAGTGTAACGTTCGTTTAGAAACAAACAGGTTTTACATGTCAAGAGGAACTAGAGGAAAACATGGTAAGGAAATAATAACTTGCCTTGTAATTTCAAAACTTTTAGGTGTCCATACTGGTGAGAATTAAAAGTGAAAATAAGACACAGTTTGGAACTCCTAAAACAACGTAATTCAAAAAATGGCTCTGAGCACTATGGGACTTAACATCTATGGTCATCAGTCAAAACAACGTAATTCAGCCACATTTTCACTTCGAATTATTGCAAATCAGTTATTTCACTTATTTTGCTCATTTTCATTCGTAATGTCGTATTGGATAATGTTCTGTGGTAACTCACCCTTAAGAAACAAAGTTCATGCTCGAAAACTATATAAGAATAATATGTGGTGCTCGGTCCACGTTCGTCTTGTAGACATCTGTTGAAGGACCCAAAGGAATTACAGCCACTACTGCAAGTGGGAACTGATTTAAATCAATGGGGAACAAACAGACACCACATACATATCTGTTAACAGAGTTTGGAATTTTAACTACTGCTTCATAACAACACCAGAAGGAGAAGTTACATTCATTACTTGAATTAAGGTTGTCTTTCGCACAAAAAGGGGTGCTCAACGCTGCCACAAAAATTTTTGATCACCTACCCAATGACACAAAATTTTAAAGCAAACTCATAGAGTTTCTCCTGGACAACCCGTTCTATTAGATAGCTGAATTTCTGTTTTTGTAATATATAGAAGTTGTTGAGTAGGAGCTACTAACAATTTATACATGGACACCTAGTAGTTATGTTTACATTTGGATTTATAATGTGAATGTGAAATGACTCATAGCACATCATCACCATTAATCGTATGTCGACAGTGTTTTTATGAAGCGTAATTAACATCCAACTAACATCTAATTCTCAAACAGCGAACCTGTGGACTTTGAACCACTGATTACACTAACGAATAAGAGAGAAGTGTTTTGAATAACATGCTGGTGGAGATTCCAGCACTTGTGGCAGGTAACAGGCATATTTCCACATAAAATCTTGTCGAAAAGATTAAATGATAATTGTTTATCGGAAACGTGATGCTGTAATGTACACAGATAATTATCTGTTCATGTGCACCACGAAGCCTAACAGTAGCGGCAAGTTAACTATCTAAAAGTGGCCACAGTTTTATAAAGCTCACAGTAGCAATAAATGCATGATGGAAAGTTTTAAAATGATCGCGACTTTCAGAATTCACTTCAGTGAATAACACTGATTTTTTCCGAATTTTGTTTACGTAATAGAGGCACGTAAGTTTTCAATAACCTCTCCACCTTTTTATGACAGAGAGGAGTGGAGCAGTGCCTCAGACAATTCCACATTTAAGTGGTGTGCACGCTTGGAGATACAGTCATACCAGGGTTTGAACTTCAGAAGAAACTTAACAATAGTGCGGTATTGAAAAACAATTAAGACTACATAAAACGGAGAAAGGATCACGCTCTAACGGAATTCAAGTTCCAAATGATATGAAATAAGCTGCGAAATTATCTTCTTTTTTTGTTCCCATGTATCGAGAATCTCTCGCCTACCGAAAAGTTGCATGAGACTGGAAAAGGACAATGGTCATTATTTTCTACAAAAAAAGAAGGTTAACGGATCGTATTTACAGAACTCCACAACAGTATCCCTGACGTCCGTCTGTTATAGGAGCCTAGAGGATATTATGAGCTCAAAAATATGACATTTCAGGATGGAAACAAGCTTCCCTTAAAATATGAGCTCGCAGTTCAGAAAAAAACGCTAGTGTGAAACACAGCTTGCTTTATTCATACACTCTTGCAAATAATAGATGCAAATGAACAAGTAGATTCAGTCTTCCTAGATTTGCGAATCGGTTTCGGCTCTAATTGTAGGGAAATGTAAGTTGATGAAATATGTGGGAAAAATAAATCTGTAATAATCAAATGCAGTTCTAGTGGTGTGTTTCTTGACATAGCCATGTCGATGAAATATCTAGGTGGTAGCGTGACAAAGCTGTGTGAGGTTGGTTGTGTTGATTTGGGGGAAAGAGACCAAACAGTGAGGTCATCGGTCTCATCGGATTAGGTAAGGAAATCGGCCGTTTTCTGGCAGAGGAACCATCCCGGCTTTAGCCTGAAGCGATTTACGGAAATCACGGGAAACCTAAATCAGGATGGCCGGACGAGGGATTGAACGGTCGTCCTCCCGAATGCAGTCCAGTGTGTTAACCTCTGCGCCACACCGCTCGGTAAAATGGTGTGGGGTGCAAGGAGCCTCTAAGGTCAGTGTTATGTAATTGTTACTTCTAACTTATTAATCATATTTTTAGCTCATTTATTGACGTAGGGACTCTTTGCAGCTTTCTTTGTCGGCGACATTCCCGCAATGCAGTACTGCTATTGCTGATGTTCTGATACAACAACTTGCCAACAGTAGGAGTCCTCTCTTGTCAATAACTGTTGTTTCGTATGGAAAACTTCAACCTTTACACCAACTGTCACTTCACAAAAGAAATCAACACATGTCGCCAAGCAACAAACAGCATACTGACAAACTGGAATTACTATCTTTTCAGTATAGTCTGCAAGCGCACCGATTAATGAACATAACTATGATGCTTCAGCGTTCTGTGATGTATACAGCCCGCATTGGAGCTCTCGGTACATCGTATAACCACCAGGTACCTTGAGGTTGTTGTCAGGTATTTTGATCTCTATAGTTTACTTTATTACGCTATCCCACAACGCGTTAGACCACCTGGCGATGGCGATTTCGTCAAACGCAATTTTATGTTCATTTTTCACAAAATGTTCAGTTATTGCCGATTTCTCCGGGTAGTGTAGGAACAGACACCTGTCGCCTTATACCCACCGCGTAGTGTAGAAACAGACACTTCTCACCTTATATCCACTGTGTTGTCTCGTGTGCAAGCTCTGCACGACGTGACATTACCCACACTCAGACGATATTTTGCTAACGCTGAGACCTCCGAGGTCGACCTTATCTGTCACAGGCCTCCCGGTATACGTTACTTGGGAGACCGAAGACAACTTGATGTTTTTTCTTCAGGAGCACAGGACCACAGAAAGGATAGAAAGCACTTTCCACCTCGACCATGTTCTGCTTACACGTGGGATATTTTTTGGTTGTTGTGACGGAAGTCTTTGGTAGGTGGCTTAGTTCTCCTGGCAAATCTTCTGTATCAGAGGCAGCTTCCATTCGATGAACCCGACTCAAAAGCACACTTTTCTAAGGAAGTCTTATAAACGGAACGATATAGTATATGTTGCTTAAAAGCATTGAACCTCTTTGGCAAGAGTATATCTTCTACATGAATAAAGGTACAAACGAAGGGTAAATTTTAGTTTACGCGTAAAGTTTTTATTTATCAAAACAATCACACAATTTTACAAGGTTATTTCTTTTACACGTTTGCATATACAACCTTGGGGTGCATTTTTACAATTACGTTTAGGATCAAGGATCTCATTTACTTTTCACAAACGTTCGATATTCCCTCCATTGGACGCACGACAAATATTCTGGCTAGTTACATACTTGTGTGTGGTTGTCTGGAGTTAATACTATCGCTGCAGCTATTGTCTGTCGTCGAACTTCATCCAAATTTGTTGGAAGGCGAGGTCCACAGACGGAATCTTTCAAAAATGTGCAGGAAAAACTAACCCGCACACCGTGAGATCAAGCGACCTTGGAGGTCAATGGTGCAACTCGATTTTCGTGCGCCCCTTACGGCCGGTACACCATAAAGGAAGCTCATTGTTAGGAAATGCTCCTCCACACACGTGCCTGTGTGAGTGTGCTCCGTTGCACTGAAAGATGAAATTTAGCTACATGTTCTCGCAGTCGTGGAGAAGAGAAAATGAGCGAGCTAGCTGCTCCATTTAGACCCCTACCGACAACCGCAATAAGAACTGGTGCCAATTTAAACTATTAAGTTCTCATGCGTAAATTACGATCCGTCCAAAGACACCGTCTGCTTTCAAGTAGAAGGATTAGTCTTGTCAAATGAAACTTTCTGAGGCATCCTGAAGCTGAATTCCGAAGCAATTTGCTCTTGAAAGGTAAATACGAGGGCGGTTCAGAAAGTAACCTCCGATTGGTCACAGTGCGGGTTGTGGGGGGAGTAGCGACGCCATCTGTGCGTTCACGCACTCAACAGGTCAGTCGACATCAAGCCGTGGTCGAGTGAACGTCGTACCTGCTTTAGTTTAGTTTTTGTGGCAGTTTGAAATGTGTGCTGCAATAGAAAACCCCGCCAAATGTGAAGTGCATGCTGTCATAAGGTTTTTTACAGCCAAAGGATATTCTGCAGCAGCTATTCATCGTGAGCTTTGTGCCGTGTACGGACCAAGAGTTACGACTGAAGGAGTTGTCCGTGAATGGGTACGTTTATTTAAAAGTGGACGAGAAAACGTTCATGATGAAGAGAGGAGTGGTAGACCATCATTGGTGACTGACGAACTCGTTCAGACAGTTGATGCAAAAGTTCGTGAAAATCGACGTTTCTCAATGTCGGAGTTGTCTACTGGTTTTCCACAGATTTCTAAGACTCTCTTGTACGAGATAGTGACAGCAAGATTGGGTTACCGTAAGTTCTGTGCACGATGGGTGCCCAAAATTCTTACCGACCACCACAAAACTCAAAGAATGGCCTCTGCATTAGACTTTCTGTCACGTTATGAGGACGAAGGAGAACCATTGTTAAACAGAATCGTGACCGGTGACGAAACCTGGATTAAGTACGTGAACCCGGAGACAAAAGAACAATCAAAGATGTGGGCACATTCAAATTCGCCTACCAAACCAAGAAAAGCCTCACAAGATTTTTCTGACAGAAAACTGATGGCAACGGTGTTTTGGGATGCCAAAGGGGTGTTGTTGGTTGAATTCATGGAACGTGGTACGACCATTAATCAAGACGTGTACTGTGAAACAATAAAAAAGTTACGACGGGCTATACAGAACAAACGCCGTGGTATGCCGACTTCCGGTATCGTTTTTTTGCACGATAACGCCCGTCCTCACTCTGCTCGCAGAACAACGGCCCTTCTTGAGTCCTTCAAGTGGGACGTTATCAACCATCCACCTTACAGCCCAGACCTGGCGCCAAGTGATTATCACCTCTTCATGCATTTGAAGAAATGGCTCGGGTCACAGCGGTTTGATGACGACGAAGAGCTCAAAGATGCGGTCACAGGCTGGCTCCAGGCACAAGCGGGTGATTTTTATGCAGAAGGAATTTCAAAGCTTGTGAAGAGATACGATAAGTGCCTCAATCGCTATGGAGACTATGTAGAAAAATAGTGCAAAGATGTAGTTGTAAGATGTATATATTAAAATATTTTTATTTAACTTGGTGTATTTTTTTAAATCAACCGGAGGTTACTTTCTGAACGGCCCTCGTATAAAAGAAAAAAACAGCGGATGTGATACGCATAATACTCTTCATTTCGATAGCCGATCACGAGGGCCCATAATAATTATCAAGATAGCATTGTAAGTAGCAGCGGTTAGACGACAGACTCCCTCCCCAAATGAAAGTACGCTCGTTATCGAGCTCATTATCAGTAGTGGTCACTGGCCTTCTGATCTGCCACATACTTGAGCAAATATTATCATATGCTTGAAATGCAGTTATCAGACTTCGAAACTGCATGAGCTGGATATTGCGAAAGCTGCCTTGCTGGCGTCGTTGTATCGGAAGATGGCGTGGCGTAGGCTCTTATCTGGTTGCCATTTAAGAAAGTAAGTGAAAGATGTAAAAGAATATGTACAAAAGCAGAAGAAAGTATTACGAACACCAAGATACCATAGTTAAAGAGCAGCTACTGATCAACAGCTGATAGCTTTGGACGACACCGTAAAATCCGCCACGACTTCTTTGTCGGATCTAAGATAGATTACATACAATAAATGAAATACCGGCTTGTAATATTATTACTGTTAATTTATTTCAATCTGTCAATTGTAGTAAATAGAAGTTATTGCGATCAGATGTCTTCCTGCCATATTTTGTATGTAAGCACAGGTAACGTCGCACGTTCCCCACGATATTTCAGAAAACGAAGTCGTTGCCATCTGTAGGTGGTTCGTGCTAACTCCTACTGTGCTCTTGTCGGCGTCGTATACAGGGTGGTCCATTGATTATGACCGGTCCAAATATATCACGAAATAAGCATCAAACGAAAAAACTACAAAGAACGAAACTCGTCTAGCTTGAAGCGGAAAACCAGATGGCGCCATGGTTTGCCCGCTATGTGGCGGTGCCATAGGTCAAACGGATATCAACTGCTTTTTTTTAAATAGGTACCCCCATTTTTTATTACATATTCGTGTAGTACGTAAAGGAATATGAATGTTTTAGTTGGGCCCATTTTTTCGCTTTGTGATAAATGGCGCTGTAATAGTCACCAACGCATAAGTACGTGGTATCACGTAACATTCCGCCAGTGCGGACGGTATTTTCTTCGTGATACATTACCCGTGTTAAAATGGACCGTTCACCATTTGCGAAAAAGGTCGATATCGTGTTCATGTTTGGCTATTGTGATCAAAATGCCCAACGGGCGTGTGCTATGTATGCCGCTCGGTATCCTGGACGACATCATCCAAGTGCCCGGACCGTTCGCCGGATAGTTACGTTATTTAAGGAAACGGGAAGTGTTAAGCCACATGTGAAACGTGAACCAAAACCTGCAACAAATGATGATGCCCAAGTAGGTGTTTCAGCTGCTGTCGCGGCTAATCCGCGCATCAGTGGCAGACAAATTGCGCGAGAATCGGGAATCTCAAAAACGTCGGTGTTGAGAATGCTACATCAACATCGATTGCACCCGTACCATATTTCTATGCACCAGGAATTGCATGGCGACGACTTTGAAAGTCGAGTACAGTGCTGCCACTGGGCACAAGAGAAATTACGGGACGATGACAGATTTTCTGCACCCGTTCTATTTAGCGACGAAGCGTCATTCACCAACAGCGGTAACGTAAACCGGCATAAAATGCACTATTGGGCAACGGAAAATCCATGATGCGTCAAGTGGAACATCAGCGATCTTGGCGGGTTAATGTATGATGCGGCATTATGGGAGGAGGGATAATTGGCCCCCATTTTATCGATGGCAATCTAAATGGTGCAATGTATGCTGATTTCCTGCGTAATGTTCTACCGATGTTACTCCAAGATGTTTCAGTGCGTGACAGAATGGCGATGTACTTCCAACATGATGGATGTCCGGCACATAGCTCGCGTGCGGTTGAAGCGGTATTGAATAGCACATTTCGTGACAGGTGGATTGGTCGTCGAAGAACATACCATGGCCCGCACGTTCACCGGATCTGAGGTCCCAGAATTTCTTTCTGTGGGGAAAGTTGAAGGATATTTGCTACCGTGATCCACCGACAACGCCTGACAACATGCGTCAGCGCATTGTCAATGCATGTGCGAACATTACGGAAGGCGAACTAGTCGCTGTTGAGAGGAATGTCGTTACACGTATTGCCAAATGCATTCAGGTTGACGGACATTATTTTGAGCATTTATTGCATTAATGTGGTATTTACAGGTAATCACGCTGTAACAGCATGCGTTCTCAGAAATGATAAGATCGCAACGTTACATAATCACATTGTAACAACCGAAATAAAATGTTCAAACGTACCTACATTCTGTATTTTAATTTAAAAACCTACCTGTTACCAACTGTTCGTCTGAAATTGTGAGCCATATGTTTGTGACTATTACAGCGCCATCTATCACAAAGCGAAAAAAGTGGTCTAACTAAAACATTCATATTTCTTTACGTACTACAAGAATATGTAATAAAAATGGGGGTTCCTATTTATAAAAAACGCAGTTGATATCCATTTCACCTATGGCAGCAACATCTAGCGGGTCAACCATAGCACCATCTGGTTTTCCCCTTCAAGCTAGACAAGTTTCATTCTTTGTAGTTTTTTCGTTTGACGCTTATTTAGTGAGATATTTGGCCCGGTCACGATCAATGGACCGTATACGACCGTAATAAAAATGAAATTAAGATGGACAGTTCACGCAGCCGAACAGGCGGATGTAATATGGAAATGGAAAAGCTGTGGTCGACCTTAAGGTGGATTTAAACATCACAGCACTTTTCTGAGCATCGTGCTATTGAAAGCAACAGGCATTTTCATTTCTCCGGCCTGTGAACAGACTTACATAGTTATAGGGGAGGACGTACTGTTTAATGCGAACTCAGAAGCATGCCGCAGCTTGTTTTTTTTTCACATTGAATACATTAAATATCATTGCCAGAAGCCAAATAAGTAATGAGTGACGGATAAAAGCTATACGACTGGACAGGGATCGAATCCAAATTATTGCATTTCTAGTCTGCCAATTAACTATTGAGCCAGCAAATCATGGATATAGACCAAAAAAGTTGTTCACTGCATTCCAGTAGATAACAAAAGCACGAGACTACGATCTGTTAGAAGACAAGTAGATGGCATTAGAAAGTTACGCAAGAACTACATGGATGTTGATAGCTGAAGAACACAATATTGGCAGAAGTCTGGAATAGCTTCCATTCAACTAATGATGTCAAATGAAATAAAGTAGAGATGACGATCTATGCTCCAAAGCAGAAAGCTGGCCAAGTTAATTCGTAAACTGTGAATGGCTAGACGTTTGTCATTGTGTCCAGAGTTGACCCAGATCGAACATAGCACTGAATTGTAATCATACTAATATAAACATGAAATGCTTTAAGAATATCATGGGACACCTCGTCGGAGTGCCTACTGCAGAATATGTATTCGTATTCTCAAGCACGGCCACTTGTGAATTGTTGGCCCAAGTTAAGCAAGTTTCACAATACATGACTACGATATGGGCTCCCTGTCGAGCATACTCCTACAACTGTGAGGATATTTGCACGCATTATAACTAATTTTTATTTTATTTATTTATTTATGGTTCCGTGGGACGAAATTAAGGAGTAGTCTCCATGGTCATGGAACGAGTCAATACATGAAATTATAACACGATAACAGAAACAGATAAAATGAAATATAAAAAACATATTCAGGCTACAAGTCGTAAGTTTAAATAAAGAATATCAATAATGTTACACTGGAATTTGCTTAATTTTTTTAGCTCTTCCAGGAGCTCCTCGACAGAATAGAAGGATTGAGCCATGAGGAAACTCTTCAGTTTAGACTTAAAAGCGTTTGGGCTACTGCTAAGATTTTTGAGTTCTTGTGGTAGCTTATTGAAAATGGATGCAGCAGAATACTGCACTCCTTTCTGCACAAGAATCAAGGAAGTGCATTCCACATGCAGATTTGATTTCTGCCTAGTATTAACTGAGTGAAAGCTAATCATACCTGCCACAGCGTACTAAGACCTTACTGATCTTCTATAAATCTCTCTCGACACACAACAGTGACTTTGGCTACCTCACAAACAAGTTAAAGGGACCTGACTGGGGAGAAACTAATGCAGGCAGACATCTGGACATACCTCGACCTTCTAAACAAGCGCGCACATAGAGATAACAATAGTCCAAACGCTTTTGTTTTAGCACTCCCCGTGTTGGGTGTGAGGCACCTTCAAGCACTGCTTCTATGCGTCACCCATGTCCTGGTCTTGAGCTTGCGCACAGACATGTCGATGGCGGTGGTTGTCATGGCCAACAACACCGCTGGGAACCCTAACATCAAGGTGGGTACCTGACGGCCGAACTACTGGGCCCTCACAACAATCAACTAGTGTATGTAACTTATAATTACTATAAATAGCACTAATATGTAGTTTTCGTATTACTCATAAGCTTACGTAAGTTGAGTTTAGCATTTTTGTTCAATGGTTCAAAATACTGACGGTACAGTAAGGCCCTCTTTCTGTATGTGGCAGGGTTCTAGTACAATTGGTTTATCATTCCTTTACCATGACCCCAAACAACTGTATGATTTTTCTGAAAAGTAGCAGTGTATGTTTTTAGTAACAAATGAATACTGAGACCTTTCTCTGGCAAAAGTTCTTACGTTTTCTATACGTTGGTTCAGCGGAAACAAATTCTGGCTTCCCGTTCAACGTTGCCACATATTCACCTTACGGATTTCATTAATAATGTATGATTAAATAAACTGTTTGCAGTCCTTCCCGGAGTCTGGCCTCAGAGTTCACTTGTGCTATGTGCCATGTAACTACTAATCAGTCATAAAATGTCTCCATATCATAACATTTATTACATAAACACAACTCACAAAAGATTTCCACAAAAACAACAGGCACTGGCCATGTTTTCTCATTGTTGCAAACCTATTATTGGATGGCCTACACTGAAACAAGGGTATTGTAGGTCTACATGACCTACCACAACGTCGTTTCCCTCTGAACTCCCTTTTGCCATCTCACTAAAATTTATTTATAGATGTGCCTCTCCCCACCAGTTTAGGAAATGCGAGATCACAAAAACGAAATATAAATATATACTTTATAGCAGAATGAAATTGATGTGTGAAATCTATCATCTTAAAACATTTTTTTGTGCTGATTCCAAAACTAGTCTTATATTTTGAGAGTCCATAATATTTCTGAAGTTTTGGAGACTTTAATATTGTGAATAATATTGTAGTAATATTAATTCAGCCGATGTCTTTCTGAAAAACACTATCTTTTGTCCTCTAGCATTAACTGATTGAATATTATTTTTGAAAACAGTCGAATTTTAATATTGCACTGCAGCTTCCATTGTTAATATGTTGAGAAATTATATTTTTTTTGTAAAGTTACTCCACTCCATGATAGGCAAAACAGTACAGCAATCGTTTTTCTTGATTGTCTAAAGAAACAGTCTCAGTTAGAAAGTTATTTTTCTTACAAGAAATATGTTTCACCTTGTTGAGATTTCATCAAATTTTATGAAAACCTGTCAAGAGCACTTCAAATCTCTGGCTGGGAAGATGCGTGGTCAGAAATGATAGTGAATAAACTAAAAGATATTTCTACTTCAGTTTGACTATATCTACTTACGGATCGTGAACACCACCAAACGAGCCAAACATACATCATATAAACCTGAAAATTGGGTAAACAAACCTCGTACAAGGAGACCACATTGCAACTATCTAGTTCCAATGTTGTCCCCTTGATTTTTGGGATTATGCGATGTATGTGTGGCTCTACATTGCGCTTTATTTGGGGGTGCTCATGATTTACTAGTGTATCTTGTCCGACAGAAATATCTTTCAATGGTTTCTTCATCGTCAGCTCTGTCCAAGTGTCTTTCCAGCTGATGACATGAAATTCTCTTGATAACTTTTATAAAATCTGATAGGGCCTTAACAAGGTGAAATGAGTTATTTGTAACAAAAATAACTTGCAACTGAGACTGATTCTCTATAGATATTCTATTTTATACATAAACATAAAGACACTTGAAAACAGCCTAGAAGGCTGTTGAGAACAAGCAGCAAAAGCAGAAAACCGAAACTTATTATAAGAAATACATTGCTGTGATAGCTGCTGTGAAGAAATTGTACCTCATACTATCATACAAAGATAAGGGTAAAATACAATGTTATCAGCACATCAAAATTAAACTGTTGAAGATTATTGAAAGCATCAGATTTAATGAACAGTTAAAAGCATTTACAAACTTGGTGAATGTTATTATTAAACTTATAACAAAAGTCGCTAAGAAAGTGAAAAAGTGCAGTGATATTATCCTGATGAAATATGAAATTCACACTAAATTTAAATGGAAGCTCGAGTTCAATCGTAAATTATATCTAGCACACCTACAACTAGGAAAAACGTTCACTCTAATGCAATGTAATTTAATAATCAGATTAATTAACGAGTATGTACATCTTATGACTAAAAGAATTAGGGAAACACATATAAATAAAGTCACAGTGTTATAATTCATGCTCAAATGAAGGGAACTTATAAATGTGAACAAGCAACATCAATAAATTAACATTTTTCCAACACATCGAGAGGTTCAATTTACAGAAGCAGAGCTGGATCTCCTGAATAAAGCACTAAAATTCCATCTACTTTCGAAACTACAAAGTAGCATGATTAAAAATTTCATAGTTAATACAAAAATACCGCTAGATATGGCACAGCTCCCCACTGTATGCAAAAACAAAATTATTTCTACAATCTCGTTTCAAAGCAAATAAAACACAGTGACATATTAACAAGAAATTAAATAAACATGGTGCATTAGACATAAAGGCAACACATTGGTAATAATATAAAAAGATGAACATCTCAATAAAATTCATGAGTTATTCATAAAGAATGATATAAATTAAAACATGACCCTACAAAATTAATGCACAAATGAAGAAAGTCCTTAAACTTACAATAATCTCTTCACAGATAAAGAGATAAAGGAATGCAAATAACTGTATTGGCTTCCTACATGTCACAGTAAAAAAAAAAGAAAATTCATTATGCAAATTTGGAACTTTTTGAAAATCAGCGATTACATACACACTAATCAATAACTGATCATGCCACACAGAAACCCATAGAAAACATATTTCCCCTCAGTGACATGGAGATAAATTTTCAACTTGAAAAAGGTAGGCTGAACAAAGAATTAGCAATACTAGAAAATTTGTATAAAGTACATTACTTCAGAGCGCAGACAAAAAAAAGTATAGACAGAAAAATTTAAGCAAAAATCAAAAGGAAATGAAATTACTGTAGAAATGGAGGAAGCTAAACAAAAAAAAAAAAACAAATTTGTTGTTCTGCCATTTTAAAGAATCACTTCAAATGAAATAACCAAAACTTTTAGAACTACAAATATCAAAGTTAGCTCCCATACTGAAAACAACATTAGTGATGTAAGACATACAACCAGTACTACAGACCCATTTAGACGCACAAAATTTGATGTGATGATTGTGACAAGGTATGCTTTGGACAAATTGGTAGAAACTTTTGAATAAGTTTCAAAGAGCACCTAAAATGTAATGATGACAGTACATGTGCCTTTAAACTACATCTCTGAAGCAACAAACATATACTTAAAATATTAGTGAGAAGCTCCAGATTTAACATTATGATAGGAATGGGAAGCAAATGAATATCTTCGAAGAAATGTAAATTTGCAGTCATTTAAATGTCAACCTGATACACTTCTTAATGAGTAAACAGAACTTCAGAACAAAAAATTCTTGGATAACTTTAGCCTCATTCTGCAAATCAACAAACACAGATCGCCTATACAATAAAATGAAATTTAAAGTATGATCTCATCTCACCATACACTTTAATATTTGTTTTTATTTTATTTTTGTCATTTTTCATACCTCTTAATTTCTTACCATTTTTTTAACTTTTATCACATACACCCATAGATATATAGTCTTCGTATTTGAATTCATTGTTCCAGATGTTCCATGCTTAACGTTACTATTTGATCAGTATAATACCTCTGTAAATGTCAAGTTGTCAAGCCAGAAAGACAGAATTTGAAGACCAAAACAAACAGAAAAAAAACTCAAAGACGCTCTCATTTCATTTGTAAGGCATAGTTTTCTACTGCAGGTAAATATATTTAAATTACGTTAACAGTTACATCATTATATTTCTATGCATGGAGGTAATATAATACACACATCAAAAAAAGTTTTGCGTCACCTTGGTTCCGAGAGTTCCGGAAACTGTGCGGGAAACTGGAATAGAGATCAACATAAACATTCCAGAATGAGATTTTCACTCTGCAGCGGAGTGTGCGCTGATATGAAACTTCCTGGCAGATTAAAACTGTGTGCCCGACCGAGACTCGAACTCGGGACCTTTGCCTTTCACGGGCAAGTGCTCTACCCTCTGAGCTACCGAAGCACGACTCACGCCCGGTACTCACAGCTTTACTTCTGCCAGTACCTCGTCTCCTGCAACAGAGCTTCTGTAAAGTTTGGAAGGCAGGAGACGAGGTACTGGCAGAAGTCAAGCTGTGAGTACCGGGCGTGAGTCGTGCTTCAGTAGCTCAGATGGTAGAGCACTTGCCCGTGAAAGGCAAAGGTCCCGAGTTCGAGTCTCGTTAGGGCACACAGTTTTAATCTGCCAGGAAGTAACATAAACACTATTTCCACACACTTTATTGTTCATAAAAACTATACATTGCATGTTGTACCACTATACAACGAGACATTCAGAGGTGGTGGTCCAGACCGCTGTACACAGCAGATCCTCTAATACCCAGTAGCACGTCCTCTTGCATTAATGCATGCCTGTATTCGTCGTTGCATACTATCCAAAAGTTCATCAAGGCACCGTTGGTCCAGATTATCCCACTCCTCATCGGCGATTCGGCGTAGATCCCTTAGAGTGGTTGGTGGGTCACGTTATACGTAAATAGCCCTTTTCAATGTATCCCACGCACGTTCGATTATTTTCATGTCTGGAGAACACGCTGGTCACTCTAGTCGAGCGTTGTCGTTATCCTGAAGGAAGTCATTCACAAGATGTGCACGATGGGGGTACGATGGGGCGGATGTGCACGTCCACGAAGACGAATGCCTCGCCAATATGCTGCCGATATGGTGACACTATCGGTCGGAGGATGGCATTCAATTATCGTATAGCCGTTACGACACCTTCCATGACCACCAGCGGCGTACGTCGGCCCCATATAATGCCACCATGACCAAGCAGGGAACCGTCACATTGCTGCATTCGCTGGACAGTGTCTCTAAGGCGTTAAGCCTGACCGGGTTGCCTCCAAATACGTCTTCGATGACTGTCTGGTTGAGGGTATATGCGACACTCATCGGTGAAGAGAACGTGATGCCAATCCTGAGCGGTGGATTCGGCGTGCTGTTGGGCCCATCTGTATCGCGCTGCATGGTGTCGTGGTGGCAAAGATGGACCACGCCATGGACGTCAGGAGTGAAGTTGTGCATCATGCAGCTTGTTGCGCACAGTTTGAATCGTAACACGACGACCTGTGGCTTCACGAAAAGCATTATTCAACATGGTGGCATTGCTGCCAGGGTTCCTCTGACCCATAATCCGTAGGTAGCGGTTATCCACTGTGGTAGTAGCTCTTTGGCGGCCGCAGCAACATCGACAGATCCTGTCTCTCTGTATCTCCTCCATGTCCGAACAACATCGCTTATGTTCACTCAGGGATGCCTGGGCATTTCCCTTGTTGAGAGCCCTTCCAGGCTCAAAGTAACTATGCCGACGCGATAGAACCGCAGTATTGACCGTCTAGGCATGGCTGAAGTACAGACAACACGAGCCGTGTACCTTCATCCTGGTGGAATGACTGGAACTGATCGGCTATAGGACCCCTCCGTCTAATAGGCACTGCTCACGCATGGTTGTTTACATCTTTTGGCGGGTTTAGTGCCATCTCTGAACAGTCAAAGGGACTGTGTCTGTGATACAATATCCACTGTCAACGTCTATCTTCAAGACAGAAATTTTTTTTATGTGTGTATACTCCGTTTTATACAGAACCATAAAATCACTGTAGACTGGACTAGGAGAATGAAACTAGTTGTGAACATATAATATTAGTACAGCGCAAATGGAAACCCCAATTCTTCCAGTAAATTTATTGCTGTGGTACAGACTATGTAAAAACGTAAGGAAAAAAGCTTTGCAAGTAGCCAAATGAGTAACTTCCTATTATGCTGTTATCCTGTTTTGATCTGTAGTTGTTACAGATTCTCAATTCATGCTAAACAGAACATGGTGTGATGAGTTTAACTGATTACAACATTATGAATATGTTTTTTTTTTACAGATATCCTGAAAAACAATTTCTGAGAGATTGTATGGTATCTACGGAATCAGAAAGCACTCAACAATATTTTGCTGCTGTTATATACCTGTGTTACGTATAAAAAATAAGAGTCGAAGAATCTGTTGGTACATGTCGAAGTCGACCTTGATTCAGTTTTCGATAATCGATTATGAAATTCTATCTGAAAGTGGAATGTAGTTCGTCGATAAATGTGTGAAATAAAATAGTTGACAGATGGAACGTGTAGCGTCTAGTTGCAGTTTGTCCAAACACCTGCTACCAAATGCAGCTCACTGGAAGGTTTCCCGACCTCTCTGAAAGAACAGTGGGAATACTGCTCTGAGGGAACTTAGACAGTTGTTTCAGGTCAAGATGCATGTCAAGTTACTCTTGCATCAACGCACTGCTACTTGGACAACCACTTGAAACAAATGGAGAATTTTTTTAAAATATGTTAAATAGAACGTGGATAATAGAGTACAGTCGAATTAAATCAGGCGATGCTGAGAAAAGTATGTTAGGAAAAGATGCTTGTAGACTACCTTAGTTCTTAAACAAGGGCTTGGTTGTATCAGCTGTCCAGAAGTGCTTCTCTCAATATTACAATAAGTACCTGCTTCTGTACCTCCTGATATTTGATCACAGATTGGGTCCCTTTTACACATTCAACTAAAATAAATTAAAGAGATCTTAATGGTTCCATAGCTGTTTCGGCATTGGTGTATAGTCTTTAATACTGTCTGGCTCGTCTTGTTTACCCTCTCAGCCTGAAGGTATGCTGACGATAATCCCGTAACATCTAGTAAGTCAACACCATAAAACAATTCATCTTCCATTTATCACATGTAGGGAGAATACTCAACGATCAAAGATTTGTGAATGGCTTTGATTATTTTACCCAAAGGACTACGGCTGGAGCCAATCTGAGACGAGCACCATCCTGAGCGCCTTCTTCTGGGGCTATGTGGTGACGCTGGCGCCAGCCGGGTGGGCGGCGGACAGGTTCAATTCGAAGAACTTGTTGTCGGCCTCGCTCATCCTCTCCGGTATGTTCACCTTGCTCACAGAGGTGGCTGCAGACACTGGCGGTGTGGTGCTCGTCTGTGCATTCAGAGTAGCTACGGGTCTCTCTCAGGTACGTAGCTGTGACATCCCTACCGCCAAGACATTATTCGTGTAGTACTTGTCCCACTTTCAGCGCACAGAGTAACTACATTAACACACTTCACAGCTTCACTTTTTGGAGCCAAACTGACTCTCACACATGTCAACATGTTAAGAGATCCGTGAAACAATATGAGGCACAACGCTAAGTTGTGGACCAAGACGTGTCTTAGCATCGTTATGACACATAATGTACATGTACAGACACATTCCATGCTGTAAGACTGGACATGGGGCGCGTGTGGCACTTATAGTATGCCTGCACCATACACAGTATCAATATAGGCAATAAATATACACGATGGAGAACCTTTTTTCATACTGCATCCCTATATATATATATATTCCTTAATAAAATTTATCATTAAAAATATATCACTTTTTCAAACTAACAGCTCAATTCATGAAATCAATACTAGAAATAAGATTTAAAGGATTTGAAGTCACTTAGTATTGTACAAAAAAGTGTGCATTATTCAGGAACACACATTTTCAATAATTTGCCAGGAGCCATAAAAAGCTTACTAACCAATGAAATTCAGTTTAAGAGAAGCCTAAAGATTTATTGGTGGCCAACTCTTTCTACTCCATTGTTGAATTTCTCAGTAGAACCAATTGATTTGTATATATATATATATATATATATATATATATATATATATATATATATATATATAAAAGTACAATATAACTTCTCCACAATTTCAGTACAGTAATGTGTTCATTGTAAATAAATGTGTGTGTGTGTGTGTGTGTGTGTGTGTGTGTGTGTGTAAGTACAATCTAACTTCTGCACCAGATCAGTGCAGGAATGTGTTCATTGTAAATAAGTATTTAGTAGTTGTATTACACGTTTATTACCTTATAAATAAATAAAAAACTGTTTATTTTAAATTCAGTGCATTAGTATTTCTAATATGATTCTTTCATATAGCATTCATTAAAAAATGACGACCATGCCACTTGGGACCTGTGGAATGGTACATTAGCTTATTTCTTTGAGTTGTAAATATTTGTCATGTATTGTTGTTTTTCTGACATGTTCTACATCCTGGAGGACCTCCTCACTACGGGTTGATTGGAATGAAAGTAAATCTAATTTAATCTAATCTAATACAACACATAGAGCTAACCAGCACTGCCTGAGATTGTTGAATAAGCACAGCTTAGACGCCAGCAACACATAGGTATGGTAGTAATCCTGGGGCATAGAGAAACACAGTACCTCACGTCAGAAGTGCAGGGAGCACGCTGAGTGCTCAGCACTCCAGCACTCAAGTGATTTACAAAAAATTGTCCTTCGTGAATAGACCTGAAATGTGGGTACTACCATAAATTTGATCTTCGTGATGCACCGACTTTTACATGGAAAATTATTCTCTTTCTCATGATTTCTAGAAATACTTACAGCAGAAAAATTCCAACGAATAAAACCTGAAATCTTTAATTAAAAAGTACGAGGCGGGTCCAATAAGCACGTTTCCCTATTTTATAAAAGAAACTACACACAATTTATCATGTTGAAATAGTTTTATTGACATTATACAATGCTTCTGTTATTTTCTAGATAGTGAGATGTTTTTCCAAGCATTTTTGTTAACGTGACTGAAGGTTTTAAAAGCCAGTCTTGTACCAGGTTGGGTCCTGTGCTCGTAACCAGCTCTTCACTGTTAATGTGGCTTCATCACCGGTATTGAAGCGCTTATCTTCAAGACGGCCTTTGAGTTGAGGGTGTATATGAAAATCACTTGAGGCAAAATCTGGTGAATACGGAGGATGCGGGAACATTTCCCAGTTGCTTCATCCGAGCTCCGCCTGGGTCATTCGAACTGCGTGATGCAGATCATTGACATGATGGAGACAACTTTGTGACACAAAGATCCATGACGTTTTCTTTTGATGACGGCTCATAATTCCTCAAGACATTACAATACTTCTCAGCATTAACTGTCGTGTTGCGAGGCAGCTAGTGAACGAGTAACAATGTCTGGCAGCACCAAAAGGGGAATGACATTACTTACCCTGTGGAATGTACGACTTTCGCCATTTTTGGGAGCTTCGCCAGGTCTCTTCCACACCGTGCTGTGACGTTTCGCCTCAGTTGCCGAATGATGGACTCAGGTCTCACTGCCATGCGAATGCTCATACAGCCTTCTCCACAAGCAGATGTTAAGCCACGATGTGTGTCGACAGTGGGTTGTTGTTTTGCTGCGGAAAACTGAGCGCAGCTCACAAGTGGGCAAACTTTGTAGTGGTAACACCATGCATGCCATGTGTTTTTTATTTCGCAGTGATGTAAAATAGGGAAACTTGCTATTGGGTGACCCTCTAAAACCTCTCAGAAACACATCTGAAACGCATACATTATGTCCAGCATGTTTTTGAGGAATACCTGTCTTAACTTCTATCTCCAAATTATTAAACTTCTTTCCAGGTTCAGCAGTGATGAATTTTCATTTCTTTTCTTTCAAGATCTACACTCATAGCTTCATATATGAGAATACTCAAGTTTTTAGATACTATTACAGCTATGTAAATTATCTAAGGTAAAATTATAACTAATTTCAAATTGTCCGAACCCTTCTTGCTAGCTAATTATCTTTTTTATACTCCAAAACTAGAATATGTAAGCACACATGAATTGTAGCAGTCTAAAATAAAGATTCTTCGCATCAGGAAAGCCTCGCCTTGGAACTTTCCTATGATTATTGTTGTTGAGCCCAGTTGTTCATCAGATTGACAGCGAGTCTTGTTCCACTGCACAGCTTCAGTTGAATCAGATTGCATAACATGATTATCACCGAGCCGACCTTGAGCTGCAAATTGAGTGGTGGCATTCCTGGCGCATCCATGTAATTCAGGAATTCAATTTAATAACTGTCATTTTCATCTGGATCTGTAATGGAATCGATCGAATTACATGAAAGCAATTTAGCAGGGATCTGCCACTGAATTTTTATGTTCATATTGTCTAAGTCCTTATTTCTCGCTCCCCAAATGGCTTGTTCGCTCATGCATAGCTTTTCTAATTTGCAGAAATATTCGGGAACACTTTCGTTATCAATCTTCGTTCAGTGTTGCGAATTCACAAAAATTAGGTGGAAACGCAATGAGGCCAGCTGAAGCGTCAACCGGAATTGTTCCACTACCAGTCTCTAATAATTGCCTGGAAAACACTTCCTGGGCACCATCATTTCCTAACGGAACTCGCGTATTCGTTGTTAACTTGAGACTTATAACTTGTCTCTTGAAAGACGTCCAAATTATTGTGCAAATCTTTCAACGTTCGATCGAGTGCCCACAGTGCTCGCTTGTGCGCCATCGTTTACTAATCCCAAATGATTAGTTTTTCGGTACTTTAGCCGCTGCTTAATTTTTGGCGATATTGCATGTCGGTTCATTTATAGTTTGCAAATTCAGTGGCCTTTTGAGCGCAGGATGAGCTGTTCGTCCTCCCTCAAATAATTTGACAACGATCCTAGATGATGCCACAACCAGAGCTATGTGACTTTATGTGCGAATAGAAGCTAAAATTAATGAAATTAGGAACGTTTTACCAGTTCCACCAAGTGCATCTATGGATAAGATTTCTCCGTACGCGGTTTTCTGCTGTTGATTCAAAAGTTGGATCTGTGTTTGCGCTGACTGACTCAAAGCATCTCGATCGTATTTCCGTTGTCGTTGAATTTCTCGACTGAATACATCGTGCATGAGGCGATTCGGTGCTGTTATTCCTACTTCGTTCAACATCTTGCCGACGCAAATCGTCTACAGAAGTTAACACCTCGTTGTGGATCTCCCTGTAAAGTTCAAGTTCGTAATTCGCTATTATCGTACGGACTAGATGGAGAATATCTTCAGCTCTATCGTCTTTGAATTTGTTCCTCAAATGAAGTGGGATTGTTGATGTTGTAACTGCGACTGGGACGGTCGCGCGGCAGGACCCGGGGAGAGGCCCGCGAACAACAACACAACGGGCGAGGACGACCAACGAAGGACAGAACGAACAACAACAAGATCGAACAACGGAGCCACAAGGAAACCTAACAAACACGTTCACTCGTACACAGAACAAGAAACTAAGTAAGCTGCCTAACGCGAGGCGATGTGCCCACAGACGTCCGCGAGATTACACTGGCTGGCTGAGTTTTTTTTTTCTTTATTGTGATTTTAAAACCCGTAGAACAGGTAGACTGGCAGCAGCACAATACGCCGTTCTTCAGCCAAAGATAGTACAATGACAAAAACAGAGAAGATACATGACTTGGAACAAAACGGCGAGAAAAAACAGTAGACACATGAACATAAAAAACATGAAGCCGTTCACACTCGATGACAATCCACACTACAAACTGTTGACACGAAGCACAAACACTGAAGATGACGATGGCACTGGTGAACGATGGAGTGTGACGGTGAACACTGAACACTAAACACGACGGCACACACGAGACACTGATGGCGATGACCTCCGGCGCGCGAATGTCCACTTAGCGTGTGCGAGTCCGGGGACCTGCCAAGAGGTGAATAAGGGTGAGGTGGGGGAGAGGGGAGAACAAGCATGCCAATGGGTGAGGAGATGGGGGGAGGAGAGGGACAGGGGAGGGAAGCCCGGGGGAGGAGAGGGGAGAAATGGAGGAGGGAGGGAAGAGGGAGAGAAGGGAGAGAGGGTGCCCAGAGCAGCAAACACAGGAGGAGGTTGGGAGGATCAAAGTTGGTAGGAGGGGTAGATGGAGGGGAGGAGGGCACCATCAGGGAGAGGGAGCTGGCGGAAGCCACCTTGGGAGAGAGTAAGTTGGGTGGAGAGATGGAGACCGGGTAGGACGTGGCAATACAGGCGCGGCAGCGGGCGGGGGTGGGAGAGGATTGGGGAGACTAGCGGGTGAGGAGGATCGAGTTTGCAGGAGGTGTACAGGATCCGTATCCTTTCAAGGAAAAGGAGGAAGTGGGGGAAGGGGATGAGATCCTACAGGATCCACGTGGGGGAGGGGAGACGGATGCGATAGGCGAGGCGGACAGCATGGCGTTCAAGGATTTGGAGGGATTTATAAAAGGTAGGGGGGGGGCGGAGATCCAAGCCGGATGGGCGTAACAAAGGATAGGGCGGATGAGGGATTTATAGGTGTGGAGGATGGTGGAGGGGTCCACTCCCCACGTATGGCCAGAAAGGAGCTTGAGGAAACAGTCGGGAGCATGCCTTGGCTTGGATTGTCCGGAGATGTGGAGTCCAGGAGAGGCGACGGTCGAGGGTGACGCCAAGGTACTTAAGGGTGGGAGTGAGGGCGATAGGATGGCCATAGATGGTGAGATAGATATCAAGGAGGCTGAAGGAAGGCGTGGTTTTGTCTACAATGATCGGCTGGGTTTTGGAGGGATTGACCTTGAGCAACCACTGGTTGCACCAAGCGGTGAACCGGTCAAGATGGGATTGGAGAAGGTGTTGGGAGCGCTGCAGGGTGGCGGCAAGGGCAAGGAAGGCGGTGTCATCGGCAAACTGGAGAAGGTGGACGGGGGGTGACGGCGGCGGCATGTCCGCCGTGTACAAAAGGTACAGAAGGGGGGAGAGGACGGAGCCTTAGGGCACACCGGCGGAGGGGAAAAAGGTGTAGAAATCTGTATTATGGATGGTGACATAGGAAGGATGGCGGGAGAGATGGGAGCCGATCAGACGGACGTAGTTAATGGGAAGGGCGAAGGTTTGGAGCTTGAAGAGGAGACCAGAATGCCATACGCGGTCATAAGTATGTTCGAGGTCCAGGGAGAGGAAGATTGCAGAGCGACGGGAATTAAGCTGGTCGGAAAGGAGATGAGTGAGGTGAAGGAGAAGGTCGTTGGAAGAGAAGGACGGGGCGAAAGCCACACTGGGTAACGGGAAGGAGGCGGTGCTGGCGGAGGTGCTGGTGGATGCGTCGGGTGAGGATTGATTCCAGGACCTTGCTGAAGACCGAGGTAAGGCTGATGGGATGGTAGGAGGAGACAGCGGACGGCGGTTTGCCAGGTTTAAGGAACATTAGGATATGGGAGGTTTTCCACAGGTCGGGGTAGTAACTGGTGGACTGGACTACATTGTAGAGCCTGGCCAGGGTGGAGAGGAAAGAGACTGGAGCTTCACGAAGGTGACGGTAGGTGACACGATCGTGACCAGGAGCGGTGTTGCGTTTTGTGCGGAGTGTAGCAATGAGATCCTGTATAGTGATAGGGGCATTGAGATCCGTGTGTACAATGTTGTCCAAGTACTGGAAACCAGGAGCGAGGGGAGGGACAGAGGTGTCAGTTCGATCGTGGACATCCAGGCAGAGGGAGTAATCGAACTGGGGATCATCGGGGATGGAAAATACATCGGAGAGGGAGGAGGCAAAGTGATTGGCCTTACTAAGGGTGTCAGGGAAGGGGTGATCATCATGGAGAAGAGGATAGTAGGGGGAGGGTTTAGTTCCGGTAAGGCGACGGAAGGCTAACCAGAACTTGGATGACTTGATAGGTAGGGTAGCATTTAAACGGGTGCATGTCTGTCGCCAGTTCTGGCAGTTCTTAGCCGTGAGCAAATTACGAATGTGTCGCTGGAGTTGCCGGTGGCGTCGTAGTGTGTCTGGGTCACGCGTGCGGAGGAAGGCACGGTAGAGACGGCGGGATTCACAGAGGAGGAGGACAGCCTGTGGGGGTAAGGTAGGACGGTGGGGGTGCATGGCGACAGTAAGGACGTGGGCCTCCACGGCCTCAGACAAGGTCTGCTGGAGAAAGGAGGTGGCATGGGTGACATCGTCGGGGTGGTGGTAGGTGAAGGGGTGGCTATCGACCTGGGTGGAGAGTGTATCCCAGTAGGCATTGCAGTTGGCACGGGAATAGTCATGGACGTACTTAGGGGGAGGGTCATTATGAGGGTTGGGGCGGGGGCGTCGACCGTCTGAAACGTTGAGGAGGACAGGGAGATGGTCGCTACCAATAGGCTTCAGGACATCCACAGTTATGCGGCCAAGGAGGTTGGGGGAGGAGAGGATAACATCGGGAGTGGAATTGGATTCGGGATGGGGATGAGGTCGCCTTGAAGGGAGGAGAGGAACCGATGCCACTGCCATAACTGGGCAGCGGAATGACTATGGATGTTGAGGTCGGCGGCGATCACGTAGGAGGAGAAGGTACGGTCGATGTGGGAGAGGAAGTCGAAGGGAATAGGGGCGTTGGGGCGGACATAGATGGTGGCGCAGGTAACGGTAAGGCCGGGGAAGAAGAGACTAAGGATCAGGTGTTCGGTGGGGTCGGGAAGGAGAGGTTGGAGCCGAACGGGGATCTGGCGGTGGTGACCAATGACAACTCCGCCACGCGCAATTGGGAGGGGATTATCAGAGTGGTGGAGAAGATAGGGCGAAGTGTAGACGGTGTGGTGGGGCTGGAGGAAGGTTTCATTGAGGAGGAAGGCATCCACGCGGTGGGTGGCAAGGGTGTGCATGAAGAGGTTCTTGTTGGCGGGAAGGGAGCGGATATTGTTGAAAAGGATACGTTGCTGTCGCGCCATGACAGGGATTTAGATGAGGGTGTCAAGACGGGAGAAGGTGAAATGGGCCTGGTTGTTGGAGTAGGTGGCGTACATTTTGAGTTGGAAAATGGAACGGGCGGCGAGGGATATCTGTTGTAGTGTGTGGGGGCGCTGAAAGGGATGAACATTCTGAAGGACAATGGTGAGGAACCTGGTGATGTCCTCAGCGGGGGGGGGGGGGACGAAGGGAATTGCCAGGAGGGGTGGGGGCGTCCAGAGGATGGACAGGGACGGTGAGTTCAGGAGTGGTCAGAGGGGGTCGGGCTTTACACTTTTGGGAGTAGGTGGGATGGGGGAGATTGCAGGTATTGCAGGAGGGAGGGGATTGAAGGTTAGGGCACTGACGGAGGAAGTGCGCTTGCCTACAATGCGGGCAGGTGGGGGCCTCGCGGCACTCGGCTGTTGGGTGTGCGTTATAGTGCAGACACCTCTGGCAGTGTAGGGATTGAGGAGGGGAACGGGAGGGGTCGACCTTATAGCGCTGGTTGAAGAGGAGGGCACCCTCCTTCAGGAGACAGTCAATGGAGGGGGTGTCCTCAGAGAAAACCCGCATAAGGTGGGTGGGGCCGGCCGAGTTGAAAATGTGGCGGATCGCCTGCACCTCCAGTGTGGGATGCACCTTGAGCTCCGCCAACACCTCCTCCTCCGTGATCGACAGACTGGAGTGATCACGGTGGTGAGGGTCGGCGGGCGATACGGGGGTTGGGGTTGGCGGGTAGGAGATGGAGAAGGAGCAGGGGTGAGGGAGGCGTTGGGGCCAAAATGGGTGATGGGGAGGCGGGAGAGGATGTCAGTATGGAGGGTTGGGCTGGGGGAGGAGATGAGAACGGAATCCTGTCTGGGAGTGAGGAGAGAGATGGGGGCACCAGGGAAGTGTTGGCGGAGGAGGAGGGAGAGATTCTTGGCCTCGAGAAGGGAAGGATCAGGACGGGAGAGGAGGTATTTGTATAAAGAGGGGGGGAGGAAGAGGAGGAGGAGGCAGAGGGAGCAGGCCCAGGTGGGGAGACATCCATGGCACCCTGGGGGGGGGGGGGGGAAGGAGGACGGGCGGGGCCTTTTTGGGAGCGGAGGAGGTGGTGGTGCCACTAGGGCGTTTAATGGCGGCAGAAGGGCGGGTGGTGATATCAGGGACGGGAGCTATAGGGAGGTGATGGGAAGGGATAGGTCCCGGCGTGGATGCAGTAGTCGGCGCCGGAGATGGTGACGGCGACGGGGACGGGGACGGTGGCGGTGGTGGCACTGATGGCGAAGGCGATGGGGAGAGTTGGGCATGGGCAGTGGCCCGACGGGCCACCACCGTAGCTGGAGCTGCAGTAACAGGCTGGGGGAGTGGGGGGAAAGGATCAGAGGGAGAGGAGTGGGAGGAAGAAGCTGGAGAGGGGGCGACAAAGAGTGAGGGCGAAGGGAGAGTGAGAAGAGGCGGGATGGAAAGAGGGAGGTGTGACTGGGCACACCATGTTATGGTGGTGGTGGCGGCGGAGGGGGAAGTATAAACTATGGCTGTGGTGGTAGTGGTGGTGGGGGCTGACATGACGACAGGGAGAAATAAAAACGCATGGAACGAAAAAGAAAGGACAAAAACTGGGGACAGACGAAGACGGATGAAGACGAAGACGGAGGAAGACGAAGACGGACGAAGACCAGAGTTCCACGCTGCTGGCGCTGGCGCTGACTCGACAACGAGTGGCAGGAATGCCGCATCTGCTGCTGCTGCCGCTGCTGCTGCTGCGGACGGGGCTGGGGCCGCTGCTGGTGCTGCTGCTGCTGCTACTACTGCGACTGATGCTGCTGCTGGAGGGCTGGCTGGTTGCTGCTGCTGCTGCTGGCTGGACAGCTGCTACTGCTGGAGGGTTGGCTGGCTGCTGCCAGCTGGACCACTGCTACTGGCTGGGACCGCTGCCGGGACCGCAGCTGCTGGCCGGGACTGCTCCTGCTGCTGCTGCTGTTGCTGCTGCTGCTGCTCGGCTGGACCGCTGGCTGGCTGGCTGGCTGGCACCTGAAACCTAGCGCTTCGATTAGTGCTGGAATGGCACAATCGAAGGGCGGTATCCTTGCAGAGCACCGCCGGAGATGCTGGCTGAGTGAGAGGCAGGCGCTTAAGTACTCTACTGGGAGCGCCGCTATTGGCCGCTGGAACCACGTGTTCCACTGTGGCGCCCTCACACTAAAAGCGGGCCAGGAGGCGCGCGCCGCCAGAGCTTACAGCGCCATGGTGCAGAGACATCTAGGGGTCTTCAACGTCCATGGCGTTTGGTGGGGATTCAAATTCCGCGGCGCGCGGTACCAGAGTTGAAACACGCGTTGAATGATGATGGCAAAAAGTGATCGAGTCTGTTGCGCAGTAGACGAAATAACAGCATCAGCGAGGGTGTTACCCAAATGCATCTCGTTGTCGAGTAGATGTAAACATTGACAGACTCCTCGATATACTGCACACAACTTGCTTTTGACAGTGCTTAAGAATTTAAATGAAGTCGGTCCAGGAACATTAACCAATAACAAATGCAGACAGGAACATTCGTCATTGCTCGAATGAACTGTGTAAATGCGTCCCAATGCGTCGGATGAATATACATTCAAGTATCCAGGAACAGACTTTCGCTGTTTCCGACGTCGGAGTTTTTTTGATGATGCGTTTCACGTGAAATATCTCGGCGTCTCCGAGTAAAGTAGTGTTCTTGCAAATGGATCACTTGCGCATGTGCTTGTCGGCGTTGTCGCCGGTGGTTGTTTACCTCTCTGCACTACGTTTGCTGCTGTGAAATAAACATGTTGTCCATTCTCCAGGTGAATAGCTACATAGCACACAGTAGGATGAAGATCACGTATAGTTAATGAAAAGATTGTCCAAATGGGTGCATAAAAAAATCTTAACATTTTCCCTTTTCGTTTGTTTCTTGACCTGTAAGTGAATAAAGAATTTTTGTTAGGTATCGCATTGAAACGCGAATAGTAACATTGCTACATACTGGTTAATGGGTGAATCATGCTATTGGCTAATGGATTAATCATCTTAATCAACCGTACGACTGATGGCACAACGCTGATTGATTTCATCATAAGGATTTCAGAGGGAATAAATCTGAAGAAAACTGGATCAGCACTCACTGGCAGCAATAATGCTCCTGCACAACGGTGAATTTGTTCTTGGATCTGTTAATATGAAGAGATATTATTAATTTATGAACCTTGGTGAAACTTTGTGAATAATTAGTGTTTCTGTGATGTGTCTGTATACTTGATCTGGGATTCAGTGGAAAAAGAATCTCTCTCAAAGTTGGGTTAAAACTTTGTTCATCGATAATATTCGCCCGAAATGATGTCATTTGGAATGAACTGTTGTACTTCTGTACTCTGATCAGCCAGAACATTATGACCAGCGACCCTTTCTGGCGATAGCAGCATCACCTGGCGAGGAATGACTGCTAGTCAGACACACGCATGGTTTAGTATTTTTTCCTTCTTTAGCGACTATAGTCGCATATAAAGAAATAGCAAGCAACCAGTTGCATATAAGAAATTTAATTTCTCGACCGGTTTCGCGCACTTAGTGCCCTTCTTCAGAAGACATAACTTTCTGAAGAAGAGCACTAAGTGCCCGAAAGCAGACAAGAAATTAAATTTTTATATGCAACTGGTTGCTTATTATTTCATTGTTTACACACGTCCAGTGTATGTAGTATCAGTGAGCGTGCTGCCAATGTGTGGAACGGGCAGTTTGACCAATGGCAGATTGTGTTAGCCCAGAGGCTTGACACGAACATTCCGGAAAAAGCACGACTTTCCGGGTGTTCGAGGAGAGCTGTGGTAAGTGTATTCAGCAAATGGCGAAACCACATCCATATGTCGTGGGGTTGGGCGATCACCCCTCATTACTCATGTCGGACGTCGTAGGCTGGGCAGACTGGTAAAATAACTGTTGCAGAACTAACATCAGACGTCAATACTGGACAGAGTACAAGTGTGTCTGAACACACACTGCACCGAACACTCCTAACGATGCGCCTCCGTAGCGGATGAGCCATCCTTGTGCCAATGATAACACATCGGCAACTACGACTGAAATGAGGGCGTGACCATCGGCACTGGACTTTGGCACAGCGGCAGCGCGTTACATGTATTGACGTATCCCGATACCTTCTTCATCATGGCGATGGGAGTACGCACATACGTCGTCTTCCAGGGGAACACCTCCTTGACATCTGTACTGTGGGACGGAGAAAAGCGGGCGGCGGCTCAATTATCGTCTACAGAACATTCACGGGGCCACCTTCGCGTCCAGTGGAGCTCATGCAAGGCACCATGAGGGCCAAGGAGTATCACACACTTGTTGAAGACCACGTACAACCCTTCATGACGATCATGTTTCCCGCAGCAGTGGAATTTTTCAGCAAGATAATGCGCCATGTCACAAGACCATGAGTGTGATGGCTTTGTTCCTGGAATACAGTGGCGAGTTTCAGTTGATGTGGTAGCTCCTAAACTCTCCATATCTGCACCCGATCGAATACATCGGCGATGTGACTGAACATGACGTCAGAGCTCATCCCTCGCTTCCCGGAATTCACGAAAATTAGGTGACTTTTTTGTACAAATGTGGTGTCAGTTTCCTCCAGCGACCTACCACGGCTTCACTGCTTTCAAGCCCTTATGCTGCATCGCTGTTATCCGTGACAAAAATGTACGTACTGGCTATTGGTTAGCTGGTCGAAATGTTTCGGCTGATCAGTTTATATTCTGCAAGAGATTCTTCGATGGAGGTTCTTGGCCAGAAAGCAATGATGCCAGTGGCTCTGGTGGTGGTATCAATTCCGGTAATTTGACCTTTCCGATCGCACGACATAATCCTGGTGGTTCGTTTCGAAATCTCAAAGCATTGCAATGTTGACAGACATTGTTCCGAAGTTGGCCAATACATCATCGACGTAATCAATTGTTGGATCGTACCTGAACGCCAAACTTTCAACTCCAATTATTACGGTTTGCCGTCCGGTTGGGTGACCTGCGTGAGATCTAATTGAGCGGATCGAACTCGACTGTATCCGTAGTTCTGGAGTCATAATGGATCGCGTTCGAGAAATTCTTATCCGGTTTGCTTCCAAGCGCTGGCTACGTTCTCCGTCAGTCTCATTGAGTCGACAGCCATGCAGTTGATTCGCCTTGCGTGTACGACAATCGATATTTCAACGCCTCACTGGTGGCATTTCTTTTTTTTTTTTTTCAAAGAAATAAACCACGAACTGAAATCAAATGTTTGCAGCACACCATATTACCACAACTGATATCCATCTATATTTTATTTTATTTTATGAAATCAATTGACAGCAGTGCACTTAAATCGACCCGCACATTTCTTTCATAAGGACTTTCATACAAAAGTACCATCCAAATTTCCGACTTTTCCGTTGGATTTTCCACAAATTTTCTTTCATACAAACCTTGTCCCAACAATTGTGAACACAACAACAAAAATCAGCCACATCGCTCGAGTTGTTCTCAACTGATGATCTTTCATACACCCGGCAGCTGGTTTTTATTTACATAGATACGTTTAACCAAAAATGCAAAAGTCTTCATTCAAATGTTCACAACAGTTCTAGTATTCCCAAATGCAATAAGAAAATCCTCTACACACCTACGTAAAGATAAAGAAACATTATAATTATTTAGAATAAATTGATTAATTTTATCTTTCATGTGTCAAACTTCTTGCACTTCTTATAAACCTCCTTCTAAAAGTAACAGAATTAATAGAACTTACCATTGCAAATTTGTTTCCTAAGTTATCTTTAGTTACAAACCAACTTCCTTCTTTTAGTTACATAAGAAATTAGAAATTTATTGCAATTGAGTAGAAAGGGTGGAAGTGACAAAAAGTGATTATTAAGAAAATGAGATGAAAGATATCTGATCATATGGACTTCATTCAGTGACTTACCAAAAACTTGTAGATCATTCACACATTTTTGCCGGTCTATTGTACAATCACATATGAGAAAAAATTAGAAAAATCCCGTACATTATACTTTATAAAATTATTCTTGTAAATTTCAATTTGTTTGTGCATCTGCAAGAATTCTGAAAGTTGTGTCGTAAGAAAATGTTAAATGTCAGTTGAAATTCAATGTCTTTGCTTCAACTTTTTTGTCCAATACTTAATAAAAATTAAAAACTATTGTATATTATTCCTTAATAATTATATTACATTATATGATTCTTTAGCAACAATATCTGTGTTAAATCAAAGCTACCTCGATTCATTTAAACATTAAATTCTTATGTAGGCCAAGTACCAAAACAAAATGGCAACTTTTGTTGATGACCTAATTCAAAGACGTAAGAGCTTAAAGTTTGTTTGATAAGTGAGAATTTCACAGTAAACCATTTTACGTGACGCCCAAAGTATCATTTTTTGATGTCAATACAACATGAAGGAGAAATCATTATCTTAAGGGCGAATGATAATGACTAGAGGTGAAACGGATATGCAACAGCTATCCAGTATCGGGCCTGTCTGGCACAGTTTACTGTCTGGCTGGATACCAACCAGTAGGCCAAGATCTGAGGGCTAGTGGATTTTCAATAAATTATGAAAATGTCATAAAATCGACTTTATTTAATTCACATATAACTCTAAACACAAACAAAATTTTGATATCTTCACATAAAAACATTGAGAAAAAATTTATTTTAAGAAAAGAATGAATTAGTATTCATACTATTACTGACGCTGATACTGTTGAAAGGTACTCAGAGATAACTTCTGGCAGCTTTATAAAATACTGGCACTGCGTCGCATTAGCTGACCACCAAATTAGAGTCGCGATTGCGAATGATTCGAACTGTCTTCAAATAATAGTTAATCTCACTTGCAATCGTGTTTGTTTCTTGTGCATCTCAGTGACTATTATTATCTTCATTTACCAAGTCGTTAAAGCAATCCCCAAATGGGTCGTAAGTTTTGCGAGACATAGTTGATTCAGTCTTGTCTCCTCTACTTCTTTCAACTGGCATTCTTCGCAAAATTCCTATGAGATCTTCTTCCGAGCTCTTTTAGTTTCAACAATCCCCAAACAATCTGTGTCGAATCTTGGGTCTAAAAACTTGCAGTCAAGTAATTTGGATCTTCATTTAAGAAGCTGAAACGACTTTCTAATGCAGCTTCCAATAAGGCTTTCGTCTGTTGTAAGTCAGAGGTCCTTTCTGCTTTTTCTGCCTTATCTTAATACTCATTTAATACCACAACATGTAGTTTTACTTTGGATATGCAGGAGAGACGAGAACTTATTTTCGCAATTTCTTCAAGGACTTCAAAAGCTTAACTCACTTCTCCATCACACATTACCGATGAGACATAAAATTGCTAAGCGCATCATAAACAGTCCCATGCAGACGTAGCTGGTTTTTGTTTCCATAAGCGCTCTATCATATAAAAGGTGGAATTCCGTCTCATGCTGATATCTTGCACCAAATGATGCTCTGATAAATTTAGCTCTTCTGGATGTGCTTTTTTTATTTTTTTTTTATTTTTACCTAAGCTTAATGATTGAACTGCGTACGAGATGTATACCAGTAGCGATTATTCCTTCTACTACAGACTGGATCTTCAATGGTTCACTTATAATCCTCTGAAGCGAATGGATGGAACATATAGAAGAATTATACTCACTTTCTTGAACAACTTCCTTGGAAAATGTCCCTGCGATCTGCGACGGAATTAAGCCTCTTTACGACGCAAGAGGAGACAGCCAAAGTTGCAACTAAGACGGATGTTTATTTAGTCGGTGACCGGTTTTGGGACACGGCATTCTCAAACCAACCAATGTTTTCAAAGTAAAATGTTCGTCAAAGTATCAGTAAACAAAGTGAGTTCAGATGCGTATGGTCGCAACTAACGTTCGTTAACCAACGGTAACTTTAGTTGGTATTGTAAGATGAGGTACACATCTTGGTCACTGCTATTTAAGAGGACATTTTGTTTGAAAAACCGTGGTTGGTTTCAGAACCGGTCACCGACTAAATAGACACCCATTTTAGTTGCTGCTCTGGTGTCTCTTTTTGCATCACAATCTAAAAATGAGTTGCTTCCCACTATACCCAGCACACTGGAATTATGTAACTTCTTTGCTGTATTTTCTCCATCATGACAACTTTGATAAGACTTGACAGCAAGAGCTCCGTGTTCCAACCGAGTTGTAAAGTTTGTTCTAGGACTGTTGCAAGTCCGGCCCATTCTATTACAGATAATGGCTCATTGTCTAGTGTAATCATATGGCCGGCCAGAGTGGCCGAGCGATTCTGGGCGCTACAGTCTGGAACTTCGCGACGGCTACGGTCGCAGGTTCGAATCCTGCCTCGAGCATGGATGTGTGTGATGTCCTTAGGTTAGTTAGGTTTGAGTAGTTCTACGTTATAGGGGACTGATGACCTCAAAAGTTAAGTCCCATAGTGGTCAGAGCCATTTGAACCATTTTTTTGCAATCATATCTGCTATTAAATAATAAATATTTTTGCCTCTTACTTCGTGTACCTCCCAAAGCAATTTGCTTTTCAAATGTTCTTTTTTTCTATGTTGAAGACGAATTTGTATTGTGGGATGGCTCAAGACGATGAAGCGCCGAGGGAGGCGGTAACTTTATTAATTGCTTGAAATTTATCGGGTTTTTCCGTTGTCAAATGCGTTTTCATAGCTGAAGTACTAATTAGAAAATAAAATATGTCATTAGGTTTAAGGTAGCTCCTGACCTCTGTGAGCTCGCTCACACTACTCATTACGACATGCTCCACGGAAATGTTCAGCCGTCAGCCGAATATCGGACCGATGAGTAGCCGGCCGGTCATCTGGTATCCAGCCAAACAACTATCCGTTTCATCTCTGGTAGTGGCAGTAGTGCTACGATGATTTTTTTCCTAAATTTTGGTTTACCATAAGTTTCCTTACTATTTTAGGGTTTGGTATTCCCATGCACACATTCCTTGCTGGCAAAATGGATCCCACCCAAAGAAAATGCTGTTTTGGGAACTGCTGTTTACTCAGGTGACTCATGTTCAGTATAGCATTCTAATTTGCTTGTAATGGTTTTATGTGCGTATAGTTGCAATGCAAGTGAATGATGTATGGATAGTTTTGAGAAACCTCTTATTAGTTCAGCGAAAAGTTTGAGAAACATTCTACTATTGTGCAGTTGCAGAATTATAGAGTTCTATTTTCTTCAATGTCTCAAGCATAGTACTCTTTAATCTCGAGAAGTGTGGTATGCTTTGCGAATATGATACTGTTGACAATGAAAACTGGTTGAAGATGATATAACTTTGCAACCAGTTGGTTACAACTGCATCATGATTTCAATAAATATTAATCTGTAATTCATTTAGTTTTGGGAGTGGACTTCGAGAAACGATCAGCTTTTCTCTTTAAAAATGAAGCTATAATGACATTGTTTTCTCGACATTACTGTAGGCGATCAGCTGGGCACAGTAATAGCAATGATGACATCAGGAGCAATAGCTCAGAGCGCCGTTGGGTGGCCATTTATCTTCTACTTCTTTGGTGGACTTTCCATCATTTGTGGAGCGATCTTATTCTGGTTTGGAGAGAATACCCCATCTCAACACAAGCATATTTCTAGAGCAGAACTTACTTTTATTGAAGAATCTTGCAAGGATGTCTCACGTGAACAAGAGGTAAGATACAAGCTATTTATTATGAAATAGATATTTTTGTTGTGTATTTTATTACTGAGACGGTTTTATGTACGTGGTTTACAGAAATTTCCAACGCCGTGGGTATCGATTTTCACATCACTGCCCGTATTTTCTCTCGCAGTAGTCACTATGACTCAGAACTGGGGATACTTCACGCTCCTGACAGAGACACCAACGTATTTAAGTAATGTTCTTGGATTTGACATTGAATCTGTAAGTAAAACGGCTTACATCATTAATTCTACTTTTGTGTAAGAAGTGTGACAGTAGTTGTTAGCTGAGAAAATAATTGTAGAGTGCTTTTCTCCACTCTTTGATCCAATGCACATATCAGTATTCTGGCGTGCTTTCGACTTTGCTGGTAACTTTATAAATGAGTCTGGAAAAATTACAGATATTGTGTGGATTACCGAAACTGTTGCTGATAATCAAAGAATGAATCATCGTGAAACCAATCCGGCCCACCAACGTTTGGCAGCCCATATCACAGATCTTGAGCGTATATTCTTCTGACGATGCAGTGAAATAAACATGTCCTGGATATAAAAAAAAGTGCACTCTGTTTTCAGAGAGAAAACCAGTTTCAGTAATTTCTAAATATTATACTTTCTAATTCTAGGATCATCCATTTGTTTGTGAATGTAGCGCATTCCAGTCGAACAGCAGAATTTCCCGGTGTCGTACTCCAAGTGATACTAAAATGTATTACTGATCTACTGGATCCGCAAGCATATAGGAAGCTGAGTAATGACCCCACTAACAACGTTCTTAGAACTGTGACGCGGTTAACAAAAAAGTCCTCCATTGAAGAGAGTGTACAGAAAGGTCTCTGCAATTCGGTTGTGCTACCACCGAGGCTTTATGGATTGCTCAAAATTCATAAAGAAAATGTGCCGTTAAGACCGATACTAAGTGCCTTTGGTTCGCCCACCTACTCGTTAGCCAAGTTTTTGACTACGCTGTTATAACCACATGTGGGCCCTTCGGGCTCTTATATAAAGAATTCGACACGTTTCATCAGCAGATTGAATGGCATAGTGGTCCAGTCGGAGGACATATTGGTCAGCTTCGATGTGGTGTCGCTGTTTACCATGGTTCCACTCAATGATGTATTGGAACAGATGGATAGAATTTTTCCTGCCGATATTTCAGAACTGTTTAAGTGTTGTTTGACGACCACATACTTCAAGTGGAATGAACAGTTTTATGAACAAACGGATGCCGTGGCTATGGGGAGCCCCCTAAGTCCCGTAATTGCAAACTTCTTTATGGAGAAATTCGAAGAACAGGCCTTAGGTACTGCCAGCAAAAAACCAAATGTATGGTTCCGATACGTGGATGACACGTTTGTGCTGTAGAGACATGGCAGGGAGGAACTAAGCCGGTTCCACGAACATCTGAATAGTGTAAACTCTAGAATTCAGTTTACAATGGAGGAGGACGTAGACGGCAAATTACATTTCCTCGATATGCTTGTTTTTAGAAACGAAAATGGTAGTTTGGGCCACTGAGTATACCGCATACTCACGCACACGGACCATTATTTGCACCGGGATTCGAACCACCACCCACAACAGAAGCGAGGTGTTACCAAGACGTTAGCGGACAGAGCTAGAAACATTTGTGAACCTGAGTTGCTCGACGCTGAGATGGAACGTCTCCACAATGCACTAATGAAGAACGGATATTCGTCCGCCGAAATAAACGTGCGTTGAGACAGCCTCGCAGAAATCATAGAGACGTACAGGCTACTGCAAAATCTAAGGTTTTCCTGCAGTTTGTTAAAAATATATGGGAAGAATAGGGAGAAGCTTGACGAATCGGAATATTACCGTAATTTACAAGCCCACCAGGAAGATACAGGAACACCTTAAGCCTGCCAAGGACGCTCGCAAACCATTGGAAAAAGCTGTAGTGTATAGGATCCCACGCAGCTGTGCAGATGTTTATGTGGGTACCAATAAAAGAACTGTTTAAAAACGTTTGGAAGAGCACAAGGGAAATTGTAGAAGAGGAGAAACGGAACGATCAGCTGTTGCGGAGCATGCTTTCCAGCCAGGTAACCACCATATTCGTTTCGAGGAGACGCAAGTACTAGCGGCCACAAGCAGATATTACGAAAGGCTCTACAGGGAGGCAATCGAAATCGCCAAACACTCTAATAATTTCATTCGAAAGGAGGAGGGCGTGAAATAAAACGGTATATGGATGCCGGTGTTGAAGAAGATGTGTACCACCCGTCCACTACTGGGTGATAGCAACGACGATCGACGGCAGCGGACAGCGGCCAATTGCACTGACGTTTTCAAAACACGTGAAGTCGCGCCTAGGCGCGGGAGCGCGCGGACACGGAATTTGGCGGCAGTCAGTAGCGAGCCAGTAGGAGTGTTGGACCTTCCATCGAGCTACAGACCCCCTTGAAGATGTCCTCCGCAGACGGGGACGAAACGCTGGGAATTCATGCAGAATTCATCAACCGATCACGGCATAACAGCCCGAATAATTATAATGGACATGTCATAATCCAAGTACCAAGAGATGATGAATATGACGTACTGTTTCGTCACAATTGTATCAGCTGTGTTGACTGGCTCGAAAGGAGATGTAAGCTGAGCTGACAAAAGTCATCGGATAGCGATGTGCACGTACACTAATGCCGATAGTATCGCGGACACAACGAATAGAAGGGCAATGCATTGGAGGAGCTATCATTTGTGCTCACATGATTCATGTGAAAAGGTCTCCGTCGTGATTATGGCCGCATGAAGGGATTGTTATATGGAGCTAGACGCATGAAATATTCCATTTCGGAAATCGTTAAGGAATTTAATCTCCCGAGATCCGTATTACATCCCAGGGTTTACCTGTCACCACAGACAACGCAGTGGGGGCTTGCCTTCACTTAAGGACCGAGAGTAGCGGTGTTTGCGAAGATTTGTTAGTGCTAACAAACAAGCAATTCTGCTTGAAATAACGGCAGATACCAATATGAGACGTACGACGATTTTGTCCGTTAGGACAGTGAGGCGAAATTGGGCGTTATGGGGTATGGGAGCAGACAACCGACGCGTGTGCCCTTGCTAACAGTAGGACGTCGCCTGCAGCGACTCTCCTGGACTGGTGACCCTGTCGGATCCTTGACGACTGGAAAACAGTGGCCTAGTCATATGAGTCTCGATTTCAGTTGGTCAGAAACTATGGTAGGGTTCGAGTGCGGCGCAGACCCGCATAAAGCCATGACCCAAGTTGTCCTCCAGCACTGTGCAAGCTGATGGTGGTTCCAGAATGGTATGGGCAGTGTTTATTTGGAATGGACTGGATCTTCTGATCCAACTGAGACGATCATTTACTGGAAGCGGTTATGTTCGGCCACTTGGAGACCATTTGCCGTCGTTCAGGACTTCATTTTCTCAAAACCCGATGCCACGTCACTGGGCCACAATTATTCGCGATCGGTTTGAAGAACATTCTGGGCAATTCGAGCGAATGATTTGGACACCCATATCGCCTGAAATGAACCCCATCAATCATTTATGGGACGTAGTCGAGGGGTCAGTTCATCCAAATCCTGCACCGGCAAGACTTTCGCATTTATGGACGGGCAGCATGGCTCAATATTTGTGCACAGGAGAGCCAACGACTTGTTAATTCCATGCGACGTCCAGTTTCTGCACTACGCCGGGGAAAACGAATCCTTCACTATATTGGGAGGTATATCAAGACTATTGTCGCGTCAGTGTAGTCTTCGTACACTTTTGTAAAACATTTTGTTGTAATAATTAACGCTCACGTCGACAGCTAGCTCTACAGAAATAAAATATCAAATGAAAAGGTCGTGTAAATAATTTTTTAAGTTACTTTGGGCTAGCTAGTCAATATCTTGTACACTCGACAGAAAAAGAAATAAAAAAAAAAAAAACAAAAGGACAGAGGCCACTGCAGAAAAAAAACTGCAGAAAATTCAGACCATTTGGCAACAGCAGCAGAGAAACTGGTTCACACAGAGAAAGTGAGACATTGATTAAGGAAATGTGAGATATTCTAGGCTCACTCTGTAGCTGCATAAGCCCCATGTGTAAAATTGTTTACGTAACTGAGTGGAAGATGGCGCTCCACAAAATCTACTGAATACGAATGTTCGAAAAACAACGAGATCAACTGGGTGCCAACATATGTGAGGCACAGAGGGTATAAAACTTCTAATAATGCATTTACAATGACTCACTACCTATCGTTCAGGCTTAACTTTTAAGGGAAAGTACCGGTGAAATTTCAGCTCGATCGCAAAAAAATCACAGGGGGCTGAAAATTTGTTTCATAACATAGCTTCACATGCTGAATTAAGAGTGGTAAGCCAATTTGGTAAAAAAAAATTTGTTTCATACGTCTAGATTTTTGAGTTTTTAAAAATCATCAATTTTCTCGAACTCATAGTAGAGTAGTTGGTTATCACGGAATGTATTCACAAAAAAAGGTTAAGCCTAAATGTGTTTAAAATTCATGAAGGAATAGCATTTTTTATTTCGGCCACTTTTATTTTTTCCTACGAAATTGAAGTTTCGTGACCTTCCTAACGCTATATACATACGAAAAGTGTAGAAAAATTACAAAAATTCTCTGCTTATAATACGTGACAAGTATTACTACAACATTATACAGTGTGTGATCCGGTACGAAAATAAAATAAATAAAATACGACGTGATACGTTTCAAAATTGTAATCTTTATTTTCAATTTATGTATTACATAACATGTGCACCGTATATGTGTAACTAATACACAATTAAATCAAAACACCTTTGATGTTTAGCTAAATCAATTTCTCGACGATCTTCTTTGTATTTTTTGAAATTTTTCATTTCAACTTGCTACGATGCTACTTTGTTCTTTTTTTATTGATGCTTGTGCTGTTCGACAAGCATATTTGAGTCTTAATTTTTTCTTTATTTCTGAAATAACTATGAGAGAGCCAACATTATATTTACAAGCACTGATGGAGGCTGCTTCTTTAACTCTGTTTGCAGAAACATTCGTCTCTTTGGAACACCTATTCCATATAATGCTGTGTAAACTCTCATCAGCGTTTTGTGGCAGGCATTGAGCACATCGTGTTAGTAGTGATTCATCAGTCACGAGTGTAAAGAGGCAGTCTTTTTACGGAAAAAGGTCATTTAATTATCTTTTTATACTAGAAGCACGAGATGTAGGTTAAATTTCTTTTGCTGATGCGGACGACAGATAAAAACTACATATTGACTCTCCTTTCGGGTGAGTAGAATGTCGAGAATCAGTAGAAGCGCACTTATATACAGGGTGGCGCAGGGAAACGGGAAATTTCGAAATAACGTCATTTCCATGAATGAATTCATAAAACAAGTAATTTATTAACGAAAGTGAATATATTCAGTATGCCATTATTCAGTATGTCTTCACAATCAAAATGTCCAAAAGAGTCTCTTTACTTTTTAAAGATGACATCGGAAAGATGTGCTCCCATTCGGCGTTCACACTCTAACAGCCTGTTATGAAAACTCTGGAATGCGCAGCGTAGCGAATCTTGGGGAATGGCAGTGATTTCGTTTTCAATGTTCTCCTTCAGTTCGTGGATTGTTGCAGGACGTGTACGGTACACCGTCCCTTTAAGATATCCCCACAGGAAGAAGTCGCACGCACTAACATCACGGGATCTCGCAGGCCATTCAGTGTCACCGTTACGTGAAATAATGCGTCTTCCAAACTGTGGTGTCACCGCCAGACACCACACTTGCTAGGTGGTAGCCTTTAAATCGGCCGCGGTCCATTAGTATACGTCGGACCCGCGTGTCGCCACTGTCAGTGATAGCAGACTGAGCGCCACCACACGGCAGGTCTAGAGAGACATACTGGCACTCGCCCCAGTTGTACAGCCGACTTTGCAAGGAAAGGTTCACTAACAAATACGCTCTCATTTGCCGAGACGATAGTTAGCATAGCCTTCAGCTACATTTGCTACGACCTAGCAGGGCGCCGTATTCAATTGATATTGAGATTCTATTAATGTATCATCAAGAGCGATGTTCTACAAATGTGGATTAAAGTATTCCAGAAGCTACGTACTTTTCTTTATAGCATTCATTACGTATCCTGTTTCAGACCTCCCGCCAGCCTGCGTGAGTTTAAGCGCGTGCCTTTCGGCTTCCTCTCATTGTGTCTAGGCTGTCTTGTCTAGACACAACACAAACAATTGACGAACTGCTGCCATCGATTGTCGAGCAGTGTGTGACGTGGCTCCGTCCTGCTGAAACCACATGTTTTCGACGTTAAGATTAAGCTCGTACAGTCTCAGTGTAAAGAATGTTTGAAGCATTTCAACATATCGAGCGGATGTTACTGTCACTGCACTACCATCCTCATGTTCAAAAAAATAAGGGCCGATAACACCATGACATGATACAGCACACCATATTGTGACCTTGGCGCTATGTAGTGGTCGCTGGTGAAACTCACAAGGATTGTCCTGTGCCCAATAACGAAAATTCTGTTTGTTCACGAATCCGTTCAGGTGGAAATGGACTTCGTCTGATATCCATAAGTTACCAAGGAAATTCGCGTCCTCGTTGATTTTAGCCAATATCTGGCTACTAAACTCCATACGTGACGCTGGGTCTCGTTCATGTAAGTGTTGCACAATCTGCAACTTATAGAGATGGAAGTCTAATTCGTGCAGTATTCTTTGTAAGCTTCGTCGCTTAATCCCTAGCGAAGATGCATGCTGTCGAACGGAGCGGCGAGGACTTCTCTCGATTGCAACTCTAGCAGCTGCAATGTTCTCTGGGGTACGTACCGTTGGAATGCCACCTGGAGGTTTCTTTTTCAAGGCTGATCCTGTTTCTTCAAAATTACGCATCCACTTTGTAATCGCATGCGCAGATTGGACACGTCCATGACGTCCAAGCTGGTAATGCTGTCGAAATGTTCTCTGCGCGGCAGTCGCACTATCACCATTTTTGTAAAACGCTCTCACAGCTACTGCACGTTCCGCACGAGTACAATTCTCCATGATTACTAAATGGCAATGCGTTCACATCAATTGTGCGAAGTTTCGAACATGTGCCGCGCTACAGTGCTGCCAACTGTAACGTTCAAAATTTCCCGTTCCCCTGCGCCACCCTGTATATTGACGCATAAATTACACATTTCATATCCTGTAAACAATAAATTATTTCCCAGAATGAATTAATATATAAGTTGAACTCTTGTAGCTGTAAAATGTCAATTGTGTCGGAAAGTATGTTTTTATGTATCTTCATGTCACGTTTATTTCAAATGTATTACTTTTTTGTAAGATTCTGCAAGGTTTTTTTTATAGTAGTGCCCTTTCGTTCTTCGTGGCTCTTGCCGCCCTATGTACCTTTTCTGCTTCTTTCTTCTTTCGCAATTAGTGTTATACCTGCATAGACCCTGCAAAAAGCATGAATTGTAAATGTGTCGTATGCCAATTTTGAGATATAAATACCAAAATAAAATGGCCTTGAAATGGATATGTGTACGCATATATGTATATACAAAAGATTTTGTGTAGACATACTGACATACAATACCTGTTTGCAACATGATTCATACATTCTTCCTTTTGTATTTCATAATTAACTCCATAAATATTCAGTGAAGCGACATGATTGAAAGCTTTTAATCATCATCTGAAAACATATTGGCATATCGAAATCCATAGCTTCCGGATCGTTTCCACATATTTTCAGCAATCGTTCTTTCCATCGCACCAGACGAGCCCGAATGATTCATGGAACATTAATTGGCGTGCCCTTCCAACCAAAAACTAATTCCGGTGAGTCTTCATCTAATTGACTTGCTGTATCCACGCAGGTTTGACAAAACGGTGTTGCAATATCAAAGTCGACAATGCACCCTGTGATCAAATTTACAACGCTGCCAAAACCAACTTTTCGGAAAGCTCTAGTTGGCAATGAACCATCGTAGCTCACATCTAAATATATTTTGCCATCGGGACTTCGCAGTATTAAATCACTGTTGGCAATATTATCATCACTAAGCTCACAATCGGAAACCACGTACAAATTGTCCTCACAATCATATCAATAACCTCATTATTGGAATCCAATTTTGCATTTTCCTCAAGATCATTGTGAATAAACTCGTTCTCAGAATCCAATTTCGAATCTTCACCAGAGTCTCTTTCATTAAGCTCGCGATCACTATTCAGTTCTGATCTCTTATACATTTTTTTAATATTACCGAAATTCACCAAAAATGACTTTCGTAGATTCATCATCAGCAGTCTTCACACGTTGCACATGTTCTTTAGAAGTAGCACAGGAAAAAAAGAGCATATTCATAATCATTGCGAAATGCTGAATGCTCGAATGTCCTAAACATCTTCTCAACGTATTGCTATGTGATCTGGAAGATTCATTTCCACTCAGTTCGCAATAGGAACATTTTAGCGTGATTCTACGCAAAAATGATGTTTCAATTAATTTCCGCACTGTAAATACCTATCTAGCGATAGAAAACTAACTATACTTCAACTTCTTTGGAAAAAAAATCAAAATAGTCACAATAAAAAAAACTATTCCTCTGTCAATTTTAAACTTTTTTGGCTCAAACTTCCTTTGCGAATACATTCCATGATAACCAACAACTCCAATGACGGGTTTGAAAAAATAATGATTTTCCAAAACTCAAAAATTGAAACGTAAGGAAAATATTTTTGTTTGGCAGACTGGATTTACCCACTTAATTCACCATGCCAAGATATGTTATGAAACGGAATTTCAGCTCCCTTTACTACTGGGTGGAAATTTCACCGGTACCACCCTTTAACTGCAGGAAACCAAAAGTGAAAGACATGGAATGCAGCTTAACGCCCAAAAATTACATGCCACGAATGTATCGTCTCTTGTGACGTAATGTTTTGGGAAACTGAGCGGTGATCTGCTAATTCACAGTTTTTTTTTTTTCGTTTCAACGCAGAAATTCACTAGAAAGAAAAGGAACGCGAAATTTAGGAGAATGTTTACGTAAAATATGTAATCGAGCACGATAGTAACGAAATAGCTGGCCTTACTGCACGTAAGTTGCACTGTAATTCAAATATTTTTCTTCTTTTGGTGTCTGATGTGGAGACCACCAAAATAAATATTCGGGAAGAATCTTTATCTCTGACACGCTCCTTCTTTATTACCCTTCTACTCCATTCTCCCAAAAATAAAAAAAATATTTAGCAGTTTCTGTTTATACAGACACACCGCTTTTACTTTCCTCTTGTGCCATTACTGCCAATATATATAAAATAATTTAGTTTCAAATCATCTGTTTCATTATCAAAACTTCACACTCAAACCATATGTGCCTCGTAACCTCTTCTGACTACCGTAACATAAATGGAATTTACGCCTTCTTTGGTTATTTTTAAAACATTTATTTTGCATTTACTCCATTCTCCCTATTCCTTGTATCTCCCTCCTTTCTTCTTTCCCATCTCTCTTTCTCTCTCTCTCTCTCTTTCTCTCTCTCTTTCTCTCTGTCTGTCTGTCTCTCTCTCTCTCTCTCTCTCTCTCTCTCTCTCTCTCTCTCAGTCTTTTTGCGATCTCACATGCACGCAGAAACGAAGATTACCTACTTACTCCTACACACACACACACACACACACACACAGGAGTCGAGGGTGTAAGAGAGATCGTAAGCGCACAGAGAGACACAAGACACAGTGGTTAATTTCGAAAGCATACAGATTTCTCAAGGCACATTTCTGATTCATGGCAACAGAACAAACTACGCTTTGGATATAGTCAGAGTATGTTAGGTTCCTGTGCACGGGGGTGGAGGTCAACAACTGTTTCCGACTTTTTAAGGCGAGTGTTGTTACTTCGTGGTGACGTGTGAGACTTTACGCAGGCAGCTTTCGGTGGTGATGGCTTTCGGTACTTTTGTATTCCAAGCATAGTCTCCAGGAGACTTACAAGAGACTAATGTAATTAATAGAAGGCAGACTTAGGGTATGTAAATAGCTAGCGGTCAGAGGCTTCGTAAAAAGAAAGTGATCAATATTTTTTCCGTGTTGACAGATTGTTTTATTGTGACTGTTGGATTTTCTTGTTTTGAACCTGAAAATTTTGTTGTTGCGATTTTTGATGACGTTGCAGTGTTCTGTTTGGGAGCTAAGCCGATCGTGGTAGCAATGTACACTGAGGCGACAAAAGTCACTGGGAAACTCCTAATATCGTGTTGGACTTTTTTTCCGGTGTAGTACAGCAACTCGTCGTGGCATGGACTCGAGTCGCTGAAAGTCCCCTGCAGAAATATTAAGCCATGCTGCCTCCACAGCAGTTCAGAATTACCCAAGTATTGCCGGTGCAGGATTTTGTGCACGAACTGACCTCTCGGTTATGTCTCATAACTGTACGAAGTGAAACATGGAACACGGACTATGGGAAAATCGGAACAGAACAGAAACCAAGCATCTGAGATGTGGAGCTACAGATGAATGTTAAAAATTAGGTGGAGTGATAAGGTAAGGAATGAGGAGGTTCTGCGCAGAATTCCAGAGGAAAGGAAAACACTGACAAGGAGAAGGGACGGGATGCTAGGACATCAGGGAATGACTTCCATGGTACTAGAGGGAGCTGTAGAGGGAAAAAACTGTAGAGGAAGAGAAAGATTAGAATGCACACAACAAATAACTGAGAACGTAGGTTGCAAGTTAGGTTAAAGCTTGGCACAGGAGAGGAATTTGTGGCAGGCTACATGAAACCAGTCAGAAGACTGATGACTCAGAAAGAAAAAAAAAAAAAGTTCAATAGGATCCATGTCGGGCGACCTGTGCGGCCAAATCGTACTCTAATTGTCCAGAATGTTCTTCAAACTGAACGCGAACAGTTACGGCCCCATGACAGGGAGCATTGGTTCCCATAAAAAGTACATCATTTTTTGGGAACATGAAGGCCATTAATAGCTGCAAAGTGTCTCCACGTAGCCGAACAATTCAGAGGAACCAGACCATTCCATTATGAAGCTTCCCACCAGCTTGCACAGTACCCTGTTTACAACCTGAGTCCATGGCTTCGTCGAATCTGCTTCACACTCGAAAGTTTTTCTAGTAATCTAGGATCCAACCGATACGGTCACGATTCCTGAAGGGTCGCTGTAGGCGATGTGGTGCTGTTAGCAAAGGTACTCGCGTCGATCGTCTGCTCCAAAACCTATTAACGCCAGATTTCGCCGCACGTGTCCAACACTGATTTCTGCGGTTATTTCACACAGGATTGCTTGTTGGTTACCATGGACAAATCTGCGCAAACGCCGCTGCTCTCGGTCGTTGAGTGAAAGCCTGTACCCTCTGCGTTGCCGTAGTGACAGGTGATGCCTGAAATTTGGTGTTCGTGGCACGGTATTGATCTCGGGTTATTAAATTCCCTAAGGATTTCCAAAGTGGAATATCCCATGCCTGTAGATCTAGCTAGTATTCCGCGTTCAAAGTCTGTTAATTCCTGTCGCGCGGCCATAATCAGAGGGAAACCTTTGCATATGAGTCATCTCAGTACAAGTGAAAGGGCCTCCAATACCCTGCCCTTTTATTTCACGTGTAAGCCATATTACCATCATCTGTATTGTGCATATTAAGACTTTTGCCACTCAGTGTATTTCTCCATTTCAGTGATAGGATTATCGAATTTAACAAAGTGCAAACTGTTTGTTACTGGGCTGATATTACACTACTGACCATTAAAATTGCTACACCAAGATGACGTGCTACAGACGCGAAATTTAGCCGACAGGAAGAAGATGCTGTGATATGCAAATGATTAGCTTTTCAGAGCATTCACACAAGGCTGGCGCCGGTGGCGACTCCTACAACGTGCTGACATGAGGAACGTTTCCAACCGATTTCTCATACACAAACAGTAGTCGACCGGCGTTGCCTGGTGAAACGTTGTTGTGATGCCTCGTGTAAGGAGGAGAAATGCGTACCATCACGTTTCCGACTCTGATAAAGGTCGGATTGTAGCCTATCGCGATTGGGGTTTATACACTCCTGGAAATTGAAATAAGAACACCGTGAATTCATTGTCCCAGGAAGGGGAAACTTTATTGACACATTCCTGGGGTCAGATACATCACATGATCACACTGACAGAACCACAGGCACATAGACACAGGCAACAGAGCATGCACAATGTCGGCACCAGTACAGTGTATATCCACCTTTCGCAGCAATGCAGGCTGCTATTCTCCCATGGAGACGATCGTAGAGATGCTGGATGTAGTCCTGTGGAACGGCTTGCCATGCCCTTTCCACCTGGCACCTCAGTGGGACCAGCGTTCGTGCTGGACGTGCAGACCGCGTGAGACGACGCTTCATCCAGTCCCAAACATGCTCAATGGGGGACAGATCCGGAGATCTTGCTGGCCAGGGTAGTTGACTTACACCTTCTAGAGCACGTTGGGTGGCACGGGATACATGCGGACGTGCATTGTCCTGTTGGAACAGCAAGTTCCCTTGCCGGTCTAGGAATGGTAGAACGATGGGTTCGATGACGGTTTGGATGTACCGTGCACTATTCAGTGTCCCCTCGACGATCACCAGTGGTGTACGGCCAGTGTAGGAGATCGCTCCCCACACCATGATGCCGGGTGTTGGCCCTGTGTGCCTCGGTCGTATGCAGTCCTGATTGTGGCGCTCACCTGCACGGCGCCAAACACGCATACGACCATCATTGGCACCAAGGCAGAAGCGACTCTCATCGCTGAAGACGACACGTCTCCATTCGTCCCTCCATTCACGCCTGTCGCGACACCACTGGAGGCGGGCTGCACGATGTTGGGGCGTGAGCGGAAGACGGCCTAACGGTGTGCGGGACCGTAGCCCAGCTTCATGGAGACGGTTGCGAATGGTCCTCGCCGATACCCCAGGAGCAACAGTGTCCCTAATTTGCTGGGAAGTGGCGGTGCGGTCCCCTACGGCACTGCGTAGGATCCTACGGTCTTGGCGTGCATCCGTGCGTCGCTGCGGTCCGGTACCAGGTCGACGGGCACGTGCACCTTCCGCCGACCACTGGCGACAACATCGATGTACTGTGGAGACCTCACGCCCCACGTGTTGAGCAATTCGGCGGTACGTCCACCCGGCCTCCCGCATGCCCACTATACGCCCTCGCTCAAAGTCCGTCAACTGCACATACGGTTCACGTCCACGCTGTCGCGGCATGCTACCAGTGTTAAAGACCGCGATGGAGCTCCGTATGCCACGGCAAACTGGCTGACACTGACGGCGGCGGTGCACAAATGCTGCGCAGCTAGCGCCATTCGACGGCCAACACCGCGGGTCCTGGTGTGTCCGCTGTGCCGTGCGTGTGATCATTGCTTGTACAGCCCTCTCGCAGTGTCCGGAGCAAGTATGGTGGGTCTGACACACTGGTGTCAATGTGTTCTTTTTTCCATTTCCAGGAGTGTAGTATCGCGACATTGCTGCTCGCGTTGGTAGAGATCCAATGACTGTTAGCAGAATATGGAATCGGTGAGTTCAGGGGGGTAATACGGAACGCCGTGCTGGATCCCAACGGCCTCGTGTCACTAGCAATCGAAATGACAGGCATCTTATCCGCATGGCTGTAACGGATCGTTCAGTTACGTCTCGATTCCTGAGTCAACAGATGGGGACGTTTGCAAAACAACAACCATCTGCACGATCAGTTCGACGACGTTTGGAAAAAAAATGGCTCTGAGCACTATGGGACTCAACTGCTGTGGTCATAAGTCCCCTAGAACTTAGAACTACTTAAACCTAACTAACCTAAGGACAGCACACAACACCCAGCCATCACGAGGCAGAGAAAATCCCTGACCCCGCCGGGAATCGAACCCGGGAACCCGGGCGTGGGAAGCGAGAACGCTACCGCACGACCACGAGATGCGGGCGACGACGTTTGCAGCAGCATGGACTATCAGTTCGGAGACCGTGGCTACGGTTACCCTTGACGCTGCATCTCAGACTGCGATGGTGTACTCAACGACGAACCTGGGTTCACGGATGACAAAACGTCATTTCTTCGGATGAATCCACGTTCTGTTTACAGCATCATGATGGTTGCATCCGTGTTTGGCGACAACGCGGTGAACGCACATTGGAAGCGTGTATTCGTCATCGCCATACTGAAGTTGAAACGTTCCCTTTTGAACAATTATACATAAGACTGTGCTTAAACTGACACACAATATTTTTTTTTTAGCGCAACGCAATCTGACTTTCAGTAATCGCTACAAAGAATGGCCTAACATTAACTATACCTTTCACAAATCACTTACCTCACGAAAATCTTCGCTACTCAAGCTACTGCAATACAGCAAGCGCCACTACTGCCAGCTACATAAAAGATTCAAACTATGGAAGGCACTAACTACTGATAGGGATAGTTAGCCAATGAAAGATATTAATAGAGAACAAACACTGTATTTACCTTAATAGTCATAATATGTATATAGCAGTTCATGACAAATTACAAAACTCCGCCATCTCTCTCCCCACATCCACCACTGCTGGCGGCTCACCTCCAACTGTGCAACGCTACGCGCTGTTCACAGCCAGCTGCCTAACACTACAATGGCGAGTATTACAACAATGCAAAGCAGCCACAGACTGCACACAGCACAGCCAGTGATTTTCATACAGAGGTGGCGTTACCAATAAAAAAACCTAAACAGCCTACTTACATAGCCCCCATGCTCCCCATAAAAAATTTTACAAATTGTTTTGGGCACTGGGCAATACATATTTGTTAAAATGTTTCATAATCGTAATTACAATAACAAAGAAATCAAATGCACACACTTATTGATACAATGTTGGTCAAAAGCTAAAATTTTCTCACAGTCCATAAAGATAGTCCTGATCATTCATCATAATAGTAATTACAGTTTTTTTTTCACAAAGTCTCATTAGTAAAAGAAATTGCACACAGAAGTAGTGGATTTCCATGCAGTCTTGAAGAAGTAGTGTTGTCCTTCCAACGGAAAGACAGTGCTGACTCTTGACATGCTGACAGGTAATGGGCCACAACAGAGCAAACCCACAGCGGAGTCAATCGAAGTTTTGAAGAATATCGTTTGGTAGGTCATCACAGAGCAGACCCACTGTAGTCCTGGTAGAGATTACGGTATTGGTGGGCCACCAGAGGCGCAGACCCACTGTAGTCCTGGTAGAGATTGTGGCATTGGTGGGCCACCAGATGTGCAGACTCACTGCAGTCGTTGTAGAAATAATGGTATTGGTGGATCATCAAAGATGCAGACCCACTGTAGTCCATGTAGAGACGGCCAGCAGCCATCTGTTGCGACTGTGCAGGTGCACAATCACCATCGAAGAGTCTTGCAGACAATATAGCAAGTCCATAACCACCACTTGTGCACTCACAAAGTTTTTGGAATTGTCCTTAGAACCAGCAGTGCTGTTATCCAGTCCCTTGCTGAATTATTAACACACGTGCAAACACTAACAGTCCCTACTTCTCACATATTGTCCATATACTATGACCAACAGAAACGTGTGCAGTGAAATGTAACTTACAAGTTACTTAATTTGATGAACTGGTGTCAATTACAATTTTATAACATAAGAATACAATTACAAAGGTACAAAATACATCATTAAAGAACATAACAATACAGGTAACATTTGTAACATTTGTAGTACAAGCTTTACAAAAGAATCGAAATAACATATACATCAGTGTTACAGGAATTATGACATGAGTACATACATAAAAGATCAGAGTAACTTTCAGAACATCAACTTCACCCATGAGCATTAAAACAGAACAGAATAAATAATGTCTAAACATCTTTACAAAGAAAATAACCTATTATCAGAAAAATTCTACAATGTAACTCTCATCAGATAAACATATAAAGACAGGAAAAACATAAATACCCAAGGGTACACAAACATATAGCGGAATAATACAAGGAAAGGACAGGGTTTGTTTTACTGCAGTATTTTGCGAACAAAACCTTTTTTTGTTCTTGGAGATCTCCCTTCATTCATCATTATTCCCAAAAAGTCCTATCTATACCTCCTTTTTGTATTCCAACCATATTTCTTTCAAAATAATTATGGCTCATTGTACAATACTCATTTTGGCCCAAAACGTTTTCATATAACTTCTCAATGCATTTCTTCCAATTCATCGCAACGCAGTCTCTTATATAGTCTACCCCCTCTTAAGCTAACTTAAATCTACTGAGCTCAGATGCTAAACTAAGGGACGAGGCAATGCAGCAGCACAGAACAGTTAACACAAACAGCAATAAAAAAAATGGAAATTTGCAAAGCAAGCTACAGTAAAACTAAATTACCAAGCAATTCAACATTACAACTAATATGAGGCAATGCGCAGCAAACAAGAAAAATAAATCTGGCTTAGCATAGTAATGCAAATTAAAATTCAGTGGCACTATGCCTGGCAAACAGCAGAAGCAAAGGTAATAAATTGTATCTAAACATGACAAAGTTCAAGCAGAAAAATCTTACACTAAATATGGCCATGTCTAATACCTATGTCACATCTTAACACTAGCGTGATGCATCACGAGAACTTACACTAGCAGATAAGTTACCAAATCGTAAAGAAATTATTATTCAATTCCTGTGAAGGGAAATGTCTTTTTGTGCTCCCTCATTTTTTTGAAAAAAATTATTATTTACTCGATCTGTAGACAGAAAATATTTATATTAGTACATCTATAAAATTTTATTTTAACCAGTGCTGCAGTGCAGCTAGAAACTAGATATTAAACAAAATAGGCAAAGCGAGGCGTGAAACATCATTCACTAGCCATATGGCATTTCATAGTGCAGTAAACAATCTTTCAACTAGAAAGACAGCAGATGTGAAATGTTTCTCATCATTTCATTTCAGTAAACATCATAAATTAAGAGCTCCACAGTGTAATCATATGTTTTCAAGTGCGACGGTGTCGTTTTTGCGATGCTTTCTACAAAGGAACATCAATAGCGAGGATAATGGCCTCCCTTTTTTTTCTACCTGTGCCTCTGGCACACACTAATGGCTTTTTCTCCAGGCGTCAGACACAGCTGGGTGCCCGCGACGCATTACGTGCAGGTGGTCACTTAACTTTCGTACAGAAATATTTATGACAGCAGTTTCCGCTACAGTGGCAGTCTCATATAAAAATATTTCACAGGTCAAGAATTTGGGTTACAAATCTGTAGAAACAAAATCCTATAAATATAACAGTGTCCAAAAATTTTTTCGCCGGCATTGTGATACATTCACGCATTTACACACATTTCATAACTCTTAAAGTACGATTCTTGGTTTCCAACATCCTTTTTCACAAGTCAGTGTCCCTAACCACTACTCATTATTCCTTACCTTATTGCTCATATACATATTCGTCAACACTTCTACAATACTTTATCATAATAAATACATAGCATAATTAAATTCCTCATATAGCATCAGCTTATTGATCATAAACATACGTCAACAGCATAATAGACATCGTCATCGTAAAAATAACATCATAACACCTCAGTCAAATCTCAAAATCGTCGTAGCTTTCTAATTTCAAAACCTAAAAAAAATTCTCTGGTCATTTCAATAGTGTCATCTACCTCAAACGTACTTTAAAAATCATGATCCCATACCAAATACATCATTCAAAGCTCTCATAGTATCACAATGGTTCTGAAAAAATATGAACAGTTCACAAAGTACAAACAACATACAATTTCGTAAGTGTGAAGTTATCCAACGGTGTAATTACGTAAATGTCTGTCACTGATGTAGTAAAATAAATGTTTGCCTCTCTCAGGTAAATAATCAGATAGCTGTGTAATTCTGTGTTAGAGAAATATGGTACCGATGTGTAAAGTTGTATAAGCAAATACCATATTAGCTAGGGCTCCTTGTGCTTGCCAAACACATGGTACACAAAGTAGGCGTGTACCCCCCTGAGGATTAATGTAATTATACCCTCAGGTGTTACAGATTACAGCAACGGAATGAAATGTATCACGGAAAACCTTTGTATCATTGTACTTCAAATATCTTTAAAAAATAAATGTTTTAAGTACAAAATTAATCACTCAAATACGTGTACTGTAGCGCTAAACTGTGCGTCATATTGTAAGATAATCTCTGTGGAAGTCTCGTATTTATCGTCCTCCGAAAGCTAAGTTCTGCAGAAGTCAATGTACTTACCTCATGATAAACGAAAGTGAAATGCTTTGCGTATAGATATCGTAGTTATAACGCTTATTGGCGTGATGAAGAAAGTACTGTACAGTAACATATTGTTGTGCCACGAAAAAGGCTGTCTCATTGCTGCTATACCACAGAAGCTACTACTAAAACATGTTTTACTTTCCAGAATAAAACAGAAAACTGTGCAGATATAAAACAGAAACATTGCAAAAGCAACATTGTAAATTGTCACTCATTAGTAGCGTCGTGATAAAATCGTGTAGCTGTCACATAAACTAACCACTGTGTCATCTGGTATCTCACAGAAAGTACTTTAAATCCAGAATGTATTTTCAAGTAAACCAAAATGTTGCATTAAAATCTCATTAGCAGTACTGGTAAATGTTCTAAGTATGTGAGCCTTATAGTCGTTACGTAATCGTGCAACTAACAAGCAAGAATGTACAAATATAACACTGTGTCGTCTGTTCACAATAACAATGCATTCGTAATTTCTGTTTAAATAAGTTCTCTTGGTTCTTGACTGGATATTTAACTTCAAACATTGTTGTATGTTAACAGTTTCTTAAGTCTGACAAAGCATACTAGAAATGTTAAGTGAAAAATTTTGTGGCAAAGACTAAGTTAAAAAGCAGATTATCTCTCAATAAATGGTTTTACATGTGAAATGTGGTGTAAACCTTTACTCTTCCTAGTGCACAGAGTTTCAACTTCAAAGCAATTATCATGTTGTATACATCGGTAAAGAATGCTAAAATTTTTCTCAAGGCTAGCGTCTTATGTTATTTTTCTCGGAGCCAGCAGGCGCACGCGGCTGCCTGCTGTGCGAGTCATTGTCTGTCTCTTTGTTGGCGCGCGTCGTTACTGGGATTAGGAGACCTAACTTCTACAAATTCACTCTGACGAGAAGGCCCTGCCCTGTTTAAATCCCGCCAGTTCTGATGCAATTCAGGTCTGTCGTTACGAATACATCGTCTGTCGTCATGTCGGTAGGTTCCGTAGTTTCTTCCTTGTCCGTCACGTGGTGGAGAATTTCTCCCTGAATCGTAACTGTGCACCGAACTGTTGCGTCTGAAGTTATTCTGTCTCCCTTGATAATAATTGTTTTGGTTCCCATATTGTCTGTTTCTCTGATTGTCTCTGTGATAGTCATTACTACGGAAATGCGGTCTTTCTCTGTAACTATTATTACTCTGCCAGTGGTTGTCATATGGGTGGTGTCTGTTTTGGTCACGATTTACGTTCAAAGAATAGCCTTGTCGTGTCCAGTTATTGTTTCTGTCATCACGGAATTGTGACGGATGTGACCTGTAGTGATTGTTTTGCTCCTGTTTCCGCGTTCCCCGATTGTCAGTGTCAATTTCCAGTTCTTGTAACAGTCCCTGAAAAGCCTCAATGTCTTCTTTGCAACGTCCTGCTAAAATAAAATGTCGTAAATGTTCAGGTAATTTGATTAAGCAAATGCGGATGAGCTCTGAGGGGCTGTATGGGTTTGACAGGTACTGATTCTTGTGCAACATGTCTTCAAAATATTTCACAAGACTGGAGAATTTAGATTGTTCGAAATGTTTCATCATTGTGATGCCATGTTTTACTCGGTCTTGTGTGGCTTGAGACCAATATGCTGAGAGGAAGGCATGGTAACATTCTCCTTCACTGTGGCAATCGTGAATGACCGATCGCATTCTTACGGCTGGTTCATTCTCTAAGTAGCCACACATAAATTCTAATCTGTGTTCTAACGACCAGTTGGGAGGAAAACAATGAGAGAATTGATGGAGCCATGCTTGTGGATGAATGTCGTTGCCAGAATTCTTAAATGTTTTGAATTTACGTGTAGTAATGAACAGCTTATAGTCAAAATCATCATGTCGGCGAGTCGCATATCGGTCATTGTTACGTCGTTTCGGCGGTTCCATTTCAAAATTCGGTGCACCTTGCCAATTTCTTTCATAGTTTCCGAAATGCCTTGTGTTATTATTTTGTGGCTTTTCCGTATTTCTATGTCCCTCTTCCCGTATTGGGGCGCGAGTGTCCTCTGAAATATGTAATTCTTGTATTACCTGTGTCAGCTGATCTTGTACTTCGCGGATTTCTCTTTTGTACTGTGTATTGATTTGATTTTGATTTTGTTTGAATTTTCTAATTTCTTCATACTCTTCAGTGTCAGTGAAGGCTACAGGTGTTGTGTCATTCAGATCATCATCTACCTTTGTAGATAAGTTAGTGAACTGATCTGAAAGTTCTGCTACTTTATCCGATAGTGTACTTATTTCCTCAGTGTGTTTTTCTGAACCAAGTTTCAGAGTATCTACTGTGTCCTTTAAGTTTTCCTGAGTTTTTGCAAGTTGCGTAACCAAATCGGTAGATGCAACTGAGTCAAATTTAGCTTGCAAGGTCTCATGATTTTCATGAACAGTAGTTTGCAGTTCTTTTATGGCTGCTTCGTGATTCTGTAGTGCATTTTCATGACGCGAAAAAATAGGTTGGAAATGCTCACAAATTTGTGTTTTTACGTCATTACAGACTTTTTGACATTTCGATTCAATGTGATGTAACTCAGTAGTTAAATCCTCACGTGTTTGTTCAAGAGTTTGCTCCAATGAGTCTAACTTTTTAAGATTTTGTTCCACTGTGTCTAACTTTCGAAGATTTTGTTCCATTGTGTCTAACTTTTGAAGCTTTTGTTGTGTTTGTCCCATTTGTTGTATTAATTGTAATAACAATGCGCTGGTGTCTGGAACATGTTCCTCAGTGCTTTTCGGCAGTGAATTTGCACCGGAAACGTTCACATTTTGACAAGCAGAAAATGTGTCTTGACTTATTTGAGAAAACGGTGAGGATCCAAAACCTGAATCTACAGTATTTGCGAGATCGTGTCGTGTCATTTCGGATTCCTGAGGCGAGCTATTGCCGACCGATCGATCGATAATGCTTCCCTGTTCACTACTTGTTTCATTGTCTACGCCATTATTTGACGCCCGCTCCATTTCCCTATGCACAGTTACCAAATTACTACTTTGAATGTCTGTTAATTCATTACACAGTGGTGCTGGCAAGCTACGCTCGTCGTCACTATTATTTCTCAGTTTACTTTGGAGCCTAGTGTTACGTTTTTCACACGCCATTATTGTCACAATATTTCACACGATAACACAGAAAAGCACAATTTGAAGAGCAAAAATAAGAGAACACATTAACATAGCACTGAAAATAATATCTAGTTAACTGCAAGCGCTGCTGCGAAATACTTTGTGCAAATCTACATGCATGCCACAACTGTTTTACTGTACAACAATGAAAGACTGCAACTACAAAGGAGATTTTCTCTACAATTACGCGCTAGCAATAAACAAAAGCTACACTAATTACACAAACTACAAGAAAAAATCAGAAGATTCCAGTGAGGTATCCTAGGCTAAGGGTCGACATATGAAACGTCCCCTTTTGACTAATTATACATAAGACTGTGCTTAAACTGACACACAATATTTTTTTTTTTAGCGCAACGCAATCTGACTTTCAGTAATCGCTACAAAGAATGGCCTAACATTAACTATACCTTTCACAAATCACTTACCTCACGAAAATCTTCGCTACTCAAGCTACTGCAATACAGCAAGCGCCACTACTGCCAGCTACATAAAAGATTCAAACTATGGAAGGCACTAACTACTGATAGGGATAGTTAGCCAATGAAAGATATTAATAGAGAACAAACACTGTATTTACCTTAATAGTCATAATATGTATATAGCAGTTCATGACAAATTACAAAACTCCGCCATCTCTCTCCCCACATCCACCACTGCTGGCGGCTCACCTCCAACTGCGCAACGCTACGCGCTGTTCACAGCCAGCTGCCTAACACTACAATGGCGAGTATTACAACAATGCAAAGCAGCCACAGACTGCACACAGCACAGCCAGTGATTTGCATACAGAGGTGGCGTTACCAATAAAAAAACCTAAACAGCCTACTTACAAAGTATCATGTGGCGTGATGGTATGGGGTGCCATTGATTACACGTCTCGGTCGCCTCTTGTTCGCATTGACGGCACTTTGAACAGTGGACGCTACATTTGAGATGTGTTACGACCTGTGGCTCTACCCTTCATTCGATCCCTGCAAAACCGTACATTTCAGCAGGATAATGCACGACCGCATGTTGCAGCTCCTGTGCGGGCCTTTCTGGATACAGAAAATGTTCGACTGCTGCCCTAGCCAGCACATTCTCCAGATCTCTCTCCAACTGAAAACGTCTGGTCAATGGTGGCCGAGCAACTGGCTCGTCACAATACGCTAGTCACTACTCTTGATGAACTGTGGTATCGTGTTGAAGCTGCATGGTCAGCTGTACCTGTACACGCCATCCAAGCTCTGTATGACTCAATGCCCAGGCGTATCAAGGCCATTATTACGGCCAGAGGTGGTTGTTCTGGGTACTGATTTCTCAGGATCTATGCACCTAAATTGCGTGAAAATGTAATCACATGTCCCTTTTAGTATAATATATTTGTAGAATGAATACCCGTTTATCAAGTGTCCCGTGGACATTACAAAGGGTGGGACGAGGTGGTTAATTGGGTGTGTGATCGACGCGGATGGCAGTGCCTGCTGTGCAAGGTGCTCCCAACTGACCACAAGTTTGACAAGGAGCTGTCGTTGTAGAGCGTTCTTGCAAGACGCGGGTGGAGGGTATCGTCGCTTCTTGGTTCTTTATAAGGTCCGCGGAAACGCAAATTTGTTGTTCATACATTAAATGGCTCTGGGCCAGGTCAATATATGTTTTCACGAACTTCCAGCATGCTGGAATAGCTGTGAGTCTGCAACTTTTGTTAAACAGTACAACGAAAAACCAGTCCAAAGTTGTAAATCTCATTTCTTTCTTTTGTTGTTGACTCAATGACTAGTTTCCGACTGGGACCCATTTGCAGTTTGCATACAGGTACCTGTTATCTGTATGCGGTGAAACTGTTCGTTTGCACATTATTTGATGTCGTTTTTGCATTTTCGGAAATACTATGTTGCGATGAGTCGAAAATGGGTCCCGGCTCGAAACTAGTCACTGAGTGGATAAAAAAAGTGAAATTTGCAACTTCTTACTGGTTTTTCGTTGTACCACTATTTGTTTTTACCTCCGTAATACAACAGGCAACGTGTCGGCCCAGGTACTTTCTTGGCTCATGAACACTGCTTAGAGTGTTCGACGCAGTCGTTCCACCATCATATTACTCGCTGTATGGTAGCGAGTACTTCTTTAGATAGAAGATGCCGCGTAATTTTATGAGCTGAGTAAACAGCGAGAAGTCAAATCATCGACTGTGATCCGTGGTCAGTGTGGCCGGAATTCCTAATCTTTCGACACGCTTGCGGACGAATTCCTTATCCCCCAGGGGGCTCGCAGCTCTGTTGTGTCGTCGTATGTGGTACATACGAGGCCCCGAGCTATTACTACCTTTTCTTCCCTCGCGCGCTGCATTCCCAACTCCATTTCCCATGCCCTTCCCTCCCTGCCCTCGCTCCTTCCCCTTTGCTCCCTCATTCCCCTATCTCAGGGTCCTTGCTTATGTCAGCCCAGGTATCCTCCTTATTGTTTTGTTCTTCTTGCTTTTTTATTTTCTTTTTTACCTTTTCTTTTCGACGCTTTTGGTTCCCATTTGGGGTTCGATGTCCTGTTCTAAGTTTTGTCTCTGTTGTGTGAGCCAACATACCGCCTCATCCATCTTCCGTCCTTTAACGCTATATAGCCAGTATGGTAGGCAGTCCATGTGGTGCGGTTGTTTTGTACCCTTTTGGTTGAGCCCACAGACAACACAAGATCGCACTTCTGATAAGTGTGCTCCTACCTCCTGCTGCATGCCTAGGGGTGGCTGCTTCTCATTCTGGGACATCGTAACTCCTGGCAACAGCTGCCATGCCAGGAGCCATTGTTGTGGTTGGGTGGTACCCATGGGGAGAGTGGGTGGTACAGGATGGTCACTTTCCGTATTAAATGTATTGAGCTCGAAAAAACTGGCTGTTCTTCTACCGTCATCTCTTTATTTCGGAATGCTTCATATGACCCTGTAGCCTTCATTTCCATGGCTACCCACTGGAAAGAAGAGGAGGAAGACCATGCACACCCACTTGGGGTAAAATACTTTCCCTCATTACCTGGTCTGCACCAGGATTGACAGGGACCTTTCACGACCACCAGGCGGTTATTTTTCTTGGAAACCTTCGAACACAAGTTGGTGAAGTGGACTGAGTAATTTTCGATTGGAATCGCTGGTGACCAAACTTTTTTTTGTCATCAAATCTGCAGCCTTTCATGTCTGTGTCCATCTTGGTGACATCCTGTTGTTAGCTACTCCTCGCCCGTCTTTAAATATGGTTGAGGATGTCGTTCTTCATAGGGACTTCATCCTTAAAACTGATGATGAACTCCAGGCCAGCCTGGAACAACAGGTTGTTTATTTGGTTCTGCATGTTCAGAGAGGCTATAAAGTTGTATCAATACTGTCTTCCTTATTCTGGCATTTTAGGGGTATACCCTGCCAGAGAAGGCCAAGCTAATCGTTTACCAGTGTGATGCGAAGCCATATGTGCCGCTACCCAAAAGGTACTTTCGGAACTTGCGTTTTGGGCCCTTGTCTTCCCATCGGGCAGCAGGCCCTCTAAGAGGTGAATGTGGGTGCCATCTGTATTCGTTACTTGACATGATCATCACTCCCCATATTCGATGGATTGCCCAGTCAGAAGAAGGAAAAGAAGATACAGAAGTCACTTGATTGTTAATCCTACACTGAGGCTCATCATAAATATGACAGTCTTCACTCTTTGCCTATGTCACATTGTCTCTGTCATGTCCTTTCCCCTCCTCCCTCCTCCTTATAATAGCTTTGACCCCTTTTTTCTTACCCTCCTCTGTGGTTGCCACCCCATCCCCTGCCGGCACCTCTCCCTCTAACTGGCTGCTCCCCTTTTTCAGTGTCTGCAGGTGATGGACCCCCTCTCCCAGTGTCCCCCAGACCAGAGGTCTGATGCCATATGTCAGCCATGGGACCCATTGTTCATGTTCCCCAGTGTCACCTGCTCTCAGTTCAACATCTCACTTAAATCTGCTCTCTCTCTCTCTCTCTCTCTGTGCCCTGCCCTTCTCAATCCATGGAAGAGAATAAGAAGAAACGTAAGTCGTAGGACAAGGACACTAATTTTTCCCTGGAGGTGTCATCTCCATCTGAATATAGGCTCTTGTTTATGGCTATCACCCTGTTCTTTCTGGTGATGGGTGATCTGGCAGCGTGACCAGTTGTGGTCCATTTCCCTCCCATCTGGATCCACGTTCCATGCCTGTTGAATGGAGTTGCAATCCCTTAGTTCCTTTTACTCCATAGCTTAAGTAATTCTACAGGAATCTTATTTTACAGACTCTCACTCACCAACTCTTCAGGGGTCAGAACTTGATCAGCTCTCTAAGTGCGTCCAGTGGCATTTTCAAGGTCGGTCCATACAGATGTTGTTAGAATGTGGACCCTCTTTCATATCATATTGGAGTCTGTGGTCACAGTTTGCGACCTCTATCTCTCTCCTGACAGGCCACCTACACCTACTGCCCTAACTGACATCCTTCAGCAACTACCACCTCCCCGCCTCCTCCTACTTTTGGATTTTAATGCCCATTCCTACATATGGAGCAGTGCTTTTTCGTTTAGTTGGGATATCCTATAAGACCAGTTGCTTGTGGACCACGAGCGGTGCCTTCTTAATGATGGTTCCCATAACCATTTTAGTGCCACTTGTGGCACTTTCTGTGCCATTGATTTTTCTTCCTTCACTGCACTGGATGCCACACAATTACCTCTTTAACTCTGACCACTTCATGTTGATTCTCTCATTCCCTTCCCATCTTCCAATGTCCAGATTAACCAATGGGATTTCCATCGCACTGACCGGCCTATAAACACCTCTCAATTCGTGTTTGCCTTCTCTTTGTCAGGTTCTATTGATGAAGTCGTCCATCACGTATCCAATAAGATTATTCGTGCTGCCAGCATTGCCGTCCCCCACTCGATGGGCCACTTTCGCCGCCGGCCAGTCACGTGGTGGAGCACAGCCATTGCCAGCACCATCCAGGATCGCTGTCGAGCCTAGGAATGCCATAAACAGCACCCGTCCTCCATTGGTCTCACTAGCTTTAAACGACGTCACGCTAAAGCCAGTTACTGATTCAAAGAGAACAAGCAGGTGTATTAGGAAGGCTTCATCTCCTCCCTAAGTTCTTATGTCTGTTCGTCATGGGCGTGGGCTATGTCAAACACCCTCCAAATTTGCTAATGGCCGTTTTCCTTGCACTCCCAGGAGGCCTTTGTATGCATCGATTGGTTCTCGTGGAACACCTTGTGACTCATCTTGTGAGAGCATGGTTGTAAGACTCCTATAGCCAGCTTCCTCCTCTGGAAACAGAGGGCTGAAGCTTCCCACATATATTTTACTCCTTGTCAGGCGTAATCCTGCGATGAAACTTTCTCTGAGTGAGAACTTCTTCTAGCATTCTCCTCCTCCCGTGATTCAGTCCCTGACTCTGATTCCACACATAACCAACTGCTTCAACATCTCAATCCCACAAAATGACAATATCTCCTCTGGCGTTTTAACCATATTTGGCTCTAAGATATCCCCCCCCCCCTCCCCTCAATGGAGGGACAGTATTATCGCTCCTGTCCTCGAGCCTGGTAAGGATAATTCGTCCCTCGATAGTTACCAGCCAGTCAGTCTTACCAACATCCCCTGCAAGGTTCATGAAAGGACGGTGGCTTGTTGGCTCTATTGGGTTCTTGAATCTTGGGACCTTTTGCTTCCATACCAGCGCAACTTTCAGGAGGGACAGTCTTCAATCGATCATTTCTTTTGATCGGAAACTGCAGTTTCGCAGGCTTTTTCTCAGCACTGCTATCTTGTCGCAATTTTCTTCGATCTTCGTAAGAACTTTGCACTATCACATCTGACTTACACTCCATGAGTTGGGGCTTCAGGGTCCCATTCGCTAGTTCCTGTCCCTTAGGTCATTCCAAGTTTGGGTTGGCACTGTTCTCAGTTTCCTGTGGACCCTGGACAATGGGATTTCACAGGGTGCCATATTAAGTGTCTTCCTTTTCCTCATCATATTAATGGACTCGTGGACTCCATCGGACAGTGGGTCACCCCTGACCTGTGTGTGGGTTATTTCTGTGTCTGAACTAGTTCCTACTCGGTGGCCTCTGTGGAGCCATCCATTTCACTTCTGCATTGATGTTTCCACAGAATTTTCGGTTCTCTCCCATTAAATCGTGGCTGCTGAATTTCTGTCACTGTACTATGGTCCATTCTGATTCAGTGCTCTAACCTTGACGCCCAGTGCCTGTCCACAGTCCCACAATTCTGTTTCTTGGGTCTTTTTGTTTGGCAATAAGCTTGCTTGATTGCCCCATATCTGTCTTCCGAAGTTCGGCTGTTTCCATAACCGCAATGTCCTTCACTTCTTTGCCAACATCTCTTGGGACACAGATCGTTTGACTCTTCTCCACTTTTACTAGTCACATCTGGACTACAGCTGTCAAGCTTATGGCTCAGCTGCACTTCCACACTGCTCCTCTTTGACCTGTTTCACCAACAATGCCCTTCACACTAGCTCTGTCAATAGTCTTCTGGTTGATGCTGAGATCCTCCCCCCCCCCCTCCCATACCTTTCCATTTGGCGGTTCCAGCTTCTGGTTTCCTATGCTATTGCAGTGTGTTCTTTCCGGGCCATCCTTACTCTCTTCTTTTCGTGGCTTCAGGACATCGCCCTCACGCTTCAGGTAGGTTTACTGGCTGGGCTCTGGGTTGCTTCCCTCTTTATCCTCTTCCCCACATTCACTCCTGAACATCCCCCATTGGTTAGTTCTTGGCCCTAGATTCAGATGGATCTCTCCCAGTATTCAAAGTTCTCTATTGTTCTAATGGTATTCCACTGTTTGTTCTGCCCACTCTTATGACAATTTCGGTATGTTACTGCTTTAGTCCCTCTGCTTTATTAAACGGTCCTCCCTCACCCGAGTTTTATTATGGATAGACTTGACGAGTGGCCTCCAGACTAATGTTTTTCCTGGCATTCACTGATTCTGCCACCCGCAACCTTCTCACTGATCTTGACTCTGCTGGTTGTTCAGCTGATTTCCTTTGAGTTCCCAGCGACGTAGGTACCCTAAGTAATGAGCTTGCCAGTTGTCCAGCAGGTGATCAGATCCCTCTGGGGGCGGATTTGCGTCTTTTTCGCTCAGTCATAGGACATATCTCGGGGAAACCCAACCATCTGTCTCCTTTCCACCTCTCTTGGAGGAAATGTACCACTCTTTTTCGCTTTTGTATTGGCCATAGAAGGATGATAGATGGTTTTTTACTCTGTAATGAGCTGCCCCTCACTCCTTTGTAGTTGCGAGGCCCCCCTCGCTATGATCCATATTTTGCTGGACAGTCCCCACCTCTTCGCCCTTCGCACTAGTCTGGCCTGTGTGTGCGTGCTGCTCTAGGCGCTTCAGCCTGGAACCGCGTGACCGAGGTTCGAATCCTGCCTCGGGCATGGATGTGTGTGATGTCCTTAGGTCAGTTAGGTTTAAGTAGTTTTAAGTTCTAAGGGGACTGATGACCACAGATGTTAAATCCCATAGTGGTCAGAGCCAATGGAACCTTCGCACTAAATATGCTCTCCTACTCAGCTTGCTAGTTAGCTACCCTTGCATGGTTATGTACACCCTCGATTTTCTTCGCCAAAGAGGTCTGTCCTCCCAGACTTAGGTACCTGAATTTTCTTCAAGAACTGGAGCCTCTCAGTTAGCAATGCCTCCACGGCAGCCAAATTTTAACCTCCTTTTCCCTGCATTTTCTCTGACTTTTTGCGGCATTTGGTTCGTTTTGCTTGTGTCTTCTTCCCTTGGTGTTGTCCCTATAGTGTGCTGATCGTGGTGTGGTATCTGGATCTAGATGGATTTGCGGTAGCGCCAGCATCCTGTCTTGGTTAGCGCCTATGAGAAGCCCCAAGCTCTTGCCGCTCCACGCCTTTCCTCCTCCTGTTCTTTATGCTTCCTGCCGTCCCAACGCTCCTTCCATCTGTTTGCTTGCCCGTTTCCCTTTCCCATTAATTTGACTGTGATGTTGAGGTTGTTCCTCCCTTAGCTTCTATCACCTTGGATCGTGGGACCTATGACCTCGCCGTTTGGTGGCCTCTTCCCTCCAACGAGTTCTTTAGCCACCATCTTGGCTAATATCGGAAGGTGACATCGCTTCGCACAACAGGTCAAATTATCCATTATTTTTAACAAGTATTTGTACCTGTTGGGGTAGGAAGTGGTCCTATTATGTCTAGGTGCACATGAATATATCTAGTTGAGGGGGTAACTATACTCCAGTAGGTGAGAAAGTGTGATGACCAACTATGTTTTGTTGACAGCGTAAATAAGCTCTTGCCAGCTGGTGGCATTCTTTGTCGGCTCGAGGCCAGGCACAGCGTTGAATCACAGCGCATATGGAAGCGCGAAAGCTAGGGTCTATCAGACCCTGAAGAGCTGGGAATATATTTTCGCGATGTGCTGCGAAGCTGTATAGTTGTTGTTGACCTTTAGCAGTGTCACAGAATCACAACTGGACCTACCATAGCGTAACAACATTTGTAACTGAGTGTGCACAATGTCTGGCCATGGCAATCCACTGATGTGCAGCACGCACCCCCGCCCCCCCCCCCCCCTCCCCCAAGGGGCAGTCTCGAGAATATTTTTAATGCTCAAATAACTTACAACAATGCAGCCGGATGACGTCATCGACTACCAGCTATATTTCGACAGGTGCACACCTTCTAATTTGAAGCCTAAAATGCAGCAAGTAACTGCTGTGCAAGCAAATTTAAAATTCCAGTTTTCTCTAGAAAGGATAAAGCTGCGTCGTCAAAAAGTTTTCTTCGTGAGATTTATCACAGATCTCCGGGTTATAGTGTTACGGAGCCACGTAAAAGTTCAGACTTCGCGCAAATGCCTGGCAGTTACAGAGTGAATCTCCCAGTCAGACTGCGATCGTGAAATACCGTCAAGCCAATCCCAATAAAAAGCCGAAATTTTTTAAGAAATCGTTAAATGAAGAAGAAACAATTCCTTGGAAGCAAATTCCAACTGTCAGTGAGTGTAATGGATTCTTTCATGAGCAAGGACTAGGCTAGTGTGACGGCAGGAGAATTACACTACTGGCCATTAAAATTGCTACACCAAGAAGAAATGCAGATGATTAACGGGTATTCATTAGACAAATATATTATACTAGAACTGACATGCTGGGTGCATAGATCCTGAGAAATCAGTACCCAGTACAACCAAATCTGGCCATAATAACGGCCATGATACGCCTGGGCATTGAGTCAAACAGAGCTTGGATGGCATGTACAGGTACAGCTCCCCATGCAGCTTCAACACGATACCACAGTTCATCAAGAGTAGTGACTGGCGTATTGTGACGAGTCAGTTGCTCGGCCACCATTGACCAGACGTTTTCAGTTGGAGAGAGATCTGGAGAATGTGCTGGCCAGGGCAGCAGTCGAACATTTTCTGTATCCAGAAAGACCCGTACAGGAGCTGCAACATGCGGACGTGCATTATCCTGCTGAAATGTACGGTTTTGCAGGGATCGAATGAAGGGTAGAGCCACAGGTCGTAACACATCTCAAATGTAGCGTCCACTGTTCAAAGTGCCGTCAATGCGAACAAGAGGCGACCGAGACGTGTAATCAATGGCACCCCATACCATCACGCCGCATGATACTTCAGTATGGCGATGACGAATACATGCTTCCAATGTGCGTTGACCGCGAAGTCGCCAAACATCATGATGCTATAAACAGAGCCTGGATTCATCCAAAAAATGACGTTTTGCCATTCGTGCACCCAGGTTCGTCGTTGAGTACAACATCGCAGGCGTTCCTGTCTGTGATGCAGCGTCAAGGGTAACCGCAGCCATGGTCTCCGAGCTCATAGTCCATGCTGCTGCAAACGTCGTCGAACTGTTCATGCACATGGTTGTTGTCTTGCGAACGTCCCCATCTGTTGACTCAGGGATCGATCCGTGACAGCCACGCGGATAAGATGCCTGTCATCTCGACTGCTAGTGATACGAGGCCGTTGGGATCCAGCACGGCGTTCCATATTACCCTCCTGAACCCACCGATTCCATATTCTGCTAACGGTCACTAGACCTCGACCAACGCGAGCAGCAATGTCGCGATACGATAAACCGCAATCGCGATAGGCTACAATCCGACCTTGATCAAAGTAGGAAACGTGATGGTACGTATTTCTCTTCCTTACACGAGGCATCACAACAACGTTTCACTAGGCAACGCCGGCCAACTGCTGTTTGTGTATCAGAAATCGGTTGGAAATTTTCCTCATATCAGAACGTTGTAGGTGTCGCCACCGGCGCCAACCTTGTGTGAATGCTGTGAAAAGCTAATCATTTGCATATCACAGCTTCTTCTTACTGTCGGTTAAATTTCGCGTCTGTATCATGTCATCTCCGTGGTGTACTTATTTTAATGTCCAGTAGTGTAATACGATGCACAACTTTGGCAAACTTTGGAACAATATTTTTGTCACGACATTTGAGCACAAACGGCTACGCAGATTGCAATCTTTCTCTACTGCTGCAGAGTTTATCCAATCTCCGCAAGCAAAGATTCACTTTCTGCCCATAGAAGTGAACGACGTATCACACACACACACACACACACACACACACATACACACACACACTGTAAACTCTAGCGCCATCACACACGGTAGATGACCGACGTTAGAATTTATCAATACTGAAATTAATAATAAAAACAGAGAGCATTTCGAAAAGGATTGGTCATATTTTGCTGAAATATGATGTGAAGTGCGGTTTTCGACCACGATCTGATATCAGGGTCTATTTAGCTTCCATAAAGTATGATCTTGATTTTGCATAAGGCAAGTGTCTACCGTATTCTTTACTGTTGAAGCAGGCCATATATTGGTCAGAGTATCAGGACTGTGGAGGACCGGTGTACTGAGCTTAGGCGGCACACACGCTTACATCAGCCGAACATTCACTGACGCTGACTTCTGACGTCCGTCGTCCTCCAGCTGCATTTCCGTAAGTTATTTGAACATTGTTTATGTCGGGGCAAACTAAATTCTCACATTTAAAAGTTACTTAGATGCCGGATGTCCATGGTAAATTGCCGTGTACATTTTTGGTGTCTTGTACGGCGAGATTTCATTGGCCATTAATTTTTTGGAAGGCTGGTGGAAAACTTTGCCTGAAATTCGCTGCAGAGTTATGTTACTGCTTCGTATACTGCAATGAGCACTCGGTCGACTGTTCATTGTCGGGTATGAGTCAGTAAAAGTTTGCAGGAAAAATGCGCTGATGACTGTCAGTTTCCCGTTCCCACTGTTGCAGCGCCGCACCAGTAGTTGTCTGGCTGGCATCTACTGTCAAGGCTAACTTTGCGGTGTGGCTTGGATCAGAGAGTGAAGTAACCTTTGCCAGTGCGTTTTTAAGTTTTTAAAGCCTTCCGCCATCATTTGTGCCCATGTTACCATGGATTTACCAGTGGGGATTGTTTCCGTTAGGATGGCATTGAGTTTCGCGCTACTCTCAGTAAGTGTGTCGATAAAAGTTTATCATGCCCAAGAAGGATATTAGATTCTGATAAGTTTTGGGCTGACGTATGTTGCGAATTGCCGGCACACGTTCGGGAAAGGGGTTTGATACCCTCTGCTAACACTTTTTATCCTACAAAACAAATAGTCGACATCTCTAATGGCCACTTGTTTGCATTTAGAAGAACACCACTCTTCTGAATGCATTGAAATAACAGCTGTAAGCGTCTTATGTGCTCTTGTTCATTATGAGAAAGAACCAGGACGTCAAAACAAAAATTTAGACCTCCTAAAAACTACATCGTGACATAAAGCACTGCTATCTGCTCTGTATACAACTCCTGCGTTCAATCACTTTAGCTGCTGAATGAAGCTCTAGAACTATGTAGCAGGTGCAAGTGGAGATAGGCGGTCCAGTTATACGTTGTCGCTTACGTACTGACTGGCTCTTCATTACTATGTCTCTAAAGTTTTGGTATGCCTGCTCCGAGATGCGCTGCAATACTATATCTTGAACCACTTTAACCAATTAGTCATCCATGTTGCAGAAGATTGGGTTAAATTTGTCTTTGTTGTTACATACACCACTTTGCTTGAAGATGTACGAACCATTCTGTCGGATAATCTGTTCAGAAAGTCGGTAGCCGTACTGAAGCTGTTGCAGTTGGTGACGTTGCAGTTGGACTGTTCATTTGCGACGAGATCGTTAGTAAAACCGTTGAAGTGTGATTACGTGGATGTTGGTTGTCTTCTTGTTTACGGGTAAGCTGGTATGGTTGTGAGTGTTGCTTCTCTATTCTCGAGGCGGCGTGGTAATTACACACTGTGGAAGAACAAATTTTTGGAAAAGAGGGTCACCACTGTAGTATTACTCACTTTTACGCTAGCATAAGTAACAGAGAAACAGTAACAAGTAAATAACTTTATTGAAACTTGCAGGACACATCATAGATACATTGAATCACAAAATTCTTGTTCTTGCAACTCTCTTTTACGGGTAACACACACTCTAAATCATTCTAGTCACCTGTCGCACTGTCGATGTGTACGTTCGTCAAGTCGCCACTCTTACACACGGGGCCTACGCAGTTGCAGAATGAGTGTCGGGTACTTCACATTTCCTAAATCAAGATGCATTTCCGCTCTCTCTCTGACATAACGCCCCAGACCTGTTTTTCTGCTGCTGTTGCCAAATGCTCCGAATTTTCTGTCATTTTGTCTACATCTAACCCAATTTCTTTGCTGTCGAGTGGGTGTGTTTCTCAATAGTTTTGCGACTGTTTATAAATTATTTATTAACTGGCGGATGAAGGGAAATAGATCTTCTTGTGGAGCACCCGCAACCGCACAAGTCCATTTTGAAAAATGAAGAACCCGCAGAAGATGGTGGATTTAGCAACTGATATACACTTTCTTCATTTTTCAAAAAATAAAAGGGAAATAGGAAGTTACGTTTCAGAACAAGTCCATCATATATAAAATTAACTACAGATGAACACATTCTGGTGGATTATGTAACACTGGTACGAGTTTGAGATCCCTAACTGTGGTAGTAGTCATTCTACGGTCTCTTAAAAATTAGAATGTTAGTAGACGTTGTAACTTGATGTTGTTGCTTTGGGAAAAAGGTGAAACTTTTATTTGGTGACTCGTCATTGGTAGACAACATTAGTGTTTGTATTGGAATGTGCTACATGAATACATTCTCAAGAACAAGTATACAGGGTAAACATTTGATAGGCTTACAGTTATTATCGCTACAAGCCAAACTCGACATATTCATCAAAATTGTTTTAAACGTATTGTAACTTTTCGACCCGACTCAGTTTTTCAAAAGAGAAGTACTTCAATAATAATAATGCAGTTATGCTCGTTAACAGTACTTCACTTCCGTCTACCAATGGAGCACCTTCACAAGAGAGCATAACACATTATTCACAGATTAGGATTGCATTCTTTCCATCGTAACAGTGTCTGAGAGTTCATACATTGATCACAAACCTTGGAGGAAAGTTCCGAGGCAGAACAGGGCTTCCAGAGGCGACATCCAGCTTAAACTAAATGACCACCCGATGGTAATTTTAGAACTTTTTTCAAGATTTTGATGAATATAACCTGCTGATCAAGATGTCGAAGGAATATAGATCCATGATAAACACAGAATTGTGTGAGATGGAGACCCACTTACATTAGGGATTTATACAGTATCCAAGAGCCATTCAGGGTCAAGACTAAGCCATTGATGAGGATGAGTACCACCTCATCCCACATACGTGCAACAGAAATATATTAGAAAGGTACCTTTTAAGAGCTCTCAATGATAACTCGTCTAACACGGCGAGATAAATCTCTGCCACAATGAGTACAAAAGGTACGGACGTGTGAATTTCCTTAGATATAAGTTGAGAAACTGATGTAACCTTCGCTCAGAAGTGAATAGTTCGGCCAACAGGGTTCACACGTGCGTACTCATTGTACAGATACGTCAGCAGTACTGCCCTATGTGGGTGCTCTTGGCAACTGGTCAACGATGTTGCTACTGCTGGCTCTTGCCCCAACATGCTCCACTCGAGAGGCTCAAACAGCAAACAGAGTAATTATTCTTGAATAATTTCTGGGTCGGTGCTTGGAACTAGTGCTGGGTGCTATATATTTGGCTACGGTAGGCTGGTTCACAGTTGACACATGAGATTTGCCTTTCACTGCGAGTTGTTTAGTCTCTAGACGGATGAACTAAGGACCACTGGTAATGAAAAAAATGAAAGGGTGTCCAGTCTAAACCAGGGCTTCATATACGCAAGACAGAGTTGATCCCCATCCATTTATGGAGATCGTTCAAGATGACTCAGTTGAGTGTGCTATTGACATCTCTTTGAGGCTCCATAAACGTTAAACACGAACAAGGGACAGCATTACTTTGTGCCTCGCGACTATTTTTCTGCATTCTTCAACACTCATGAGTGTTGAAAATTTGGGTTACCTGCTACAGTGATAATAATGGTAATAATAACAATAAAGTGTCTCCGTTCTTTAAGTGTGATATGTTACGTCAGTATACAGTTCCTTAAGGTTTTGTAACACGTTATCAACAGGTTTTGATTTATGAGGTACTCTGGAATGCAAAATGAATTTTCCCATTCTGCAGCTGAAATTTTATGATGTATGTTCTCGCAGAACGGGTTACTTTCTGCACTGCCGTACGTCGCTAATATTGTCCTGAGTCTTGCGTCCAGCTGGATTGTCAAGAGCGTAGAGAAGAAGCAAATACTCAGCACGGGGGCCTTAAGAAAGGTGATCAACTCCATTGGTAAGAAAGTATGTGCAGATAACTATGTATTGGTTTTCGCACAAGAAGTCATTAAATTACAGGAAATAAAGTCGAAAAGTTTATTTATTTATTTAACCTGCTCTGATTAGGGCCATCAGCCTCTGTCTTACGTCGGAGCAGGGTTTCACATATGCAGTGTCATTTTTTACATCATAGTTACCTAAGAAATAACAATTACAGTTACGCCAATAGTATGAAAATGTTCCAATAAATTAGATGTATGCAGCCGGGTGGTCGTCGACAACCGCCGATGTTTCGACTGAAGCATACCCTGACATTTTCAACGCATAACTCCACAAAGCAAACGATACCTAAGGGAATCTACACACTTTTTGTCGGGTTGTGAGTAATGTTGGTGCTTCGACATGTTGTGTAGGGAAGCACCTTGCTACTCTATTGATCTATCTCTATAATAGGTCGGTATGAGCATCCCATTAAGAACTCTATTGATTTCTTACGTCTATTAGAGGGAATGCGATTAAATGAACGTGAATTCAAGTAAGTTTTGATGTGATCTCTCTCTTCATTCACGTTCCTGTGTCGATTCGTTACGGTTGATTGGGGATAGCTTTAGTGTTGAAGTAACGAACCTATTTCGACAGTTTGTTGAATTATCAGTAATGTGAGGCGACAGATGAAGTTGCGATGGGAGGCCCGTTGTTCACCATTATTGCCGATTTGTTTATGGAGGCCATCGAGGAACGTGCCTTGGAGTCGGCAGCTTCGAAACCTGCGTGTTTTTTTTCGGATACTAGACGATTCTTTGCCCTCATAACAGCGAGAATTTGAAAGACTTTTAAGCACACCTGAATTCTATCCGCCCGAATATTTCTTCGACGATGGAGGTGGAATTAAACGACTGCCTTCCCTTCTTTGACGTATCGCTTAGGAGTAATGCTGATTGTACGTTAGTACATCCCCTAAATAGGAAGCCTTCTCACACTGACTTGTATGTGCATGCTGATAGTTGACACTATTCGGCTCAGCATGAAGGGGTTCAAAATGGTTCAAATGGCTGTAAGCACTATGGGACTTAACATCTGAGGTCATCAGTCCCCTAGACTTAGAACTACTTAAACCTAATTAACCTAAGGACAGCATACACATCCATGCCCGAGGCAGGATTCGCACCTGCGACCGTAGCAGCAGCGCGGTTCCGGACTAAAGCGCCTAGAACCGCTCGGCCACCAGCGGCCGGCGCATGAAGGGGTGCTCCGGAGCTTGGTTCACAGGGACCATGCCATCTCGGACCCCCAGCGTTTGTCAGCTGAGTTAGCCCATCTTGAGGTCACTTTTTTCCAGAATGGTTTGAGTGAAAGACAGATCAGACGTATGCTGCGCTATGGACCAACTGTTCACCGGGTGAGTGATGATAATACCGAGGTGGCACTGAAGTCTACAGATTTTTTGCCTTAAGCAGGGGCATTTCAAACAGAACTGGCCGTATTTTCGGAAATTATGACGTGAAATGTGTTATTCGGCTCCCATCTAAGACCAGAGTCCTTTTAGCTTCTGTAAAGAATGTTCTTGGGTTGCGTAAAGCTGGTGTCTACCGTATTCCGTGGAGTTGTGACATGTCATGTATTGGTCAGAGTATCACAACTACGGAGGACCGGTATATTGAACATAGCGGCACACACTCTTACAACAGCCAACAAAATCCGCTATAGCAGAGTACTGTCGTGGCACCTTTCATCCCATGGAACAACACGGAGATTCTGGCACGCACTTGCAGCTGTTGGGAAAGTGTTATTAAGGAAGCAGTTGAAATCAAATTAGCATGTAACCTTATAAATAGAGGTGGTAGTTTTTCTTTGAATTCTGTTGGAAACCTGTGCTCTCCCTTGCCAAAAACCAGAGGGACTAAGTTAATGGTATCTCACCCGCTGTTGATTAATTTCACGTCGGTCATCTTTGGATTATCCATGGTGCTAATGTTTACAGCATCTGCGTGTGTGTCATTTATATGGAATCTCTCTGCAGTCCGAGCTATTAAATTCCCTTGCACAACTCTTATTTGCTGCAGTTTTGCCTTGAAAATCGTAGCATGCGCTCCTGTCGAAATACCGGCGGTTGTCGACGACGTCACCCGGCTGCATTCCCGTGGGTTATTTGACCACTGTATGCGCCGGGGGAAATTCAGAAACATATTAAAATGATTTGTGTGTCTGAAGTATCAGTATGAGTAAAATGTGGTTCTACCAAACGCTTACGCTGATGATGTAAGGAAAGGTGTAAAAATATAAATGAAATTGTAGCTAAGGAACATTTCAAAATACACTGCTGGCCACCGTAAATGCAACACCAATAAATACAAGAGGTAGCACAACAAAATTTATTTTGTAGATAACATGTTGACCAAGTATCAAATGATTACGTTTACAGACGTCTGTGACATGTGGTTCCTGCCAGAATCAGTAGCCAGAGTAGCCGCCATTGTTGGAGATCACCGCTGCCACACGTCTCGGCATTGAGTCAAAGAGACGTTGGATGTGTTCCTGGGGTACAGCAGCTCAAGCAGCTTCCACACATTGCCAAAGATCATCTGGTGTGGCAGCTGGGGATATAATCTGGGTCACTCGTTGAGCAACCATGAACCACATGTTTTCTATCGGCGAAAGATCCGGAGAGCGAGCCGGCCAGGGAAGCAATTCAATCTGGTTATTGACGAAGAACCTTTGGACAATGCGTGCCACGTGTGGTCGCGCATTATCCTGTTGAAATATGGCTGTGGCCGAGCCCTGAAGGTAAGGAAGGACAACTGGCTCCAGCACCTCGGATATGTAGCGCGGGCTATTTAAAGTACCGGCAATGCGTACTAGAGGCGTGCGAGAGTAATATCCAATACCGCCCCATACCATAATACCCGGTGCAAGACCAGTGTGGCGGTGCATAATGCAGCTGTCCAGCATCCTCTCTCCACGGTGTCTCCACACTCGAATCCGACCATCGTGGTGCTGCAGACAGAAGCGTGCCTCGTCAGTAAAGACAACGTCATTCCATTCTGCCGTCCACATCCGTCTGTCATCACACCATTGGCGACGGAGACGTCTGTGGTTCTGCGTCAATGGTAGACGAAGCAATGGACGTCTTGCGGACAGACCACTCTGCTGTAAACGGCGTCGAATGGTACGTGCAGACACTGGATGATGCGTTACAGACGCAATGTGCTGTGCTGTGGTTCGGGATGTCACTGAGCGATCCGTCACTGCCATGCGCACAATTTGCCTATCAGCACGTGCAGTGGTGCACCGAGGTGAATGCGATCGACCACGTCGGTCCGTCGTACCCTCCTGCATCCAACGGTCACATATCCGCATTACAGTTGTTTGGTTTCGTCCAACACGACTAGCGATTTCTCTGTATGATAATCCACAATCTCGGTAAGCCACTATCCTTCCTCTGTCGAACTCGGATACTTGATCAAAAGATGTTGGCTGTTGTCTACGAGGCATAACTGATCGTCTTGTGAAACAACCACAAGGTAAACACACGTGCCGAACGTACACTCGTCGAAATCGCCAAGCCTTAAATGGCGCTATGAGGTGGCGCCACAGGCGCGCGTGATGTGCGTCTGCGCTGAAATTCTAATCAGTTGCATATCTCATCGCTGCAAACTCATGGTGTAAATTTCACTTGATTCGGATGCTTCCTTCAGGGTGTTGCATTTACGGTGGCCAGCAGTGTACTTTAGTAATAGCAACACCAGAAAGCATAGCAAATAATGAAAATTTTTCTTGCTTTGTGTATGCAGTACAGTAAGAAGAATACATGATCCAATTTGTAGGTGATATTTACGGAAGAAAGGGTGCGCAACTTAATACTCGGAACTGCCACAACAGCCGGCCGCGGTGGTCTCGCGGTTCTAGGCGCGCAGTCCGGAACCGTGCGACTGCTACGGTCGCAGGTTCGAATCCTGCCTCGGGCATGGATGTGTGTGATGTCCTTAGGTTAGTTAGGTTTAAGTAGTTCTAAGTTCTAGGGGACTTATGACCACAGCAGTTGAGTCCCATAGTGCTCAGAGCCATTTGAACCATTTGAACTGCCACAACAGCTACGTCTCCAACCCGGCTGGACATCACGTCGAAGTGAGCTTTGGTGACAGATACAGATAAGGCACTGCTTGCCACTTCAATAAGTGGTGGTGGTGATCCTGTATCTCGCAAACCCACGACCAAATATTTTCAATGGGCGGGAAATCTGGAACAGTTCTTAGCTCGGGAAACAGTTGAATAAGCTCTGCAGTTCTGGCCTTAACATTTTTTGGATTTTACCTGCAACCAGGGGTTATCGCGAAGTGTGGAAGGGGTTTCTTTCAACAAAATGACGATTAGGGACCCTAGGCGGGTCAGCCAAATGTCGGGGGTTTTTAACAAGAATGCTTTTACTTGTTCACTTTGCCTACTGGATCGGGTCGTTGGCTCTGGCTGAAGGCCTGTTATGAGACCCAACCTGTTAATTAAAACTGCCCCTTCACTAATTTTTATTAATATTTAATAACTAAATAGTGTTCAATGGACTTATCACTACTAAACAAACAAGGATAGCGTTGAACACATTTATTGAACAATAATCTTCCGCCGGCCGGAGTGGCCGAGCGGTTCTAGGCGCTACAGTCTGGAACCGCGCGACCGCTACGGTCGCAGGTTCGAATCCTTCCTCGGGTATGGATGTGTGTGATGTCCATAGGTTAGTTACGTTTAAGTAGTTCTAAGTTCTAGGGGACTGATGACCTCAGAAGTTAAGTCCCATAGTGCTCAGAGCCATTTGAACCCATTTTTTGAATAATCTTCCTAACATCAAACTGAACAATGACATAAATGTATAGGTGACAAAATCAAGCTAGTAATGGCAATGGCCCTTAAATTCCAAAACTAACTCTTAAGGTCGGATAACGCATCTGTACTTGTTGTTTTCCACTCCCTCCCCTTGTCAGACAGCATAAAATACGTCAGACAAACCTACTGCAATTAACAAATTCTCAATAAGAGCGTGGCTGGAAAATTGAGCTCTGGTAATCACAGGCGTGCGTAATATCGGATTAAATGCCGAAACTGAGCATCGCGTTACCAAATGCAGCATCGTGGACAGGTCAGCAAGCCGCCGATGGTGTCTGCGTCGTCGAGGAGCCTCAATTGCAACAAAATGAATTTATTTTCGCGAACAGGCTTCCTGTTCGTAAACTCCTACTCAAAAGCTAATTCTGCTTTCTTCCCAATCGTCTCGCACTCGTTAAGACGGGACTCACCAGCCCAAAGGCGGAATCCAGAAACGTCTTTAATAAAGTGTGGCTCAAGGAAATTGCTCTGGTCCTGTCTGCTTCCTGTGAGACAGTAATCCCAACCGTAATTAGCGGAATCAGCCTGTCTCTAACAGTAAAACATGAAAGTACCCCTAACTGAATACTAGTTTCAGTTGCATCTGGCAGACTTATTCAAAGTTCTGCACAGCACACTGAAAAGAATTTACTCTCCTACAGCAGAGCCGAAAGCACGACGTCCGCTCGCTACAGGAGCTAAGGCGCTTCTCCTCGATAACAGCTCCAAAAGCTTCCCTCTGCAAAAATCAGCACCCCCACGCTATTTTTCGAGCTGGCCAATCCCGTGGCTCTAGACTAGCACAGTTCGCTCCCACTATCATTTCCTGGCTTCTTCCAGCCAATTAAAACATTCTGCGCCTTACTGCGCCTAGAATGTTCTGGAACAAACTGAAACTCCGTTCAAAATTGAACCCCCCAATCGTGTCTCTCTGTTCGCCCTCGCGCGGGAAAAGGTCATTGCACTAGCTTAACCGCGTTTCTTAGAAAGCCCAGAAAACGTTAAGATTCGTGGGAAGGCTCCCTTAGCCGCCAGCTCATCTCGACATAGTGGCGTCGGCGTAACGTCCAGCGCCAACGATGCGCTGTCCCTCGAAGGCCTGCCTCTGTTGTCCGCGCAATGGGTGCCTACCTGCTCCGGCGGTGCGTCTCCCACAGTGGGACGCTTTGCATGCCGACTCGTAATGGTCAGTTGTAAACTTCCTCACCCCTCTGCCCTGCCTTTGAGCAGTGCCACTCGTCCGCTCCAGCCAAACTCCGTGAAAATATCACATGAACCCGACTTTATGCAACATGCGAATTTCTTAAAGTTAATACGCGTCTTATGCCGTCTAATACGCCCTATATTAATTTCAATTGGCTGATTGACTGATAAATAACATAACAACCGATATCAAACTTGTCTTTGCAGCAATTATTATATTACAGTAAGGTGCTAAATACTGCTACTTTACAAGTGTACCCAGTGGTATTCAGACACCATTGCGTCAGGTGCTAGACTTGTATGACGATGATGCGCGCAGTCTAAGAAACTTAGTTCTCCTTAAAACTTCCAGAAACTGATACGTCCATCGTGATGCTGTGCACAGAAGTGAGGTTCTTTTTAATACATGGCGCCATCACTGCCAGCGCACTTTTCACTGCTGTCTAATCAAGGTAAACTGCAACAGTGGTGAGCTTGTTGCCAGTCTGTGGCGTTCCAAAGGTCGTCGCGCTGTCAGTGAGGATATTCGCCATGAGCGCCCTGTTGCTTACTGGAGTGGGTGTAGCTGATGGCTGGGTTTTTGGCCCTGGCCTGGTGACTGACAAGGCGTGCAAGTGGGAAGGTGCTACGTCGCGCCAGCAATTGGGCCTCTAGGTGGCAGATAATGGGGCTTCCTCTCAGAGTGTACCTTAGCGACTGGGTGAAGAAGGGTGCTCAGATGTTTGAATAAGCTTCCGCTGGACAAGGCTGGCATCAACCTTTCATCATCCGTGCAGTCTCCCCAGGAACCTGGTTTTATTGCACCGCCAGGTGACTGACTTCAGATCATTAGCATGGCTCTGCCTAGCGAGGTGCAACTGGGTGAGGATCAGAGGACATCATCAGGTGCGCTCCCTGAGGTTATGGATGAATTTGTTTCTTACCCAATAAAGCCTCCCCCCCCCCTTCTTTGAGGGACAAATGTAAGCGGCCAGGGCCATCGTTTGAGATGTTGGGCAACATTACTCAATTTGGGAGTCACTAGTAATGAAATGCCATTGCTCAATGGCCACATTGTCACCTCGTCAACTGGGCGGCAATTGCCCTTAAAACTGTCTCTTATCTACTCAGTCGCCTTATTGCTAGGAAAAAAATGTGGTCTCGACAGAAATATCAGTGCAGTAGAGGCTCATGTCGTAGACCTCGGCGGTTACTCATCACATGAAGTGGAAACTTGTGTAGTGTGGTTGGTAAATACCATACGAGCAAGTGGTAAACGCTGGATATAATGGCTGTACAATATATATTACCAATTCTTCAGGTACAGAATTTGTCTCTGACAAGGGAGGCATGGGGTAACTCCTGGGGTAGTTGTCTGAGATATTGGTCTACATGTGGTGTACTACACTCATATCCAGGAAAAACAGAACACATTCAACAACTCTAGATAGGACTTTCATATTCGCAAGACATGTACGTCAGTACATCCGCAGAAATGATTATCATTTCAGTCACCTCGGTCAGCATGTGTCCTGTTGCATAGTAGGGTCAGCGTCCGCCATGGGCCCTGATAACTTGTTCCATGTATCATGGCACCGACGCCTATAAGGTGCGTATAGCATCCAATGCTATAGCCATCCATGCTGTATTCACCAAGTTTCAAAGTTGATCTGTGGTGGTTCGCATTTGGGTCACAGCACTGCACCTGTCATTTCACCATATCCCACACATTTTCCACTGGCGTCAATTGTGGTGAGCTGACGGTCCAGGGCAGAAGGCTGACATCCTGTGACACCAGGAAGGCACATGTTCGTGCAGCAGCATGTTGTAATACATTGTGTTACTGAAAACTGGCGTCTGGGTTGTTGTGCAGAAAAGGTATGGCTATCGGTCGCAGGATGTCTTTCAAGTACGTCACACTGGTCATAGTGCCCTCGACATGCAGTGCCTGTGATTTGTGGTTGTACCAATAGCACCGCACACCATAAGATCTTGATTTGGCACTGTATGTCTTGGGGGGAATGCAGTCACTGTGATACCTCTCCCTCTGTCTGCGACGAACCGAAATGCGGTCATCATTTTCAAATAACCAGAACCTGTGTTCGTCCAAAAAACCTATTTGATGCCATTTCTGTCTTCAGTGACGTCGTTCCATACACCATTGTCGTCTAGCATGTTCCTGCACATCCGTCAAAGGTAGGCGGAGAAATGAACGAATCACACTAACCCAAGCAGTAATAAACGGCGACGGACTGTCCCCCTGATAGTGTACGATGTGTTCCACTGTTGCACCAGAGCCGAGGAGGACGCAGAACTGTCCTGCAATGCCGTTAGCATGAGGTGCCGATCATCTCAGGGGTTGGTCTGGGTGGTATGACCTGACCCATCTCAACGTGTTCTACAGCCTTCCGTGAATCATTCTGCACACACCCGTTGCACTGCCGAAACACTTCGTCCCACACGAGCAGCAATTTCCCAGATGGATGTACCACATTCTTTCACGCCAACAATGCACCCTATTTCAAATTCACTGATTTGACGGTACGGTTAGCGCATTCCTCTGCAGCGCAGCGCATCCTGCACGTCTGTTCAAGATACACTGATCCATTACCTTCGTTTAATGGCGGAAACGAAAGCCGTAGCTACACTTTACCGATAGCTCCCGGTCGGGACCCACATTTTCATTTGTCCCAATCGATCTATATCAGCAACACCTGTCGGCAGCTGAGGGTGTCAATTAATTATCATTTATTCTAGAGAAGCTGCAAGGTCATCAGTGGTCTCTGTTCTTTCGAGAACAGTTACTATCCTCATATATATACTTAAAGGCTACCCAGCCATTGACCTTCTCCACCTACTTTTGACGAATGTGCAGAAACATGCGCACAGGTTGCCCTAACTCTTACGGGAATCATCACCTCAGTGTGCGCGAGTAATGAGTGGATGGGCAAATACATATTAGGTACATTACGTATGTAGATTGTGAACATTTGGGAATGTGGGTCTCACGGGAAGCGTGCAAGGGATAAGTCCCTGCAGTCGCGCTATTCATCTGTGTCCTCGGTGGCTTCGATGGATAGAGCGTCTGGCATGTAAGCAGGAGATCCGGGTTTCGAGTCCCGGTCGGGCCACACATTTTCAGCTGTCACCATCGAGGTATATCTACAACACCTGTCGGAAGCTGAGGGTTTCAATTAATTATCATTTATTACCGATAGATGGCGATGCGCCGCGATGTCGATGTTGACCCTGAACCCACGGGCCGGCATTGTTCAAATGCTAGTCATTTCTGCAGAGCATACTAATGTACATGTCTTGTGAATATGTAAGTCCTGTCCATAGGCGTTCAAGGTGTTCCGTTTTTTCTGAACGTGTGCGTAGTGTCTGCGTTTCCTCTGAGAGATACAATGAGCACCTTTGCAGTCTACATGGCAGTTACCATAATACTGCCTGAAACTGCCCCATCACTGGTTTACGGGTAACGAGCATTCTCAGTCACTATGAGATGTGCAGTGGAGGATCTGAATCAGAATGCGCTTGGCGGCTACTTTTCAAATGTAGAGGGACTGAACAATGACATGAGAAGAAATTGATCCAAGTCATGTCCGTCAGGGGCTTCGCGTCATGGCTAGAACCTGTGGTTAATTCAGGCGTAGCTAGGTAAAACTAGTGAGCCTGAGGGTACCTGCGCTCGACAGTGAGCAGGTCTGACCAAATGATCAGCCTTCGACAGGCTACAGATTCAATCACGTTGGCCACAGTACAGACACCGAAGCTGAGTGATCACCTCCATGACGCCCCGTCCACATCGGCACCCACTGGTGTTGTTCTAATAATCTCTGCATGGCAACACGCACTCATCGATTCACGGTCTGAACCCCAAGCGATGGGATTAGTTTTTCTGGGCCCTGACCTACCGGTCGTGGTGTTACTAGATAAGTGGAGTCCTTTTATACTGATAGTATCAGAAGTAACAAATACCGGCAATCTACTGTATGACAGTCAGCTAACACATAGCTGACTTTTTGATGATGCAGAGGCCATTTCCTAAGGGGATACAATTGAATGTCTGAAAGGATACTTGTCTTGCTTGCAAAATAAAGTACGAGAACCTGAAGTGTCTGTACGTCCTCCAGGGCCAAGTGTACAAGATGTCTATCTTCACGGGCGCTGGTTGCGTGGCGTCGCTGGGATCCTGCATGAAGCTGAGCGTGGTCCTTCTGAATCCATCAAGTCTATTTTATGCATGACAGTCGTAGGATCCCAACAATGCGAGAAGAAGATCGCAGAACGATAAACCGACTGTACGACAATTCCGACACGAGCCATGTTTTCGCAAGCCAACATGCAAATGGAGTTAGAAACCTCCCATGTAATCTTGACTTATTGGTAGGGTGTAGATGATGTTATTCCTACCTACTTCACGCAGTTGCGCTGAGTCGTTGTCATTTGCACAGCCAAGCATAGAGTATGCTTCCTGTACATTTTAAATATGTTGTGCGCCTTCTCCATGATGCTTCAGTTGTAATGCCCAGTGGGTACACGCAAATCAGTGGTTGGGAGCATTGCACTGGAAGGATAGTGTAAATAGGGTAACACGATGTTTTTTATTCGATTCTTCAGTTTTGGGACGGATTTTAGAATCAGATAAAGGAATGGATGCTATAGATCGCCATGAGCAGTTTTTGCCATTTTCTGCAGTTTCTTTTGTTGTCGGACACGAGGTTGTCTTTTGCATAACTTTTGTAAATATTTCTTATTATAATCATTTAAGTGCTGTACAATATACCTAAGGTCTTTGGAATATAATATTAATTCTTTAGTTACAGAATTTTATTGTGAGTAAAATGATATATATTTTTAGAGTTAATAATTAAGCTACTGACAGTTAAACCATTCTTTGTCGATCATGTACCATCTTGCACCTTGAAACAGATGGCCTTATACCATGGAATATGCAGTACTTGCAAATGATCAGGATGTTTCTAATATCTTAAATTTCCAACGGAATATTTTTTCAGAGCCATGTTTTACCTTGCAACATATTTTTACATTTCGAAAAACCTTAATTTTCCGAAGCAATTTTTGTAATTTCAGAAAAAGACTGGAGCGAATACAAAGTGAACGCTTTCTTTTGAAATGGAATAAGAAAATGTAATAAACTTCTGTTCTAGGGTTGGCTAGAAGCAAATGTATGAAATGTGATCCAAGGCAGAGCACTCTCCCCTATTTATGAAATTTTATGTGAGATGTTATGAATTTGCTGTAAACAAAAATGTGAAATAAAGTTAAAAAAATTGACACCGTGACACGTAGAGGTAGATGACACAAGTAAAACAATAAAAATAACAAGTGAATTATTTAAAAACATCAACAGGTGATTCAAGATAATGCTCAATAAATATAGTGTTCCAATCTCAAATAGAAGAGTTTTGCAATTTTCCAATATCCCTGAAACGTTGTATTATCTGACCGACAAGGAAGTCAGCACTAATGTAAATGTAGAACTCTACTTCGAGAAGTTACATCTCAGAGAAATCACTTATTACTGACCTTAATAGCCGTCACTTATATCTTTAATAAAGTCACATTTATCTTTTCTGAATTGGGAAAATAGTATTTAGCGTGTGTTCCAGCTTCCTGGCTCCCAGCCGCGGCTTTAGTAGCCCTCAGCTTCATCCCCTTGGAGGACCCAACGGCAGCTGTGATCTTGCTGACTGTCGCCATCGGTTTCAATGGTCTCACCATCATGGGTATGATGATGAACCTTATCGACATCGCACCGAACTTCTCTGGCCTGTTGATGGGTGTTACTGATTGTATCGGGACACTGACGTCCATCGCTGCACCACTTTATGTGGGGGCTGTAGTCAAGGAGAACGTAAGTACAATGGGCTTCATAGAGTAAAATTCAATTTCGACTCCATTTCGGAATCAGTTTCGCAGTTCAAATATTTTTAACCCTATAATCGACAATATAGTTCACGAGCAACACCGCTTTCCATCAGTTATTGTAGGAGCGCTAAGAGTCCCAACGTATTTAAAATGACATTGTACTATCAGTCATCCATTAGCTTGGCACAGTTTGCAGCTGCTCTCTTCTTCGTGGTACGGCATACCGTCAAAAGATGGCAATTATACGGCAGGTTGCACGAGAACTGAGAGCTGCGGGATGCCACGTGCCTTTTTTCTGGTTTTATCGCGAGCGAGCGATAACTTTCATGCTATCTTTGTCAGTTAACTTTTATAGAACATACATAGGTACTTTTACTGTGATTTGTATGTAGGTAAAGTAATATTTTACGTAATGGTAGCATTTAACTGCAAACAGGCAACATCATCCATATTTTTGAAACAAATAAGAAGGAAACTTGAAACTTCCTGGCAGATTAAAATTGTGTACCCGACCGTGACTCGAACTCGGGACCTTTGTCTTTCGCGGGCAAGTGCTCTACCAACTGACCTACCCAAGCACGACTCACGCACCGTCCTCACAGCTTTACTTCTGCCAGTATCTCGTCTCCTACCTTCCAAACTTTACAGAAGCTCTCCTGCGAACCTGGAGAGCTTCTGTAAAGTTTGGAAGGTGGGAGACAAGTTACTGGCAGAAGTAAAGCTGTGAGGACGGGGCGTTAGTCGTGATTGGGTAGCTCAGATGGTAGAGCACTTGCCCGCGAAAGGCAAAGGTCCCGAGTTCGAGTCTCGGTCGGGCACACAGTTTTAATCTGCCAGGAAGTTTCATATCAGCGCAAACTCCGCTGCAGAGTGAAAACCTCATTCCGGAAATAAGGATGAACTTATACGTGGTCTTAAAAAGGTGTCACATATTCCAACATCTACGTAGATACTCTGCAAGCCACCATATGATGCGTGGCAGAGGGTACCCTGTACCACTACTTGTCATTTCCTTTCCTGCATTACTCGCAAACAGCGAGAGAAAAAGGACTATCTATATGCCTCCGTATGAGCCCTAATTTCTCCTATCTTATCTTCGTGGTCCTTATGCGCAATGTGTGTTGGCAGCAGTAGAATTGTTCGGCTGTCAACTTCAAATGCTGGTTCTCTAAAATTTCTCAATTGTGTTTCTCGAAAAGAACGTCGCCTTCCATCGAGGGATTCCCATTTCAGTTCCCGAACATCTAGGTAACACTTATGTTTTGTCAAACCTACCGGTAATAAATCTAGCAGCCGACCTCTGAATCGCTTCGACGTCTTCCTTCAATCCGGCCTGGTACGGATCCCAAATACTGGAGCAATACTCCAGAATAGGTCGCACCAGCGTCCTATATGTGGTCTCCTTTATCGGTGAAGCACTGTTTCCTAAAAATCTTTCAATAAACCGCAGTCGACCATTCACCTTCCCTAGCACAGGTTTCACATGCCCGTTCCATCACAAAGCGTTTTGCATCGTTATGTCCAGATATTTAAACGACTGGACTGTGTCAAACCGGACACTAGTTATACCGCATCCGATAATTAAAGGTTTGATCTTCCTAATGAACCGCATTAACTTAAAATTTTCCACCTTTAGGTCTAGCTACCGTTCATCACACCAACTGATCTTATAATTTACCGGGAGTGGTCTCCTATTTCTGTTTATACCATCCAACTCTGACACACGCTCCCAGCCCAGCCATTGTATTACAATCTGTCGATAAAATACATGTACAATCGCTGTTATTCTGTTGTAAACACAACTCAGTTATGCTGTTTCACCTGCTGGTTTGATACGCAGGAGCCCCACGCACTCTTTCTCACATCCCGAAGGTGTTCTGTAGGATTCAGACCAGTCCATTACAGGGATGTTATTGTCTTGTAAAGACTTTGCTACAGGCCGTGTATTACGCACAGGTGCTCGATCATGTTGAAAGATGCAATCGCCATCCCCGAAATGCTCTTCAACAATGGGAAGCAAAGATGATGTTCACCGGGCATTCGCCATACCTACACCTTTCCATCGGATCGCCACGTTGTGCACCGTGATACATCACTCCACATAACGTTTTCCACTGTTAAATTGTGCAATGTTTACGCTCCTTACACCAAGCGAGGCGTCGTTTGGCATTTACCAGCGTGATGTGTGGCTTATGAGCAGCCGCTCGATCATTAAATACAGTTTTCTCACTTCCCGCCTAACTGTCATTGTACTTGCAGTGGATCCTGATGCAGTTTGGAATTCCTGTGTGGTGGTTTGGATAGATGTCTACCTATTACACATTACGACGCTCTTCAATTGTCAACAGACGAGGTCGGCCTGTACGCTTTTGTGCTGTACGTGTCCCTTTACGTTTACACTTCACTGTCGTATCGGAAAAAATGGACCTTGGGATGTATAGGAGTGTGGAAATCTCGCATATGACACAAGTGACACGCAGTCACCTGACCACGTTCGAAGTCCGTGAGTTCTGCGGAACGCCCCATTCTGCTCCCTCACGATGTCTAATGACTGCTGAAGTCGCTGATATGGAGTGCCTGGCAGTAGGTGGGAGCACAATGCACCTAATACGAAAAACGTAAGTTTTTGGGGCTGTCCTAATACTTTTGATCAGACAGCATAGATGCAACTGCTGGTGTTGTTGATGCGTTTGCAGGCGTCTCCCAGTCGGCGCGTCCATGGCTCTCTGACAGTCGGCAAATGGCGTGCACTTCGCAACTGCGAGTTGGTGCAATCGGAAGGTTTTTTTCGCTGGATGTGTTTAGTGGAAACATTGTGATGGGGGAAGGTTCTTGTGTTCTCAAATGTTGGTGCATATAAGACCTCAGACGTATTTAGCTCCATGATCTACTTGTGGCAGATATTTAATTACTTGGTTTGTAAAATGTTTGTGTGTGATTCTCAAACATTGAAGATATGTTTTATTGTGAAGAAGAATCATCGTAAGGTGGTGAGTGTTTTAAACAATCTGTTTGATTCTTGTAAACTGTTAAATAATTAGTGTGATATGGTAGTGCAAATGGACTATTTCCCACCATTTTTGGTCTCACAAATGTGTCAGGTCTCCCGTTCCCCCCAGATATAGTCAATATGAACACAGTATTCTGAGGACAGACGAAAACCTCTGTCTGCTTGTTTAGACACTGTGTTCACACAAGCAGGAAGTAACCACTTGAGAGTGACAGAGGCAAGTAGTGAGTATGCGCTTTCTTGATAAAAGGAATGCCGCTACCTGGTGTTTGGTTCAGAGGCCACGAGAACAAATGTAGGTCCCTCGTCACCTCGGTCTACAGACTTGAGATTCAGGTGTTACAACACGAAGTAGCCAAGTGAGGGAAAGCAGAAGCAAGTTTACTGGGTATTTCATATCAAAGGACAACAACTTCTGGTCCACAGCCAGTGGTATTTAGTATCTAAAACGGCATATAATATACCAGACTTCATTCCATTCCTTGGTGCTTACAATTATTAGATGATTAGAAGCAGGGCCAGGGTGTGCAGATGAGAGCTCTGCCCAGGAGGGGGAGCAATGTCTTCCATAAACCGATTAAATTAAAAATATGCAAATTGAACTGAACAATATATTATTGACACTAATTTGAATTTCGTGTTGTGATATCCTCTCTCTCAGCACAGACTTTTATTTCCTGCCAAAGTGCAGATGGGTGTGAGGAGAGGGAAAGTGAGGGTGGAGAGAGGGGGGAGGGGGTGGGGGATTTCATCATGAGAGGGAAAAGTGGCTCACAACTGAACTGAATAGGGGTGAGAAAAAAATTTCTCTTTTCCTACGAGGATAGGGGAGTAGGAGCATGAGGGGGAGAGATGGTGGGTTTTTCGGAAGGATGGATTATCCATAAGAGGTCATAAATAATTATCATAACAATAGGTTTCTGTATGGAGTCATAAATCAATTTGCACAACAATATGTTAAGGGGAGGGGGGAATAAATTGTCCAATTTAATTAATCAGCATATCAATTTGATTTCAAAAGTGCTCCAGAACTCTCTATATCCCACTACTTGCGTATGTACTTCAACTATGTCTCTGGATAAATTAGTGGGAAGCCAATTTTATTTATTTTGGCTGTGACTTCAGAGCGGTTAGTTAAGGTATAGTATGTAAACTGGGACTAAAGATATTTATCATCAACTTGTGAGATGTTCTCTTCCACTAACTTTGAGCTTTTCTTAATTCTATCAAACAGACCATTCAAGAGTGGAGAATTGTGTTCCTCACGGCAGCAGGAATGTTGTTTGTGGGCAATCTGATTTTCGTTATTTTCGCTAAAGGCGAAGTTCAACCTTGGAACGACCCTAACTATTCGAGAGGAAAGAAAACAGGTGAGTACCTTCAACAGTTTCTAGTACTAGTAGTCCTACTCGAAGCTCTGTCAGATTTGTAAATGTATTCTCCGTACAGAGTCAATATCTATCATCAGCTGCCGAATCGTGATGTTTAGTAACATGTATCTGTATAGTGGGTTTTACGCGGACGTGTTTACGAGCGCCAGGTACGTTTAACTTGCGCTAATGGAAATTCACACGGGCATGAAAATTTTCAGTCCATTCACGTCCGGTTTACCTTTTCAACATAGCGCTATCTGGATTAATACATGCAAATGTTCGAGTCGTCTCTTTAATTGCAGTTCAGAGAGTTACAGAACGCTTGAATAGCGAAATGAGAAGACGCAGTTGTATGGTTCGTAAGTGTACCGCGAAGAGAACTGAGTTGAGAGCCACTAGAATTCTAAATAGAGAGCTGGAAAACGAGGACGAAGTTTCCTTCGAAAAGCATTTTCGACGAACAGATTTAGTTCTAAACATTTATTGAGACTCGTAATTGTTCGTATACAAAGAAAAGATCCTCTAATGCGGAATGTTTACTGAAATGTTTTTGCTGCTACAACGCTCACCAAAAACGACTAGCAATAGAAAATCACGGCGTTGTTAGCTAATAAACTACGCTTGCTGCGGAACCACTCCACACTGAACTCCTAACCTTGTTGTTCTCTCTCACATATGCATTTCGAAAACTTCGGATTTTTACTTTTACTCCATTTTCATTAGTATGTGGTAATTTTCCCTCATTCCGCTTACAGTGTCTCTTAAGTTTACTTGTACCTTTACTTATTCATTCTTCAGTCTTAATATTTCTGCTCCTGAAAGAAAACTAGCTTCCTATCCGGCGAATGCACTCCATCTTCAGGTCACAAGTGACGCATCGGGACCATCCGACCGCCGTGTCATCCTCAGTTGAGGATGCATATAGGAGGGGCATGTGGTCAGCACACCACTCCCCCAGTCGTTATGATGGTTTCCTTTAACCGGAGCCGCTACTATTCGGTCGGGTAGATCCTCATTTGGTGTCACGAGACTGAGTGCACCCCGAAAAATGGCAACAGTGCATGGCGGCCCAGATGGTCACCCATCCAAGTGCCGGCCACGCCCGGCAGCGCTGCACTTTGGTGATCTGACGTGTGCGGCAACGCCGGTACGTACTCGACGAATAGCCCGTATTTATAACGCTACTTATCGAAGGTTCTCTGTACAAGAAAACAGTTGAATATTCGCGGCTTTTCTCGAAAAATGTCAGACAGTATAATGTATCGAGATCACTAGAATGGCCCCGACTTATCTCGTAGACATGTGTTAAGCTACCCATGTGCTACACAGAAACGTGTAAAATATGATGACGTGGGCTCGTATGCTACATAGGAAAGTACAACTTCTCGATGTCTCGACTCAATGGAGTCGACTGACGAAAGAAACGAATGAATAGCGTGCTGGATGACTAGTGAGTTGTGTCAATATATATGGAAATGTACGAATTGTAAATGTATGTGTGTTCAAAATCTTAAATCTCCGATTTGTTTGAAATTTTCGCATTAGCAAACAGGATACGTGTACTTATAGCTTATCAGCTTATGATTAGAATACTACTACAGAATCTGAATATGCAATAACAATAAATATGGCTCAAGGTCTGAGAGATGGGGAAGGAGATGATGGACAGAGGGAGTGGGGTGGACAGCGAGAGGGGAAGGAGGAGGACAGAGACATGGGAGAAAAGGAGATTAGGACGTACATGCAATTCGCATTCATACCAGAAACGCGTGCTTCCTCTTCTCTTCCTTTACCATTTAACCAGACTGAGCCACAGCAATGCGTTGTTGGAGAGAGCTTGTCAGTAATACAGTGTGTGTCAAAAAGATCCATCCTACTTCACAAGACTACCTGAATGGGGGTAGAAACAGTGGATTAATTATAACTTATGAGGTTCATTCAAATGAAACCTGATCCGTGCGTCTGCCTGTACCTTAAACGTAAGGTGGCAAACACGTAACTGCTGGTATGGTGGCGCCATCTTTTAGTAGAGAGACTGACGCGTACGCACTGTTTTATGTTGCATAGCGCCAGTGTGGTTTCACGCCGAAGAGAAGGTGGTCACACGAGTTATCGTCCACTACCGAAGATGGAGACGATTAAGCAGGAACAACAAGGAGTGACTCGATTTTTGGCAGCGGAGGGAGTTGGAGGCCGTGAAATGTATCGACGGTGGAAGGCTGTCTACGGTGACTACTCTCTGAGTCGTTCAAGTGTTGTGGGATGGCGCAAATGATCCCTTGAGGAGCGCGAGTCACTGGAAGACGATGCTCTTCCTGGATAGGCTCATCCACCGTACAGTCCCGACCTGTCACCGTGTGACCTTCATGTGTTTGGACCTCTAAAACAAGCTGTTCACGGACGTGGATTCGCAACGGACGACGAAGTGTATGACTGGGTCTATCCCCGGATCCGACAGCAGATAAATTGTACAACAACATTTTTGATTGAATAAAATCGTTTCATTTGAATGTCGCTCACACATATAGGACTGCCAAGTTACTTCGAAAAGAACCATTCCATTTGACAATGATTCACATATATGCCCATATAACATTTGGCTGTTTTTTATATTTAAGTTTAGGCCTTAAGTTTTCATTTATCTTTTGCAAATGCACTTAAGACAAACATCCGGATGATAAGTCAAACTCGCCCATATATTTTCCAATCATGTCTGCAGTTACTGCATTCACTAATGCAGCCAAAGTTGTTTGATTGTTGGAAACATAGATGAAGTGGTTTACAAACACCTCCTTCTCTCCAAAAAAAAAAAAAAAATTAGGCGACTTTGCGTGCCAATGATGCAGGGCGAGATCCGTACGTCTGTTACGGGCGCTATATAGTTGTTAGACAACACTCTTACAAGCAGATGCTAGTAGGATGGTCTTCCGTCCCGTTAAAAAGTGAAATTTCCTCTATGTTCTCGCAAATGAGTGGAAAAGGCAGATCTCTAACATATCCAGGAACGTGATTCCTGTAATTGTATTTTTCTATTTTCTCTATTCTATGAGAGGGGTCTTTATGGAATATATGGTTCAGCAAATGCCTGGTTTAGTTCTTATTAAGAAACAAAATGCAGAATGTTACGCTAGGCTGCTAGAGTAATAAGGACGGACGGCACATCATCCGCATGGGGAGAAATTACAATGGGGCTCCGACATGCTTCGATCATTGGCCCACTATTGGTCTTATTTTATGTTACGATCTGTCATTTTATTTAAATCAGGAGGGAGAATTAGTTCTATCTGAGTGGTTCACGGGCGTTGTACAATATTTCAAAGAGACAGCTGCTCATCACCTTCAGGTGCTTACTGACATGTTGCTCCGACGACATCCAGGGCCCCCGCAGGAGAAACAGGCCACCGTCTTCGCATGCGCGACGCGGAAAAAGCATGGCCCAGAGCGCTCGCAGGCATTGTGTTGGCGTCCAGGTTAAGAGTCCGGTCTCCGATTCCCCGTCTGTGGTGATTCGTTTGTGTGCGGCCCACGATGCCTTAGTACCACTAGTGCCGGCCGCTGGTGGCCGAGCGGTTCTACGCGCTTCAGTCTGGAACCGCGCGACCGCTACGGTCGCAGGTTCGAATCCTGCCTCGGGCATGGATGTGTGTGTTGTCCTTAGGTTAGTTAGGTTTAAGTAGTTCTAAGTTCAAGGGGACTTATGACCTCAGCAGTTGAGTCCCATAGTGCTCAGAGCCATTTGAACCATTTGAACTTAGTACCACTAGTGTTGGTTACCGTGTCCTGCTAAATTCAAATCCCGTGTCTCTCTTAATCATACGCATTTTGTCAGCTTCCTTAATGATAGAGTCCCAGTAAGTGGAGGCGGAAGGAAAGATCTTTGTCACTCCATATCTCATGCTATGCCTCGTTTCAAGACAGTGCTGAACGACAGCAGACTTTCCTGGCTGACCCACTCTAGTGTGACTTCTGTGTTCAGCGCATCTATCATTAATAGTGCGACACTTCTGGCCAATGTATGATTTCCTACACTGGCAAAACCTACCTGGAAGGCGGCAGGCACATTTTATTTCCTGTCTCTTGAACAGCCCGCATATCTTAAGTGATCCACACCAACATCGTATAAAAAACCATCCTCGTGGAATTCTCCGTTCCTTCAGGCAGTTACTGAGGTTCAATGCGTGCCGGTTGAAACGCATTTCGAATCTGTTTATCAGAGTGCCCGTACTGTACAAATACAAAGCGAAGAGTGATAAGCTCTCTGGAACTGATATAACTCTAGTTCTGTGAACGAGAGTCCGTAATATACCTCTGCGTTGGGATGGGTGATGGATGTTCGTATCTTGCAGGTATAGCTCAGTGTGAGTTGGTTTACGGAACACACTGTGACCCACGAAACGGCCATCTTTTTTGCTGACCAACACATCTAAACACGGCAGGTCTCCATTTTTCTCCACTTCCTTGCTGAAGCAAATGCTTGGATGTAGCACTTGTGAGTGCTGAGAGCTCTGCGTTTAAATTTGTGTTGTCTGGAAATACATGACAAGCACTTTTAAACTCGTGGACCGTATTGTTATTTCGCAACTAACAAATGAAATTTCTTTTTTTCTTTTCCAGAAACTACAGAAAAGGTTGCTGTGTGAGCCAGTTCAAATGATGCCAGTAGTCGCACGAAGTATAGTGAGAGATACAGATCACTTCGTCACATATGTCTAAAACACAAGATTCTTCGCAATAAAACTTTGTACATAAAGAAGAAACGGGAAAGCAAAACTCTGCTAAACATCCACCATTTCCGCAGCTTGAGTGACTTGCCAACATTGGCTAGAGGAAAGATATTTTATTTTATTCGATACGAAATATATACATGCTAACTAAAAATGTAGTATCCACATCATAACATACATGAACTAATACTCCTACAACAGAAGGTTGACAGTTATAATGCAAGACAAGTGACTCTGAAACTATAACTTAATCTAACGTAACACGAAGTATTATCAGACATTCATTTGATTTATCTAAAGAATTTTGATGAATAAGGATGTGATTCCATCGAGACAAAGAGATCTGAGGCATCCATAATTATATATGTGTATAAATGTGAGATGAGGGTATTAGTTTTGTATGGCTTGTTTCTGCTTCTGTTTTGAGAAGCGTCTCTCCGGAAGCTGTGATAAAAGTCTGTTGCCTATTAGACCAATGTAAGTTTTTTTTTATATAAAAAATTAATAAACCTCTCTTCAACAGAAATGCCTTTATATTTAATGCCTGTGTCATATACAATATTGTTCCGAAAAGGTTCCGCATTGATACTAAATAAAAACGTTTGTTTATGACCGTATACACTTGAATATTTTTGATTCTACATAGAAAAATGCTTTATAATGCCATATTCGTAATGCGCATCACTTGCTTTTGCTTTCATTCAGACATGGGTTCATTGGTTCATTCATTCATTGTATTCCGTAGATCACGTCATGAAGGAGAGTCGTTAGGAATGCGGAGCGACTGTGCATGAACCGAGAAACTCTAAATCCAATTTTATGGATTGTATCGAATATTAACTATCATTAAACACCTCTCTTTTGGATATGGTTACATGGACTGTATGATACAGATTGTAAACTCAACACAAAATGAGCTAGACTGAAAGAAACAGAGTAGTACATTCCAATTACGCTAAGAACTCGCTGTTTTAATATTTACTTAATATTTGCACAGCTAATAACAGTTACATACAGCCCATAGGAACGGTGATTTATCTCCAATGACCAATAATACTGATATGTTTGCGGCTCAAGTTCTGGGACGTAACTGAATCAACAGCTCACTAACGATCTGTCAGTCCCATGCTTTTCATGATATTTGATTATTATTTTACTGTCGCTTTCTAGTAGTTTCTTGATGCAGTGGACCTGCTATGCAGTGGTACTAATTGTACCATGTGAATGTAAGAGAGCTCTCACCTGTGCCAACTAGCTACTAAGTCACGTAAGCACTCTTAATAAACTCTTCTGTAATTTGCTTCTCTCATGAAACAATTACAGTGTCGGGTATATAGATTTCTTTCGACTACATTTACGTAGCAAAGCTGGGGACAGAAGCTGCCAGAATGTTATCACAGAAGTGACAGATTACAGAACATTCTTACTTTGTTTCGGTATGTGGCTATTGTTGCCAGCCCGTTTTGTTCTGTAAATTTCCACAACACTTCCAAGCCGTGAAGCCGAGGTATAAAGGACCCTTCCCTCCTAAGTGGAGACATTCCATCGCTCCATACTTGTCGGGTACTTTGCTGTCACATGTCCCTCTGCATAGCTCCACACAGATAAGGTGCACACAGTAGGAAGTCCTATCTTTACACTACTTACCTAAACAAGTTTTCTCCTCGTCCATCTTTCATCGTTTTAATAGGAAGAAGTGAAACATGTGGTTACATAATACCAACATGTACCACTACGGATCCTGTTACTAAGATGAAAGATGTGTAAAATAACTTAATATGCTCATTCCAATCATAGTACTGCCTGAAATTTTTCGTAAATTATTATCATCGCTCCAAATAATGTCTCGTCTGAATGAATTCAATTTTATTTCCCAGCACAACAGGTCATGTACGATCAGACATATTAAGACAGCCATTTTTAAATTAACAGGGAATATTGATTTAATCATGGAATTCTTTCCTTTGTTACAATATAATAAATAAATTTTTCATTGTCTATTTTACTGCATTATTTATCTGCTCATACATCATTACATTGTCACGAGAACTCATGCGAACCATTTGCCATAATAATCAGCCTCTATCATGATCACGTTATTCCTAGTCAGTGGTAACCGTATGTGGTTAGCTTATAACAACATACTGCCTCAATTTTATTGAGCTATAAAGTTTCAACCTTTATTTACCATAAAAAGTTAAATGCTGACATTTTAATTTATTCTTCTTTCCTCTGTTTCAAATCTCAGATTTATATTTTATCCAGCGTTTACAGAAACAAAGATTCAGTGAATGAATGTCATACAGGTAAGTCTATTCGCTCATAATTGTTTTGGAGAATACTAAATTAGTGTGACTCAAAGCCAGTTTACAGCTTCGTACCTATGTCCTAGCCGCGCATATAACTTATTCTTTTTGCAGACATTGTGTACATACACTGTCTTAGTTTATATGTAAGTGTTCCTTCATTTTCTCTTCCTAACAAAAAGGGTTCAGGTTGCCCTTTCCATGGAATCACCCCACTACTAATTAGACTATCCCTTCTGTGAGCTCGCCCATCTATCACCTCTCCCGTATCTAAAACACATCCGGATACACTTCATCTTATAATTTTTCACTTATGTAAAGTCTCTGATTTTTCCTCTTATACCTGTCACAGATGTCGATAGTGACTTTACACAGGTAATTAAAACACAAATTTCCCGCCTCCCACTTTTATACTCTTTTTCTTATAATTTTCGTAAGGCCGTTACTCACATATATGTATATACTATTGAAATATTTAATCATAAGGCCGTTAATCACATATATGTATATACTATCGAAATATTTAATACCAAGTCTTGTCTTTCACACAGTTATCTTTAAGGGCTCTTTGCGTAGAACATACTCATTATTACTAGATTTAAAAAAAAATATTACGAACGCGGTTATCTACCGCTCACTTTTCATCAATTAACAGGTACCAAACCCTTACTTAGCAGCTCTTTAATTCTTCTACCTCTGATTAAGAGACATAATACAGGGTGATTCAAAAAGAATACCACAACTTTAAAAATGTGTATTTAATGAAAGAAACATAATATAACCTTCTGTTATACATCATTACAAAGAGTATTTAAAAAGGTTTTTTTTTCACTCAAAAACAAGTTCAGAGATGTTCAATATGGCCCCCTCCAGACACTCGAGCAATATCAACCCGATACTCCAACTCGTTCCACACTCTCTGTAGCATATCAGGCGTAACAGTTTGGATAGCTGCTGTTATTTCTCGTTTCAAATCATCAATGGTGGCTGGGAGAGGTGGCCGAAACACCATATCCTTAACATACCCCCATAAGAAAAAATCGCAGGGGGTAAGATCAGGGCTTCTTGGAGGCCAGTGATGAAGTGCTCTGTCACAGGCTGCCTGGCGGCCGATCCATCACCTTGGGTAGTTGACGTTCAGGTAGTTACGGCCACATAAGTGCCAATGTGGTGGCGCTCCATCCTGCTGAAATATGAATTGTTGTGCTTCTTGTTCGAGCTGAGGGAACAGCCAATTCTCTAACATCTCCAGATACTGTAGTCCAGTTACAGTAGCACCTTCGAAGAAAAAGGGACCAAAAACTTTATTGGCTGAAATGGCACAGAAAACGTTCACCTTAGGCGAGTCACGTTCATACTGAGTTGTTTCCCGCGGATTCTCAGTGCCCCATTGTGACGGTTGACTTTCCCGTTAGTGTGGAAAGTTGCTTCATCACCAAACACAATGTTTGAAACGAAAGATTCATCTGTTTCCATTTGAGCAAGGATAAAATCACAGAAATCGATTCTTTTAATCTTATCAGCTGCAGACAGTGCTTGAACCAATTCCAGACGATAAGGTTTCATAACTAACCTTTTTCGTAGGACTCTCCATACAGTTGATTGTGGAATTTGCAGCTCTCTGCTAGTTCTGGGCTGCGAACAAATGCTTGCTGGATGCGTGCTACATTTTCATCACTCGTTCTCGGCCGTCCAGAACTTTCCCTTTGCACAAACACCCATCCTCTGTAAACTGTTTATACCAACGTTTAGTACACCACCTATCAGGAGGTTTAACACCATACTTCGTTCGAAATGCACGCTGAACAACTGTCGTCGATTCACTTCTGCCGTACTCAATAACACAAAAAGCTTTCTGTTGAGCGGTCGCCATCTTAGCATCAACTGACGCTGACGGCTAGTCAACAGCGCTTCAAGCGAACAAATGTACAACTAAATGAAACTTTATAGCTCCCTTAATTCGCCGACAGATAGTGCTTAGCTCTGCCTTTTGTCGTTGCAGAGTTTTAAATTCCTAAAGTTGTGGTATTCTTTTTGAATCATCCTGTATATTAATGACATCGCATTTTTCTTATATTTACATAAATTTTTTATGCACTAGCGCACTCTTATAGGAGATAACGTGAGTTTTTTTTAAAAATAGTTTCGCTCCTCATTTGTTAAAACATTTACTAGCGCTTTCTTATCGGGGATAACGCTAATGCCATCTATCATAGCATCGCCCAAACAGTTTGCGTGCCATACCATCCCAGTTTCGCGTATATACTGCATTATACTGCATTAGTATGTCACCTTCTGCTTTAGGGGCTAGTGTTAGCACACTTCCTTTACACCCTCCCCCCTCGGTACAATAGATGTCGATAAAATGTGCGTCTTATCATAGTATAAACAATCTTCTCGATTACCATGCATCAAAAAATTGTTTTTCGTCTGTCCATAAGTCATATGTGCGGTAGCCTCCATCTTATGAATAATCTCTCACAACTTCCAAAATAAAGCTCCTTCGCCTATCGTCCACATAAGACTTTTCTTCTGGTAGTAGTAGTGCATGGTAACATTGTAGTCGCTTTTCTTTAAAATATTCATCTACCTTTACATCATGTTTTCGTCGTAAGGCTAACCTTCTTTCTTCATCGTTGGTAGGACTTAAACCAAGAAACTGATGGAAAAAATAACTCCTGGTACTCCAGTTCTCGTGATTTTATTCATGTCTGAGGGCAATCGTGATAATGTATCTGGTACTTTATTTTCTGAACAACCTTTTCTATAGTTAATTTCTATTTGATGAAGGAATAACACCGATCACATTAATCGGCTACGTAGCAACCGACATTCCGTAAGGAAATCCAAAGCCTGATGTTCTCTACATGTGATGATCATAGACCTCCCATTAGCCTTTGAACATTTTATGCTCAATACAGTGGCTAACAACTCTGGGTCTGTAGCTGTATAGTTGAGTTCATGTTTATGTAGACGCCTACTAGTCAAGGCTGTGATGTTATGTTCTCCTGTCTCGGGATTCCATTCACCTTGGAACAGTTCACAGGCTACAACCTGTCTGGAAGCGTCTGTTGCTAATGTAAATAATTCGTTACAGTGGATTTAAATATGTTTGCATCTACTAATGCATGCTTAAGGTTCAGAACAGCCTTCGATTCCCTTTATTCCATACCCATTTGGCTTTTTGTTTCAATAACAATAATAATCTGTGCTCGTTCATTGGCTGGCCCTGTATGTAGTGACAGTAAAATCCGGCTAACCCTAGGAAAGAGCGTATTTCGGTTCAGGACAGTCTTAAACCGCCCTTATTCTTGCTCCTGGGATTCCCACTACATGTCGTAAAACTTTAGTTCTTCTCTTCCAAAAGATGATTTTGGTAACTTAACTGCAAGGCCTCTTTCATAATACTTGTCTAAAATTTTAGTTAACAAAATACAATGTTCTTCCCATGTCATGGACATGAGTAAGTTGTCTTCTACATAGATAATTAACTCTTGTAACAACTCCTTACCTAAATCTTCACCTCGTGCTCGCATGAATACTGAGAATGAAGTATTCAAGCCGAAGGGTAATGCCCTAAACTGATTTGACTTGCCAGCAAAACAAAAATGCTGTATACTTTCGTAAATTCTCATGTAATTTTACCTGCCAGTATTTATTTATTTATTATTAATTCCTTAATCATAGCTAACTCTTGGTTCAAGAACCATAAAAGAAGGTTGTATACATGGAAGAAGGCTGGAGATACTAGAAGGTATCAGAGAGATTATATAATGGTAAGACAGAGATTTAGGAACCAGGTTTTAAATTGTAAGACATTTCCAGGAGCAGATGTAGACTCTGACCACAATCTGTTGGTTATGAACTGTAGATTGAAACTGAAGAAACTGCAAAAACGTGAGAATATAAGGAGATGGGACCTCGATAAACTGACTAAACCAGAGTTTGTACAGAGTTTCAGGGAGAGCATAAGGGAACAATTGAAAGGAATGGGGGAAAGAAATACAGTAGAAGAAGAATGGGTAGCTTTGAGGGATGAAATAGTGAAGGCAGCGGAGGATCAAGTAGGTAAAAAGACGAGGGCTAGTAGAAATCCTTGGGTAACAGAATAGATACTGAATTTAATTGATGAAAGGAGAAAATATAAAAATGCAGGAAATGAAGCATGCAAAAAGGAACACAAATGTCTCAAAAATGAGATCGACAGGAAGTGCAAAATGGCTAAGCAGGGATGGCTAGAGGACAAATGTAAGGATGTAGAGGCTTATCTCACTAGGAGTAAGATAGATACTGCCTACAGGAAAATCAAATACCCTTTGGAGAGAAGAGAACCACTTGTATGAATATCAAGAGCTCAGATGGAAACCCAGTTCTAAGCAAAGAAGGGAAAGTAGAAAGGTGGAAGGAGTATATAGGAGGTCTATACAAGGGCGATGTACTTGAAGACAATATTATAGAAATGGAAGAGGATGTAGATGAAGATGAAATGGGAGATACGATACTGCGTGAAGAGTTTGACAGAGCACTGAAAGATCTAAGTCGAAACAAGGCCCCGGGAGTAGACAATATTCCATTAGAACTACTGACAGCCTTGGGAGAGCCAGTCCTGGCAAAACTCTACCTTGGGAGAGCCACTCCTGGCAAAACTCTATCATCTGGTGAGCAAGATGTTTGAGACAGGCGTAATACCCTCAGACTTCAAGAAGAATATAATAATTCCAATCCCAAAGAAAGCAGGTGTTGACAGATGAGAAAATTACCGAACTATCAGTTTAATTAGTCACAGCTGCAAAATACTAACGCGAATTCTTTACAGACGAATGGAAAAACTGGTAGAAGTCGACCTCGGGGAAGATCAGTTTGGATTCAGTAGAAATATTGGAACACTTGAAGCAATACTAACCCTACGACTTATCTTAGAAGATAGATTAAGAAAAGGCAAACCTACGTTTCTAGCATTTGTAAACTTAGAGAAAGCTTCTGACAATGTTGACTGTAATACTCTCTTTCAAATTCTGAAGGTGACAGGGTAAAATACAGGGAGCGAAACGCTATGTACAGAAACCAGACGGCAGTTATAAGAGTCGAGGGAAGTAGTGGTTGGGAATTGAGTGAGAGAGGGTTGTAGCCTCCCCCCGACGTTATTCAATCTGTGAGCAAGCAGTAAAGGAAACATGTAAGAGGTTAATGACTAAGGAATTTATTGCTAACGCACTCGAGCAGATGTAATTTCGATGGATTGCTCACGTGCTGCCTGCGATGTGTAAGCTATAAGAAAATCTCAGACCAGAGAGCAGTGTTGGCTGCAGTAAGAGCAGTGTCAGTAGGAATAAGTAGTAGCTAGCAATCGGGTGTATGGGGTTGGCGGGACCAGTCGTGGGGAGCGATGGCGGTGCCTGAGCGATGTAGTAGAAGGTAAAAGCAGCCGCGTGCATATGTAATTTGTTACAACTAAATTTGTACTACTGTCATATCAAGTCCCATGTAAATTTTTCAAAAAGAAAATCTTTTAATAATAATCTTTTTTATAAAATTTCCTTTTTGACAATCATTCATCTGAATTTAAAGAATTTACTAATTTTTGCAATCCATGGTCATCCCGATTATCGTAAAGGTAAATCAGTTGTTTCTTTTTATACACGACAAATCTAGTGGCCAGCATTGCACTGGGTTGTGCCACAAAAATTTCTTATAGGAGCAGATATATACGCGTTATCCGGCAACTTCATTGAGGTAAGAATTTTCAATTTATTCAGAATGGTCTTTCAGGGCCATGACGCAGCACTGCTGACGTCCAAATTTACCAGTTTAGATTCACAGTCAGTTAATTATTAAAATGTTATATGAGTCACATTTTTATTGGGAGGTTAGTCACGTTATTACTGCGAGGTACGGAATAATAAACTGCTGGGAGGTTACACTGAATGTGAATGTTATGATAATTTTATCTGTGGGAAGGGTACACTTGTCGACAACCGGCCAGGGTCGTATTTTTTTGTGAATTTCTGAGAAGTAGTCAGTTATAATGGTTCAAACGGCTCTGAGCACTATGGGACTCAACATCTTAGGTCATAAGTCCCCTAGAACTTAGAACTACTTAAACCTAACTAACCTAAGAACATTACACACACCCTTGCCCGAGGCAGGATTCGAACCTGCGACCGTAGCAGTCCCGCGGTTCCGGACTGCAGCGCCAGTCAGTTATATATCTGCTCTTATTTACTTAATGTTAAATGTAGTTAGCATCTGACGCAACGCATTTACTAATTTGTCACTCCTTCTTTCACAGATCATCAGCAATTTATTGCTCTTTGTTATTATCGTATTTGTTCCATTTTAATTTCTTTGATTTTGTGCCTACCTTTGAGTTGTGAAAAATGCCTCGAAAAACTGCTAACAGTACATCGCGATGCGTAAAGAGTGAAAAAGCCGACTTGAATAATTTGACTGATAATACTAGTGACACTCAGTGTCTTAATGATAATCCTCCAATTACAGACAATCAGTGCCTGCCGACCACCAGTAATGATTTTATTTCAAATGATGAACAAACAAATTCAATTATGTCCACATTAAATTCAACGACAATTGATGACGCGGCACGTTCCGCTCTAATGAACGTTGCCCAATTTCGTACACCTGATTTCCAAAATTTACACAGCAAACAGACAAATGTTTCTAGCGAAGATGAACAATGTACTCAAAATACGTCAGATTTGTTTGATTCCGATGTAGTGACGAACAGTGCTCATCCAATTAGGAAACCTTTTCATGAATCAGACAATGACCAAATGATTACACAAAACGTGACAAATGCAGATACACCATCACACAGTACAGAGAATAGAGTCGCCAATATTGGCATGGATCAAGTTGTGGCATTATTGCTAAAACTCAATGAAGAACACGACAACAATTTCAAACAACTTAATGAGTCGAACAAACAACTTAATGAAACTCTCAAACGGTCGAATGAAAAACAAGACAACAATTATAGACAACTTAATGAGTCGAACAAACAACTTAAAACTTCGAACAGATTAATGAACAGATTACAGCCATTTCCGCGCAATGTAATGAGACTAACGAACAATTACATGAAGAAATTAAGGCTTGTGCTAGGAATAGTAGCGAAGAGTTACGTAATAATCATGCAGCCACAACAAAATTACTTAGAGATGAAATTAGTGCAGTTGCTAAACAATGTTCAGAAAACGCAACACAGTTACGCGGCGAGTTTAAATTAATGTCAGCAGAACTTTCACGCACTCTGAATGCGAAAGTCGACAAGAAATTTGAACAACAGAACAGCCAAATTGACAAACATTTTAATCACCACCTACAGAACAGTGAAATGCGTTACCGCAAATTCATAAAGAAACAGAACAAAGTAAAGAAACAAGTCATGGAAACAATTACTACACAGAGACAGGAAGATGAGCGTAAGTTGTTTACGAAAACAAAAACATACGTAGACAACGACATTGCTACAGTATCAGACGAAATCAATACTATCAAACAGTTGAACACCGAATTGCATGATGAAATCTCCGATCTTAAAACAAAAAAAAACACACACAGTAGACTTTCAGGCAGTGACCTGCAGACTTGAACAATTGGAATTATTGCAGGATCCCGATGCCATTAAAGCAAACGTTAAGAAATTAAACGTAAAATGCAAAAACAAATTAATGCTTGTGTCACTAAAAATGACGATCAAGTAAAAGCACTGACTGACAAATTTGATGAATTGGTCAGTCGTATTGACGTTATCGAAAATAATAATGACAACAAATCAGACGATACGTCACCAGTTTTGTGCAAACACCCGAATTCCAAAACGTACAGCAGACAATCAGTGAGACAGGTTCGTCCAATGAAAAATGTTTCAGCCTCCAACACGTCACAGCATACGCCATATTCTGAAGATTTGTCACACTCACACAGCCAGTATAATTTAGGTAATTTACAGAGAGTACGTGACTTAGATTCCGAACAGACACCGACAAATAGATTCTCATACAATTCTGAACCTGCACAGATATTCAGAAACGACAATTTTGATTATAACCACTTTCTGTCCGTGAGAAAATTTACGGTTTTTAAAAATGACAGAACACAGATTCACCCTTTGGATTGGATACAACAATTTAGCTTTGCTTTTCCACCAACTTGGCCCGTAACACACAAACTTGAATTTTTTTGCATTTTTTTGGAAGGCGAACCGGCAGCTCGTATGAGACCGATTGCGAGACAATGTTATTCGGTAGAAGAATTTCAGAATGCTTTTCTGTCAGCTTATTGGTCGAAGACGACACAGCGCGGAATCAGGGATCAGTTAATTAGCTTACCGAATTATGAGAACTCAAATTTTCCCACTGTCACGCAATGTTTTGAACACGTGGTACAACATAACCAATATTTATGTGAGCCATACAGTGAGTCAGCACTTATCCAATTGTGTACTTCAAAATTACCACGATCGTTACGAGTATCACTTTTAACAGGACAGCAGAAAGAAAATATTTGAGGATTTAGAGATCTGTTACAGCTTTTGGAGGTTCAGCAGTCAGACTATTCCTTCATAAACAAAAATTTTTCACATCATTACCAAGCCCAACAAGCATACAGTAATTACTATCAGCCACGCTATTTTAACAGCAAAGGTGATAGACGCTCCAGGAATGACAACCACCAGAACTTTAATACCAGACAAAATTTTAATTATCAGTATCGTCAAAATTATCAGCAACAGCAAACACATTTTGGCAACAATCCAGGCTACTCTCCACAACAGCAACAAAACCAGCCGGTTAGCACACCTAACCAACAATATAATGTGCAACGTCAACCAAGCTTTAATGTTTCGCAGCCTACACGTATAGCGTCGGCTCCACCAAATAGTAACGCACAGCAACAAGGAAATTACTACGTACAGAAGACACATCATTTCAACTCCTATTGCAACGCGCCGTATAGTAATGACTATCATGACAGACGTAAAAGTAATGAGCACAGTTTTCAGCGTACATTTAATAACAGTCGGTCTTATCAGCAGCAGAATCAACCACAACAACAGATTATCATAAACGAACCGGACAGTCAGTATCATTGCGAACCTAAAACGTCAGGACGAAGTAACAGAACAATACAATTAGTCGAAATGCCACAGCATCCTCCTGCAAATAACAGCACGTCAGAAAGAATTTTCACTAGATACAGTACAGTAACATAAGCAACACTTTTGACACACAGAATCTTGTTCACGAAAATGTTATTACTTTTGACGACATCCGAGACACACTTTTGCATGAAAAACCAGTTATTCAAAAAACCATTTCCCATCCTGTTATTGGAGTAAAGATTGGATCATCCACATTTTCAGCAGTAATCGATTCCGGATCACCTATGTCAGTTATAAATGAAGAAACTTTCAACGAATGTAACAAAGAGAACAACTATCCTACGTTACCATTAGGCAAAACTAAAGTAAAAGGAGCAGTATCTGGCAAAGGAATAGACGTACAATTACAGGCACACTTATCATTTCGTATTGCAGGTCATACGTTCCACACAAATTTTTGGATTGTTCCCTTATTGACAACAGACGTTATTTTAGGTACGAATTTTTTGGTACAACTTGACGCAATTATTGACTTTCAAAATTCCTATTTAATGTTAAGGGATGAAAAGGTACAACTGGCATTAGAATTTCAGCACGCTTTATCTGCAGAAGAACAAGTAATTAATCGAACAGAGGTCATTTCCAAATCGCGTAACACAGACTGTCATTCCACATTGTTCACAGATACTTAAGCACACAATAACAATACACCAGACGAAGCCGACTATGACGTTATGCGAATGATTTCTGATAAAGTAAAACAGAGCAGTGCAAATACGGATGACGAACGTACTCAGCTACACAAAATTCTTTTGCAGCAAGCTCCAGTTTTTGACAACATCCCTGATAGTATGTCCGGTTTTATGTATGAATTTCAAGTTAAACAGCACGACACATTTAAAGCCAAACATTATCCCATTCCATATATTCACAGAGAACAAGTTAAGAAAGAATTACAAGCTATGCTAGACCAAGGTATTATTGAACCGGCAGTTAGTCCGTACATAAACCCGTTCCATATTGTTAAGAAAAAGGATGGATCACTTCGCCTCATACTTGATTCGCGTCATGTCAACGACATTATTATTAATGAAACAGATCGCCCACAGAGACTAGAAGAACTTTTACAGGAATTTCATGGTACTGCTATTTATTCCACATTAGATCTGAAATCGGGCTTTGGCAAATTCAGCTCCATCCGAACTGCAGAAAGTACACAGCATTTCTCTGTTTTGGTGATTGTTATCAATTTTAACAATTTCTTCAGCAGCATTTATTCGCGGTTTGAATACTATACTTCCGAAGAACTTAAAGACAGAATCACAGTGTATGTAGACGACATTCTTATCGCAGAAGCTAACTGATCTGAACCAATCTGATTCTGGAACAACTGTTGCAAACTTTTCGTGCACAAGGGCTCACAGTTAATCTTAGCAAATCGCACTTTGGCAAAACTTCCATAAAATTTCTTGGACATGTAATTTCAGCAGAAGGCATTGCGCCTGACCCGGAAAACTTCAAGCTTTACATGCTATTACTGTTCCAACGACGAAGAAACAACTACGCAGCTTTATGGGATTAATTAAATTTTTCCGTAAATTTATTCATTACTCTGCTTTAGACACCCCTAGATTATGCCATTTATGGGTAAAAACGCTATTTGGTCCTGGGTTAGCCAAGCACAGTCTGAATTTGTTAATCTGAAACACACCTTGTTGAACGCACCACTTTTATCACACCCAGATCCTACCAGAAATTTTTCCATTGCCACCGACAGTTCTAACAGCGCTTTAGGCGTACACATTTTTCAGGAAATTGAAGAAGACGGTACTACAGTAATTAAAAACGTCGCTTTTGCAAGTCACATTTTGTCACCTGCTGAACGCAATTATTCTGTTACAGAACTTGAAACATTATGTGTTGTATGGGCATTTACCAGATTTAGGCATTTTCTTCATGGAAGACATACTACCGTTTACACAGATCATAGAGCTATACAGTTTTTACTTTCCGCTAAATTTACACATGTCAGGTTAAGCAGATGAAAACTTCATTTACAGGAATTTAATTTTACAATTGTTTACATTCCCGGTACACAAAATATTGTAGCAGACGCATTATCCCGTTCTCTCAGCAACAATCAGCAAGACATCGCAACCAACTTTGCCAAGAAAATTTCAGCGTCATGTATACTCAACAAGTTGCATTTGAAAATTTCATTTCGTCATCATTACGAGATATAGCACAAGAGCAGAGCAGAGACTACGTATGGAAAGAAATTAAACACCTTTGGCAAGATAGGAATAACGTTACCATTATAAACCATTATACTGTACGCAATAACGTTCTGTTTCGCCGCTCTCACCCTGACAGCAACAACTGGTTATTATGTATTCCTGACGAGCTTATAACAAATTAAGTTGGTATACTCGTTTATGTTGCGCACATTATGGAGCCAGAAAATGTTTTCTTATACTGAGACAGAACTGTATTTTGCCAACAAGGAGAAACGTATTAGACGAGTTTTAGCGTCATGTAAAATCTGCCAGAAAGCTAAATCAGACACTTCACATATTCCTCCGTTACATCACATTGTACCCGTTAAATTGAGACATGGCCGCTGTAGACATTTTTGGACCGATTCCCAAATCTAATAAAGATTTTTGTTACATCTTTGTTGCTGTTGAGCTCACTTCGAAATTTGTTGCCTTCACTCCGTTACGCAAAGCTACAGCTAAATCTATTTCGAATGCATTTGTAAAACATTTTTTATTTCATGTAGGGCATGTATTGAAAGTAATTTCCGACAATGGACCACAATTTCGATCTGCGATATGGACATGTATGTTACGAGCTAGAAACATTTCTCCGATCTATATACACTCCTGGAAATGGAAAAAAGAACACATTGACACCGGTGTGTCAGACCCACCATACTTGCTCCGGACACTGCGAGAGGGCTGTACAAGCAATGATCACACGCACGGCACAGCGGACACACCAGAAACCGCGGTGTTGGCCGTCGAATGGCGCTAGCTGCGCAGCATTTGTGCACCGCCGCCGTCAGTGTCAGCCAGTTTGCCGTGGCATACGGAGCTCCATCGCAGTCTTTAACACTGGTAGCATGCCGCGACAGCGTGGACGTGAACCGTATGTGCAGTTGACGGACTTTGAGCGAGGGCGTATAGTGGGCATGCGGGAGGCCGGGTGGACGTACCGCCGAATTGCTCAACACGTGGGGCGTGAGGTCTCCACAGTACATCGATGTTGTCGCCAGTGGTCGGCGGAAGGTGCACGTGCCCGTCGACCTGGCACCGGACCGCAGCGACGCACGGATGCACGCCAAGACCGTAGGATCCTACGCAGTGCCGTAGGGGACCGCACCGCCACTTCCCAGCAAATTAGGGACACTGTTGCTCCTGGGGTATCGGCGAGGCCCATTCGCAACCGTCTCCATGAAGCTGGGCTACGGTCCCGCACACCGTTAGGCCGTCTTCCGCTCACGCCCCAACATCGTGCAGCCCGCCTCCAGTGGTGTCGCGACAGGCGTGAATGGAGGGACGAATGGAGACGTGTCGTCTTCAGCGATGAGAGTCGCTTCTGCCTTGGTGCCAATGATGGTCGTATGCGTGTTTGCCGCCGTGCAGGTGAGCGCCACAATCAGGACTGCATACGACCGAGGCACACAGGGCCAACACCCGGCATCATCGTGTGGGGAGCGATCTCCTACACTGGCCGTACACCAGTCGTCTTCAGCGATGAGAGTCGCTTCTACCTTGGTGCCAATGATGGTCGTATGCGTGTTTGGCGCCGTGCAGGTGAGCGCCACAATCAGGACTGCATACGACCGAGGCACACAGGGCCAACACCCGGCATCATGGTGTGGGGAGCGATCTCCTACACTGGCCGTACACCACTGGTGATCGTCGAGGGGACACTGAATAGTGCACGGTACATCCAAACCGTCATCGAACCCATCGTTCTACCATTCCTAGACCGGCAAGGGAACTTGCTGTTCCAACAGGACAATGCACGTCCGCACGTATCCCGTGCCACCCAACGTGCTCTAGAAGGTGTAAGTCAACTACCCTGGCCAGCAAGATCTCCGGATCTGTCCCCCATTGAGCATGTTTGGGACTGGATGAAGCGTCGTCTCACGCGGTCTGCACGTCCAGCACGAACGCTGGTCCAACTGAGGCGCCAGGTGGAAATGGCATGTCAAGCCGTTCCACAGGACTACATCCAGCATCTCTACGATCGTCTCCACGGGAGAATAGCAGCCTGCATTGCTGCGAAAGGTGGATATACACTGTACTAGTGCCGACATTGTGCATGCTCTGTTGCCTGTGTCTATGTGCCTGTGGTTCTGTCAGTGTGATCATGTGATTTATCTGACCCCAGGAATGTGTCAATAAAGTTTCCCCTTCCTGGGACAATGAATTCACGGTGTTCTTATTTCAATTTCCAGGAGTGTATCTAAGTATCACTCTTCTTCGAATCCTTCTGAACGACTCATGAAAGCCGGCCGGGGTGGCCGAGCGGTTCTAGTAGGCGCTATAGTCTGGAACCGCGCGACCACTAAGGTCGCAGGTTCGAATCCTGCCCCGAGCATGGATGTTTGTGACGTCCTTAGGTTAGTTAGGTTTAAGTAGTTCTAAGTTCTAGGGGACTGATGACCTCAGAAGTTAAGTCCAATAGTGCTCAGAGCCATTTGAACCATTTGACTGATGAAAGAGATTGGTAAACTGTGTAGAATATACTGCCATAAAAGACATATTGATTGGGATACACACATACTCTCATTCCAGGATGTTATTAACTCCATACCAAATGAATCTACTATGCTATCTCCGACTGTAATATTGAATAATGTTAAACCACCCAACAAAATTAAAGAATTACTATTTTCTCCTACATCTCGTTGACTACGCCACCATGAAATAATTGACATTGCACTCAGCAACATCAAACGTGCCGCAGAGCGCCGGAGAAGACAGCAAAAACAGGTTTGTACTCGCCGTGACTTCCACATAGGACAGAAGATACTACTACGCACACACTATTTATCCAACAGAGGAAACAGTAGATGCCGTAAATTTGAGCTTCTATACGCAGGTCCATATAGAATTCGCAGCATTCCTCACCCCAATGTAGTACACGTCGAAACTTTGAGAACCAGAAAAACCAAGTGCAATCACCATATTTCCAATATTAAACCCTTTATTAAACAAACATACTTTATGACTTGTCACACTATAATGCCATTTGCAGATATTTATATGACTACTTACTGATGATGATCATATTTTTTCTTGGCAAGTGCCCGGCAAGGTAAGGTTAGCAGGTAGCTTTTCTTGTCGTTATGTATCAGACCGTGCACATTTTCCATTTTTTGTGTATGTATGATTGTTTTCCTCTCGAAAGTAGAATTTTTGTCTGTATGCACTATGAAATCCTTAAGATATAACAAACACCAGTTGACTTTGACATTTTGCATTATGATATGTCAATATCTTGACCATTCTAGATTTTTTTGATACTGCATTATGATACTGTGTGTACATTTTTGCACTACAAAACTGTCAATGGTTTTGGCCTAATACGTTTTCTGTTTAAACAATGTTCAAATGTGTGTGAAATCCTATGGGACTTAACTGCTAAGGTTATCAGTCCCTAAGCTTACACACTATTTAACCGAAATTATCCTAAGGACAAACACACACACCCGTGCCCGAGGGAGGACTCGATCCTCCGCCGGGACCAGCCGCACAGTCCATAACCGCAGCGCCTAAGACCGCTCGGCTAATCGCGCGCGGCACGTTTTCTGTCTTGCTATGCTGTATGCTTAGTTATATCACTAGAAACAAGTTTTCATATTATGGGTATATGAATTAAATGCAAGATATTAATCCATATTCATCATTATTAGAAAGCAATAACGTGTAAAAGGAATAAATTAAACAAACCACAGTGGTTTACTATGAAATGGAAATTTCACCATCGGAATGAAGGAAAGAAAATGTAATACCTTGTCATGAAGAGTAAAAAGATCGTTGTTGTTGTTGTGGTCTTCAGTCCTGAGACTGGTTTGATGCAGCTCTCCACGCCACTCTATCCTGTGCAAGCTTCTTCATCTCCCAGTACCTACTGCACGTACATCCTTCTGAATCTGCTTAGTGTATTCATCTCTTGGTCTCATCCTACGATTTTTACCCTCCACGCTGCCCTCCAGTACTAAATTGATGATCCCTTGATGCCTCTTGTCAAGTTGTGCCACAAACTTCTCTTCTCCCCAATCCTATTCAATACTTCCTCATTAGTTATGTGATCTACCCATCTAAACTTCAGCATTCTTCTGTAGCACCACATTTCGAAACCTTCTATTCTCTTCTTGTCCAAACTATTTATCGTCCATGTTTCACTTCCATACATGGCTACACTCCATACAAATACTTTCAGAAATGATAGCCGGCCGGAGTGGCCGTGCGGTTCTAGGCGCTACAGTCTGGAACCGAGCGACCACTACGGCCGCAGGTTCGAATCCTGCCTCGGGCATGGACGTGTGTGCTGTCCTTAGGTTACTTAGGTTTAATTAGTTCTAAGTTCTAGGCGACTGATGACCTCAGAAGTTAAGTCGCATAGTGCTCAGAGCCATTTGAACCATTTTTCAGAAATGATTTCCTGACACTTAAATCTATACTCGATGATAACAAATTTCTCTTCTTCAGAAACGCTTTCCTTGCCATTGCCAGTCTACATTTGATATCTTCTCTACTTCGACCATGATCAGTTATTTTGCTCCCCAAATAGCAAAACTCCTTTACTACTTTAAGTGTCTCATTTCCTAATCTAATTCCCTCAGCATCACCCGACTTAATTCGACTACATTCCATTACCCTTGTTTTGGTTTTGTTGATGTTCTTCTTATATCCTCCTTTCAAGACACTATCCATTCCATTCAACTGCTCTTCCAAGTCCTTTTCTGTCTCTGACAGAATTACAATCCCATCAGCGAACCACAAAGTTTTTATTTCTTCTCCATGGATTTTAATACCTACTCCGAACTTTTCCTTCGTTTCCTTTACTGCTTGCTCAATATACAGATTGAATAACATCGGGGAGAGGCTACAACTCTGTCTCACTCCCTTCTCAACCACTGCCTCCCTTTCATGTCCCTCTACTCTTATAACTGCCATCTGATTTCTGTACAAATTGCAAACAGTTACAGCTTGCCGGAAATCGCTCTCCTCCCTATATGCAATTCAGAAATTTAGAAAAATATTTCCAACCCATGTTAAACAAAAATTAGTCCAAACACTAGTCTTGCCTAATCTTTACTACTGTGATGTAGTTCAACACGGCACAAATAGTGAAAATTCGAGACGCCTCGAGCTAGTGATGAACGCTTGCGTTAGATACGTATGCAATATACGGTTGTATGATCATATCAGTCCTTCATACTCCCAGCTAGGTTGGATACGCCCACATACGGCACGCGATCTCCACACGATGTGCTTACTTCATCGATTTCTTAGCCACTGGTGCCCCCAATACTTATCTTCTCACATTAAGCACCTATCATCATTCCACAACCGCAATACCAGATCGGATACGTCTAGCATCTTGGCTGTACCTTTACATAACACAAAATCTTTCTCCATGTCATTCTCCATCTCAGCCATACGACTATGGAACGCGCTCCCCTGTGATCTGCGTCTTATCCAGAACCACTCAACATTCAAGAGTGAACTGAAGACTTACATATTAGGGACGGTATAGCCACCATTGTTGGGCCCCTCTCATCTCTTTCTTTCTCCTCTCCATCATAGCTTCGAATTTTACCATTCTATTTCTCTTCCTCTAACCTATCTACCCCTTCTATATCTCTTTCACCCCATTCTATCGTCTTATGTCTCTGCTTGATGAGAATAACTCACAAGCTGCAAGAATATAACGAGAAAATTCCCAAGTAGCAATAGGACTGACATTCATAAAAGAAAAATATGTTTACTTTCATATACATAGTCATTATTATTATTATTATTACTATTATTATTATTCTTGATTGTTATAATTAATTTTTGATTGTTATAATTATCATTGTACTATGTTTATAATCTCTATTTTTTTCTTAACATTAATACTGTATAACATGTAATATGTCCTTAATGTTCTGTAGAAACTGAAATTCGTTGAACCTGAGTATGCCTGGTTAGGTGTAAGAGAGGGCCTGAAGGCCCTAATCTTGCCAGGTAAAATAAATGCATAAATAAATAAATAAATAAATAAATAGCCTTTCGCTCCCTGTATTTTACCCCTGCCACCTTCAGAATTTTAAAGAGAGTATTCCAGTCAACATTGTCAAAAGCTTTCTCTAAGTCTAGCTTCTAAGATAAGGCGTAGGGTCAGTATTGCCTCACGTGTTCCAACATTTCTACGGAATCCAAACTGATCTTCCCCGAGGTCGGCTTCTACTAGTTTTTCCATTCGTCTGTAAAGAATTCGCTTTAGTATTTTGCAGCTGTGACTTATTAAACTGATAGTTCGGTAATTTTCACATCTGTCAACACCTTCTTTCTTTGGGATTGGAATTATTATATTCTTCTTGAAGTCTGAGGGTATTTCGCCTGTTTCATACATCTTGCTCACCAGATGGTAGAGTTTTGACAGGACTGGCCCTCCCAAGGCCGTCAGTAGTTCTAATAGAATGTTGTCTACTCCGGGGGCCTTGTTTCGACTCAGGTCTTTCAGTGCTCTGTCAGACTCTTCACGCAGTATTGTATCTCCCATTTCATCTTCATCTACATCGTCTTCCATTTCTGTAATATTGTCCTTCTTTGCGTAGAACTGGGTTTCCATCTAAGCTCTTGATATTCATACAACTGGTTCTCTTATCTCCAAAGGTCTCTTTAATTTTCCTGTAGGCAGTATCTATCTTACCCCTAGTGAGATAAGCCTCTACATCCTTACATTTGTCCTCTAGCCATCCCTACTTAGCCATTTTGCACTTCCTGTCGATCTCATTTTTGAGACGTTTGTGTTCCTTTTTGCCTGCTTCATTTACTGCATTTTTATATTTTCTCCTTTCATCAATTAAATTCAATATTTCTTCTGTTACACAAGGATTTCTAATAGCCCTCGTCTTTTTACCTACTTGATCTTCTGCTGCCTTCACTACTTCATCCCTCAAAGCTACCCATTCTTCTTCTACTGTATTTATTTCCCCCATTCCTGCCATTTGTTCCCTTACGCTCTCCCAGAAACTCTGTACAACCTCTGGTTTAGTCAGTTTATACAGGTCCCATCTCCTTAAATTCCCACCTTTTTGCAGTTTCTTCAGTTTTAATCTACAGTCCATAACCAATAGAATGTGGTCAGAGTCCACATCTGCCCCTGGAAATGTCTTACAATTTAAAACCTGGTTCCTAAACCTCTGTCTTGCCATTATATAATCTATCTCAAACGTTTTAGTATCTTCAGGGTTCTTCCATGTATACAACCTTCTTTCATAATTCTTGAACCAAGTGTTAGCTATGATTAAGTTATGCTCTGTGCAAAATTCTACCAGGCGGCTTCCTCTTTCATTTCTTAGCCCCAATCCATATTCACCTACTACGTTTCCTTCTCTCCCTTTTCCTCCTACCGAATTCCAGTCACCCAGGACTGTTAAATTTTCGTCACCCTTCACTATCTGAATAATTTCTTTTATTTCATCATACATTTCTTCAATTTCTTCGTCATCTGCAGAGCTAGTTGGCATATAAACTTATACTACTGTAGTAGGTGTGGGCTTCGTATCTATCTTTGCCATAATAATGCGTTCAGTATGCTGTTTGTAATAGTTTACTCGCATTCCTATTTTCCTATTCATTATTAAACCTACTCCTGCATTACCCCTATTTGATTTTCTGTTTATAACCCTGTAGTCACCTGAACAGAAGTCTTGTTCCTCCTGCCACCGAACTTCACTAATTCCCACTATATCTAACTTTAACCTAACCATTTCCCTTTTTAAATTTTCTAACCTACCTGCCCGATTAAGTGATCTGACATTCCACCCTCCGATCCGTAGAACGCCACTTTTCTTTCTCGTAAAAAGATCAGAATTAACAAAAATATGCTATACACGCTGTATGATAGCAGTCTTGACTAATTATTTTTCTTTCAGAATACGAGGCGATTGTTGCATGCTGTCATATAGAACTACACATGTTAATTTTGGTGATGGAATATGCTAGAAGTAAGAAACTATATAATACATGAAACAATGTATGAATAATGAATAGCTGCATGAGGAAAATGGTAATATGAATATGAATAATGAATAATCAAGTGTCTATTTTTTGCAGATGATAATAAATGATAATGAATAGTTGAATGAATGATATGGTAATATGAATAATGAAGTTTTTCTTTACAGATGATGATAATGACGAAGTTTATATATTTTCTATTAGTTAATAAATGCTATGTAGTTATTTAAGTATTTGTAGCAGTTCCTTTTGACACTATGTCATATGTCACATAGTATAATGATTGATTGTTTTGGAAAGTGACAGCTAGAGTACATGCATATTAAGCAGATATGCCATTACCTGTTAATTAGAAGTTTACCACTTTTCAGCATAATATACATTTGTTCTTTCAGGTCAATAATCCACTTTGTATTTTTTCCAGGAGAAGCTTTTCATGACATTAATATGCTACAAGCACTTAATTATTAAACCTGTTCTAACACTTGCATTTTTTACCCAGTTGTGTCTATCATTCATGAATGTGATCACATATACTCTACTTGTTTCATAACCCTGCTACAGCTGACTCATGACAAATGACGTTATTAATCCTTATTTACAGCAATAAGTCAAATATCTTCATGCCCCAGCAATTGGCTATCGATCCCAATGCAGTGCATTGCCAGCACAAAAAAAATATTATTACCAGTTCCAACTATTACAAGTATACAACAAAATAATGCTACCAGTTTAATATATATTTCTAGTCCTAAATAGAATGCAATTTTTTTTTTGATGTATTGATTCCATTATGTCTGTATATTTAAAACTGTCTTATGTCACTTGCATGATATCATATATAAACGCCAGCAGCTAGATGTTACACGCAATAACTCCTGTTTTGAATGATGACTTCTGAATAATGCATAATAAATGCTTTGTAAATAGCCAATGAGTGCCAATAATTACTGTAATGAGATGACTTATGAATGATGTTTCGTAGTACTGCATAAATGCTAAGCCAATAATTACTGTAATGAGATGACTTATGAATGATGTTTTGTTATACTCTATAAATACTATGCCAATGATTACTGCAATGGGATGACTTATGAATAATGGTTTGTAATATTCCATACTTACTACATAAATGCTTTGTAACTAGCCAGCGAGTGCCAATAATTACTGTAATGAGATGACATGAATAATGTTTTGTAATACTCCATACTTACTACATGAATGCTCTGTAAATAGCCAATGAGTGCCAATAATTACTGCAATGACATGACTTCTTAATAATGGTTTGTTATACTCTATAAATGCTATGCCAATGATTACTGCAATGAGATGACTTATGAATGATGTTATGTAATACTCCATACATACTACATAAATGCTATCTAACTTGCCAATGTGTGCCAATAATTATTCACATCGGATGGTACACTAGTGTAGCTCTGAACGATGACTAGCATAAGACAATGTATCCTTCACCTTCTGACCTAATTACCAGCAATTACTGCGATATCCGTATTTCCTGTCCATCCTCATGATCATGGAGCACTATCTTTGGTTTTTGCATTAATTCTCCGTTGATGTAAGAGTATGGATTCTACAAGAATGTGGTGTTGACATCAAGCTGCCCACCACTCTGACCGAAGGAGCTATCATTATGGTCCTACTGTTTGGTGCACCTAATGTACTACCAAAATGATAGCATACAATATTAATACAACATTTCAGTGTCTTGGCTACACTGATAAATACTTCAGGGAAGAGAACTTCAGATTGTGTCACTTGGTGTTGTGCTTCTGTAGAAAGATATGGACTTTGAGTGCCGCTATGTGCAACCCACTGTGCCACAACCATGATGCTATCCTTCCCATTTCTTTCCTAGTTCTTATAAAATGCTAAAGACTTCTACAGTGTGTATGCACTTTATTTCATCTCTTAATGTGATCAGTTAATGTAATGATGCTAAAGACTTCTAAAGGGTGTGTGCACTTTATTTCATTTCTCAGTATGTTTAAATTCTTGTAAAGTGGTAAAGACTTATACAGTGCGTGTACACTTTATTTCATTTCTGAATATGTTCAAATTCTTGTAAAATGGTAAAGACTTATACTTGCGAGTGCACTTTATTTCATTTCTCAATATGTCTAAATTCTTGTAAAGTGATAAAGACTTATACAGTGCGTGTGCACTTTATTTTATTTCCCAATATCTTCAAATTCTTGTAAAATGTTAAAATTTGCACAGTGCATGTGCACTTTATTTCATTTCTCAATATGTTTAAATTCTTGTAAAATGGTAAAGACTTATACAGTGCTTGTGCACTCTATTTCATTTCTTAATATGTTCTGTACTCAGTGCGTATCCATTCTATTTCATTTCTTAATACGTTCGTACTTATATTACTTATCAATAATGTCATATATATGTATATACTCTGTGACTGTAGACTTAGTAAACTAAATACATTATAGAAAAATTTGTTGCTCATGGCAAGTCCAATTGACCCACCATCGATGCCAAATTTTATCCCTCACCTCCCACCCACAGTGGAGGGATATGTAAGAGGTCCATGACTAATTAATTTATTGCTAGCGCACTCGAGCAGATGTAATTTCGATGGACTGCTCACGCGCTGCCTGCGATTTGTAAGCTATAAGAGAGTCTCAAACCGGAGAGCAGTGTTGGCTGCAGTAAGAGCAGTCCCAGTAGGAGTAAATAACAGCTAGCAGTCTGGTGTATGGAGGTGATGGGACTGGTCGTGGGGAGCGATGGCGGTGCCTGAGCGATTTAGTATAAGGTAAAAGCAGCTGTGCACTTATGTAGTTTGTTACAACTAAATTTGTGCTATTGTTATATCAAGTCCCACGTAAATTTTTCAAAAAAATTCTTTTAATAATAACCTTTTTTATAAAATTTGATTTTTGACAATCATTTATCCGAATTTAAAGAATTTACTAATATTTGCAATCCATGGTCATCCCGATTATCGTAAAGAAAAATCAGTTGTTTCTTTTTATACACGACAAATCTAGTGGCCAGCATTGCACTGCACTGATCCAGAAAAATTTCGTATAGAAGCAGATATATACACGTTATCCGGCAAACTTCATTGAGGTAGGAATTTTCAATTTATTAAGAACGGTCTTTCAGGGCCATGACGCAGCACTGCTGAAGTCCAAATTTACCAGTTTAGATTCACAGTCAGTTAATTATTGAAAGGTTATATATGAGTCACATTTTTTATTGGAAGGTAGGTCACATTATTGCGAGGTTACGTAATAATAAACTGCTGGGAGGTTACACTGAATGTGAATGTTATAGTAATTTTATCTGTAGGGAGGTTACAAACAAAAGAAAAATTCGGAGTAGAAATAAAAACTTTGAGGTTTGCCGACGACATTGTAATTCTGTCAGAGACAGCAAAGGACTTGGAAGAGCAGTTGAACGGAATGGACAGTGTCTTGAAATGAGGATATAAGATGAACATCAACAAAACTAAAACGAGGATAATGGAATGTAGTCGAATTAAATTGGATGATGATGAGGAATTAGATTAGGAAATGAGACACTTAAAGTAGTAAAGGAGTTTTGCTATTTGGGCAGCAAAATAACTGATGATGGCCGAAGTAGAGAGGATATCAAATGTAGACTGGCAATGGCAAGGAAAGCGTTTCTCAAGAAGAGAAATTTGTTAACATCGAGTATAGATTTAAGTGTCAGGAAGTCGTTTCTGAAAGTATTCGTATGGAGTGTAGCCATGTATGGAAGTGAAACATGGACGATAAATAGTTTGGACAAAAAGAGAATAGAAGCTTTCGAAATGTGGTGCTGCAGAAGAATGCTGAAGATTAGGTGGGTAGATCACATAACTAATGAGGAGGTATTGAATAGAATTGGTGAAAAGAGGAGTTTGTGGTACAACTTGACTAAAAGAAGGGGTCGGTTGGTAGGACATATTCTGAGGCATCAACGGATCACCAATTTAGTATTTGAGAGCTGCGTGAATAGACTAAGCAGATTCAGAAGGATGTAGATTGCAGTAGGTACTGGACGACGAAAAAGCTTGCACAGGATAGAGTAGCATGGAGAGCTGCATCAAACCAGTTTCAGGACAGAAGACCACAACAACAACAATATAATTCCTTTAATTCCCTATGTGGAGCGTAGGGCTGCCACAAAAGGATCGACGTCTTGATCTGTCTTTGCTAGTATTTTCACTTCTTCCTATCGTATTCCACACTGTTGACCTTCTGCTTTAACTGATCGTCGTTTTACATTATATGCCAATAAACATACGTTATACGCCAATAACCAATCAACGCCTAGTACTTGTAGTATTTGTCAATTGGTATTTGGGACTTTTAACAGACTTAGGATGAACTTAAGGTTGTTTGTATCTATGGATAGTTGTGTTTCTTCTCTAGTTATCTTCCCTTTATTTTCAGTTATTCACGCAATATACACTCCAGTCACAGTTAATATGGAACAAGTATTCTTACTTCTAATTATTTCCAGAAACTCCTGGGATGCTAAGGGATAAATCTCACTTCCAGAATCTACGTAAATGTCTCAGCATTTTCCCCGCACATTTCTCATCCATATACGTTTGCATGTGCGTAATCTACCATGTTATGTTTTCCAATGTCCATTCCCTTGTAGGAATAGTCGGTGTGAAAGTAATTAACCTCTCGGTATATAGGCCTAAGATTGTGGTGTTACATCATGGATTCTGGCCCATGTTGTAGGACGTTGCCCATTTTCCGTAACTTTAGCACGATAATTATCCTTTTCATTGCTTTGTTTAGGAAAAAATTTGTTAATTTGTGGTAAGTTCCTATGTGACCAAATTGCTAAGGTCATCGGTTCCTAGGCTTACACACTACTTACTCCAACTTAAACTAACTTACACTAAAGCTAACACACACACCCATGCCCCAGGGAAGACTCGAACCTCCGACGGGGGGAGCCGCGCGAACCGTGACAAGGCGCCATAGACCGCACGGCTACCCCGCGCGGTTTATTTAGGAAAGATTATGTTTTACTGTAGTACTATCGGTATTTTTATTACAGGGTACAAATACCTGTGGACCTTGCATTATTATTTATTTTCTCATTTGTCGATTTGTTGCCTGGATAGCTGTGTCTTTCATCGACAGGGTGTTACAAAAAGGTACGGCCAAACTTTCAGGAAACATTCCTCACACACAAATAAAGAAAAGATGTAATGTGGACATGTGTCCGGAAACGCTTAATTTCCATGTTAGAGCTCATTTTAGTTTCGTCAGTATTTACTGTACTTCCTCGATTCACCGCCAGTTGGCCCAATTGAAGGAAGGTAATGTTGACTTCGGTGCTTGTGTTGACATGCGACTCATTGCCCTACAGTACTAGCATCAAGCGCGTCAGTACGTAGCATCAACAGGTTAGTGTTCATCACGAACATGGTTTTGCAGTCAGTGCAATGTTTACAAATGCAGAGTTGGCAGATGCCCATTTGATGTATGGACTAGCACGGGGCAATAGCCGCGGCGCGGTACGTTTGTATCGAGACAGATTTCCAGAACGAAGGTGTCCCGACAGGAAGACATTCGAAGCAATTGATCGGCGTCTTAGGGAGCACGGAACATTCCAACCTATGACTCGCGACTGGGGAAGACCTAGAACGACGAGGACACCTGCAATGGACGAGGCAATTCTTCGTGCAGTTGACCATAACCCTAATGTCAGCGTCAGAGAAGTTGCTGCTGTACAAGGTAACGTTGACCACGTCACTGTATGGAGAGTGCTACGGGAGAACCAGTTGTTTCCGTACCATGTACAGCGTGTGCAGACACTATCAGCAGCTGATTGACCTCCACGGGTACACTTCTGCGAATGGTTCATCCAACAATGTGTCAATCCTCATTTCAGAGCAAATGTTCTCTCTACGGATGAGGCTTCATTCCAACGTGATCAAATTGTAAATTTTCACAATCAGCATGTGTGGGCTGACGAGAATCCGCACTCAATTGTGCAATCACGTCATCAACACAGATTTTCTGTGAACGTTTGGGCAGGCATTGTTGGTGATGTCTTGATTGGGCCCCATGTTCTTCCACCTACGCTCAATGGAGCACGTTGTCATGATTTCATACGGTGCTGCTAGAACATGTGCCTTTACAAGTACGACACAATATGTGATTCATGCACGATGGAGCTCCTGCACATTTCAGTCGAAGTGTTCGTACGCTTCTCAACAACAGATTCGGTGACCGATGGATTGGTAGAGGCGGACCAATTCCATGGCCTCCACGCTCTCCTGACCTCAACCCTCTTGACTTTCATTTATGGGGGCATTTGAAAGCTCTTGTCTACGCAACCCCGGTACCAAATGTAGAGACTCTTCGTGCTCGTATTGTGGACGGCTGTGATACAATACGCCATTCTCCAGGGCTGCATCAGCGCATCAGGGATTCCATGCGACGGAGGATGGATGCATGTATCCTCGCTAACGGAGGACATTTTGAACATTTCCTGCAACAAAGTGTTTGAAGTCACGCTGGTACGTTCTGTTGCTGTGTGTTTCCATTCCATGATTAATGTGATTTGAAGAGAAGAAATAAAATGAGCTCTAACATGGAAAGTAGGCGTTTCCGGACACTTGTCCACGTAACATATTTTCTTTCTTTGTGTGTGAGGAATGTTTCCTGAAAGTTTGGCCGTACCTTTTTGTAACACCCTGTATATGACAAAAGCTACTTGCCGTTTTCTTTTGAAACTTCGGCGAGTAACGACTATGTTCGCTGCGTTCTTTATCTCTGTTCTCTCCCTGAGTGAAATCTCTCCTTTCTTTAATTACCTTATCTAGGCATCCTGTAAAAGTTAGCAGATTAACTACATTAGTTCATCTACTCTACTTAATTTCTTTCAGTACAAGGAAAGGTAATCTGGTACCAGGACCTGCACAATTTTTTTTCTCTGATTGCTTGTTCGAATACTTAGATCTAGTCAAATGTTACTATAGCTAACCCATGTACTATTATAGTCGTTAGAATCCATTAATTCCTGTGTTAATGTTTCTTCTGTCTCGGTGACCTATACTTTTTCTTTAAATTTCTGCTGGAAATCGTCCCAGTTCGTCAGAATGAGCGTTTCTCCATTCCGCTCTATTTCACGTCTCTGAGATTTGACTGTTTATGAAAGTAGCTCCAGAGTGGATCGTTTCTCTATGATCATTTTGTTTTACAGTCAACCTTTCTAAACTGTTCTACAACCTCCTTCCTGATCACTAATTCGCATTGTTTTCGTATTTCATTCCGCAAATCCTTAGGTAATCTAACTGAGGTCTCGTTTATATTGGAAATTAACTATTTGAAGAGTGTATTTTTGTAGCTACCCTGTGTAAACTGTTTTAATTCCTCCCATTGAGCTTTAGTGGCAATTTGTAATTCATCCATTTGCGCCTTAGTAACTTTTTTGTAATTCGTCTATTTGTGCCTAACAGAAATTAGTTCTGCCATTTTACATGTAGTAACAGACATACAATGTAGACCAACTATATATAAACCCAAAAATCCCTAACACAACCGCGTACAACTAGTGACACACGCTTCTATCAACTTCCGCACGAGAAACTACTAACAATAGAATTTCAGGGTTTTGGGCTGATTACAGCTCACTTAATCAGTATCACTGGTAGCTGCACCGGGTTGCTGATACGTGGTATGGGTGCAGCGATGTCTCTATGAGCCGCTATGTAGACGTTGGCGTAATCAGCTGAGCAGCCGCTGTCCTGTGAGGCCAAGCTAAGCTGCCGTCGTGTACTCGACTGCCGCCAATGCCGTCTGAAGTTGCAGCCGCACACGTACGCACGGAATCAGCACGCCGAAATCTTCCGTTACGTCGATGAAATATGCCTTCACTCATGTGTCGACGGCTATTTCAACACGTAAATGTTTCTTGTTGTTCACTTGATCGCCGTGGTCAACTAATCTTGTTTATACCTTCTGATGTGATAATTCACATTTACTAGTATTTTGTTTGCACCAAATAAAAAAAATTATTTCTTCTTAAATACTGTAATTACAATGAGTGGGGACCGATGAACTCGATATTTGATCCCCTCCACCAAATCAACCAACCTACACTGGCGACACTACAGTGCGCGCTCGCTTCTACATTGTTTCTTAAACATTCTTTTTACTGTCGCGAAAGCTCTCTTACTTCAATGCCTCTTATTCGCGTCCTTCATCCTGGGCACCACAATAAGGTGTTTTCGCCTCAAGTTATGGGTTGTAACTGAGTCAACAACTTCATTAACGATTTGTCTCCGTGATGCCTTTGTGAGCGTTTCTACTTTGATTATTTTCTTGCTGTAGCCTTCAAGTAGTTTCTTGATGCTGTGGACCTGCTATTCAGTGCCTCTAATTGTTATCTTGTGACTTCTTCTCCAACTGCAGGGGTTCACGGGCTATAAGAGATATCACAGCTACGCAACTAGCTACAGAATCACGCAACCACTCTTAACAAACTTTTCTGCTATTTGCTTATCTCACAAAACAGTTACAACGTCGAGCGCACAGATTGTTACTCGATTATATTCACGTAGCCAAGTTTGTGACAGAAGCTGTCAGAATGTTATCACAGACGTACACTACTGGCCATTAAAATTGCTACACAAAGAAGAAATGCAGATGATAAACGGGCATTCATTGGACAAATATATTATACTAGAACTGACTTTTGACTACATTTTGACGCAATTTGGGTGCATAGATCCTGAGAAATCAGTACCCACAACAACCACCTCTGGCCGTAATAACGGCCTTAATACGCCTGGGCATTGAGTCAAACAGAGCTTGGATGGCGTGTACAGGTAAAGCTGCCCAACCGGCTTCAACACGATACCACAGTTCATCAAGAGTAGTGACTGGCGTATTGCGACGAGCCAGTTCCTCGGCCGCCATTGACCAGACGCTTTCAATTGGTGAGAGATCTGGAGAATGAGCTGGCCAGGGCAGCAGTCGAACATGTTCTGTATCCAGAAAGGCCCGCACAGGACCTGCAACATGCGGCAGTGCATTATTCTGCTGAAATGTAGGGTTTCGCAGGGATCGAATGAAGGGTAGAGCCACGGGTCGTAACACATCTAAAATGTAACGTCCACTGTTCAAAGAGCCGTCAATGCGAACAAGAGGTGACCGAGACGTGTAACCACTGGCACCCCATACCATCACGTCGGGTGATACGCCAGAATGGCGATGACGAATACATGCTTCCAATGGGCATTCACCGCGATGTCGCCAAGCACGGATGCGAGCATCATGATGCTGTAAACAGAACCTGGATTCATCCGAAAAAATGACGTTTTGCCATTCGTGCACCCAGGTTCGTCGTTGAGTACACCATCGCAGGCGCTCCTGTCTGTGATGCAGAGTCAAGGGTAACAGCAGCCATGCTCTCCAAGCTGATAGTCCATGCTGCTGCAAACGTCGTCGAACTGTTCGTGCAGATGGTTGTTGCCTTGCAAACGTCCCTAACTGTTGACTCAGGGATCGAGACGTGGCTGCACGAACCGTTATAGCCATGCGGATAAGATGCCTGTAATCTCGACTGCTAGCTATACGAGGCCGTTGGGATCCAGCACGGTGTTCCGCATTACCCTCCTGAACCCACCGATTCCATATTCCGCTAATAGTCATTGGATCTCGACCAACGTGAGCAGCAATCTCGCGATACGGTAAACCGCAATCGCGATAGGCTACAATTCGACTACAATTCGACCTTTATCAAAGTCGGAAACGTGATGGCACGTATTTGTCCTCCTTACACGAGGCATCACAACAACGTTTCACCAGGCAACGCCGACCAAATGCTGTTTGTGTACGAGAAATCCGCTGGAATCTTTCCTCATGTCAGCACGTTGTAGGTGTCGCGACCGGCGCCAACCTTGTGTGAATGCTCTGGAAAGCTAATCATTTGCATATCACAGCATCTTCTTCCTGTCGGTTAAATTTCGCGTCTTTAGCACGTCATCTTCGTGGTGTAGCAATTTTAATGGCCAGTAGTGTAAGGGACAGATTGCAGAACATTCCTCGTTTGTTTAAGGATGTGGCCGTTGCCGCCAGCCCCTCTTATTTTGTGAATTTCCAGGACAACTCCAAGCCTCGGCGCCGAATACAATCTTTGCATGGGCAAATACATCAATTTAAATTGTTGTTGGCATAGATGCTGAAAAATAGGCTTACAGCAGTAACAGGTTCAGGAAACTGCAGCTATTTATGTATATTATTTTAAATTTACTGGAGGAAACTTCAACTTGAACAGCTGTTTTTTTTTCTATTTTTACATTAGCACTACTTCGAGTTACTGGCTGAGGATACACACCAGTTTATTTAAGGTATAATGATTATATGTGTACAAGTATTATATGAGTGGGTACTATTTATGTAATAAACTTATCCACAGTTTAATTTTTTCTTTGTGATCACAGCTGCCTATTATGTCATCAGTATATTAAAAGCATTTTAACTACCGGAGACTAAGTTACTTAAATACAGAGCACAACAATTATTCTTCGGTAAGTTACTAATGATAACACAGATGTAAGTGGAAGTGAGAAGAAGAGGGAACGAGAGAGAGAGGGGTGGGTGGGTTTGGCTGATTAGCTGCTCTGAGATAGTAAATCTTGAGGGTTCTGTAGGAACAATTCGCTTACCACTTCAATCTGGCTATTGAGAAGATGGTATGTTGCTATGTGTGTGTTGATAAAATTACAATTAGTTCAAGAAGGTCGAGTTTTATGCCTTTTGTTAGCAAGAGAGCCTATGTTAAGTTTCTACTCGACGCTGTGATGTGCAATATATGAGGTACAAATGCATTTGTTCAGTTTGTTAAGACGAAGTACATTCTTGTGCTCTTTGAATCTTGAATCCGGGACCAACGAAATTTAGGGGCCATCCAAAGAAATTGTTACCTCACACTAGTCGGCTTGTCTGCCACACTTCGCGAACGTTCTGCTCATGGGAAATCAATATGCAACTGAAAAAGTACCCACTCATCTGCTACCGAGAGCTTTCAAGCATTTAATCGCACAGTCAAGAGTTATTAAACACGTCTGAAATAGTTACAGGCTCCCGACCGGATACGGCTGCTGCTATTCGCAAGACTAGCAGTGTCACGTGCTGTGACTTACGCGCCACTCTCGGGTGCAGATATTGTATCCATCCTTGTTGGATGCTCTGCGCTCATTTCCCTCCGCGGATCTGTATATAGATTTTAAAAGAAAATGCGTGCACAGTGGGTATCTTAAGTAACCTTTCTCCACGGCCATCTTTCAGCGGTTTAGTAGGAAGAAGTGAAATATGTGGTCACACATGACAGCTATCACGATGCGAACAGGGTTGTCAGTCTTTAAATACATTTAATGCGAAGATGGAAAGAAGGAATTCTCTAATTGCTGGTTTCGATTTCCGTATGTTAAAAGCCACTACTCTCACAACTCGTAACAGAGAGCTGTGTTTATCCTCCCAATATGTTGTTTTGTGTGTATTTGTTTGTCTCTCCCTGTCTCTGTTTCTCCTTCCCTCCCTCCCCTCCCTCCCTCCCTCCCTCCCTCCCTCCCCCCCTTTCTCTCTCTCTCTCTCTCTCTCTCTCTCTCCCTCCCTGTCGCTCTCTCTCGCACACAAACACACACACATACGTACCATACACCGCACACAGGCGCGCGCGCACACACACACACACACACACACACACACACACACACACACACAGAGGGGGGGGGGGGAGAGAGAGAGAGTGAGAAGCTATGATTGTTTAACAAGACTGAGAGTGTGCAGCTGTTATTTCATTTCTCAGCTTTTTCCCCTCTCTGTTCTTATCAGAATGATTACTTAGATACGTGTTGGAATAAACAGATGAGATTTCCTATCGTTTCAGTGGAAGTTATGCAACTCAATGGTAATTATTACACGTGGGGAGAATTTGATTTAAATCATTCGGTTTGCAAATTGTTTCAGGGAATAATTCAGTGTTCTTGGGTTCATGACTTTCAAAATAGCTCACACAGCTACTGATATCACTATATTAATTTGGAGGCAAAAATTCGGTTCTCATGACTCCAATAAACCAGTTTAAGATAGTGTGTCTGCTGCAACAATAGTTACATTGAAGTTTTACGTAGTGTTGTATTGGAGTTGTACAGATCCATTTTAGGTCATATAATTTAGCTATGAGATTATTGACGATTAGAACCATTCCATTGCAAACTTTGCTCATAAAGAAAATATTTTGAAGAATAAATGCCTCTATCAACAGCAGAAGATCTTGAAGGGATACAGGGTGGAAGGTAGCTGCGTACGTACATGTTGGAACAAACATTATTCTCAATCAGATATGTTATTTGCATTCATCCACTTTGTTAGTACTTGGTACAACTGAATAATGCGTTTCAAGAGACAGTGCTCTCATCAACAGGATGCTTACTCTCAGTTTGTGGCGCGTGTGCAGGTACAGACTGAGCCTGGTCAAGACATTCATCGTGTTGGCATTTTTTAGAGTACGTTCTGTCGTTGGAAGTAGGTTTTTAAGACAAAAAGGAAATTTATTACTTATTCAGAGTACAGATGGACTTTCCAAGGTTGATTTGCATGGAGGCAATCATTCGTAGCCGGGTCGAGAGATAAATTAGGATAGAACTAAAGTCTGCGAACAAGTTAGGCGGCAAAGAAGTCGTGGCTAGCTGGATGCCGGTGCCAGGGAGAGCTTTTGGTTTGCAGCCGACACTCTTCAGTATCGGCGGGCAGTCAACACGTGATTGCTCTCCCACAATCCCTATCGGCTGCACACAGGGAGTGTGTAGGAGGAAAACTATCGGCAGTTCATGTTTCAGGAACAAATAGCCTCTGCTCAAATGCCGATCTTACTAGGCTCGTAGGCCTCAACGAATTATGTTGTACATTCTAAGAAAATATTTTAATGACTATTTCCAAATAATATCTGACTGGCTGGGAGACCTGTATAGAGGCAGGCTACGAGTCCTAGACTGACATGAGATTTTCCACTTCGAACTCTGCGACTGTGCAGAAGGCGGCGTCATTTTCTTCGGCTGTGGGTACCATGAGTGTCCACCTGACGCTTGTCCTGGTGTTCGGAGGTAATTTCGTGAGCTGCTGTGACCGACTAGTACTGTCCATGAGCAACTCGTGTTTATATTACTAAAGATATTACACACATCAAAAAAAGTTTTGCATCACCCCTGTTCCCACAACTCCTGAAGACAGATGTTGACTGTGGGTATTGTATCACAGACACAGTCCCTTTGACTGTTCAGAGATGTCATTAACCCCCCCCCCCCCAAAGATGTAACCAACCATGCATGAGCAGCGCCTATTAGACGGACGGGGTCCGACAGCCGATCAGTTCCAGTCATTCCACCAGCAAGGAGGTACACGGCTCGTGTTGTCTGTGGTTCAGCCATGCCTAGACGGTCAATACCCCGGTTCGATCGCGTCCGCACTGTTACTGTGTGCCAGGAAGGTCTCCCAACAAGTGAAGTGTCCAGGCGTCTCAGAGTGAACCAAAGCGATGTTGTTCGGACATGGAGGAGATACAGGGAACAGGAACTGTCCATGGCATGCCTCGCATCAGGCCGCCCAAGGACTACTATTACAATGGATGACCGCTACCTACGGATTATGGCTCGGAGGAACCCTGACAGCAATGCCACCATTTTTAATAATGCTCTTCTTGCAGCCACAGGAGGTCGTGTTATGACTCAAACTGTGCAAAATAAGATGCAAGATGCGCAACTTCACTCCCGACGTCCATGGCAAGATCCATCTTTGCAACCACGATACCATGTAGCGCGATACAGATGGGCTCAACAATATGCCGAATGGACCGCTCAGTATCGGGATCACGTTCTCTTTGCCAATGAGTGTCGCATATGCCTTTAACCAGACAACTGTCAGAGACGTGTTTGGAGGCAACCCGGTTAGGCTCAACGCCTTAGACACAGTGTCCAGCGAGTGCAGCAAGGTGGAGGTTTCCTGATGTTTTGGGGTGACATTATGTGGAGCCAACGTACGCCGCTGGTGGCCATGGAAGGCTCCGTAACGGCTGTACGATACGTGAATGTCATCCTCCGACCGATAGTGCAACCATATCGGCAGCATGTCGGTCGTCTTCATTGACGATAATTCGCGCCCTCATCGCGCACATCTTGTGAATGACTTTTTTCCGGATAACGACATCGCTCGACTTGAGTGGCTAGCGTGTTCTCCAGACATGAACCCTATCGAAATAAGCCTGGCATAGATTCAAAGGGCTGTCTTTCGATGAAGTGACCCACCGACCACTCTGAGGGATCCACGCCGAAATCGCCGTTGAGGAGTGGGACGATCTGGACCCACAGTGCCTTGATGAACTTGTGGATAGTATGCCACGACGAATACAGGCATGAATCAATGCTAGTGGGTATTAGAGGTGCCAGTGTGTACAGCAGTCTGGAACACCACCTCTGAAGGTCTCTTTGTGTGGCGGCACAACATGCAATGTGTGGTTTTCATGAGCAACATAAAGGGCGGAAACGATGTTTATGCTGATCTCTATTCCAATATTCTGTACAGATTCCGGAACTCTCGGAACCGAAGTGCTGCAAAACCTTTAAACTGTTTTGTGTGTGTATTACGTAATTGTAGCTGCTCATTATGAATGAGGCCATCATTTCGAGAAAGATGTTTAAAAACTTTCTAATTCTTCGAGAACATCTAATTTACGCCCTTCCTTCTCAGTGTGCAAAATGTTGATATCGTGAACAGCTTTAGGCCAAAGACGAATTTTGGGTGCTTGTACCATTTTTTCTTAAAAGGTGTTCTTTGTATCTGACTGTAAAGGCTCGTCCTGTTTGTCCTATGCAGTAAGAAGTGCAAGTGTCGCAAAAAACCTTATAGACAGCAGAGTTTTTCAGACGGGAACAGGTCGATTTGAAATTATGAATAACTTTTTATTTTTCTCTTTCTCTCTATGGGAAATCCGTTAGCTGGTATCCTTGCTGATATTTTCATTAAATCTCTAGAAGAAAAGTTCTTCAACTGTTTCTCAGCTACAGCACTGTTCATTCTGTCCTACTTCAGATATTAGATATTAGAGGTACTGGTATGCACAGCAATCTGGACGACTACCTCTGAAGGTCTTGCAGTATGGTGGTACAACATGCAATGTGCGGTTTTCATGAGCATTAAAAAGGGCGGAAATGATGTTTATGTTGATCTCTATTCCAATTTTCTGTACAGAGGTGATGCAAAACCTTTTTTGGTGTGTGTATTTGGCCAACGTCTAGCTATTACTTCCACGGAATACTAGAAATTTATAACTTTTCCAGTTACCTGAGTCTGTTTGTAAGAGTAGTTGAAAATGGTGTGAAGAGGTTTGTATCCAATATCAGACATTATTCACACTGGACTTTGAGCAAACTCTGAAAGAAACCAAGGAGATATTTGGAAAGTAAGTAATGTTCACGGAGATGAGATAAAAATTTTTGCTGACGAAATTACATTCTGCCAGAGGCTTATTAACTCTTTATGACATATGACACAAGAATAAACTTTTTTTCTACAATAAAACACAAAATAAAATCATTCACAGTACGCAACCTACAAAGCAACAATATCAAAAGTCAAGTGTGTGCAAACTCAATTGTTCCTCACGTCGAAGCCCCTTCATTGGATAGACAGGTAGAAGCTTCACAACAAGATTCAAAGAGCACAAGAATGCACTTCGTCTTAACAAACTGAACAAATGCATTTGTACCTCATATATTGCACATCACAGCGTCGAGTAGAAACTTAACATAAGCTCTCTTGCTAACAAAAGGCATAAAACTCGACCTTCTTGAACTAATTGTAATTTTATCAACACACACATAGCAACATACCATCTTCTCAGTAGCCAGATTGAAGTGGTAAGCGAATTGTTCCTACAGAACCCTCAAGATTTACTATCTCAGAGCAGCTAATCAGCCAAACCCACCCACCCCTCTCTCTCTCGTTCCCTCTTCTTCTCACTTCCACTTACATCTGTGTTATCATTAGTAACTTACCGAAGAATAATTTTTGTGCTATGTATTTAAGTAACTTAGTCTCCGGTAGTTAAAATGCTTTTAATATACTGATGACATAATAGGCAGCTGTGATCACAAAGAAAAAATTAAACTGTAGATAAGTTTATTACATAAATGGTACCCACTCATATAATACTTGTACACATATAATCATTATACCTTAAATAAACTGATGTGTATCCTCAGCCAGTAACTCGAAGTAGTGCTAATGTAAAAATAGAAAAAAAACAGCTGTTCAAGTTGAAGTTTCCTCCAGTAAATTTAAAATAATATACATAAATATCTGCAGTTTTCTGAACCTGTTACTGCTGTAAGCCTATTTTTCAGCATCTATGTCAACAACAATTTAAATTGATGTATTTGCCCATGCAAAGATTGTATGACGTAGACCAAAATCAAATAACTGCTTCCTAAAGAAAAGTGGTTTATCTCTCAGTGAAATTCTTTGTAATATACGTGACTTGTACAGTGCATGGGCCAAAAAGCAATTACAATTGAAGCTGGCAGGTGGATACTAACTACAATGCAGCCTACACTGACGCAGTAGGTAAAGGAATTCGTTTTTCTACAAAACTTGACGTATAACTCTCACATGTTCTTGGTATAGAGAAAGGAACTAGCATCACGCTCCAAAAATAAAGTCATAACTTCTGGGTGTCCCATATGAAGATGAGCCTGAAAAGGCTCGAAAACTCGTTTTTGGGAATAAACTATTATTTAAAAACAGAATCGACACAGTTTTTTGTACTTACATACAGTTAATACACAGGCATGTGTTGTACAAGTAGACTAGGAATGGATGAGCTTATACAAGTGAGCTTGTAGATAGTACTATTTTCGCGTATTTTGCGTTCTTCTTTTCCTTCTTCTGCCTTATAACCTGTTTCGGCTTCACCATCACTTTATATTTTCCGTTCATCTATGTAATTTTGAAATAACTAATATCATGGTAAAATAACTCAAAGGCAAGCAAAACAATAACGAGAAAAATGTTCATAACTTTATGCATCCAGATTCTGATGTACGAGTAAGTACGTATTTCTCTAAGCTTAGCTGTGACTCGTTTAAGGATATTAGAAAATTACTACAAAGGGGAGCACGCTAATATGACCCTTGCTGAAGGTTTCAATGAAATTTTACGGAAAAAAGGAATGTGAACATTGGGTAACGTGACAGAATCTGTATTGCACCGGCTGTTAAAGCCACCGAATTTAGTCCATTACAAACCTTTTCTATTTATTGTCATTCAATTCCAAGACAAAAATCATATCACTACGGCTAATACATCTTTCAAGAGTGCTCGAATGTACGTTTTTCTATTACAGAAATATAGTTCTTCATGTCAGTTGATAGAAGGAGTGTACAACACAAGTTAGCATACCAAGATACTCTCAGTGATCTGAGACCCTGTTATAACGTCTCTCGCGACGTTAGTCTGACGAGTTCAAAGTTGGGTTTTGTACTGTTCAGTACTATGTCGCACGAATATTATAAGAAAAAGTATAAATGATTATTAATTTTCAATATTTCCTTTGAACCAAGTTGGTTATTATTTCTTTTTTTAACATTTTTCTGGGCGTCTAGTTTAGTATCACTACTAGTCGCTAGCTTCTGCCATTATTCTTGCACGTGGAGCAATGGGAGGACAAATATGTAACTCTGTAACTTTAAGCATTCAAGTGTAGCGAATCTGTGTGTCTGATACTCCGCAATATGGCGAGAGTCAATCTGTAGTGGACATATCTTAGACTACCGTTCGATTATGTTGTCAAGTATTTGTTGGAAGATTAAGTTAGCTTTCCTGACTTCTTGTTGATGTTAAATAGGGATAAGTTGTGAGGTGATCTCAACACACAGTGTTTGTTTGGATAAATAAGGTGCATGCCCTATTGTATCTTACAACATACTAACCAACGGTCTTAGATGTCGTGGCTCCTCTAAGTACAGTCGGTGTCTAATCTTTTTGTGCCATTAAGCTTTGCTTAAAGACATATCATATTACTGGCACAGAGAAGGAGATGTGGCGTAGGTGACGTGAGCCAGCACTGTGACTACAACTGGCTTTTGGTACGGTACGGATGAAGCGGTGTTTAAATTAAGTTGCTGGTTAATGCCGCTCCTATTCGTTTCCCCCAACTGCATATCACAGTGATAAGTGTTTGAGAACCATACAGACTGCATTAGTGGGCTATTCAGTTTTAAAGTTTGAACAAGGAAAAGGAGGAATCATACACCTCTGAGAGAATGATTGGTCATTGCAGGATCGAGCCAGTATCTCATGTCCGGGCCAGTATGCCAGAATTCTACACTGTTATATACAGGGTGATTTCTTCCACCGTGTACAAACTCTAGGGATTGATGGATGAGAGGATGCGGAACAAAAAAGGTTTAGTGAATTTATGTGTGGAAATGCTGACGACCATTTATTCAATCATACATCGTTACAGAGACTGTGGTCTAATACGCACTACACTTTGCAGTCACAGTTACAGCATGTGTTGAAAAGAGTTTCCATGTGCCTCAACGAATGCTTGTTTGCGCCGTAGCCTGTTCTGTCTCCCACGTTCACATCGGCCAGGCTGTAATCGAACAGTGTCAACGGTAGCATGAATACGCTGCTCCAGTGTGTCCAAATTTGGAATGGGCTCTGCATACACGATGCTTTTCAGATGGCCCCATAACCAGAAATCGCACAGACTGATAACCGGTGAACGAGCAGGCCATGCAACTGGACCCCCTCGTCCAATTCATCAGTAATGGAAGATACGATTGAGGTGCGTCCGAACGTTTACGGCGAAGTGTGCTGGAGCAGCATCACAGCATAATGTAGCAGACACATAACCCTTCGAGTCATCAGTGAGACTTCTTACAGCAGGGGAGGCAAAGTCACCCATAAGAAACGCCGATAGTTCCGGCCTGTTAGGCGAGATGGAAGGAAGACTGTTCCCAAAATACGGTTGCCAATTATCCCGGCCCACACATTCCGGCTGCACCTATGCTGGTAAATCGCTGTCACCATTCCATGGGGGGTCTGCATACTATCCTACAAACATTGCTGCCCGCCGCACTTACCGAGCGAGTTGGCGCAGTGGTTAGACGCTGGACTCGCATTCGGGAGGACGACGGTTCAATCCCGCGTCCGGCCATCCTGATTTAGGTTTTCCGTGATTTCCCTAAATCGCTCCAGGCAAATGCCGGGATGGTTCCTTTGAAAGGGCACGGCCGACTTCCTTCCCCATCCTTCCCTAATCCGATGAGACCGATGACCTCGCTGTCTGGTCTCCTTCCCCAAACAACCCATCCCCAACCCCGCCGCACTTCGTCATTTGCCTTTCTGTAAAGAAACACCATATCGACAAGCTCTCAATTCGAATACAAAACCAGTGTGTACAACGCTGTATTACATCCACTACAAGATAAGTCAGCAAGAGAAGTGCATCGTACGCAACATTACTAATTATTGTGGAAGGAGAGGGTGCAAGGGCATGACGTATGAGGAACAGTGCCACCCTCTAGGAGGAAACCAGGAATACTGTATTTGTGGCAGCATAGTACAAAGCATAATAGACCGCATTCTCGGTAACAAAGTATAACTGAATAAATGATCTCTAGCATGGAAACCATGCATTTCCAGACATAAGTTCATTAGACTTTTATGTTCCGTATCCTATCGTCGATCAGTCCCCAGAGTTTGTACACGGTGGAAAAACTCATTTAGTATAGCCCAGGTGGTCATAGCTGGATTGTGACCTCACACAGCCATGGCCAGTACCTCAGTCTCGGATCATATGTCGGAAATTTGCACTATTATAAATATCGCTACAGGTATATGTGCTGCATTGAGACATAGAGATGCAGGAGTATGAATCGGTCACCATGTTCGATCGCCATCTTGTATTCCAGGTCGGCCATCTTGGATTCTGACGTCATCGTCTGGTGCTTGCATTCCAAGTGTGGGAATGTGACATCATAGACCTTTCCGAATACTCCTTCCATAGGAAACGCACTAACACAATTGGGGTTTCTAATTTTTAATTTCCTGCCAGAAGTTGAATTTACTGGCTGTTTATCATAGGGCAATTAATATGAGGGGAGGGAGGGCGAGAGTGGGTGGGGAAATCCCAAGACTCATTGTTAACATCATCAATGAAATCATCAGTTATACACATACTGCTTGAATGCTCAAAACATGTCTAGTGGCAGTAAGTGTAGATTGTGATGAACTCCGTTTTCCTTAAGACAGTGAGATGGGTATGTTAATTTACTCGTATGTATCACGTGTTGGCTTTGGTTACTTAAAAGTTGAATATTAACAGAGAGCAAGGCACGACGTAATTAGGTCGGAGAATTGTTGAATTTCACAGTGTTCTGGAGCTGCATGACTCGGTGGGTTCTTGTCAGTCACAAGACGAACAGGCAGTTTATCCTGCGGAGCAATCAAGCCCGATAGGTGACTCACTAGACGATAACGTAGCGAATAACAGCCAGTTTGCGAATAAACTCAGTTCAGCGAGCAGCAGTACTAGAGAGATATGGCAGACGTCAGACCACAACAAATCGAGTCGGTAGGAATCACCCATAATTCGGAGGAGAGACGAGGATCGAACCAAAGTGCATGAGAGATTGACCCAATACGTTCCAGAGCAGCGCCGCGAGATATAGTTAGTGAGTCAGGAAATAATGAATTGGACATAATTGTATTTTAAAAGCAATGAGGAAAGAGAATACAGACGTACGGGAGATGATCGGACAGAACATTAGAAATGAGAAAAGAACATACTACGGAATTTATAAAATTGACAGAGATTTCACAGAAAAGACTAATAAAGCGATAGACAAAGCCGAGGAGGGAAAAAGGTTGGCAATGAGGCGATAACAGTAAGTAAAAGAACCGACAAGAATAGTAGTAAGGCCGTATCTGAAAGACACCAAACAGTCGAGAACACTGAGCAGCATAACAATGTAAGGTTAGAAGAAAGTGCGAACTTCCTTGAGAACGAAATGTGGGGCAGAATGAACAGCACGGTCCAGGTACTAAGAGCGGGATTACACACCACAAATCCGACACTACAAGCAGAAACAGAGGAAATACGTGTACTACTAACGTTTAAAAAACAACAAGAGAAAATCGATTCGAAAATGAAGAAGACGACAGAAGAAGCGTTCAAGAAGTAGATTCAACAGCATGGAAAAATAGGATAGTTGCTCCTGGCGTAGTATCCCACTGTGTACCACTGAGTAGGAGCCGTGATTAGACTATCAGTGATATTAGGCAGTGTTGTTGTTGTGGTCTTCAATAATGAGACTGGTTTGATGCAGCTGTCCATGCTACTCTATCCTGTGCAAGCTTCTTCATCTCCCAGTACCTGCTGAAACCTACATCCTTCTGAATCTGCTTAGTTTATTCATCTCTTGGCCTCCCTCAACGATGTTTACCTTCCACGCTGCCCTCCAATACTAAATTGGTGATCCTTTGATGCCTCAGAACATGTCCTACCAACCGATCCCTTCCTCTAGTCAAGCTGTGCCACAAACTTCTCTTCTCCCCAATCCTATTCAATACCTCCTCATTAGTTATGTGATCTATCCATCTAATCTTCAGCATTCTTCTGTAGCACCACATTTCAAAAGCTTCTATTCTCTTCTTGCCCAAACTATTTATCGTCCATGTTTCACTTCCATACATGGCTACACTCCATACAAATACTTTCAGAAACGACTTCCTGACACTTAAAGCTGTACTCAATGCTAACAAATTTCTCTTCTTCAGAAACGATTTCCTTGCCATTGCCAGTCTACATTTTATATCCTCTCTACTTCGACCATCATCAGTTATTTCGCTCCCCAAATAGCAAAACTCCTTTACTACTTTAGTGTCTCATTTCCTAATCTAATTCCGTCAGCATCACCCGACTTAATTCGACTACATTCCGTTATCCTCGTTTTGCTTTTGTTGATGTTCATCTAATATCCTCCTTTCAAGACACTATCCATTCCGTTCAACTGCTCTTCCAAGTCCTTTGCTGTCTCTGACAGAATTACAATGTCATCGGCAAACCTCAAACTTTATATTTCTTCTCCATGGATTTTAATACCTACTCCAAATTTTTCTTTTGTTTCGTTCACTGCTCGCTCATTATACAGATTGAATAACATCGGGGATAGGCTACAACCCTGTCTCACCCCCTTCCCATCCACTGCTTCCTTTTCGTGTCCCACGACTCTTATAACTCCCATCTGGTTTCTGTACAAATTGTAAATAACCTTTCGCTTCCTGTATTTTACCCCTTCCACCTTCAGAATTTGAAAGAGGGTATTCCAGTCAACATTGTCAAAAGCTTTCTCTAAGTCTACAAATGCTAGAAACGTAGGTTTGCCTTTCCCTAATCTAGCTTCTAAGGTAAGTGGTAGGGTCAGTATTGCCTCACGTGTTCCAATATTTCTACGGAATCCAAACTGATCTTCCCCGAGTTCGGTTTCTACTAGTTTTTCCATTCGTCTGTAAAGAATTCGCGTTAATATTTTCGCATCTGTCAACACCTGCTATCTTCGGGATTGGAATTATTATATCCTTCTTGAAGTCTGAGGGTATTTCGCCTGTCTCATACATCTTGCTCACCAGATGGTAGAATTTTGTCAGGACTGGCTCTCCTAAGTCTGTCAGTAGTTCTACTGGAATGTTGTCTACTCCGGGGGCCTTGTTTCGACTTAGGTCTTTCAGTGCCCTGTCAAACTCTTCACGCACTATCATATCTACCATCTTCATCTACATTCTCTCCCATTTTTGTTATATTGTCCTCAAGTACATCGCCCTTGTATAGACCCTCCATATACTCGTTTCACCTTTCTGCTTTCCCTTCTTTGCTTAGAACTGGGTTTCCATCTGAGCTCTTGATATTCATACAAGTGGTTCTCTTTTCTCCAAAGGGTCTTTGATTTTCCTGTAGGCAGTATCTATCTTACCCCTAGTGAGATAAGCCTCTACATCCTTACATTTGTCCTCTAGCCATCCCTGCTTAGCCATTATGCACTTACTGTCGATCTCATTTTTGAGACGCTTGTATTCCTTTTTGCCTGCTTCATTTACTGCATTTTTGTACTTTCTCCTTTCATCAATTAAGTTCAATATTTCCTTTGTGACTCAAGGATTTCTAGTAGCCCTCATCTTTTTACCTACTTTATCCTCTGCTGCCTTCACTACTTCATCCCCCAAAGCTACCCATTCTTCTTCTGCTGTATTTCTTTCCCCCATTCCCGTCAATTGTTCCCTTATGCTCTCCCTGAAACCCTGTACAACCTCTGGTTTAGTCAGTTTATCCAGGTCCCATCTCCTTAAATTCCCACCTTTTTGCAGTTTCTTCAGTTTTAATCTACGGTTGATAACGAATAGATTGTGGTCAGAGTCCACATCTGCCTCTAGAAATGTCTTACAATTTAAAACCTGGTTCCTAAATCTCTTATATAATCTACCTGAAACCTGTCAGTATCTCCAGGCTTCTTCCATGTATACAACCTTCTTTTATGAATCTTGAACCAAGTGTTATCTATGATTAAGCTGTGCTCTGTGCAAAATTCTACCAGGTGGCTTCCTCTTTCATTTCTTAGCCCCAATCCATATTCACCTACTAGGTTTCCTGCTCTCCCTTTTCCTACTCTCGAATTCCAGTCACCCATGACTATTAAATTTTCGTTTCCCTTCACTATCTCAATAATTTCTTTTATTTCATCATACATTTCTTCAATTTCTTCGTCATCTGCGGAGCTAGTTGGCATAAAAACTTGTACTACTGTAGTAGGCATGGGCTTCGTGTCTATCTTGGCCACAATAGTGCGTTCACTATTCTGTTCGTAGTAGCTTACCCGCACTCCTATTTTTTTTATTCAGTTTTAAACCTACTCCTGCATTACCCCTATTTGATTTTGTATTTATAACCCTGTATTCACCTGACCAAAAGTCTTGTTCCTCCTGCCTCCGAACTTCACTAATTCCCACTATATCTAACATCAACCTGTCCATTTCCCTTTCTAAATTTTCTAACCTACCTGCCCAATTAAGGGATCTGATATTCCACTCGCCGATCCGTGGAACGCCAGTTTTCTTTCTCCTGATGACATCCTCCTGAGTAGTCCCCGCCCGGAGATCCGAATGGGGGACTATTTTACCTCTGGAATATTTTACTCAAGAGGACGCCATCATCATTCAACCATTCAGTAAAGCTGCATGCCCTCGGGAAAAATTATGGCTGTAGTTTCCCCTTGCTTTCAGCCGTTCGCAGTACCAGCACAGGAAGGCCGTTTTGGTTAGTGTTAGAAGGCCAGATCAGTCAATCATCCAGACTGTTGCCCCTCTTCAGGAACCACACATTTGTCTGGCCTCTCAACAGATACCCCTCCGTTGTGGTTGCATCTACGGTACGGCTATCTGTATCGCTGAGGCACGCAAGCCTCCCCATCTGAGGCAAGGTCCATTGTTTCAAAGAAATTAGGCAGTAAGACCTACAAAAGGTAGGGGCGAGCGTCTGTCCAAATGTAACAGCAGAAACACCGTTCGATTTCAAACATTTTCTGCGGATCAGAAATTTCCAGAAGTGCAAGGACGAGGGGAATTCACTTCACGCGAAAACGTGGATATCTCTGTTTAATTTAGTGTTTGGCCGCTACGGTATAAACTTTATTGTTATCTTTACAAAACTTGATCAAGAAAAATCAGTTTCTGGACGATCCAAGCAGGCCAGGGGAGATACGCGAAAATTCCGTCTCACTACCTCCAAGTATTAGCAGGGACATGCGACATGGATATTAGTATTTTCCAGTACACGCTGCACAAACTGCGTTTAATATCAGGCATCGCTGCATGCATGAACACCAAGGAGATTTTAGCGGACTGCTACGTCATCATAAGCACTATACTTGCGACAGAAACGGACGTTTAAGTAAGGGGCACCATTCGTCGAATACATAGGCTTTGGAACCAAAAGGCCAAATAATGGACACTGGAACGAAGAAAGGAGAAATACTGACAGATTTCGAATCAGAGGATGGAACGTGAAAAGAAATTGCGACAAACTACCACAAAGTGACGGAAGTCACAATTTGGAAAATATTAATCATGGAAAACGTGTCGGAGCTAGCGAGTGGGGGTGGTGAAGTCCCATCTCTGTGGCCACAGCGCTCCTCGACATCGTCGTTCAGAAAGTGAGGTGGAGACATATATGAGACCCCCGTCATCAATCAGACCTAGCCTCATAGATGTTGTTCAGTATTACGACATTTCAGAAGCCTTACTTAACGGGAGGAAATTAGAACGACAGTGGACATCCATCTGGTACTAAACGTGACCGTAGGTGACGTGGAAACATTCTGAATTTTGTATAGTGGAAGCAAGATTTCGGCAGTAGGAGAAATTACGTTGGTCAGATGTAAGAAGAATAATAGTTGGCTAGAGCTATCAACAAGCAAAATCAAAAGTAAGGTTGCAGTCGTAGGGAAAATCGTTGATGTGCATAGACAAGTGAGGCATAAATTAAGGGGACCTGGACGTGAAATGATTTAAATTTTGTCACCATCTGAAAGACAATTTTATCCCGTTTCAAAAATGTATTTTTATCGACTTTTCAGTTGTTGATTTGGTCTTAAACCCTCTTTGAACAAATGTTTGCAAACCAGCCACGCTCATGTGACAGACAAGGAATATCACCATAAACATTTCTTGCCTGCCACAGTCATGGAAACAATAAAACCAATATACAGGGATCTTGCAGATACAAAATTACTTAGCAAATGTCTACATGGCCATACACAAAACCCTAATGAGAGTTTGAACAGCTACGTGTGGCAACGAGTGCCAAAAACAGTGTTTGTTGGATGGACAGTACTCAAAATGGGTGTGATAGATGCTGTCATCTGTTTCAATGATGGTGTAATCAGCAGGCCAAAGTAATGGACAAGTTAGGCATCCAGTCAGGAAATAATATGATGGCTGCCCTGGCTGCCATAGATCGTCAGCGACTAGTTGAAGCTGAAAGGGCTGTGGAAGCCACCACTAAGGAATCCATAATAAGGAAAAGGCTCCTGAAGAAGTCTACAGACGATAAAGAAGCAGCTGGCCAGCAAGATTATGCTGCTGGAATGTTCTGAAACAGGCATACGGTGAGTCAAAAACACTGTGAACATTCTTTTCTCATTTTCTCGAAACTACATTTTCAGAACATTAGATACATATAACTTCACAATTGTTTTATCCGTGTTCACCAAATTTCTCTCAAGTAAAAAATGGGATAGTATCTTTGTATTATGCGTAATACATCTCAGAAATGATCTATGTTTGTCACTCTGTACATAATTTTAGAGGTATTTTTAGACAAAATAGTGATGTGGCATAATTGTTCTGTTTCCTCAGATATACACCAAACTACAAAACGAGAGGTATAATGAGTTCCTGTGAATGTTGACAGCAGCCTGCCACAGTTTGTATGCTGTTAGACTGATGATGGACCCGAAAATGGTACCAGAATGGGAACGTGTATTACAAAAACATCTATTAGGCAAAATACTGTAATTCTTAAATTATAACAGATATTTCAATAACTTTACTTTTACAGTTTGATTTAATGTCATTCATTGTTGGTAAAAAAAACCACAACTTCCTCCGCATTGTAGATCAAGAGTAATGTGCACTGAGAGCGAGGTATAAAAATGCAGCCCGTTCTCGTCCAGGTCCCCTTAACGTCTCATGGGTATTTGTTGACAGTAAACTTTTTGGTACTTATTAGACCTGGAAAAAGGTTAAGTCATCGTGCAAAAAAACGAAAGATCCAGGACCAAGCCTTTCAGATCCAGATACTGGGGAACTGTTTGTGACCATATGCGTATGATGGACATAGGCAGAACGAGAATATCTATGGGGAGGAAGAAGATAATGATGAGTCAAGGGACAAATAAGTGGAAAGGGGGAGGGAAATCGATGTAGCCTTCCAAGAATGAAGGAGCAGAAGAGCTTTTCTTTTAGGATTCAATGCAATTCTTCTCTTGCGTAGAATCCATAAAGAAAAGCGTGATATGTTCGGGCTGAAAACAAGTGGAGTCGATAACTTAAAATGCACTTTCAGAGTGAAGAAACACCACATATTCTTTGTACCTTCATAAGCTATCCCACTAAACCTCCAGGTAGGCCGAGAGCGCTAATGCGCTGCTTCCTGGACTCGGGTAGCCGCCCCGGTGTGCCAGCCAACCTGGATGTGGTTTTTAGGCGGTTTTCCACATCCCGCTAGGTGAATACCGGGCTGGTCCCCACGTTCTGCCTCAGTTACACGACTCGCAGACATCTGAACACACTCGCACTATTCCATTAATTACACTCGACGCAGACAGCAGGGGTACACTAATTCCGTCCCAGGGTACGGGGTGGCTGCAGGAACGGCATCCGGCCACCCCTTTCCACTAACTTTGCCAAATCCGTTCCTAACAATGCCGACCCTGCGTCAGCGCAGGACATGGCACCAGTGAAAGCAAGAAAGAAAGAAAGCTATCCCACTGATCTATTGGTAATGAATGGAACCGGAAATTGGGTGCATGTTACCAGAGCACATAATAAAACATGTATTATCGATGTCTGTCAGGCTTGTTGGGAAGAAAGGCGGATCTGTACACCTGGTGTTGGACTCTAGACAAATCAGTTAGATCAGGGCTTCCCAACGTGTGGTCCGCAGACCCCTTAGGGGTCCGCCAGCTCTTTCTAGAGGGTTCGCGGCTACCTTTCGCCAAATCGTGTAAAATAATGAGTAAAATTATTGAATAGAAGTGTGAAAATCAAATTCATCACTATTTTTTTTTCGTGTGAAAAACATGTGTTCTTTTACTTCAGGTCATATTCCCAAACAGCCCTTGCGGTTCCCAATTGAGAATGCATACACGGATTAGTGCCGGAGAATGCGGCTTCTCTGATCGACTGTTCCGCAACAATACGGGGGTCGTTTGTGTGCCGGCTGACGGCGCTAGAGGCGCTGAAACGTTTTACGCATGCGCGGAGCGAGCTTTGTCGACCAACCACAGCGCTCGCTGGCACGTATGCGGCCCCGGGCATCGTTAAATGTTAAACTTGCTTTGTCAGTGCACTGCCTATTTCATAAGTCGATTTTTGACCAGTTTAATACTTCCAACATGGATCGGTGGCTGAAGTCAGGATCATTGAAGAAGGGTGCAGTTTCTCCATCACCTTCACAACAAGGGAAGTTTCTAGTTGAAATGAATGAGGAGGAAGGACGACCAAAGGAAGACTTTACATACATTTGAACATTTTTCTTCGGATTTCACAAAAAACCACACACACATGCACACACACACACACACACACACACACACACACACACACACACACACTCACACATACACACACACACACACTCACACACACACACACACACACACACACACAACTGTTACGAAATATGCATGCTCCTTACACAACAGTAACCAAACAGTGGAAGTGAACAGAACATAAGCGGCAGCTTGTCAATAGCGAACAGTTTGGACGCGACGTTTATTGCTCTTTGAGGAAGACGGCTCCATCGAGTGAAATTTCAATTACTAAGTAATTTTAATCAGGCTATAGTGTGTTGAACAAAGGGAGTAAATCCACTAGCAAGTGTCTGGATACAGTGGGAATTCAAATTGGATCGTTAATTTCAAGTTGTTTTCATTTTTCATTCATCTCTAAAGCAAAGACTATTGATACTTCGGGGGGGGGGGGGGGGGGGGGGTCATTGGGAACATGGCACTTGCATTAAGAAGCTTTCAGTTCCCATGGGTTTCGCTCAGAAATTTAAAAGTTACTTTGCTCTTGACTGACTAAGGGTCCGCCATGGATTTTCGATTGAAGAAGGGGTCCGCCAGCTGAAAAGGTTGGGAAGCCCTGAGTTAGGTAATAAAATCGGAAATGGACAGGATCCGTGAGGAGAGGGCAGACAAAAGGCCTGAGTGAGGGAGTACCATGTAGCACAGAAGATTCTGGTCCGGTCTTTCCGTCCGCCAGATAAACAAAAGAAATTGTGCCACAACTTATTTTCTGTCTATAACGGAGCTATGCATATTCACAGCATCACACCTGAACAGGAGACCACAAAATCTGAGAAGTCAGGCTGTGGTGTAGCGCCGTATAACGATCCTGCCTTGGAGGCGGTTAAGTGGGAGACGTGTCTCAGAGCTGGACAGTGACAGATGGTGACGCGAGACAGGACGCGCACATAGTTTATGTATCAGCCGATAGAGGACAATATCGGATAGGGGACTGATTTAGTTTCGATTGTGCCCCCTAGAGTGCACCAAAGTAAAAGAATGTTTTTCATAAACTGTTCTAATATTTTCATAAAGTGTTATTATGTCTTTTTTGTGTAGGTAAAATGTTATAAATGTGTTTTAGGAGTATGAATGATGCGTGAATGTTGTTTAAGGTTAATATGATGATAATTGTTTAACGAGTTATGCAGTGGGATTCAGTGTGGGAACATTTCGAAGAAGTATGGATATGGACAAAGGGAATTTTTGTAGAATAGATTTGTAAAGTAAGTTTATGGTAAACTAAAAGTTAATTCAGGTGTAAATAACAATAGTAAATAACTTTATGCATAAGCAAAACTTCAGCATATTAGATAATTACGTCGGTAAAAAGTGAAGTCGTTAGGTTTACTATTTTGCGATTGGTTATTGATGAAAAGCGCGGATTGACACGGGAGAATGATGTTTTGCTATTGGCTGTTGAGTAAACTGACCAATGGTAAAGCAGTATTCTTCGCGCGCCTTTCTCTGCTGGTAGAGAAGACATAGAGTATTCTAGAGAAAGGTGGGAGCCTAGCCATGAAACAGTTGGGACGTGTGTAATAGTAGTTCCGACGGAAACGATAACTTGCCCGATCTAGCAGTGTTTCATACATAAAAAGTGTTGGAAAGTGACGGCATAATTATTCCGATGTGTGTGCAGAAAATTCGGAATTTTTAAGTGAATTTTGTGACGAGAAAAGACATATATTCCGCGTGGCTAAAAATTGTGACTGCAATTGGTACCGACAGACTTAATATTTGGAGAGCATTATCAATCAAAAACAATCAGTATTTCTGTAGCTGTTACGTTTTCGGGAAATGCAACACCAAAAATTTGCTAACGTGAGTGAAAGGGATTGTGAGTGACTGTGTTAAGACTAGCAAGGGCTTGGCAGTGATACTTGTTCACCTAAGTTTCAGAATATATTAATTGAGGACCAAATTTCCAACCTTTCATTTGTGTGAAAACTTTCTCCCGAAACATAGATTAGTGACTTAAATTGCAGCCTGGTTCACGTCGAAGTACAGTAGGTTTCAAAAATGGTTCAAATGCTTATGAGCACTATGGGACTTAACTTCTGAGGTCATCAGTCCCCTAGAACTTAGAACTACTTAAACCTAAGTAACCTAAGGACATCACACACATCCATGCCCGAGGCAGGATTCGAACCTGCGACCGTACCGGTCCCGCGGTTCCAGACTGTAGCGCCTAGAACCGCACGGCCACCCCGTCCGGCACAGTAGGTTTCACTCGGTTTTCCTGCTGATGATCCGCTGAGACAATGTTCACAGGTAGGTGCAGGTCCGTCGTAAAGGGACGAAAAGAATCGCGCCGCCGCACGTGGTGCATCGGTGCCGGGAAACACTAAAGCCGTAGTATTTTGAATCCGCGGTCGAGAGAAAGATTTTGATGGACCGAACAGAGAACGTTAGTGAAAGAATTTAGTAAACCGGTACTAGCAGAAGTTTCAACGGAACTCATTTCGAGATGCTGGAGTTGCAAGAAAGATGATCTGCAACGGTTGCAGTAGCGACGGAAGCGCAGCGAAGTAGCAGATGGCAACTTAGCGATGGCATCTTAGGGGCAGAGCGGCCAGCCTACACGGCGAGCGAGGACCCGGAAACTGTTACGGCAGCCGTAGGGGATTGGACTCGCAGTTTCAACACGCCGAGGTGGCAGCATTCGACAAAAGATAAGTCAACTTTGTTACATCTGTTGTGTGTGTGTGTGTTTGCTTAAAGACTGAGAAACACGGCAAGGGATAAAGGTTTTGTGAATACGGTGAAGGAGGAAGAACTTTTATTCAGAGTGAGTTTGTAACATGCGCGTGGGGCACACAATACTCGTTAAAGCCTGTGCTATGGTAATTGAGCGGGGTTCACCTTATGAGAAAGGATTTTCTTACAGATATCGACCGCGTGTACCTGAATGGTGGCAAATCAGACTTACACCCACTCTGTAATAACAATGATCCGTCAAGTAAGTCCGAAATGCAACTACACGTCAGGATGGACAAAAAGCAACACAGAAGATGCCACCAATTTGTTAATAATACGGTCGCCAGCATAATTAGGCATTAACTGAGTTTCTTCCCTGTACAAGTTGGTAGATATTCATGCAAAACAACAAGTAGTAACACTGCATAATATAGTACAATTTTAGAACCAGAAAATCTATTGAACTGATAGGTTCACGTTCTCTACTGATATGGAAAAACCATGAATACATAACACTACACTATAATGTATACTACAAAACTTCGTACTGTCTATTGATCTGATTAAAATCGGGCATAGGTTACCCTAGAAATAGCACTTTCGAGCCACACACAAAATGTCAATTTTGATAAAGATAAAACACTGAAAAATTTTGGCTTTTATATTGACTTTAACTTTTGCTGGTCTAATCAATTTAGAACACTTCAGAATTCAAATGAATAAAAAGAGGGGGGGGGGGGGGGGTGGGACCCTGAAACTGTTATGATCACTATACTAAAAAAAAATTGATTACTGAAATTATCATGCGTTCAAGATTTCCAGTATATGAGTTACTACTCTTTTTATCTTCTTTACTTCTCATTTAAATACCTTTATATTTGTCTCGAAATAATTAAACTTCACTACTATATCAGTATTAAAGTTATCTTTCAACTTCGTTAGACCTTCGTTATTCATTTACTGGTTCATTAATAAAACAGTTCTTTAAATACCATTCTAACATAGCTAGGTCTGCAAGTAATTATTATTAACACAAAATTTAATTTTTCATTTTGGGACACTTGGATTGCACAACATTTGGAAAGGACCCTGTCTAGGTTAGTTGTGAGGATAATTAAATGAGGGGAAAGTTCTGGTAAAATGTAGGTTATTATTGAACAGTTCACTCTGTGGTCCATACGAATACAGTACTAAAAGTTTCATCCTGCTTGTATCGATGCGGCGGTTGGCAAGTGGCTAGATGGCGAGGCACAGAGCACACATACAACCACAGCTATGGCTCTTGACGTATCGGCACTTTAATTCTTCTTAACGTCGCAATACTTTTCCATTTAGTGCCTATGGAATTTTACCATGCTGTGTGGGATTTGGAACGGCATGCCCGAGGCTCAGTGTAACTACATCTTCCAGGAGAGCCTCCTCGCTCCAGTGCTGAGCCCATTGTGTTGTGCAGTGCCCGTGCGCATTTTCCCGCGCTCGCCTGCCATCCACCTTTTACCGCTCCCTTACAGACAGGGTATTCACCCGAGGTTTTGCATTCTACATATCCTAACACATTGCCTACGTATGGACCAGACGCACAGTTACAATTTTAAATATCTTACAACAGTCTCAACATTTGTTACATTTCAATTCTATTACAATATTGCTTGACATTTGACATAAACATTAATCTTCACAGTGAAACTTGTTTACAGATTTCTTAACACAATGGCATGAAACAAAAAAAGAAATGAAATCAGCTGTCTGTGTGTCCACTGTTCCGTCCTCTATTTCCTTCGCCACTGAATTACCACTCGTAATGTATTCACCAGCTCTTACGGCAATGTTTGTACCTAATTCTGCCGCCTTGATAGCGGCTTCTCTCTGAGCAGCTGTTCTGCTAGGCTGGGCCGTTGCCCTCTGATGCTCCACTCGCCTGTTAACATGTATCGCTCTGCGCGGCGAAGATGACTCATCTGCGCACGCACCTGACGCTTGTTTCGCAACAACACGCTGCGTCGTTCCATGCCTGTCTCTACTCATAACTTTACTGTCAGTCCGGTAATGTTTCTTAAATCGGGGCCGGTATGTTTTGTCCGCTTCCGTTTGGCCCGCAACGTTCGCGGAAATCAGTTTCCCACATCGTTATTATCTTGCGTGGTGTATCCTGTACCGCGACCTGGATAACTCCCTCTTCCTCTTCCTCTGCCTCTACCTCTCTGTATCATGTTGATGCGAAAACCATCGCCGTCATTCCTCTCGTGATTATTACGATTATTCCTGTTACTAAAATTCCGATAATTGGCACGACTTTCGCGCCAGTGGTCTTAGTCTTCGACCCTTTCGAGAAACGCTTGGAAGGTGCGATGATTATTTCCCACATACCTCTTCGAATCTTCTAAAAGCTTTTTATGAAGCTCCCATACGATTTCAGAATCGGATCTTCTCCCTCTTAAATGTGTCAACTTTCGGTACCAACATTTGCAGAAATCTTTCAAAGAATTCCTGCCTCTGTTATCATGAAGTTTGTCCATGATAAACTCGCGCCACAAACGATCCTGCCTTGAATTTTCGATGTATTTTGTTCACACTTTTGCACACATCTGATAACTTTTTCACCTAAATTTCTTTCAGTATCTGAAACTGCCATTTTCAATTGTGAGATACCATGTTGGCATTCGTTTACGATCTCAGTTTTAAGACCGAAAACTTTTCCTTCTATTTTTGTTTCAACTAGAGACTCTACTTTCTCTTGGATGTTGAGAATTTCAACATCAAACCTACTGTTAATGTCATCAATTTCCCCCTGCATAGTATTCATATTTTTATTAATTGCATCAATTTCAGACTTCATAGTATTTACTGCAGAACTTAAATTACCCACTTTTTGTTCTACCTGTTCTATTTGTTTACTAATTTTAATTCCTTGTTCTTCGACCTGTGCTTTAAGCTGACCAACTTGTGTTTTAAGCTACTCGTCAACGTGTGTTTTAAGCTGATCATTCTGTCCTGCAATTTGTTTGGTTAATCGTTCAAATAAGTAGTTCATGCTTAAAATTTTCACACTTTCTTGTTCTACGGAATCGGTGTGTTCCGATCCTACTTCAAAATTTTCTTTCGGTTCTTTCTTTATCTGTGGTGAATCAAACATGTCAGTGGATTCATTCACGTACCCACTATCATCTACAAAGTCATCCTCTACATGCAGTTTTATTCCTCGGTGTGTTCGAGGCAATCTCGACATTTCAATCTGTTCGTTAACATGTTCGTGGTATTGTATGTACGCCAATTGTCTACCGCTAACGCCATCTGTTATCTGGCCGCGTAAACTCCTATCATTGCCATCCGTATCCTCCATTACGCTCGGCACATCTACTGTTTTTACATTCTTGTCCATACCGAACGCAAGTTACACCTCACTACCTTACTTGACGTTCACTGCTATTTCCTTCACTGAATATTATTGCAATTCGTGCCACTGAACATCCACTGTTCGGTATTCACGTTAATTTGTGTCCGACAACAACTGCATGTCCTGTCACCGTGCGCGTGGGGCGCACAATACTCGTTAAAGCCTGTGCTATGGTAATTGAGCGGGGTTCACCTTATGAGAAAGGATTTTCTTACAGATATCGACCGCGTGTACCTGAATGGTGGCAAATCAGGCTTACACCCACTCTGTAATAACAATGATCCGTCAAGTAAGTCCGAAATGCAACTACACGTCAGGATGGACAAAAAGCAACACAGAAGATGCTACCAACTTGTTAATAATACGGTCGCCAGCATAATTAGGCATTAACTGAGTTTCTTCCCTGTACAAGTTGGTAGATATTCATGCAAAACAACAAGTAGTAACACTGCATAATATAGTACAATTTTAGAACCAGAAAATCTATTGAAGTGATAGGTTCACGTTCTCTACTGATATGGAAAAACCATGAATACATAACACTACACTATAATGTATACTACAAAACTTCGTACCGTCTATTGATCTGATTAAAATCGGGCATAGATTACCCTAGAAATAGCACCTTCGAACCACACACAAAATGTCAATTTTGGTAAAGATAAAACACTGATAAATTTTGGCTTTTATATTGACTTTAACTTTTGCTGGTCTAATCAATTTAGAACACTTCAGAATTCAAATGAATAAAAAGAGGGGGGGGGGGTGGGACCCTGAAACTGTTATGATCACTACATTAAAAAAAATTTGATTACTGAAATTATCATGCGTTCAAGATTTCCAGTATATGAGTTACTACTCTTTTTATCTTCTTTACTTCTCATTTAAATACCTTTATATTTGTCTCGAAATAATTAAACTTCACTACTATATCAGTATTAAAGTTATCTTTCAACTTCGTTAGACCTTCGTTATTCATTTACTGGTTCATTAATAAAACAGTTCTTTAAACACCATTCTAACATAGCTAGGTCTGCAAGTAATTATTATTAACACAAAATTTAATTTTTCATTTTGGGACACTTGGATTGCACAACATTTGGAATGGACCCTGTCTAGGTTAGTTGTGAGGATAATTAAATGAGGGGAAAGTTCTGGTAAAATGTAGGTTATTATTGAACAGTTCACTCTGTGGTTCATACGAATACAGTACTAAAAGTTTCAACCTGCTTGTATCGATGCGGCGGTTGGCAAGCGGCGAGATGGCGAGGCACAGAGCACACATACAACCACAGCTATGACTCTTGACGTATCAGCACTTTAATTCTTCTTAACGTCGCAATACTTTTCCATTTAGTGCCTATGGAATTTTACCATGCTGTGTGGGATTTGGAACGGCATGCCCGAGGCTCAGTGAAACTACGTCTTCCAGGAGAGCCTCCTCGCTCCAGAAGGTGTTGCTCAAACCAGTGCCAGACTCTAACTACTACTGCTGAGCCCGTTGTGCCATGCAGTGCCCGTGCGCATTTTCCCACGATCGCCTGCCATCCACCTTTTACCGCTCCCTGACATGCCGGGTATTCACCCGAGGTTTTGCATTCTACATATCCTAACACATTGCCTACGTATGGATCAGACACATAGTTACAATTTTAAACATCTTACAACAGTCTCAACATTTGTTACATTTCAATTCTATTACAATATTGCTTGACATTTGACATAAACATTAATCTTCACATTGAAAATTGTTTACAGTTTTTTTGACACAATGGCCTGAAACAAAAAAAGAAATCAAATCAGGACATCAATTACACAAGTTTAACAGCCGGCCGAAGTGGCTGTACGGTTCTAGGCGCTGCAGTCTGGAACCGTGAGGCCGCTACGGTCGCAGGTTCGAATCCTGCCTCGGGCATGGATGTGTGTGATGTCCTTAGGTTGGTTAGGTTTAACTAGTTCTAAGTTCTAAGGGACTAATGACCTTAGAAGTTGAGCCCCATAGTGCTCAGAGCCATTTGAACCATTTTTTGAACACAAGTTTAACGAAAAATCAGAAGAAAAAAAATTACTTATATGTACAATAGTACAGCGTCGTTGTTGTTACAAGTTCTTCACACACTAGCACACCTGAACAGAGTGAAGGAGTAGATGTTAAAATAAAAGGGGATGTTTTTGATGATATTTCTATGTTATTTACGGACAGTGGAATTGAGTCTGCTTCAAGTATGTCTGTTAATGCAACTTGTGGGGATAATACTAATCCCAAAAGTGACATTAAGCATGAACTCAGTAACGATCAGTTGTGTGATGATATTGTTAGTAATGTTACTGAATCAAACGTGGCACACGTGGCAAATGTGGATACCATATTTGGTATAGTTCCGATGGAACAAGGTTAACAAGAAACAGTGATGCCAAAAATGCAGGAAATATGCAGGAAATGTTTGCCGCTTTAATGGGCTCTATACAAGGACAATCTAATTTGGCTGAAAAAATTAATAGTAAACTCGAAAAACTTGACAGTGGTTTTACTGAAAAAATTAGTAAACTTGACAGTGGTTTTGATGAAAAAACTAGTTTTGATCCAAAAGGAAATGTGCATCCAACAGAATTTTGGAATGATATTGAAGGTGTGTTACCTAGTTTGTGGTCAGACAAACAAAAAATAGGTTTTATTACGTCAAAATCCTTAGGAGAGGCCAGAACTTGGGGGGTTATTGCTACTGAACAGTACCATACTTTGGATAAATTTAAAGAGGCATTTTTGAAAGAATCCCAGAAGGGAAAGTGTAAAAAAGTTCGCTTTAAAGTGGATGACAAATTTGTCATACTTAAACAACAAAATCTAGCCAGAGCAAATTGTTATGCGTTTGGAAGGTAAACTGCCTATGCACTGGCGGAACAAACTTATTTCAGCGACGAGGGATAATGTGCGTAAGTTCATTAGTCATTTGGAGAGGGTTGAGAAGTTATTGCATGATGAGGAATATGCAAATCGTAATGACAGACCACCAAACGATGCAGGACCGCGACATAATGTAAATATTAACAGGGGCAGAGGTGCCAGGAGGTGGCGCTATCCTGCAAATGATAGGCGAAGTAATGGAGAGCAGGTGCACGATTATCGATCGTACTCTCCAGTGCGAGAGAGTGATGTTGCACAAAGGCAACAGCAGAGAGGGGTAAACGTAAGTAAGGATACTGAATTACAGAATCCGTCATACTAAATGCCGTCTGTGAAAGGGCTAGCATTTACCAGACGGAAGTAGTAGTTTGCGCCCATTAGCGAAACCTTTTGTATGTGTTAATAGTAACCAGACAGGGACTGTAAGAGAGGAAGAGGAGAAGGTAGTAGCAACAGACGAAACGAGGTACGTAAAAATCTGTATTTTTAATGGAGGCTTAGAGGATTTTTTGGATAGACATAAACAAGATAAGCACTGTATTGCAGACGAGAGGGATGGTGTATTAGTGGAAGATGTGACAAAATCCGATTGCAAGAAAGTGGTTAGCAGCCAAGCTGACGTCGAGTCATGTTCTGAGGAAGTAGAAAGTACAGAGGCTGCAGAATTACGGGAAATTAGTGATGCCAGTGTGGAGGAAATATTAGCGTCTATAAATGACGACATTTGTGAGGCTATTAGGGAGAAGCAGGAGGATGGTGACCAAAGTGGGGGTCGACTAATTAATAGTAAAGAAAGGGAAGAGAGAGAGAGGCTATAATGGAGAATAGCGAAGCGCCAGAAGGGAGTTTTGAGTTGTCACTCGTGAATAGAATAGTATGGGGGAAAAATGGTGAAGGGGATTCTGAAAAAAAATCTGTGTAATTTCCGGAAACAGGCAAGGTTTCGATAGAACAGAGGTTCTGAACGACTTGTTGGAGGACGGTGCTGATACTAGCAAGGAAAGGAAAGTATTGAGTCAACCAATAATTAGTCTGCAGGTGTGTGTTGAAGAGGTACAGTGTTTAGCAGATACAGGTAGTGATTTATGTGCGGTGAGTAAAGGTTGGTTAGAATCATTGCAAAAAGGGAATGATCTTGTAATTATGCCAGTAATGGGGGTACAGATTATTGTAGCAACTGGAAAAGTGAAAGAACCTGTTAGACATGAAGTTCTGTTGCCAGTCAAAATAAATGGGGTGGAAGTATTCCATAACTTCCTTGTAATTCCTGATCTGTGTATAAAAATGCTGATTGGTGTAGATTTCTTTAACCATTACAAAGGGAGATTAAATTAAAAAAAAGTGTGATAATTTTTTAAATAAATGGGAAAGATGAGGTTGTGCCATTTTTTAGAAAAGACTATGTGATCGATGAAGAAGTAGCCAGTATACCAGTTAGGTATTGTAGAAGGACAGAGGATTTGGGGGACTACAATGAGTATGAAGATGATGTGGGGGTGGACCCTGAGGAAATGTGGGTGATACAAGAAAAAATAGAGCAAAAAGTGAAAGAGGTGCCAGATTTAGATGAGGATCAAAGGGACCGGTTAAGAGTACTGTTACTAGATCATAAAAATGTTTTTTCTGATAAACCTGGCTTAGTCAAGCGGTATGAATGCTACTTAAATGTGAAAGATGACACCCCTTTTTTCAAAAAAAACTGTACCTATCGCTGAAAGACGCAGGGAAGCTGTTAGGGACCGTATACAGAATATGATTAAATGGGGGATTGTTGAAAAGGCTGTGAGTGTATATAATAATCCGGTCATCGTGGTTACAAAGAAGGATGGATCTGTAAGACTAGTGCTGGATGCTAGAGCTTTGAATAAAATTGTGTTACCAGAAAGTGACTGGCCAAAAAACACTGATTAGTTACTGCAAAAATTTGAGGAATTTAATTATTTTACATCTATGGACGTGACCTCTGGTTACTGGAATCTGCCGCTAGCCAGGGAATCCAGAAAATATACTGCTTTTTTGTTTGATGGCAGATGTTATCAATATAAGGTGGTACCCTTTGGTTTAAATATAAGTGTGTGTGCTTTTGTCAGAGCCATGTCACAAGTGTTGGGGGACGAACTACTTAAGAAAATAACAGTCTATGTAGATGATATATTAATTTCAACTGCCACATGGGAAGAACATTGTGTTTCGTTAAATAAAGTTTTGGATACTATTGAAAAAGGTGGATTGAAATTGAAATTGGAAAAAACTGATTTTGCTAAGAAAGAATTAAAATTTTTAGGTCACATCATTAGTGGGAAAGGAATAATACCGGATCCAGAAAAATTGAAGGCTATTATGGAATACAAAGCTCCGAATAGTAGAAAGAGTTTAAAAGGGATGTTTGGATTATTTGGATTTTACAGGCATTTTGTACCAGGGCAGTTGCTTAACGCAACCTGTTGAGAAAAGATATACCACACAAATGGACCAATAAACGTCAAATTGCATTTGAGGAACTAATGAAAGCCTTATGTGAAAGCCAAGTACTTCATCGTCTTGATTTTTCCAAACTTTTTGCTTAATGGCAGATGTGTGTGGATATGGGATTACAGTAGAGCTGTTTCAAATGTGTAAAGAACGAGATAACGAGGTTCATTAAACCATAGCATTTGCGAGCAGATCATTGCAACAGTCTGAGAAAATTTATTGCATTTCAGAACAAGAGGCATTAGCGATTATCTTTGGATTAGAAAAATTTAAACAATACCTGTTGGGACATAAAGTATTTGTATACAGTGACCATAGGGCGTTGATATATCTGCAGACGTGCAAATTAAAACACCCCGGGCTAACTAGGTGGTTGCTATACTTGCAACAATACGATCTGGAAATTAAGTACATAAAAGGATCTGAGAATGTGGTGGCTGATGCATTATCCATGGGGGTAGAAGATAATGAGGATAATAGATTGTGGAGGAGGGACAGTTGAAAAAAGTGTGTAAAGAATTAAGAAGGGAACAGAACCAAGATGACAATTTGAAAATAGTAAAAAGTTATTTAGATAATCCAGCTTATCCTAAAATTGCCGAATATTATAAGATGCATCAAGGGGTTTCATTCTGTCGGAGAAAAAATACTGATAGTCAATGGAAGGTTTGTTTTCCTGATCAACATGTGAATTTATTAATTGATTATGTTCATAACAATTTTGGGCATTATGGGACCAGAAAATGTGTAATTAAACTCAGTGAAACTGTAATTTTAATACTATGTGGAGACGGGTAAAACCAAGGGTTGAAAGGTGTGACAGATGTCAAAAAGTGAGAGTTAATAACAAAATAGTTCAAGGAGACATGTATAGTGTTGAGCCACAGAATAAATTAGACCTGGTAGCCTGTGATTTGTTCGGTCCTTTGCCTGTGTCTTGACGGGGTTGTAAATACGTTTTTCTGTTGGTGGATGGGTCCACAAAATTTGTGAAACTATACCCAATTAAGAAGGCTAATGCGAAAGTGCTAGTAAATAGTTTGCAGAAAGAGTATTTTGTGGTGGTAGGAGTTCCAAAAGCTATCTTGTCAGACAATGGTCCGCAGTTTGTCTCCAACAAATTTAGGGAATGTTTAGAAAGCAGGAACATTGTGCACATAAAGATTTCAGCGTATTTTCCACAAGGAAACATGTGTGAAAGAATTAGGAAGGAATTGAAAAGGTTATGTCGTAATTATTGTCATAGAAAACACACGGCATGGGCACAGTATATAGAATATTTTGAGAATGTCATCAATAATATAAAGCATGAGGCTACAAGTTTCGCTCCATGTGAATTGATGTAGGGGGGGGGGGGTAAGACCAGACTATTTTCTGTTTGACTTGGTAGAGTTTCCAGTTATTGTAGACGTGGCACTGAGTGTAAAAGAAAAAATTGCTAGAGAAAACATTAAGAAAAAAGCATTGGAACGTAAAAGACGCCATGATGCTAAGACTTCACCGACAAGTTTCCATATCCGAGAATTAGTATTAGTTAAAACAAGGGAGAAATCAAAAAAGATTACAGCAGAAACGAAAAAGTTCACTGATGAATATATGGGTCCATTTAGAATTTCTGAAAAACCACACCCAAATGCATATAGATTAGTGTACTGGAAGTCGGTGAAACCTTTGGGTTTATGAAATATTATTGATTTAAAAAGATAAATTAGTCTTGAGGTAGATGTGAGTTAAGCTTGGAGGCCTCAGAGAGCATTGCAACCTATGCAATGCTAGGTGTTTGGCGAACACCAGGTGTTCAAGTTATTGGCAGTGCTATTTCATTTTCTTTTCGTATTGCCAGTCTTCCTCTTCTAACCATTCTGAGATGAATCTATCTTCTGTAATATTCTTCTCTATCAGGGAAGGTGGCCTTGTAAGAATAAGATGGAATCGTGGGATTAAGATGAAGTAGGTTTGGTGGTGAGAGAGATGGGGGTCAGTTTGTGATTGAAGGCTGAGTGACATGTACAAATATGAGAATAACTAGACGTGACAAGGGCAGTTAGTAAAAGAGATTTAGGTGAAGAATATTTTTTACGAGTGGAGTATGAATGAATGTCGAGAATATATGTATATTTTGTAAATACAATTGTTGATTTCTGTTACATAGTGGTGAAACTATGAGGAAGAAGTGCTGAAAAGAGACACTATACAAAAAGTGGTAACTATGTACTATAAAAATGTTTGTAAGTAATTGCTTTATAGGAAATGTGTTTTTTACCATTAAATATTTTCAAGTTGAGAGAAAGTTAAACAGTAAAAATTAATATAACCTTTGCCTGCAATAGCAACTAGTTATTTTAAATTCATTAAGTTTTTGGAAAAGAAGTAAATTTTAGAAAATATTTTCGAATAGATTTGGTCTTGCTGATTTGAGTAAGCAATTCTCTGTTAATTTACTTCCATTTGAATGCAAGTTAAACTAAATAGTAAAAAATGTAAGTAATCTCCTATACTATAAGTAATTGTATATTAGGATGTGTGTAAAGGAAGTAGGCTTAGATGGAAGTATGGTTTCAGGGACAGCAATGCATGTAAACCATGGAGGGAACAATAAGTGGAGAACGGAGGTATGTTATGAACGTTACAATGCAAGGTGCCCTACTCAAGACTCACAGAAAAGTGTATGATAAAGAGGCGATAGTTATGTCCAGTTTTTTTAAGGTAGGACATAACACTATTATTAAATAGTAGCAAAAGTGAGAAAAGATAGATTGAGTTAATAGGACTGGGAACAGAAGACCATGTAGTATAAGCAGTGCACGCCATACAAGTAGAAGGACTACTTATAAAACATCAACAAACAGCATGAAAAGTGAGTCCGTAAGAATTGGTACATGTTGGAAATAGCGGACAATAACACACATGATCAGTATACATTACAAAAAGAGTGACCAGTCACGAAATAATTATAAATGTTGACATGACATCATCGGGTGGCTTTTAGTAAGGGTTGAAAATACGGGGACTGTTCGTCTTGTGATGCAAAAATTTCTCTGTTGTTGTTAACACTGGGTAGTTATCAATTTTTTGTTGGGGTATTTGTGATTGGTATTTGTGCTCGTGTTTATTCTTTCTACACAGACCCGCCTCGCAGACGGTGATTATTTGATTTATCGTTACCCTTACTAGTGATGCAAATGGACATATTTGAGGAGGTTAGTGTGTTATATTGATCTGACGTCAGAGAACGTTCAATGTTTTTGTATTTTGTAAAAGCAGGTAGCGCCATGTTGAAATGACAGACAACGTTGACTGAAGGATAAGTTGGATAAAAATGACGACAAGAAGACGCTGTACAATGCAGACCTCCCGAATGATGAGCGATCAGCAGCTATCCCATAGCCAATAACAGTACTTGATGATCTGTAAGTTGTGCTGTTCTTAATTCATATATCTGTTAATAGCATTCAGCATTCAGGAGAAAGGAGATTCCATGTACCAAAGGATAACCAGGGAGGGAGTGATGCATTGAATAATAAAGCGGATAATCGACAATGATGGGTACGATGGTACGAAAGAGTGGTGGACAGAAGGTAATTATAGCTTCTGTATTCAACTTTGCAAATTACTCACTGTAAATAAAGTAAATGTGTGGATACTAAAATACGATACACAGTTGTGCGTGAATGCTTTTTGCCCATAGGAGATGCGAGAAATTCGTAATAAAGAAAGAGCCTCAGTCAGGCTTATAGGTACTGGAGATTTCATAAAATACTTCTGCATTCTGTTTAGTGTTGTTGAATGTTAAGATTTATTAAGTATATTTGCATGTTAGGGTTAAGTAGGATAATTCGTATGATCTGATTAGTTAGGAATATCTGCATAATGGGACAGTGCATGTAAATCGCCCTAGATAATTTATATCTATCGCCTAAGTTGTATGGCGTGATAACTAAGCATGACACTATGGGGAGAACTAAAATGAGACTATCGGTTCTTAAGCGGGAACGTGAGCATTGAGAAAATGATAAATTTTGATAGCATCGGCGCTATGTTCACTATGGTGTAACTCTCTGTCCCGCTGTGATGTTGCATGATTTTGAAATCATATGATGAAGTTTCTTACCTGTTGGAAACCTTGAACGTCAGACGTTTGACAAACCAGGATACATTTCGGTGGTACCACTTCCACGGTGCAAGTCGGTTGAGCAACATCATCTACGAAATTCCTATCTAGCGTGTAATGTATTATGCTGAAAATAACTTACCTGTAATTATTTGATTATTAGTTGTATCTTCCAATATTTTATTTCAAAAAGGAAAGAAAGGTATACCCAGTATCAAAATTTATAAGATACACTGAAAAGATATCGAATAAAAAATGCCACCACCAAGAATAGAACACGGACTAGCAGTTTGGAAACCTAATGACGGGACCATTTTATTCTTCCTCCATCTGCGCTGATCACGTTTTTTTATTCGTGACCAGTACTAGTTTCTCTACATACTTTTCACAAGAAACCAAATAAAGAACATAAAAGTACAATAAAAGGCAGAAAATTATAAGACATATTTTTTTTGTTACTTTTTTACAGAACATGTCTGACGCTTATTCGACATTTTTCACAAGGAACCACACAAAAACATTAAAAATAAAAAATAATATAAAGGCACAACTTGGTAAACAAATATGATTGTTCTATGTTTTACAAACAGAAAGCAGATAATATCTGAATCTTATCCACACTCCTTACATGGAACCACAAAAAAATTGCAAAATACCATAATGACAGAAAATCCTAAGAAAATAATCAGCTACACACTACCACAATAAACGAAAATAACTGTCTTGCAACATTAAGCCAAACAGAAGAACATCTGAATCTCCAGCTCTCGAACACAGGAGAGCCAGTCGGTTTCTCAGAGTGCAGGGCCCATAAGGGTTCGTTTCGGTATTATAAAGGCACATTTGCATGCCGTGCGTGAGTTTCCTCGGAAACGCGAAATCTTAATTAAATAAAGCCTATGGCACAGAACTGCAGCGCTATGTCGCTGATAAAACAAAAAAGGAATTACGATACTCTTATGTTTGATTTAGAAGAGAGAGCTCAGGTAGAAGTGGTGCGAGAAGCACGTATTTTATTTTATTGACTGGCACACCGCCATATTTGATGTTATGTAAGAACACTGCGAGTTGCAATCTCACTAGGCACTCGTTTCTGTAAAGAATTTATATTTATGAAAGTAAGTAGAATTATTTAACTGAAGGCTTATTCGTTGAATATATCTGATTTAACTAACTGTGTAAACTTTTTATGTTTAGTAGACAGTCACCTCTGTACGACGTATTGACATGGCTGGCAAATTATTCTAATATTGAGATTTAGATTTGAGTCCGCACCTACCGCAGCAGTCTTTGGAAACGATTTAGATACGAAGTCCGATTATTTGAGTTTTATTTCACGGTCAACTACGAATAACATTACATTTACGAAAAAGCCATTGTCAAGCGTCTGATACCGAATAATTAAAAGTCCACACTCCAGATAAGGCAACGTTTATTACAACCAATCACTATCATTAATATACATACATAATATTTTATTTTATTTTATTTTATTTTATTTTATTTTATTTATATTGGCGACCGTGACAGGACGTTGTTCAGTTTTGTCATTTGTTACATTGTTCTCTTTGTTTCATGTGAAAAATCAACTTTCTGGACCTGGACTTGACTATATGAGAAATAACAAAAATCTGAAGATATTTGCCAATTATAAAATTTTGCGGGAAGACGCAATGAAGCTTCCAGCAAAATAAGGTAAGACGCAGCATCTTTGCATTGGCAGGCTTGACCAGACGCATAATTCAATGTATTAGCTCTTCAGTAGATTCTGTAGTATTTCTTTCGCGCGTAGCAGTTTTCAGTGATAAATTTCATTCTCAGTACTTTTCCTTAAACAATAACTCCTGCAACAATACCAATACACGAGTGTACAATATGGCCGACTTCTGTACGATACGTTGTAACATGGCCAGCAGCCATTAAGAATAATCCGATATACAGTCTACATTTTTAAATTTAACAAACAGCCATTGTTGCTACGAGCGATTCATGCTCAACTGCATTTTATTTTAAAACCAGTGTCAAACATTATTTTCTTGAAACATATATCACGTGTGGCATGGTCATAACTAGAAAACAATACGCAAAGATGGAACAGCAAAGACATACTATTCAGACGCAATCCGACTCGGACGAGAGACAAGTGTTAGAAAATGACTTTACGACAGCAACCGGTAGTGACGATTCATCAAATATTGACGCAAGTGTTAACGGAAATTTTGACAATAGGCCGTCCACCACAAAAATTTCAAAGTCTCAGTCAGAGCCCATGCTAATACATGACGTCACGTCTAATGACGCGGCAGGGGCAGAGACCTTGCAAACAGTAAACATTGCCAACATGTTACAAATGCTAATGAAACAGAACGCGGAAAACATGGCAACCTTAAGGGTGCAGAACGCGGAAAACATGGCAACCTTAAGGATGCAGAACGCGGAAAACATGGCAACCTTAAAGACACAAAATGAACAGTTAAAGACACAAAATGACGAAATTAAATCTGACCTCATAGCACTCAAGACAGGTAGTGACACTTTGTGTAAACGTGTGGAACTTATAGACGCCACACTGACCAAACAGATGACTGAACTCAGTACGAAATTTTCCAAGCTTAATACGAGACAAGAAAAGACTACAAATGACGTAGCACTTTTACAGACACAAGTAAAAAACCTTAATGTCACGTGTGAAGCTCTTACTGAACAAATTCAAACATATCCATCAGTACACGACAACCTTGAAAAACGAATTACTGACGTGCAGAATAAATTTGACGATGTTGAACAACACCTGACTGACATCTTACAATCTGATGCCACAGCTCATTTTCAAAATATTAATAAAGAATTTCATGATTGGGTAGAGAACAAAGACAAACATTTTGATAGATGCATACGTGAAAATTTACCAACAATTGTGCACGACTCCGTAGCGCAATACATTACTAATAACAAACAGCTGATCAGTGACGCAGTACAATCCGTCACTGGACCAATGACACAATTCACCGATCGACCACAGTCTGAATGTAACGAAAATATCAGTCAAAATGTACAGTTCAGGAACCAATATACATTCGAGTATGACACACACATGCCGCACACGACAAACACACAAGAACAAAACACACCACGACTACAACACATACCACGAGGTGCAAACACAAACACAAGCTATTATCATTGTAAACCACAGCAACATTATCGTAATTACTCGCCAGCTGAACATTGCAGTAATTACAGTGGAACAAATCCATATTACAATGCGAAGGAAGAAGAAAGCTTAATAAAACACAGGCAATTTCAGGCTTTTATCCCAGAAAAACGAACCATTCATCCGGTGATTTTTCTTAAATCTTTTAGTAACGCATTTCCACGCACTTGGAGTGACCGGAAAAAGATTTCATATATTGTCGGTTACATCCAAGGCGATGCAGCTGTCTGGGCATACAGTCAAGCTGACGTATATACCACGTACAGTGAGTTTGAGCGTGCCTTTCTGAACAAATTCTGGTCGCAATCCGTCCAGGAGCGACTCAGAAGACAAATTTTAGAACCTGAAACTTTTAACAGTAAAAATGGTAACTTACGCAGATATTTTGAAAAATATTTGAACATGGGACATTTTTTAGACGAACCAGTCGCAACACGTGATATACTCCGTGCGTTGAAGGCCAAATTGCCTTTCAACATTAAAGAAAAACTCTTACATATTCCGGATGACGATCCAGATTATTTTTTAACAGCTTTAGATTCTGTCGACATGTTACTAGAAGATCAGCGCTTCGCGCGGCAAAACAGCAGCCACAATGTTTATACTAGTGGTATGCAAAACATGCAGGCTTGCCAACTCAATTCTGGCGCGCCCACAGTTGGATACGCGGTACAGCAAAAACAGCAAACTCACATGCCGTCTCAATATGGAAATCAAAATCAACACGCGTATTCCAATACAAACAACAGTTACAACAGTAATAACACTCCATGCGGCAATCCATACAAAAGGCACCGCGGTAATAACAACAACGGTAACAGCGGATACAAATGTAACAACAAAAACACAAACAGAAATAGAAATAATAATAACTACGAGCCAAGACAGCATCAAGGCTGGACTCGTAGCGATCAATACTTTCATTCAAACACTGCTTTACCACAGCAGCCACCAGGACAAAATTGGAGCATACCTTACGACCGACAGGTAAGTTATAATGCGCAACAGCAACAACAACCGCAAAAGTTTGGAGATCACAATAGGCAATATCCGAATGTGAATATAATAGAAATGACACCTGATACACAACCTCAATCTGTGTCAGTACCTAGTACAAATGCTAATCCAACAAACTAGAAACAGTCACTTCTATGCCCCGGGTCGTGGCTGAAGAATTCTTGGGGGGCGACTTCAATGTTAATCAGTTATTTGACACCACAATTGAACAACAAAATAATGATATGCCTAATAATTCTAAACAAAAACTACCTGTTTTATTTATAAGATACAACCATAATGACAATATATCAGATGAACTTTTGCAAGACAGTACACAATGTCGTTCAAACACAAATGAAATTGTTTTAGCATCTACCACTGGTGTAGTAGGTGGGATTCCAACTACTATTATCTTAGATACAGGTGCAGCTGTGAGCGTTTTGTATTTTAATTTCTATAAAAAGATGTGTGAATTGGAGCCTGTGCCTGAGTTTCCTGCCCAAAACTGTAAAATAACTACTGCTCTAGGTAATAAGTCATGTAGGGTTACGAAGCAAGTTTTTGTAAACATTAAAATAGGGAATGGAACCGTACAATGGCCATTCCTGGTTGTACAAAACCTTGTGACAAATTGCATATTAGGAATAGATATTATGAGCGAGAAGGACTGCATTATAGACTTCTCCAAAGGTAAATGCATTTTAAATGATAAAGGCAGTGTAATTATTATTGATTTGGACAGGAGAACTCTAAAGCATGACAAACACTGTACAGGGTACAAGGTTCAGTTAGTACTTGACAATGACATTCAAGACACGCAAACACACTCATCTCACACAGAGCTAATGGACTTGAAAACATTGCTTGATCATAAGATAAATGAAGCTACAGCTCTCAGTGCACATGAACGTATAAAACTACAGGAAGTGTTATCCAAATATTTACAAGTTTTTACCAAACGATTAGGTGTTATCAACACATATGTGTACACGATTGAAGTTAAGCCTCACAAGATCTTCTACCACAAGACATATAACGTACCGTTATCTCAACGACCTGCTGTGTGGCAAGAACTAAAACAAATCACAACATAGATAATAAGTAGTATAGAAATTTTCATTTCAGCGGTTCCAGTGACGCAGTTGAAGACAGAAGAACTTTTCTTTCAACGCCGCGGCACCACCGAGAAGACTGAATATTATAGTAAAATTTATGATTACGTAGCAGTGAATGATACATAAATTTTTCACGGAACATTTGTGACTGTAGGTACCACTGACTTGGTATGACACCTGACGAACCGACAGACGTCATCTGTGAAGCGATCTTTTACCTTGAGAAATAGATTAGACGCACATCTCTCAGCAAGAAAAGCATCTACCAGTAGCCAAGGCCACACAGACACTATACACACACGCACAAAACGCGAGGAATCGAACAGTTTTCCGTCTCTTATTATTTTGAATATTTATTGAGTAGTAAAAATGCCTGGTCTTGCCTACTGATGTAATGAATGTTGTGTCTAACCTATCTTAATTTCAGATGACATCACAAAATAAACATCGATAAAATCCCAGCAAAACCCTTAAAGAGGACGTAATTATCTGCAATTCATGTAATCAAATGTGACACAATGTAATAACCCATAGCTATGTAATAATGATGTAAACATGTTTATGTGCAACTGTATTATGTTTATGCTATGAAAATATGTGACGTGTGTATGTATGATTACTTATATTTTTTTTCTCTTTCAATGATGTATAATGTAACTGTTACTATGTAAAAGAAATTTGAACAAAACGAGTGCCAAAAGGACATTGCATAGTGAACCATTGTTCACGGACATTAATGAACATTACTAACTCTGCAACTACACAGAAACCTATGTGAAAGAAACTGTTAATAACGTTCATTATGCATCGTACCTATGTAAACGCGATGAACCATTTCTTTGATTAATAACTACGAACATTTAGGTGAGCTATATTCAGCAAAAAACTGAAAATGTGAAGTGCATAATTCGTGCATCGTCTAGTGACAACACTACAATACCTAACTTCAAGATGTTAACTGGATTAAACGGACACAAAGTGCCTCTCCGGAAAACAACACGACGGGTGGAAGAATTTTGGTTGGAACTTCAGGGAATGAAATGTTCTCGAAATGTGACGGACACTCTTACCTGGACTGTCCAAGGATCCACGCCAGCTATGTGCCGTCCGAGGTTCTGCAGCCAAGCTTCCACGGAATGTAAAAAAAAACGAACTGCACGTGGACCAATTACTAACGGGTCACGTCAGATCTGTAATAAACAATGTTTTTTAGTCACAACGAACTGCATCACAACGACTATAATGGAAATGGAAATGGACACGCTTATGTTTTAATCACGTTGTTATACAACGATGATACTAACCTGTGAAAAAATTATTGTGCAGCAGATGAATTTGAACTGTAATAACGACACGATGCGAATAGGTCGACGCACCTGAAACATACGGACATTTTTCTTTGAAGTATTTCAAAACAATACTATGTAACTAAGAACATTCAACAATCTGAGTTGTATTGTGATATAACAAATATTGTAAATTTAAAACTAAGTTACCTGTTATAGAATGTAGTCTTCATATGTAATCTTGGTGGAATATTTTTTTGTGCAACGACTAAGAAATGCGCGCGCACACGAACAATATGAACTGCAATACTGTGCCGCGTGATCTAAATTTACGATATAACGGCAGTGCCAGAGTCACACTGACGCTTCTGCGCATGCGTGCCCTCTATTTTGCCAACATAAGAACTTTCACGGCGCACGCGCGTCATTCAAATTTTGTATATAATATACAGTATAATGTAAGTCATGTAAATAGTTGTAGATAACTTAGATTTTCTTGTGCCTTTAGGTGAATTGCTCGCCTGCAGGTGTGTCCTTTCGCCTCGCAATTCAGGGGGCAATATAAAGGCACATTTGCATGCCGTGCGTGAGTTTCCTCGGAAACGCGAAATCTTAATTAAATAGAGCCTATGGCACAGAACTGCAGCGCTATGTCGCTGATAAAACAAAAAAGGAATTACGATACTCTTATGTTTGATTTAGAAGAGAGAGCTCAGGTAGAAGTGGTGCGAGAAGCACGTATTTTATTTTATTGACTGGCACACCGCCATATTTGATGTTATGTAAGAACACTGCGAGTTGCAATCTCACTAGGCACTCGTTTCTGTAAAGAATTTATATTTATGAAAGTAAGTAGAATTATTTAACTGAAGGCTTATTCGTTGAATATATCTGATTTAACTAACTGTGTAAACTTTTTATGTTTAGTAGACAGTCACCTCTGTACGACGTATTGACATGGCTGGCAAATTATTCTAATATTGAGATTTAGATTTGAGTCCGCACCTACCGCAGCAGTCTTTGGAAACGATTTAGATACGAAGTCCGATTATTTGAGTTTTATTTCACGGTCAACTACGAATAACATTACATTTACGAAAAAGCCATTGTCAAGCGTCTGATACCGAATAATTAAAAGTCCACGCTCCAGATAAGGCAACGTTTATTACAACCAATCACTATCATTAATATACATACATAATATTTTATTTTATTTTATTTTATTTTATTTATAGTATCTAATCAGAAGTAACTACTCAGTGAAACTTTTCAGATATGGTACTTCCCTACTGTTGGGAAAATCCATGAATATGTTGCATATCTCGTACGGCGATTCATCTTTTCGTGTTGTTCGAGTACCAAAAGTGCAGCACAGCAATTCCATTGTCTGTCATAGACAGAACTCACCGCCATCCATGCGAACCAGTTGATCGCACTGGTATTTTGTAGGATGAAGTATACCATATCCAGGTAAAGAATTACCGCCGGTGTGATGTCTGTGTAAGTGGTACGGCTAGGAAAGGCCATGATATGACGTGTCAGAGTCCATCGACGTTCCACACACTAAACAGTGTTCATCCCTGTCCATCAGGTCGCAACATATGCAATCAAGTATGTTTACTACCTGCAGTCTGCCCCACGTCATACACTAGTGATTAACTAGAACATACCATGAGGATTGAACTGTCGGTTTCAAATGTGTGTGTGTGTGGGGGTGGGGGGTGGGGGTGGGGGTGCACGGAACACCAGAGGATGGGCCAGACTCGCATCGGATATCGCCATTTCACCACGTTCCTACCATGATACCACATTAAGAGACGATAAATATCTCGCACCGTCGGTTCCTTGGACGACAGCAGCTCATCACGGACGTCGCTAAAGTCTACGAGAAACGTTGCAATGGGAGCAAGTATTGGCGAAATGTTGCCGACTAGAACAGGCAGCGCATAAGAGCATGGCATTAGTTCGTCAGTCAATGCCGATGTTACTCTATGCGTCCGATGGTGAGCATCGCCCGCAAGAATAAGGCAAAAGATTTAAGAGGGACATTCGTACGGCCAACGCCACCGTCCCACGTGCCGAGGGTTAGTGTGGCGTAACGAATCTTGAGTAGCATCCCGTGGCTGACAAAATATTCGAAATCCGCCAGCAGGCTATCCACGGTTCTCGTCGGCAGCGGAAACATCTGTACAGTACGTGGTAATCGTTTCGTAATATATACGTTGACATATTACACACAATGCTCCATGTCCAGGACTCGTAATGAATTATCACGCAAGCAACTTAACGTGAATCATCAGGAGCTGGCGAATAAAACTCATTGTCGCTGTCCTCGGTAGATCAGGGTGAATGGAATCCCCAAACATCTCAACATTTCTACTACTCGTAATGGGCCGAGGTCCCCATCCAGTGCTCGTCCAGTGAGTATTACCCCGATTTTGCCTTATTCAGCTCTGCCCACCGCGTCTCCATACTGTGTGAAGCAGTCGAGGGACCTTCACACCACTTCTACCGTTCGCACGAGGAATAGCAGGTCATCCGCATGCACTCAACAGATGAAGGTATCGCCCCTCAACTCCAAGCCACTGACCGTCCGATCCAGCCCGCTCATGAGTGGTTCAAGTGCTACCACAGAGAGGACCATCGAAGCGGAGAGCTTTCTCCTACTGAGCTTATAATCGGTATAGGACCTGCATGTCGGCCATTCACGGTCAATCCGGAGATCACAGCCCTTAGCAGTCGTATGATAATCTGAATAAAAACTGGGGGAAACGCCATGCAGCGTATTACCGATGTTAGGAAGTCATGATTAATTAAAAAAAGAGAGAGAAAAACTAAACTGCGTGCGAACAGGTCATGAAGGAGCAATGGAACCGACCGGCCGCCGTGACATCCTCAGCCCACAGGCGTCACTGGATGCGGATATGGGGGGCATGTAGTCAGTACACCGCTCTCGCCGCCCTTGATCAAAATCGACAGAGACCTGAGCCGCTCTAAGTCCACATGCAGTAGCCAGAGTGATCACGTCTCTACAGACGCTGAGCGCTAATTGTATGTTGCTAGGAAGTGCAGCGAAGCTACGACGAAATGGCTGCATGAAAAATGTGAAGAAATTGAAAAAGGAATTACTGTCTGAAGGACTGATTCGGCATACAGGAGTCAAAACAACCTACCTTGACATTAAAATCAAGGGTCATAGCACTAAGAGTGTAATGGGAATTCCACTGTTAAGTGGAGGGAGCGGGTAGGTGGAAAGAGAAGGGCTCTATGAGAGGGAAAATTTATCAGATGTAGTAGATGAAGAAACAGGAGTCGATTTAGAAGAGATAGGGTATCCAGTATTAGAACCAGAAGAAAGCTATAGAAGACTTACGATCAAATAAGGCACAAGGGATAGATAACATTCCATCAGAATTTCTAAAATCACTGGGGAAAATGACAACAAAACGACTATTGACGCTGGTATGTAAAATGTATGAGTGTGGTTACATACCACCTGACTTTCGGAAAAATAGCATCCACACAATTCCGAACACTGCAATTGCTGACAACTACGAGAATTATCGCACAATCAGCTTAACAGCTCATGCATCCAAGTTGCTGAAAAGAATAATATACACAAGAATTGAAAAGAAAATTGAGGATGTGTTATATGACGATCAGTTTGGCTTTAGGAGAGGTAAAGGCACCAGAGATGCAATTCTGACGTTGCGGCTGGTAATGGAAGCAAGACAAAAGAAAAAGCAAGATACGTTCATTGGATTTTTCGACCTGGAAAAAGTGTTCGACAATGTAAAATGGTGCAAGATGTTCGAAATTCTTAGAAAAATAGGGGTAAGCTACAGGGAGACACGGGTAATGCACAATATGGGTAAGAGCCAAGAAGCAATAAGAAGAGCTGACCAAGAACGAAGTGCTCGGATTAAAATGGGTGTAACACAGGGATGTAGTCTTTCCCCCTTCTGTACATCGAAGAAGAATAATGGAAATAAAACGGTCCAGGAGTAGAATTAAAATTCAAGTAGAAAGGATATCAAAGATTCGCTCATGACATTTCTATCCTGAGGGAAAGTGAAGAAGAATTACAGGGTGTGCTGAATGGAATGAACAGTCTAATGAGCACAGAATAAGGATTGAGAATAAATCGGAGAAAGACAAAAGTAATGAGAAGTACCAGAAATGAGAACAGCGAAAAACTTAGCATCAGGATTGATGGTCACGAAGTAGATGAAGTTAAGGAATTCTGCTACCTGGGCAGCAAAATAACCAATGACGGACGGAGCAAGTGTACCTATACGCGGTACAAAATATCAAATCGTGCAACAAGTCTGACACAAAACAAAGTAAAATGAACATTGTAAAGCTTTTAATATTTGAAAATGCACATGTAATTAACTGTCAGAACGGTAATTTGTAATTAAACGAAATGATAACGAAGCAAAATACTCTATAACTGTATAGAATCTATGTAGCAATGTAATTGTTCTTTTACTCACTGGTGCAAGAAACCAAAAAGATCAGCGTTATTACAGACACTCTGTGTTCTAGCCTTGAGGAAAACGCACGCTACCACGGACATCTGTCATTATGAGTTTTGAATTTTAAATAATATATGGTAATTTATACTAATCATACAATTTTCTTTCATGTGTATAGTGACCTTCATGCAGAAGTAAAAATATTCTTTTCAAGGTTTTCAGTACACTGGATAAACACCAAGAACGTCCGAACAATCAACCATTCTTGGCAGACATCTTCCGTAGGAATAATTTCATTGTAATTTCATTCCGTTCCGTCATCAACCGGCGCTTTAAAATACTCGCATCATAATTAGTAAAGCAAAGAAATTGCATAAATTAATTTATTTCGTATTAAAGTAAAAATTAAGAATATTCAGTCCAATAAAGACAATGGTCGCTTCTCGGCAAAACAAAGATTATTCCGTTTAAAAAGAAAATACTCTCTTTAATTCAAAGTTTTCTTTTAATTAAATTTCGCTACAGTAAATATATCCTGCAGCAATATTTTAATTTGATAAAAAGAAATATAATCCCTGAGATCACGTTTACCTTTTTATCTACATGAACGCGCCACGTAGACTTCAATTTTAACAGATTCTAAAAGCGCCTCACTCGATCCTATATTAACAAGGCAGTGAGTCACTTGCTGTTAAATAATCAGAGCTCAGAGAACTATTTTACGAAAGTATAGATTCCGGTTCCCGATATTATCATAATTCTTTCTTGTGTCCGCTCCGCCAAATAAGTGCCCCATTCCAGCTCTTGCAGGGTTAAATATCAATAAAGTTAGGCGTTGTTTTTCTTACACCCTTTTCGTCACATTCGTTGAGGACACCGTAAGTATACCTGAGACGGTGTCCGGTCCTGGGCGGTAGCGGTACACAAGGAGGACATCAAAAACCCACTAGGCCTGTCAAAAAGGGCATTTCTGGCCAACAGAAGTCTACTAGTATCAAACATAGGCCTTAATTTGAGGCAATTTCTGAGCAGTCGCCATTTACCGAAATAGCCCTTTTAGAATGACTTGCGAATATCATGGACACATCATTACAGCTCATATCAGAAAGCGCTTTAGTAGCCACGCTGTACCCGTTGATGTAAGCACGGAACAAGTGGAGCTGTGTAGCAGATAGTGGCAGGAGTAGTCGTGTGGTGGGGAGGTGCGGACGATTGCAGTCAGATCAACCACACGCGCATCAGTCAGCTGCCATGGCTACGACGGAACACCAGCCTGACCCAGCCGAACACCGTGAGTACTGCAGCATCCATCAGAGCCCGCTCCTATCATACGAGGCGTCTTAATGAAATTAGAAAACACTGCTGAAGAGTGGATTGCAATTTGACTCTGAAATCTCGTAGTCCATTTGTTTAGATGTCTGAATTACTTTTTTTAAAATATTTTACAGTATTCCTTGTATTTACCTAAATCCAGCATTGGAGCTATTCTTGGTCGACAGATACATGTTCCTTTTTGTGTTACAGGAAATCTTTATTCCTTGTGTAATCCATGGTTTTATTATAGACTTATGTTTAATTTGAATAACTTTTAGAGGAAAACAGTTTTCAAACATGCTACTGACATTGTTCATGAATGTGTTATATTTTTCATTCATGTCATGAGCACTATAAACACCTTTCCAGTTCATATCTTTGAGCAGTTTTCTAAAACACTCAATTTTTGATTGATTGACTGCTCTCCTGTACTCAGATTTAGCAGTCTTGATAATCTGCTTAGAATCTACATCTAAAACAAGGAGCTGCATGTCATGATCTGATAGTCCATTTATTACAGGTTTTATGATATGATTTTGTTCCTTTGATTTGTCAATAAAAATGTTATCAATGGCTGTCCTTGAGGATTTAGTGATCCTAGTAGGAAAGTTTACAGTGTGAATTAGATTGAAAGCCAACTAACTGCATTAAATGTGTACTGGAAGATTGCATTAGAAAATCTGTATTAAAGTCACCAGCAATCAAAATTTCTTCGTTTCTTCCTGTTAAATAACCCGAAAGAGCTTTTAGATGATTTATGAATAGATTATAATTTCCTACAGGTGCTCGGTAAATAGTTACTATTATATAAGATCTGTTATGGAACTCTACTTCTGTTGCACATGCTTCTAGATGTTGCTCTAAACAGAATTTATTAATGTCAATGTTCTTGAATTTTTGGCAGTTTTTAATAAATGTGGCAACTCCTCCTCCATTCATATCTACTCTGCAGAAGTAGGAAGCTAGCTTAAATCTTGAAATGACTAACATATCTAATCCAGTGGTCACTTGATGTTCAGAGAGGCAGAGTATGTCAATTTGATTAGATGAATTCATTTCATCGATACAAATGAGTAGTTCATCAACTTTATTTCTGAGTCCAAGAATGTTCTGGTGTAATAAAGATAACTGATACTGTATACTCATGGGATTATAATTGCTTTGGCGAAGATGAACTGGCAGTTTCTGATTACTTTCTGTTAAACATTGTTTAAATGGAGCCTGTATGCTAAAATCTGACTCCTGTTCATCTGTTTTCTCAAACTGAGTGTGTCTGTCAATCTCTCTTAACACTCGTTTTCTTTCCCCCTTCCCTATCTTAAAAAAGGCATCCCTCTGACACATGTGACCACTGTTATTTTACCACTTGTGACAGTGTCCCCCCTTAAGTTTTCTGCAATCAACCCAGACAGTTTTCCCTTCCCTTTCGTACTGAGGTGAAGGCCAGGCCTAGTGTAGTCCCACCTATCAATAGCATCCACAGGAATCAAACCACTATGGGACCCTATATCCGTCCTAAGCAGCCACTCCAAGTTCAACCTCTCTACAGAAGAGTTTAAATGAGAACGATCATGGCGTCTCAACACAGACACAAATCCCACACTCGTTCGCTTCGTTGCTGATCCTATCTTCACCAGGTCACTCTCTATGGAATATTCAGAGTTTCTGTCAATGCTATTTCCCAGACCACCCACTGAGGCAACAGGTCAAATCTATTTTCAAGATTTATGACAAAGCTGTTTGATGCTCTCCTTTGCATGTTCCCCCTATTACCTGTTGCCACTTCCCACCTCTGTTCACCCTTCTCCCTCTTTAACCTGTCCAGATCCTCCCTTGCCTTGTCTAGGCCAGCTTGAAGAGCTGCAATTTTCCCTTCCTGTTCCAGTATTCTCCTATCTCTACTGCAGATCCTACAATACCACTGGTGAGCCTCATTTATGTCCCCATTTCCAACGCCACTACATTCACCCCAATGAAAGAAACTACAGCACCCATCACACCGTACCCTGGAACTAACGATCCTATGGCATGTCACACACTTCTCACTCATGGTAAAAACAGAAATCGTATAAATTGATTTAAGTACTGACTAAAACGTAAACAATGATTCAAGTACTGACTAAAACGTAAACAAAGGACCTTAGAAACTACACTCCTGGAAATTGAAATAAGAACACCGTGAATTCATTGTCCCAGGAAGGGGAAACTTTATTGACACATTCCTGGGGTCAGATACATCACATAATCACACTGACAGAACCACAGGCACATAGACACAGGCAACAGAGCATGCACAATGTCGCCACTAGTACAGTGTATATCCACCTTTCGCAGCAATGCAGGCTGCTATTCTCCCATGGAGACGATCGTAGAGATGCTGGATGTAGTCCTGTGGAACGGCTTGCCATGCCATTTCCACCTGGCGCCTCAGTTGGACCAGCGTTCGTGCTGGACGTGCAGACCGCGTGAGACGACGCTTCATCCAGTCCCAAACATGCTCAATGGGGGACAGATCCGGAGATCTTGCTGGCCAGGGTAGTTGACTTACACCTTCTAGAGCACGTTGGGTGGCACGGGATACATGCGGACGTGCATTGTCCTGTTGGAACAGCAAGTTCCCTTGCCGGTCTAGGAATGGTAGAACGATGGGTTCGATGACGGTTTGGATGTACCGTGCACTATTCAGTGTCCCCTCGACGATCACCAGTGGTGTACGGCCAGTGTAGGAGATCGCTCCCCACACCATGATGCCGGGTGTTGGCCCTGTGTGCCTCGGTCGTATGCAGTCCTGATTGTGGCGCTCACCTGCACGGCGCCAAACACGCATACGACCATCATTGGCACCAAGGCAGAAGCGACTCTCATCGCTGAAGACGACACGTCTCCATTCGTCCCTCCATTCACGCCTGTCGCGACACCACTGGAGGCGGGCTGCACGATGTTGGGGCGTGAGCGGAAGACGGCCTAACGGTGTGCGGGACCGTAGCCCAACTTCATGGAGACGGTTGCGAATGGTCCTCGCCGATACCCCAGGAGCAACAGTGTCCCTAATTTGCTGGGAAGTGGCGGTGCGGTCCCCTACGGCACTGCGTAGGATCCTACGGTCTTGGCGTGCATCCGTGCGTCGCTGCGGTCCGGTCCCAGGTCGACGGGCACGTGCACCTTCCGCCGACCACTGGCGACAACATCGATGTACTGTGGAGACCTCACGCCCCACGTGTTGAGCAATTCGGCGGTACGTCCACCCGGCCTCCCGCATGCCCACTATACGCCCTCGCTCAAAGTCCGTCAACTGCACATACGGTTCACGTCCACGCTGTCGCGGCATGCTACCAGTGTTAAAGACTGCGATGGAGCTCCGTATGCCACGGCAAACTGGCTGACACTGACGGCGGCGGTGCACAAATGCTGCGCAGCTAGCGCCATTCGACGGCCAACACCGCGGTTCCTGGTGTGTCCGCTGTGCCGTGCGTGTGATCATTGCTTGTACAGCCCTCTCGCAGTGTCCGGAGCAAGTATGGTGGGTCTGACACACCGGTGTCAATGTGTTCTTTTTTCCATTTCCAGGAGTGTATTAAGGCAGATATAAATGAATTGAGAGAGTACTGAATAAAAAAACTGGTGATTACATATAAGTTTAAGTCACTGTTTACTTACGATACGCACGCGTGAAATTAAGCCTAAAATCCGTGCTATAGGCGCGAGAAGGAAAATAAACTTCTTACCCCGTTTAATCTTCTTTAACACTTCCACTAATGTAACAACACTTATATTATATTTATACCAACTGGAAACCTTTACCTATATGTTTAATTCACTGCTTACTTATCGGAATGCGACAAACAGTACATGACACAGTACAATAATTCGTTTTCATCTGAGAGTGACATAAACGCCTATAACAAAGAGAACGGCACTTATCAGATAAAAGCAAAATAAGCAATCGATTCAAACGAGACGAAGCACGTTCAGATTCAGGTTGGGGAATCTGGAAGGCCACAAATCTTTAAATTACCTAGATGTGATGTGGTCACTACTAAAGGTTTCTTGAAGCAAATCTTTCATCTGGCAAGCGACATGTGGTGTCGCACCATCTAGCAAGAAAATAGTGCTGAGGACATAGTTTCTTTCTTGCAAACGTGTCTCACAGGGAGCGTCTTATAAAGTGCAATACAGCAAACAAGGTCATGAGGTGACATCCCCTGGAAGAAAAATGCACCAAGAATGAAGGAGCGTGTGAAACCACACCACGCAGTCGTGCCTTTTATGTCCAGAGAATATTCCCTGGTCACATATCATAGATTTCCATGCGTGCAAAAAAAAAAAAGAAAAAAAGAAGAAAACACGAAGGGTAAATCCACAGCAATATAGCTTATTTTGGGACTTCATTTGATGCACATTGTGAATGTTGCAGGGATGCAACAATAAAATGCTCCGAAAAATGTTTCGAATTGTTGACTAGGGGAGACATAACTTGCACTGGGTGCATAATCTGAGGCTTGTGCTGTACAGTGGATGTAGTTACAGCAACTCCAACAATTGCCATGGGAAAGGGCCGCCTCCCCTTCCCTGCTGCACCCCTTAGTTCACTTGTTTCTTCAAATATATCAATCATATTTTAGCTAATTTATTGAGTAGGGCCTCTTTGCAGATGTTTCTGTCGGCGACATTCCCGCGATGCAGTACCATTATTGCAGCCATTCTGAAAAACAACGTACTAACAGTGCGAGGGCTCTCTTCTCAATAAATGTTGATTCCTATGGCAAATGTCAAATTTTTCACCAACAATCACTTCACAAAAGAAATCAACATACGTCGCCGAGCAATTAACAGCATACTGACGTCAAATCATGGATCACTTGACGTTTTGACTGGTTGCAGTGCCATATTTTCACCTAGTGACAAAACTGGCATATTGTTTTTCTGCATACTCTGCGAGCGCACAGATTAATGAACATAACTATGATATTACAATAAAATGAATAGCTGCATACAGGAGTTGATATGAGTCAACGTGGACAGGTGAAAATGTGTGCTCCGATCGGGATTCGAACCCGTGATCTGCTTAGATGGCAGACGCTCTATCCATACTTTTTTTTAATCTCATTTTGATCGTTCTTGTTCGTTGTATCTGCTCGGGACGGACCTCGCAAGACACCCGTTTCAGTTCGTCGCTGATCCATTAACTCAGTTATTTACTACAGAGGGCAGCTAACCCTCTGACCGAACACGCTGAGTTATCGTGCCCGCGATCCATCTGCAGGAACTTATCTCTGGAACGCCTCCCGTGAGACCCACATTCGCAACTTACTGTCCCGCACTATATATATATATATATATATATATATATATATATATATATATATATATATATATATACTTCAGCGTCCTGTGATGCATACAGCCCGCATTGCAGCTTTCGGTACACCGTACAGCCACCTGGTACATTGAGGTTGTTGTCAGGTATTTTGATCTTTACAGTTAACTTTATTACCCTATCTCAGATCGTCTTACACCTCCTTGCAATGGCGATTTCGTCAAATGCAATTTTATGTCCATTTTTCACAGAAGGTTCAGCTATCGCTGATTTCTACGGGTAGTGTAGTAACAGACACCTCTCACCTTATACCAACCGTGTAATGTAGTAAGTGACACATCTTCTGTTATACCCACCGTGTAGTGTAGTAACTGACACCTCTCACCTTATACCCACGGTGGTGTCTCGTGTACAAGCCTTGCACGACGTAAGAGCGTCCACACTCAGACGATATTTTGCTGACGCTGAGAGCTCCGAGGTCGACCTCATCGGTCACAGGCCTCTCGGTGTACTTTACTTGGGAGACCGAAGACGACTTGATGTTTTTTCTTCAGGAGCGCTGGACCATAGAACGGAAAGATGGTACTTTCCTCCTCGGTGATGTACTGCTTGCAGATACACGTGGGATATTTGTTGGTGGTTGTGACGGAAGTCTTCTGGTAGGTGGCTCAGTTCTCGTGCCAAATCTTCTGTATCAAAGGCAGCTTCCATTCGATGAACGCGACTCAAAAGCACACTTTTCTAAGGAAGTCTTATAAACGAAACGATATAGTACAGGCTGATTAAAAAAACGTTCAACCTCTTTGAGAAGACTATACCTTCTACATGAATGACGGTACAAACAAACGGTAAATTTTAGTTTACGCGTAGAGTTTTTGTTTATCAAAACAATCATACAATTTTACAAGGGTATTTCTTTTACATGCTTGCATAGACAACCTTGGGGTTCATTTTTACAGTTACATTTAGGATCAAGGATCTCATTTACCTTCCACAAGTGTTCAATATTCCCTCCACTGGACGCACGACAATCATCCAGACTATTTACATAATTAAGCGTGCTTGTCTGGTGTTACTGCTATCACTGCTGTTAGTGCGTGTCGTCGAACTACACCGAAATTTGTTGGAATGCGTGGCCCACAAACGGAATCTTTCACAAACGTGCAGGAAAAAATAACCCACATGCCGTGAGATCAAGCGACCTTGGAGGTCAATGGTGCAACTCGAGTTTCGTAGGTCCCTTACGACCGGTACATCATAAAGGCAGCTCATTGTTAGGAAATGATTTCAAGTAGAAGAATTAGTCTTGTGAAATTAATCTTTCTGAGGTTTTCTGAAGCTGAATACCGAAGCAAATTGCTCTTGAAAGATATATATGAAAGTAATGACAGAGGCAATGATACGAATAATACTCTTCGTTTCGATAACCGATGGTGAGGGGTGATATTAACTATCAAGACAGTACTGTAAGTAGCAGCGGTTAGACGACAGAGCTTCCTCTCCAAATAAGTCGCTCTAAAGGACGATCGTTATCGAGACCATTATCAGTAGTGGTCACCGGCCTTCTGATCTGCCACATGCTTGAGCAAATATTATCATGTTGGCGCAATTCAGATATCAGACTTCGAAACTGCATGAGCTGGATATTCCGAAAGCTGCCTTGATGGCGTCGTTGTATCGTAAGATGGCGTGACGTAGGCTTTAATCTGGTTGCCCTTTAAGAAAAGTAAATGAAAGAGGTGAAATAATATGAATAAAAGCAGAAGAAAGTATTACGAAACCAAGATACCATAGTTAATGCACAGTTACTGGTCAACTTATTGTAGCTGACAGCTTTGAACGACACTGTAAAATACGCCACTACTTTTTTGTCGGGTCTTAGATGACATACAATAAGTGAAGTACAGGCTTGCAAATTAATTCGGTCAGACGTTTTCCTGCTATATTTAGAACTTGTAGAATTTTGTATGTACGCACGTGTGACGTCGCACGTTCTCCACGACATATCAGCAAACGAACTAGTTGCCATCTGTAGGTGGTTCGTGGTAACTGCTGCTCTGCTCTTGTCGGCGTCCTATTTACGTTGGCCGTTAACCCTCCATAACTCCGCTCCTGTCGCTATCTGATAGCGTCTGTACTAGACTGGCCAGATAATGTCTCTCCCGTCGCCCCATGCGGCGCATCTAAACGCAACATTCGGGCATCTTGCACGGCCGATATTCAAATGGTGTTACCTTTCCCGTGACTTTTGGCCATGCTGGAAAGCTAGTAACTGACTCAGTTCTTTGGTAGGAGATCGACTGCAGCATTTTCCACGTTTTGGCGAATTATGTTCCTCTGGAAACATTCCGCAAATACAGCGCCTCCTATCCTTCACAGTGATCCCTCAATATCTGACATTGTTCAGGTCCCTTATATACCCTAACAGATCTGATAACAACATTAAACACGAACAACGCTAATCCTCTCTAGTGGCCATTCTACTTGTAGCTCTAATCATTTACGTACTCGCGGATGATGTGCATATGTACGAAGTTACATTGAGATCCGATCATGTCTTCTGAATGCTTCACTTTGTGTTGTCAGGCAATGTAGTAAGCTTGTCAACCTTCTCTTAGTAATGTACTACAAATTCACAAAATTTAATCAAGCAAGTGAATAAGTTGGCTCCAGAAGACAATATATCTTACACTTAATTACAGATTAGAACACTGAATGTGAATTATCTCAGCCTGGAATTCGTATATTTTGAGTGAAACTTATGATTCAACTGCAACATAATCTACACAGACAGACCTTACGAAACAGGTACAGACTCAGCCTCTGTTAGTACACACGTACGTTAATGCTAGATCTTTCCGTAGACTTTATCACGACAGCGAGAAATTTACACTTGAAAGGGAAATCAGGCAAGAAAACTGTAAATTAAAACTAATCTCAGCAGGATCTACTCGTAGAAGACTTTTTAGATCCTTAAATCAAAGAAATAAAAATAATGAAATATATCTGCACCTTCTTTGTTTTGTTGATGACAAGTGCTGTTTGTATCTAATGCAGAAAAACTTCAACAAAGAATGGAGATAAGTTCTTGTATGAGAAAAGTTTGGAAACAGGCCCAAAAACTAATTGCAATAAGAGTAACATACAAAAAATACGTTGATAATAAAACACTACATCTTAACGATGAGTTCCTAAAACTGGTTGCAGAGTTTTCGTATTCATGCAGTTGAAGACAAGAAATGAATGTTCAGGAAAAGAAATGAACAGAACAATAAAATGCCTGAAGAGCGCTGAGTAAACTAAGTAGACTTTTCAAAACTAAGCTTCCAGATTGTCTGAAAAGGAAAGTATATAATCAGTGTGAAATACAAGTTTGATTCATGGCAGTCAGTCACAGTTTTTCATTGCTAAAACCATTAAAACTTGCAAGTTGCTCGTCAAGCAAGAGTTGCACAACTTGGGAGGGGCAGGAAAACAAAACAGTGTGTATGGGAACAGACTGAGGACGAAGACATAGCGGGTGTTTCACAGTTCATGTTACACACTTCTAGGGGTTTGCAGAAGGGACTTCGTAGATCAAGTTTTACACAGAAACCCATGTCCGGAAACGCCATCCAACGACGCTACAGAGCTTCAAAGTTATAGGAGTCGACGCCTGTTAGTGTACGTATGTACAGGGCGATTCCGTGATGATGTTGCAAACTTTCATGGATGATGGAGAAGGATAAATGTATCAATCTAGGTAAGGGTACCTGGTTCGGAAACGAACGTGTCGAAAGTTACAAGCGAACACCATTCTGATACCTTTGAAATAGCATCGGCACTGTTGTTGCTAAGATTGTAGGGTAGGAAACTTTCAGAGGTGGTAGTATAGACAAAAACATGAAAAAATCTCTAGTGAGCACGGTCTCTAAAATGCATACCTGAGGATTATGAGCACTTGTTCATCTTCGTTAGTGTGAGACACAATTGTTGATATGTCTTAAGGTATGCATTTAGGATCCCGTTTCCTCGACTTTCTTCATGTTTTGGTTCATACTACCAGCTCTGAAAGTTGCCTACCCTACAATCGTAGCAACAACAGTAACGGCAAATTTATTACACTGTCAGACGTATCAAAATGATTTTGGCTTGTAACTTGCGACTAGTTCTTTCCTAATCAGGACCTCTTAAATGAAATTGATACGTTTATCCGTCTGCATGATCCTTCAAAGTCTTTAACGTTATCGCGGAATCATCCTTTGTATACACGGGGTCCAAAATTAAAGCAGCAAACCAAAATTTTGCAACGTTGTGTTTACTTTGCCACAAAACGGTATAATCAGGTGATAGTTAAATAGGAATATAAAGAATGCAGTATAAAAGATACAGATGTACACTGTAGAGAAGAATGTTCTTCGTTTTTTTTTTCCAACTTAACGGATTTGTATACACATTACGACAAATGGTTAGTGCGCTCAGTACGGTCTGCGACAAACTCTGGGAGCAATACAGGCCTGAAAAACGACGGGCCGTTCCGTAAATGATGTACCAGTCTCATGTTGAGGCAATAACGCCCATTTTTCCTGCAACGCTGCTCGCAAGTCTTAGAGAGTGGTTGGCGGATACTGACGTGATGTAACCCGAGTCCCTAGTGCATGCCAGACGAGCTCTGTAGGATTCAAATAGACAGAGCAAGCAGGGAACGCCATACCTGCAATATCTTCCGTTTCCTGGAAACCATCAACCACCCGCGCTCGATGTTCTTGTGGTCACCATAATTCCAGAACACACCATTAGGGATCATCCTCGATACCAGTCTCTTTCCCCGATGGTTGGGTCCCGAAATAGTGTTCAACGTTCCCTCCAGATAAGAATCCGTAGAGGATCACTGTGTCGACCAAATCGGGACTCACCTGTGAGAAGATCATTGGTCCACCGTACGAGCGTCCAGGTGGCATGTTGACGGCTCCAGTCTAGACGTTCCCTTCTGTGAAGACGCGTCAGAGGTACACATACGGTGGGTCTCCGACAATAAAGGTCACTCTTCAAATGGTTCAAATGGCTCTGAGCACTATGGGACTTAACTTCTGAGGTCATCAGTCCTCTAGAACTTAGAACTACTTAAACCTAACTTACCTAAGGACGTCACACACATCCATGGCCGAGGCATGGCAGACTGTAGCGCCTAGAACCGCTCGGCCACTCCGGCCGGCAAAGGTCACTCTTCCGAAACCTTTTGCACACCGTTTACCTCGTTACAACATGTTCAATGGATGCTGCGAGGTCAGATACTTGTTGCCACCTGTATAAAAGCGGTACCGCCTTGCCCTTACAGCCAAATAAAGGTTCTTTTTTTCTGATGCTACACGTGGTCATCCCCGCCCTGGTCTTCGGGATGCAGTTTCGGTCTCTACAAACTGTCACCATATCCGAAAAACAACAAAACGATTTACATTAAGCCATCGGACCACATCAATTTGCGACTGCCCTGCTTCCATTCTTCCCATGGCTCTTCACCACAGAGAGCCTGGTAGGCGTCTTCTCTGAGCCATACCGCACCGTCTGTGACTGTGTACACAGCGATTGTGGATGCGGGACCACCCGGCAAATACTATCCGTTTGACAGGTGCGCTGACGTCTTCGCTGGCGTGGTTGTCCGTTGACCAGAATGGCATCTTCCATGCAGGACACGATCTTAAGGACATCTGTTGACAGTTTGTATGATTATATCGTGATATCGTGAATTACGCACAAGACGCATAGTGATTTGCTGTTTTAATTTAGGACACCAGTGTACATACCTTTACAAGCGCCGGCGCTTATAGCTTTCAAGACCCGTAGCGTCGTTGGATGACGTTTCTGAACTTGGGTTCGTACGTAAAACTTGATCTACTGAGTCCCCGCTACAACCTCTCGAAGTGCGTAATATGAGTTGTGAAACACCCTTTATATACGACCGTAATTAAAATGAAATTGAGATAGACAGTTCACGCAGCAGGGCAAGTGGATGTGATGTGGAAATGGAAACCTGTGATCGACCCTAAAGTGGGTTTCAACGTCACAGCAATTTTTCTGAGCATGGCGCTACTGAAAGCGATAGGTAATTTCATTCCTCCGGTCTGTGAACTGACTTATACATCTAGTTATAGGGGAGGACGTACTGTTTAATGCGGACTCAGCAGCGTGCCGCAGCTTGGCGTTTCTCACATCAAATACATTAAATATCAATGCCAGAGGTAAAAGAAGTGGCGACTGACAGATAAAAGCTATGGGACTGGACCGGGATCGAACCCAAACTATTGTATTTCTAGTCTATCGCTTAACGACTGAGCCGCCAAATCATCGATATGGACCAAAACAGGTGTTAACTGCATTCCAATAGATAACAAAAGCACGAGACTACGACCTGTTAGATGACAAGTATTTGACATTAGGAAGGAACTACATGGGTGAAGAGTTCATAGAGGAGATAGAGAAGATCCCACGGAGAGCAGCGCGCTTCGTTACAGGATCATTTAGCAATCGTGAAAGCGTTACGGAGGTGATAAACTCCAGTGGAAGACTCTGCAAGAGAGACCTTCAGTACCTCGGTGCGGGCTTTTGATGAAGTTTCGAGAACATACCTTCACCTAGGAGTCAAGCAGTATATTGCTCCCCCCTACGTATATCTCGCGAAGAGACCATGAGGATAAAATCAGAGAGATTAGAGCCCACACAGACGCATACCGACAATCTTTCTTTCCACAAACAGTACGAGACTGGAATAAGGGAGAACCGATAGAGGTACTCAAGGTACCCTCCGCCACGCACCGACAGGTGGCTTGCGGAGTATGGATGTAGATGTACATGTAGATGTTGATAGCTGAAGACACAATATCGGCGGAAGTCCGGAATAGCTTCCATCCAACCAACGATGTCAAATGACCGAAAGTAAAGGTGACGATCTATGGTCCAATGCAGAAAGCTGGCCAAATTAATTCGTCAACTGTGAGTGGCTAGACGTTTGTCATTTTGTCCAGAGTTGACACAGATCGTACATAGCACTGAGTTGTAATCATCCTAATATAAACATGAATTGCTTTAAGAATATCATGGGAAACCTTCTCGGAGTTCCTACTGCTGAATATGCATTCGTGTTCTCAAGCATGGCCACAGTGTAGTTTGTTGAACCAAGCTAAACAAGTTTCACGCTACACTGATTGTCATCTTTGCGCTATTGGCTCCCTGACAAGCACACTCCTACAACTATGAGGATATTTGCACACATTATAATTAAATATACCTGCCATAGCGTACTAAGGATTTACTGATCTTCTCTAAATGCCTCTCGACACTGAACAGTGACTTTGGCTATCTCATAAACCAATTAAAGGAACTTGGCTGGGGAGAAACTAATGAAGACAGAAATCTGGACATACCTTGACCTTCTAATCAAGGGCGCACGTAGACACAACAATAGTCCATACGCTTTTGTTTTAGGACTCCCCGTGTTGGGTGTGAGGCACCTTCAAGCCCTGCTGCTATGCGTCACCCACGTGCTGATCTTCAGCTTGCGCACAGACATGTCGATGGGGGTCGTTGTTATGGCCAACAACACTGGTGGAAACCCTAACATCAAGGTGGGTACCTGCTGGCCGAACTGCTGGGCCATCACAACACTCACCTAGTGCACACAATTGGTAATTCCTATAAATAGGACTGATACGTAGGTTTCGTATTACTCATGCCCTTTGTAATAAGCTTACGTAAGTTTAGTTTAGCGTTTGTGCTCAATGGTTCAACATCTTGACGGTACAGTAATGCCCTCTTTCTGTATGTGGTAGGATTCTAGTCCAATTGGTTTATCATTCCTCATACAACTGTATGATCTCTCTGAAAAGTAGTAGTGTATGTTTTTAATTATATGTGACTACTGAGACTTGTCTCTGGTAAAAGTTGTGACGCTTTCTGTATGTAGTTTCAGTGAAACCAAATTCTGGCTCCCGACTAAACGCTGCCACATATTTACCTTATGGACCTCATTTAAAACATATGCCTTAATAAACAGGCTGCAGGCCTTTCCAAGAGTCTGGCCTCAGAGTTCACTTGTGATAAGAGCTATGTGCCATGTGACTACTAATAAGTCATAACATATCTCTATATCACAATGTTTATTACATAAAGACAACTCATAATAGTATTTCACAATAATAGCAGACACTGGTCATACTTTCCCATTGTTGCCAACCTATTATTGGATGGACTACACAGCAACAAGAGTGTTGTAGGTCTATATGACCTACCACAACGTCGCTCTGAACCCACTTTTGTCGTCTCTCTAACATCTATTTATAGACTTACCCCTCCCTACCAGTCTACGAGAGGTGAGATCACAAAAACGAAATATAAATACATACTTTGTAGCAGAACGAAGCTGCTTGAAGGTCAGTGATATTTCAACTCATATTAGTCTTAATTCAAAGGAAATGTTATTCTTATATTAAATTAATTGGAATGTATATTAATGTGGTGTTTGAGCCAGCTATTCTTTAATCAACCCATTCTGTCATATTAGCAAAAGTAAATGTTACATTTACGAAATTTAAAACGACTGAGAACTGATGTGTGAAATCCATCATCTTAAAGAAATTTTTTGTGCTCATTCCAAAATTAGTTTTAGATTTTGCGAGTCCACAATATTTCAGAAGTTATGGAGAATTTAATATTATGAATAATATTTTATTGAAACTAATCCAGCTGATGTCTTTCTGTAAAACATGATGTTTTGTCCTCCAGCATGAATGAACATTATTTTTGAAACAGTCGTTTAACTGAATTTTGTTATTGCACCACAACTTCCTTTGTTAATGTGTGGAGAAATTATTTTTTGTTTTGTAAAGTTGTTCACTCCACTATACGCTGAACGGCACAGCAATCGTTTCCCTGGATTGTATAAAGAAATAGTCTCAGTTGGGAAGTTATTTTTATTACAAACAGCATGTTTCATCTCATTAAGACTTCATCAGATTTTATGAAAACCAGTCAGGAGCATTTCAAATGACCAGCTTGGAAGATAGCGGAGATCAGAACTGATAGTGAATAAACACTCTAAAAGATATTTCTGTTGCACTAGACCCACTTACAAATCGTGAATACCACCGAATGAGCCAAACGTATGTCTTATAGACCTGAAAACTGGGTAAATAAATCTCGTGCAAGGCGACCACATTGGAACTATCCAGTTCCAACGTTTTTATCTCGATTTTTGGGTTTATACAACGTATCTGTAGCTCTACATTGCGCTTTGTTTCAGGGTGTCCATGATTTACAACTGTATCTAGTCTGACAGAAATATCCTTTAATGGTTTCTGCATCATCATTTGATGACCATGTGTCTTTCCATCCGCTGACATGACATTCTCTTGATAACTTTTCATAAAATCTGATGAAGACTTAACCAGGTGAAATGCGTTATTTGTAATAAAAATAACTTTGCAACTGAAACTGTTTCTTTATAGATATTCTATTTCATACAGCACCACCAAGTCACTTGAGAACAGCCTAGAAGGCTAAAACTAGCTGAGACCAAAAAAAATTAATGCAGCAAAAGTGGAAAACTCCAACATATTTTAATAAATACATTGTTTTGGTATCTGATGTGAAGAAAATGTGTCTCATACGAGCACATAAAGATAAGGGTAAAATCCAATGTTATCAGCACATCAAAATTAAACTGTTGAAGACTATTGAAGCATCAGATTTAGTGAACAGTTAAAAGCAATTACAAACTTCTAACACAAGTCGCTAAGAAAGTGAAAAAGTGCAGTGATATCATCCAGATGAAATATGAAATTCATGCTAAATTTAAACAGAAGATCTGGTTCAATAGTCAATTATGTCTAGCACACCTACAACTAGGAAAAACGTTCACTCTATTGCAGTGTAAATTAATAATCAGATTAGCTAACGAGTATGAACATCTTGTGACTAAATAAATTAGGGAAACACATATAAACAAATTAACGATGTCATAGTTCATGCTCAGATGAAGGGAACTTGTGAATGTGAACGAGCAGCCTACAATAACTTAACATTTTTCCTACACATTGAGAGTTTGACAAATATTCAGTTTACAGAAACAGAGTTGGATCTCCTGAATAAAGCACTAAAATCTGACTTACTTTCCAAACTACAAAGTAGTATGACAAAAAGTCTCATAGTTCATACAAAAATACCGTTAGATATGGCACGTCTCCCCACTGTAGGCGAAAACAAAATTACTTATAAAATCTCTGAAATGGTTTCAAAGCAAATAAAACACAGTGATGAAGACAGTTACCAGATTTGGGCCAACCAAAATACAGTGTGACATATTAACAAGAATTTAAATAAACATGGTGCATTAGGCATAAAGGCAACACAATGGTAATATTATCAAAAGATGAAATTCTCAATAGGGTTCATGGGTTTTTCGTAAAGAATGATGTAAGTTAAAACATGAATCTACAAATTTAATGCACAAATGAAGAAAATCCTTAAACTTGCAATTATCTCTTCACAGATAAAGAGATAAAGAAATGCATAGTTCTGAACCATTAAAACCCAACATTATGAGCACAAACAAAAATCCATAAAAAGGACATACCTATCGACGCTATTGTCAATAGTGTTGCCAGCCGCTCCCATTTTTGTGAAAAAAATTAAGTTATTTAAACAACAAGTTATTTAAACAACATGATTAACCCTTGGTTCAAGAATCATAAAAGGAGGTTGTATACATGCAAGAATCCTGGAGATACTGAAAGGTCTCAGATAGATTATATAATGGTAAGGCAGAGACTCAGATTAAAACTGAAGAAACTGAAAAAAAGGTGGGAATTTGAGGAGATGCGACCTGGATAAACTGAAAGAACCAGAGGTTGTAGAGAGCTTCAGGGAGAGCATTAAGGAACGACTGACGGGAATGGGGGAAAGAAATATAGTAGCAGAAGAATGGGTAGCTTTGAGAGATGAAATAGTGAAGGTAGCAGACGATCAAGTAGGGCTAATAGAAACCCTTGAGTAACAGACGAGGGCTAGTAGAAAACCTTGGGTACCAGAAGAAATATTGAATTTAATTGATGAAAGTAGGAAATATAAAAATGCAGTAAATGAACCAGGCAAGGAGGAATACAAACGTCTCAAAAATGAGATCGACAGGAAGTGCAAAATGGCTAAGCAGGGATGGCTAGAGGACAAATGTAAGGATGTAGAGGCTTATCTCACTAGGGGTAAGATAGATACTACATACAGGAAAATTAAAGAGACCTTTGGAGAAAAGAGGACCACTTGCATGAATATCAAGAGCTCAGATGGAAACCCAGTTCTCAGCAAAGAAGACAAAGCAGAAAGATGGAAGGAGTATATAGAGGGTCTATACAAGGGCTACGTACTTGAGGACAATATTATGGAAATGGAAGAGGATGTAGATGAAGATGAAATGGGAGATACGATAATGCGTGAAGAGTTTGACAGAGCACTGAAAACCTAACTCGAAACAAGGATCTGGGAGTAGACAACCTTCCCTTAGAACTATTGACAGCCTTGGGAGAGCCAGGCCTAACAAAACTCTACCATCTGGTGCGCAAGATGTATGAGACAGGCGAAAACCCCCCAGACTTCAAGAATAATATAATAATTCCAATCCCAAAGAAAGCAGGTGTTGACAGATGTGAAAATTACCGAACTATCAGTTTAATAAGCCACGGCTGCAAAATACTATCTCGAATTCTTTACAGACGAATGGAAAATCTGGTAGAAGCCGACCTCGGGGAAGATCGTATGGATTCCATAGAAATGTTGGAACACGTGAGGCAATACTGACCCTACGACCTATCTTCGAAGTTAGATAGATGAAGGAATGGCAAACCTACGTTTCTAGCATTTGTGGACTTAGAGAAAGCTTTTGACAATGTTGAGTGGAATACTCTCTTTCAAATTCTGATGGTGGCAGGGGTAAAATACAGGGAGCGAAAGGTTATTTCAATTTGTACAGAAACCAGACGGCAGTTATAAGAGTCAAGGGACATGAAAGGAAGCAGTGGTTGGGAAGGGAGTGAGACAGGGTTGTAGCCTATCCCTGATGTTATTCAATCTGTATATTGAGCAAGCAGTAAAGGAAACAAAAGAAAAATTCGGAGTAGGTATTAAAATCCATGGAGAAGAAATAAAAACTTCAAGGTTCACCGATGACATTGTAATTGTCAGAGACAGCAAAGGACCTGGAAGAACAGCTGAACGGAATTGACGGTGTCTTGAAAGGAGGATATAAGATGAACATAAACAAAAGCAAAACAGGGATAATGGACTGTAATCGACTTAAATCGGGTGATGCTGCGGCAATTAGATTAGGAAATGAGACGCTTAAAGTAGTAAATGGGTTTTGCTATTTGGGCAGCAAAATAACTGATGATGGTCAAACTAGAGAGGATATAAAATGTAAACTGGCAATGGCAAGGAAAGCATTTCTGAAGAAGAGTAATCTGTTAACATCGAGCATAGATTTAAGTGTCAGGAAGTCGTTTCTGAAAGTATTTGTATAGAGTGTAGCAATGTATGGAAGTGAAACATGGACGATAAATAGTTTAGACAAGAAGAGAATAGAAGCTTTCGAAAGGTGATGCTACAGAAGAATGCTGAAGATTAGATGGGTAGCTCACGTAACTAATGAGGAGGTATCGAATAGAATTGGAGAGAAGAGAAATTTGTGGTGCAACTTGACTAGAAGAAGGGCTCGGTTGGTAGGACATGTTCTGAGGCATGAAGGGATCACCAATTTAGTATTGGAGGGCAACGTGGAGGGTAAAAATCGTAGAGGCAGACCAAGAGATGAATACACTAAACAGATTTAGAAGGATGTAGGCTGCAGTAGGTACTGGGAGCGTATAAGCCTAGGGACTGATGACCTCAGCAGTTTGGTACTGTAGTCCTTACCACAACTTTCCAATTCATCAACTTCAAAAATACGCAGAAATTAATTAACCAAATAATAAGTTTGTTCCTGATAACAATAAACTTCTTTCTTCTTTAGTCAAATATTCCTATTAAAGAAAAATTAATATAATTAAAAACAATGTAATTGTGTACAAGTAACTAATTCCAGGTGAAATCCACAATTCATTTAACTGTTATGAATCACTCTTTTATGTAACTATTTTTGGTTTCAAGATAATATATATTCTCAACCAGACAGTTCAGCCCTGGGTAGCTGGATGGCAGGAATCCTAGTTAACATTCATTAAACATGTTAAAGCAAAAGATTTTGAGAAATTTAAACACACAGCGGACAAAATCTTTTAGTAAAAACATTATGTCGAAGGAACATAAATCCTACTACATGGTAAAGAAGAAGACATTGGGACCATCCATTCACAACTAAATAGTCTGCATGACAAAGTGAAATTCACTCATGAAATTGAAATAAATAACTGTATTGACTTTCTACATGTCACAGTGGAAAAAGAAAATTCATTGTACAGATTTTGAACTCTTTGAAAATCTGCAGTTACATATCTACTAATCAATAATTAATCATTCCACACAGGACCCCATAGAAGACATATTTTCACTCAATGAGACTAAGATAAATTTTCAACTTGAAGAAGATAAGTTGAACAGAGAATTAGCACTACGAGAAAATTTATATGAAGTACATTATTTCAAACTGCAGATAATAAAAGTATAGGCAGAAAAAAATAAAACAAAGCCCAAAACAAAATGAAATTAAAAATGGAGGAAGCTAAACAAAAAGCTAAGTTTGTTGTTCTGCAATTTTAAAAAATCGTTTCAAATGAAAAACCAAAACTTTTAAAAATAAAAATATCAAAGTTAGGTCCCTTACTGCAAAAATATTTGTAATGTAACATATTCTACCAGTACAACAGACCCATTTAGATCCACGTAATTTGATGTGATGGTTGCAACAGGGTGTACATTGGACATTTTAGTAGTAACTTTTAGATATATTTCAGAGAGCACATAAAATGTAATGATGACAGTACAAGTGCCTTTGCACTACATCTCTGAAGCATCAAACATATATTTAATATATTAGTGAGAAGCTCCAGATTTTACATTATGATAAGAACCAGAAGCAAATGAATATCTTAAGAAATCAAAATTTCCAGTCATTCATATGTCAACCTGATAACTTCTTAATCAGTAAACAGAACTACAGAACAAAAATTCCTGGATAATTTCCGTCTCATTCTGCTAGTTAACATTCAGAGATCGTCTGTAAAAAAAATGAAATTTAAAATAAAATCTCACTTCACCATACTCTTTAATATTTATTTTTATTTCATTTTTGCCATTTTTCATATTAGTTAATTCCTTAATATATTTTAACTTTTACCATATACACACATAAATGTTCAGTCTTCGTATTAGAAATCATTGTTACAGTTATTCCACACACACAAACGTACAGTCTTTGTATTTGAAATCATTTTTCCAGTTATTCCATGCTTAATATTACCATCTGATCAGTATAATACTTTTGTAGGTGACAAGTTGTCTAACCAAGAAGACAGCATTTTTGGACCAAAATGAATAGAAAAAATTCAAAGATACTCTCATTTCAGTTATGAGGCATAGTTTTCTGCTACAGGTAAATGTATTTAAAATACATTCAAAGTCACATTATTAGATTTCTGTGCATGAAGGTAATATAATATATTGCGTTTTATACAGAGCCACAATATCACTTGAGAATGAACTAGGAGGATGAAACTGGTTGCGAACATATAAAGTTAGTGCTGCACAGGCTATGTAAAAACGCAAGGAAAAAAGTTTTCGAAGTAGCCAAATGAGTAGATACCTCATGAAACCTATTATCCTATTATGATCTCTAGTTGTTACAGTTTCTCAGTTCATGTTAACATAACATGGCGTGATGAATTTAACTGATTACAACAATAGAAATATGTTTTTTTACAGGTACCCTAAAACGCAATTTCGAAAGGATTGTATGGTATCGGCAGAATCAGCAAGAGCTCAACAATATTTTGCTGCTGCTATATACCTGTCTTACGTATAAAAAATTGAATTTACATTATGACAATTTAGATTACTGTCAAAGAGTCTGTCTCTACTTGTCGCAATCGACCTCTGCTTCAGTTTTCAAAAATCGATTATAAAATTCTATCTGAAAATGGAATGTAGTTCTCCGATAAATGTTTGGAATGTAACAGTTGGCAGCTGGAATATGTAGTGACTAGATGCGCTTTGTCCAAATCCCTACTGCCAAATGCAACTTACTGGGGTAAAGGTTTTCCGGAATGTCCGGAAGAACTCAGACATTTGTTTCAGGTCACGACGGATGTCAAGTTGCTCTTGCATCAACGCACTGCTGCTTGGACCACCAGATGAACCAAGTGGACCCTTTTTTGAAAAGATGTTAAATAAAATGTGGGTAATAGAGTACAGTCTAATTAAATTAAGCGTTGCTGAGAAAACTGGGTTAGGAAATGATGTCTATAGATTACCTTAGTTCTCAAACAAGGGCTTGGTCGTATCAAATGTCCAGATGTGCTTCTCTCAATACTACAGTTAAGTACCTCCTTCTGTCCCTCCTGATACTTGATCACAGCTTGGGTCCCTTTTACACATTCAACTGAAATAAACTGCAGAGACCTTAATGGCTCCATAGCTGTTTCGTCATTGGTGTATAGACTTTAATACTGTCTGGCTCGTCTTGTTTACCCTCTCAGCTAGAAGGTATGCTGACGATTATCCCGTAACATCTAATAAGTCAACACCATAAAACCATTCATCTTCCACTTATCACATGTAGGGATAATACCCAACGCTCAAAGACTTGTGAATGGCTTTTCTTATTTTACCCAAAGGACTACGGCTGGAGCCAATCTGAGACGAGCACCATCCTCAGCTCCTTCTTCTGGGGCTATGTGGTGACGCTGGCGCCAGCCGGATGGGCGGCGGACAGGTTCAATTCGAAGAACTTGTTGTCGGCCTCTCTCATCCTCTCCGGTATCCTCACCATGCTCACAGAGGTGGCTGCAGACACTGGCGGTGTGGTGCTCGTCTGTGCGTTCAGAGTAGTCATGGGTATCTCTCAGGTACGTGACTGTGACATCCTTACCAGGAAGACATTATTCGTGTAGTACTTGTCCCGCTTTCAGCACACAGAGTAACTACATTAACACACTTCACATTTTGGAGCCAATCTGACTCTCACTCATGCCAACATGATAAGAGATCCATGTAACAATATGAGGCACAATGCTAAGGTGTGGACTAAGACGTCCCTTAGCATCGTTATGACACATGATATACAGGGTGTTACAAAAAGGTACGGCCAAACTTTCAGGAAACATTCCTCACACACTAATAAAGAAAATATCTTATGTGGACATGTGTCCGGATACGCTTAATTTCCAAGTTAGAGCTCATTTTAGTTTCGTCAGTATGTACTGTACTTCCTCGATTCACCGCCAGTTGGCCCAATTGAGGGAAGGTAATGTTGACTTCTGTGCTTGTGTTGACATGCGACTCATTGCTCAACAGATTTTCTGTGAACGTTTGGGCAGGCATCGTTGGTGATGTCTTGATTGGGCCCCATGTTCTTCCACCTACGCTCAATGGAACACGTTATCATGATTTCATACAGGATACTCTACCTGTGCTCCTAGAACATGTACCTTTACAAGTAGGACACAACATGTGGTTCATGCACGATGGAGCTCCTGCACATTTCAGTCGAAGTGTTCGTACGCTTCTCAACAACAGATTCGGTGACCGATGGATTGGTAGAGCCAGACCAATTCCATGGCCTCCACGCTCTCCTGACCTCAGCCCTCTTGACTTTAATTTATGGGGGCATTTGAAAGCTCTTGTCTACGCAACCCCGGTACCAAATGTAGAGACTCTTCGTGCTGGTATTTTTGGACAGCTGTGATACAATACGCCATTCTCCAGAGCTGCATCAGCGCATCAGGGATTCCATGCGATGGAGGGTGGATGCATGTATCCTCGCTATCGGAGGACATTTTGAATATTTCCTGTAACAAAGTGTCTGAAGTCACGCTGATACGTTCTGTTGCTGTGTGTTTCCATTCCATGATTAATGCGATTTGAAGAGAAGTAACAAAATGAGCTCTAACATGGAAAGTAAGCGTTTCCGGACACATGTCCACATAACATCTTTATTTGTGTGTGAGGAATGTTTCCTGAAAGTTTGGCCGTACCTTTTTGTAACAGCCTGTATATGTATAGACACATTTCATGTTGTAAATCTGGACATGGGGCGTGTGCGGCAGTTACAGTATGCCAGTAGCATACACAAAATCAATATAGGCAATAGATATACACGATGCAGAACTATTTTTCATACAACAGATCAAGCTAACCAGCGCTACGTGAGATTGTTGCAGAAGCACGCTGTAGACGTCAATAACACATTAGTGTGGTAGGAATCCTTGGGCATAGAGAAACACAAGTACCTCACGTCAGAAGTCTAGGGAGCACGCTGAGTGCTCAGCACTCTACCCAAGTTGGTTTGCAGAAAAATTGTTCTTTGTGAATAGAGGTGAAATGTGGGTACCGCCATAAATTTGATCTTCGTGATGCATCCATTGTTACATGGAAAATTACATCTTTCTCATGATTTCTAGAAATATTTACAACAGAAAAATTCCAATGAATAAACCTGGAATCCTTAATTAAAAAGTACGAAGTGGGTCAAATAAGCAAGTTTCCCTACTTTATAAAAAAATACGCACAATTTATCATGTTGGAATAGTTTTATTGACATTATACAATACTTCTCTTATTTTCTAGATAGTGATATGTTTTGCGAAGCATTTTTGGTAACGTGACGGAAATTTTTCAAAGCCGGTGTTGTAACCAGATTGGGTCCTGTGCTCCTGACCTACTGTTCACTGCCAATGTCACTTCATCATGGGTGTTGAAGAGCTTATCTTCAAGACGACCTTTGAGTTGAGACTGCATATGAAACTCACTTGAGGCAAAATCTGGCGAATATGGAGGATGTGGGAACACTTCCCATTTGAATCTTCCGAGCTCTGCGTAGGTCATTCGAGCTGCATGATGCAGACCATTGTAAAGAAGGGAGAGAACTTTGTGAGACAAAAATCCACGACGTTTTCTTTTGATGACAGCTCATAACTTCTCAAGACATTACAATACTTCTCAGTATAAATTGTGGTGTTGCGAAGCAGGTAGTAACAACCTCTGATAGCACCAAAAGAGGGCTGACATTACTCTTCCTGTGGAATGTACGACCTTCGCCATTTTGGGAACTTCGCCACCTTACATCCACATCGTGCTCTGACATTTTGCCTCAGTTATCGAAAGATGGACTCAGGTCTCACTGCCATGCGAATGCTCACACAGCCTTGTCCACAAATAAAGCTTAAGCCACGATGTGTGTCGACAGTGGGTTGTTGTTTTGCTGGGGAAAACCGAATAACAGAGCGCAGATAACAAGTGGACAGACTTTGTGGTGGTAACTCCTGGCTAACTGTCGGCATACTGGCAAGATACTGCTATAATCGTGGTAAGCCAATGTGAGCGGTGGCAACACATTTCAGTCAAACTCGCCAGTTCCCGCATGTCTTGGGGTTTTTTATTTCGCAGAGAAGTAAATTAAGGAAACTTGCTATTGGATGACGCTGTAAAACCTTTCAGAAACACATCTGAAACAGATGCATACATTATGTCTAGCATGTTTTTGAGGAATACCTGTCTTAACTTCTATGTATAAATTATTAAACTACTTTACAGGTTCAGCAATGATGAATTTTCATTTCTTTTCTTTCGAGATCTAGACTCATAGTTTCATCTATGAGAATACTCAAGTTTTTAGATGCTATTACAGCTATGCAAATTATCTCAGGTAAGATTATAACTATTTTCAAATTGTTCGAACCCTTCTGGCCAGCTAATTATTCATTTTATATGCCAATACTAGAATATGTAAGCACACATTAATTGTACCAGTCTAAAATAAAGATTGGTGCTTTTCCTTAGGTGTTAAAGATTTTTGTGGCATATCTTCCAAGTCCTAATTTGCATGTGGAATCATTTACGATGAATCAAACATTGTAAACCAAACGCATACTACAAGTACATTTGGAAACAAGAACAAAAATAGTATTTGCTTTTGTGTCTTCCACGATTCAAAATTTTTTCTTAAAGTTGTTTCAGAGCCGTAATTGAGGGTTTGAACGAAGACTTTTTCATTCTGGGCTCGAAGTTTTTTTTTATTTAATAAAGAAATTTCTTGACAAATGTTGATGCTGTTGAGACAGATACCAACCACAAATTTATTTTCAGTTCCTTTATTCAAAGGGTACTGCTACCGTTTTCGAATCGTTGTGATTCATCTTCAGATGGTTTTCATGTTTTCATTACAACGTTTTTTACAGATTAATTGTTCTAAAATATAAATAATACATAATTATAAGCACGCCACACAGATGGTCGCGTTACAGATTTTCATTGGATGTGACTTATGTGAAATGTCGGTTTGGAGTGGTTTCCGTCACATTCGTCCAACAGATGTGAATACATTCCCACTGCATTCTTATCGTCGCATACGTACATACGTAAATTTTTCTCGCTGAACACTTTAGATTTGTCACAGGAAAGGTTTCTAGCACACACCACGTGTTTTGATACAACACAGAGTGCTTACAAACATACGAATGACAAAGATGCTATGATATATCGTAACATCATGAAGATGTCCCATGTTTGGAAAAAGATCATAAATTCACTTACGGAACTGAAACGCCTTTTACACTAGTACAGAGAGACATTGATTCTGTGAGCTTTAGAGCGAATGCTGTTACATTAATTATAAAGATGATCTTTTTTTAGTACTGTATAGGTAAGACAGTACATTATTTATTTACATTTAGCATCATGGGAATTACCTGTCCGTAATTCTTCCCAAAATACTTGGTGTGCAATCTTAATGTGTCACAGAGTAGTTGGGTCACGTATTATTTCTAAGTCGTCATCCAGCCACTCTTATTTGTCCCTTTGTTGACAGCATCTTTACAGGTATTTTATCCGTGATTTCATTTAGTTATCCCGCTATGTCTCGCTGAGGTCTTGTTACTGCTTTTCTGAACCTCACGTTCCTGGTGTTGCTTTACGTTTCCTGTGCTGGGATCAAACGTAGTTTTCCAGTTTATTGAGCTCCTGCCATAGATTATGATAAGCTTCTTCAGTACAACATTAATGCAAGGGCGCTCATGACCTAGCTGTTTAGCGCCCTCCACCATAAATCATCATCTTCACACTGACTGACTCAAAGCATCTCCATAGTATTGCCGTTTCGTTAATATTTTCAGTTGAATGCATCGTGCTTGGGTCAATTCAATGCTGGTATTCCTAATTCGTTCAACATCTTGCCGGCACAACTGGTTCAAATGGCTCTGAGCACTATGGGACTTAACATCTCTGGCCATCAGTCCCCTAGAACTTAGAAGTACTTAAACCTAACTAACCTAAGGACATCACATACATCCGTGCCCGAGGGCAGGATTCGAACGTGCGACCGTAACGGACGCGCGGTTCCAGACTGAAGTGGCTACAACCGCTCGGCCACAACGGCGTCTATAGAAGTCAACGCTTCGTTGTGCATCTCCGCTTACAATTCAACTTCGTGATCCGGTATTGTCGTACGCACTCGACGCAGTATGTCTTCGGCCATATTCTCTTTGTATTTGTTCCACAAATGAAGTGAGTTCGATGAAAAAGACGTTGAATGATGACGGCAAAAAGTGATCGAATTTGATGCGCAGAAGACGAAATAACAGCATCAGCGGGTGTGTTACCCAAATGAATCTCATTCTCGAGCAAATGTAAACACTGACAGACTTGTCGATATATTGCGCACAACTCACCATTGACAGTTCTTAAAATTCCAAATGGACTCGGTTCGCGAATATTAACCAATAATAAACGCAAATAAAAACATTCGACATTGCTCGAATGAATCGAGTAAATGCGCCCCAAGGCATCGGTTGAATATACATTCACGTATCCAGTAAAATGTTTCATGTTTCCGACGTCGGAATTTTCTTGGTGATGCGTTCTATGTGAAATATCGCGGCGTCTCCGAGTACAGCAATGTTCTTGCAAATGGATCACTTGCGCATGTCGGGTAGAAGCTTATCAGCGCTGTCGCTAATGGTCGTTCAGCTCTCTTTGCTGACGTGAAATAAACTCGTTGTCCATTCTCCAGGTGCACACCTAAATGGCCCATAGCAGGATGAAGATCACGTATGGAGAATGAAAAGATTTTCCAAGCCTCATTGCTGTGCCATATGTACCCATCTGAAATTGCGAAACTTCATCATTGGCATCAGGAGCTCCAATACCAAATACAGCCATGTCGCTTCCTTATTTGACTTGGTTTCAAAGGTATTTGGTAAACTTAGAACTGCAGTACTCAACATAGCAATGTGCTTTGAATGTTTCGTAAAGCAGCGGCGAGTACGGAACAATCCAGCTACTGCCAACTACAACGTCCTTATTTCTGACTTTCAGCGTTGTCGTTATGTCGTTATCCTACGCATAGAGACCACGATACAGGGGGTAACCGCCACTGCCTGGGACTGTGTCAGCCAATAAGGCATGAGGATAACGTTTGGGGCATTTGTTTTCGATCAAGTACGGTGAATCCCGACAGTCATCGACACACGGTGCCTGAATTGTATTCGTAGTCACTACCTCGTACAACTCTGGATCCGTTTTGGGGATCAGAGATTTCTGCTCAAATGATGGCGACAAGTTCATCCGTTCTTATTTCCTCGACCAACCACAGGAGAATATGTGCAGTCCTATTCTCTGTCACACCGTAAATTACGTCCAATATCACACGTCTCCGAAGACATAATAGTATTTCGTAATGAAATCCAATGGCCGTTGGATTTCTGTTTGAATACTGGTGGTGTAATATCGTGGCGATCGCTAGATGAGTGACTGGGTAGTAGCAGTTACGTGATTTCGATCCGTTTTGCGTCGCAAGTGAAAATGATGAATATGTGTGGTCGACTGTATTGGCGCTTCTAACATACGTCGCTTACAATATGGCAAGTCAGCCAGCATTATTTGCGTTTACAAATCCATTCATGATATTAAGGGGGTGAATGTATTCTTCCGTACGCAATTTTTGCTTATCTAAACTTTATATGTCAGACGTCCCCTTTCGATTTTGACACACACTAACGGTGAACTGATGAAACAATCTGCGGCATTTCAATATATGAAAGTCTTCTTTCAATACTGGTACAAGTCGATTACCTCCACTTCTCTGCCTATAATTCTTCTGAAATTAATGATCCAAACAAACAGAAAGAAAGGTTCATCTCTAGCAAGAAGCCATATGCTTGAATCTTTCTGGTATTTCAACTGCAGATTTTTCAGCATTCATTTAACTTTGTCTTCATTTCCACGAATCATCAAACGTGGGCGTAAAAAATCATACAGATGACCTTTTTGTTTCTTTTTGGAACTTTAAGTGAATAATGAATTTTTGTTGGGTATCGAATTGAAACATGAGTAATATCATTGCTAGTACTATTTAATGGATGAATCATGAATTCATCATCTTAATAAAAAATAATATCCATCCTCTCCTCGGCAAAATATCGGTGGGTACTGTAATGCATCATACGAACAATGGATTTTGCAGATACGCTGAAGGTTATCACCATCATGTCGTTGAACCAATATGTCGTGAGACACCAAATTCCCCTCAACAACCACAATAGCAACTTCATTCAATTTCAGTGTATTGAAGCATCTTTCAAGTTCGCCTACAGATCTTTTGTCTGGTCTGATCACTATTTTGTGATCATCCGAAGGAATCCTTTCTAGTCCAGCACTGAACAATTTGACCAATTTATTGTGTTCATGTAAGAGTTGTAATTGCGTAATAATGTTTCGCTTTACCGTAAGGCTGATGGAACAATGCTGATTGATTTCATCATCAGGATTTCCGAGGAAATACATCTGAGGAAAATTGGGTCGGCATTCACTGTCTGCAATAATGCTCCTGCACGATGGTGAATTTGTTCTTGCATCTGTTAATATGAAGAGAAATTATTAATTTATGAGCCTTGGTGAAACTTTGTGAATCATTGATGTTTCTGTGATGTGTCTGTGTACTTGATCTGTAATTCAGCCAAAAAAGAATTTCCCTTAAAGTTGGGTTAAATCGTCATTCTTCGATAATATTCGCCCGAAATGATGTCATTAGGAATGAACTGTTGTACTTTTGTACTCTGATCAGTCAGAACATTATGAAAACCGTCGTACTACCGATATAAACCCTTCCAGGCGATAGCAGCATCACCTGAAGAGGAATGACTGCTAGTCACGCACGGTTTAGTATTTTTCCGTCTTCAGCAACTATAGCCGTATATAAAGAAATAATAAGCAACCAGTTGCGTATAAGAAATTTAATTTCTTGACTGGTTTCGGGCACTTAGTGCCCTTCTTCAGAAGCCATAACCTTCTGAAAAACAGTCAATAAATTAAATTTTTTATGTGTAACTGGTTGCTTATTATTTGATTGTTTACACACGCCCAATGCATGTAGTATCAGTGATCGTGCTGTGCATGTGCGGAATGGGAAGTTTGACCGAGGGCAGATTGTGTTCGCCCAGAGTCTCGGCACAAGCATTTCGGAAACTGCAGGACTTGCCGGGTGTTCGAGGAGTGCTGTGGTGAGTGTATTCAACAAGTGGAAAACCACATCCAATTGTCGTGGGGTTGGGCGTCCACTCCTCATTACTTATGACGGACGTCGTAGGTTGGGCAGACTGGTAAAACAACACAGTTGGCTAACTGTTGCAGAACTAACAACAGACGTCAAGGCTTGTGCCAATGATAACACCACGACATCGGCAACTACGACTGAAATGAGGACGTGTCTATCAGCACTGGGCGTTGCCACAGTGGCAGTGCGTTACATGAACTGATGTATCCCGATACCTTCTTCATCGTGGTGATGGGAATGCGCAAATACGTTATCTTCCAGGGGAACAGCTCCATGACATCTGTATTGTGGGACGGAGAAAAGCAGGTGGAGACTCCATTATGCTCTGGGGAACAATCATGTGGTCATGTAAGGGTCCAGTGGAGCTCATGGAAGCCACCATGTCGGCCAAGGAGTATCGCACATTGTTAAAGACCACGTACACCCCTTCATGACGATCATATTTCCCGCAGCAGTAGAATTTTTCAACAGAATAATGCGTCATGTCACAAGACGCAAACCAAAATGCAAAATGTCTTCATTCAAATGTTCACAACAATTCTGGTATCACCAAATGCAATAAAGGTGTCATCTACAAATCCAACTAAAGATAAAGAAACATCATCATTATTTAGAGTAATGTGATTAATTTTATCTTTCACGTGTCCAACTTTTTGCAGTTCTTATGAACCTCTTTCTAAAAGTAACACAATTAATAGAACATACCATTGCTAATCTGTGTCCTAAGTTACCTTCAGTTACAAAACAGCCTTCTTCTTTTAGTTACATAAGAAATTAGAAATTTATTGCAATTGAGTAGAAAGAGCGGAAGTGACAGAAAGTGATTGTTAGGAAAATGAGATCTAAGATATCTGATCATTTGGATTTCATTCAGTTACTTACCAAAAATTTGTAGAACATTCATACAGTTTTACCAGTCCACAGTAAAATCAAATGTGAGAAAAAATTAGAAAAATCCCATACATTATACTTTTTAAAATTATTCATGTAAATTTCAATTTGTTGGTGCATCTGCAAGAATTCTGAAACTTGTGTCATTAGAAAAAATTAAATGTCAGTTGAAATTCAATGTCATTACCTCAACATCTTTGTCCAATAATTAATAAAAAATAAAAACATTCATACATTATTCCTTAATAATTATATTATATTGTATGATTCTTTACATAATATTATTTATATTAAATCATAGCTACCTCCATTCATTTAAACATTTAATTCGTATGTAGGCCTACTACCAAAACAAAATGCAACATTTGTTGATGACCTAATTCAAAGATGTAGAACTTAAAGTTTGTGTGATTCAATGTGAGCATTTCACAGTAAATCATTTTATGTGATATATAATTATTTATATTAATACTACAAGAAGGAGGAATCATTATCTTTAGGGTCAATGACAATGACTAGAGATGAAACGGATATGCTACAACTATCCATTATCAGCCCTATCCGTCATAGTTTACTATCTGACTGGGTCCAGATAGTAGGCCAAAATCTGGAGGATACTAGATTTTCAATAAATTATGGAAAATTTACAAAATCGACTCTATTTAATTCACATATAAGATACTTACTTGGAATTACTTGACATAAAACACTGAGAAACAAATTAATTTAACAAAAGATTAAAATAGAATTCATACTATTACTGATACTGATAGTGTTTCTAGATACTCAAAGATAAATTATGGAAGCTCCATGAGATTTTGGCATTGAGTTGAGCTGCGAATGATTCGGCTGTTTTCAAATAATACCTAATCTCACTTGTAATCATGCTTGTTTCTTCTCCATCACACTGACTATTATTATTTTCATTTACCACCTCGTTAAAGCAATCCCAAAAGCATAGCGTGAGCTTTGCGAGAGATAGTTGATTCAGTCTTGTCTCCTCTGGTGGAAAATTCTTCGCAAAATTCCTATGAGATCTTCTGTTGAGTTCTTTCAGTCTCAACAATCTCCAAACAATCTGTGTCGAATCTTGGGTTTAAAAAGTTGACAGTCGAGTAATTTGGATCTTCATTTAAGAAGCTGAAACGACTTTCTAATACAGCTTCCAATAAGGCCCTGTTGTAACTCAGAGGCCCTTTCTGCTGTTTCTACCTTATCTTAATACTTATTTAATACCACAACATGTAATTTTACTTTGGATATGCAGGAGAGACGAGAACTTATTTTCTCAATTTCTTGAAGGACTTCACAAGCTTAACCCACTTCTCCATCAAACACCACTGATGTGACATCAAACTGATAAGCTTATCATGAACAGCCACATTCAGACATTGCCGGTTTTTGTTTCCAGAAGCGTTGTACCATATAAAAGGTGGAAATCCGTCTCATGCTGATAAGTTGCACCAAATGATGCTTTGGTAAATTTAGTTTTTGTGAGCTAAGCTCGAATCATTGAAGTGCGTACGAGACATATACCAGAAGCGATTATTCCTTCTACTTCAACCTGGACCTTGAATGGCTCACTTATAATCATCTGAAACAAATGGGACATCTAGATGAATTATACTCAATCTCTTGAACAGCTTTCTCCATGTTAGCGCCTGTGTCATTAATGTGTTTGCTTTGGAAAATATCCCTACGATCTGCGACGGAATTAAGTCTCTTCGTGATGCAAAAGGAGACAGCCAGAGTTGCAACCAGAGGGATGTTTATTTAGTTGGTGACCGGTTTCGGGATGCAGCGTTCTCAAATGAACCAGTGTTTTCCTAGTAAAACGTCCATCAAAGAGGAAGTAAAGAAAGTGAGTAGATATGCTTATGGTCGCAAATAACGTTCGTTAACCAATGTTAACTTTAACTAACGTTAGTTGGTATTATAAGCTTATGTACACACCTTGGTCACTGCTATTTAGAGATTTTACTTGGCAAACCTTGGTTGGTTTGAGAACCAATCACCGACAAAATAAACACCCATTTAAGTTGCAACTCTGTTGTCTTTTTTTGCATCACAATTTAAAAATGAGTTGCTTCCCACTATACCCGGCACGCTGGCGTTATGTAAGCTTCTTTGCTGTATTTTCTTCATCATGACAACTATGATAAGATCTCACTGGAAGAGCTCCGTGTTCCAGCTGAGTTGTAAAGCTTGTTCTAGGACTGTTGTAAGTCCAGTCGTTTCTGGTAGATAATGGCTCATTGTCTAGTGCAGTCAAATCTGCTATTAAATAATAAAATTTTTCCCTCATACGTCGTGTATGTCCCAAAGCAATTCGCTATTCAACTTTATTTTTTCTATGTTGAAGACAGATTTGTCTTGGGGGCAGCTGAAGATGATGGAGCGCCATGGGCGCCTATAACTTTATTAATAGCCTGAGATTTATTTTGATGTTTCGTTGTCAAATGTGTTTTCATAGTTGAAGTACTAATTAGAGAAGAACTATGTCATTAGGCTTAAGGTACACTAGATTTTTCTATTAGTTTAAATGGCTTATTATAACTACATTTTGCAGAAACATCAAGGTATCTCAAACAAGTTTAAATAAATATTCGATAAATGGGTAGCTACTCAATGGTATCAGTAATCATATTTATGTACAAACACCTTGTTGATCAGTGTAATAAAACAAATCAAAACAAAAGAATAGAAAAAAACTAGGGTATTGGTACATATCAGCTTTTTTTAGTTCCACACTATGAAAAATTTCAATTTCACCCAACAACAAACAAACAAATTTTTATTGCCACTGTTTATATAAAAAACTACAGAGATCTCTTCTTTACTGACGATATTTTTTGTAATTTCATTTGCAAATGAACAAATTATTTTCAGATATAACATCAAATAACGAGAAGTTAAATAGGTAACATTTCGCAAGAAATCGAATAGTTAAGTCACACAATCTTTCGCTTCACTCATGAATGATGATGCCCAGATTCAGCGGAATCTGCCCGATCGTCCGCTCCTGACCTCTGTGAGCTCGCTCACACTACTCTTTACGACATGCTCTGTGGAAATGTTCAGCCGAATATCGGACCGATGAGTAGCCAGCCATTCAGCTGTCTGGACATCTGGTATCCAGTCAAACAGCTATCCGTTTCATCTCTGGTAATGACAGTACTGCTGAATTGTTTTCTTTCCTAAATTTTGGATTACCATAAGTTTCCTTGCTATTTTAGGGTTTCGTATACCCATGCACACATTCCTTGCTGGCAAAATGGATCCCACCCAAAGAAAATGCTGTTTTGGGAACTGCTGTTTACTCAGGTGACTTATGTTCAGTACAGCCTTCTAATTTGCTTGTAATGGCTTTATGTGTATATAGTTTCAATGCAACTGAAAGTTGTATGGATAGTTCTGAGAAACCTATTATTAGTTCAGAGAAAAGTTTGAGAAACGTTCCACTATTGTGCAGTTGCAAAATTGTAGAGTTCTATTTTCTTGAATGTCTCAAGCATTGTATTCTTAATCTCGGGAAGCATGGTATGCTTTGCGAATAAGAAACTGTTGAGAATCAAAACTGGATGAAGATAGCAGAGGTTGAAAATACCAATTACTTTATTTTCACACGACCGGTTTCGGACTGTTATAAGCCCATCCTCAAGAATCGTACCGTAAGTGGTAAAAAACGGGAGATAATTTTCGCACGCCGCAACACACATAAAAAAGAAAAATCAATTTTTTTCTAAAAAGTTTTCTAAACTTTTAAAAAACATTTCGAAACCGCCATCAGGTTAGGTGCTATGAAACCTATGTCAATGTTCAAGTGGCACCAGACACTTCTACGGACGACTGCCTGGGTAGGGAATATATGAGGGCATTTCGAAAAGTAAAGTTACAATGGCTCGCAGTCCTTAAATAGAACATTTATTTAGAAAATGTCAGTAACATCTTATTAACTGGATTATTTGTTATTTTTCGACATAATCACCCCCGTTATCCAAACATTTGTTAAGTCGGTGCACAAGCTTTTGTATCCCACAGTCATAGAAGGTTGCCGCCTGTTGTCGGAACCACATTTCAACTTCATCTTTGATCTCTTCATCATCGTGGAATGATTTTCCACCAAGATGTGGCTTCAGGTAACGGAAGACATGGAAGTCAGTGGGCGCTAGTTCTGGGCTGTATGGCGGATGGTCCAATACGTTCCATTTGAATTGTTTGAGTTGTGCTTTGGTTACGAGTGCTGTGTGAGGCCGAGCGTTGTCATGAAGCAAGGGGACTCCACTTGTCAGCATTCCCCTGCGTTTGTTTTGAATTGCCCTTCGAAGACGTTTCAAAGTCTGGCAATATGGAGCAGCATTAATTGTCGTTCCAGGAGGCATAAATTCCAACAGAAGAATGCTTGTCTGCCCCAAAAAACAGAAGCCATGATTTTCTTTGCTTTTGGTGAATTCGAATGGCGCCACTGCATTGATTGTTGCTTGAATTCAGGTGTATGGTGATAAACCCACGTCTCGTCACCTGTCACAATGTGATCAAGGGACTCATCACCTGCTTCAGCATAGCGTGTGAGGAAGTCGAGTGCAAAGCCCATCTTTTTCTTTTTGTGTTCTTCCGTTAACAGTTTTGGAACCCAGGGCGCACACAATTTCCTGTACCCTAACTTGACAGTCACAACTTCATAAAGAGTTGTCATTGACACGTCCGGTGTTCAAATGGTTCAAATGGCTCTGAGCACTATGCGACTCAACTTCTGAGGTCATCAGTCGCCTAGAACTTAGAACTAATTAAACCTAACTAACCTAAGGACATCACACACATCCATGCCCGAGGCAGGATTCGAACCTGCGACCGTAGCGGTCAAGCGGTTCCAGACTGAAGCGCCTTTAACCGCACGGCCACACAGGCCGGCGACGTCCGGTGTGATCTGATGCAATTCTTTCAATGTGAAACGTCTATTCGCACGAATTGCTTCCTATGTTCACCGAAGAAGGGCATCAGAGATCACAGATGGCCAACCTGTTCTTTGTTCGTGATAAACATCGGTCCTACCTTCAGAGAAATGACGACACCATTTCGTTACATTTTGTCGATTCATAATGTTCCCATAAACAGAAACAATTTCTTAGCGAATATCCGCTGGTCGCTAACTGTTTGCATGAAGAAAACGTATGACGGAGCGCACTTCGCATTTGGCGGGTTTCTGAATCGGCGCAGCCATTTTAAACACGACCTACTCCAACCAGAAGCAACGTTCAACTGCCGAACGACCGTGAGGAGATAGCTAACGGTTCAAGGTTAACACCAGTATTGCTAACTTGCTCGGCAAAACTCTTCTGTTCCTCTGGCGTACGGTGTATCTTTACTTTCCGAAATACCCTCGTATACAAATGACATCACGATACTTACGCTGTGTACCAGGCGTGGTGTGCTGTCTATGAGCGCAGAACAGGGAGTAGCGGATGCGAACGAGGAGGCAAATTGGTAAACCAGAGTGGCAAAAGTGCTGCCATCTATTGACAGAGAGAAGAACATGGGGCCACTAGCTCGGCTGTTCACAATTGAATTGCTGTTTCCAGTACGACACCTGAGGATGGACTTATACGGGTAACAGTCCGAAACCGGTCATGTGAAAATAAAGTAATCTGCATTTGAAGTGGTATTTTCAACCTCTGCTATGACGCTCAGTTGCGGATGTTCTGCCAACAGGATTGTTTGTGGTTGAAAATAATATAACTTTGCAACCACTTGGTTACAACGGCATCATGATTTGATTAAATATTAATCTGTTTAATTTATTTGGTTTTGTTCATGGAACTTTGAGAAACGATCAGCTTTTCTCTTTAAAAATGAAGTTATAACCACATTGTTTTCTCGACGTTACTGTAGGCGATCAGCTGGGCACAGTAATAGGAATGATGACATCAGGAGCATTAGCTCAGAGCGCCGTTGGGTGGCCATTTATCTTCTACTTCTTTGGTGGACTTTCCATCCTTTGGGGAGTGATCTTATTCTGGTTTGGAGGGAATACCCCATCTGAACACAAGCACATTTCTAGATCGGAACTTACTTATATTGAAGAATCTTGCAAGGATGTCTCACGTGAACAAAAGGTAAGATACAAGTTGTTTCTTAAGAAAAACGTATTTTGGTTGTAGATGTTCTTACTGAGACGGTTTTACGTGTGTTGTTTACAGAAGTTTCCAACGCCGTGGGTATCGATGTTCACATCACTACCCGTATTTGCTCTCATAGTAGTCACTATGACACAGAACTGGGGAATGGACACGCTCTTCACAGAATTACCAACGTATTTCAGTAATGTTCTTGGATTTGACATTGCATCTGTAAGTAAAGCGGCTTACGTCATTAACTGTATTTGGGTGTAAAATGTGTGGCAGAGGTTATTAACTGAGAAAATAATTGTAGAGTGCTTTCCTCCACTCTGATCCATTGCAGATATCAATATTCTGACGTGCTTTCGACTTTGCTGGTTACTTTATAAATGAGTCTGGAAAAGTTATAGATGTTGTCTCGATTATCGAAACTGTTACAGATAATCAAAGAATGAATCATTGTGAAGCCAATCCGGCCCATCAGCGTTTGGCTGCCCATATCACAGATGTTCGTCTAACGATGAAGTGAAATAAACATGTCCTAGATATAAACAAATTTGCACGCGTTTTTGAGAGATTTCAAAAGGTTATAATTTCTAATTCTAGGGCCGTTTATATGTTTGTGGATGTATCGCACGGTAGTTACGTAAAGTCCTCAGCATTCCAGTTGAATATCAGAGTTTCCCAGAGTCATACTCCAAGTACCAAGAGATGATAAATATGTTATACTATTTCTACGTCTACAACTACATATATACACCGCTGGACACCAAGCGGTGTGTGGTGGAGGGCACTATTCACGCCAGCCAAAGTCATATTCCCCCCCCCCCCCCCCCTGTTCCACTCGCGTGTCGCTCGAAGAAACAACGACTGTCTGAACGCCTCAGTACGAGCTCCAATTTCTCTTATCTTTAAGTGGTGATCATTGCACGATTTGAAAGTTGGTGGTAATAATATATGCTCTACATCCTCGGCGAAGATCGGATTCCGGAATTTAGTGAGCAGCCCCTTCCGTTTAGTGCGCCGGCTATCTGCAAATGTATCCCACTTCAAACTTCCTATGAGATTTGTGACGCTCTCGCGATGGCTAAATGTACCAGTCACTAATCTTGCTGCTCTTCTTTGGACCTTCTCAATCTCTTGAATGAGACCCAAATGGTAAGGGTCCCATCGCTTCAGGATTCTACCAATAAACCGCAATCTAGAGTTCGCCTTGACCGTTACTTGTGTTATCTGATCATTCCATTTGAGATCATTTCGAACAGTCACACCCAGATACTTGACGGATGTCACCGCTTCCAAAGACTAGGCATTTATTTTGTACTCGTATATTAATGGGAATTTTCGCCTTGTTATACGCAGTAGCTTACAGTTACTAATATGGAGAGTCATTACACCACTCATTTATTTTCTGCAAATCCTCATTGGTTTGTTCACAACTTCCTTGTGATACTTCTTTCCTGTAGACTAAAGCATCATCGGTAATCAGTCTAATGCCGCTGTCAATAACATCAACCAAATCGTAAAAAGCAGCGGATCCATTACGCTGCCCTGGGGCACACCTGAAGTTACAGTTGTTTCTGTTGAAGTCACCCCATTCAGGACGACATACTGCTCTCTGTCTGTTAGAAAACTTCCTATCCAACGGCAAATGTCATCGGATAGACCGTAAGCGTGCACTTTTTGGAGCAAGTTACAGTGCGGAACGCCTTTCGAAAGTCGAGAAATATGGCATCAACCTGTGAGCCGGTATCTAGAGTCTGTTGCATATCATACACAAAGAGGGCCATCTGTGCCTCGCATGACGGCTGTTTCCTAAAACCGTGCAGACTCTAGAGAGGTCATCATGTCTGAACACAAAATATGTTCCATGATTCTACAACAAATCGATGTCAGTGAAATTGGGCGGTAATTACGTGCATCCGATTTTCTACACCTTTTATAGATTGCTATGACCTCGGTCTTCTTCCAGCCCGTGGAACTTTGCGCTGTTCCAATGATCTCTGACAGATGATGGATAAGAATGGTGCTATATTTGTAGCATAGTCAACATATAATCATACGGGGATACGGTCTGGGCCAGGTGCCTTCCTGGCGTCTAAGGATCTTAACTGTTTTACAATCCCAGATACTCTAACCACTATGTCAGCCATCCTTGTGTTTGTTCGAAAATACTTCTCTAGCACTTGGAGGACAATACCTTTAAATTCCAACCAAAGATGCTCAATATCTGTGTGTCCCGCGGTGAATGCTTGGAGCTGACTATGAAGTTATTCATTAATGACACATATATTTGCTTTCCCAAACAAGAAAACTCTACGCATGTTTCTATGATTTTTTTTAACTTCCACTGACATAGAAGCCATAACGACATTATGGTCGCTAATACCTTCTTCTAGATTAACCTCGTCAAAAAGATCAGGTCTGTTTGTCGTCAAGATATCTAATACGTTCCCTCTCGAGTTGGTTTTCCAACCAACTGCTCAAGGTTGTATGTTGAGAACGCTCCTAGAATAACTTTACACGAGTTTTTGCTTCTGTTCCCTGGGATAAACGTGTAATTTTCCCAGTCAATGGATGCCAGATTAAAGTCTCCACCTATAACTAATGGATAATTCGGATATTTACTTCCTATGTACTCAAGACTTACCCTGAAACGTTCTGCGACGTTTGTTGCGGATTCTGGTGGTCTATAAAATCATCCTAATTCACAGTGCGACCCAGTATCGATCTCAACTGCGTTTAAACAGCTTTTAACTGCAATGAACACACCTCCTCCCATAGCATCAGTCCTATCCTTCCTAAACATTATCCAATCCGAGTTCAAAATTTCACTGCTATTTATGTCTGCTTTCAACCAGCTTTCGGTACCTAATACAATGTTGGCATTGCTACTGTTTATTTCGGAGAGTAGCTACAGACACTTCGACAAGTTACTAACATGAGATTTAGCGTATTTAAATTCTTTGGAATGACCTGTTTAGGTGAACTAACAATTTTTACAGTTGGCACAACCACATCGGTGTAATGAATTGGTAATTTTTCAGGCCAAGGGGTTGTTTCGTGTGGGGAGGAATCTAAACTAAAAACCCTCCATGTGCATGCCACAAGTACCGTGCTACCCATGTAGTTGCTTCCGGTGTGTAGTGCACCCCTGAACTATCGAGGGGCGTCCTACAACCTCCCACTTTATAGCGTAGGTCGAGGAATGTACAACCATTTTCGTCACAGAGTCGACGTAGCCTCTGGTTTAGATTCTCCACTCGACTCCAAACCAGATGACACCAGTCCACCCTGGGTATGATGCTGCAGATCGTCAGCTGGGCTTCCACTCCTCGAGAGCTGGAGGGCGCCTTCGCCAATTTAGACATCCGTCGAAAGGACCCAAGGATCTCCTCGGAACCCCAACGACAGGCATCGCTGGTGCCGACATGTGCAACAATCTGCAACAGGCTACTCCCCACACTCTCCATATCCGCTGGAAGAGCCTCTTCCACATCCCAGACAAGGCGCCCCAGCAAGCACACCGAGTGAACGTTGGACTTCTTCCCCGTCCTAGCCGTTATGTTCCTTAGGGGCTCCATGACCCGCCTGACATTGGAGCTCCCATTAACTAACAAACCCCTACCCCTCGTGCCTGTCCGGACCTTGCTGAAGGAGCAGCCACTATCCTGGCAGAAGGTGCATTCTGAGCCAGCGCAGCCTCTCCCCTCCCCCACCCCCCAGCATCAGATAGCACACTGAATCTATTAGCAAAGTGTTTGGGATTTGGCAGGCGCCTGCGTCCCCCATGTAACCTTTGCCTGGAAGCTCGAGACCTCGACACAGTCCGCACCTGATGTCGGCTCAGTGACAGAGAGCTGTGACATCCCCCCCCCCCCCCTGCACACCTAGTACAGCAGAGGCTGCCCCAGGCACCCCATCCCCACTGCACCTTAAGGTGGCACTCTGGAGCTTGTTGACTGTGGCCAACAAAGCTTCCAGCTGCGTTTGGACTGTGGCCAACTCCTTCTGCATCCTCATACAAAAGACACAGTCCCTATCCATCTAGCTAATAACTTATTTACTATAAGAAACTTAAGTTAACTAACTGCCACACAAGGTTAACAGCTACACTCTAGCTAGCAGAAAGGACACTCAACAATGAAAAACAATAAAAATGTATGGTAGAAGCTAGATCTGGTGCTTATTTTCCTGCTAGGAGCTATATAGTGTATACTAAAGAATAAGAGAGTGTCCTACAGTAAAATGCTATGGGCTATGTAGTGAATATTATTAACGAATTAAACAGTAACCTACAGTAAGCTACAGCTATTGATTATCCCACGTATTTATAAATTAAACAAGCGTTTACGTACACGTGAATATGAACTAATAAAACTATAAAAACTGCTACCTGAAATGTACCGAGTCTAAATGACACTGACACTGACAGACGCAGGTACAAAACAAAACTTTTAGCTAGCAGTAAGAGTTCAGAATGTAAAGGACAAATACGAACTCTACTTTATATAAATCGATGGGCTTACAGTACTTACGATCACTAATGCCCACAGCAAGTGGCGAGGTGAGTTTTAGCTTACTGCTAACTAAACCGTATGTACGAAGGGCTCAGAAGTTGTATTGTAACACTGATTTGCTCAGATATTGTAGTTTTATTTTTTAACACTAATTTACGAAGTAATTTTACGTTTGTTTAACTGTTAACGGTCGCAGGTTGCGCTGGTCAAACGTATACAAGTGAGGTTAAAATTCACTGTCAGTGTCACTTTTCCTAACAAAACATATAAAAATTTCTACCTTCGATGTATCGAGTCTAAATGACACTAATAAACGTGAATAGTGAGTATAGTACACTAACTTAAATTGATTAACCCTCGTATTTGTAATGTAAACAAACAAACGTTTACGTACCCGAGAAAAATGACCTAATAAAACGTATAAAAACAGCTACCTTCAATGTATCGAGTCTAAATGACACTAATGAACGTAGATACAGAGTATTGTGCACTGACGTAATTGATAATCCCACTTATTTAACGTCAGTTAAGAATGTAAACAACCGTTTGCATACACGCGAACTAAACAGAAACATCGCTTATCTTATTCGGACGCAAAGAAAAACTGAAACCTTCAATTTATCACGTCTATCTGACACTAATGCACGTAAATACTATAGAATATACAGCAAAAAACGATTACTAGCTAAATTTTGCCACAATTGAGTCAGTTGTGTTAAATGGCTCGAAAGGAGATGTATACTGAGACGGATAGCGATACGCACCCACACTAATGGCGGCAGTATCGCGGACACAAGGTATAGAAGGGCAATGTGTTGGCGGAGGTGAAAAGGTCTTCGTGGTGATTACGGCCACAAGAAGGGATTGTTATTTATAGCTAGACGCATGGCATATTCCATTTCGGAAAACGTTAAGGAACTTAATTTTCTGAGATCCGCAATGCATTCCAGGCATTACCTGTCACCACAGACAACGCGGTGTGTGTTTGCCTTCACTTAAGGACCGAGAGCAGCGGTGTTTGCGTAGATTTGTTAGTGCTAACAAACAGGCAATTCTGCTGGAAATAACGGTAGATATCAATATGGGACTTACGACGAATGTATCCTTTAGGACAGTGCAGCGAAATTTGGCGGTAATGGGCCATGGAGAAGACGACCGACGCCTGTGCCTTTCAAACGGTTCAAATGGCTCTGAGCACTATGGGGCTTAACATCTGAGGTCATCAGTCCCCTAGACTTAAAACTACTTAAGGGGGGGTAGAACGTCAAACGGGCCGACTTGGAGCAGGAGAGGCACCACAGGACGTTTTAATTTCCACTGTCCATACTTCTACAAATAAATTCATAAAGCTTTGTCAGCATGACCAGCAAGGATTCAGAATTCACACTCATAGCAGTGGAAGTTCGAAAACATAACGAAGTAATTTTTTATTTACGTGTGAAATTTCATCATTTTTTTCACTTACTGATGGCAGCATTTGTTGCTATAGGTACACTGTTCTTCATAAGTAACAGAGATAGTTCGATGAATTTTCCACATCATACAAACCATACTTAAAGGTGTATGAAACTCTAGAACTTTCCAAATCTATTAAAACTGTGGTAAAAATTGAGGTAATTAATTACAAAATTTGTGTTTTTTCTAAACATGAAGGTTAAAACACAACAGCTCATTCGTCTTTACATAAATCAAATAAATTGTAGAGTTTCATACACCTGTAAGTATGGTATGTATGCTGTGCAAAATTCATCGAAGAATCTAATGTATGAAGAAAAGTGTTCCTATAGCAACAAATGCAGCCATTAGTAAGTGAAAAAATGATGAAATTTTACACGAAAAAATTATTTTGTTATGTTTCCGAACTTCCACTGCAATGAGTGTGAATCCTGAATCCTTCCTGGTGATGATGACAAAGTTTTATGAATTTATTTGTGAAAGTATAGACACTGGAAATTAAAATGCCCTGTGGTTCCTCTCCTGCTCCAAGTCGGCCCGTTTGGCGTCCTACTCCACTTAAACGTAACTAATCTAAGGACATCACACACATCAATTCCCGAGGCAGGATTCGAACCTGCGACCGCAGCAGAAGCGCGGTTCCGGACTGAAGCGCCTAGAAGCCCTCGGCCACAATGGGCGGCTGTGTGTGCCTTTGTTAATAGCATGACGTCACCCGCAGCGACTCTCCTGTACCGGTGAGACGGTTCAATCCCGTCTCCAGCCATCCTGATTTCGGTTTTCCGTGATTTCCCTAAATCGTTTCAGGCAAATGCCGGGATGGTTCCTTTGAAAGGGCACGGCCGATTTCCTTCCCAATCCTTCCCTAACACGAGCTTGCGCTCCGTCTCTAATGACCTCGTTGTCGACGGGACGTTAAACACTACCCACCACCACCACCATGTACCGGTGACCCTGTCGGTTCCTTGGCGACTGCAAAACAGTGCCTAGGTACATGAGTCTCGATTTCACTTGGTCAGAAATTATGGTAGGGTTCGAGTGTGGCGCAGACCCCATGAAGCCATGGACTCAAGTTGTCCTCCAGCACTGTGTAAGCTGGTGGTGGTTCCATAATAGTGTGGGCTGTGTTTATTTGGAATGGACTGGATCTTCTGGCCCAACTGATACGATCTTTGACTGGAAATGTTTATGTTCGGCTACTTGGAGACCAATTGCAGCCGTTCATGGACATCATATTCGCAAAAACCGATGCCACGGCACTGGGCACAATTATTCGAGATCGATTTGTAGAACATTCTGGACACTTCCAGCGAATGGTATGGCCATGCTCATGTAATAAAACCTGATGGAGGCGACACTGCAGGTTTCAGTAAATTGTTTCTAGCAGGTGTTGCTGATGTAACTGTATCGCCCACATCTTGATTCCATGAAGTTGTGGTGGTGGTGTTCTCTGAAAGCTGCTCACCCGGTGGGATTTAAATTGGGGGAGCTGTGTGTGCTGTCTCTGAAGGCTCTCCGTCTGTAACGTATGCGGGCTTCACTCTCTCTACAGTGTTGTAGTTTTACTGTCTTGAAGTTTTAAAAGTGAGCGAACTGCGGTGTAATACGCGATATGGCCCAGTGTAGGGTGGAACAGCGTCAACACGTAAGCAATTGTGCAACAATTGTAGAGGTCCTTGTGTAAAACTGTTTACTTGATGGCGTGATGGGCTGCTGCTGCTGGAATGAGTCGCTGCATTGAGCACTCAGTGTTTGTGCGAACTCTTGCAAGACGCGGGCGGAGAGTATCGTCGCTTCTTGGTTCTTTATTAGGTCGGCGGGAACGCGAATTTGTTGTTCATGCACTAAATGACTCGGTACTAAATCAATATCTATTTTCACTAACTTCTAGCAAGCTGGAGTAGCTGTGAGGCAGCAATTTCTGTCAATGGGTACAACGAAAAACCAGTCCAAAGTTGCAATTTCATTTTTTTATTCACTCAATGACTAATTTGTGACTGGGACCCATTTTCAAATCGCATACAGGTAGCTCTTATCTGTATGCGCTGTACTGTTCGTTTGCACATTCTTAACATAGTTCTTACATTTTTGGAAATACCGTTTTTGACTATGTTGCGATGGATCGAAAATGGGTCATGGCTCGAAACTAGTCATTGAGTGAATAAAAAAAAGTGAAATTTGCAACTTTGGACAGGTTTTTCGTTGTACCAATATCTATTTTTACAGTTATCCTTAACTCCAGTAATACACAGGCAATGTGTCGGTCCAGGTACTTTCTTGGCCAATGAGTGCTGCTTACAAGGGAACCTCCCCATCGCATCTCCCTCAGATTTAGTTATAAGTTGGCTACATCAAGGATACTATGAGCTCAGGAGTGCCGTGGTCCCGTGGTTAGCGTGAGCAGCTGTGGAATTGGAGGTCTCTGGTTCAAGTCTTCCCTCGAGTGGAAAGTTTAAATTTTTATTTTCAGACAATTATTAACTGACTAACTCTTATGTTTTCATCACTTTTTTGGGAGTGATTATCACATCCACAAGAAAACCTAAATCGGGAAATGTAGAAGAATCTTTTTGCCTATTCGCCAAGTGTACAAGTTAGATGGATCGACAACATATTCCTGTCATGTGACACACATGCCGTCACCAGTGTCGTATAGAATATATCAGACGTGTTTTCCTGCGGAGGAATCGGTTGACCTATGACCTTGCGATTAAATATTTTCGGTTCCCATTGGCGAGGCACGTCCTTTCGCCTACTAATCGCACGGTTTTGCGGTGCGGTCTCAAAACACAGACACTAAACTTGTTACAGTGAACAGAGACGTCAATGAACGAACTGACAGATCATAACTTTGCGAAAATAAAAAAAGTGAACTTTCACTCGAGGGAAGACTTGAACCAAGGACCTCTCGTTCCGCAGCTGCTCACGCTACCACGGGACCAGGGTGCTCTTGAGCTCAGATTGTCCTTGATGTTGCCTATCTTTTGCATAGACTACTCAGTTTGGATATTTTGCTTATTTTTTTCATAGTTCCACACAACTTCTTCCTGTTTTCTCGATTGATCTGTGTTCAGTTTTACAAGGCCTATCCACTGTGCCAACTTATAACTAAATCTGAGGGGGGTGCGATGGGGAGGTTCCCTTGTCAGAGAGTTCGATACAGTCGTTTCACGATGCTGTTACCCGCTGGATGGTAGCTAGTACTTTTTCGTTAGGAGATGTCAGATAACTTTATGAGCTCGGTAAATAATGAGCAATCAAACTAACAAACCTGATCTGTAGTTACTGTTACCAGAACACCGAATCTGCCGATACATGTGCAGACGAAGACGAATTCTTTCGTGTGTCCTTGAGTGATGCATACCTTTCGTCCTTCCCCTCTGACCCCCCGCCCCCCGCCTCTTCCACACTGTTTTCCCTTTCTCAATTTTCTTTCACTCTTTTAGCACCAGTAGCGTCAATGAGAAATTGCGGTTTGTTGCTTTATGTAACACCGCCACAAACTGGAGGGTCCGGCACTATTCCTGTTGTAGCGCACATATATTGATTAAGTGCCGCAGGGAAAGAGTGGAAAATTGCGTCCGCCTCCTCTATTAATGTGGATAATGGTAAATTATCATGTGCTGTCAACCACACTTTGTGTTGATGTCATATCGTGCGTAATGGTTCTCAGAGCAGCTTCGGACACACCAGTTTACGCATGTGCCTCAACAATTCCGTCAGGCTTCTGTTTTCGATGGCCTCTTCATTCAGGATTAGTTGCATACGTTGTCACTTAGGTACTGACTGGCGCTTCATTATTATGTCTCTAAAGTTTTGGTACGGCTGTTCCGAGGTGCGCTGCAATACTGTGTCTCGTACCACTTTAACCAATTAGTCATCCATGTTGGCGAAGATTGGGTTCAATTTGTCTTTGCTGTTACATACGCCACTTTGCTGGAAGATGACGAACCATTATGTCGGATGAGCTGTTTAGAAAGTCGGTAGCCGTACTGAAGCTGTTGTAGTTGGTGACGTTGCACCTGGACTGTCAGGTAGCGACGAAATCGTTGGAAAAACCGTGAAAGTGTGATTACGTGGATGTTGGTTTTCTTCTTGTTATCAGGTGGCCTGGTATGGTTATGAGTGTTGTTTCTCCATTGTCGTGACGGCGTGGTAAGTTACGCGATGCGGAAGAACTAGGTTTTGTAAAACAGGGTCACCACTGTAGTATTACTCACTTTTACCCTACTATAAGTGATAGATAAACAATAACAACTAATGACTTTTATTGAAACTTACAGGACACATGAGAGATACATTGACTCACAAAATGCTTGTTTTTGCAATGCTCTTCTACATCCACATCTACGTGGATACTCTGCAAATCACGTTCAACTGCCTGGCAGAGGGTTCATCGAACCACCTTCACAATTCTCTATTATTCCAATCTCGTATAGCGCGCGGAAAGAATGAACACCTATATCTGCCGCCTTGTGTGGCCGTGCGGTTCTAGGCGCTTCAGTATGGAACCGCGTGACCGCTACGGTCACAGGTTCGAATCCTGCCTCGGGCATGGATGTGTGTGATGTACTTAGGTTAGTTAGGTTTAAGTAGTTCTAACTTCTAGGGGACTGATGACCATAGATGTTAAGTCCCATAGTGCTCTGAGCCATTTGGACCATTTTTTGAACACCTATATCTTTCCGTACGAGCTCTGATTTCCCTTATTTTATCTTTGTGATAATTCCTCCCTATGTAAGTCCGTGTCAACAAAATATTTTCGCATTCGGAGGAGAAAGTTAGTGATTGGAATTTCTTGAGAAGATTCCGTTCAATGGTTCAAATGGCTCTGAGTACTATGGGACTCAACATCTGAGGTCGTCAGTCCCCTAGAACTTAGAACTACTTAAACCTAACTAACCTAAGGACATCACACACATCCATGCCAGAGGCAGGATTCGAACCTGCGACCGTAGCGGTCGTACGGTTCCAGACTGAAGTGCCTAGAACCTCTCGGCGACACCGGCTGGCGAAGATTCCGTCGCAACGAAAAACGCCTTTCATTTAATGATGTCCATCTCAAATCCTGTATCATTTTTGTGACACTCTATCCCATATTTCGCGATAATACAAAACGTGCTGCCTTTCTTTGAACTTTTTCTTTTGCAGGTAACACACACTCTAAATCATTCTAGTCGACCTGTCGCACTGTCAATGTGTATGAACGGCAATTCGCCACACTTACACATGGGGCCTAGGCAGTTACAGAGTGAGTGTCGGGTGCCTCACATTTCCTAAATCAAGACGCATTTCCCCTCTCTCTCTGACGTCACGCCCCAGACTGGTTCTTCTGCTGCTGTTGCCAAATGGTCCGATTTTCTGTCATTTTGTCCACATCTAACCGAATTTCTTTGCTGTCGACTGTACCTGTTTCTCAGTACTTTTGCGACTGTTTATAAATTATTTATGAACTGGCGGATGAAGGGAAACATTTCTCCTTGTGGGACAGCCACAACGGTACAAGTCCATTTTGAAAAATGAAGAAACCACAGAAGATGGTGGATTTAGCAACAGATCTATGGTTTCTTCATTTATCAAAAAAAAAAAACAAAAAAAAAAAAAAAAAAAAGGGAAATACGAAATTATGTTTCTGAACAAGTCCGTCCGATATAAAATTAACTACAAATGAGCACTTTCTGGTGAATAATGTAATACTGTTACGAGTTTGAGGTCCCTAACCCTGGTAGTAGTCACTCTAAGGTCTGATCTCTTAAAAGTTAAGATGTTTGTAGACGTTGTAACTTGATGTTGTCGCTTTGGGAAGAAGATGAAACTTTTCTTTGGTGACTTGCCATTGGTACACAATATTGGTGTTTGTACTGGGATGTGCCAAATGAATACATCCTCAAAAAAAGACATATGGGGTAAACTTTTGATAGGCATACAATTATTATCGTTTCAAGCTAAACTCATCATATGCAACAGAATTGTTGTAACTTATTGTAGCTTTTGGACGCGACTCCATTTTTTAAAAGAGAAGTACTTCAATAATAATGTAGTTACGCTCGTTAACAGTACTTCACCGCCGTCTACCAATGAAGCACTATCTCGTGAGAGTAAAACGCATTATTCACGGATCAGGATTGTATTCTTTCCATCCTAACAGTGTCTGAGAGTTCATACACTGATCACAAACCTTGAAGGAAAGCTCAGAGGAAGAACAAGGTTTCCAGGGACGGCATCCAGCATAGTCTAAATGACCAACGGATGGTAATTTTAGAACTTCTTTCAATATTTTCACGGATATAACCTGCAGATCAAGATGTCGAAGATATGTAGATCCATGATAAACACAGGATTAGTTATGTGGGGTGTCACTTACATTATGGATTTATCCAGTGTGCAAGAGGCGTTCGGGGTCAAGTCTAAAACATTGATGAGGATGAGGACTACCTCATCCCTCACAGGTGAGCAACAGGAATGCATAGCAGAGGTAACGTGTAAGCGCCCTCTAAGATAAGTTGTCTACCGTGGTGAGATAGATCTCGCCACAATGAGTACATTAAGTACTGACGTGTGAATTTCCTTAGACATTCGTTGAGAAACTATTGTAACCTAAACTCAGAAGTGAATAGTTCGGCCAACAGGGATCACACGTGCGCACTCATTGTACAGATGCGTCAGCAGTTCTGTCCCTATGTGGTTCCCCTTGCTAACAGGTCAGCGATGTTGCTACTGCTTGCTCTTGCCTCAAGGTACTCCTCTTGCGAGTAACGAGCCACAAGTAGAGTAATTATTCTTGACTAATTTCTCGGACCCTGCTTGGAACTATTGGTGGGTACTCCTACATTTGGGTACAGTAGACTGGTTCACGGTCGACAGATGAAATATGCCTTTCACTGCGAGTTGTTTAGTCTCTAGACACTGCTTGGACGAACTAAGGACCAATGCGAATAAAAAAAACAGTGAAAGAGTGTCGAATGTAAACCAGAGTTTTATAAACGCAAGACAGAGCTGATTCCCATTCATTTATAGAGATCGTACGGGATGATTGAGTGGCTTGACATCTCTTTGAGGCTCCATAAACGTTAAACACGAACAATGGAGTGCATTACTTTGTGCTTTGCGACAATTTTTCCGCGTTCTTCAGCACCCATCAGTGTTAAAAATGTGGATTATCTGCTACAGTAATAATAATAATAATAATAATAATAATAATAATAACAATAATAATAAAGTATCTCCGTTCTTTCAGTGTGATATGTTACGTAAGTACACAGTTTCTTATGGTTTTGTATCGCGCTATCAACAGGTTTTGACTTATGATGTACTCTGTGGAATGCAAAAAGAATTTTCCCATTCTACAGCTGAAATTTTCTGATGTGTGTTCTCGCAGAACGGGTTACTTTCTGCACTGCCGTACATCGCTAACATTGTGCTGAGTGTTGCCTGCAGCTGGATCGTCAACAGCGTAGAGAAGAAGCAAGTACTCAGCAGGGGGGCCTTAAGAAAGGTGATCAACTCCATTGGTAAGAATGTATGTGCACATAAGTATGTACTGTTTTTAGCACAAGCATACATTAAATTACAGGAAAGTCGAAAAGTTTATTTACTTATCTAACCTCCTCTGATTAGAGCCATCAGGCCCTCTCTTATATCGGAGCACAGTTTCACATATATAGTACCTTTTATACATCATAGTTACCTTAGAAACAACAATTACAGTTACAACAAATAGTATGAAAATATTCCAATATCTTAGATGTTTGCAGCCTGGTGGTCTTCGACAACCACCGATATTTCAACTGGAGCACACCCTGCCATTTTCGAGGCATGACTCTACCAAGCAAGTGATACGTAAAAGAATCTACATACTTTTTCTCGGGTTGTGAGTAATGTTCGTGCTTCGACATGTTGTGAAGGAAAGCACCTTGCTACTCTCTTGAGCACTGTAGTAGGTCGGTGTGAGCATCACATTAAGAACTCGATTGATTTCTTAAGTCGATTAGAGGAAGTGCGATTAAATGAATATGATATTATAGTAAGTGTGGATGAGGTCTCTCTCTCTCTTCACTCGCATTCCTCTGTCTGATTCGCTACGGTCGATTGAGGCTAGCTTTGGTGTTGAAGTAACGAACCCATTTCGACATGTTTTGACTTCCACCCACTTTTTGTTGAATGACCATAACGTGAGCCGACAGATGAAGTTGCGATGGGAAGCCTATTGCCTCCTATCATTGGCAATTTGTTTATGGAGGAACGTACCTCGGAGTCGCAGCTTTGAAACCTGTGCCTTTTCTTCGGATATTAGGTTATACTTTCGTTGTTAGGCCTCATAACAGTCAGAATGTCAAAGACTTCTTAGCGCACCTGAATTACATTCGCCAGAATATTTGTTTGAGGATGGAGGTGGAATAGAATGAATGCATTCCCTTCTTTGACGTGTTGATCAGGAGTAAGGCTGATTGTATGTTAGTACATGCCATAATAGGAAGCCTGCTCACACTGACTTCCATCTTCAGGCTCACAGGTGACACTATCCGGCTCAGCGTGAAGGGTTGCTTCGTACCTTGGTTCACTGGGACCATGTGATGTCGGACCCCGAGAGTTTGTCAGCTGGCTTAGCCCATCTTGAGGCCACCTTCCGCCAGAATGGTTTGAGTGAAAGACAGATCAGACGTATGTTGCGATGTCGACCAACTCTTCACCGAGTGAGTTATGATAATACCCAGGTGCCACTGAAGTCTACAGCCTTTTTGCCTTGATGATGGTGATGAGGTCCCATACTCCGAGGTGCGTAGGGGGAACGATGCGGGAGACCCGCGCCGCCGACTAAGCAAGGTCCTAGCGGAGGTGGTTTGCCATTGCATTCCTCCGACCGTAATGGGAATGAATGAAGACGATGAAGGCAACGCAAAAAAACCCCGTCATCTCGAGGCAGCGAAAATCCCTGACCCCGCCGCGAATCGAACCCGGGACCCCGTGCGAGGGGATCGAGAACGCTACCGCAAGACCACGAGCTGTATTTAGAACAAGGCTGGTCGTATTTTCGGAAATTATGATGTGAAATGTGTTATTCGACCACCATCTAAGACAAGAATCCTTTTAGCTTCCATAAAGAATGTTCTTGGTTTGCGTAATACTGGTGTCTACCGTATTCCATGGTGTTTTGGCATGTCATGTATTGGTCAGAGTATCAGAACTATGGAGAACCGGTATACTGAACATAAGCGGCACAAACGCTCACAACAGACAAAAAAAATCCGATGTTGCAGAATACTGTCATGGCACCTTTCATCCCAAGGAACAACACGAAGATTCTGGCACGCACTTCCAGCTGTTGAGAAAGTGTTATTGAGAAAGCAGCTGAAATAGAATTAGCATGTAACCTTATAAACAGAGGTGGTAGTTTTTCTTTAAATTTTGTTGGAATCCTGTCTTCTCCCTTGCCAAAATCAGAGGGACTGAGTTAATGCTATCTACTCGTTGCTGATTAATTTCACTATTGGTAACTTCTGACGTCGGTCATCTTTGGATAGTGTAATGGCGCTAGTGTTTACAGCATGTGTGTGTTTGTTACCTATATGGAGTTTCTCTGCAGACCGAGCTTTTAAATTCCCTTGCACAAACATCTTTTGCTGCAGTTTTGCCTTGAAAATCGTAGCATGCGCTCCTGTCGAAATACTGGCGGTTGACGACGACGTCACCCGGCTGCATTCCCCTAAGTTATTTGAACACTGCATGCGCCGAGGGAAATTCAGAAACATATTAAAATGATTTGTGTGTCTGCAGTGATAGTATGAGTAAAATGTGGTTCTACCAAACACATACGCTGATGATGTTATAAGGAAAGGTGTAAAAAATAAATGAAGTGGTAGTTAAGGAAACATTTGAAAATACATTAGCAACTGCAAGACCAGAAAGCGTAGTAAATAATGAATATTTTTGTTACTGTATGTATGCAGTACAGTAAGAAGAATACATGATTCAATTTGTAGGTGAAATTTAGGGTAGAAATTGTGCGCAACTTAATACTTGGAACTACACAACAGCTACGTCTCCAACCCGGCTGGCCATCCTGTCGAAGTGAGCTTGGGTGACAGATATGGGTACGTCACTGCTTGCTGCCGCAATCAGTGGCTGGCGAGCGATGGTGAGCCTGTCTCTGGCAAACCCACGACCAAATGATTTCAATGGGCGGGAGATCTGGAACAATTCCTAGCTAGCCGGCCGGTGTGGCCGTGCGGTTAAAGGCGCTTCAGTCTGGAACCGCGCGACCGCTACGGTCGCAGGTTGGAATCCTGCCTCGGGCATGGATGTGTGTGTTGTCCTTAGGTTAGTTAGGTTGAAGTAGTTCTAAGTTCTAGGGGACTGATGACCTCAGCAGTTAAGTCCCATAGTGCTCAGAGCCATTTGAACCATTCGATACGTCCATCGTGATGCTGTGCACGTAAGTGGGGTTCTTCTTAAACATGGCGCCATCGCTGCCACCGCACTTTTCACTGCTGTCTAATCAAGGGAAACTGCCACAGTGGTGACATTGTTGTCAGTCTGTGGTGTTCCATAGGTCGTCGCGCTGTCATTGAGGACATTCGCCATCGGTGCCGTGTCACTTAATTGAGTGGCTGTAGCTGATGGCTGGGTTTTTAGCCTTGCCTGATGACTGACAAGGCGTGCAAGTGGGAAGGTGCTACGTCGGGCCAGCAGTTGGGTCTGTAGGCGGCAGACAATAAGGCGTCCTCTCAGAGTGTACCTTAGGGACTGGGTGAAGAAGGGTGCTCAGATGTTTGAATAAGCTCCTGCAGGACATCATCCGTGCAGTCTCCTCAGGAACCTGGTTTTATTGTGCCGCCAGGTGACTGACTTCAGATCATCAGCACGGCTCTGCCTAGCGAGGTGCAACTGGGTGAGGATCAGAGGACATCATCAGGTGCGCTGCCTGAGGTTATGGATGAATATGTTTTTTACCCAATAACTCCCCCCCACCCCCACCCCCACTCATGATGGACCAGGGTAAGCGGCCAGGGTCATCGTTTGGGATGTTGGGCCACATTACTCAACGTGGGAGTCACTAGTAATGAAATGCCATTGTGCAGTGGCCACATGGTCACTCTTTCAACTGGGCTGAGATTACCCTTAAAACTGTCTCTTATCTACTCAATCGTCAGATTGCTAGAATAAAAGGTGATCTCGACAGAAATACCAGTGTAGTAGAGGCTCATGTTGAAGATCTCGGAGGTTACTCACCACACGCAGAGGTGTCGGTTCATGAGGTGGCATGAACCAAAATCCACATCCCGTGTCTCCGCAGCTCGTGGTTGTGCGGTAGCGTTCTCGCTTTCCGCGGCCGGGTTTCCGGATTCGATTCCCGGCGGGGTCAGGGATTTTCTCTGCCTCGTGAGGACTGGGTGTTGTGTGATGTCCTTAGGTTAGTTAGGTTTAAGTAGTTCTAAGTTCTCGGGGACTGATGACCATAGAAGTTAAGTCCCATAGTGCTCAGGGCCATTTTGAGCCACATCCTGTGCTTTTTTGCAGTATTTGTAAATAATTTGCGTTATTCATATTTAATGGCTGTATAATATATCTGATTAATTCTTCAGTTGCAGTATTTGTCTATGGAAAGGGAGTCATGTGGTAACTGCTGGGGTAGTTGTCTGAGTTATTGGTCTACATGTGGTGTACTACACTCATACACAGAACACCTTGAATAACTGTAGATTGGACGTTCATACAGGATTACCGTTTCAGCCACCTCTGTGAGCATGTGTCCTATTGCCCAGTAGGGTTAGCATCCGCCATAGGCTCTGATAACTTGTTCTGTGCATCATGGCACCGACCCCTATAAGGTGCATATACATCCAGTGCTATAGCCATCCATGTTGCATTTGGGTCACAGCACTGCACCTACAATTTCACCATATTCCACAGATTTTCGATTGAGCTGGCGGTCCAGGGCAAAAGGCTGACATCCTGTGACACCAAGAGGGCGCGAGTTCGTGCAGCAGCATGCTGTAACACATCGTGTTACTGAAAAATGGCATCTCGGGTGTTGTGCAGAAAGGGTATGGCTATGGGTCGCAGGATGTCTTTCAAGTATGTCTCACTGGTCACAGTATGCACTACGTGTGATTTGTGGTTGTACAAATAGCACCGCACACCGTAAGGGCTTGAGTTGATGCTGTGTGTCTTGGGGGAATGCAGTCACTATCAAACCTTTCCCCTGTCTGCGGCGAACAAAAATACGGCCATCGTATTCAAACAAACATAACCTGTATTCGTCCAAAAACACTATCTGATGCCATTCCTGTCTTCAGTGCCGTCGTTACATACACCAATGTCGTCTAGCATGTTTCTGCACATTCGTCAGAGGTAGGCGGAGAAATGAACGAATCACACGTACCCGAAGCCGTAATAAACGGCGACGGACTGTCCCCCTGATAGTGTACGATGTGTTCCACTGTTGCACCAGAGCCGAGGAGGACGCAGATCTGTCCCACAATGCCATTCGCATGAGGTGTCGATCATCTCAGAGGTTGGTGTGGGTGGTATGTCCTGACCCATCTCATCATGTTCTGCAGCCTTCCGTGAATCATTCTGCACACACCCGTTGCACTGCCGAAACACTTCGTACCACACGATCAGCAACTTCCCAGATGGGTATGCCACATTCTCTCACGCCAATAATGCATCCTCTTTCAAATTCACTGATTTGACGGTACGGTTCGCGCATTCGTCTGCAGCGCATCCTACATGTCTCTTCAAGGCACATTGATCCATTACCTTCGTTTTATAGCGACAACTAGAGCCGTAGGCACAATTTACCGATAGGTGCTGATGGCCGCGATCTTGATGTTGAACCTAAACCCGCGGGACGACACTGTTCAAATACTATTCATTTCTGCAGAGCGTACTAATGTACATGTCTAGTGAATATGTAAGTCCTGTCTCTAGGCGTTCAAGGTGTTTCGTTTTTTCTGAACGAGTGTGTAGTGTCTGAGTTTTCTATGAGAAATGCAGTGAGCACCTTTGCAGTCTTCATGACACTTACCATAAAACTGCCTGAGACTTCCCTATCACTGGTTTCCGCGTAACGAGAATTCTCAGTCACTATGAGATGTGCAGTGGAGGCTCTGAATCAAAATGTGCTTGGCGGCTACTTGTCAAATGTGGTGGGTCCAAACACTGACACGAGTAGTAATAGACTCAGTTCCAAGTCGGGCCCGTCCGGGGCATCGCGCCATGACTAGAACCTGTGGTTAAGTTAGGCATAGGTCGGTAAAACTAGTGACCCTGAGGGTGCCTGCGCTCGACAGTGAGTAGGCCTGACCAACTGTGGACTCAGCCTTCCACAGGCTACGGATTCAGTCACGTTGGCCACAGTACAGATACCGAAGCTGAGTGATCACCTCCATGACGCCCGTCATCATCGGCACTCGTGCGTGTTGTTCTAAAAGCACAATCAACAGTCTGAGCCCCAAGGAATGAGATTAGTTTTTCTGAGCCCTGACCTACCGTTCGTGGTGGGACTAGATAAGTGGAGTCATTTCATACTGATACTATCAGAAGCAACAAATACGGGCTATCTATTGTATGACAGTCAGATGACTCATAGCTGACTTTTTGATGATTAAGTGAGACTCCCTAAGGGGATGCAGTTGAATGTCAGAAAGGATACTTGTCTTGCTTGCAAAACAAAGTACGAGTACCTGAAGTGTCTGTATGTCCTTCAGGGCCAAGTGTACAAGATGTCTATCTTCACGGTCGCTGGAGTCCTTTCATACTGATACTATCAGAAGCAACAAATACGGGCTATCTACTGTATGGCAGTCAGCTGACTCATAGCTGACTTTTTGATGATTAAGTGAGACTCCCTAAGGGGATGCAGTTGAATGTCAGAAAGGATACTTGTCTTGCTTGCAAAACAAAGTACGAGTACCTGAAGTGTCTGTATGTCCTTCAGGGCCAAGTGTACAAGATGTCTATCTTCACGGTCGCTGGAGTCCTTTCATACTGATACTATCAGAAGCAACAAATACGGGCTATCTACTGTATGGCAGTCAACTGACTCATAGCTGACTTTTTGATGATTAAGTGAGACTCCCTAAGGGGATGCAGTTGAATGTCAGAAAGGATACTTGTCTTGCTTGCAAAACAAAGTACGAGTACCTGAAGTGTCTGTATGTCCTTCAGGGCCAAGTGTACAAGATGTCTATCTTCACGGTCACTGGAGTCCTTTCATACTGATACTATCAGAAGCAACAAATACGGGCTATCTACTGTATGGCAGTCAGCTGACTCATAGCTGACTTTTTGATGATGAAGTGCCATTCCCTAAGGGGATGCAGTTGAATGTCTGAAAGGATACTTGTCTTGCTTGCAAAACAAAGTACGAGTACCTGAAGTGTCTGTATGTCCTTCAGGGCCAAGTGTACAAGATGTCTATCTTCACGGTCACTGGAGTCCTTTCATACTGATACTATCAGAAGCAACAAATACGGGCTATCTACTGTATGGCAGTCAGCTGACTCATAGCTGACTTTTTGATGATGAAGTGCCATTCCCTAAGGGGATGCAGTTGAATGTCTGAAAGGATACTTGTCTTGCTTGCAAAACGAAGTACGAGTACCTGATGTGTCTGTATGTCCTTCAGGGCCAAGTGTACAAGATGTCTGTCTTCACGGTCGCTGGTTGCGTGGGGTCGCTGAGATCCTGCATGACACTGAGCATGGTCCACCTGAATCCATCACATCCACTTTTGCATGACAATCGCAGCATCGCAACAACACGACAAGCAATATCGCAGAACGATAAACCGATTTTACGCTAATTCCGACATGAGCCATGTTCTCGTAAACGACCAACATGTAAATGGAGTTAGAAACCTGCTACGTAATCGCTCCTTATTTGCAGGGTGTAGATGATGTTATTCCTACCTACTTCACGCAGTTGCGCTGAAACGTTATCATTTGCACATCCAAGCACGCAGTATGCTTTCTGTACATTTTAAATATGATGTGCGCCTTCTCCATGATGCTGCAGTTGTAATTCCCAGTGGGTACACGCAAATCAGTGGTTCACAGCATTGTACTGGAAGGATAGTGTAAATAGGGTAACTCGATGTTTTTATTCGATACTTCAGATTTGGAACGGATTATAGAACCACATAAAGCAACGGATGCTTTAGACTGCCATAAGCAATTTTTTACAGTTTTCTGCAGTTTCTATTGTTGTTGGACATGAGGTTGTCTTTTGCGCAGCTTTTGTAAATATGTATTGTTATACTCATTTAAGTGCTGTACAATATATTAAAGCTCTTTGGAATATATTGTTAATTCTTTAGGTACAGAATTTTATTGTGAGTAAAATGATACATAATTTTAGAGTTATTAATGTAACATTCTGACAGCTAACCCATACTTCGTCGATCATGCACCATCTTGCACCTTGAAACAGATTTCCTTTTACCATGGAATATGCAGTACTTGCAAATGAACTGAACATTTTTAATACCTTAAGAATTTTACCTGTCTTGAAAATGGAAATTGGTTATGGTTTCCAATAGCTTCTATTTCAAAATTTACCTACTTTTAAGCTATATCTCGTATTTGGTAATACTCAAACTTGATTTGATTTAATTGAGTGATTATTGGTGTGTAGCGGAGTAATAATGCAACAGATAGAGTATTAAATGCAGAACTGAATAAATTTTCTCGAGTGTTGTGCTTTTAAAATTCCACCGAATATTTGTTCATAGCCATGTAGTACCTTGGAACATATTTTCACATTTGGAAAAACCTTAATTTTCCGAGGTAATTTTTGTAATTTCAGAAAAAAGACTGGAGAAGGTACAAAGTGAATGCTTTCTTTTGAAATTGAATAAGAAAACATAATAAACTTCTATTATAGGGTTGACTAGAAGCAAAGGTCAGAAATGTGACCCACAGTAGAACATACTCCCCTTTGAATTCGTTTTATGTGAGATGTTATGAATTTGCTGTAAACAAAAATGTGAAATAAAGTTTAAAACATTGACACCTCCAAATGTAGAGGTTGATGACACAAGTAAAACAATAAAAATAATAAGTGAATTATTTAAAAACATCAACAGGTGATTCAAGATAATGCTCAATAAATATAGTGTTCGAATCTCAAATAGAGCCGGCCGCGGTGGTCGAGCGGTTCTAGGCGCTCAGTCCGGAACCGCGCCGCTGCTACAGGTTCGAATCCTGCCTCGGGCATGGATGTGTGTGATGTCCTTAGCTTAGTTAGTTTTAAGTTGTTCTAAGTCTAGGGGACTGATGACCTCAGATGTAAAGTCCCATAGTGCTCAGAGCCGTTTGAGCCATTTTTTTTTAATCTCAAATAGAAACAGCTCCAATTTTCCAATATCCGTGAAATATTGTATTGTATTATTTCACCGACAAGGAAGTCAGCACTAACGTAAATCAAGAACTCTACTTCGAGAAGTTACATCTCATATAAATCACTTATTGCTTTCCGTAAGAGCCATCGCTTATTTCTTTAGTAAGGTCACATTTATCTTTTCTGAAATTGGAAAATAGTATTCGGTCTATGTTCCAGGTCACTGGTTTCCAGCCGCGGCTTTGGTAGCCCTCAGCTTCATCCCAGTGGAAGACCCAACGGCAGCTGTGATCTTGCTGATTGTCGCCATCGGTTTCAATGGCCTCACCGTCATGGGTCAGATGATGAACCTTATCGACATCGCACCGAACTTCTCTGGCCTGCTGATGGGTATTACTGACTGTATCGGGACACTGACGTCCATCGCTGCACCACTTTATGTGGGGGCTATAGTCAAGGAGAACGTAAGTACAATGGGCTTCATAGAGTAAAATTCAATTTCGACTCCATTTCGGAATCAGTTTCTCAGTTCAAATATTTTTAACCCTATAATCGACAATATAGTTCACGAGCAACACCTCTTTCCATCAGTTATTGTAGGAGCGCTAAGAGTCCCAACGTATTTAAAATGACATTGTACTATCAGTCATCCATTAGCTTGGCACAGTTGGCAGCAGCTCTCTTCTTCGTAGTGCGGCATATCATCACAAGATGGCAATTATACGGCAGGTTGCAAGAGAACTGAGAGGTTTGTAGGTAAAGTATGTAGGTAAAGTATTATTTTACGCAATGCTAGCATTTAACTGCATACAGACAACATCATACATATTTTTAAAACAAATAAGAAGAAACTTATATGAGGTCTTAAAAAGGTGTCACATATTCCAACATCTACGTAGATACTCTGCAAGCCACCATATGATGCGTGGCAGAGGGTACCCTGTACCACTACTTGTCATTTCCTTTCCTGCATTACTCGCAAACAGCGAGAGAAAGAGGACTATCTATATGCCTCCGTATGAGCCCTAATTTCTCCTATCTTATCTTCGTGGTCCTTATGCGCAATGTGTGTTGGCAGCAGTAGAATTGTTCGGCTGTCAACTTCAAATGCTGGTTCTCTAAATTTTCTCAATTGTGTTTCTCGAAAAGAACGTCGCCTTCCATCGAGGGATTCCCATTTGAGTTCCCGAACATCTAGGTAACACTTATGTTTTGTCAAACCTATCGGTAAAAAATCTAGCAGCCGACCTCTGAATCGCTTCGACGTCTTCCTTCAATCCGGCCTGATACGGATCCCAAATACTGGAGCAATACTCCAGAATAGGTCGCACCAGCGTCCTATATGTGGTCTCCTTTATCGGTGAAGCACTGTTTCCTAAAAATCTTTCAATAAACCGCAGTCGACCATTCACCTTCCCTAGCACAGGTTTCACATGCCCGTTCCATCACAAAGCGTTTTGCATCGTTATGTCCACATATTTAAACGACTTGACTGTGTCAAACCGGACACTAGTTATACCGCATCCGATAATTAAAGGTTTTATCTTCCTAATGAACCGCATTAACTTAAAATTTTCCACCTTTTGGTCTAGCTACCGTTCATCACACCAACTGATCTTATAATTTACCAGGAGTGGTCTCCTATTTCTGTTTATACCATCCAACTCGGACACACGCTCCCAGCCCAGCCATTGTATTACAATGTGTCGATAAAATACATGTACAATCGCTGTTATTCTGTTGTAAACACAACTCAGTTATGCTATTTCACGTGCTGGTTTAATATACAGGAGCCCCACGCCCTCTCTATCACATCCCGAAGGTGTTCTGTAGGATTCAGACCAGTCCATTACGCCGGCGGAAGTGGCCGTGCGGTTAAAGGCGCTGCAGTCTGGAACCGCAAGACCGCTACTGTCGCAGGTTCGAATCCTGCCTCGGGCATGGATGTTTGTGATGTCCTTAGGTTAGTTAGGTTTAACTAGTTCTAAGTTCTGGGGGACTAATGACCTCAGCAGATGAGTCCCATAGTGCTCAGAGCCATTTGAACCATTTTTTTGAATCAGTCCATTACAGGGATGTTATTGTCGTGTAAACACTCTGCCATAGGCCGTGTATTACGCACAGGTGCTCGATCATGTTGAAAGATGCAATCGCCATCCCCGAATTGCTCTTCAGCAGTGGGAAGCAAGAAGGTGCTTAAAACATCAATGTGGGCCTGTACTGTGATAGTGCCACGCAAAACAACAAGAGGTGCTAGCCCCCTCCATGAAAAATTCGACCACACCATAACACCACCGGCTCTGAATTTTACTGTTGGCACTACACACGCTGGCAAATGAAGTTCACTGGGCATTCGCCATACCTACACCCTGCAATCGGATCGCCACGTTGTGCACCGTGATTCGTCACTCCACACAACGTTTTCCACTGTTCAATCGTCCAATGTTTACACTCCTTACACCAAGCGAGGCGTCGTTTGGCATTTACCAGCGTGACGTGTGGCTTATGAGCAGCCGCTCGACCATGAAATACAAGTTTTCTCACCTCCCGCCTAACTGTCATAGTACTTGCAGTGGATCCTGATGCAGTTTGGAATTCCTGTGTGGTGGTCTGGATAGATGTCCACCTATTACACATTACGACGCTCTTCAATTGTCGGCAGTCTCTGTCAGTCAACAGACGAGGTCGGCCTGTACGCTTTTGTGCTGTACGTGTCCCTTTACGTTTACACTTCACTATCACATCGGAAACACTGGACGTAGAGATGTATAGGAGTGTGGAAATCTCGCATACGGACGTATGACACAAGGGACACCCAGTCACCTGACCACGTTCGAAGTCCATGAGTTCCGCGGAGCGCCCCATTCTGCTCCCTCACGATGTCTAATGACTGCTGAGGTCGCTGATACGGAGTGCCTGGCAGTAGGTGGGAGCACAATGCACCTAATACGAAAAACGTAAGTTTTTGGGGTGTCCGAATACTTTTGATCAGACAGCGTAGATGCAACTGCTGGTGTGGGCGATGCGTTTGCAGGCGTCTCCCAGTCGGCGCGTCCATGACTCTCTGGCAGTCGGCAACTGCAACTGCAACTGCGAGTTGGTGCCATCGGAAGGTTTTTTTCGCTGGATATGTTTAGTGAAAACATTGTGATGGCGGAAGGTTCTTGTGTACTCAAATGTTGATGCATATAAGACCTCAGACATATTTAGCTCTATGATCTACTTGTGGCAGATATTTAATTACTTGATTTGTAAAACGTTTGTGTGTGATTCTCAAACATTGAAGATATGTTTTATTGTGAAGAAGAACCATAGTAAGGTGGTGAGTGTTTTAAACAATCTGTTTGACTCTTGTAAACTGTTAAATAATTAGTGTGATATGGTGGTGCAAATGGACTATTTCCCACCATTTTTGGTCTCACAATTGTGTCAGGTCTCCTGTGCTGCCCAGATATAGTCAATATGAACACAGTATTCTGAGGACAGACGAAAACATCTGTCTGCTTGTTTAGTCACGTGTTCACACAAGCAGGAAGCAACCACTTGAGAACGACAGAGGCAAGTAGTGAGTATGGACTTTCTTGATCAAAGTAATGCCGCTGCCTGGTGTTTGGTTCAGATGCCACGAGAACTAATGTAGGTCCCTCGTCTACAGACTTGAGATTCAGGTGTTACAACAGGAAGTAGCCAAGTGAGAGAAAGCAGAAGTAAGTTTACTGGGTATTTCATATGAAAGGACACCAACTTCTGGTCCACAGCCAGTGGTATTTAGTATCGAAAACGGCATATAATATACCACACTTCATCCCATTCCTTGGTGCTTACAATTATTAGATGCTTACAAGCAGGGCCAGGGGGTGCAGATGAGAGCTCTGCCCAGGAGTTGGAGCAATGTCTGCCATAAACCAATTAAACAAAGAATATGCAAATTGAATTGAACAATATATTATTGACACTGATTTGAATTTCGTGTTGTGAAATCCTCTCTCTCAGCACAGACTTCTATTTCCTGCCAAAGTGCAGATGGGAGTGAGGAGAGGGAAAGTGAGGGAGGAGAGAGGGGGGAGGGGGTGGGGGATATCCTCATGAGAGGGAAAAGTGACTCACAACTGAACTGAATGGGGGTGAGAAAAAAATTTTCTCTTTTCCTACAAGGATAGGGGGGTAGGAGCATGAGGGGGAGAGATAGTGGGTTTTTCGGAAGGATGGATTATCCATAAGAGGTCATAAGTAATTATCATAACAATAGGTTTCTGTATGGAGTCATAAATCAATTTGCACAACAATGGGTTAAGGGGAGGGGGGAATTAATTGTCCAATTTAATTAATTGCCATATCAATTTGATTTCAAAAGTGCTCCAGAACTCTCTATATCCCACTACTTGCGTATGTACTACAACTATGTCTCTGGATAAATTAGTGGGAAGCCAATTTTATTTATTTTGGCTATGACTTCAGAGCGGTTAGTTAAGGTATAGTATGTAAACTAGTGACTAGAGATATTTATCATCAACTTGTGAGATGTTCTCTTCCATTAACTTTGAGCATTTCTTATCAAACAGACCATTCAAGAGTGGAGAATTGTGTTCCTCACGGCAGCAGGAATGTTGTTTGTGGGCAATCTGATTTTCGTTATTTTCGCTAAAGGCGAAGTTCAACCTTGGAACGACCCTAACTATTCGAGAGGAAAGAAAACAGGTGAGTACCTTGAACAGTTTCTAGTACTAGTTGTCCTACTTGAAGCTCTCTCAGATTTGTAAATGTATTCTCCGTACACAGTCAGTATCTATCATCAGCTGCCGAATCATGATGTTTAGTAACATGTATGTGTATAGCGGGTTTTACGCAGACGTGTTTACGTGCGCCAGGTACGTTTAACTTGCGCTAATGGAAGTTCACACGGGCATGAAAATTTTCAGCCCAATCACGTCCGAGTTGTCTCTTTAACTGCAGTTCAGAGAGTTACAGAACGCTTGAATAGCGAAATGAGAAGACATAATTGTATTGTTCGTAAGTGGACCGCGAAGAGAAATGAGTTGAGAGCGACTAGAATTCTAAGTAGGGAGCTGGAAAACGAAGACGAAGTTTCCTTCGAAATGCATTTTCGACGAACAGATTTAGTTCCAAACATTTATTGAGACTCGTAATTACTCCTATACAGAGAAAAGATTCTCTAATACGGGATGCTTACTAAACAGTTTTTTGCTACTACAATGTTCATAAAAAACGACTAGCAATAGAAAAGCACGGCGTTGTTGGTTTATAAACTCCTCTTGCAGGGGATCCACTCCTCACTGAATTCTTAACCTTGTTTTTCTGTCTCACGTATGCATTTCGAAAACTTCGTATTTTTACTTTTACTCCATTTTCATTAATATGTGGTAATTTTCCCTAATTCCGCTTACAGTATCTCTTAAGGCTACCTTTACTTTTACTTATTCATTCTTCAGTCTTAATATTTCTGCTTCTGAATGTAAACTAGCTTCCTATTCGGCGAACGCACTCCATCTTCTGGCCACAAGTGGCCCATCGGGACCATCCGACCGTCGTGTCATCCTCAGCTGAGGATGCGAATAGGAGGGGCATATGGTCAGCACACCACTCTCCCGGTCGTTATGATGGTTTTCTTTGACCGGAGCAGCTACTATTCGGTCGAGTAGCTCCTCAATTGGCATCACCAGGCTGAGTGCACCCCGAAAAATGGCAACAGTGCATGGCGGCTGTGTCGTTCGCTGTGTTATTCAGTGGTTTAGTATTTAACTAATTTGTAAATGAAACTGATAATCTTACTCATTACAGTGAGTAATTACTAAATAATTTTTTCTCCCAGCTAAAGATTTGGTCAAGTTGCTAAAAAACTCCAAGTTAACGTTGTGTTAAAGTGTTGTCTGTAAGTTGTGTGTCACTAAATCACAGTTCATATACCAGATTCTATACAACTATTGATTAGGATGGAAACAGTTATCTTCAGCAAAATGATCATTAAAACCACCGAATATCAGCCGGGAACAAGACTGACGTGTTTTACCTGAAACAATATTCTTCGCAACTCGTGCGTAATTAATTTCGGCTCCATACATCAGCAAGAAAAGTTTGTTATATGGATCGTACTATGAGCACTGTTTTTTAAGAACCAATCCGATTCTAATTATTTTCATTTAAATGAGTTCGGGACCATTGGTGCACATTTATTTTCACACGTTTTTATTACCTTCGGCATGTATGTTGCAGAGTTGCGTAATTTGATTTGCCGCTGAGATAATTGTTAAGATGGCGGCAGACAATCGATAGAGACTTTCTATTGTTACAGCAAATTTCCTTTTAACAGGAAAAGTATTTGAAATGCTTATTAAACTTTACTTTCATATTGTGCACTATTTAGACTAATTTTCATCAAGCAAACCTTTGACACTTTCGTAAGAAACACAGATAAAACGTGATACAAATCGCTATCATCAATGGCTGCGCTCCTTGCAGGGGGAATGAAATAATTAACACAGAGAATGCTTATTGAGAGAGGAATTAATGTTACAAATAATTATTCACTCATATTTATAATAATAATGAACTCTATTCTCAAGTAATAATTAACAAATAATTACAACCGGCCGACTGGCCGAGGGTTCTAGGCGCTACAGTCTGGAGCCGCGCGACCGCTACAGTCGCAGGTTCGAATCCTGCCTCGGGCATGGATGTGTGTGATGTCCGTAGGTTAGTTAGGTTTAACTAGATCTAAGTTCTGGGGGACTGATGACCAAAGAAGTTAAGTCCCATAGTGCTCAGAGCCATTTGAACCAACCAACTAATTACAATTTCTTAACAGACCTGAGTTTGATATGCGTCTTGCGTCGCAACCTATAAAAGCCAACCAACAAAAGGTAAAAACAAAGGAAGACAAAAATGGTTCAAATGGCTCTGAGCACTATGGGACTCAACTGCTGTGGTCTTAAGTCCCCTAGAACTTAGAACTACTTAAACCTAACTAACCTAAGGACAGCACACAGCACCCAGCCATCACGAGGCAGAGAAAATTCCTGACCCCGCCGGGAATCGAACCCGGGAACCCGGGCGTGGGAAGCGAGAACGCTACCGCACGACCACGAGATGCGGGCAAAGGAAGACAAACGCAGATCATAAAAGAAATTTACAATTATCATTGTCTTTGTATGATACACATCGATATGTCCAATTACATCATAAAATATTATATAAATAATTAATATTTATCATCGTTTTCTTTCACTGTTTTTCCATAAGTTGGATAGATAAAGTTTATAACTGTTAGAGGCATAATTTCCTCTCGTCGCAGTGTAGCTAAAATTTGCCTCTTGGATGTTACATTCGTTGTCATCACTCCATACTGTCAGATTTTCAAAGTTTTGATTTTCAGAGTTCAGCACCCTGGCCACTTCTGTTCGGACTTGCTTTCGGATTTCCGAGGTAATGTCCGCCTGCATTGTTTCCACAGCGGTAGCCAAAACTTTGAATTGGTTCTCTAGTCTATCTACTTCAGTTTGAAGGCTATTAACCTGAACTGGAATGTTTGTTAACGGTTCAATAGTGCTTTTAACTGCAAACGATCTCCTTCATTAATATGTGGTAATTTTCCCTAATTCCGCTTACAGTGTCTCCTAAGGCTAGCTTTACCTTTACTTATTCATTCTTCAGTCTTAATATTTCTGCTTTTGAAAGTAAACTAGCTTCCTATTCTGCGAATGCACCCCATCTTCAGGCCACAACTGGCCCATCGGGACCATCCGACCGCCGTGTCATCCTCAGGTGAGGATGCGAATAGGAAGGGCATGTGGTCAGCACACCACTCTCCCAGTCGTTATGAGGGTTTTCTTTGACCGGAGCAGCTACTATTCGGTCGGGTAGATCCTCATTTGGTGTCACGAGACTGAGTGCACCCCGAAAAATGGCAACAGTGCATGGCGGCCCAGATGTTCACCCATCCAAGTGCCGGCCACGCCCGACAGCGCTGCACTTTGGTGATCTGACGTGAACCTGTGTAGCCATTGCGGCAAGGCCGTTACCTACTCGACGAATGGCCCGTATTTATAACGCTACTTATCGAAGGTTCTCTGTACAAGAAAACAGTAGAATATTCGCGGCTTTTCTCGAAAAAATGCCAGACAGAATAATGTATCGAGATCACTAGAATGGCCCCGACTTATCTCGTAGACATGTGTTAAGCTACCCATGTGCTACACAGAAAAGTTTAAAATACGATGACGTGGGCTCGTGTGCTACATAGGAAAGTACAACTTCTCGATGTCTCGATTCAATGGAGTCGACTGACGAAAGAAACGAACGAATAGCGTGCTGGATGACTGGCGAGTTGTGTCTATGGAAATCTAAGAATTTATACAGACGAACATTTACGTAAATGCAATTAAGAATGCAAATGTTTGTGTGTTCAAAATCTTAAATCTCCAATTTCTTTGAAATTTTCGCATTAGCAAACAGGATACGTGAACTTATGACTTATCAGCTTATGATTAGAATACTATTACAGAATGTGAATATGCAATAACAATAAATAAAGCTCAAGGTCAGAGAGATGGGGAAGGAGATGATGGACAGAAGAGGGAGAGGGGTGGACAGAGACATGGGACAAAAGGAGATTCGGACGTACATGCAATTCTCATCCATACCAGAAACGCGTGCTTCCTATTCTCTTGCCGTTCGGTGTGGCCGTGCGGTTCTAGGCGCTTCAGTCTGGAACCGCGTGACCGCTACGGTCGCAGGTTCGAATCCTGCCTCGGGTATGGATGTGTGTGATGTCCTTAGGTTAGTTAGGTTTAAGTAGTTCTAAGTTCTAGGGGACTGCTGACCACAGATGTTAAGTCCCATAGTGCTCAGGGCCATTTGAACCATTTGAACCTCTTCTCTTCCTTTTCCATTTAACAAGACTGAGCCACAGCAATGCGTTGTTGGGGATAGCTAGTCAGTAAACAGTATGTTTCAAAAAGATCCATCCTACTTCACAAGACTACAGTTATACCTGAATGGAGGTAGTGGATTAATTTTAACTTACGAGGTTCATTCAAATGAAACCTGATCAGTGCGTCTGCCTTTACCTTAGACGTAAGGTGTCAACACGTACCTGCGGGTATGGTGGAGCCATCTTTTGGTAGAGAGACTGACGCGTACGCAACGTTTGATGTTACATAGCGCCAGTGTGGTTTCACGCCGAAGAGAAGGTGGTCACACGAGTTGTCGTCCACTACCGAAGATGGAGGCGAGTAAGCAGGAACAACGAGGAGTGACTCGATTTTTGGTAGCGGAGGAAGTTGGAGGCCGTGAAATGTATCGACGGATGAAGGCTGTCTACGGTGACTACTCTCTGAGTCGTTCAAGTGTTGTGGGATGGCGCAAATGATCCCTTGAGGAGCGCGAGTCACTGGAAGACGATGCTCTTCCTGGATAGGCTCATCCACCGTACAGTCCCGACCGGTCACCGTGTGACCTTCATGTGTTTGGACCTCTAAAACAAGCTGTTCGCGGACATCGATTCACAACGGACGACGAAGTGTGTGACTGGATCTAGCCCCGGATCCGACAGCAGCCTATTTGTACAACTACATTTTTGATTCAATAAAATCGTTTCACTTGAATGCCCCTCACACATATAGGACTGCCAAGTTATTTCGAAAAGAACCATTCCATTTGACAAGGACGCACATATATGCCCATATATGCCCATAAAACATTTGCTATTTTTTAAATTTAAGTTTAGGCCTAAAGTTATCATTTACCTTTCGCAAATGCAGAGTGTCCTCTTCACTAGACTTAAAACAACTTAAGACAAACATCCGAATAATAAGCCAAACTCGCCCATACATTTTCTAAGCATGTCTGCAGTTACTGCATTCACTAATGCAGCCAAAGTTGTTTTTTGATTGTTGGAAACATAGACGAAGTGGTTCACAAACACCCCCTTCCCTCCAAAAAAAAAAAATCGCATATTGTGAATTTAGGCGACTGTGGGTGCCAATGATACAGGGCGAGATCTGTATGTCCGTTACAGGTGGTATACAGGGTGGTCCATTGATCGTGACCGGGCCAAATATCTCACGAAATAAGAGTCAAACGAAAAAGTACAAAGAACGAAACTTGTCTAGCTTTAAGGGGGAAACCAGATGGCGCTATGGTTGGCCCGCTAGATGGCGCTGCCATAGGTCAAACGGATATCAACAGCGTTTTTTTTAAATAGGAACCCCCATTTTATATTACATATTAGTGTAGTACGTAAAGAAATATGAATGTTTTAGTTGGACCACTTTTTTCGCTTTGTGATAAATGGCGCTGTAATAGTCACAAACATATGACTTACAATTTTAGACGAACAGTTGGTAACAGGTAGCTTTATTAAATTAAAATACAGATCGTAGGTACGTTTGAACATTTTATTTCGGTTGTTACAATGTGATACATGTACCTTTGTGTACTTATCGTTTCTGAGAACGCATGCTGTTACAGCGTGATTACCTGTAAATACCACATTAATGCAATAAATGCTCAAAATCATGTCTGTCAACCTCAGTGCATTTGGCAAAACGTGTAACGACATTCCTCTCAACAGCGAGTAGTTCGCCTTCGGTAATATTCGCACATGCATTGACAATGCGCTGACGCATGTTGTCAGGCGTTGTTGGTGGATCACGACAGCAAATATCCTTCAACTTTCCCCACAGAAAGAAATCCGGGGACGTCAGATCCGGTGAACGTGCGGGCCATGTACGTGCTTGCTTCGACGACCAATCCACCTGTCATGAAATATGCTATTCAATACCGCTTCAACCGCACGCAAGCTATATGCCGGACATCCATCATGTTGGAAGTATATCGCCATTCTGTCACGCAGTGAAACATCTTGTAGTAGTATCGGTAGAACATTACGTAGGAAATCAGCATACATTTCACCATTTAGATTTCCATCGATAAAATGGGGGCCAATTATCCTTCCTCTCATAATGCCGCAACATAAATTAACCCCCCAATGTCGCTAATGTTCCACTTGTCGCAGCCATCGTGGATTTTCCGTTGCCCAATAGTGCATATTACGCCGGTTTACGTTACCGCTGTCGGTGAATGACGCTTCGTCGCTAAATAGAACGCGTGCAACAAATCTGTCAGCGTCCCCTAATTTCTCTTGTGCCCAGTGGCAGAACTGTACACGACGTTCAAAGACGTTGCCATGCAATTACTGGTGCATAGAAATAAGGTACGGGTGCAATCGATGTTGATGTAACATTCTCAACACCGACGTTTTTGAGATTCCCGATCTCGCGCAATTTGTCTGCTCCTGATGTCCGGATTATCCGCGACAGCAGCTAAAACACCTACTTGGGCATCATCATTTGTTGCAGGTCGTGGTTGACGTTTCACGTGTGGCTGAACACTTCCTGTTTCCTTAAATAACGTAACTATCCGGCGAAGGGTCCGGACACTTGGATGACGTCCGCGGCTCGTGGTCTTGCGGTAGCGTTCTCGCTTCCCTCGCACGGGGACCCTGGTTCGATTCCCGGCGTGCTCAGGGATTTTTTGTGCCTCGAGATGACTCAGTGTTGTGTGTCTTTCATCATCATTTCATCCTCATTCATTATTTAAGAAACAAAACGCAGAATGTTACGCTAGGCTGCTAGAGTAATACGGAGGGACGGGATATCATCCACATGGGGAGAAATTACAATCGGGCTCCGATTATTGGCCCACTATTGGTCTTACTTTTGTGTCTGAGTGGTTCACGGGCGCTGCGTCGCATAATGTGAAAGTTGCATAATATTTTAACGAGACAGGTGTTCAACATTTTCAGGTGCTTTCTGATATGTTGCCCCGACGACATCCAGGGCCCCAGCCAGAGAAACAGGCTACCGTCTTCACACGCGCGACGCGGGAAAAGCGCGGTCGCAAATTGTGGCCAAGCGCGCTCGGAGGCATTGTGTTGGCGTCCAGGTTAAGTGTCCGGTCTCCGATCACCCGTCTGTGTTGATTCGTTTGACTGCTACCGACGATACCTTAGTACCGCCATTGTTGGTTAACATGCCCTGCTAAATCCAAATCCCGTGTCTCTCTTAATCATACGCATTTCGACAGCTTCCCTAATTATAGAGTCCCAGTATGTGGAGGCGGACGAAAGGATCTTTGTCACTCCGTATTTCATGCTATGCCTCGTTTCAAGACAGTGTTGAGCAACAGCAGACTTTCCTGCCTGACTCAGTCTGGTGTGACGTCACGTCTGTGTTCAGCGCATCTATCCTAAATAGTGCAACACTTCTGGCCAATGTAAGATTTCCTGCACTGGCACGGGATATTATGCATCCCTGGTCTCCTCCGATTTAGGTTATCTTTAACAGAACCTAGCTGGAGGGGGGCAGGCACATTTTATTTGCTGTTTCTTGAACAGCCCGCATATCTTAAGTGACCCACACCAACATCGTATAAAAAACCATCCTCGTGGAATTCTCCGTTCCTTCTGGTAGTTACTGAGGTTCAATGCGTGCCGGTTGAAACGCATTTCGAATCTGTTTATCAGAGTGCCCGTACTGTACAAATACAAAGCGAAGAGTGATAAGCTCTCTGCAACTGATATAACTCTAGTTCTGTGAACGAGAGTCCGTAATATACCTCTGCGTTGGGATGGCTGATGGAAGTTCGTATCTTGCAGGTATAGCTCGGTGTGAGTTGGTTTACGGAACACACTGTGACCCACGAAACGGCCATCTTTTTTGCGGACCCACACATCTGAAAACGACTTCCTTGCACTTCCTTGCTGAAGCAAATGATTGGATGTAGCACTTGTGAGTGCTGAGAACTCTGCGTTTAAATTTGTGTTGTCTGGAAATACATGAGAAGCACTTTTTAACTCGTGGACCATATTGTTGTTTCGCAACTAACAAATGAAATTTCTTTTTTTCTTTTCCAGAAACTACAGAAAAGGTTGCTGTGTGAGCCAGTTCAAATGACGCCAGCAGTCGCACGAAGTATAGTGAGAGATATAGATCACTTCGTCACATATGTCTAAAACACAAGATTCTTCACAATAAAACTTTGTGCATAAAGAAGAAACGGGAAAGCAAAACTCTGCTAAACATCCACCATTTCCGCAGCTTGAGTGACTTGCCAACATTGGCTAGAGGAAAGATATTTTATTTTATTCGATACGAAATATATGCATGCTAACTAAAAATGTAGTATCCACATCATAACATACATGAACTAATAGTCCTACAACAGAAGGTTCACAGTTATGATGCAAGAGAAGTGGCTGTGAAACTATAACTTAATCTAACTTAACATGAAGTATTATCAGACATTCATGTGAATTATCTAAAGAATTTTGATGGATGTGATTCCATCGAGACCAAGAGATCTGAGGCATTCATAATTATATCTGTGTAAGTGTGAGACGAGGGTATTGTTTTCGTATGGCTTGTTTCTGCTTCTGTTTTGAGAAACGTCTCTCCAGAATCTGTAATAAGAGTCTGTAGCCTATTAGACCCATGTAAGTTTTTTTGTGATAAATTAATAAACCTCTCTTCAACAGAAATACCTTTATATTTAATGCCTCTGTCATATACAATATTGTTCCGAAAAGGTTCCGCATTGATATTAAATAGAAACGTTTGCATATGACCATAGACACTTCAATATTTTTGATTCTACATAGAAAAATGCCTTATAATACCATATTCACAATGCGCATCACTTGCTTTCGCTTTCATTCAGATATGGATTCCATGTTTCATTCATTCATTGTGTACCGTAGATGGCATCATGAAGGAGAGTAGTTAGGAATGCGGAAGCACTGTGCATGAACCGAGAAACTCTAAATCCAATTTTGTGGATTGTATTGAATATTAACTATCATTAAACACCTCTGTTTCGGATATGCTTACATGCACTGTATGATACAGATTGTAAACTCAACACAAAATGAGTTAGACTGAAAGAAACAGTGTACTACTTTCCAGTTAGGCTAAGAACTTGCTGTTTTAATATTTGCACTGCTAATAACAGTTACGTACAGTCCTTACGAACGGTGATCTATCTGCAATGAACAATAATGTTTGCGGCTCAAGTTCTGGGACGTAACTGAATCAACAGCTTCACTAACGATCTGTCAATCTCATGTTTTTCATGATAAATTTAACTTTGATTATTATTTTACTGTCGCTTTCTAGTAGTTTCTTGATGCTGTGGACCTGCTATGCAGTGGCACTAATTGTACCGTGTGAATGTAAGAGAGCTCTCACCTGTGCCAACTAGCTACTAATTTAGGTAACCACTCTTAAAAAACTCTCCTGTAATTTGCTTCTCTCATAAAACAATTACAATGTCAGGTATACAGATTTCTATTAGACGGCATTTACGTAGCAAAGCTGGTGACAAACGCTGTCAGAATGTTATCACAGAAGAAAGATCACAGAACATTCTTCGTTTGTTTCGGTATGTGGCTATTGTCGCCAGCCCCTCTTGTTCTGTGAATTTCCAGAACACCTCAAAGCCGTGAAGCCGAGGTGTAAAGGACCCTTCCCTCCTATGTGGAGTCATTCCATCGCTCCATCCTTGTTGTATGCTTTGCCCTCACATCTCCCTCTGCATAGCTCCACACAGATAAGGTGCACACAGTAGGAAGTCCTAACTACACACTACTTATCTAAACAAGTTTTCTCCTCGTCCATATTTCTTCGTTTTAATAGGAAGAAGTGAAACATGTGGTTACATAATAACAACATGTACCACTAAGGACCCCGTTACTAAGATGAAAGATGTGTAAAATAACTTAATATGTTCTTTACAATCATAGCACTGCCTGGAATGTTTAGTAAATTATTATCATTGCACAAAATAATGTGTCGTCTGAATGAATTCAATTTCATTTCATGACACAACAGGATATGTCCGATCAGTCATATTAAGACAGCCATTTTTAAACTAATAGGGAATATTGATTTAAACATGGAACTGTTTCCTTTGTTACAATATAATAAATGACTTTTTCATTGATTATTTTACTGCATTATTTATTTTCTCATAGATCATTACATTGCCACAAGATCTCATGCGAACCATTTACCATGAGTATTCAGCCTCTATCATGATTACGTTATTCCTAGTCAGTGGTAAATCCATGTGATTAGCTTGTAATAACATACTACCTCAACTTTATTGAGCTATAAAAGTTTCAACCTTTATTTACCATAATAAGTTAAATGTTTACATTTTAATTTACTCGTCTTTCCTCTGTTTCAAATATCAGTTTTATATTTTATCCAACGTGTACAGAAACGAAGATTCAGAGAATGAATGTCAGACAGGTAAGTCTATTTGCTCATAATTGTTTTGGAGAATACTTCATTAGCATGACTCAAAGCCAGTTTACAGCTTCGTACATCTTGTTGATTCTAGGGTGATTGCACTTTGACTGCTAGAAGGTACAGATCTGTATTTTAGCAATATTTGAAGACGTAACAAATGCGTTTTTCAGGAAATTCTTAATGATCAAACAATCCCAGATCAGAACAATGGTATGGTAGAAATAATTTTTGACTTGGTGTTCACGATCCACATTTTTATTAAACTTCTTGTAAATTCACATATACTTCTTCTCAATTGTCACATCATCAAGAAAACCGTTTTGTATCAATCTTCATATATTTAATTTCCATTTTAACCAAACACAAGACTTGACTGTTCTTTTACAAAGCGAAATAACAACTTAACTTCTGCAATGTGAAACAAAGACTGCTTTGTGCGCATTCGTGCCAAAACGGTTGCAAGTAAGTAAAAGATTATGACAGTTTCACAGAAATGAATACACACAAGAACCATATCACTGTAATATATCGATACATCGGAGTACCTATACATTAATAAAACCAATTGTGAATATTGTCACAAAAATATGTCTGTTACTTAGCAGAAAAGTAGTACGATATTACTGGTATCGAAAACTGGGGTTGGAGTGCCGTAATGGTCAAGTAAATAAAGAACCATTACAACATACACTGTCATATTTTCGATGTAAGTGTTCCTTCATTTTCTTTTCCTAACAAAAAGGGTTCAGGTCGTCCCTTCCATGGAATCACCTCACTACGAATTAGACTATCCCTTCTGTGAGTTCGCCCATCTATCACCTCTCCCCTATCTAAATCATATCCGGATACACCTCATCTTATAATTTTTCACTTATGTAAAGTCCCTGACTTTTCCTCTTATACCTGTCATAGACGTCGATAGTGACTTTACACAGGTAATTAAAAGACAAATTTCCTGCCTCCGACTTTTACACCATTTTTCTTATAATTTTCGTAAGACCATTACTCACATATATGTATATACTATCGAAATATTTAATATCGAGTCTTGTCTTTCAGACATTTATCTTTAAGGGCTCTTTGCGTAGAACATATTCATTATCACTAGATTTAAAAAAATTATTACGAACACGGTTATCTACCGCTCACTTTTCATCAATTAACAGGTACAAAACCCATACTTAGCAGCTCTTCAATTCTTCTACCTTTGATTAAGAGACATAATATATTAATGACATCGCATTTTTCTTATATTTACATAAATTTTTTATGCACTAGCGCACTCTTATAGGAGATAACGTTTTTTTTAGAATAGTTTCGCTCCTCATTTGTTAAAACATTTACTAGTGCTTTCTTATCGGAGATAACGCTAATGCTATCTATCATAGCATCGCCCAAACAGTTTGCGTGCCATACCATCCCAGTTTCGCGTATTTACTGCATTAGTATGTCACCTTCTGCTTTAGGGGCTAGTGTTAGCACACTTCCTTTACCTCCCCCCCCCCCCCCCCTTCGGTACAATAGAGGTCGATAAAGTGTGCCTCTTATCATAGTATAAACGATCTTCTCGATTCCCATGCATCAAAAAATTGTTTTTCGTCCGTCCATAAGTCATATGTGCGGTAGCCTCCATCTTATGAATAATCTCTCACAACTTCCAAAATCGTCCACATATAGTTTTCTTCTGGTAGTAGTACTGCATGGTAACATTGTTGTCGCTTTTCTTTAAAATATTCATCTGCCCTTACATCATGATTTAGCCGTAAGGTTAACCTTCTATCTTCATCGTTGGTAGAACTTAAACCAAGAAACTGATGGGAAAAATAGCTCCTGGTACTCCAGTTCTCGTCATTTTACTCATGTCTGAGGGCAATCGTGACAATGTATCTGGTAGAGGTTTCCAGAATGAGATTTTCACTCTGCAGCGGAGTGTGCGCTGATATGAAACTTCCTGGCAGATTAAAACTGTGTGCCGGACCGAGACTCGAACTCGGGACCTTTGCCTTTCGCGGGCAAGTGCTCTACCTCTGCCAGTATCTCGTCTCCTACCTTCCAAACTTTACAGAAGCTCTCCTGCGAACCTTGCAGAACTAGCACTCCTGAAAGAAAGGATATTGCGAAGTCATGGCTTAGCCACAGCCTGGGGGATGTTTCCAGAATGAGATTTTCACTCTGCAGCGGAGTGTGCGCTGAAATGAAACTTACTGGCAGATTACCGAGACTCGAAATCGGGACCTTTGCCTTTCACAGGCAAGTGCTCTACCAACTGAGCTACCCAAGCACGACTCACGCCCCGTCCTCACAGCTTTACTTCTGCCAGTATCTCGTCTTCTACCTTCCAAACTTGGTAGAGCACTTGCCCGTGAAAGGAAAAGGTCCCGAGTTCGATTCTTGGTCCGGCACACAGTTTTAATCTGCCAGGCAGTTTCAGTGTATCTGGTACTTTATTTTCTGAACAACCTTTTCTATAGTTAATTTCTATTTGATGAAGGAATAACACCCATCACATTAATTGGCTACGTAGCAACCGACATTCCGTAAGGAAAGCCAAAGCCTGATGATCTCTACATGTGATGGTGTTAGAACCCCACATTAGCGTTTGAATATTTTTATGGTCATTACAGTGGCTAACAACTCTGGCTCTGTGGCTGTATAGTTGAGTTCATGTTTTTGTAGACTTCTACTAGTGAAGGCTGTGATGTTATGTTCTCCTGTCTTGGGATCCCATTCACCTTGGAACAGTTCACGAGCTACAACGTGTCTCGAAGCGTTTGTTGCTAATATAAATAATTCATTACAGGGATTTTAATATGGTTGCATCTACTAAGGCATGCTTAAGGTTCTGAACAGCCTCCGATGTCCCTTTATTCCATACCCATTTGGCTTTTTGTTTTAATAACAATAATAATCTGTGCTCGTTCATTGGCTGGCCCTATATGTAGCGACAGTAAAATCCGGCTAACCCTAGGAAAGAGGGTATTACGGTTCAGGATAGTCTTAAATCGCCTTTATTCTTTCTGGATTTGCTCTTGCTCCTGCGATTACTACTACATGTCCTAAAACTTTAGTTCTTCTCTTCTAAAAGGTGATTTTGGTAACTTAACTGTAAGGCCTTTTTCATAATACTACTCCATTTCACGTCTCCGAGATTTGACTGTTTTGCAAGTATCTCCAGAGTGGATCGTTCCTCTACGATCATTTTGTTTTACCGTCTACCATTTTAAACTGTTCTACAACCTCCTTCCTGATCACTAAATCGCATTGTTTTCGTATTTCATTCCGCAAATCCTTAGGTAACCTAACTAAGGTCTCATTTATGATGGAAATGAACTATTTGAAGACTGTATTTTTGTAGCTACCGTGTGTAAACTGTTTTAATTCCTCCCATTGAGCTTTAGTGCCATATTGTAATTCTTCCATTTGCGCCTTATTAACTTTGTAGTAATTCGTCTATTTGTGCCTAGCAGACATTAGTTCAGCCATTTTACACGTAGTAACAGACATATAATGTAGACAAACTATACATAAACCTAAAAATCCCTTCGCCGATAAGATTACATTCTAACACAGCTGCACAATTTGTGTCACACGCTTCTATCGGCTTCCGCACGAGGAACTGCTAAGAATAGAGTTTCAGGGTTTTGGGCTGTTTACAGCTCGCTTAATCAGTATCACCGGTAGCTGCACCTGGCTGCTGATACGCCGTATGGGTGCAGCGATGTCTCCATGAGCCGCTATGTAGCCGTTGCCGTAATCTGGTGACCAACCGCTGTCCTGCGAGGCCAAGCTGCACTGCCGTCGTGTTACTCGACTGCCGCCAATGCCGTCGGAAGTTTCAGCTGCACTCGTGGGCTCGGAATCAGCATGCTGTAATCTTCCGTTACGTCGACGAAGTATGTCTTCACTCATGTGTGGACGGTTATTTCAACATGTATATATTTTTTGTTGTTGAATTGATTTCTGTGGTCAACTAATATTGTTTACACTTTCTGATGTGATAATTCACATTTATTTTATTTGCACCAAATAAAAAAATCACTTCTTCTTAAATGCTGTAATTACATTGCGTTGGAACCGCTGAACTCGATATTCGGTCCCCTCCACCAAATCAGCCACCCTTCATTGGGCGACACTACAGTGTGTGTTCTACATTGTTTCTTAAAAATTCTTTTTACTGTCGCTAAAGCTCTCTGATACGTCGTGGTAACGGAAAATTTAACCAAAACGTAAGGTAAGCAGAGCTCAAAGGCTGCAGGGAGTGAAAGCGTAGACCCAAATGAGGGTACAGTTTCAAACACAATTTAATTTTATTAAACATTAAAAAACACTTGTTCACTGGTACAAATATATATATATTGTGTTTTGTGATATATATATATATATCACAAAACACAATTACATTTTTTAAACTCCAGGCCTGAAGGGCCGCTGGACAATCACAACTGTAATTTCAGAATGACAATCTTAAGTTTCAAGATAATCACGGTGTGAAGGACCCAACACTTTTGAATAATTATTGACCAATTCAATAAGTTACTGAAAGGAATGACTTTAATCATTCGGCCAGAAAGGCCAATCAAATATAACCACAAATGATGTTTTGATAATGCTACAAGAATGCAAAACCAACACTTAATTTACTTCGTCCAAAGGAGCAGTAAAGACCAAAAGACAAATTCATATACCAAAGATGTTTTTTATAATGAAACAAGCTAACAAGATAAAATTAATAACCAAAAAGGGGTAGTGACGTCGCCACTCGGCCTGAAGGGCCCGAATATCAGTAGTAATAAATATTTGAGAATGGTAAAGTTAGTGAGTTAGCACTTAAAACCAGCCTGTGCTCCTCACCACTAGGAAAAATTTACAGTCAGCTGTGCTAGGACTACCTGCTTTAGCAATATGGCACAGACCAGCAGAACAACTAGAAACTTCACCAACGTGGCGAATAGTCAACATAGGTCATGACGGCAGCTCTCTATAACACATAAAATAAAAATTACTAAACATTGAAACACATGGTTCAAAATATAACGCCTATCTACGCAGGAACTGTTAATGACGCCCACTGGCCTTCGTAAATCTTCGACTCAGTAAATGTGACGGCCAGTACTAAATAATAATTTCACTCAAATTGTAAAATACAAGATCGTTATTGCACTTGGGTTAGAATAAAATTTCAACCACAGATAATATTTTAGGTTCAGTTATTAAGGCACAGAGAGTTAACACTCTTTTCTAGTGATAGTTACACTTGGCAATATAACAGCAGATCACTGAACCGGGATTTCGGGCACGCCTGAGCCTACTAAAATTGCGAAACACCATGGTACACGACCTTAGAGCAAAACACAACCGACGACACGGGCAGAAATTGAGTGAGACACATCAAGTCAAGAAATTCTCACCGTTAGTCCAGTAGGCAGACAAGCATTCGACGACAGGTTGCAACCAGCACCAACTCGAGTTACGTCAATCGCCCCAGTTCCGCCATTGCAACGCGGACACGCCGCGTCAACAGTTGCCACGCCGAGCTTGCTTATCACACAGACCGTCCAGAACGACTGCCGCCGTCCCGAGTACACACGCTCGTAGCAATCACGTGCGTTCACAGGAAGTTATACCACCTTTCCCGCAACACTGCTCTGCCACACAACCGGAAACTAAACTCCCCGTCTCACTCCGGCAGCAGCACTCGATACTCTCGTCGTCAGCTGGTCTCTCCCCAGAACGTAGCGCCCTCCGAAATTTAAAAACAAACGGACCAATCGCGGCAGATCAAAGCCAAGGCTCCGGAAGACGACACACCACACCTAGGCAAAGATGAAGATGATACGGTTCATTTTCTTACTTCAGTGCCTTCTATTCGCGTCCCTAACCATGGGCGCCACATTGAAGTGTTTTCGTCCCAAGTTATGGGTTGTAACTGAGTGAACAACTTCATTAACGATACGTCACCGTGATGCTTTTGGGCTCACTTCTACCTTGATTATTTTCTTGCGGTTTTCTTGATGCTGTGGACCTGCTATGCAGTGACACTAATTGTTATCTTGTGACTCCTTCTACAACTTCAGAGGTTTAAGGGCTGTAAGAGGTATCACATCTACTCCAACTAGCTACAGAATAACGTAACCACTCTTAACAAACTCTTCTGCAATTTGCTTATCTCACAAAACTATTACGTCCAGTGCACAGATCGTTATTCGATTATATTTACGTAGCCAGGCTTCTGACAGAAGCTGTCAGAATGTTATCACAGAAGTAAGTGACAGATTACAGAACATTCCTCGTTTGTTTAAGGATGTGGCCATTGCCGCCAGACCCTTTTATTCTGTGAGTTTCCAGGACACCCCAAGCCGCGACGCCGAAGTACGGTTAAGCGATCCGGGATTTCGCGTATAGTCGTTAATTTGTAAATACTCTTTTATTCATTTATTTTGGTTTTATTTTTGCTTTTATTGTTCGTTGATAACGCGTATACGAAAAGAGCCGCGAAATACCTTTTAGTAATGCTGTGCCAAGAATTTCTTTATAATAATTAATTTTCAACAAAACAGAATATATTGGGTTCTTATGGTTCTGTATCTGGCTTTCTATTAAAAGAACATTTTTGGCTACTGTAACCCAGTATAAAAATCAACATATCTTCCCTACTTTATAGTTATTGAAAATGAAAATTAGTTTGCTATGAAATACTGATGTTACAGTTCGCAAAGATTGTTCAACATTTTGCAGTGGATTTTTGTTAAGCGTAAAACACCAATAATTACCACGACTAGCACAAGAACATGAGACTATTGTCGGAGAAAAATACGTTTTCACTATAAGGTTTGCCAGACCAGAACTAAGCACAGCAAAATTCCTATTATGTTACGAAGGTAAATTATCTCTTTTGTACTGTTAGCAATATATTATCAGCAGCCCGCGTCAACCTGCAAAACACATCATAAAATCTGCTGCTCTGCTCTGCAAGTCCGGAAGCTGAAAGAAATGATTTTATTTCACTATAACCTTCCCGCTTCTTTGCGGTATGATCAATTTCTTTTAATGCAGTTTGAATGCGCCGCGGCAGCGGCTTGTTCGTTCGTAGCGCAGCTCTGCACCACGGATAATATTTAAATAACTGAAAAATGTCTCAACAGGATGGGATAATAGTCAAGCAAGTTGTAACAATTAATAATGCAAGTTTTCATTTGAATAACTCTATTTAAACCTTCAAATATGTTAACTTATCTACAATACACACCTTTTTTTAAATATGAGTACGTAATGGCGTACATCGATTAACCATGACAAAAGAAGACTACGGTAGCATGTACAACTGCGACACAGGCTATCTTACTCCCGTAACGCCAAGAAGAAGACAGAGAAATTAATGTTCATGCTGTATTATTTATACTAACGACATTGTTTATCTTTGTATGATATTTATCGTCTGTGCGGATTCAGTACTCGCCGACACAGATATTATCTAAAATAAATAATAATAAAAAAATACATAACTCCATACAATAACAGAATACGATGCACAATATTTTCTCTTTACTGCAAAATATGTCTTTTTCTAAGGGACGTTACAGGGACCAACGAAATGTAGGGGCCCTGCCGAGAATATGTAACGTCACTCTAGTCGGCTTGTCCGTCACACTTCGCGAGCGTTCTGCTCATGAGAAATCAGTATGTAGCTGAAAAAGTACCCATTCGTCTGCTACCGAGAGTTTTCATGCATCTAATCGCGCAGTCAAGAGTTATTAAACTCGTCTGAAATAGTTACAGGTTCCTGGCCTGATACGGCTGCTGGCCTACGCAAGACTCACCAGTGTCACGTGCTATAACATTCGCTCCGCTCTCGGGAGGAGATATTGTATCCATCCTTGTGGGATGCTCTGCGCTCACATTTCCCTCCGCGCATCTGTATATAGATTTTAACAGAAAAAGCGCACACAGTGGAAAGTTCTTGCTATACACTGCTTACAGACGTATCTAAATAACCTTTCTCCATGACCATCTTAATTCTGAAGATACCCCTTAACTGTAAAGATGCCTTTCAAGATGTCCTATCATCCTGGCCTTTCTCCTTATCAGTGTTTTCAAAATATTCCTTTCCTCTCCGAATCAGCGCAGAACCTAATCATTCCTTACTCTATCGGTCCACCTAATTTTTAACATTCGACTGTAGTACCACGGCCGGCCTGAGTGGCCGAGCGGTTTTAGGCGCTACAGTTTGGAACCGCGCGACCGCTACGGTCGCAGGTTCGAATCCTGCCTCGGGCATGGATGTGTGATGTCCTTAGGTTAGTTAGGTTTAAGTAGTTCTAAGTTCTAGGGGACTGATGACCACAGCAGTTAAGTCCCATAGTGCTCAGAGCCATTTGAACCATTTGTAGCACCACACCTCAAATGTTACGATTCTCTTCTGTTCCGGTTTTCCAACAGTTCATGCTTTACTACCATATAGTGCTGTACTCCAGATGTCCATCTTCTTGTCACTGTTTTCCAAATATTTCTTTCCTTGGTTCAAATGGCTCTGAGCACTATGGGACTTAACTTCTGTGGTCATCAGTTCCCTGGAACTTAGAACTACTTAAACCTAACTAACCTAAGGACATCACACACATCCATGCCCGAGGCAGAATTCGAACCTGAGACCGTAGCGGTCGCGCGGTTCCAGACTGTAGCGCCTAGAACCGCTCGGCCACTCTGGCCGGCATTTCTTTCGTCTCCGATTCTCCAGATAATCTCTTCACTCCAAACCTCGTCAGTCCACATGGTTTTCAACAGTCTTAGGTAGCACCACATCTCAAATGCTTCGATTCTCTTCTGTTCTGGGTTTCCCATTGTCCATGTTTCACTACCATGCAATGCTGTACTCCAGACGTAAATTCTCAGAAATTTCTTCCTCAACTTAAGACCCATGTTTGATAGTAGTAGACTTTTGTTGGCCAGGAATGACCTTTTTGCCATTGCCAGTCGGCTTTTGATGTCCTCCTTGCTCCGTCCGTCATTTGTTGTTTTACTGCCTAGGTAGCAGAATTCCTTAATTCGTCTACTTTGTGACCACAAATCCGATGTTACGTTCCTCGCTATTCTCATTTCTACTTCTTCTCATTACTTTCGTCTATCTTAGATTGACTCTCAATCCATATTCTATACCCATCAGATTGTTCATTCCATTCAGCAGATTCTGTAATTCTTCTTCACTTTCACTGAGGAATTTCCTGCCTGGAAGGCAAAGATTGAAAATACACTCAAAGTATGCCAGCAAGGTTTAGTTAATAACAGAGCCGCACCTGTTACCTGCAGTTTATCAAAAGCAGACATAATTCCTGACGAAACCAGTGAAACCGAATCCATACAACAATATCCATGTATTGGTGCGTATTCACGTAATCAATCGGAACCAAATTATCAGGAATATCATCCATCACGAAATAGTCACCAGAATACACCTGTGACTATGAATGAAGAGAAAATGCTTAAATATCGTCAATTTCGGATATTTAACCCCAAAAGGAAGTCGATCAATCTCGTGGTCTTTATCAAGGAATTTAGAGGGATACTGCCACGAATGTGGACTGAGCAACAAAGAACTATGTACGTTGCAGGATTTATACATGGGGATGGATCGATTTGGCGTCAGAAGCATCCGAATGGTCTCAAGAACATGAGCAATTTGAAAGCGCTTTCTTGCACAAATACTGGAGAAAAGGCAGTGCAAGAAAGACTACACAAGGAAGTTTTTGACACACAACCACTTTCTTTCAAAAATGGATCTTTAAGGAAGTATTTCGAGAAGTACATAAACAAGAGTAAATACTGGACTGATCCAATCGCGACACAGGATATCATTCGAATATTAAAGGCCAAACTTCCACTTGAAGTAAAGGAAAAGCTTCTACATGTGCCTGAACAACATGTGGAAGATTTTTTTAGCAACATTGGATTCAAAAGACATCCTGTTCGAAGAATCACGTGTTCGTTATACCCAACCAAGTTACCAACCTAACAAATATAATAGCAACAACAAACCGTATGATAAACAAACCAAAGAGAATAGAGGGTATGGAAACAGATCTTTTGCACACAATTCACCAAACGCAGAGGTGAATTATTTCCAGAAAAACGTGAAATCTTGTAATGAAAATCATGAACAGAGTAATCATGACCAACAAGGTGAACAAAAATATAAGCGGAAATTGAGGAAAAATAATAAGAAGAGGAAAGGATTTTATCACGAGGGGAATTACCAGCCAAAATGCCGATATCAGCAACAAACACAAGAGTATCACAATCAGCCACAAACTTCAGGTTGGGAGCCAAACGTCAATGCAAATGAATGGCGAAACCAACCACCAGTAATAACTGACGTAACGGAGCAAACATCTATCAATAATGGACCATCGTCAAACTAGACTCGACTTTCAGAGTTTCCGTCTACGTAGTCGAGGAAGTTTTGAGGGGCGAAAATTCAAGCGTCAATTTTTTTCCGGTATAATGATGGCACATTACTAATAGAAGAACTTCAGCTGGATATGACGCCTTATCAAGAGAAGCATACCACTGAACCTGTTGTAAAAATTCAGGTGGAAATTGAAGGCATTACTGTGCAAGTTGCTTTAAACACGGGAGTAGCAGTAAATGTCGTTTCTGAAGTTATTTCAAAGAATACTTCCGAAAGTAAATCCACCGATTTTCCCTGTTCAGTGTTGTAGGATTGTAGGCCCTACTGGTCATAGGTCTTCTCAAGCTAAAGTGCAGAATCAACTACAGTTAGGTATAGGAAATGTAGCTGTAAATTTCACATTCCTTGTAATAAAAAACAAGGATGTTTCAGTGCAACTACTGCACTCGTTTTGTGTGAGGTTTATAATACACAGTAGAACTTCTGGTAACTTTGACTTTCATTACGTGCATACAATATTTGGTCACAAAATTAAATTACAGTGGTACTATTAGACCACAATTTTGGAGTCTGTAAGGTCATAATTTAGCGTTAATTAAAAAAAATCCTTGTGTAACAAATGATAGTTTACAGTCTTCATTCGTTATTGCCCACTGATACAGGTTAATTATCTAAAGTCGTAGGCAGTGGGGTAGCACATTTTTGGCGTACCTCTGCCAGGATCATGACAGTGATTGGAGACTTTTTTCATGTAGTCAGGAATAAAAACTTGCATTTTTAAATTTCCAGAAATATTTTTAAAACATTTTTCTTAACAGAATGCTCATAAAGCAACGAGAGAAGTAAAACTTTTGATAATTAAAATTAGATTCGACTATAATCACATTTGTACAGCCATAGACCCGCGTTAGTCATAATCAACGCATGGGATATTTCAGTTTTCTCTGGCTTTTGTGGATTTTGATCCACATCCTGTAGATCTATCAGCGATGGTACAGCATCGAAATTATTTTGTATGAGTTTAACAATATTTTATGTGTATGTATGTGAGGTGTATTGAATACGTGTTTGAATGAGGACTAGGAGTCAGATGTCGGCAGCTAGAGAGTTGCTTAAGTTAACGGAAATTTCTCATATGGAGCTAGATCAAGATAGGCAGTTATCAAGTATGGGAAGGAGCAGGTAACGTTTCCCACAGAACGGGCAATTCAGAGACCATTCATGCTTCAGACAGAACAGACGGAGATTTTCGAGGCAGAAGGTGCGATCAGAATGACAGGGAGAACGAGAAAGAGAACGCCACGGTCGCTTCACGACGTGAGGGCGCAGTTAAAAGGATTAGAAATTAAAGGGTAGAAGGGGGCTGCAGTTCAGTTTCACCGCTGCAGACGCATTCTCAGTTGAGAAGAGAGCCCCAAACAGTAGAGATGAGCAAAGTAGCTTAGAACTTGCTTTACTTCAATGTTTCCAAAAAATGGAACAGAAGAATAGGCAGCGAGAAAGAAAATATTACATGAAATGAAGAAAACTACGAAAGAGATAAAGGAAATATAGGATATTTTGAGCGAAAAGTTGAAACATCTAAAAGGATTAGCGACGGAAGCAAGAAGGAGAGACGCCAAGAAGGTAGTGCGATCGGCTAAACAAAGGAACAATATTTAGAGAAAGCACAGGGAGAAAAAAATACGCAATTACAACAGATTCCTGTTGTGGAAAAGGAATTGGACACAGTAAGCAGGACGCAGAAAGAATAAGAAGCACGCATGTTGGAAATCGGAAGACTGGACAATATTGCTGATATTATCGCGAAATTAGTAGTTATAATCGCGCAGGGTCGTAGCATATACCGATGTTATTAAATCTGTATACTGAACAGGCTGTAAAGCAAACAAAAGAAAAATTTGGAGTAGAATTAAAGTCCAGGAAGAAGAAATGAAAACTTTGACGTTTGCCGATGACATCGCAATTTTGGCAGAGACAACAAAGGACTAGGAAGAGCAATTGAACGGAACGGACAGTATCTTGAAAGGCGGATGTAAGATGAACGTCAACAAAAGCAAAACAAGTTTAATGGAATTTAGTCGAATTACATCAGGTGATGCTGAGGGAATTAGATTAGGAAATGAGACACTTAAAGTAGTAAATGAGTTTTGCTATTTGGGAAGAAAAATAACTTGTGGTGGTCGAAGTAGGGAGGATATAAAATGCAGACAGGCAGCGACAAGAAAAGCGTTTCTAAAGAAGGGAAATTTGTTAACGTCGATTATAGAATTAAGTGTCAGGAAGGCATTTCTGAAAGAATTTGTATGGATGTGAAAAATTGACGATAAACGGTTTAGACAAGAAAAGAATAGAAGCTATTGAAGTGTGGTGCTACAGAATAATGCTGAGGATTAGATGGTTAGATCATGTAAATGATGAGGAGGCTCTAAATAGAATTGGGGAGAAGATAAATTTGTAGTACAACCTGACCAAAAAAAAAAAGGGATCAGTTGGTAGCATACATTCTGAAACATCATGGGATCACCAATTTAGTACTGGAGGAAAGCTTGTGGGGTAGAAATCGTAGAGAGAGACCAAGAGATGAATATAGTAAGCAGATTCAGAGGGATATAGGTTACAGTAGTTACTTGGAGATGAAGAAGCTTGTCCAGGATAGAGTAGCATGGAGAGTTGCATCAAATCAGTCCTCGGACTGAAGACCACAACAACAACAAATTTTATGTTGCTGAAAGAATTTAATTCTTGATTTTTCAGTTCCGTAACACGAATATAGGCGTAATAAGATTGAGAACCATAGACGGTAGTACTAAAATCCTGATGGTTAACTGTCGAAATATTCGCAAAGATATGACCGAGTTTGAAGAGATCGTAAATAACAATTTATCTCACATAATAATAGATACAGGAGGACAGGGAGATGAGAGATGTAGATGATGTAATTGTACCAGTAGACAAGAAAGTCAACTCCGCCGAGACAGAAATTTGCAGCTGCATATGGCATCGGTTGGACAAGACTCAGTACCCGGAATGGCCATTAACTTAACACGGATTCTTCTGTCTAAGACAAGACTCACCATCTTAATCATTGGAGCAGACTTCTATCATCCAATTATAAACTGGGCTAATTACAGTTCTCTTAGTGGTACTCGCAACAAAACATCCTGCAAAACGTTGCTGGAAACTACCTAGAACAGACAATTCGAAACCCCTTTCTTGACGGGAAAATCCTGGATTTAATGGCGACGAATAGACGTCGACTCTCTGAGGTTGCCCAAACTGAAATTGGTATCAATGACTGTCAGGCAGTTGCAGCAAAAATAATCGCGAAAGCACAAAGGGGAAGTAGAGTAAATAGAAATTCTTATACGTTCAGTAAACTAGATTAAGAGTCAGTATCGTCATATTCCAGTGGAGAACTCGAAAAATTTAGTTAATGACAGGAGCATGTAGGGATAGGCGCACTATGGCTCATGTTCAAAAGAATTGTTGACCATGCACTCGTTAGGTATGTACCTTCTAGAAGAGTTGATGACAGGATGGACACTAATGGTATACGGTCACTACACAGAAGCTTCTAAAGGAACGGACACTACTCAGTCATACATGTACAAGAAAGCACAGGGCTGTAGACAGACTATGAATGGAACGGGTCTGGCAGTCAAAGGCACAGAAATTGTAAAATGCAGACGGGGTGTATACACGGACAAGGAAAAATATACCCGAATTTTTCCCGGAATTCTCGGTTAAAAATAAACTTTCTCCCGGATGAAAACACACTTTTTCCGTGTTATTAAGTGACAGTATATTTTCCCTCGAACTGTAAAACTCATCAATCCTTTTAAATGACTATGTTTTTATACACGGGCGTAGAATTTCCCGGCACTTTAGAAAACGAAACTAAGGGAAGAAAACCCCTTTTGGAAAGATTTTTGATGTGCAGCAACATGTACGCTGCATATTTTCGTATTACGGAGGTATAAATTCGTATTCCACCGAACACTGTATGCTGCTTTCCGAACCATTGTAACCGAGATTGCGATGCGCTTTTGTAAGCCAGTCATAGCCCATGTCACGTGATCTCTCCAGCCGATGACAGCGGATATTCAGACTCCAGAACATGTGATGTAGTCAGCTAATAGCAACATCACTGTTAAGTAGCACGGATACACAAACAGGAAAAGTTAATGTTTTAAATTAATATACATAGTGTTGCTACAAGAAATGCAAAGCTTTCACATATACGAGTAATATTGGTCTCTAAGGTCAACAAGCTGCAAGAGAAGCTAAACTTTCACATATAATGTTGATCTTTTTTGCGCGTGTTACACTTTAAGATATATCACACAAATGTGCCAGTAAAATTTTTAGCCGAGTCCAGTGACTTGTCCTCAGTTTTTTCCACAAATAAATTAGCTATAGAAGAGGAGAGAGAGCTTCCCGTAGCGCCTCATCAATTTGCTCATAATAACGACATGAATGTCTGATCTGGTCTCGAAATACTTCTAAATGGCTCTTCATCAAACGCCCTGTGATTTAAGAAATTCATCGTGCATTCTCGCACATAGTTCAACTTGGGTAAAAGGAAATTTACTTTGAAAGTAACGCTTTTCAAACCACCATTCGCAATATTTTCTCTCGACCTGTTAGAAATAGGTTGGTTTCTGTAGTCGTCAGAGAGCGCCAGATAACAGGTACCACCGCGCTTTGGCAGCTACTATGACGCAGGAAGTCCGTATGTTCGTACGTGTAAAACATTAAAAGATCTTACATTATGTCATAAAAGAAAAAAATACATCAGAGGATACTCCCGAGAGCATCGGAATTTCGTGAACCATACGAAAATGGCACATTTAAAGTGCATACTTAAAGAGCACATTCGCATATCCAGATTCCCAATGAAGTAGGCTTCGACCTGATTTTAAGCTTTTCAGTGTGGGCTTTGGGATGGAAATATTCTTGGAGTACCAGAATTGCATTAACTCATTTTTGATTCTTTATTATGGCATAATGCCATAAGTGCTAGAAGATGAAAAGGAGCACTTGAAATGCAGCGAGCAGTTGAAGTTAGCCAGTAGTATGGAACTGAACACTTCGTTTCAAACACATTGACTGCATCACCGTAAAAGGTTAATAAAAACCAAATTTCTTCAGCAAACCGACAAAAATAACTTCATTGTTTAATGCATGACTGTCAGAAAAGTGGAAATAAAATAAAATCTGAAACTAATAACATGTATTAGCCTTCCGTAATTATGTGAATGTATTTTAATTCACTTGATAGCTCCCGGCCACAGAAATCCGTTTTTTTTATTATTATTATTTGACGTAAGAGCAGTAAACGAAGAGGAAACAGCAAAATCACTAAATGTAAACACAGGTCACGTGGAGACTACACACTTCCCCACTATAACTCTGCGCATCAGCCCCGGATGTACGATATTTCCGAACCGGGGCAATACTAAGAGAGTGCCCCACCCCCCTCCCCCCCTCCGCCCTCGAACGTTTGAGATACGACGTCAAAAATTTGAAAAAATCGAATTTTCAAAAATATGTTCATTTTGTAGCGCACATCTTTTTGAAGAGTCTTATACGTAGATCATAAATGTTCGAGGAAATGTATGACACGTTATTTGGGCTTAAGTGTGCCAGAGTGCAGTGCCACCCCTCTTCACACAGCATTCTTCTATCACACGTCACTTTATTTCGCTCCTTGGAATTGAAACGTGTATATTTTGTAATGGATGCCATCAAACTATAATCAGGACAGTGGAAATTAGAATGTCCTGTGGTGCCTCTCCTGCTCCCAGTCCCCCGGTATGATATCCTGCCCCTCTTAAAAAAAAATAAAATAAAAAAAACTCGCAATTAATACTGGAGGGGATTATTTGTAATCGGGAGAACAAGAACTCTTCAGAAAATCTGCACCCTTTATTGCCCATTAGCTAAAAACTTTCTGCTTTGGGTGACATAAAATTAAATATAGAATACATAAACCAGTAAAGACAAGAGACAAATGAGACAGTACACATTTCTTCAATCCTTAGCTCCTAGCATTGTTTCCTCTCTAATCTTGCTACAACTTTACATGGCGTGCTTTCCTGTCTGCGAAAGATTCTATTACCTCATCAAAGTTCGTCAAACGTTTTGCTACATGAAAAATTGAAATATCATGTCTAATACTGCGTAAGCTGTTAATACAAATACTACCCAATACTGGTGTGGTTTCTCGATCTGATTACGTCTATTTTGTCACTATCTGCTTCATAAAACAAAATAGGCCTTTATAACACTGCAGAAATTGTAACACACCAAATAAACGAGACTGTTTTGGTAAAAATGGTCATTTTTATAATACGACAGAATATAATTCACGAAGACCAACATAAAATGCCTATTAGGCCTACTACAAGCAAAAAGCTTTATGTTAGAAAATAGTTTCACATTTCATTCATACTCTCCAGTATCTCCAGCATGAGATCAAAAAATAGGAGTACGAGATTCTTATTTAAATTTGGAATCGTCATATTCTCCACTAACTTGTGTGATGTCGCCGTTTCTTCTCCTTCCTCGTCTTAACAAACAATTTTGTCATGACTAATTCTGGAACTATTCCTGCCTTTGTCAAAACTTATACGCCGATTATCCCTGATTATTCTTTGGTTAGGCGTTGTTATTTTCGTACAAACCATTTTCCGCGCTACTTCCGGAATAGAACTTAAGCGGCTGTTAGACAGGGACTGTACAACTGGACTTTACTAGTGTAGCGATCTGGCCAAAAATTTTCTGCCAAAATTTCATCTTCTTGGATACACCGAGAAGATAATACGTAACCTTGCTTACCTGTTATTTCTGTTATTCGTTTATTTCCACTATGGTAGTCTGACGCTATGGATTTCCCTAGTAATTATAACAACGCTGATCATTCGCAAACCCAATCAACTACATAATCATTCGTTCGGCTTTACTCCGCTCAGCTCGTATATCCCGGTGCCCTTTTGCCCGCAGGGAAGTTTATTTCTAGCTGCGACAAGGATTCCCCTTACACACATCACTTACACTATGCACGCATTCAAAAATGAACTTATGATTCATTCAGAAATCAACTTACAGTGTGTGTTCAAAAACCAACAGGAATGCGATTCAAAATCATATGAGTAATCGATAGACAACGTGCGCTAGACGCTAGGCGATTTGTGAAACAAGGTTTTTTCTCCTGAAGAATATGAATTTGGTGCGCCGTTCCCCCCCCCCCCACGAATTGTCGCCCGGATCAGATACTTCGGTTTGCCCTCTTGGCCCCCACCCTCATAGATACGGGCCTGTTGCGCATGTGTGCAATTTATGTTTTATTTTCATATTTATTTCTCGTTCTCGTTTTCTTGTTGCAGTATTATTCTGCAGTAGCAGGAGACAGTAATATTCTTTGCTAGAGAATCGATTCTTACCAGTCAAAATTACAAAAATTTAACTGAAAACTGAAACAACGAAAAATTCACGGAAATCTTAAAAATTGCCGGGTTTTTCCTGGTTTTCTCCCGGATGAAAAATTTTCTGGGTTTTTCGCGGATCTCCCGGTTGTCCCGGGTCGTATACACCCTGAAACTTTCACGGACGGAATTGTCACAGTTAATAAAATATTCCCGGCTATTATGCCGTCGTCTAAGGCATTTCACTTCAAAAACCGACGTTACATTCTCATCTGCGGAAGACATTTTCAAGGGAGTTCGTAGCTTTGATGAACGTCCGATTCACAACCTGGCTCGCTATTGACTACAGCAAAATTCCGCTTCCGCGAAATTCTGCACAGAGCCGTGACGTCACATGCTTTGACTTGCCATGGTCGTCTGCAGTCGTCCGCTGTTACTATAATCCCATAGTGGAAGACCGGTACACATCTTCTTCAGCACCGGAATCCAAATTTCATTCAATTTAATCCCCTCCTCCTTCCTATTAAAATTCCTGGGGTGTTTCACAATCTTTATGGCCGGGAATTTGAGGAGATTGGACCTGGATAAACTGAAAGAACCAGAGGTTGTAGAGAGCTTCAGAGAGAGCATTAGGGAACGATTGACAAGAATGGGGGAAAGAATTACAGTAGAAGAAGAATGGGTAGCTTTGAGAGATGAAATAGTGAAGGCAGCAGAGGATCAAGTAGGTAAAAAGACGAGGGCTAATAGAAATCCTTGGGTCACAGAAGCGATACTGAATTTAATTGATGAAAGGAGAAACTACAAAAATGCAGTATATGAAGGAGGCAAAAAGGAATACAAATGTCTCAAAAATGAGATCGACAGAAAGTGCAAAATGGCTAAGCAGGGATGGCTAGAGGACAAATGTAAGGATGTAGAGGAGCATCACTAGAGGTAAGATAGATACTGCCTATAGGAAAATTAATGACACCTTTGGAGAAAAGAGAACCACTTCCATGAATATCAAAAGCACAGATAGAAACCCAGTTCTAAGCAAAGAAGGGAAAGCACAAAGGTGGAAGGAGTATATAGAGGGTCGCCGGCCGCGGTGGTCTCGTGGTTCTAGGCGCGCAGTCCGGAACCGTGCAACTGCTACGGTCGCAGGTTCGAATCCTGCCTCGGGCATGGATGTGTGTTATGTCCTTAGTTAGGTTTAACTAGTTCTAAGTTCTAGGGGACTGATCACCACAGCAGTTGAGTCCCATAGTACTCAGAGCCATATATAGAGGGTCTATACAAGGGCGATGTTCTTGAGGACAATATTATGGAAATGGAAGAGGATGTAGATGAAGACGAAATAGGAAATATGATACCGCGTGAAGAGTCTGACAGAGCACTGAAAGAGCTAGGTCGAAACAAGGCCCCGGGAGTAGACAACACTCCATTAGAACTACGTAAGCCTTAGGAGAGCCAGTCCTGACAAAACGCTACCATCTGGTGAGCAAGATGTATGAGACAGGCGAAATTCCCTCAGACTTCAAGAAGAATAAAATAATTCCAATCCCAAAGAAAGCAGGTGTTGATAGACGTGAAAATTACCGGACTATCAGTTTAATAAGTCACAGTTGTAAAATACTAACGCGAATTCCTTACAGACGAATAGAAAAACTGGTAGAAGCCAACCTCAGGGAAGATCAGTTTGGATTCCGTAGAAATGTTGGAACACGTGAGGCAATACTGACCCTACGACTTATCTTAGAAGAAAGATTAAGGAAAAGCAAACCTACGTTTCTAGAATTGTAGACTTAGAGAAAGCTTTTGACAATGTTGACTGGAATACTCTCTTTCAAATTCTTAAAGTGGCAGGGGTAAAATACAGGGAGCGAAAGGCTATTTATAATTTGTATAGAAAGCAAATGGCAGTTATAAGAGTCGAGGGACATGAAAGGGAAGCAGTTGTTGGGAAGGGAGTGAGATAGGGTTGTAGCCTCTCCCCGATGCTATTCAATCTGTATATTGAGCAAGCAGTAAAGGAAACCAAAGAAAAGTTCGGAGTTGGCATTAATATCCATGGAGAAGAAATAAAAGCTTTGAGGCTCGCCGATGACATTGTAATTCTGTCAGAGACAGCAAAGGACTTGGAAGAGCAGTTGAACGGAATGGACAGTGTCTTGAAAGGAGGGTATAAGATGAACATCAACAAAAGCAAAACGAGGATAATAGAATGTAGTCGAATTTATTCGGGTGATGCTGAGGGAATTAGATTAGGAAATGAGACACTTAAAGTAGTAAAGGTGTTTTGTAATTGGGGAGAATAATAACTGATGATGGTCGAAGTATAGAGGATATAAAATGTAGACTGGCAATGACAAGGAAAGCGTTTCTGAAGAAGAGAAATTTGTTAACATGAAGTATAGATTTAAGTGTCGGGAAATCGTTTCTGAAAGTATTTGTATGGAGTGTAGCCATGTATGGAAGTGAAACGTGGACGATAAATAGTTTATACAAGAAGAGAATAGAAGCCTTCGAAGTGTTGTACTACGGAATAATCCTGAAGATTAGATGGGTAGATCACATAACTAATGAGGAGGTATTGAATAGATTTGAAGAGAAGAGAAATTTGTGGCACAACTTAACTAGAAGAAGGGATCGGTTGGTAGGGCATATTCTGAGGCATCAAGGGATCACCAGTTTAGTATTGGAGGGCAGCGTGGAGGGTAAACATCGTAGAGGGAGACCAAGAGATGAATACACTAAACAGATTCAGAAGGATGTAGGTTGCAGTAGGTACTGGGAGATGAAGAAGCTTGCACAGGACAGAGTGGCATGGAGAGCTGCATCAAACCAGTTTCTGGACTGAAGACCACAACAACACAACATGGCTTCTTTGTATAGCTTTCGTGGTATCCGTTTGTGGATCCCAGTACTTGAGTCAGGTCAAATTGAATGTAGTGGGCCGTCCGCGGTGATCGAGCGGTTCTTGGCGCTTCAGTCCGGAACCGCGCTGCTGCTACAGTCGCAGGTTCGAATCCTGCCTCGGGCATGGATGTATGTGATGTCCTTAGGTTAGTTAGGTTTAAGTAGTTCTAAGTCTTTGGGACTGATGACCTCAGATGTTAAGTCCCATAGTGCTTAGAGCCATTTGAACCACTTTTTTTAAATGTGGTGGACTCCTTGCTATAAAGCATGTTCCGCAACACCTGATCTGTCAGTCGGCCCTCTTCTGCAATTGCCCATGTGCTCTTGGGGTCGTGTTTTGACAGTTCTTTTTGTAGTACTCACGTACATCTCCCCACAACCATACGGAATGCTATAAATTTCTTCTTTTTGCAGCGGTAGGCGAGAGTCCTTGGCCGATTTTAGATGATCTACCTTCCGTGTGCGTTTGTAAATTACTGCGATTTTCCACTTTCTAAAGATTTTTCCTATGCGGTCAGCCACGTCCTTAATTAATGGCACGAGACTTTCGATTTCACCGGTGTTTGATCATCACTATGATTTCTACGCGGTGGTCTTAAATCTCTTTTCACCCCAGCGAACGAATAACCATTCTTGAGCAATTCAGTGCTGAGATGTTTTAATTCTGCGTCAAGCAGCTCTGGTTCACAGATTTTCCTTGCTCTATCCGCCAACGCTTTTGTGACGCCTCGCTTTTGTTGCAGGTGGTAGTTCGAATCCCGGTGTAGGTAACGGTGAGTGTACGTGAGTTTTCGGTAACCTGTGTGGCCCAAGCTACCATTTTCTTTCTTGAACGCTAGTGCAACAAGAAAAATTAATGTTCCGCCTGCTTCGTCCTCATTCGTAAATTGTATCTTCGGATTGATCCCGTTCAGATGTTTGTGAAAACGATCCAGTTCCTCCCTGCCACGCCGCCACAAAACAAACGTATTATCCACGTAAAGGAACCAAATATTCGGTTTCTTGTTTGCATTTTCCAATGCCTGCTACTCGAAATTTTCCATAAACAATTTCGCTACAACCGGGCTCCAGGGACTCACCACAGCAACACCATTCATCTGTTCATAGAACTCTTCATTCCTTTTGAAATATGTGGTTGTGAGGAAATATTTAAACAGTCCCGCAACATCGGGAGGGAAAATCCGATTCAGCTGTTGAAACACTTCATTGAGTGGAACCATAGTGAATAACGACACCACGTCAAAACTAACTAATATGTCCTGAGGCTGTGTCATTTAATTTACTGATATAATGTGCCGAATTCTTGATATACGAATCCGATCGGCCCACATGCGGTCGTAAAAATGTTGTCAAGAACTTGGCAATGGAATATGTGGGCGAACCGACAGCATTCACTATAGGCCTTAGAAGAACATGTCCTTTGTGTACCTTTGGCAGTCCAAAAGGTCTCCGTGCGAGCGCAACTGAATTGAAAAGACTTTTCTGAACGCTCTGTTCGATAGAGGACTTCGTTATCAACCGCGTAGCAGTTCTATGAACTTTGTCAGTGGGGTCTTTACTTAGTTACCTATTTGTTTGCGGATCTAATAAGTCGTTAATCTTACTATGATAGTCTGTCACATTCAAAACAACCTTTGTACTTCACTCGTCAGGGGAGAGAATGATAATATTATCGTCCTCATTCAGGCGTTTTAAGGCTTTCCTCTCACCCACAGTTAAATTACTTCTTGAAGGCTTTGCGCGAGACAATACTCTTATAGATTGAGATTTTCACTCTGCAGCGGAGTTTGTGCTGATATGAAACTTCCTGGCAGATTAAAACTGTGTGCTGGACCGAAAATCGAACTCGAGACCTTTGCCTTATGCGGGCAAGTACTCTACCATCTGAGCTACCCAATCACGACTGACGCCTCGTCCTCACAGCTTTACTTCCGGCAGTACCTCGTCTCCTGCTTTCCAAACTTCACAGAAACTCTCCTGCGAACCTTGCAGAATTAGCACTCCTGCCAGGAAGTTTCATATCAGCGCACACTCCGCTGCAGAGTGAAAATCTCATTCTGAAAACATCCCCCAGGCCGTGGCTAAGCCATGTGTCCGCAATATCCTTTCTTCCAGGAGTGTTAGTTCTACAAGCTTCGCAGGAGAGCTTCTGTGACGTTTGGAAAGTAGGAGACGAGGTACTGGCGGAGGTAAAGCTGTGAGGACGGGGCGTGAGTCACGCTTCGGTAGCTCAGATGGTAGAGCACTTGCCCGCGTAATCAAAGGTCCCGAGTTCGAGTCTCGGTCCGGCACACAGTTTTAATCTGCCAGGTAGTTTCAATACTCTTACAGTTTCTATACAGATTTCTTCAGCCGTGACCTTGTCCACACTACGAATGACTGCTTCTACACTGGCTATTATTTCTTCAGTGGGCACAACTCGCGGGCTGATGGCAAAATTTCCACCCTTGGGAAGCACAGATCTCTCGTCGTCAGATAACGAGCATCCGGATAAATTGATAATGCTGCGGGAAGGGCTTAAACGGTGAATCCTCTTATTAGGTAGCAAGTTATCAAATTTCTTTTTCTGTCTATTAGACGTTGTCAAAATACGCTTCCTAATAGCACCGTGCAACAGGCTCTCAATTCTATCCCAGTCACCACTACACAATTTATTGCTGATAGTAATATGGAGAGACATTAACTTACAGGTCCCGGCGGGTCCGCTCTCGTAGTAAAACCTGTTCCGGCCGTTTGAAAATCCGCTGCGCCTTGGCCGAGCCGCATAGTCGCTTAATCCTCAAAAACTTCGGAATAACACTGACCGCTCTGCAACGAGACGGAAATGTGGCGGAACACGGAAGATGCACTCTGTCCTTCTGTAGACCTTTCATGCGTCACACATTTCTTGACATCTCCTCCCCATAGAGGTGTCTCATTGTAAAATGTAAATTTTCTCTACCTGAATTGTCACAATTAATAAAATATTCCGGGCTATTAAGCCGTAATCTAAGGTATTTCACTTCACAACCTGCCATTCATTAAGGACGTGACTGACCGCAGAGAAAAAATCTTGAGAAAGCGGAACATCGCGGTAATTTATACACCCACCCGGAAGATAGAATATCATCTAAACTCGGCCAGGATGTTCGCCAATCGTTGGAAAAAGCAGTTGTGGGGAGGTGTATGTGGGTACTACAAAATGAACTGTCAAAAAACGGCTCCAAGAGCACAACGGCAACTGCAGAAGAGGGGAGACTGACAGATCAGCTGTTGCGGAACATGCTTTATAGCCAGGACACCATCACATTCATTTTGACCGGACTCAGGTACTGGCAGCCAGAAACGGATACCAAGAAAGGTTATACAGAGAGGCCATAGAGATTGTGAAACACCCCAGGAATTTTAATAGGAATGAAATTTGGATTCCGGTGCTGAATAAGATGTGTACCAGTCTTCCACCATCGGATGATCAGTAACAGCGGACGACGGCAGTCGACAACGGCCAGTTGCGCTCGCGTATTCAAAACATGTGACGTCACGCCGCTGTGCCGAAGCGGAATTTTGCTCTAGTCAGTAGCGAGCCAAAGTGTAACTCGGACGTTCAACAAAGCTACGATCCCCCTTGAAAATGTCCTCCGCAGATGGTGAGAAGACGTCGGGTTTTGAAGTGAAATGCCTTAGACCACGGCATAATAACCCGGAACGTTTTGTTGTTGTTGTTGTTGTGGTCTTCAGTCCTCAGACTGGTTTGATGCAGCTCTCCATGCTACTATATCCTGTGCAAGCTTCTTGATCTCCCAGTAACTACTGCAACCTACATCCTTCTGAATCTGCCTGCTGTATTCATCTCTTGGTCTCCCTCTACGATTTTTAGCCTCCACGCTGCCCTCCAATACTAAATTGGTGATCCCTTGATGCCTCAAAACATGTCCTACCAACAGATCCCTTCTTCTAGTCAAGTTGTGCCACAAACTTCTCCCCAATCCTATTCAACACCTCCCCATTAGTTATGTGATCTACCCATCTAATCTTCAGCATTCTTCTGTAGCACCACATTTCGAAAGCTTCGATTCTCTTCTTGTCTAAACTATTTATCGTCCATGTTTCACTTCCATACATGGCTACACTCCATACAAATACTTACAGAAACGACTTCCTAACACTTAAATCAATACTCGATGTTAACAAATTTCTCTTCTTCAGAAACGCTTTCCTTGCCATTGCCAGTCTACATTTTATATCCTCTCTACTTCGACCAACATCAGTTATTTTGCTCCACAAATAGCAAAACTGATTTATCACTTTAAGCGTATCATTTCCTAATCTAATTCCCGAAGCATCACCCGATTTAATTCGACTATTTTCCATTATTCTCGTTTTGCTTTTGTTGATGTTCATCTTATATCCTCCTTCAAGACACCATCCATTCCGTCCAACTGCTCTTCCAGATCCTTTGTTGTCTCTGACAGAATTACAATGTCGTCGGCGAACCTCAAAGTTTTCATTTCTTCTCCATGGATTTTAATACCTACACCGAATTTTTCTTTTGTTTCCTTCACTCCTTGCTCAATATAGAGATTGAATAACATCGGGGAGAGGCTACAACCCTGCCTCACTCCCTTCCCAATCACTGCTTCCCTTTCATGCCCCTCAACTCTTATAAGTGCAATTTGGTTTCTATATAAATTGTAAATAGCCTTTCGCTCCCTATATTTTATCCCTGCCACCTTCAGAATTTGAAAGAGAGTATTCCAGTCAACATTGTCAAAAGCTTTCTCTAAGTCTACAAATGCTAGAAACGTAGGTTTGCCTTTCCTTTATCTAGCTTCTAAGATAAGCCGTAGGGTCAGTATTGCCTCACATGTTCCAATATTTCTACGGAATCCAAACTGATCTTCCCCAAGGTCGGCTTCTACTAGTTTTTCCATTCGTCTGTAAAGAATTCGCGTTAGTATTTTGCAGCCGTGACTTATTAAACTGATAGTTCGGTAATTTTCGCATCTGTCAACACCCGCTTTCTTTGGGATTGGGATTATTATATTCTTCTTGAAGTCTGAGGGTATTTCGCCTGTCTCATACATCTTGCTCACCAGATGGTAGAGTTTTGTCAGGACTGGCTCTCCCAAGGCCGTCAGTAGTTCTAATGGAATATTGTCTACTCCAGGGGCCTTGTTTCGACTCAGGTCTTTCAGTGCTCTGTCGAACTCTTCACGCAGTATGATATCTCCCATTTCATCTTCATCTACATCCTCTTCCATTTCCATAATATTTTCCTCAAGTACATCGCCCTTGTATAGGCCCTCTATATACTCCTTCCACCTTTCTGCTTTCTCTTCTTTGCTTGGAACTGGGTTTCCATCTGAGCTCTTGATATTCATACAAGTGGTTCTCTTTTCTCCCAAGGTCTCCTTAATTTTCCTGTAGGCAGTATCTATCTTACACCTTGTGAGATAAGCCTCTAGATCCTTACATTTATCCTCTAGCCATCCCTACTTAGCCATTTTGCACCTCCTTTCGATCTCATTTTTGAGGCGTTTGTATTCCTTTTTGCCTGCTTCATTTACTGCATTTTTATATTTTCTCCTTTCATCAATTAAATCCAATATTTCTTCTGTTACCCGAGGATTTCTACTAGTCCTTGTCTTTTTACCTACTTGATCCTCTGCTGCCTTCACTACTCCATCCCTCAAAGCTACCCATTCTTCTTCTACTGTATTTCTTTCCCCCATTCCTGCCATTTGTTCCCTTACGGTCTCCCTCAAACTCTGTACAACCTCTGGTTTAGTTAGTTTATCCAGGTCCCATCTCCTTAAATTCCCACCTTTTTGCAGTTTCTTCAGTTTTAATCTACAGTTCATAACCAATAGATTGTGGTCAGAGTCCACATCTGTCCCTGGAAATGTCTTACAATTTAAAACCTGGTTCCTAAATCTCTGTCTTACCATTATATAATCTATCTGATACCTTTTAGTATCTCCAGGGTTCTTCCATGTATACAACCTTCTTTCATGATTCTCGAACCAAGTGTTAGCTATGATTAAGTTATGTTCTGCACAAAATTCTACCGGGCGGCTTCCTCTTTCATTTCTTACCCCCAATCCATATTCACCTACTACGTTTCCTTCTCTCCCTTTTCCTACTACCGAATTCCAGTCACCCATGACTGTTAAATTTTCGTCTCCCTTGACTATCTGAATAATTTCTTTTATTTCATCATACATTTCTTCAATTTCTTCGTCATCTGCAGAGCTAGTTGGCATATAAACTTGTACTACTGTAGTAGGCGTGGGCTTCGTGTCTATCTTGGCCACAATAATGCGTTCACTATGCTGTTTGTAGTAGCTTACCCGCATTCCTATTTTTTATTCATTATTAAACCTACTCCTGCATTACCCCTATTTGACTTTGCATTTATAACCCTGTATTCGCCTGACCAAAAGTCTTGTTCATCCTGCCACCGAACTTCACTAATTCCCACTATATCTAACTTTAACCTATGCATTTCCTTTTTTAATTTTTCTAACCTGCCTGCCCGATTAGGGGACCTGACATTCCACGCTCCGATCCGTAGAACGCCAGTTTTCTTTCTCCTGATAACGACGTCCTCTTGAGTAGTCCCCGCCCGGAGATCCGAATGGGGGACTATTTTACCTCCGGAATATTTTACCCAAGAGGACGCCATCATCATTAACCATACAGTAAAGCTGCATGCCCTCGGGAGAAATTACGGCTGTAGTTTCCCCTTGCTTTCAACCGTTCGCAGTACCTGCACAGCAAGGCCGTTTTGGTTAGTGTTACAAGGCCAGATCAGGCAATCATCCAGACTGTTGCCCCTGCAACTACTGAAAAGGCTGCTGTCCCTCTTCAGGAACCACGCGTTTGTCTGGCCCCTCAACAGATACCCCTCCGTTGTGGTTGCACCTACGGTACGGCTATCTGTATCGCTGAGGCACACAAGCTTCCCCACCAACGGCAAGGTCCATGGTTCATGGGGGGAAGCGGAACATTTTATTAATTGCGAAAGACACAAAGAAGCCTTCAGTGAGTACCGTAGAAGAATAATATCGAAATATCTCTCACAAAACGTGATAAAATTTCGGTCGTATAGAAAGGCTGGTAGTGACACGAAAGTTAGTGTGTAGGCACAGATGGAAGAGGCAGGGACTCATTTGAAGTTTAGCAGAGTAAAAACAGAAATGCTTACCTTCGTTTCCAGATAGCCGGTTAAAAAGCAAAGGTGAGCAGTTTCATTCATGTACAACCGCGAATATGAGTCAGTGGCGGTGAGGAACAACAGAGATCGTTAGTCAGACAAAGGTCCAGTGCCTGATGGAATCCCTTTCAAATTCCATATCGAATAGCCGGCTGAGTTAACACCTCTTTTAACCATAACATATTGTAGATTCCACGAGCAAGAATCCGTGCTAAATGATAGGACTCAAGCACAGATCAGCCTCGACCACAAGGAGGACAGCACAAGTGAACCAAAAAACCACTGTCCATTGACCTTGACAGCCTCTAACTGTCATACAATCATAGAAAACGTTCTCACCAAGCACTGAATAGGGTATCTCGAACAGATTGACGTCCTTCATGAAAACCTGAATTGACTCGGTAAAAGGTGATCACGTGTAACTCAAATCGCCTTCATAAGAGGCACTGAATGCCATGGAACTATGCATTCAGCTAGATGAAGTATTTCTTGACTTGCGACAGCCATTTGGCTCGGTATAACACACACGTTTCGACCTCGTAGGGATTGCGAAGATACAGATAAATAAAATTCATTGCGCAGAGAGACTTTTAATCAATCATTCTTGCGTCCCATAAATAAATAGGACGGTAAAAAGCCCCAATACTTGGTCCTTCGATGCACTTGAAAGTGGTTTGCAAAGTATGGAGATGTCCAGCTAGCGTGCGTTGTTCATAAATTTCAGTCCGTTGACGATCTACACTACTGGCCATTAAAATTGCTACACCAAGAATAAGTGCAGATGCTAAACGGGTATTCATTGGACAAATATATTATACTAGAACTGACATGTGATTACATTTTCAAGCAATTTGGGTGCATAGATCCTGAGAAATCAGTACCCAGAACAACCACCTCTGGCCGTAATAACGGCCTTCATACGCCTGGGCATTGAGTCAAACAGAGCTTGGATGGCGTGTACAGGTACAGCTGCCCAGGCAGCTTCAACACGATACTACGGTTCATCAAGAGTAGTGACTGGCGTGTTGTGACGAGCCAGTTGCTCGGCCACCATTGACCAGAAGTTTTCAATTGGTGAGAGATCTGGAGAATGTGCTGGCCAGGGCAGCAGTCGAACATTTTCTGTATCCAGAAAGGACCGTACAGGACCTGCAACATGCGGTCGTGCATTATCTTGCTGAAATGTAGGGCTTCGCAGCGATCGAATGAAGGGTAGAGCCACGGGTCCTAACACATCTGAAATGTAACGTCCACTGTTCAAAGTGCCGTCAATGCGAACAAGAGGTGACCGAGACGTGTAACCAATGGCACCCCATACCATCACGCCGGGTGATACGCCAATATGGCGATGACGAATACACGCTTCCAATGTGCGTTCACCGCGACGTCGCCAAACACGGATTCATCCGAAAAATTACGTTTTGCCATTCGTGCACCCAGTTTCGTCGTTGAGTACACCATCGCAGGCGCTCCTGTCTGTGATGCAGCGTCAAGGGTAACCGCAGCCATCGTCTCCGAGCTTATAGTGCATGCTGCTGCAAACGTCGTCGAACTGTTATTGCTGATGGTTGTCGTCTTGCAAACTTCTCCATCTGTTGACTCAGGGATTGAGACGTGGCTGCAAAGCCATGCGGATAAGATGCCTGTCATGTCGACTGCTAGTGATACGAGGCCGTTGGGATCCAGCACGGCGTTCCGTATTACCCTCCTGAACCCACCGATTCCATATTCTGCTTACAGTCATTGGATCTCGACCAACGCGAGCAGGTATGTCACGATGCGATAAACTGCAATCGCGATAGGCTACAATCCAACGTTTATCAAAATCGGAAACGTGATGGTACGCATTTCTCCTCCTTACACGAGGCATCACAACAACGTTTCAGCAGGCAACGCCGGTCAACTACTGTTTGTGTCTCATAAATCGGTCGGAAACTTTCCTCGTGTCAGCACGTTGTAGGTGTCGCTACCGGCGCCAACCTTGTGTGAATGCTCTGAAAAGCTAATCATTTGCATATCACAGCATCTCCTTCCTGTCGGTTAAATTTCGCATCTGTAGCACGTCATCTTCGTGGTGTAGCAATTTTAATGGACAGTAGTGTTTTTCTATCTGGATTTGTTAACTACGAGTATATTGCTTTTTTGTTCAATAAACTCGTAGCAAGAATGTATTTCTAGATGGTAAACCTATCGGAAAAGCAAATAAAGAGAATACACGTTTGAAACAAGGACATAAATAGTTGCATTCAGTCGTTGTTCCCCAAATCCAAAATGATTATCTCCTTAAGGTTGCGAAACGAATCGAGTACACGCGACTGTATCGAGACATCATGAACCCTGGCAGTCCCTCCCTTTAGATAGCGTCGAGTGTTTCCCTTACAGACTGCCTCTTGATCACCATCGCTCTCTTCGTTTCACTTTACACAGACTTCGATTGTCAACGATTGTAACAAATACGTGCCTTCATGACGTCAGTGTCAACAATGAGTTCAGGGACAAATCCAAACGAACCGTTGCGTAGCATCAGTCTCATTGACAAACCTTCCGAAGAAAGAGTCGATTTCGAAGTGCGCTTTCTAGGAAGTCTGTTTCGCATCCTTCGGGCTGTGAGAGGAAGTTGAGAAGAACTGAGGAGGTAGGTGATCACCGGAATCTAAATTAGTCTGCAGCTGCAAACACCGGACCAGAAACTGGAAGACAAATATTTTGTCTTTTGTCTACGTTCGCGGAGTACTATAATGCGGCTAGTCGAGAGGAGTAGAAATTCATTTGCTTTTTTTTGAAGCGCTTGCTACGTAACAATAGTTTCAATTTGTTTTCTTCTGGCTCATAGCAGCATTCGTCTCATTCGAAGTTAGGAACCATTTACAAAGCCATACATTTTCTTTTCGTTTATCTTATGATGCCAGGAAAAAACGTACTGATCGTTTTTTGGGGTCAACAGAAAGGTCCGATCTTACTCGTCGGCTTTGACCCGTGACGTAAGCGTGTTGTGGTGTGTGACGTCATTACGGCGCGGAAAACCTAATACATGGTTTGATGTACTCTTGTTTAAAGAACATGTATACGTAATATGAAGCAATTTGATGAACATATTGATCTGTAGCGTAGCCCCCTTGAGGTTAGGTTGGGAGTTTTTTTTTTGGAATGCGGCCGCGGCAGCGGCCGCCTATGATTCGAAAATATTGATTTGACACTAATGAAGCCTGTGGGGGGATGGGGGGGCACTGCAGACTCCCCCCACCGCATAACGACATATTTAGTTTCTCCCCACCCAAAAACCCCCAATTTCCCACGCTTGTCCCGTTACAGTCATTAGGCTTTTTGTGAAACTTGTGTATTTCAGTGTTTACAATACGTATTCGATGTTTTTATATCCGCCATATTGGAATTGTTGTTTATGGTCGTTTCCGCGGTATTTGTGACGTCATGGGTCAAAGCCGACGGGTAAGATCGGACGCTTCTGTATTTCCGTTTTTTGGAAGAACTTGCGAGAAATATGTGGTTTATCTATTGAATTTTTCTCCAAAACGTACTTTCTATAGCAAATACAAAACAGTTGTCTCGACATTTCGTAAATTAGCCTGCGCTTTATAAAATATACTTCACAGAAAAATCTGATTTTGAACTTGACATACAATACATTCTCATAACCGTAACTACTACAAATGGTTCAAATGGCTCTGAGCACTATGGGACTTAACTTCTGAGGTCATCAGTCCCCTAGAACTTAGAACTACTTAAACCTAACTAACCTAAGGACATCACACACATCCATGCCCGAGGCAGGATTCGAACCTGCGACCGTAGCGGTCGCGCGGTCATAACTACTACAAATATGGATGACTCGTCATCTGAAGTAACATACTATTAGCTTTCAGTAGTCGGAGTGTGAATGAAGACATCACGTAGCATTCCCTACTACTAATTAATTGGTTTCAGAAAATTTGTAACGTTTTACGTAATTACGTAAAACTAATTTATCGGTTTAAAAATATGTGCTTACCAAAAAAGGAATATAAGGTGATTAACTTTCCTTCCTCGTCGTTTAGCAGTAGTAGCCTTTATGTAATTAGTTATAAATAAATATTTCATTTTAAGATAGTGTGTCAATACTTCCAGTTCCATGGCAGCCCAAAACAGTATAGAAGAATCTATAAAATTGTCAGATCGTAACGTTGCTCGGTGAACAATACAAAACTGGAAAACAGTTTTGTTAATTTTTTTTTATAAAATTCTTCTGTGGTTGATCAGTAAATAGGGTTTCACATTAAATTTACGTCTATGATTCGTGTTTTTGCTAGTAACACGGGCTATACAGGCACGACAAAATAATTTTTTGGTATCTGCGAACTCCAATTGGCAGAAACCGAAAGTGCATATTAAATTTGGTACCAGTAGAAAAAACAGAGCCGATATTAATGCACTAAAAATATTCGTTACCATAAGGGAGGCGAAATACGACAAAGCATGTTATGATGTGTAGGCAGGTCGATATTTCGATAGGGGCTTTGCACCTGTACATGTCCTGCTCGCCTAGAAACTGGATCTGTAGTTGCGAAATAATGTTATATGTATCTTCAGTTCGTAGATTTATGGAAGGATTTGGCGAATGTGGAATAGAGTGAAATTTCTTTTTTTTTTCCTTTTTTGACAGTTCGGTAACGAGTGCTTAAACGGATAGAAAATAATGCATTATGTTTATGTGATGCAGATTGGTGTAGTCATCACTGAGAAAATGATGGATCGTTCATAAGCAGCAGAGGTGTAAAGTAGAGTTCCTCATTGCCACTACCGATGCTGAATTTGCGCATTGTGCGTGCACTGTGGGAAGTAATGGATCATATCGACGTGCTATTGAACAGGAATCAGATGCTTAACAAAACGGAACCTGTACTAGACTATAGTTGTAATATCCCCACAAAGAAAAGTAAGTAGCAGCTAGGCACGTTAGACTGCTAAATGTTAAACTTGAATTGGAGACTCTTATAAAAGTGGACGAATTTTGCTATCTTCTAAGTAAAGCCGATAAAATAGGTACATCTACATCTACATTCATACTCCGCAAGCCACCCAACGGTGTGTGGCGGAGATGTGAGAAATACATAATGCCAAAGATCGCACAAAACAAAAATGCTTCTTATAAAAAAAAAAAAAAAAAAAAAAAGCAGATGATAACACTGCAAACTATAAACCACCAAGTCTGAGTAAGATTTGTGAAAAGCTATGTCTGTGAAGTATAATCTAAAGTGTATTTCTCTAATACTGTGGAAGGAAAAAACAGGAAGCAAGATAGAAATTAAACAATTAGAGCTTTTGAATCAAAATCGTACCTGTGGTCTAATGTGGGGAACAAGGACAAGGCGCTGAGATTGGGGTCGGATTGGGGGGGGAGGGGGGGGGCGGTGCCGGAGGGGCACAGTTGGTGCAGCTCATATTAATTTCATTGACTATGCAGAAGAAACTTTAGATCTACAACAAAAATATGTACGCCGTGTTAATTTGGGACGCAATGATGCCATTAATGAACAAAAAATCTGGCTCTTATTTTACTAATGGTTGTACATGAACACTTGATCTGATGACTGTAACTACAATATTAATTTTGCTTCAGGTTTTCGCATGCGTGATATACCTGAACACTAAATATTAATACACTAAATACGAAAGACTTCCCACGTATGGCACGAAAGCGATGGATTTAAAACTTTCCGTGTCTTCTTCCGCTTTTCTAGTGGCCACTGTTGATTTTATTTCGTCAACAATAGGACGGATTCTCAGTAAACACAAAGTAAAAGTGATTTTTCGCCCTCCAACAAAGACTGCAGCACTCCTGGGCTCCGTTAAAGATGATTTGGTGCTTCGGAAGCCTGGGGTTTATCAGATACCCTGTGAGTGCGGCCGTTCATACGTCTGACAGACGACACGTACAGTCCAGGAGAGATGCACTGAGCAGCGCAGGTACACCCGTCTCTTACAACCTAATAAATCTCCGGTGACAGAGCACTGTATTGGCACTGGACACCCTATGCCTCTATGGTGTACGATAAAGTCGAAATTTTAGCCTCGTCTTCATCTTTCTTGAACTCAGTAGTGAAAGAAGCAATTGAACCTCGGGTCGCGACGAATTTAATTAATAGAGATAGCGTCTTCAGCTTGGATAAATCATGGAATCCGGCAATTTCTGTAATTAAATCACAAAGACGGTGCAGCTCTTCGTGACACATCGATATCACCGTGTGGATCGACTGCGCAGCCATAGATTTAATGTCCATGCATATGTTACACCTCTTTGCCGCCTATCAACGTCTCTGGCGCCTTGTGTGTCTTCGGCCGCATACACTGTGGTTTAAAAGAACGGAGCGAGTGCTGGAGCGTTAGTCACCTCGGCTTACTCTGAAGATGACTGGACGGTATTCAGCCGAAAAGTTAGAAGAAGAAGCTGCATTTATGAGGTTACACGCCCGAAATTTTATGGAATAGTCTTTGAGCTGCGAAAACATGAAGACGCACAGCAATGGAATGGTTTTGTTTGATGTGCTGGATGAGTAGATGAGGTTAGGGAAACAGTTGCTAAGACTGGCCACTTTCGAACATTACGTTACTATTATTTTCAACGTTCGCAAGTCAAATTTCAACCGTTAAATAACTAAAACAAGTGTACTGCTGACGTCAGTTCTGAGAGATAGACGTTACTGAGCAACAATGGGCAACAAAAGTTATTACCTTTGTCTCTCTTTCACTATCAGTTGGTGAAATTGGTCCTCAATTGGCATCATCTGCCCTCCATCTACGTTTTTGATTAACTTCTCTATTTGCTGAGCGGCTGCATTGCAACAGCCTATACTCCAGAAAATTAGTCTGGAAGAAGGAGTACAACTCACTGAACGCGTGGAAAGCGATTTGTTCTCATAACGTCAGAAAGCTTCATAAATACGATAGTTTTCATATACAAAACGAAATAACGTGGCTTAAGCATTTCAGTTAACCGAAAAGGTGATCATCTCCATTACAACACATATCAGTTCTCCAACATTCTTCAAAAAATTTGCAGATTAATTTGATTTGACTTGGCAGCAAGCTTTTACGAAAAATAGCTAAATGTACAGTGCCCACTTTGTGTCATTAACTTTTTAGTGCACCGTTAACTTTTTCATTAACACTGTTATTCTTAACAATTGTTTGATTCGTTAACTTTTTCATTAACTCCGTTATTCTTAATAATTGTTTGATTCCTACAAATATTTGTTGTCTTTTAATGATCAGTTTTTGTTGGTTCAGTTTAAATGGTGTTTCAATCTAAAACACAACATCTCTTAATGTTAATTCTTTATGAATGTAATAAGCGGTGGCGTGTGTTACATATTGTGCCAAGTAATGTACGAGAGTGAATTGTTTGTTTAGGACAATCCTCCTTGTCAACAAGCCAGATTTCGAAAGACTACACGACTGGACATTAAAATTGCTGCACCAAGAAGAAATGCAGATGATAATCGGGTATTAATTGGACAAATATATTATACTAGAACTGACATGTGATTACATTTTAACGCAATTGGGGTGCATAGATCCTGAGAAGTCAGTACCCAGAACAACCACCCCTGGCCATAATAACGGCCTTGATACGCCTGGGCATTGAGTCAAATAGAGCTTGGATGGCATGTACAGGTACAGCTGCCCATGCAGCTTCAACACGGTACCACAGTTCAAGAGAAGTGACGCGTATTGTGACGAGCCAGTTGCTCAGCCACCATTGACCAGACGTTTTCAATTGGTGAGAGATCTGTAGAATGTGCTCGCCAGGGCAGCAGTCGAACATTTTCTGTATCCAGAAAGACCTGTACAGGACCTAAAACATGCGGTCGTGCATTATCCTGCTGAAATATAGGGTTTCGCGGGGATCGAATGAAGGGTAGAGCTGATATGTAACGTCCACTGTTCAAAGTGCCGTCAATGCGAACAAGAGGTGACCGAGACGTGTAACCAATGGCACCCCATACCATCACGCCGGGTGATACGCCAGTATGGCGATGACGAATACACGCTTCCAATGTGCGTTCACCGCGATGTCGCCAAGCACGGATGCGACCATCATGATGCTGTATACAGAACCTGGATTCATCCGAAAAAATTACGTTTTGCCATTCGTGCACCCAGGTTCGTCATTGAGACTACCATCGCAGGCGCTCCTGTCTGTGATGCAGCGTCAAATGTAACCTCAGCTATGGTCTCCGAGCTGATAGCCCATGCTGCTGCAAACGTCGTCGAACTGTTCATGCAGACGGTTGTTGTCTTGCAAACGTCCCATCTGTTGACTCGGGGGAGACGTTGCTGCACGATCCGTTACAGCCATGCGGATAAGATGCCTATCATCTCGACTGCTAACGAGGCCGTTGGGATCCAGCACGGCGTTCCGTATTACCCTCCTGAACCCACCGATTCCATATTCTGCTAACATTCATTGGATCTCGACCAACGCGAGCAGCAATGTCGCGATACGATAAACCGCAATCGCGATAGGTTACAATCCGATCTTTATCAAAGTCGGAAACGTGATGGTACGCATTTCTCCTCCTTACACGAGGCATCACAACAACGTTTACCAGGCAACGCCGGTCAATTGCTGTTTGTGTATGAGAAATCGGTTGGAAACTTTCCTCTTCGTCCGCCGGCCAAAGTGGCCGTGCGGTTCTAGGCGCTTCAGTCTGGAACCGCGAGACCACTACGGTCGCAGGTTCGAATCCAGCTTCGGGCAAGGATGTGTGTGATGTCCTTAGGTTAGTTAGATTTAACTAGTTCTACGTTCTAGGGGACTAATGACCTCAGAAGTTGAGTCCCATAGTGCTCAGAGCCATTTGAACCATCTTCGTCCTGTCGGTTAAATTTCGCGTCTGTAGCATCTCATCTTCGTGGTGTAGCAATTTTAATGGCCAGTAGTGTATTTTCGTCTGGGCAAACACTGTAGCTACTAAAGACTGCTTGTTTTACGGTTCCAGATGTCTTCGCGAGTGAAGTCGCTGTTCAGCTCGCCAGCTACCAGCCAGGGGCATCCCAGGCTGGTCGATGAGCCGCCGACGCCTGCGCCTCTGCGTCGCCTTCGGCCACCTCGACCAAAGCCGAACGAGAAGAAGGTGGAGTCCACCACCACTGACTGCGAAGAGGTCGCTGCTGATAAACCAGATCTTCGGCCAATTCATGTAAGCAGAAAAGCTCCCTTTGTACAGCATCAGACAATAATTACTGTCAGAGTGTTGCAAGAGCAAAGGCAGAAATGAAATCCAATAATGCTATGCAGGCACCTTTATTGACATGAGTTTTTCTTTTTACAGTTTGGTCCAAGGCCAAGAATTGTGCATTTTGACTTGTCTGACATTGAAGATGAAGAGGAGGAAGTCTCTGGCTCTTACTATCCTCCTGGAGTTCCAGTTCCACCCAGTCGACTGCAAATCTTTGCCAGTAGACCACGCAGACGGAGTATTTTTCGAGAGCCCCCATCGCAGGAAGTGCAGACTGCGATGGCACGTCTAAGAGCTGAGATACAGGCAATGGTACGTTACCCATGTAGCAGTTAAAACGCAGCATTACATTGGAAATAGAAACGTAGATTTCTTATTAATTTTTCTTATGTAAAACACATGTAATAAATGTAAATTTAGGATTCAGTGAAATCCACGAATATATCCAACCTCTGTAAAACACTATGGTATGATGTTGAGGGGTGACACGGTCATTTTGAAGCCAAACGCGATACATCATTAAAGAATAGGTGGAAAGGAAGAACGATCATCATCAATTTGGTCTAAAAAAGAATATGCATTTATATCAATAAGAGCGTTACTTGTTTTGATTTATTTGGATTGAATGGTTATGGAGTAGTGACATTGTCAGTATGAAGATTCAGTTAAATCAGTTCGCGTGTTATATCTCTATTTTTTTCATTGCTTGCAAGAGTCTATTGTTACAAAATGTTTCTAGGATGTAATACTTTAATTGCTAGATATAGAGTTTCTCAGGCAAGCAGCGTAATAAAAATAATTCTTTTTGTCATTCGCAGGAGAACCCGCCACCTACCACCTGGATCGGGCTTCTAGTGGAGAGTCTAGTCGACCTGTATCGGAACAATAGAGATTACAGGCGGAACCATGGATTGGCAGAGAGACCAGGGTTCGTCAATCGAATGAAGGGAAGACTCACACCTGTTCCTGAGGCAGTGAGAAGATTTCTGCATCTGAAGAAGAATGCGGACAAGAGACAGCTGCCGACGGGCATAGATTCAACTCTGAGTGATTACTTTCTTCATTGTAAACACCCTGACCCTAATTACCCGCCAATTATTCCATTAACACCACAGCTACTTGAAACCGCGCTGTGACGGGACTGTAGGTAGACAGTCTGCTTTGGCTTGAAATAAAACACCTTAAATCTTGTTTAATTGTGTTTTTTATTGTATAGTTAATTTTTAAAACCTTTCTACAAAGTGTACTAGTGTGAAAGTAAAAAATGATCGATAGTGTGAAGACTGCGTACGTATTCTTCCGTAGGAACCTCTGAAGTAATCTGCGTGGATGAACATACATCAGAGTTAAACTGGCAGTAGCATAAGCTGAATTGGAGCAGTTGGCGCTGCACTTAACGTCTCTCAGGCTATGAAAGGGGCAGATCTGTTTACTGGGATCAAAACTGACAAATGAGGCAAAAGCGTCCAAAGACACTACAAGTCAGCCAGATTTAATCTAAAAGTTTCCAACCGATTTAGAGCTTTACAGACTGTGAGCAACCCCCTCCAGACAACCCGAAGAGTTCATATAGTAAAATCGGACAAGTAAAGAAAAGAACAAGTAATGGCAAGTAATTGTAGAGTCAAAGAAAGGCTGAGAGGTTATTTCTGAAAGGCAGTTTTCATGACACAAAACGTTTTAATTAATTCAGAACTCCCTGGGTGGTCGAAACTTTACAACAACTGCTTTTACGTGAAACGTAGCGCTCAGCATTGTAACTTGTGATATGATGTATGTGACGAAGGATATTCATAAAGAAGAATATGACTATTGTGAGTGCAGGTAATTTTTTAGAGCGTAACACTATCTCTCCAACTGAGGATGATATCAGGAACACCTCTGCAAATGCTTCTTTCACTAAGGTGAAGATTGTATCATTCTTTGAATAACACAACACGCCTTGGAGCCTAGGGATTCGTTCAACCAACTGCGCCAGTGATGTATGTGAGTGACTGATGTTTCGCACCACACGCAGGCGCATATCATGCTACATGGTATTGCACTGTCTCCTGTAAAAAATAGTAGAAATAAATTGCAGAAACGTAATGGTGAAGAGTTATCTGTGCTATCAGAATTAAAAATAGTATTATCTGTGTGCGTGTTTTTTTTTTTTTATTTTATTTTATTTTATTTTTTTTTTTTTGAGAAGGATGAATGGTTTTTCTTTCATTGTCTTGTCGATTCTGCTGTCTTCACTGACAGACATTAAATTTTCACGGTGTAACGGTACGTCACATAAATATTGACATTTTTATTGATTGTAAACCGTAATTAACGTATTTTATGAGTATAATTAGTATAAAAGCTACAGTTAATGTTCTTGAAACAACTGATATGCAGCGATGATTTAAGAGTAACATCTTTATTTAAAAGATGTCTATGAAAATAAAAAAGGATCGTAAAGAGAAGCGATTGTACGGCCGAGGAGGAAGGACGTACTTTATGGTACACACACTGTTTTGTTTCGCGATACGGAAGGCAGCCATTGAGAGGCTACACATATTTTATGTAAGTTATTCGGTATTCTGCTAAAATAAAGTAATTATTGCTATCACAAAATTTCTTTGCAGTAGTTGCCACCTCAAATGCTCGCAGTGGCTAATTATTTTTAATAAGCATTTTTTCAGTAATTTGCGCTGCGGGATGCTCATCTTTCGATGCAGCCTCTGGTCGGTCATTACGTGCCTAAGTATTAATTTATTTTTCAGTGTTAACAATAACTGTAAATGCGAGAGATTTCGATTTAAGAACCTTTTTAAATGGCAACAGATAATTAATTTACGTTAAAGCTCATTATTTTTTTAAAATTATACAGATTCCATGAGCTCAGTAAGTTTCATCTTGGCCGCTCCACGGCAACAATCGAAATTCTCTCGAGCCTTACTTTGCAATCAATAAATAGAAATTAACAAAATTACATTCAATTCAGCAAAATCTAAAGTTGGTACATGAATAACAGCGGCCTGTGACATTACAGCCTTTATCACTGCGATTTTTAACATGTAAAAGTTTTTTTTCTGTATTCGCGGCAGTATGTGCGAGCTTTTAACATATACCAATGAATGTTGTAACCAGATATCTTTGCCACGCTCCTGAAAAGCGCAGAATATCACGATAGCTATAAACTGTTATACGTTGCTATCGATCAGTAAAAAAACGATGCACCTATGTTTCAAAACAACAATTGCCAATTTTTACTTCTGTAGGGAGCCGCGACGCTCTCTAGCTGTTCTTCTGTGAATGTGTTGCGAGTCGGACGCAAAAGTATTGTGCTCCATACTGATATAATCATTTTATTGTAAATTTAAGAGTTTAAGTGATTAAAAATATATGTAGCCACAAACAAGCGAGAATGTGTATCATGAAAACTCGCTCCACCGCCACATTGGGTGGCCATGTTAATGTAAATTTCCGTTTCATAATCTAATACTTGAAGCCTTGAAGTTTATTTAATTTCAAAGAAAATCTCTCAACCTTATTTTCATTAATTATACCTGTGATAATCTTTTCTGTTTAAAAGATTTATGCAGCTTATGATCCAGCGTGTGTTCTGTCGGAACAGGAGGCTGTCGTGACGACATCGTTATAGTATTTATTCCAAGTTCTTTCAGTTCCATTTATATGTTCGTACAAATCCAATTAGTTGGTCCCTTAGGTTTCTTTCATGTAACTTCCGTCTGTTTTCTCCGCGCGATCTTCCTCCGAAAAAAATTTCTGTTCATTTTTTTTAGTAATTTTCGATATCGCGAATGAGAAAAGACAGCCGCCTCCTGCTCCGAACGGAACACCACGACTTTTCTAACGTCGGAGAGTACCACACGAATTTTCCGCTAAAAGGTAATAGAATTTCTTAAAGCTGGATCAATTACACATGTTGCTGCTGTTCTCCGACAAATCTGGTGTGATTAATAGTAATTTATTCTGTCACGACAAAAAGAACCAATTTTATTTTTACCAAAGCAACAAAGCTTTCAATTAAATTACTAAAAACATACCAGGGGCCCTTCAAGAACCCGTTTCATATTTACTTATGGACGTAAGTAAAAGTGATAAGAAAAGATTATACCCCTGAGACAAAGAATCATTTTCTAACAAAAGAAAAATTCATGCTGATAAATTAAAAATAAAAATATAATTTTTTTATTTATTTATGTAACGTAACAAATGGCGCCAACGTAACAACGGTCTGCAACGTATACAATTATTTATAGTAGGAATATAATTTTTTAAATACGTATGAGATAATACATAATTTTAGTGCGTATTTTTTTGAGTAGCTAGTACCTATCCTGTATATGATTCAGTACATAATAATTAAACGTTGCCCTGGCCATTTCCGTGTAGGCTCATTGTGGTAGCGACGTCATTAGTGACAAAAATTATATAAGTTCTTCTAAAAGTCATATAATACTAAAAGTATAAAAAGAATAATTTTAATAATCTGGAAATGACGTCCTGCAATATTTTTCAGTTCATATTAGGCCAGAAGTACAGTTTTTATTAATAACAATATCAATAAATGCTTACGCTGCCATTGCACATAGGCAGCGATACTGGAACATCCAGTCCCTCAGAAAAAATAAGACTTGTTTAAATGTATTATCGCGTACAAGTTAAAAAGGGTTTTTAATCCATCGTGAGTAGGACAGATGTCTTCACGGTGGGATATGTAAGCTATTGTCAGTGATAGCATCATGGGAAAAATCTGCCGTGGCTTTTAACGTACATAAAAGAGAAAAGATTCATTATTTCCATTTTTTAAAACTATTTCATACAATAAGAATAACGGCACGGTTATCGTTGCATGAATTATTCAGTCAGTCATTGATTATCATTTAAAATTACGCGATAACTGGCGCCCACCGTGAGGCTCGAAGTTCTAGAAAATTTATGCATGTGGAAAAAATATATTATTAATATAAGAAAATTAATGCTTGTTTATGTAATCTGCTTCATGTGGACGAGGATTATTATCTTCGATGTTAAGAGGAACGGAAGTCTTGGAACCTACCACAAATTTGAATACGAATAAAGCCGACAGTAAAAACGAAGGTAAGGGCTTCTGAAAATATCTCTTGCTTTCGTGTGTCGTGCTGTTTGCCAATATTCATGGGTCGTACCGTTGTGATAAACCTTTTGCATTTCCTTTGTGTTTTCGTCTTCTTTAAAGGCAAAGAGAGAAGATGAAGCGGTAGCCCATCATAGAGCCTATGCCTACCGTCATGTATTTTTTGACTTTCAGTTGTTAGAAAACAGAGGATTTTTTCTGGTACCAGTAGGAGGAAGGAAGGATTCGCGCTCAGCTTGTGAACGAGTGAGAAGCACGCCATTTTTAGCGAGTAATTGTAGACCGCCATTTTGGGGTCGCTATGAATAAGTGAGGAGTATGTATTTCATATGTGCACCATTTAGCAAAATACAGTATTGTTTTATTAACAGAAAGGTCGTGTGAGTTGTTATTTCAAATAGTACATTAATTACAAGAACTGAAGCCCACCTGTGTACTTTGGAAAATTATGAAGATCCGATAAACTTAATGGGAACACGGTCAAGACTTCAAGGGTGAACACGGCGACCAAACGTAGCATTATAAAGAATGGTAAGCACAAATCTACAGCGGAGAAAGAAACTACTTCGCCCTGCAAAATAATATGAACTAATTCGAAGTTATTTCCAGGCATAGCTCAACTTATTGTGCTTGTCATTCATGCCGAAAAATTAATCTCATTAATTCAATACATTTGAAAAAGCCACGCATTTCAACATTTTATTATCATCTATTCCATTATTTTATTATATTATAGTGTGTGGTAGTGTCTTGCAAACAGTAACTCAAGTAGGCAAGGAAATTTATATTTGCTGTAAATTTTTGTAGAAATAGAAATTTTATATTGTGTTATTATTATTTTTTGTGGTGTTTGCCGTGTGAAAATAATAGTGATAGAACAATGTCTTGTACAGAGTCAATGAGATTACGTAGTAAGACTAGAAGAGAAGTTGATATGGAAGCAGATTCACGAGACGTTAGTGACAACGAATTGGAGGAAATCCCCATGGGACTTACATCCAATAGAAATATGCAGAAAATATTACGGGTCACGAAGTAGAAACTGTACATCAGCGCGCAGAAATTGAGCGTAGCCTTGATAGCAGCGTGTTGCCAACTGTTGCGGGTGAAACAGCCGCGCCCGCAACTAAACAAACAGGTACGTGCGCCGCGCCAGGTTAAGGCACCATAACTGCAAATCTAATGAAGTTAGATCAATTCCAGAAGCAACAGGATGAGAGAGATAGATAGAGGGAAAGAATACATTTAGAAAGGGAGAGGCAGCAGGAGGAGAGAGAAAGAGAGAGGGAAGAACGGGAAAAAGAGAGGGAAAACAATATATGAACAGCTTAAAAGTTTTAGAAGTCATGAAAGCAGACATAGCCAGTCTGAAACAAGCGAACCAGGAATTGCTAAATTTAGTAGGTAGTGTAACAACAGAAGTACAAAATCAGAAACTAGAGCAGAATAGCATGAAGGAAGACATTCAGAACATAACCGAGAGGATAGAAAATGTAGAGATAGGAAATGAGGAAAGAATACAGAATTGCCTCACGGAACATAAAGTCGAAGAAGAAGTAGAAAAATGGATGAATAATAAAGAGAAGCAGATGGACGATAAAATACAAACAGAAGTGACACGCGCAATTCGCGCAGTTCACTCGACTAGTCAGATCAGTCAGACAGAACAGGTAAGAGTAAATAACATGAGAATGGAGGACAATTATGTACCTGCTTCGCACTTTTCACACGGAAATCCGTCGTTCTCTGCCACCTATAATACAATTTGTGGGGTACAGGCAGGAACGTGTAGTTCTGACAATGAACCGTTGAATGGTGCGGGGGCTGTGCCCTCTGTATCTTCAATAATGGTGGAAGAGAGTTTAATTAAACACCAACAGTTCCAAACCCTCTCAACCGACAAGAAAAATGTCCTCCGGGTTGTATTTATAAAGGGTTTTCGAAACGTACTGCCCAGAGCATGGACAGAGAAACAAAAGATACAGTTTATTGTTTCGCACATAGTAGGAGATGCTGCTCTATGGGCCACAGATGCAGCTGAAACCAGCTACACCTGTGAACAATTTGAGAAGGCATTTCTAAATAAATACTGCTCGCCTTATATTCAGGAAAGACTTAGAAAAAAGTATATAGGCCAAAGGCATACAGTCCTAAACAAGGAAGCCTAAGAAAGTGTTTTGAAAAGTACATCAACAAAACACGGTATTGGGACGAACCGATCTGAAATCGTGATGTGATCAGGCTATTAAAAGCCAGACTTCCGCCAAATATTAGAGAGAAATTAATCCATGTTCCAGACAATTATCTGGATAACTTCTCGTCTGTCTTGGATTCAATAGATTTAATTCAGGAAGACTTAAGGTTGCAAAGTGGCAATAGAAATAGTTACGATTATAATGAAAAGAACAACAATAGAAAAATGGTTGGAATAATTGTGGGAATTGTTCTATTGGGCGAAACCACAGTGGTAAACAAGAATAGCAGCTGCTTTCTATAGCACGAAACTATTTACATCATCTATAAATCTGTCCAGTTCTGTGAAAGGCATCTTCATTCTGAAAGGATGATGATGATACCATTCAATCTTTTAATGCTGTTCAGTATACAATGAAGCATCAAATAATTTATTAAAATTAAAAAATAAATATACAAAAAACTTTTACTGCCTAGACCACACTTTAAATTAGACAATTAAAACATGATGACTTATGAAAATTGCGGTCTATGCACTAAAAGGCTTTTGTATAACCTTTTTTTTAAATTTTTATAAGTTACGTTGAGGCAGCCGTCTCCTTTCCGGATGTTTGCTACAGTGTTTCCTCTTACCTACAAAGCCTTTGCGGAGCACTTCTTCTCAATGCTACCCAGAAAAGGAAAGGTTATTAATAAAATGCTAACTGTCCAAGCTAAGCCTTATATACACGCAAAGGTATGTGTTGTGGATGCGATGGGAGGCATTTCAACCTTCCACCCACCTTCAGTAGGTCCTCTGACGACCAAAATATTAGGGCCTGCTTGCGTCTGCGTGCAGCAAAGTGGAGTGGGACTCTTAATACTGCTGGCAGGCACGGTCAAGGTCCGTTAATAACATATCGTTACTGAAAATATTCTCGATATTTAGAGAGACGTGTCATATAAAGTTTTTTTAGATAGCCTACATACCGTATTCTCTACTGGTTGCCCTGACAAGAAGAAACCTCGTAACATTGTCTCAGCTACTTCCTGCTGGGTAGTACCTCTAAGTAGAAGACGTTTCTAGTGTGATGTATGTGTCTTGGGCGCTGTCAATTGCTGATATCTTTGTTCTCTGCGGTCAGAAACTGCTGGACATAACGCATACGCGAGACAGCGGTGGCTGGTGTCTATCTAGGGAGACACCTCGCAACAACAGGTGACTGTGGTGGAGTTTTCCCAGGCAACTATCAGGCAATTTGAGAGTGGTAGGTTATGTATAGGTCACCATCATCTCCCCTTTTTTAATCTTTTTCAAATGAAGTGCTTGTCTATCCTATTCCCATCATACGCCAGTAGGCATAATTATTTTTACAGAATAAATTTAGCAATGTGCAGTGATTAAATTTTTTTCTCCATTGCCTGTTTACTGGTATACTAGGAGTAGTCATATAGCAGTTCATGAACTGCTAATGTAACGGTAATGTATACATGGTTCATATTTGTTGCAGTGTGTTATTTGTTTACGATGGGATAGGTGTATATTTGTTACCTCCATTTTGCAGAATATACCATGCCATCATTAATTTATAGTAGTAAACAACACATTGAAATATAAAGTGTCCTACCTCGTAAATTACGGTAATATTTTCTGACATTTTCTGGAATTACACATCCACGCTCTCCAAGAATATTAAAGACTGCAAGAGAGTATTGCAGTATAAACATGCTTTACTGCAGATGACAGCAACTACATCTCGAGCCTTACAAATTGCAATGTATGTACTTCACATTGATTACGTGATCCTGATGTCACTCCCGCTTATGAGTATTAAAGTTAGAATACATAGTGATGCTATTAACAGAAATCACTTTTTGTGATTGAAGGATATTATGCTGTCACGCGCAGTTTGCCAAGAGGCCTAACATTTTCCAACATTTAGTGCAATAAACCACGACATCGTATTTACTACATACCTTAGAACGGAGTGCGAATATCTGGGTGAAAATCATTTTAAAAATGTAAATAGCAATGGAAGGTGGAGTGCTTATGCCGTTATTTTTAACATACTATGAAATGGTCACATCACCATTTCAGGCACTGAGCTAAAGTTGCTGTTTATGTGCAGTGTTTGTTCCCCATAGGTCTTGTGGTTGCATACAAATATTGCGTACCTGAATTGAAGGTACAGTTCAGACTGCACGTGGTCTTAGATCCGTCTGTGGAAAATATATCGTGTTAGTTGAATTGCGCCACGTTGAAAGGAAACTGCCTGTGTGTTTCCTTTAGGCTGACCTTTCCAAGGTGATGGATACAGAAGGATTGACAGACGCAGTGCTAAACAACTCTGAAGACTTCTGGGAATGTTTTCACTCATAGCAATAATTTTTATGCTGCCCAGTCTTCTAATTAGAAGCACTGGGTGCTTACAGAAAACAGTCCAATACTTTGCTACTAACTGTGTTAATTAAGACATGAAACTTGAAGGTGGCCATTTTAAAGCATTAATTATGATAATACCGACTACCATTTTTAAGTAGGGTAGCCGCCAGTCACACGCAGTTTGCCTAGAGGAGGGTATGGAGTAACATTTGCTACCATTTTGTAGAACTTGACATTCAAAGCGTCTAATAACTTGCAAGACCCAAATTTTTGTAATATACGTGTACATGCATTTTCTGACAAAAATGTGTGGTCAATGTAGTTCAGTCTGTCATTGGGATAATGCTAACAGGACTATTTTACTTCATGCAAGTATAAGCCTGCATTTACGAATCAGCTGCTTCACTCATTGAGCCGCAATGACCACACATCTTTACAAACTCTTATCCCCCATTAAACGACAAGATGTGATGTAATAAGGCTAAGCACCAATGTTCAACCAATTTTGATGTATTTGGATGAATTTAATGTGATCGATTTGGTGTTGTCTGCTCTCCAGTAATTTATTTAAGTAATACAGACAATTTAGGTAAGGAAATATTTAATTTGATGCATCATGTGCTAGCAAAATGCTCAAAAGTTTACATATAATACAACTTTTATTTTGCTTGAATTTTCGTCTTCCATATTACAATAAAAATTTAAATTGTATGTATTTTAATAAGTTACTTTAAAAGTGGAAATATTAAGGCAAAAGCTGCAGAAGGCTTGCAAGTGTGGTACCATTTATGTAATACAATAAATGACAAATAATTTTATCTGTTTTCGAGATATCGACTCTGACATCATCTTTAGCGATGTCACATCTCTCTCTGTGACCGTTTTGGGATGTCTCATGAGTGTGTCTAGTCACAGATGTCTCTCTGCAGTTTAAGTGACTTACTGTAATAAATCACCTCCTTCCTTCATAAAATCGAAGACCATGTCTTTTGGCTAAGTGTTGTATGTCACGTATTTTTAGGTGATATTGTTATTCAAAAGTTGATTACAAAAAAATCTGTGAACCTTTTAGACAGCCTTGACACCATAGTTGTGAATTTAAACTTCGTCGAAAGTTTTTATTCTCCATAAGCTCCAGTAGGCTTGTGTCATTTGTAATAATAACAATAATTGTCAGTTGGTATTATAGATTATATTTCTCTAACGTGTAACATGATTCAACATCTTTATCCCTCCTAAAATGGTGCATGAGAACAATTTCAATATGGAAATATTTAATGTGAGGGTGTTTGTGACTTATGTCAAGAATGTACCTAATTAATAACATTCAGATTGTCGAACTGTTTGCGTGGTTGCCTGCTTAACATAGTACTTTAGCTAACAGTATTTTCTTCAACTGTAAGCCTGAGCAGGTTAGTTTTACGACATTGATCCCTTAGATATAACTTCTCAAATGTCAACTGTTATTTGTAACTTTTTAGGCATGGAAATAGCATTGGAGTGTTTACCACAGAGATTTAGACACTAATTTGATGACTGTGGGTATGTGGAAATTAACATTATAATACTCGACAGAGACAGCACATTTTCTTTACATTACAGATGTATTTTGCAAACATTTTAGAACATTGTGAGAGTTGACAATCATCATAGTGAAACTAGACAACTGTTATTAGGCATTGAAATAGGTGTATTTACTTTAGAGGTTTAGACACTAATTTCACGATTATGTGTGTAAGTGGAAATTATAATTACATTAATCAATATAAAACTGCACTTCCTTGCATTTCAAATGTATTTATACAGACATTTTATACTTGGAAAGAATAGTGTGACATTTGATAAGCATCACAGATGTGGAAAATAATTTGAGTCTCTGCTGTGTCTTAAACCAAGAGTTCTACATAAAATGAACAGTTATGGTTTTTACCAGAGCAGACATTTGTTGGTGATAGTATAAAACGCGTGGTAGAAAGATCGAACAATGCATATTTCCAACACTACAGGTATCTCTTAGTGATAGTGAGCAGCTGGGACATAAAACAGCAGATCATTTTATTTCACAATTTTTGGGGTTTGCGGAATGCAGTGGGCACTTATTTAACTGAATTTCAAGGTACCGAAAAAAAACCAATTCAGTTTAACAAAGTTAGAATTAACAAATAAAAATATGAGAGTGTTGAGTTAACTTTTCCTCTTGTTATTGGTACCAAAGAATGAGAGTGCTCTATTTTCATGACCTTTAATAAAAATTAAAAGTAATTACACTGCATATGTACAATAGTATTTCTGACATTTGTTTAGTTGAGAAAATATAGGTAGTATTTAAAGCGGGACCCATCTTCGACAACTACATGTTACTAATTTTTTACTTACATTTTACAAGCAAATGTTGGTTTTTATTTACTTGCGGGAAGTATATGACATATTCGTTTCAATTATCCTTATTGAAACTTATATAGCTTTGAATGAAATTTATCAACGTGACTGTTGGGCCAATACATAAACGATTTTTGGAATTGAGTAATGCAAACATAGTTCGTCTTTTTCATACAATTCAGGTATTATGACGTATGTTTTTGATAAATATTTTGTATATTTTTAGCGCAGCCCAGATGGAGCTACACTGCACTAATAGTACTAGGCTGTGATTGGTGGAGAAAGAAAGAGGTGTGTCATGTATTTATTTGCTAAATTATTTGGTCATTGGGACACTTTTGAGCAAAGACCAAAATTTGACAGTGTTCCTCTGCTTTTATTCTGGCCAGACTCAGTGGCTGGTCATTAGTGATGGCTCTTTTTTTATATCCTTTAACCATGACGTCCAGACCTCAAATTAGAGGCAACTGGACTTTTATGATAAAAAGGGAAGGGTAGGGGAAGGAAGGTGAGGGGAGGGGGAAATTGATTGTAATTGATCGAGAGCAAATTTGCTGAGAGCAGCGGAGCGCAGTAGCGACTGGCAGAGAGCAACAGCAAATATGGCGTTGACATTTTTATATAACACAATTGACTTGTAGCAAAGATGGGTGCAGAGGGTGATGAGGCCACTGGAGGGGTGAAAAGGGAGGGAGCCGTGACCTTGAATTTGGCAACGATAGTTGCCTCAGCTGTAACCTGTGACCTTGCCCTATTTGAGTTGGAACTCTCAGTGCTACATTACTATTGGCCATATGACTGCGGAGGCGTCTTGACGGCCATTTGTCAAACACTCGTGGTGGTCCTTTGTGGCGTTTTAGACGTGTGGCAACATGATCTTTAGGATACTGCAGATCCGTCTTAGACTCTGTTGATCTCATTGATCTCAAATTCTTGTGTAGTCTTCCATATGACATGAGCCCTGTGTCATCCATCGATTTATATCCCACGTTCAAAACCGGCTAAGTCGCGAGGTGGTGCCATGGTCTTTATATACCTGTAACAAATTTTTCTGATACCATGTTTACACTCGCGCCATAATCAGCAAATGTCCGCAACATCCGGACGTTATAGACAGAACATCTTCAAGTGGGACAACCCTTCCTATCACTTTTGGGCCGTAAGTTTATGGTAATAAACTTTTTTATATTGGGTGTCACAGCGATAAATGTATTAAAAGATAATTTCATTGGCTGTTATATAACCACTGTCATTTATACCACACGATCAGCTAATTTCGGCGCTGTGCCTTTTCCGACTACTAAACGGTAGGAGCACCACTTGAAAACGGCACAATGCCGAAAACAGCTGATAGTGTGACTTTGTAACAGGCAAGGCGGCAAAGGAAATGGTCTTTTAATGGTTTATGACAGTGTCTTTAAAGGACACCACTAAGTGGGATAAGCCATTCACGTCGAGGTAGTATTTTTTGATATTGCCGCAGAACATTTTTTCCGCCGCGCGGTCTCAGGCGCTTTGTCTTGGCCCACGCGGCTCCCCCCGCCCCCCCCCCCCCCTTCCCCACCACCACGGGGGTTCGAGTCCTCCATCGGGCATTGGTGTGTGTGTCGTTCTGAGTGTAAGTTAGTTTAAGTTAGATTAAGTGGTGTGTAATCTTAGGGACCTATGATCTCAGCAGTTTGGTCCCATAAGACCTTACCAAAAATTTAAAAACATTTTTCCTTAAATCAACCCAAAATGAAGAAATAGCTTAGTATCTCTAAGAATATTTTGCTTTAATATTTTTCAGAAAAATAATACATGTTGAGATGCTTACATCTGAGTTTACACAAATAATACTTTTTCGCCGCCATATGCTGATTAGGTGAGTTGCGTCACTCAGTCCATACAGTCTTGATACGGTTTGCGCGAGTGTTTTGTAGCGATTCATGCTTAAATTAAACTGAGTTGAAAGAATCACAGCAATACTTTTTGTCATATAAACGTTAACGTTCCTTCGCACTGCGATACGACTTAACTAACATACAACTAGTCAGTGTAACGAACCAAACGCTTCAGAACGACGGCAGCCCTTCTCTTGGAAGGTAACCATACACTACGTCGGGGCTTCTTCGTTCTTGAGATCAGTGGTTCGCTTCCTGTGACAGGTTGGTCACTGAACTTCCTGCAGTTTCTTGAGCTGGTTCACGCTGCCTCCTTCACAGAAGTCGCTCCGTAGTCTGTAAAAAGTAATATTTTCTTTCTCAGTTGTCTATGAATACATTATATAAGATGTGGTTATGTCAGAAATTAAGTTGAACTGAAGTTATGGAGGAGCAGCCAGTGGCGAAGGGAGTGGGGCAGAAAGGACTCTGCCCCTCGGGCTTATGAATTATTCCCAGACATGCGCGAAGGATAGAAATTACGGTATACGAACCCAAGGAGAGGTATGCCCTCAAACATGTAGAAGTGAACCTACGATTTGCATTAAGAAACCCAGATTCCAGAGAAACGATAAATAACCTTTCTTTTGAAACCACGTATACCACAAGAAACAGCTGAAGTTCAAGGCACAAAGGAATGCTAATACCTGAAGCATCGAGCGCTTCTCAAGTCGTTTCAGTCATTTTCAAACAAAATGCGTCTGAAAAGTTCGGTGAATAGGCTCAGAAAATAAAGGGACAAGAGTTACAAACAAAATACTTTTACTGGTCTTCAAAGTAATCGTAAAACACTTCTGTCATCGGTTGTCAAGCTGTTGGAAACAGTCAGCAAACGCTTCCTGTGGAATCGCTCGAAGCACTGTGGTCATACTTTGTTGACCATATGCAACGTCTGCGAATATTCGTGAACAATACTGCTTACACTGTCTTTGCTTCTTTTCCGCTCTCATTCTCGAAGACAGCCGCTGGTCATCCGCAAGCATCTGTCGTACACATTCGACGTTATCAGGGTTTGTGGGTGTAGACCCGAACGCAGCTACACAACGTCCTTTCCGTTTCTAAAGCGTTTAAGTCACTCATACACGTTTTACTCACTAATTCAACACCGTATACGTCAATTAATATTCCACGGGTCTCCGTCGCCGTTTCCCCTAATCTGAGGCAAAACTTCACATTAACAAGTTGCTTAATTTTCCGCTTAATTTTGCAATGACACGAATGCGACGGTTGCTCTCGGATGATCGGCGGCTGTCTTAGAGAATGAGAACAGAAAAGCTGAAAATAAGCAAAGACAGTGCAATGTTGTTCACGAAAATTCGCAGTCGTTGTGAGTATACAGCAACGCCTGACCACGATGCTTCGGGCGATTCCACAAGAAGCGTTTACGTGTATACGGAACTCCGACAACTTCAGTGCGTTACACTTCATTCATGAAACAATTCGAACAACTGAACCTTGCATCACTGTGATTCAACAGTGTCCCTTGGAAACCATGAAACATGAAAAGGGATTAGAAATTAGGCCACAATGAACTTTTACTTTTATCTGACCATTAAAGTCTTATACTTCCCCACGTGTAAAAAAGAAATTCCCCTTACAGTTTTGCAGCTCAATCTTCGTTATTGTAAATACAGTTTTACACTTTGGAACGAGGGGACACTCTCTTTGGTATAACTATATATATCACAGTTCAGAAATGAATGAAATCGTAAGAGCGGAAACAAACATACGCTCCAAAGTCTTTTGGTCTGTGCAACGATAGTATCACATTTAGCTTTGAGACTCACCTGTTTTCTTTTTTCTAGAGTAATTTGGATCGTTCCAGGGTTGAACTTCTCCGCTAGCAAAGAGGATAAAAATCAGATTGCCTACGAAGAAGAACCCAGCTGCGGTGAGGAACACGATTCTCCACTCTCCAAGTGTCTGCGTAAGGGAAACAAACATAAAGTTATTGCAGAAAGTCGTAGTAAGAAAACACAAGTCATATTACAGAAAACAAATATATATTTCTTGGATACGTTATGTATGACAAAAGATTTTGTACATATTATAAACTGGTAACCATCGACACATCTGTGTATGAAGCCGAGCCTAATGGTCACGGTATCTCGTGTTGTGTCGATGGAGGCCGTTCTCTGTGTCTTCATCGCGCGTTCTTTGAGCCTATCGTTCCTGCTGTTCGGCATTCTTTTCATAATTTATTCATATATTGTATTACGGTAATCCCATCATGAGTTATGCAGAATGAAGACAAACGTATATTACTACAGAGACAAAGCACGGACTAACTGCTTCTGTACTACAGATTAAGAAAATGTGTCGTTAAAATATGTGACATTATTTGTCAGAGTCACTTGCCCATGTTCTACTCCAGACATATAAATGCTTCGAATTGACATCGTAACTAATTATCAGAAAAGCTTATATATCAAAAACCTTTCGATTTTTCTAATAAGCCTATTCATATACTATATACTTAACACATGCCGAGTAATGTTGAAGAATAGCATCTTCTGTGTTGTATGAAGGTGGTCTAGTTACAATGAGCATTATTTTCTGTAGTGATAACTTAATTCAGAAACCTAGATTCCAAAAATTCCGATAATTTGTAGGAAGAGTAAATAAAAGATTCTTATGAAGTGATTATTCTCAACTTTTTATGAGTTAAGAAACCCTTGCCACTGGCAATGCACTGGATGCAGAAGGCAATGGAAACCTCTTCATTAAAACACGTATCGTGCATCCACAGGACATGTGGCCTGTAACTGAAGAAGTGTCATGATGATCTCTCCATTGGCAAAGGGGGGGGGGGGGGATAGTCCCCCATTCGGATCTCCGGGAGGGGACTGCCAAGGGGGAGGTTACCATGAGAAAAAGATTGCAGAATCAACGGAAGGATAACTTTCTACAAGTCGTGGCGTGGAAGGTCAGAAGCTTGAACGCGGTAGGGAAACTAGAAAATCCGAAAAGGGAAATGGCTCAAGTTAGATATAGTAGGGGTCAGTGAAATGAAGTCAAAAAAAGTCAAGCATTTCTGGTCAGATGTGTTCAAAAAATGTTCAAATGTGTGTGAAATATTATGGGACTTAACTGCTAACGTCATCAGTCCCTAAGCTTACACGCTACTTAACCTAAATTATCCTAAGGACAAACACACACACCCATGCCCGACGGAGGACTCGAACCTCCGCCGGGACCAGCCGCACAGTCCATCACTGCAGCGCCTTAAACCGCTCGGCTAATCACGCGCGGCGTCAGATGTGTACAGGGTAAGATCAATAGCAGCAGAAAATTGTATAACTGGAGTAGGATTTGTTATGAATAGGAACGTTAAGTTAGAGAGTGTGTTACTGTTAACAGTTCAGTGATAGGGTTGTTCTTATCAGAATCGACAGCAAACCAACACCGATAACGATAGTTCAGGTATACATGCCGACGTCGCAAGCTGAAGATGAAGAGATAGAGAAAGTGTATGAGGATATTGAAAGGGTAATACAGTATGTAAAGGGATATGAAAATCTAATAGTCATGGGAGACGGGAATGCAGTTGTAGGGGAAGGAGTAGAAGAAAAGGTTACAGGAGAATATGGGCTTGGGACAATGAATGAGAGAGGAGAAAGACTGATTGAGTTCTGTAACAAGTTTCAGTTAGTAATAGCGAATACTCTCTTCAAGAATCACAAGAGGAGGAGGTATACATGGAAAAGGCCGGATGATACGGGAAGATTTCAGTTAGATTACATCATGGTCAGACAGAGATTCCGAAATCAGATACTGGATTGTAAGGCGTACCCAGGAGCAGACATAGATTCATATCACAAAATAGTAGTGATGAAGAGTAGGCTGAAGTTTAAGACATTGGTCAGGAACAATCAGTACGCAAAGAAGTGGGATACGGAAGTATTAAGGAATGGTAAGATACGCCTGAAGTTCTCTTAGGCTACAGATACCGCAATAAGGAATAGCTCAGTACACAGTACAGTTGAAGAGGAATGCACATTTCTAAAAAGGGCCACCGCAGAAGTAGGGAAGGAAGTCATAGGCACAGAGAAGGTAACTGCGAAGAAACCATGGTTAATCCATGGTTGATCCATGAAAGGAGGAAGTACAAAAATGTTCCGGGAAACTCAGGAGTAAAGAAATAAAAGTAACTGAGGAATGAAATACACAGGAAGTGCAGGGAAGGAAAGACGAAATGGCTGCAGGAAAAATGTGAAGATATCGAAAAAGAAATGATTGTCGGAAGGACAGGTTCAGCATACAGGAAAGTTAAAACAACCTTCAATGACATTAAAAGCAAGGGTGATAACATTAAGAGTGCAACTGTAATTCCACTGTTAAATGCAGAGGAGAGAGCGGATAGGTGGAAAGAATACATTGAAAGCCTCTATCAGGAGGAAGATTTGTCTGATGTGGTAGAAGAAGAAACAGTAGTCGATTTAGAAGAGATAGGGGATCCAGTATTAGAATCGGAATTTAAAAGAGCTTTGGAGGACTTACGGCAAATCTGACGTTGCGGTTAATAGTGGGAGCAAGACTAAAGAAAAATGAAGACACGTTCGTAGGATTTGTCGACCTGGAAAAAGCGTTCGACAACGTAAAATGGTGCAAGATGTTCGAAATTCTGAGAAAAGTAGGGGTACGTTATAGGGAGAGACGGGTCATATACAATACGTACAACAGCCAAGAGGGAATAATAAGAGTGGACGACCAAGAACGAAACACTTTTATTAAAAAGGGTGTAAGACAAAGATGTAGCCTTTCTCCCCTACTGTTCAATCTGCACATCGAGGAAGCGATGATGGAAATAAAAGAAAGGTTCAGGAGTGGAATTAAAATTCAAGGTGAAAGGATATAAATGATACGATTAGCTGATGACATTGCTATCCTGAGTGAAAGTGAAGAAGAATTACATGATCTGCTGAACGGAATGAACAGTCTAATGAGTACAGAGTATGGATTGAGGGTAAATCGAAGGAAGACGAAGGTAATGAGAAGTAGTTGAAATGAGAACAGCGAGAAACTTAACATCAGGATTGGCGGTCACGAAGTAGATGAAGTTAAGGAATTCTGCTTCCTAGGCAGTAAAATAACCAATAACGGACGGAACAAGGAGGACATCAAAAGCAGACTAGCAATGACAAAAAAGGGAATTCCTGGCCAAGAGAAGTCTACTAATATCAAATATTGGCCTTAATTTGAGGAAGAAATTTCTGAGAATGTACGTCTGTAGTACAGCATTGTATGGTAGTGAAACATGGACTGTGGGAAAACCGAAACCGAAGAGAACTGAAGCATTTGAGATGTGGTGATACAGGCGAATGTTGAAAATTCGGTAGATTGATAAGGTAAGTAATGAGGAAGTTCTGCGCAGAATCGGAGAGGAAAGAAATATGAGAAAACACTGATAAGGATAAGGGACAGGATGATAGGACATATTTTAAGACATGAGGGAATGACTTCTATGGTACTTCAGGGAGCTATAGAGAGAAAAAACTGTACAGGAAGGCAGAGATTGGAATACATCCAGCAAATAATTGAGGACGTAAGTTGCAAGTGCTACTCTGAAATGAAGAGGTTAACACAGGAGAAAAAAAAACACTGGCATTAATTTGTGTAAAGAGTGTTTTCATAAATAGTCTTTATAAAGACTATGGTTTCCTTAGCATTACATTTACTGCAGTAGCAGTTCTCACAGTATTTAATGTATGAGAATTACTGGGTGGTTATAATTAAAGTGCAGATACTCACAGAGGTCCAGTGTGGGCGGTAATGCGGAACCGATGTTGGCCACCAGGTGCGAATATGGAGCTTTGAATACAAGAAAAACGTAAGGACTCTTTCCGTATGGAATGAATCAGGAGCGGGTCGTAGGCAGGAAAGGTCAAACAAGAAAGGAAGGCAAAATGTTTGTTTTATTATTAACCGCCGCTTGCACAGTTTATTGAGTATGAGCAACGGAGACGTCAACTACATGCTGCATTCGTGAAATATCGTGACCAACAGTTGCTCACAGCAGTTGCGACAGAATCTGAACAACGCTCACCTGTACATTGTTCTTCAGTTCAGGTAGAGACCAAACGTGTCCCTGGCAAGTGCGTTCCTTTAGATATCCCCACAGACAAATGTCACATGCATTCACACCATATGACCTAGTATGCCATGCATCTGTCAAACCTCTGGAGATGCCGTTCATGGAAGACTCCATTAAGCAGATCTTTCTCTGGGCGAGCGACATGATGTGTTACCCCATGTAGCATGGAAATAGTGGTTTCTACAGAGTTGCTTTCTTCGAAAACACGTATCACATGCTGCACAAGAAGGTCCCGATAACGAGAAAACTTCACGACACTCTTGACTGGCCCTTTGGTAGTATTCTCTCCAAAGGATAACGGACCGAGTATACAGGGTGGAAAGTATTTAAACCGACAAACTCTGGGAGGTTGTAGAGGACATCAAAACAAATATTTTTCCCTAATGTCATTTTTTCCTATGCGGAGTATTTAAACCGGTAGAGGAAGATTTCTCTGGCGACAAATTAATTAAACCAACAAAAACTCCAGAGGAGACATATCTGGGGATCGAGCAGGCCATGGTACAGGACCACCTCTGCCAATCCACGTTTCTGGGAACCGTCGGTCCAGGAATCGACGCACACGACGACTGAAATGTGCCGGCGCCCCGTCATGTAGGAACCACATGCATTGTCTTGTAGAGAGCGGGACGTTTTCCAGCAATTCCGGCAATGGTCTGGCGAGAAAATTGTAATAGTGCCTGCCATTTAATGGCCTAGGTAGCAGATACGGCCCAATTAAACAGTCCCAACAACACCGACCCACACATTAATGAAGAACCGCACTTGATGAGCGCTAGTAACTGTGGCATGTGGGTTATCCTCACTTCAAACATGCGAATTGTGAATGTTCAAGACTCCATCACGCCCGAACGTTGCTTCATCGGTAAACAACACAGAGGATGGAAATGTAGGATGCATTTCATAGTATCCCAGGTACCACTGCGAAAACTGTGCTCTGGGTGGATAATCAACTGGTTCCAGATTGTGGACACGCTGTAAGTGAAATGGACGTAACACTTGCTCTCGAAGGACTGTTCTTTGCACGAGTGCTGATTGAAGGATTCCGCTCCACGTGCTGCATTACAGCTTTCTCAAATTGCAGCGTTCTAACTGTGCGACGACGTCCCTGTCAAGGTAATCTGCTAAATGACCCGGTCTCACGCAGACGTTGGTACACAGCAGCAAAGGTCGCATGATGCGGGATACGGCGATTAGGATATTGTTGTTGATAAACCCGCTGTGCAGCTCGTCCGTTGTGGTGCGCTACGTAGTACGCACCAAGCATGTCAGTGTACTCACTCCAGGTGTATCGCTCCATTAGTAAACAGAGACAATGCACTACTACACTGGTGGACAGCAGTTGCTTACAACTGAAGATCGTAATACAGCCGGGACCGATGACCGTAGCAGTCTGGTTCCTTTAATCCCACGAACCAACCGTAATACAGCCTCTAACAAGTGAAGAGCGTAATACGGCCTTCACCGGTTTAAATAATCCTCATAGGAAAAAATGACATTAGGGAAAAATATTTGTTTTGATGTCCCCTACAACCTCCCAGAGTTTGTCGGTTTAAATACTTTTCACGCTGTAAAGGTGCTCCTCAATCCACGTCACACACAGTCACATGCGGCCAGTGCAGTAACTCTTCCTGCACAACACGTGGTTTAACAGTGTATTCAATGCACCCTGTAATGTAGAAGTTGCCTCGGACCCCCATAGAATATTTCCCGGCCACATCACGTCAACTTCGATCCGTGCCAGAAACAGAGGAGCAAATTCAGAACGTTGCCTCGGATCATGGGGTTTCAGTTGCTGTACCGTCTGCATCTTGTACGGGTAACAGTGTAAAATATACCGCAAAACTTTCCGTGCTGTGACCATAGTATGGACAATTCTCGTATATTGGACGAGCACTAGCACTATCCTAGGGACGTGTTGCATGGTCAATTACAGCAACGGCAACTTCGTCAGTAACTTCCACGGGGATTGGACGTCATCCCCTTCTACGTGGCCGAGCGGTTCTAGGCGCTACAGTCTGGAACCGCGCGACCGCTACGGTCGCAGGTTCGAATCCTGCCTCGGGCATGGATGTGTGTGATGTCCTTAGGTTAGTTAGGTTTAAGTAGTTCTAGGTTCTAGGGGACTGATGACCTCAGAAGTTAAGTCCCATAGTGCTCAGAGCCATTTGAACCTTCTAGGTGCCACATCCAGCTCACAAGTGTTTTCGAATTTCAGTATCATCCTCTTTCAAACATTTAATGACAATGGGCTTCTCCACAGACCTTTCAGTCGGCGATACTCTTTCAATGCAGCACTGTAATTGCTGCTGTTCGTATAAAACTGTTCCGCTAACACTGCACGGTGTCTCTTCTCGGCGGCCATACTACTCACCCACGTTATGGCTTGTCAAATGAAAGCGTGAATCACATGCAGTGTACAGTGCCAGGTTTTCACCTGGTAGTCACAAATGGAACTAATTTTTTCCAGCCTAAATCGGTTCCGCATTAACGCAATAGCATATCTACCAATTTTCGCTTCAATACGATAATTACAGCCTTCACTGGACCTACGTGAATAACTGCACTTCAATTATAACCACCCTGTGTTTAACAGCTATTTTAGATAACATATCGAACTTTCGTGTAAATTTAAAACTCAAGCCTTACCAAAATGCGGTGCATCCCAAAGCCTCATTATTTTCCATTGTCTACATTCGCATATATGTGTACACTACACGAGACCTGGGGCGATGCATGGTGGAGGGGATTTCATATAATCATTAATTCTCCGTCCCTTTCTCAAAAATATCCTATTACTCTTTTAAGAATTTGGCGTGCAGGTGGCATCCGTTCATCCAGCATTTACGAGTATCAACTGCATCTGATTTTCTTGGTAGCTTTCCTTTTAATCCATAAACAAACTGTCTTTTTTATTTTTTTATTTTTTTTTTACAAGCTGCTGAGGTCATTGGTCCCTAGGCTTACATACTACTTAATCTAACTTAAACTAACATGTTGTTGTTGTTGTTGTTGTTGTTGTGGTCTTCAGTCCTGAGACTGGTTTCATGCAGCTCTCCATGCTACTCTATCCTGTGCAAGCTTCTTCATCTCCCAGTACTTACTGCAACCTACATCCTTCTGAATCTGCGTAGTGTATTCATCTCTTGGTCTCCCTCTACGATTGTTACCCTCCACGCTGCCCTCCAATGTTAATTTGTGATCCCTTGATGCCTGAAAACATGTCCTACCAGACGGTCCCTTCTTTTTGTCAAGTAGTACCACAAACTCCTCTTCTCCCCAATTCTATTTAATACCTCCTCATTAGTAATGAGATCTACTCATCTAATCTTCAGCATACTTCTGTAGTACCACATTTCGAAAGCTTCTATTCTCTTCTTGTCCAAACTATTTATCGTCCATGTTTCACTTCCATGCATGGCTACACTCAATACAAATACTTTCAGAAACGACTTCCTAACACTTAAGTCTATACTCGATGTTAACAAATTTATCTTCTTCAGAAACGCTTTCCTTGCCATTGCCAGTCTACATTTTATATCCTCTCTACTTCGACCATCATCAGTTATTATGCTCCTCAATTACAGAACACCTTTACTACTTTAAGTGTCTCATTTCCTAATCTAATTCCCGCAGCATCACCCGATTTAATTTGACTACATTCCATTATCCTCGTTTTGCTTTTGTTGATGTTCATCTTATATCCTCCTTTCAAGACACTGTCCATTCCGTTCAACTGCTCTTCCAAGTCCTTTGCTGTCTCTGACAGAATTACAATGTCATCGGCGAACCTCAAAGTTTTTATTTCTTCTCCATGAATTTTAATACCTACTCCGAATTTTTCTTTTGTTTCCTTTACTCAATATACAGACTGAATAACATCGGGGAGAGGCTACAACCCTGTCTCACTCCCTTCCCAAGCACTGCTTCCCTTTCATGCCCCTCGACTCTTATAACTGGCATCTGGTTTCTGTGCAAATTGTAAATAGCCTTTCGCTCCCTGTATTTTACCCCTGCCACCTTCAGAATTTGAAAGAGAGTATTCCAGTTAACATTGTCAAAAGCTTTCTCTAAGTCTACAAATGCTAGAAACGTAGGTTTGACTTTTCTTACTCTTTCTTCTAACAGATAAGTCGTAAGATTAGTATTGCCTCACGTGTTCCAACATTTCTACGAAATCCAAACTGATCTTCCCCGAGGTCCGCTGTAAAGAATTCGCGTTAGTATTTTGCAGCTGTGACTTATTAAACTGATGGTTCGGTAATTTTCACATCTGTCAACACCTGCTTTCTTTGGGATTGGAATTATTATATTCTTCTTGAAGTCTGAGGGTATTTCGTCTGTTTCATACATCTTGCTCACCAGATGGCACAGTTTTGTCAGGACTGGCTCTCCCAAGGCCGTCAGTAGTTCCGATGGAATGTTGTCTACTCCGGGGGCCTTGTTTCGACTCAGGTCGTTCAGTGCTCTGTCAAACTCTTCACGCAGTATCGTATCTCTCATTTCATCTTCATCTACATCCTCTTCCATTTCCATAATATTGTCCTCAAGTACATCGCCCTTGTATAGACCCTCTATATACTCCTTCCACCTTTCTGCTTTCCCTTCCTTGCTTAGAACTGAGTTTCCATCTGAGCTCTTGATATTCATACAAGTCGTTCTCTTATCTCCAAAGGTCTCTTTAATTTTCCTGTAGGCAGTATCTATCTTACCCCTAGTGACATAAGCCTCTACATCCTTACATTTGTCCTCTAGTCATCCCTGCTTAGCCATTTTGCACTTCCTGTCGATCTCATTTTTGAGATGCTTTTTGCCTGCTTCATTTACTGCGTTTTTATATTTTCTCCTTTCATCAATTAAATTCAATATTTCTTCTGTTACCCAAGGATTTCTATTAGCCCTCATCTTTTTACCTACTTGATCCTCTGCTGCCTTCACAACTTCATCCCTCAGAGCTACCCATTCTTCTTCTACTGTATTTCTTTCCCCCATTCCTGTCAATTGTTCCCTTATGCTCTCCCTTAAACTCTCTACAACCTCTGGTTTAGTCAGTTTATCCAGGTCCCATCTCCTTAAATTAGCACCTTTTTGTAGTTTCTTCAGTTTTAATCTACAGTTCGTAACCAACAGATTGTGGTCAGAGTCCACATCTGCCCCTGGAAATGTCTTACAATTTAAGACCTGGTTCCTAAATCTCTGTCTTACCATTATGTAATCTATCTGATACCTTTTAGTATGTCCAGGATTCTTCCTAACTTACGTTAAGGAAAACACGCACACACTCAGGCCCGAGGGAGGACTCGAACCTCCGAGGCAAGAGGCAAGGGGGGCTGCCGCGCGAACTGTGACAAAGCGCCTAATACAGCGCGGCTACCCAGCGCGGGGCCAAACTGTCTTTTCACGGAGTTTCACGAAAAGATTCTTGAAACTTAAGTTGTTCTTGAAAACAAAAACATCTTCTACACTGGACTCGCATTCGGGGGACAGTGGTTCAAACCGGCGTCCGGCCATCCTGATTCGAGTTTTCCGTGCTTTCCCTAAATCACTTCAGGCAAATGCCGGGATGGTTCCTTTGAAAGGGCACGGCGGATTTCCTTCGCCATCCTTCCCTAATCCGACCCTGTGCTCCGTCTTTAATGACCTCTTGAAGGGACATTAAACACTAATCTTCTCCTCCTCGATCAGTAACCAAGAACCAGTTCCACCAGAGTCCTATATGCAATCCCCTTTACAGGTGCACCACTATTTCTAACATTCTTCCAATAAACCGAAGTCGACCATTCGCCTTCCCTACCAGAGTTCTCATATGCTCGTTCCATTTCATATTGCTTTGCAGAGTTACGCTCAGATATTTAAACGATTTGACTGTATCAAGCAGGATGCTAGTAATACTGTAACAGAACATTACAGGTTTGTTCTTCCTACTTATCCACATTATCTTACATTTTTCCACAGCAAGAACTGTTGTGTAATACCACAACTTATCCAATACTTCTATTCCTAATATCACTACTACTACTACTACGAATACACATTCCAGCAGTACTCACATTCTCCTTGACCACGGCTCCCACGTACAGCGGCGCAGCAATAGACATGAGTGTGGCGATGCCAGTGGTGATGCCCATCATGACGCCAGAGAAGTTCCGCGCCAGGTCGATGTGGTTGAGCTGGAAGCCCATGATGGTGACGCCATTGCAGCCCACAGCGACGGTCAGCAGCGCCACCGAGGCCGCCGGGTTCTCCACCTTGATGACGCTGAGCGCCAGCAGTGCCGCCGCTGGACACCAGTGACCTGAAACGACACACCGTGTAACGCCGGAAATGCATATCCTCCTATTTCCATCTATTGTACTATACATTTTTTCCTTATTTTGTAACCTGAAGATATGACATATCTGTGTCTTTATATATTGTAATTGTTTTATATATATGTAAATATTATTTGTATTTTGACGCTGAGTCTGGCCTAGGGAAAACTATGCTATCAAACGATTACATCGATAGGTCGTGTGGAGAACCAAAGTGTTTAGGATCTTTGGTAGTGTTAATTCTGCTGCGTGGAGCGTGGGCAGGGAGAGAGTGGCTGGAGTAGGGCGGTGGAGCAGGTGTGTGGTGTGACGCTCCCGCGAGTAGCCGTGCTTTCGGGGTTTGGCAGCATGAAATAGCGCTCGACTTGCTATGATAGTTTCTCACACGGTGTCGCGGACGGGAAGCTTTAGCTGGCGCACATCAAGAGCCCGTTTCGCCTGGTGACCGTGTCGAGAAGAAGGCGCGCCAACATCCAGCTTCTGCAACAGCGATGGCAGGCCTGAGCTTTTCAAACTGTTGCATCACAAAAATACAGAAACGTAGCATGAACCTTTGTTTCTCATTGTCCCAATTGCATTACCAAGCAGGGTCCCTTCTCTTCTGGAATGAACCCGAGTGTCGTTGAAATTCATACGCCAGCATTAAAGTAATATCATTTCATTTCACTGCTCTAATTTCAAAGTTCATTTAAAGTATTCATAGCTGGCTACAATATTTAGACTACAAAAGCAGAAATTACGAGTGCGAGTTTTGTTACCATATTTTAGCTTACCTGTGACTGCAGCTCAGCTTGGTACGTATAACTTTTACTATTGTTAATTGTTGAGAATCATTTAATTCAAGTTCAAAGTTAAATCTCTTATTTCTAAATTGCGTAGATTCAAGTAGCTTTTGAAATGATTGTTGAAGTAGCCCAAGATTAACCTTGTTTTATTGAATTTTGTAGTGCTTCAGAAACAAAGTTCACTATTAATTACAGTCACTAAATTAACTTTTAATTTTCCGGTTTTATTGATTCTTTTGCTAAATTAAGTCAGAGTGTAGCGAAATTTATTACTTCTGATATACATTCAGTTTTCACACAGCACGTGTCAACCTCCAGCTGCCACGCTTTTAGTGCTAATTATATTTGTATTAATCTTTCATTTTCAGTTATTATAGTAGTTGTCCATAGGACTGGCGACCGTAATTTTCCCCAAATGTCAAATATCTAATTAACCCCAATTAATTGTTAACGTAACGACCGCACATTTACTTTCTTTATTAATTTTACCCTTTTCTCAAAATTAATTTTCACCAATTTCATTTGCATTTTTCTTTTCATTTAGATGTAACCCTTTCCTCCCTCTTTACCGACAAATTAACTTCGGTGACGATTGCTTTTCTCAGATTTCCATTAGGTGCACGCGGTTTAATTTTTCACTGTCGTTAAGGTCGATAAGTGAGGAGCAGGTTACAACCCTACACTGCCCACGTGCTCTGTGCCTGTTCACCCTATAACGTGACTGCCGTTGAGGTAAGCGTTTGTGTGTTGTTGGCGGCTAGAACAGATAGCGCGTCCGACAATTGTGGTTGTTGCTCAGGTAAGGGGAGTTAAGTTATAGGCAGTGGCTGAGATACATTATGTGATTAAGAGTATCCGGACACCCCCAAAAACATACGTTTTTCATATTAGGTGCATTGTGCTCCCACCTATTGCCAGGTACTCCGTATCAGCGACCTCAGTAGGCATTAGACATCGTCAGAGAGCAGGGTGGGGCGCTCCGCGGAACCAACGGACTTCGAACGTGGTCTGGTGATTGGGTGTCACTTGTGTCACACGTCTGTACGCGAGATTTCCACTCCTAAACATCCCTAGGTCCACTGTTTCCGATGTGATAGTGAAGTGGAAACGTGAAGAGAGGCGAACAGCACAAAAGCGTACAGGCCGACCTCGTCTGTTGACTGACAGAGACCGCCGACAGTTGAAGAGGGTCGTAATGTGTAATAGGCAGACATCTATCCAGCCATCATACAGGAATTCCAAACTGCATTAGAATCCACTGCAAGTACTATGACAGGCCGTAGGTGAGAAAACTTAGATTCCATGGTCGAGCTGCTGCTCATAAGCCACACATCATGCAGGTAAATGCCAAACGACGCCTCGATTGCTGTAACCAACTTAAACATTGGATGAATAACAGTGGAAAAACGTTGTGTCGAGTGACGAATCACGGTAGACAATGTGGCGATCCTATGGCAGGGTGTGGGGATGGCGTATGCCCGGTGAACATCATCTGCAGTGTGTGTAGTGCCAACTGTAAAATTCGGAGGCGGTGGTGTTATGGTGTGGTCGCGTTTTTCATGGAGGGGGCTTGCATCCCTTCTTGTTTTCCTTGGCTCTATCACAGGACAGGCCTACATTGATGTTTAAGGCACCTTCTTGCTTCTCCCTGTTGAAGAGCAATTCGGGGATGGCGATTGCGTCCTTCAACACGATCGAGCACCTCTTCATAACGCACGGCCTGTGGCGGAGTGGTTACAACGCAATATCATACCTGTAATGGACTGGTCTGCACAGAGTCCTGACCTGAGTCCTATACAACACATTTGGGATGTTTTGGAACGCCGACTTCGTGCCAGGCCTCACCGACTGACATCGATACCTCTCCTCAGTGCAGCACTCCATGAAGAATTGGCTGCCATTCCCAAAGAGACCTTCCAGCACCTGATTGAACGTATGTCTGCGAGGGCGGAAGCAGTTATCAGGGCTAAGGGTGGGCCAACACCATATTGAATTCCAGCATTACCGATGGAGGGCGCCACGAACTTGGAAGTCAATTTCAGCCAGTTGTCGGACACTTTTGATTACATATTGTAGGAGCGCAGATGAGTATACTGTTATTCGATTCGGTATTAGTGAATGTGTTATTCATATTGTTAATCGGACTTCAGTATTTGTTTTTACACAATGGCTGCACCAGTCTGAGCACTTAGACTGAAGCTCCAAACGCCGCTGTGTTGAAACAGATTTTGGAGGAAGCAACAAACGGTTGTTTCAACCCGCAAATTTGCACATGCCTGTGTCGTTTGGCGGCTGTGCCTGCTTGAAAGTAATTTACCTACATTATATTATAGACAGTGGAAATAGCAGACTATATCGTTGGATATTATGCCAGAATACGTGCTAACCCCTAACACACACATAGATTTTGCTATCAAACCACAGCTCAGCATTTTACGTCCAGTCACATTTTTTCCTGCTCCTTCTTAAGCCCCATTCCTTTCTTAGAAACAGACCAATCAGAGAGCTTGTAAGCCAAGACATACGTATTTATATCCTCAAATCCCGATTCAACATTTTATCGTCCAATCGAATTTTTCAATTTCTTCTTAAACAACGCCACTTTCGTGGAAATTGGCCAGTCACAGAGCTTCTAATCCAGTGTACAGATATTTAAATCTCTCAATCTCAGCCCAGTATTTTTCTATCAAATGATATTTTTCAACTCCTTTTACTGAAGTGGATGTGTTTGAACTTTTATAACAGAGTATTTGATGACTTAGAAGCGCTCTGATTGATCTGTTTTCAAGAAACAGGTGTGGCTTAAGTAGGACCCGAAAAATTTTCTTGCGAGAGAGAGAGATGTGTGTATGTTTGTGTGTATGTATGTGTGTGCTGATTATGATGATGAAGCCGTGTGTAGGTTCTGCGAATTCTGACAAAGCTGTGTGGGTTCTGCAAGTGCCGACAAGATGGCGGTTCTGGGATACATACAGAGTGGCTGTTTCGTTTTAATGGTCTGTGAATGGGAGATCCAAATATATGTGTGTTGGTTTGGATTCTCTCTGATTGGGCAGTATCCAAGAAAGGGGAAGGGTTAAACAAGTACCCGAAAAAAAGTGACTGGGCAGTAAAATAGTGAGTGGTGCTTGGAAGAGCAAAATATGTGTGTGTGTTTTGGCTTATAAGCTCACTGATTCAATTACTTCCAAGAACGTGTTCGCCTCAGGGGCGGTGTGGGAACGGGATTGGGAAGGGAAGCAGAGAGAGTCCTCTCAGGTGCTGCTCCTCTCTGGCGTTAGTCGCATGAATTTCGTCCCGTAAGCCCACTGCATTCTTACTGACATAGGTGAAGCTCAAATGGGCAATGATCTACTGTGAGAAGAATTTGAAAGCTTACAAAAAGATATAAGTAGAAGCAAGGTTCCTGCAGTATACGATTTTTGCCCAGAATTATCAAGATCCGTGGGAGAACACGCCTTTATAGAACTGTCCCACCTCGGGTAGAGCATATTTCAGACAGGTGAAATACGCCAGACCTCTATAAAAATTTAATAATTCGTGTTACAAAAAAGTTAGCTGCTGCCTGAAGTGAGTGTCTCTGAAACACACATTTAATAACTGACGGTCATAAAATATTAACACTGAATACCTACAGAAGAATGAAACGACTGGTAGAAGTCGATTTGCAGGAGAACAGTTTAGGTTTAGGAGAAATGCGGACACATGCGAGACCATGCTGATCCTGCGACCTACCTTAGAAGACAGGTTGATGAAAGACAACCCTAGTTTACTGTCATTCCTTAAAACTGAAATTGAATTTCTGTAAGTACTAGAAGGGATAAAATACAGAGAGTAAACGATTATCTACAACTGGACTACAGTTGTAAGAGACGAAGGTAACTAAAGGAGAGTAAGCTGAAAAGGACTCCAAGAGGAAATTAGAAGAATTAGAAACCTTACGGTTTGAAAGGAGTTTATAAGAAGTCGATAAAAAACTAAAACTAAACGCCGTCCGAACAGGACTTGGAAGGCCGAACGTTACCGACCGGCCGCCGTGTCATCCTCAGCCCACAGGCGTCACTGGATGCGGATATGGAGAGGTACGTGGTCAGCACACAATTCTCGCAGCCGTATGTCAGTTTACGAGACCGGAGCCGCCTACTTCTCAATCAAGTAAGGCCTCAGTTTGCCTCATAAGGGCTGAGTGCACCCCCCTTGCTTACAGCGCTCGGGAGACTGAATGGTCACTCATCCAAGTGCTAGCCCAGCCCGACAGCACTTAACTTGCGTGATCCGACGGGAACCGGTGTTACCACTGCGGCAAGGCCGTTGGCATAAAAAGAGTATAAACAAAAACAAAACAGGGATAATGGAATTAAGTCAGGTTATGCTGAGAGAACTGGATTAAGTATCGAACCGCAATAAGTAAAGAGAATGTAATATCCAGACCGATAATACCTTCAACAAAAAAGCGTTATTTGGAAGTGAAACGTGCACCATAAATGTTACATTCAAGCAGAGGATAGAAGCCTTTCAAATTTGGTTCCACGGAAGATTGCTGAAGATCTGATAGGTATTCGGGAAAACCAATCGAGAAGGCCGGTTAATGACATAATTGCTGAGGCATCAAGGAATAGGTATTTTACTAACAGAGAAGATAACTGGAGGGACGGGGGATTCCCGAGGGAGACTAGGTCAATGCATCAATGCAGTAAGCAGGTTCAAGTGAAAGTAAGTTCTACATACACATGATGTAGGTTCCAGGCGCTGTGCAAGGATGAAGCTGCCTGAGACTGACGTGGAGACCTGTATAAACCAGTTATCGTACTGAAGACGACTGCGACAGCAGCAAGTCTTAATTAGAATATATTCAAGAATTATTTCAACCGACGTGACAAGTTACATCGTGTCGTTGTTGTGATCTTCAGTCCTGAGACTGGTTTGATGCAGCTCTCCATGCTACTCTATTCTGTGCAAGCTTCTTCATCTCCCAGTACATACTGCAACCTACATCCATCTGAATCTGCTTAATGTATTCATCTTCTCCTACCAACCGATCCCTTCTTCTAGTCAAGTTGTGCCACAAACTCCTCTTCTCCCAAATTCTGTTCAATACCTCCTCATTAGTTAAGTGATCTACCCATCAAATCTTCAGCATTCTTCTGTAGCAACACATTTGGAAAGCTTCTATTCTCTTCTTGTCCAAACTATTTATCGTCCACGTTTCACTTCCATACATGGCTACACTCTATACAAATACTTTAAGAAACGATTTCCTGACATTTAAATCTATACTCGATGTTAACAAATTTCTCTTCTTCAGAAACGCTTTCCTTGCCATTGCCAGTCTACATTTTATATCCTCTCTACTTCGACCGTCAACAGTTATTTTGCTCCCCAAATAGCAAAACTCCTTTACTACTTTAAGTGTCTCATTTCCTAATCTCATTCCCTCAGCATCACCTGACTTAATTCGACTACATTTCATTATCCTCGTTTTGCTTTTGTTGGTGTTCATCTCATATCCTCCTTTCAAGACACTGTCCATTCCGTTCAGCTGCTGTTCCAGGTCCTTTGCTGTCTCTGACAGAATTACAATGTCATCGGCGAACCTTAAAGTTTTTATTTCTTCTCCATGGATTTTAATACCTACACCGAATTTTTTTTTTGTTTCCTTTACTGCTTGCTCAATATACAGATTGAAAACATAGGGGAGAGGCTAAAACCCTTTCTCACTCCCTTCCCAACCACTGCTTCCCTTTCATGCCCCTCGACTCTTATAACTGCCATCTGGTTTCAAAATGTCGTGTTTGGCTATGTAGTGTGTGGTATCGGTTTACGACGGTAGAGGAGAGAGCCATGTGGTTAGATGATGAACACCATAGGCGACACCATTTTAGAGTTTTTTATATTCTGACGACTATGTGGAGATGCACCTTGGAAGACACGGCTGCAACAAGGGAAGAAGCCACGATGTTTGAATTTTATTATCATTTTTATTGTGCCTGGTGCATGTTCCATTTTAGCAAGTTTTATCAGGTTCTTTTACTTTTTATTATTCTGATGATGGAAGCTTGACTTCCGAAACGCGTCAATCTTAGGGTTTTACACTATAAACAAGTGGTTGAGCCGATATATTTTTTAACATTGACATTCACAACCACGACCTCTCATCCAGTATGGATAAAATCAAAGTTGCCCTTGTATTCTTCTAGTCGTTTTTTCGACCGTTCTTTTAATATTAACTACGTAGCTGTCTACACAACTACACGGAATCCTCCAAATTTCTGATTTTTTGCGATCATTCTTGGCCGACGTTAGGTGTTCACGTTCCTTCCGGATTGGTTTGTATATTACAGCGAGATTTTGTTTCGTCAAGATTTTTCTTATGTGGCCAGAAATGCCCTTAATGAACGCTAGGAAAACCCTGGATTCCACAGACGCCTGTACATCGCAATGATCTTATCGTAGCTGTCTTAACTTCTTTTTATTCCAGCTGACGAATATCCGTTCTTGAGCAACGCATCTATGGGATATTTCCGCGACAAGCAGCTCCGGTTCGCAGATGCTCCTTACTCTGTGCTCTAAGGATTATATAACTCCTGGAATTTGTCGTGAGTGTTGATTTGAATCCTGGTGTAGGTATCGGACAGTGTGCGTGGGTTTTCGGTATATATAAAAACATAAAACAAACTAAAACATAATCAAAAACCCAGAGCATAATGATCATCTTGGAAACACAACTTACACCGTTCGCATATGGTATTTTAAGTGCCATGAATACAGTTAAGGTACAGCTTACCTGATCATATTGGTTTGAAAACCACAGTGATGTACTAGGTATGATCCTATTTTGTGTAGTACAGCTTGCCTTCGACCGATCGCCAGAGGTAACACATGCAATAAGAGACAGAAAGAATATCATAATAGACTGATGGCTGACCCCCAGGTCTTTAGATTTGTTGTCTGGATCTTACCCACTTACGTAAAGAGTTAGATGACGTGCATACAACTGGCAGGATTCAGTGTTTTTAAACTGAAATTCAGCTGAGAAACACTGACCATATAAAATCCGTTACAACCGGGTATCAAGACTTGCTATCGGACAAGGCAGAATGGATAGATAACATTACTTCGAAATTTTTAAAATCACCAAAAGATTACTCAAGTTAGTTGTTAGAATGTACGGGACTGCAGACAAATTATAGGAATTTCATCCGCGCAGGCACGGAAGTAGTCTGTTCAATCGAAGAACCAATGATGTAAATAAAAGAATTGTTCAGGAGTGAATGGATATCAGTGATATTGGTTTGTGACATTACTGTCCTCAGTGAAAGTCAGAAAGAATTGCTGGACCTGTTGGACAGAATGAACAACCTACTTGAGCGCAGGACATGGACTGAAAGTTTATGAAAGAAAGACGAAAGTAGTAATGAAGAGTGTAAATGGGATTAACGATAAACTTAACATAAAAATTGGAGACCATTTAGCAGACTAAGGGAAGAGAAAAAAACCCATGACGGAGTAAGCAAGGAAAATGTGAAAAGCAAACTAGCATATGCAAAAAGAGCATTCCTCTATAAAAGTAGTTTATCTGTATCAAAGATAGGCCCTAATTAGAGAAATTTCTGAGATTTTTTTTTGGAACGCAGCTTTGTATGTAGCGAACCATGGACTATGAGAGAAACGGAAAAAAAGAAAATCTGTACGATTCATATACAATGTTACAAAAGGACGCTCAAAATTACATAGGCTAATAAGATAAGAAATGAGTGCGCCGTCTGTAGAATCTGTGTAAAACACTGACAAGAGCAAGGGACAGGATGGCAGGATCTCTGTAAAGACATCGGGTAACATGTTCCGTGGAAATGGGGAGAAACATAGAGGGCAAGTACTGTGGCGGAAGAAAGAGAATGCAATATGTACTACAAATAATTATAATCGATATGGTTGGGTATGAGTGCTACTCTGAGATGAAGAGGTTGGCACAGAAGTCCTGACGGGTCGGATCAAGCCAATCAGAAGACTGATGAAAAAAGAAATCTAGGCACACGCAGGATTGGACTGAAATTTTTTTGATAAGCGAAACACAACGTATTGTCGGATGGTGAGCCGTCAACAGAAAGGAAATACGAATCATGTTTTAAATAATCAAAATATCCACGGGTGTACTGCCGGTCTACAGTGTCCAACGGGCACAATATTTCGGCGATCATACATGTCGCCATCATCAGGTGAACTGACGGACTGAGCTCCTGTGAACGTGCCGGCACGGAGATCCGTACACTATGGCTGATCAGGTGGAACTGGGTTCGGTCGCGGCGGTGGCGGATTTAAATACCCTCCGCCCGCGGCGCGCTCACTCCGCCGTCCGCGCCCCGCGCCACGGTCGCGCGGTGGAACAGATTGCGACGGCGTCTGAGATGACGTCGGTGTGATGGCTCCGTCCGCCGTGGTCGTCACAACTATACGTTTGCTCGATGTACTCTTGATTAACACAATCGCTGGTTCCCAAGCCTTGCTAAGATTATAGCCACAGTCACGATTTATGAGGTCGTCATTGGTGCGAATTTCGATGGCCTCTCTAACAACGCTGTCCCAGTATCTCGACGTCTGTACCAGAATCCTCGTGCGTTCATACTCCATAGCGTGATTTTCCGACAAACAATGTTCAGCGACCGCCGACTTGCTCGGATACATCAGTCGAGTGTGCCTCTGGTGTTCACGGCATCGATCCTCGACGGTACGCATCGTCTGACCAATATACGACTTGCCACATTGACACGGAATCTGGTACACGCCGGCCTTCCTCAAACCGAGGTCATCTTTGGCGCTCCCCACCAGTGCACGAGTTTTATTCGGAGGACAAAACACCGTTCCGACCCGGTGTTTCTTCAAAATGCGGGCGATCTTTCCCGAGAGTGCGCCTGTATATGGGATAAACGCAGTGCCTACCTCCTCCCTCGTGATTTCATCCATATCCACAGGTTGTGCTGTAGTGGTTGGGCGGAGAGCACGTTGAATCTGCCACTCTGAGTACCCATTTTTTCGAAATACAGTTCTCAGATGTTCCAATTCCTGGGGTAGACTCTCTGCGTCAGAGATAGTGCGCGCCCTATGTACTAGAGTTTTAAGTACCCCATTCCTCTGTGAAGGGTGGTGGCAGCTGTCTGCGTGCAAATACAGATCAGTGTGCGTTGACTTCCGATACACCCCACGACCTAGGGTGCCGTCAGGCCTTCTCTTGACCAAGACGTCAAGGAAAGGTAGTTTACCCTCCGTTTCAGTCTCCATAGTGAATTCGATGTTGGGGTGTATGGAGTTTAGATGTGTAAGGAAGTCAAGGAGTTTATCCATACCATGTGGCCAGATGACGAAAGTGTCGTCCACGTAACGGAAAAAGCAAGTAGGTTTCCATTCGGATGACGACAGGGCTTCCTCCTCGAAGTTCTCCATATACAAATTCGCTACCACCGGTGAGAGTGGGCTACCCATGGCGACTCCCTTCGTCTGTTCGTAGTATTCTCCATTAAAAAGAAAATACGTGGAAGTCAAGACATGCCTAAAAAGTTCATATTATAGCTTGAAATAAGTAGAATAAATGAAGAATCACCCAAAAAACCAAAGCCTTCACAGAAAAGAAAGCGAAATATTGATCAGTGGAAGAAAAATAAAGTAAAACGTCGACAAAATGCTGGACAGCAGTATAAGTCTTTAAAATCCACAAGATTGTTCAGGCAGCTACTATAGGGAGTCCCTGTACTTTTTAAATAAATGCTTCACAAAACTGCTTGGAGAGGAAGAAAACATTTTTCATTCATTTTGGGACATAGGAAACTTTAATGCCCAGGATAGTTACCTGATGAGCTGTATGAAAATGGAACCAAAAAAGGGGAGGTTTGTTCACTATTTAAATACAAATGGCTTAATATTTTGTATATTTATTTCATTTTGTTATATTTGTCATAATTTCTTTCAAAGCTATCCAAAAAAGACTTCCAAGAAACTATCATCCAGGGATGTTACATTTTCTTATAATCTGAGGCTATGCGGAATAGAAGTCATGTTCTCCAAGGAAGCTTTCCTAAGGGTCGTGGCTTACAGATACAAGCACGAAGAGTGAGGAATTTGCAACATCAAATGAAGCAGGGATTTACAGTGCCAAAAGAAGATGGAAGAGGTTTGTATGTTACTCTGTGCTATAAGTTAGGGATGTACTCAAATGGTTCAAATGGCTCTGAGCACTATGGGACTCAACTGCTGAGGTCATTAGTCCCCTAGAACTTAGAACTAGTTAAACCTAACTAACCTAAGGACATCACAACCATCCATGCCCGAGGCAGGATTCGAACCTGCGACCGTAGCGGTCTCGCGGTTCCAGACTGCAGCGCCAGAACCGCGCGGCCGCTTCGGCCGGCTGGATGTACTCAAACTGAGTGCTATACAAATATTTCTATTAGGAAGAGGATATTAAGTTCATCTTTTTTTCTTTCAGGAAAACGTGGAAACTACCCACATAAATTTCAAGACGAAGCTGTACAAAGTGTTAGAGAATTTCTCAATGCCATACCGAAATATAACAGTCATTACAGTAGGCAACAGAACCACAACAAAATGTATTTGGATTGTGATGTCCTTCCTTATTTCGAGATAAATACTCAGAATACTTCAAGGAAAAGCAGGTTCCTGCAGTATCTGAAAGTAAATTCAGAGAAATTTCGTATCTCAATTTAACATAGGCTTCAAACTACCAAAAAGTGACACCTGTTCAAAATGTGATGGATTTCTAATTGCAATGAATAACCAAGAATTATGTGCAGAAGAAGTCATAGAAAAGAAACAACAATATGAACTGCATCTCAAAAAGGCTGATTGAGGACAAAATATGATTACACCTTTAACTGCTCTGGCTAAATAAAATTCGAAAGAGCATCGTGTGATAGCAATGGACATGCAGCAAACGTTCCCCACACCTAAACTAACTGTTGGTCCAGCATTTTCAAGAGGAAAATATGGACAAAAACTGTGGTATCCACAACTGTGGTATCTACAACTGTGGAACAAATAAGAGTTATATGTTCCTGTGAAGCGAGAAAGATGAAGGACGGGGTTCAGATGAGGTTGGGAGCTGCTTATTGAAGTACTTGAAGATAACTAATCTTCAGACAAAACATCTCCACATAATCAGAGACAACTGCAAGGGTCAGCCAAAGAATTGGACTATTATTGCTTTGGAAAGGTCCCTTGTTGCTACCAGAAGATATGATTCTGTCCAGCATTACTGCCCTGTGGTAGGTCACACCATGCTACCTTGCAATCGTGATTTTGGTCGCATTGAACGGTATGGAAGAAACAGACGTCCAATAGTGTACACTCCAGATGAATGGGCAGAAGTAATAAAATCTGCGAGTCCAAAACATTTCATTGTAACTAAAATGGAAAGAGAAGACTTCGGAAGTTTGGAAAGCCTGAAGACATTGATCTCAAAATGTACAGAATCCACGTCTGGAGATCCCCACCATTTCAGTGAAGCTACTCAATTTGAGTCTGAAGATCCCTTCAAGCTAAGTGTAAAGCACTCTTATTCAGACATCAGAGCTTTCATGTCAGTGGATATTCATGTCAAAAAGAAAGGAAGGCTAGTTGAACCAAACCCATATCAGCTGCCAATAAAGTACAGAAAGCCACTACCAATTACCCAGAAAAAAATTGATGATGTACTGTCTCTTATGCAATACATAAATACAGAAAATCAAGATTTCTTTCAGTCATGTACTGGAAATAACGTGTACAATGATGAGGTAGAGGAACTTCCTAGATGTAACTGTATCAATGAAAAAGTAATTTATACATCTCAGATACCTGATATGTATATATTAATGTGTAAAAATTATATATTCTGCTAGCTGTATAAGATTATTTAAAATAAATCCTTACAAATCCATACTTCATGCTTTAAACAATTTTTTGAGAGATATAGTCATAAGCCACCGTTGACTACACCTTAATTGGAATCATTCTAAAATTAATATTTTATAGCATGCAGAGAGTTGACTATGTAACAACATGCTTCGCAAGTATTAAGCAAGTGTTTGCAGTAGAAATAAGGTTTCTATTTCGTATTAAATATTTTCAGACCTCTGTGGAGCTTTAAACTCGCTGTATCTCAAAACTTGTTCGATGTGGCTTATGACTATATCTCTCCGACCCCTTCATTTGTTTTATCCCCGTAAATTCCCACAAGAAATGGAATTGTCAGATGCTCGTAAAAATACTCCTTTTACCACTTTAAAGAATTCTGGAAATGGAATAGTCAGAGAATTTAGCATTTATTACAAGAAAATGTGCGTCATGTAATCCACCTTATGGCTGTGTTTCAAAAATGTATATGCTGTTGATAAGCATGTACTTTAGGTGATTCTTAATTATTATACAAAGACTTTATCACGCCTACTTAGTTTACAGGGATACTAATCAAAAGTGACAGAGTATGATTAACGTCAATTTTCTTACCAAATGTGTTGATCACTTTCCTCAAAGCTCCAGTGCTGAGCATTTGTCTCCTCTGCACAAAGTTTACAATCCAGCTAGCCACAAGGCTAACGGCCCAGGCTACAATGTACGGTAGCGCAGAAAGTATTCCATTCTGTAAGAGAATATTAAACAGATTGTAAGCATCATGAGTATTTACATTACATAAACATTAATATTATCAACAGCAAGTTACTTCCAAAACCAGAGTTAAGTTATATTATTATCAAACGCCAATAAATCTCTTTTGCTTAAGAAATTTGAGAACAAGGAATGTGAAATTGATTGGTGCACTTATGTTCCTTTATACTGCCTGTATATAATACTCCTGCCTGCGTCCACAAATAACTTTTCTGTCAGGAAAAGTGCCCAAGAAGAATCTTAGACCCCCACAGATAATCAAACAATTTGTCAAATTTTGCGAGTTTGTCAAATTATTTGACTTTGCTTACGTTTTTGTCGAACAGAGTAGGGGGTGAAAGAAATTTCGATGGACAAACAGTTTCGATTTGATAGATAAGTTTGACGGTTTGGTTGGTTGGTTGTTTTAGGGGAAGGAGACCAGACAGCGAGGTCATCGGTCTCATCGGATTAGGGAAGGACGGGGAAGGAAGTTGGCCGTGCCCTTTGAAAGGAACCATCCCAGCAATTTGACGGTTTACTCTTGGCTTTGTTAAAGAAAAGCCCATTCCCTGTTAGAATTCTGATGTAGCTCATTTTGAGCGAGAAATAATCAGTGCTGTAGCTCGTCTTGTATCAGTCAAAGATCACATGCCATTATGAAAATGGCAAAGACGTTAAATGTTACGACTTCCCATCATAGTGTAAAATATTAAAATTTTACGCACGTCGTTATAATAATGTGCTCAGTGTGCAAATTTTTAAACTTAGTAATTTACTACATTAGCGAGATATCGCAAAGCTGTAGGTAAACGTTGAACAACTGGAAGAGACTTGTCTTCTTTTGCAGTAGAGGAGCAAAGATATTCTAACAAGTTATTAAAAGTTGGCTCTCCCTACCCTACAGCCACCACGCCCGTGCACACACGTTCCCACAAGCAGCAGCACATCTTCCCCCATCCCTTCGCTGTTATCCCTCCCCCTCAACACCACAGCCTCCATCTTACCCCCACCACCCACAGATTCCTTACACTGTCAGACACAGATGCCGTACACAGTGTGGCCTCAGCGGACAGAGACAGTGGTCTTGTGTATGTGAAATGTGCTTGTGTGAATGTGTGCATGCTTTCCACTTTATAAGAAGGCCTTTTGGTCTAAAACTCAAGTGTATAGCAAGTCTTTTTGTTGTGCTTACCTGTGACTCAAGGTCTCTTCTGCATGATGAGTAGTAATTCACCCTTTTCATAATACTGTCATTAATCCATCCCAGATTTCCCAGTGTTATATTTAATTTGAAGTCCCTCCCCACTCCTGCGTTTTTCTATCTGCCTGTATGTGAAAGCTAGTCTCAGGTATAACTGCAGATACTCTGATTCAGGTTTTTATCAATAGATAGACTGCTTTACAACGAAAGTTTGTGTATATAATTTACTACCCCTAAGCTTGACATGTCGTCTAGCCATAGATACTTAGTGCTACCCATGCAAAGCCGAGGTGGGTCACTAGTTTAGGTATAACTACTCCTTCGCACCATACTAAACGGTAATTGCTGTAACCACAATTCATCTCAGAAAACTTTTTCCTACTAAACTAACTACTGTTACTTGGAAACAAGATTTCAACACTGAATCTAGAACTATGTAAATCAAAATAGTTTTCAATTGGTCAGAATTAAGAAATGCAAAAGCGAAACAGACAGTAAATTTAAAAAATTTTGAACAACCCCTATAAGCCTATACACTGGCCAAATCTCAGCCTTCAGTATTGCAACCCCAGACTTCGTGACGATGCAGTATGTTCCACATGGCCTACCTATAAATATATAAATATATATTTTACTTTCCCCAAATTTTAGTAGATTTGCTTCTGAACACAGTGCACGTTATTGTATATAAAGCCAGGCAGAGCCATCTATGGGTTGCGACAGTGGCTACATAATAGGCTATATGCAGGCCTAATATCAAAAACTATCTCAGTGCCCATATTTCGACCAAAATTTTTCTTGTTGCTGCTAGTGTACACAGGAATCGCCGCTGTTTACTGTTTTTTGAGAAAAAAATAAAGCTATCATAAACCATTTGAAGTTAGTTAAATCCAAATTGAATAGTGAGTGAGCAAGCAGACAACACCCTTGACTACAAAGAGAAGTGGAGGCAGGGAACTAAATTTGCCTCGAACACGGCGGACGTGTAGTCGCCCAACGAAATTTTAACTTGGGCGCTGCATACATCTTACGGATGTCCAATTGCACACTTTCTCTCATCTATTGCCTCGGTCATCCATATATAATTATCATCATCTTAACAAGTTTACTTACATGTCGAAATAGGCATTCCAACCGAACTCTTTCTGCTCATTCAGAATTAGATCTGGACCCGCTTTTTGTCAGTATAAATTGTAGGCTCCTCCAAAAAGTTAAGCTATCGTTCCTTTTGAAAGAGATTAGGATGTTCTAATTTTGCTCAATGTTCGTGATTGATCCTCAAGAATACTACGACAACGTTCGCTTTTTTTCTCTTTTGATCATTTCTTTCGCTGTCCGTTCAGTCGTAGTTAACAACTGCGGTAAATACAACTCATCAACAGGCTCTAGACTTTGTAACGTACTTGATTCCAATTGTTACTATAAGGATCTAAAAAATCAGTGGGTTTAAGCCCACAGCCGATTTTAATGCTACTTGCCAACGTTGGTGTCTAGGGGACAGTCGCAAAAAATGATGAATAACCCGATATACAGTTCTTAATAATAGTGAACTGCAGGTATGAGCGTGGTCAGTGGCGTCAAATACACTAATGGCCATTAAAATTGCTACACCACGAAAATGACGTGCTACAGACGCGAAATTTAACCGACAGGAAGAAGATGCTGCAATATGCAAATGATTAGCTTTTCAGAGCATTCACACAAGGTAGGCGCCGGTGGCGACAGCTACAGCGTGCTGACATGAGGAAAGTTTCCAACCGATATCTCATACACAAACAGCAGTTGACCGGCGTTGCCTAGTGAAACGTTGTTGTGATGCCTAGTGTAAGGAGGAGAAATGCGTACCATCACGTTTCCGACTTTGATAAAGGTCGGATTGTAGCCTATCGCGATTGCGGTTTATCGTATCGTGACATTGCTGCTCGCGTTGGCCGGGATCCAATGACTGTTAGCAGGATATGGAATCGGTGGGTTCAGAAGGGTATTACGGAACGCCGTGCTGGATCCCAACGGCCTCGTATCACTAGCAGTCGAGATGACAGGCATCTTATCCGCATGGCTGTAACGTATCGTGCACCCACGTCTCGATCCCTGAGTCAACAGATGGAGACGTTTGCAAGACAACAACCATCTGCACGAACAGTTCGACGACATTTGCAGCAGCATGGACTGTCAGCTCGGAGACCATGGCTGCGGTTGCCCTTGACGCTGCTTCACAGACAGAAACGCCTGCAATGGTGTACTCAACGACGAAACCGGGTGCACGAATGGCAAAACGTCATTTTTTCGGATGAATCCAGGTTCTGTTTACCGCATCATGATGGTCGCATCCGTGTTTGGCGACATCGCGGTGAACGCACATTGGAAGCGTATATTCGTCATCGCCATACTGACGTATCACCTGGCGTGATGGTATGGGATGCCATTGGTTGCACGTCTCGGTCACCTCTTGTTCGCACTGACGGCACTTGGAACAGTGGACGTTACATTTCAGATGTGTTACAACCCGTGGCTCTACCCTTCATTCGATCTCTGCGAAAGCCTACATTTCAGCAGAATAATGCACGACCGCATGTTGCAGGTCCTGTACGGGCCTTTCTGGATACAGAAAATGTTCGACTGCTGCCCTGGCCAGCACATTCTCCAGATCTCTCTGGTCAATGGTGGCCGAGCAACTGGCTCGTCACAATACGCCAGTCACTACTCTTGATGAACTGTGGTATCCTGTTGAAGCTGCATGGGTAGCTGTACCTGTACACGCCATCCAAGCCCTGTTTCACTCAATGCCCAAGCGTATCAAGGCCGTTATTACGGCCAGAGGTGGTTGTTATGGGTACTGATTTCTCAGGATCTATGCACCCGAATTGCGTGAAAATGTAATCACATGTCAGTTCTAGTATAATATATTTGTCCAATGAATACCCGTTTATCATCCGCATTTCTTCTTGGTGTAGCAGTTTTAATGGCCAGTAGTGTAATAATATTTCAAACACTAGCTAGTTGACGTTTACAATTAAAAATGTTTATTAAAGAGCGTGAAAGCAACATAAGAAGCGAATCTTTCGCAACAGCTAAATGCTAAGCGTAACTGACCACGTTACTGTTCAATACCAAAATTATCGTGGATAACTGTGGAAAAATGCATAATGCTATATACAGTTATTGTTCACCACGTTGTCGTAAAATTTTACAAGTTCAAGAGCTTTTGCTGAAAATTTAAAGTTCACCAGACCAGCAAGCGATATATATGCAACTCCAGATGCAATTCTGCAAAAAGTTACAGTTCCTGTAATAAATGTCGAAACTGTTCTAACTTATCAGAACTCTTGTGTGAAATTTTAAAAATCCATAAAACTGTAGCCCGAAACATATCTGCCGCTTACAAACAGAGACAGACACGGCGTTCGTGAAAACATTTGTCCATTCTCGTTCAACTCTCGGAATGGACTGTAGCGTGCCAGTCTGTCCAACGCCCTTAAATAACCGTGATCTACATTTGTGAACTGTTACTAAAATATTACATATTGGTTAGAACTAGAATTTCACCAGCTTCAAATTAGATTTTTGCTGGAATTCATCGGTTTTTGGTTATTTACATTTTAATTGGTGAGATAGTTAACTTGCCCAAGTTGCTATCAGTTATCATTAAACACAATGAAACTCACATGCTTATGGATAGCTCTATAGCTATAATTATGATTAAATACGTTGATAATTATTGGAATGAACATTCCTGCTTATAATTTAAAATTTATTACATTGAAAAAACTATTTCGATAGAGCTGTTCAAACGTTGTCTTTGGAAACTTTGCCCTTTCAAATCCCTTAAGGTATTAAGAACTTATTAATTTCTTAAGTCAATTGGTGTTTCTGAATCTTACATCTTCCATATCTGAAATACCATTTTGTCTGTCCAGAGGGCATTTAGACGCACATTGTCATCTCTCAGGAGGGTCTGCAGCGAATTGACACATGGTGCAGGCAATTGAATCTCAATGTAGACAAGTGTAATGTGCTGCGAATACATAGAAAGAAAGATCCCTTATCATTTAGCTACAATATAGCAGGTCAGCAACTGGAAGCAGTTAATTCCATAAATTATCTGGGAGTACGCATTAGGAGTGATTTAAAATGGAATGATCACATAAAGTTGATCGTCGGTAAAGCAGATGCCAGACTGAGATTCATTGGAAGAATCCTAAGGAAATGCAATCCGAAAACAAAGGAAGTAGGTTACAGTACCCTTGTTCGCCCACTGTTTGAATACTGCTCAGCAGTGTGGGATCCGTACCAGATAGGGTTTGGTGGAAGAGATAGAGAAGATCCAACGGAGAGCAGCGCGCTTCGTTACAGGATCATTTAGTAATCGCGAAAGGGTTACGGAGATGATAGATAAACTCCAGCGGAAGACTCGGCGGGAGAGACGCTCAGTAGCTCGGTACGGGCTTTTGTTGAAGTTTCGAGAACATACCTTCACCGAGGAGTCAAGCAGTATATCGCTCCTTGCTACGTATATCTCACGAAGAGACCATGAGGATAAAATCAGAGAGATTAGAGCCCACTCAGAGGCATACCGACAATCCTTCTTTCCACGAACAATACGAGACTGGAATAGAAGGGAGAACCGATAGAGGTACTCAAGGTACCCTCCGCCACACATCGTCAGGTGACTTGCGGAGTATGGATGTAGATGTAGATGTAGATGTGTTTAATTTGCTGTTTTTTCCCTAACTTGTAGCCATGATGGTAGGTATTATATGTATTTTGTAGCCGTGAAATTAATTTCCGGCCCCTGACTGCCACCGTGTCTGCATCTGAACTTCACTTGTGATGTTCAGGCTGTGTTTGGAGGTAGCACGTGGCTGACACTTGCAGTTGTATGGGGCAACCAAGCAGATTATGGTGGCCTTGAAGCCTTCCCTGATGCAAATATCTTGGCCTGGAAGACATGGAGTATAGCAGAGACTACAGGACTCTTGGCTAAACAACTATATGGAACGCTTGTTCCAAGTATGCCATTTGTTTTGACAACTCACACCCCCGGCGTCCTGCAACAGCCAAGCGCCCGTGTCCTTCTCTCTGATAGTGTAAACACTCCAGACTACCTGCTGCCTTCCTGTCAGCCGGTTTACTTTGTGGCCTCTCGTTTCTGCCAAAGCAGGGACGGAAAGTGTCGTCTGCTGGGCGAAACAAACGACTCCAGTGGTCATCTCCTCACGAGCGATGCTCGCCTGTGCCAACACTTGCACACACCACGCCCTTTCGCCTGTCGAGCTGCATCTACACTGAAGACCCAAAGAAACTGGTACACCTGCATAATTTCGTGTAGAGACTCCCACCCACTCTCCCCCTCCCCCGAGCACGCAGAAGTGCCGCAACACGAAGTGGCATGAACTCGACTAATGTCTGAAGTAGCGCTGGAGGGAATTGACACCATGAATCCTGCCGGGCTGTCCAAAAATCCAGAAGAGTACCCGAAGGTGAAGATCTCTTCTGAACAGCACGTTGTAAGGCATCCCAGATATGCTCAATAATGTTCATGTCTGAGGAGTGTGGTGGCCAGCGGAAGTGTTTAAACTTAGAAGAATGTCCCTGGAGCCACTCTGTAGCAATTCTGGACGTGCGGGGTGTTACATTCTCCTTATGATATTGCCCAAGACCGTCGGAATTCACAATGGATACGAATGGATGCAGGTCATCAGACAGGATGCTTACGTACGTGTCACCTGTCAGAGTCGTATCTAGACTTATCAGGGGTCCCATATCACTCCAACTGCACACGCCCCACTCAGTTACAGAGCCTCCACCAGCTTGAACACTCCCCTGCTGACATTCAGCGTCCATGGGTTCATGAGATTGTCTCCATACCCGTACACGTAAATCCGCTCGATACAACTCGAAACGAGACTCGCCCGACCAGGCAACACGTTTCCAGTCATCAACAGTCCAATGTCGATGTTGACGAGCCCAGGCGAGGCGTAAAGCTTTGCGTCGTGCAGTCATCAAGGGTATATGAGTGGGCCTTCGGCTCCTAAACTCCGTATCGATTATGTTTCGTGGAATGGTTCGTACGCTGACACTTGTTGATGGCCCAGCTTTGAAATCTGCAGCAATTTCCGGTAAGGTTGCCCTTCTGTCACGTTGAACGATTCCCTTCAGTCATCGTTGGTTCCGTTCTTGCAGGATATTTTTCCAGCCGCAGCGATGTCGGAGATTTGATGTTTTAGTGTATTCCTGATATTCACGGTACACTCGTGAAATGGTCAGACGGGAAAATTCTCAATTCATCGCCAACTCGGCGATGCTGTGTCCCATCTCTCGTGCACCGATTATAACACCACGGGGTAACCGCGTGGTCTAGACGTCTTGTCTCGGTCCGCATGGCTTCCCCCCTCGGTGGTTCGAGTCCTCCGCCGGGCATGGGTGTGTGTGTCGTCCTTAGCGTAAGTTACTATAAGTTAGATTAAATACGTCCGCAGCTCGTGGTCTCGCAGTAGCTTTCTCGCTTCCTGAGCACGGGGTCCCAGGTTCGATTCCCGGAGAGGTCAGGGATTTTCACCTCCCTCGTGATGACTGGGTGTTGGGGTGTCGTCTTCATCATCATCATTCATCCCCATTAGGGTCGGAGGAAGACAATGGAAACCACCTCCGCTAGGACCTTACCTAGTACGGCGGTGCGGGTCTCCCGCATCGTTCCCCTACGCTCTGTCAAGGAGTATGGGACTTCATCATCATCAGATTAAATAGTGTGTAAACTTAGGGACCGGTGACCTCAGCAGTTTGGTCCCACAAGTCCTTACCACAAATTTCCAAATTTCGATGTAACAACTGCGCCACACACTTGTCTTACATAGGCGTTACTGAACGCAGCGCCGTATTCTGCTTACTCACTATCTCTGTATTTGAATACGCATGCCTATACCAATTTCTTTGGCGCTTCAGTATATATATATATATATATATATATATATATATATATATATATATATATATATATATATATATATATATATACTCCTGGAAATGGAAAAAAGAACACATTGACACCGGTGTGTCAGACCCACCATACTTGCTCCGGACACTGCGAGAGGGCTGTACAAGCAATGATCACACGCACGGCACAGCGGACACACCAGGAACCGCGGTGTTGGCCGTCGAATGGCGCTAGCTGCGCAGCATTTGTGCACCGCCGCCGTCAGTGTCAGCCAGTTTGCCGTGGCATACGGAGCTCCATCGCAGTCTTTAACACTGGTAGCATGCCGCGACAGCGTGGACGTGAACCGTATGTGCAGTTGACGGACTTTGAGCGAGGGCGTATAGTGGGCATGCGGGAGGCCGGGTGGACGTACCGCCGAATTGCTCAACACGTGGGGCGTGAGGTCTCCACAGTACACCGATGTTGTCGCCAGTGGTCGGCGGAAGGTGCACGTGCCCGTCGACCTGGGACCGGACCGCAGCGACGCACGGATGCACGCCAAGACCGTAGGATCCTACGCAGTGCCGTAGGGGACCGCACCGCCACTTCCCAGCAAATTAGGGACACTGTTGCTCCTGGGGTATCGGCGAGGACCATTCGCAACCGTCTCCATGAAGCTGGGCTACGGTCCCGCACACCGTTAGGCCGTCTTCCGCTCACGCCCCAACATTGTGCAGCCCGCCTCCAGTGGTGTCGCGACAGGCGTGAATGGAGGGACGAATGGAGACGTGTCGTCTTCAGCGATGAGAGTCGCTTCTGCCTTGGTGCCAATGATGGTCGTATGCGTGTTTGGCGCCGTGCAGTTGAGCGCCACAATCAGGACTGCATACGACCGAGGCACACAGGGCGAACACCCGGCATCATGGTGTGGGGAGCGATCTCCTACACTGGCCGTACACCATTGGTGATCGTCGAGGGGACACTGAATAGTGCACGGTACATCCAAACCGTCATCGAACCCATCTTTCTACCATTCCTAGACCGGCAAGGGAACTTGCTGTTCCAACAGGACAATGCACGTCCGCATGTATCCCGTGCCACCCAACGTGCTCTAGAAGGTGTAAGTCAACTACCCTGGCCAGCAAGATCTCCGGATCTGTCCCCCATTGAGCATGTTTGGGACTGGATGAAGCGTCGTCTCACGCGGTCTGCACGTCCAGCACGAACGCTGGTCCAACTGAGGCGCCAGGTGGAAATGGCATGGCAAGCCGTTCCACAGGACGACATCCAGCATCTCTACGATCGTCTCCATGGGAGAATAGCAGCCTGCATTGCTGCGAAAGGTGGATATACACTGTACTAGTGCCGACATTGTGCATGTTCTGTTGCCTGTGTCTATGTGCCTGTGGTTCTGTCAGTGTGATCATGTGATGTATCTGACCCCAGGAATGTGTCAATAAAGTTTCCCCTTCCTGGGACAATGAATTCACGGTGTTCTTATTTCAATTTCCAGGAGTGTATATCAGCTTGTACTACTTTCTTTTAATTTCTTAATAGGTAACACGTTAGTAAACGTACCGATAGGAAGGAAAACAGATTCGAGTTTCATGTTGTGTCGACAGGGGCGTCATTTGAGTTGAAGCACAAGCCCGGATTGAGGAAGTAAATCAGCCGTGTTATTTTCATAGGATTCAGAGTAACCTTCCCGACTGAGAAGGTCTACGGAACATTTAAATCAGGATGGTCGCCCGGGGATTCGAACCGCCGTCCACCCCAGAGCGAGTCTATTGTTGTAAACAAAGCGTCGGCGCGATTCTCGCTGTCAGAATACAGATCTGAATTACAAACATACGCGACTGTACCGGAAATGCGCACTCGCAGGTTCTTTAAGACTGCGTCCGATATATCTGTGACGTTCGACTTTTTGATCACATTTCACCAGCATATGCAAAATTGTCGTAGCTGCGTGCAGACAAACGCAGAGTTTTCCATACACTCTGTCTCATGTACTGCCTTATAAATGTATACTGTCCTTCATATCTCTCCTCATCCTTAACGCTTATGTCAGAACAACGTGACAGAAACACACGTCCCCATCACAATAAAATCCACTCTGATCCACTGCATCGCTCAGTCACCTTCTCCAAGTCCTTTACGGTAGCGGAAACCCGACTCTGGAGTAACCTCCCTCGTTATGTTAGAGAACTTAAAAACATGTCCGGCTTCAAAAAACAGTTAATGACGTATCTACTTAAGCAACAGTAATGCCTTCCTCTTTACATGAATGCACTTTACCCCATTGCTTCCCTCTTTCCCCCTTCTTTCCCCAAAACTCGCTATACTAGTAAACATCTACTTTACACACCAAGATATTAATGTACATCTGCACAAATCTTCATTACTACTGCCAATTTTTCTCATGTCTATCATTATTATTAGATTTTTTACTGTTATTATTACTGCTTTTATCATAATTTGTATGTATAGCACCTGATGTAAAAATACTGCGAGCATTTACTTTATTAGGTCTTAGTCATTACTCTTTATTCATATTGTCACTAGAGTAATCTAATTTTCTTATTTAAACTATTGTCATGATGTAACTCTAATGTGTGAAATGCTGCATGTGTGAAACACTGGGCCAGCCGGAGTGGCCGAGCGGTCCTAGGCGCTACAGTCTGGAACCGCGCGACCGCTGCGGTCGCAGGTTCGAATCCTGCCTCGGGCATGAAGGTGTGTGATGTCCTCAGGTTAGTTAGGTTTAACTAGTTCCAAGTTCTAGGGGACTGATGACCTCAGAAGGTAAGTCCCATAGTGCTCAGAGCCATTTGAACCATTTTTTTGGAACAATGGTCCGATGTAAGAGAGGGCCTGATGGACCTAATCTGATCAGGTAAAATAACTAAAATAAATATTTCCTGTAGCAGCTATCTTTAAGTGTATTAAATAGTTTTACTTACTGCAGTGATGTTAAATTTCAGAACATTACTGAAGTACGTAGGTATCTCAGTTAGCAGTGTGTAGGATCCCCAGTTCTGCGCCATGTGGGTTAATCCGAGGGCGATGAAAGGGATGGAAGTGAAAAGAGAGACCCACGGCGTCGGTAATTTCTGAAAACATAGTCCAAAGCTGTACCCAGCTAATGAAGAAAACATATTATACACGATCACTTGAGTAGGATATGTTCTACGCTACCTTCTCGTCCTGTGAGACACACTTGACTGATTCTTCAATGTAGGACAGTTCCTGCGGGGACATGTATCTGTGTTTGGCGGGAGAGTCTGCTCCGAAGAAGAAGACGAGCACCCCCCAGACGATGGACAGCCCTCCAAACATGTAGAAGATGGAGGGCCAGCCAGCAGCGCTCTGGGCCAGGACTCCGGACACCACAGTCGCTATCACTGTGCCCATCTGGCCACCTGGGGGACAGAAACAAACACAGCTAGTCAGCGCACAGTCCTGCGGGGACATGTATCTGTGTTTGGCGGGAGAGTCTGCTCTGAAGAAGAAGACGAGCACCCCCTAGACGATGGACAGCCCTCCAAACATGTAGAAGATGGAGGGCCAGCCAGCAGCGCTCTGGGCCAGGACTCCGGACACCACAGTCGCTATCACTGTGCCCATCTGGCCACCTGGGGGACAGAAACAAACACAGCTAGTCAGCGCACAGTCCTGCGGGGACATGTATCTGTGTTTGGCGGGAGAGTCTGCTCCGAAGAAGAAGACGAGCACCCCCTAGACGATGGACAGCCCTCCAAACATGTAGAAGATGGAGGGCCAGCCAGCAGTGCTCTGGGCCAGGACTCCGGACACCACAGTCGCTATCACTGTGCCCATCTGGCCACCTGGGGGACAGAAACAAACACAGCTAGTCAGCGCACAGTCCTGCGGGGACATGTATCTGTGTTTGGCGGGAGAGTCTGCTCTGAAGAAGAAGACGAGCACCCCCTAGACGATGGACAGCCCTCCAAACATGTAGAAGATGGAGGGCCAGCCAGCAGCGCTCTGGGCCAGGACTCCGGACACCACAGTCGCTATCACTGTGCCCATCTGGCCACCTGGGGGACAGAAACAAACACAGCTAGTCAGCGCACAGTCCTGCGGGGACATGTATCTGTGTTTGGCGGGAGAGTCTGCTCCGAAGAAGAAGACGAGCACCCCCCAGACGATGGACAGCCCTCCAAACATGTAGAAGATGGAGGGCCAGCCAGCAGCGCTCTGGGCCAGGACTCCGGACACCACAGTCGCTATCACTGTGCCCATCTGGCCACCTGGGGGACAGAAACAAACACAGCTAGTCAGCGCACAGTCCTGCGGGGACGTGTATCTGTGTTTGGCGGGAGAGTCTGCTCTGAAGAAGAAGACGAGCACCCCCTAGACGATGGACAGCCCTCCAAACTTGTAGAAGATGGAGGGCCAGCCAGCAGCGCTCTGGGCCAGGACTCCGGACACCACAGTCGCTATCACTGTGCCCATCTGGCCACCTGGGGGACAGAAACAAACACAGCTAGTCAGCGCACAGTCCTGCGGGGACATGTATCTGTGTTTGGCGGGAGAGTCTGCTCCGAAGAAGAAGACGAGCACCCCCCAGACGATGGACAGCCCTCCAAACATGTAGAAGATGGAGGGCCAGCCAGCAGCGCTCTGGGCCAGGACTCCGGACACCACAGTCGCTATCACTGTGCCCATATGGCCACCTGGGGGACAGAAACAAACACAGCTAGTCAGCGCACAGTCCTGCGGGGACGTGTATCTGTGTTTGGCGGGAGAGTCTGCTCTGAAGAAGAAGACGAGCACCCCCTAGACGATGGACAGCCCTCCAAACATGTAGAAGATGGAGGGCCAGCCAGCAGCGCTCTGGGCCAGGACTCCGGACACCACAGTCGCTATCACTGTGCCCATCTGGCCACCTGGGGGACAGAAACAAACACAGCTAGTCAGCGCACAGTCCTGCGGGGACATGTATCTGTGTTTGGCGGGAGAGTCTGCTCCGAAGAAGAAGACGAGCACCCCCCAGACGATGGACAGCCCTCCAAACATGTAGAAGATGGAGGGCCAGCCAGCAGCGCTCTGGGCCAGGACTCCGGACACCACAGTCGCTATCACTGTGCCCATCTGGCCACCTGGGGGACAGAAACAAACACAGCTAGTCAGCGCACAGTCCTGCGGGGACGTGTATCTGTGTTTGGCGGGAGAGTCTGCTCTGAAGAAGAAGACGAGCACCCCCTAGACGATGGACAGCCCTCCAAACATGTAGAAGATGGAGGGCCAGCCAGCAGCGCTCTGGGCCAGGACTCCGGACACCACAGTCGCTATCACTGTGCCCATCTGGCCACCTGGGGGACAGAAACAAACACAGCTAGTCAGCGCACAGTCCTGCGGGGACATGTATCTGTGTTTGGCGGGAGAGTCTGCTCCGAAGAAGAAGACGAGCACCCCCCAGACGATGGACAGCCCTCCAAACATGTAGAAGATGGAGGGCCAGCCAGCAGCGCTCTGGGCCAGGACTCCGGACACCACAGTCGCTATCACTGTGCCCATCTGGCCACCTGGGGGACAGAAACAAACACAGCTAGTCAGCGCACAGTCCTGCGGAGACATGTATCTGTGTTTGGCGGGAGAGTCTGCTCCAAAGAAGAAGACGAGCACCCCCCAGACGATGGACAGCCCTCCAAACATGTAGAAGATGGAGGGCCAGCCCACAGCGCTCTGGGCCAGGACTCCGGACACCACAGTCGCTATCACTGTGCCCATCTGGCCACCTGGGGGACAGAAACAAACACAGCTAGTCAACGCACAGTTGTTACCTGACAAAGTGAACTGAAGACCTCACACGGTGACAGCACCATCGTGGTTACCACTGAGAAACTCGTATGGCAGTAGAAAAGCGTTAACACCCCGGAATTCTTACAAGTGGACGACTGTCACAGTATACACATTTGTACAACAGTGCCCTTAAATGTACAGCAATTAAACATAGATTTGCACTTTCGTTTCACAAAGCTTCTCGGACATGTTAGTACATGAACCCACCTTTCGTCTCAATAAATCACTGGCTGCTCTAAATGCCATGCTTCATTTTTCTTAAAAGTCAAATGTAGGAAGCTTTTTGTGAAATTATGTCGCTTAGTTCGCCCTTGAGGATTCGTTTATCCTGCTATCTTTTAAAAATAATGCCATAGACAGGACAGCTTTCCCCTGAGTTTTCTTACAGTCCAGGAAGTCCAATACTGAGTGCCAAAAGCTGTGAAATTTAGATAAAATTGCTATTTCTACATCTATATCTACATCCATACTCCGCAAACCACCTGACGGAGTGTGGCGGGGGGTACCGTGAGTACTTCTATCGGTTCTCCCTTCTATTCCAGTCTCGTATTGTTCGTGGGAAGAAGGATTGTCGGTATGCCTCTGTGTGGGCTCTAATCTCTCTGATTTTATCCTCATGGTCTCTTCGTGAGATATACGTAGGAGAGAGCAATATACTGCTTGACTCCTTGGTGAAGGTATGTTCTCGAAACTTCAACAAAAGCCCGTACCGAGCTACTGAGCGGCTCTCCTGCAGAGTCTTCCACTGGAGTTTATCATCTCCGTAACGCTTTCGCGATTTCTAAATGATCCTGTAACGAAACGCGCTGCTCTCCGTTGGATCTTCTCTATCTCTTCTATCAACCCTATCTGGTACGGATCCCACACTGGTGAGCAGTATTCAAGCAGTGGGCGAACAAGCGTACTGTAGCCTACTTCCTTTGTTTTCTGATTGCATTTCCTTAGGATTCTTCCAATGAATCTCAGTCTGGCATCTGCTTTACCGACGATCAACTTTATGTGATCATTCCATTTTAAATCACTCCTAATGCGTACTCCCAGATAATTTATGGAATTAACTGCTTCCAGTTGCTGACCTGCTATATTGTAGCTAAATGATAAGGGATCTTTCTTTCTATGTATTCGCAGCACATTACACTTGTCTACATTGAGATTCAATTGCTATTCTCTGCACCATGCGTCAATTCGCTGCAGATCTCCTGCGTTTAGTACAATTTTCCATTGTTACAACCTCTCGATATACCACAGCATCACCCCCAAAAAGCCTCAGTGAACTTCCGATGTCATCCACAAGGTCATTTATGTGTACTGTGAATAGCAACGGTCCTACGACAATTACCTTTTCTTTGTGTTGATTTGCGTGTGGACTCATACTGAAGTTTTTCTAGAATGTTATCACGTGGCTGGGGTGCTGTAACCCACGAACCATTGTGGTGTGCACCATCACCACCACGTTTGTAATGTTATTTTGGACTGAACATTAACATTGTAACCCAATGATCTTTCATAATGTTAAGTTAGTTAAAGGTATCATACTTTAATAAAATTACGACGTTGACTTCTTTCCACATACATGTAACTGGGATTCATTAAATATGGCTAATGCAGAGAATGATTGATTATGAAGTTTTAGTTGAAGTACGGAGAGAGAAAAATAGTTTCTATGTACGTTTCCTCTTTGTCTATGATTCAAAGTAGTTTTCAGTATTCAGATGCGATATCATACGTATGTTTCCATTTGGCATAAAGTATTAAATAGAGCACACCTATAAGTTCAAAATAAGAATAAAACCGTACCTTATAAGATATCTGTTGCACAAATATCTGATTGTCTAATTGTAAAGATTAAAGACTCGTGTCGGATACATGAAAAGTAACAGAGGTTATTGTGAGCAATCCACCGTTCTTAAAGCGTAGAGGTAATTGTTGACCTATGATAAATTTCGAAGTGGACCTAGTAGATAGTAAGCTAGCGAAAAAGAGTTAAACAAAAACTAAGTAATGTGTGTCAGCAGCACTTTTTCTCCAATGTAGCAGTTTATGTATTAATTATGCTATCTGCAACTCAGCCCTGATTAAACACAAACTGTTTATACGACTTTAACCAATGTTAATAATGAATGTAGTTTCTAATAGCTGCTGCTCTTTACTAATTTACATCCTGATTCGTCTACAGGTTCTCCTTCATGGTGGGATCCAAAAAATGCTATGAGTAAATTAAGGAAAGCTGCGGATAAGTCACAAACAAAATACCTAGCAAACAACTAAATGTATTACTTTTCAAAGAAGAAGAATTTATGGTATGGAAGGTATTAATTTCTCTGAGACTTGCGTGGTACATTAAATAAACGAATTTTGCTAATATCAAAATCACTCCATTCCATAATTGCGACGGTGGCACTGATACTGCAACCGTAATACGTCTTCAAGTGCAGAAAAAAGTCTTCGTTGCACAACCTGGGTTTATTTAATTTTCATACATGATGCGTTTCGCGTGTTCTAGGCATTATCAGACAGTCTGGCGAAATTACAAACTGATATAAGTATAAATTACTATTAAAGACATTAATAAATGAGTGTGAGTTTTTTCTGCTCACTGAATTTGTTTGTTTGCCTAAGTTAGGTACCCCTTGCACACCTTAGTAGCTTTCGTTTGCCTACTGTCATTACCTTTTATCGTGTTGCTTCTAGGCGATTTAATGAAGCATTAACAGTGGCTATCTGGCTGTTTCTTCCTAGTTCTTTGGGGTTCTTAATCATGTTTGATGCTTCGTTTGCGAGTAGGAAGAATTTTATCATTGTTGTAATGAAGGATTGACAGTGGCTATCTGGCTGTTTCATTTCAGTTCTATTGGGCTTTTATTCACGTTCGACGCCTCGGTCACGATTATCAAGGGTTTCTATCGGTGAGCTCAGTTATGATGTAATATTTCATGCGTTGAAATTTATACCCCCCACCACCCCCAGAAACACAAATGTGGCCCTGTACTCTATAGTCCAGTCGATGTATGTCTTTCTTTTGTTATGTCCGCCTGCTCAGCTGGGTGGTAACGTGATTGCCTCCCATGCACTGGGTCCGGGTTCGATTCCCGGTCGGGTCGGAGATTTTCTCGGCTCGTCGACTAGGTGTTGTGTTATCTTCGTCATCGGCCGCAAGTCGCCCAATGTGGCGCCGACTGAAACAAGAGCCTGTTGCGACCTCCTGGCTAACAATGCCATACAATCATTTCATTTTTTCCTTTTGTTATTTTTAATTTACTCTTTTATTAATGTCTTTATTAGCAAATTCATTTATACTTAAGCCAGTTCGTAATTTCTCCAGATTGTCTGATGATGCCTAAAACAGGCGAAACGCATCACATGTGAAGACTAAACAAACCTAGCTTTTGCAGCCAAGACTGTTTTTTCTGTATTTATATTTGCTAGTATCTGTCAAAGACATTATTGTCACCAAACTGAGACGATTCAGGTAACACTAGATACTGAAATAACACCGAGCTGTTCGAGAAAGGAACAGATGCTTTTCTTATTTACCAATAAATGAGTTAGAAGCAAAAATTACCGTGCAGAACACACTTCACCTGAATAAACGATGGTCCCCAGCACAGCATTTTCCTTGGGTGGTATCCACTTCGCCAGCAGCGAGTGTGTACAGGGAAATATGAAGCCCTGAAAGAGCAGAAAGGGTTACCCTAGTGACATATTTTTATCAAGTTCAACTCTCAAAAGCAACATTAGTGATATGTTATGCAGCATAGTCAATATACACCAGTCAAAAAGAGTCACACATTACTGAAAGGTAAGCTGTCAGTTTACTTTGATACAGTACATAGGAAAATATATACATAAGAAAATATACTTTCAGACGCAGTATAATATTTTTAAATGCACTAACGTAGATTAACTATGATTCCCATTTACGTGAATGAAGAACTAGACAGAAGTTTTCAAATGGATCGGAAATAGGCTAAACGATATTTACTGTCACAACACAGTTTGTGTTTAGATCGAGAGTACAATGCTGCCTGGTACTTGCATAGCATGAGTTCGTTGAGGAATCTCGAAAAATAATGACCGCCTCCGTGCCAACGCTACGTCGTATACTATGAGAGTTCTGCCAGAATAATCCTCAGCACACGATTAGTGAGAACCACTGAGCAGCCAATGGTGTTTCATTGTAGTGAACAGTCTGTGTGAATGATAAAAACGTAGTGAACGTCTCAAATATTAAAAACACAAAGCTCTAAAAATAATATTTGATGTGCTTTCCCGCTAAAATTCGTCAAATTTAGAACAACTGTGGCGTTACCTGTATTACCAAACCGCTGTCGTGAAACACAATCCCGGTTCGGGTTACCTATGTACCGGCTTTCAGCGGTAACAAAAATTTTATTTCAATATTTCGCGTAATTGTTGGCCGCAGTTAAAAATTTAAATTTCTGCCATAATCTGCTCAGTAAGAAGTATAATCCTGTGTTATATACGAGAAGTATTACAGATAGAAAATGTGTTTGTCTCGAAGCAGTGTAACTTGACGGCGCGCAATTCCCGGATGTATTCATCCAGTGCAGTATTTGAGAATGAGTGCACAGTGCGACTCCCAACAAACTTCACACGTAATTTCAAGCCTTTTCTAGACTATTTCTCCCACAAAATGATGAAAGCAAAAACGTTAACCTCTTACTACGTTTTCGCTGTTCTTGCAGTCAAACGTCAGCATCAGGCATGATGTTTTAATAGATTACTTCTTTTTTGCCTACTCTATTCGCAACATTGTTTGCAGGCAGTATCTACGTATACCGCTGAATGTACAGCAAAATTATATGATTGTACACGTGATTCAGGAGGTATTAGGTCATAAACCCTAAAATGCGTGAAAAATTAGATTTTACTGAAAATAAAGGGCAAATCACCCAGACTATATTCATCCTTTATTCCATAATGGTAACACTTAGTGACTTTCAACAAACTTTCATCTCAAACATTCTTTAAACTCTTCTCTCTTGCTTGCTTAAAGTCAAATATTTCACACATTAACTCATTTGTTCTTGATACTAGAAGGTATCAGATAGATTATATAATGGTAAGACTGAGATTTAGGAACCCGGTTTTAAATTGTAAGACATTTCCAGGGGCAGATGTGGACTCTGACCACAGTCTATTGGTTATGAACTGTAGATTAAAACTGAAGAAACTACAAAAAGGTGCGAATTTAAGGAGATGGGATCTGGATAAACTGACTAAACCAGAGGTTGTACAGAGTTTCAGGGAGAGCATAAGGGAATAATTGACAGGAATGCGGGAAAGAAATCCAGTAGAAGAAGAATGGGTGGCTTTGAGGGATGAAGTAGTGAAGCCAGCAGAAGATCAACTAGGTAAAAAGACGAGGGCTAGTAGAAATCCTTGGGTACCAGAAGAAATATTGAATTTAATTGATGAAAGGAGAAAATATAAAAATGCAGTAAATGAAACAGGCAAAAAGGACTACAAACGTCTCAAAAATGAGATCGACAGGAAGTGCAAAATGGCTAAGCAGGGATGGCTAGAGGACAAATGTAAGGTTGTAGAGGCTTATCAAAAATGGTTCAAATGGCTCTCAGCACTATGGGACTTAACATCTGAGGTCATCAGTCCCCAGAACTTAGAACTACGTAAATCTAACTAACCTAAGGACATCACAGACAGCCATGCCCGAGGCAGGATTCGAACCTGCGACCGTAACGGTCGCGCGGTTCCAGACTGAAGCGCGTAGAACCACTCGACCACCCCGGCCGGCAGAGGCTTACCTCACTAGGGGTAAGACAGATAACTTAAATGGGAATCCTTGGAAGAAAGACGACGTAGTTATCTCGAAACCTTGTTGGTTAGTTTTGGTATAACACGAGACGTCTTAAGTCGCCAGTGAATAACTCACGATACCAGAGGCAGCTGTAGGGGAAGACGGATTGTATCCTACAAATAGTTGAGGTTGTATGGCGAAGTGCTTCTCTGAGTCAAGAACTTGGGGCAGGAGAGGAAATCGTGGCGGGGCAGATCAAACCAGTCAGAAGGCTGATGTCCGAAAGAAAACTCATATCTCGCCCGTAGGGTTCTTGAGAATACGATAGGGCACTTACAGAGGCGTATACAGTGAGTTTAAAAGAATTCTCCGTACTCTGAGAGGTGTTAGTGTCGACCAAAACAAGGACAAAATGCCGTGCAAACATGGGCTCTAAAATGCATGCTTTAAGAGTTATGAGAACTTTTTCATCTTTGCTACTGTGCAACACATCTTTTCACCTGAACAAGTGCTCATAGCTCTTAAAGTGTGCATTTCCTAGTCCATATTTACAGGAAATTTTTGTCTTGTTGTGGCCCGTACTTCCAGCTCTCTAAATAAGTAATTTTCCCTCGCTCAGTACGTGAATGGAATAGAACAGAAAATCAAGAAATTGGTACGATGTCTTTCCGCCATGCACTATACAGTGGCTTGCGGTGTCTGTTATGTAGACGTAGATGAAAATGCACAGTTGTGAGTAAAGAACTCACAGGAACAAGGAAGTTGACTTAACAGCCAAAGCAGTTATCTCCCAATGAGGTATTAGCTCGTATTTGAGCCAAAAAGTCATGCACCAAGGGCAGTGAAGTGGCGGAATTGATGGACATTAAGCTGTAAAATTACTGTCCAGCCGTAACATTCGTCTTTGCCGTCACATATCCTGGACGAAGAGAAAAAAATGTTCAAATGCGTGTGAAATCTTATAGGACTCAGCTGCTAAGGTCATCAGTCCCTAAGCTTACACACTACTTAAGCTAAATTATCCTAAGGACAAACACACACACCCATGCCCGCCGGGACCAGCCGCACAGTCCATGACTGCAGCGCCTTACATCGCTCAGCTAACCCCGCGCGGCCTGGACGAAGAGACTCTGAAAGCGACGACACGAAATGCTTCTGACCCGTCTAAAAATATGAAATTACTCTCTGAACGACAGCTGTCTGCTTCCATGAGAGTCTCACCAGTTCGTCGTGTGTGTGTTGGGTATGCATTCGGTAAGCCACATCTGCATTTTATGTTTCCGTTATAGTACTGTCGTACATTTAAACGGGGATTGCTAACCTTTTCATGTGATGCTAATACCTCAATGATACTATCTTTTGCCGATAAAAAAATATCTTGGGCACAACGAGATCTAAATTTTTGTTTATCATGTACTCGCAAAACAGCAGAAGTGTAAAACTGCAAGAGGGGAACAACCTGGGATTGATGACGTATAGGGAAGGAAATCCACCAAAACAATCCTGGAAATTACATTAAGCTATTAAGAAAACCCTGGATGCGCTAAAACTGTATAAATGATCAGATACTGGAGCCGCCGTCCCGCAGAACAGGAGTCAAAAAATGGCTCTGAGCACTATGGGACTTAAATTCTGTGGTAATCAGTCCCCTAGAACTTAGAACTACTTAAACCTAACTAACCTAAGGACATCACACACATCCATGCCCGAAGCAGGATTCGAACATGCGTCCGTAGCCGTCGCGCGGTTCCAGACTGTAGCGCCTAGAACCGCTCGGCCACTACGGCCGGCAGAACAGGAGTCCAACGCATACAGGAATGTTTGTGTGTATATGTGCGTAGCCTATAGCTCTGAAAAAAAGCGTCACTTTATTTAGCATGTGTACTATTCCTGAAGCAACTTGCAACTTTACGAATCGAATTGAGGAGAAAAGAAATGTATGGCACAACTGACTAAAAGAAGAGGTCAATTGATAGGGCGCATCCTTGGGCATCAATCAATCGTCAATTCGGCAATGGTGTGCGTTGTGAGAGAGAGAGGTGGCGGAGGGGGGGGGGGGGGGGAGGTGGAAGGCTATAGATGTACGGGCAGACCAATGCTTCAAATGGATGTAGGTTATGCAAAAGTGAAGATGTTAGTACTGGATAGACTAGCGTGGATGGGTGCAGCACACCACGGACGAACTGAAGACCGCAACATCTACATCATACTCCGCCGGCCACCTAATGGTGTGTAGCGGAGGGTACTTTCGGTACCACTAACTGATCCCCCTTGTGTTGGCTCTCATTTCTCGAATTTTCTCGTCGTGATCATTATGTGAGATGTATATGGGAGAAAGTAATATGTTGTCAGACTCTTCCGGTAAAGTGCTCTCCCGAAATTTCAATAGAAAAACCTCTCCGTGATGCACAACGCCTGTCCCGTAACGTCTACCAATGGACTTTGTTGAACATCTCGGTAGCGCTTTCGCGTCGACTAAACGATACCGTGACGAAACGCGCCACTCTTCGTTGGATCTCCTATATCTCCTCTATCAGGCCTGCCTGATAAGGATCCCATATTGACCAACATTACGAAAGGATCGGTCGAACAAGGGCCTTATAAGCCATAAGATGTAATGATTAATTTCCTCGCTTCACATAGACGCTCTTGCTTTGTTTTCAAAAAATGCACACTATTTGGTCAAAAGTATCGGGACACATGACAGCGGACATTAATATGGGTTGTGTCCACTGTTTGCCTTTATGACGGCTTGAACTGAGTTGGGAAAACTGCCAGTGAGACGTCTGGATGTCTATGTTGGAATGGCAGCCTGTTATTGCTCAAAAGCCAAAACTATAGAGGGTAGTGACGTCGAACCGTAGTGTCCAGAGCCAAGTCCATGTTTGAAAACAATGAGCTCACCTGACCCATCTGTTCAGATGCTACTTCTTCGCTACTGACAACACTATGCCCCCCGCCTGCTTTTATACTGATGGATCCGCCTCTCTTCACATCAGGTGGTCAATTCTGCATTACCTAGGGGTGTCTGCATACTTTTGATAGGATAGTGTACATCCAGTTAGGTTGGTTGCAGCAAGCCAAGTTACATGACTGTCACATGTCATTACTAATTCGTCATCTCCTCACTGTGAATACTCCACAGTAACTCACATCAGAGACTTGAACACCTGTCATACCAGATACCACTTACACTATGTAATCAACAGTATCTGGACAATCCCAAAAACATTCGTTTTTCATATTAGATACATTGTGCTGCCACATACTGCCAGGTACTCCATATCAGCGACATCGTGAGAGAGCAGAATGTGGCGCTCCGAGGAACTCAAGGACTTCGAACGTGGTCAGGTGATCCAGTGTCACTTGTGTCATATGTCTGTACGCGAGATCTCCACACTTCCAGCGGCCGGTATGGCCGAGCGGTTCTAGGCGCTCCAGTCTGGAACCGCGCGACCGCTACGGTCGCAGGTTCGAATCCTGCCTCGGGCATGGATGTGTTGTGTTGTCCTTAGGTTAGTTTGGTTTAAGTAGTTCTAAGTTCTAGGGCACTGATGACCTCAGATGTTAAGTCCCATGGTGCTAAGAGCCATTTGAACCAAATCCACACTTCCGAAAACCCCTAGGTCCACTGTTTCCGAGTGATACTGAAGTGGAAACGTGAAGGGACACGTACAGCACAAAAGCGTACAGGCCGTCATCGTCTCTTGACTGACAGAGAACGCCGACAGTTGAAGAGGGTCGTAATTTGTAATAGGCAGACATGTATTCAGACCATTGCACAGGAATTCTAAACAGCATCAGGATCCACTGCAAGTACTGTGACAGTTAGGCGGGAGGTGAGAAAACTTGGATTTCATGTTCGAGCGGCTGCTCATAAGCCACACATCACGCCGGTAAGTGCCACACGATGCCTCGCTTGATGTAAGGAGCATAAACATTGGACGACTAAACAGTGGAGAAACACTGTGTGGAGTGACGAATCACGGTACAAAATGTGGCGATGCGTTGGCAGGGTGTGGCGAATGCCCGGTGAACGTCGTCTGCCAGCGTGTGTAGTGCCAACAGTAAAATTCGGAGGCGGTGGTGTTTGGTGTAGTCGTGTTTTTCATGGAGGGGGCTTGCACCCCTTTATGTTTTGCGTGCCACTATCACAGCACAAGCCTACATTGATGTTTAAGGCACTTTCTTGCTTCCCAATGTTGAAGAGCAATTCGGGGATGGTGATTGCCTCTTTCAACACGACCGAGCACCTGCTCACAATGCACGGCCTGTGGTTGCACGAAAATAACATCTCTGTAATGGACTGGCCTGCTCAGAGTCCTGAGCTGAATCCTATAGAAAACCTCTGGGGTGTTTTGCTTTTGGAACGCCGACTTCTTGACCGACATCGATATTTCTCCTCAGCGCAGCTCTCCGTGAAATATGATATGTCATTTCCCAAGAAACCATCCAGCACCTGATTGAACGTAAGCCTGCGAGAGTGGAAGCTGTCATCAAGGCTAAGGGTGGGCCGCCACCATACTGAATTCCAGCATTACCGACGGAGGGTGTCACAAAGTTGTGAGTCATTTTCAACCAAGTGTCCGGATACTTTTCAGCACATAGTGTATCTAGAAGCCTAGCTGTGGCCATCCACAAAACAAAAACGTTCGCAAATTTCTTGTCTGTTTCTTCTGTCCGCCTCTAGAACAAGTTACCCTGCACTTCCATTGCTGTGTTGCATTTATGTAAAGGCTGAAGTACTTTCTTCTGTAACTTTTGCCCATAAAAAGTAAAGCGCATGCCCAGTTTTCCCTCTTTCAAACAGGAAAGCAAATAAGGTTCTCATCTTGTAGCGGTTAAGATTTTTTAAATTTGCGTTTCTCAGTCACACAGCTTTCGTTTCCCTAATCTTTACTGCACATGACTTATCACTTTGCTCTTTGTCTCCCTTTTCTTTTACCTCGTGTCCGTTGCTAATAGCGCCCGTAGTGCCTTTAATTTGTCTTTATTGGTTTACTTTTCGTGGACGAATGGAAAGAGTGTTATTGTGTCACAGTAACTTCTAATTGTTGGTTTCTAAATTAGTTGTAATTCATAACATACTTGTAGAATTGGCTGTAGTGTAAAATACCGAGTATTTCAAAATGAATATCGTCATTTTAAGGCTTTGTAACATTTATTGCGTTCAACCTGCAATTATAAATAATACATCAACTCAGAGAGCAACTCACACAGCTTTTCTTACAAGTTTTCAATATGAGCGGTATTCGTCACGCGGCACACGCCGAATCGAAAGCTGATTTCTTCCCAAACCTTGATAGGGGGCGTGGAGCAATACACTACAGGCCATTAAAACTGATACACCAAGAAGAAATGCGGATGATAAACGAGTATTCGTTGGACAAATATATTATACTAGAACTGTCATGTGATTACATCTTCACGCAATTTGGGTGCATAGATCCTGAGAAATCAGTACCCAGAACAACCACCTCTGGCCGTAATAACGGCCTTGATACGCCTTGGCATTGAGTCAAGCAGAGTGTGGATGGCGTGTACAGGTACAGCTGCCCATGCAGCTTCAACACGATACCACAGTTCATCAAGAGTAGTGACTGGCGTATTGTGACGAGCCAGTTGCTCGGCCACCATTGACCAGACGTTTTCAATTGGTGAGAGATCTGGAGAATGTGCTGGCCAGGGCAGCAGTCGAAAATTTTCTATATCCAGAAAGGCCCGTACAGGACCTGCAACAAGCAGTCGTGCATTATTCTGTTGAAATGTAAGGTTTCGCAGGGATCGAATGAAGGGTAGAGCCACTGGTCGTAACACGTCTGAAATGTAACGTCCACTGTTCAAAGCGCCGTCAATGCGAACAAGAGATGACCGAGACGTGTAACCACTGGCACCCCATACCATCACGCCGGGTGATACGCGAGTATGGCGATGACGAATACACACTTCCAATGTGCGTTCACCGCGATGTCGCCAAACACGGATGCGACCATCATGATGCTGTAAACAGAACCTGGATTCATCCGAAAAAATGACGTTTTGCCATTCGTGCACCCAGGTTCGTCGTCGAGTACACCATCGCAGGCGCTCCTGTCTGTGATGCAGCGTCAAGGGTAACCGCAGCCACGGTCTCCGAGCTGATAGTCCATGCTGCTGCAAACGTCGTCGAACTGTTCGTGCAGATGGTTGTTGTCTTGCAAACGTCGCCATCTGTTGACTCAGGGATCGAGACGTGGCTGCACGATACGTTACAGCCATGCGGATAAGATGCCTGTCATCTCGACTGCTAGTGATACGAGGCCGTCGGGATCCAGCACGGCGTTCCGTATTACCCTCCTGAATCCACCGATTCCATATTCTGCTAACAGTCATTGGATCTCGACCAACGCGAGTAGCAATGTCGCGATACGATAAACCGCAATCGCGATACGCTACAATCCGACCTTTATCAAAGTCGGAAACGTGATCGTACGCATTTCTCCTCCTTACACGAGGCATCACAACAACGTTTCACCAGGCAACGCCGGTCAGCTGCTGTTTGTGTATGAGATATCGGTTGGAAACTTTCCTCATGTCAGCACGTTGTAGGTGTCACCACCGGCGCCAACCTTGTGTGAATGCTCTGAAAAGCTAATCATTTGCGTATCACAGCGTCCCTTCCTGTCGGTTAAATTTCGCGTCTGCAGCACGTCATTTTCGTGGTGTAGCAATTTTAATGGCCAGTAGTGTAGTTGCAACAACTGTTTCAGTCCTGTTTCTTAAGTCGGGTGGATCAAGTTGCTAGCGGAGGCACATACTCACGATCCTTTGTCAACATCCAAAGGTACAAATCGCATGGTTCCATATCGGATAACACGGTGGCCATAGGAAACAAGCTCTATCATTTGACTCCTCGCAGCCAATCCAGCGGTCGGGTACAACATCATTTAACCAATCGCGTACTGATTTCTACCAGTGGGGCGGCACTCCATCTTGCCCCCATAAAAAGTTCTGCGGTACAGCTTCTTCCAATTGCGCAAAGACGAATAGTTCTAGCGCATCAAGATAAGAAATACTAGTTGCCGTCGCTTCACAGAAAAAGAAAGGCCGATAAACTTTCCGTCAGGATATGGCACAAAAACATTCAATTTAGGAGCGTCTCATTTCAATTGCATCATCTCGTTGGGATTTTCTGACTCCCAGATGTACATATTACGTATGTCCACATTCCCACTTAAGTGAAATGTCGATTCATCACTGATGACAACACGATCCAGATCATCTTCATTGTCACGCAGCAACATTTCGTTTGCAAATTTAGCATGTAAACTGTAGTCTGTAGTCTTTAGAGCCTGTAACAGCTGCAGACGATAAGGCCGTAGTTGTAAGCGTCTCCTTAAAAGTCTCCGCACAGACGTCGAAGGAGCTGCTAATTCACGACTAGCCCTCAGAGTTGGCTTGTTTCAGTCACTCTTGGTCGTCCCGTACCCACCTGTTTGCAAAGACGGCCGGTACACAGAAGCTGGGGATACCATTTTACAGGTTATATTATCAGTTGGAAAACTGCAATGGAATTTAGTACAGAACGCGCGTTGCACTATAACCACAGAGTCAATCCTTGCAAACCGCAAAACACTAAAATCTTTCTATTCACTAGTCGCCATCCTTGCTAGTAGCTCTTTCCAACGGAATACATAAAAACAGCGCATGCGGATGTGCACAGGTATAGGAACAAAACTAAGTTGCTCTTTCTTTTGACGTATTATTTATACTTTAAGTTGAATTTAGTAAACGCTACAAAATCTTAAAAGCGTGATGTCCATTTTGATACACCCTGTATGCCAAATGTCTGAGTACTTGTGAGACCTGATGACTGTAATACCAACAAGGTAAATGAATAAAAGTATTTAAAAAGCACGAGAGGCAGTGACGTGAGATCTCAAATGTGTAAAACGAAATGGCACCACCCTCATTGAAATGTCGGAATCCCAAAGGCAGTGTCTTCTTAAATGCCAGAAGCTAGCACTGTCGTCGTAAAAAAGCATAACCGACTTAACTATATCGATGTGTGCTGTGATGTTATGTCAATTAACGTAAGTTATTTGAAAAATGGATGTTTCAAAGACCTTGTTCCGGAGTGGAAGATGTCACGAGATGGGTCCATGAGAAAGGAGAAATTAGCCTCCATTACAATAATATTACCGGAATATGTCAATGGAGTGTTTCTTCGTTTTGAAGAGCGATCATAAATATACAATGGAATGTGCTCTTACAAATGCCAACGTCATACCTACACTGCAGCGGAGTGTAAATCCAAGCAACGTTTATGTTGCATGCTGACAGATTGCCCATGAGCGTGGACTGTATATTATCGCCTTGTTGGGTCAACGGATAACAAAAATCACAAACGTCTTGTGTTCGCTGATGAGGTAAAGATCAGAAAGCAGAAGTTGATATGCAGACACAAAATACTCTTACCAATTCTAAACACTACCTCTGTTTGCGTCATCTTCGACATCAGTATCTGCAAGTTAATACGAAAAGTTAATATCTCCACTAAACAACAGGCAAACAACAATAGCACAAGGGACTTTTAAGTCCACTAGTAAATTTTCTCTTGCTGAAAAACCCACTAAAAATTAAGTACAGAACGTTATAACACTTCTAACCTGATCACCAAAGAATGCGGAAAATGGTACACACCAAACACCATCAATATTGCTATAAAAACACAAATGTTGAATAAGACATCAGAACAGAAAGAATACAGCTCCAGACCATCGAATTTTGCTAGAGTCTGGCGAGTCTGATGAGCGGACAATCGCCAAAGCCATTGAACTGGAAGTCTTTCTGAGAGAACCCACTACTCGGCCCTCATAATTAAAAATTCTTCAAATAAGAGGAGAAAACGTTAGGAGACATAGACAGACGTCATCAGAAAAAATTGTTCTCACGCTAAATTAACCAGTTCATAACGCCTGTGGAGATAATTGCACTCTTTAGAGTTATGTAGATTCTTACACCTGTGTATCCAAGGCCACCACCAAGAGAATTATGGTTGGCATACTGGACTCACATTCGGAAGGACGACTGTTCAGATCCGTGTCCGGCCATCAGATATAGGTTTTTCGTGATTTCCGTAAATTGCTCCAGCCTGTGAATAGGTCACAGACTGCGTACTTCCCCATAACTTTTAATCCGAGCTTGTGCTGCGTCTGGAATGACTGCGCTGACAACGGGATGTTAAACTCTTATTCTGTATTCGTTCTTTCTTTCTTTCTTTCCTTAATTTTCAAGAACATCATGTTAAAGAGTGTGACACGTCTGTGATAAATGGCTCCAGCGTCCACAGAAAGCACGACCTTGGTAGGTAGGAAGCTTAAATGTGTCGTGGAAATATCCATGTTCTTGTAGTCGTTGACGTCAGTCTGTTGTAGAACTAGGGAACATGTTTTACGCTCAAGAATTATGACGTCTTTGAAGGACGTAAATCTGCTCTCTAAATATGCAAATGGACTCCGCAAACAGATCTTGAGAAACTTAGTTCGCTCTGCTCCTTCATTAGATCCACAGCAATTTAGACAATTGCGCTTTGGTTGATACCGTGTTCCTCGACTTCAGGAAAACATTAGACTCCATCCTGCACTGCCATTTGGTGGAAATAAACGAGCTTATGCCGTATCGGACAAGATTTGCGACTGTATTCAAGACTTCCTTGTAGATAGAATTCATCACGACGCTCTTAACGGAACCAAATCGATGGACGTAAATGTAATTTCCGGAGAACCTCAAGGAAGTGTGATAGGAGTCTTACTGTTTACAATGTATATAAATGATCTAGTAGAAAGCGTCGGGTGCTTTTTAAGACTGTTCGTAGATTGTGCGATTGTCTATAAGTCAGTTGTAGAATTCTGGAACACGTATTATGTTCGAGTATAATGACTTTTCTGGAAACTAGAAATCTACTCTGTAGGAATCAGCATGGGTTTCGAAAAAGACGGTCGTGTGAAACCCAGCTCGCGCTATTCGTCCACGAGACACGAGTTCCCAGGTAGATGCCGTGTTTCTTGACTTCCGCAAGGCGTTCGATACAGTTCCCCACAGTCGTTTAATGAACAAAGTAAGAGTATATGGACTATCAGACCAATTGTGTGATTGGATTTAAGAGTTCCTAGATATCAGAACGCAGCATGTCATTCTCAATGGAGAAAAGTCTTCCGAAGTATGAGTGATTTCAGGTGTGCCGCAGGGGAGTGTCGTAGGACCGTTGCTATTCACAATACACATAAATGACCTTGTGGATGACATCGGAAGTTCACCGAGGCTTTTTGCGGATGATGCTGTGGTATATCGAGAGGTTGTAACAATGGAAAATTGTACTGTAATGCAGGAGGACCTGCAGCGAATTGACGCATGGTGCAGGAAATGGCAATTGAATCTCAATGTAGAAAAGTGCAATGTGCTGCGAATACATAGAAAGAAAGATCCCATATCATTTAGCTACAATATATCAGGTCAGCAACTGGAAGCAGTTAATTCCATAAATTATCTGGGAGTACGCATTAGAAGTGATTTAAAATGGAATGATCATATAAAGTTGATCGTCGGTAAAGCAGATGCCCGACTGAGATTCACTGGAAGAATCCTAAGGAAATGCAATCCGAAAACAAAGGAAGTAGGTTACAGTACGCTTGTTCGCCCCCTGCTTGAATACTGCTCAGCAGTGTGGGATCTGTACCAGATAGGGTTGATAGAAGAGATAGAGAAGATCCAACGGAGAGCAGCGCGCTTCGTTACAGGATCATTTGGTAATCGCGAAAGCGGTACGGAGATGATAGATAAACTCCAGCGGAAGACTCTGCGGGAGAGACGCTCAGTAGCTCGGTACGGGCTTTTGTTGAAGTTTCGAGAACATACCTTCACCGAGGAGTCAAGCAGTATATTGCTCCTTGCTACGTATATCTCACGAATAGACCATGAGGATAAAATCAGAGAGATTAGAGCCCACACAGAGGCATACCGACAATCCTTCTTTCCACGAACAATACGAGACTGGAATAAAAGAGAGAACCGATAGAGGTACTCAAGGTACCCTCCGCCACACACCGTCAGGTGGTTTGCGGAGTATGGATGTAGATGTAGATGTAGAAGTACAACGCTAGAAGACAGTATCGATCTGTAGAATTACGTGCAGAGTATTGATGAATGTACAGACTCTGGCAGTTGACTCTGAAAGTAAATAAATGTAAGATATTGCGCATACGTTGAAAAAAAGAGAGCTGCTACTGTACAGCTACACCACTGATGACAAACTCCTGCAAACAGTATCTAGGAGTAACTAGGAGTGACTATCCAGAGCGATCTTAGATGGAATGACCACACAAAACAAATCGTAGGAGAAGCAGGTGCCAAACTGAGATTCGTAGGGAGAATCTTAACTTGTGCAGCAGCTAAACAGGTCGGTCAGGAAAGCTCAGTGACTTCTAACATGGACTTGGCTCTAGACCGCAGGGTCCAACATCACTACCCTCTCTGCCATTCCAACAAAGACATCCAGACATCTCACTGGCAGTCTTCCCAACTGAGTTCACGCCGTCATAAAGGCAAACAATGGATACAACCCATATTAATGCCCGCTATCATGTGTCCCGATACGTTTGATCAGACAGCGTGCATTTTTTGAAAACGAATCAAGAGCTTCTATGTGAAGCAAAGAAATTAATCATTTCATCTTGACAGGAAATGTAAAACCTCTTGGCCTATACTGTTGCTGCGCAAGGCGATAATTCATGCTACCGGCATTAGGTGATAATTTTCAAAACTAAATTGACAAAGAAGCAACCGAAATCAATACCTAGGCGTTCTGTTTATTTGTAACTTAAGACCCACTGCATGGAAATAAATTTATACATCCCAGCAGCAACTGCTAATGCGATTCGTTTTTGTTACTGCGTTTGCAATACCTCAAATGTGTTTGGATCTCTCTGTCAAACGTACAGTAACAGCCTCCAGTATAAAGACAGAGTGTACTTCTTAGCAAATTTTCTCTTCTCAACGTTCAGAAGGAATGGAGTTTCAGGCCTATATCTCATCACAATGATGTAGATTCTCCTTCTCCTGGGTAGCTTGAATGTAGTCACTACAGATCACTAAACTAATGGGGTAATATAAAATTGCCTAATTTTTTTCAGTCTACAGATCGTTGCTCATTAATTTCCAAATTACCGGGTTCAGGCAATGTCGCTCTCCTCGGATTATATGCTGCAGTTACCTGTCATAAAGAAACTGCCAATTCACTGCCGTATACTCTGAGTCAATTTTCCATCTGTAATTAAGTCAACATTTACAATAAATGCTTTGCCTCTTCTACCGCACCACTGCTTCTTCATTCCTCCTTTTCTTTCTGTTCCCCCTGCTCCCTCAACCACCAACTTTGCCCAAATCATACCTTTCTCCATGTCTTGTACATCCATCTCTTCTCCAACTGTCTACATACCTCGTCCCCCGAACTGTCAGTTCCTCCTCCACCACTTCTTCCTCCTCATTTCCTGTTCCCCTCAACCTCTAATTTCTTCCACCCGTATTCTTCCTTCCCCAATATCTCTCAAAATCATCTCCACTTTTCCTCCTTCACAACATTTTTCTTCCGCATCCTCAATCGTCAGGTCCTACCCATCGTCTTTTAATGCTGTCAGGCCCTCTCGCGCCCTACCTCTACTTCTAAAAACCCCACCTTTCATTTCTCGTATTCACCTTGTTCCTTCTTCTCCACAGTCCTATTCTCGCTCTACCCTTCCCAGTACTATTTCCCTGCATCATCTCTTTTCCCAGCACTTCTCACTCATCCGCTTCCTATTACTCCTTCACCTGCTCATCCTTCTCCCATCAGTCAAAACAACCAACATATGTACAACGGGAATTACTCAGATTACAGTCACGCACATAACTCTATCAGTAGTGAACATAGCTGCACACAAGACCGTTAAACCTTTAACTGTTAAGTAACGAAATTAACTATTGATTAAAAGATTAACTTTTAAATTATTATTAAAACATATTAATGGACTCTTTAACTTCTGTTTCCTTAAAACCTCCTCGTAGACTAAACTTGCGCCAGATAAAAACTCGAACTCGGAACTCTTACCTTTCGGAAGCAAGTGCTTTACCGACTAAGCCATTCACACAGGACTCCACAGCCCTCCTCAAATATTTACTTCCGCCAGTATTTCGTCTCCAGCCTTCCTAACTACAAGTGAAAAACTCATTCTAGGAACATCCCTCAGGCTGTGGCTAAGCCATTTGTCCGCAATATTCTGTCTTCCTGGAGTGCTAGCGTTGCAAGCTTCGCACAACTTCCGTGAACTGTGGAAGGTAGCAGACGAGGTACTGGCGGAAGTAAAGCTGTGAGGGGGCGATCGTGCGATTGATGTAAACAGGTGTTTACTGTTGTTGGTTTAGTGAGTTCCCGTTAAGTACTACTTTTTGTTAGTGGATTGCCTGTGTAAACTGAATCATGGAATCGGATTCTCGGTCTGCAACCGATTAAAACCAGTGGGCGCATTTAAGTGATTACGTAAATTTTGTATCCATATCTAGGGAACAAATACTTTTCGATTGTTAACTGTGCTTGCCAAAAAGATCAACAATTATGGCTCATAGTTCGTGCCTTAACAACTTGAACCAATACATAAGGAGAGCACATGAATCGCAGTATGTATAGTTTGAAGAAACAGTGAAGGCAGGGTCCGGCTGAGAGGAAAACAAATCAAGCTCGGGCATTCAGGTACTGACAGCGGAGCCGGGTACAGTAATCCGGTTAAAAGAATACGACAGAGAAGATTTGGAGAGTCTTTTGGCATTGCAGCCATTGCCAGCGATGCGTCTCATGCTATTGTGGATCAATGTATAGTAAACTTTGTTATTAAGAACATGATTACTTTACACGTTTGCGAAACGAAGTCATTTGGTAAGCTAATGAAAACTTTAAAACCTACCAAAAGTTCAATTTCGAATAGAATATTGTGCAGACGCATCGTTGATGAGCATATTTTATGCACCGAGAATCAGATACTATCTTATTCTCCTGCATTTTGATTCTCCCATTGTTTAATATTGGTAACTAAATAATTATAAAACTAAATTATTAAATGGTCAAACAGTTTGCGTTACTTATGTTCGATGCTCTATCTAAACTTCCCCAGCCAAAAAATTTTTACTTAAGCAACAGTAATGCGTTTGATCCATTTGCTCATTTCACTACACCCACAACAAAGTTTACTATTACGAGTTAAAACAATTAAATTTACCTTATGATAAATCTACTGTAAAGCAGTACTTTAAAGTTTAACGAGATTAACCATTTTAATAACAGATTAACGACCCCCAAATTTAACCCATTAAGTACCAGTGTCCTATTTTGAGGGCAGAGCACATATTTATTTATAAATACACAATAAATTATTAGTTTGCAACTATTACTGTCCTACGTCATTTTTGATGCTTTCTGTAACAAATGTATGCTTACAGGAAATTAAAAGCGATTAATCCTACCATTAATTGATTATTGAATACTAAGGCACACTTTTCGTTATTACAGGTATTTACTTTATCGACAATTTAGTAATATTTGAAATATGAGGCAAAGATCGTTTTGCGATTATTTATAGTCAACAACGTGTCTTTTAAACTACTTGCATTGTTAGCTCAATTGGAGCTATATTCATTGTTTTCCATTGTTATAAAATTTAGTGTACTCGAAATAGGACACTGGGACTTGGTGTTAGCATTTCAGTTATTTGTATTGCTGCACGTTCGAATATGAAACTCTACTACTGCTGATGTATCTTCTTTTTAGAATGTGGTAATTTTACCAGATTTTGTTGCTGATGAATATGTTACCCATTAGTAAATAATACAGTTCCAGATGGACAGTTTATCCGAAGCAAGCCTATTAAATTTGGCTATAAGTTGTGGTCTCTTTGTAGAGCAAGTGGCTACTGTTTCAAATTTGACTTATACTGTGGAAAGGATCCAGAAGATAGTGCAAGGGATGACCTACTATTGGGATCAAGAGTTGTCCTAAACATGTTGGACTGCATTGACAAACCCAAGAAACATTGTGTGTACTTTGACAATTTCTTCACTAGTAGAGATCTTCTGATTCATCTGAGAAATTTGGGTTATCTTTTAACTGGGACCGTCAGAGAGAATCGAGTTGGTGACTGTCCACTACTGAGCAGCAACGAACTGAAAGAGACAGTTCGAGAAAACTATGACTACCAGTACGACAGGAATGGAGAAGTCTTATTTGTTCGATGGCACGACAACAGATGCGTTACAATTGGTACAAATTTTGACCAAGTTGAACCTTTGGGAGCAGCTACGCGGTACAGTAGACAAGCAAGTAAGAAGGCACAAGTGCAACACCCTGCCGTTTTGAAGTCGTATAACGCGTACATGGGAGGTGTTGACCACCATGACTGGTTAGTTGGAAAATATGCGACGGTAATTAGAGGGAAAAAATGGTACTGGGTCCTATTACACGTTTGCTGGAAATAGCTCTCGTAAATGCCTGACTCTTCTACAGACTAGTACATGGGAAAAATGCGCAGGATTTACTGGATTTCAGACGTGCTGTTACAGTTACATACCTAAAATTGGACACTGGAAGACCGAATATTGGACGTCCAACGGAATACCCATCAAGTCAGTTGACAGTGATACCAGACATCAGGTTTGATGGAACTGGTCAAATGATTGACAAAAGAAGCACGCAAAGAAGATGTGTAAGAGCTAAATGCAACGGGAAACCAAAAACATATTGTGGTAAATGCCGTGCAACACTGTGTGAAGTGTTTTGTACCATTTCACAAGAAATAAACAGTTAAGACTTGAATACAGTTTAGTATGGTATACGATACTGTTAGATCCCAGTGTCCTATTTTGAGGATGGCCATTATATCAGCATGTATAAATATTCTTTGGCTATTTTTGTACTTATTGTGGTTCATAAACTATGTACATTATAATTAAGGAATAAAGAATTCAATTTAAAAAAAAATTAATTTGGGACTTGATGGGTTATCTGTTTCATTGACATTGAGCAGCTATAGCAGTGACGACAGAAGCGCGTTGTTCGCTTCAAGTGTTTCACGGTGGCGACCACATGTTGCTCTCTGTGACGTACCTGGCACAAACCCAGCACGACTCTGGAGGCGCAGACGAACACGATGCCGCCCGCGTCGGCCACCACCTCAGTCAGGGTGGTCACGATTCCAGAGAAGAACAGCGAGCCCGACAGGAAGTTCTTGGCGCCAAACCTGTCTGCCAGCCATCCAGCGGGCGACAGCATCACCACGTAGCCCCAGAAGAACGAGCTCAGTATGGTGCTCGTCTGTGATGGCGTCCATCCGTAGTCCTGTTAACACGGTAAGTCGTTCTCTCTTACTACTGGAAGATGGCTGCTTACTGCAGTGGCGTAGACCTAACAGAGGAGATGACTACCTTCCTCATCTACTTGACGACATTTGCATATCGAGCAGGAATACTCAAAAGTAATACATCCTACACTGAGGTGACAAAAGTTGTGGGACAGCGATTGTTGGCCGGCCGGAGTGGCCGAGCGGGTCTAGGCGCTACAGTCTGGAACCTAGCGACCGCTACGGTCGCAGGTTCGAATCCTGCCTCGGGCATGGATGTGTGTGATGTCCTTAGGTAAGTTAGGTTTAAGTAGTTCTAAGTTCTAGAGGACTGATGACCTCAGAAGTTAAGTCCCATAGTGCTCAGAGCCATTTCGAACAGCGATTGTTAACTACGTTATATTGTTGATTGCGTTTAATTAAACTTATGGGTTGTCTTTTTTGGGTTCACAAACATTTTATTTTATCTGTTACTACAAATGGTTCAAATGGCTCTGAGCGCTATGCGACTTAACTTCTGAGGTCATCAGTAGCTAGAACTTAGAACTAATTAAACCTAACTAACCTAAGGACATCACACACATCCATGCCCGAGGCAGGATTCGAACCTGCGACCGTAGCGGTCACGCGGTTCCAGACTGAAGCGCCTTTAACCGCACGGCCACACCGGCCGGCTATCTGTTACTACATTTAAGTCGTAATTTCATGTACTGACACGTTCTTTGACCTTGGAGATATGCTCCTCACATTGTTACTACAGAATTAGACGTGAAAAATAAAAAATAAAAATAAGCGTATATATATATATATATATATATATATATGACAGTAGTATTGCGTGCACAAGGTATAAAAGTGCATTTCTTTGACGCCACTGTTATTTTTACTTAGGCGACTCATGTGAAAAGGTCAGGAATTAAGAGAATTTGAACGCGGAACGTAGTTGGAGCTATATGAATGGGACATTCCGTTTCGGAAGTCGTTGTGGAACGCAATATTCCGCAAGTCAGTTTCTAGAGTGTGCCATGAATACCAAATTTCAGTCATTTGCTCTCACCACGGACGAAGCAGTCGCCGAGGGTCTTTACTTAACGACAGAGAGTTCAAAAATGGTTCAAATGGCTCTGAGCACTATGGGACTCAACTACTGTGGTCATAAGTCCCCTAGAACTTAGAACTACTTAAACCTAACGAACCTAAGGACAGCACACAACACCCAGCCATCACGAGGCAGAGAAAATCCCTGACCCCGCCGGGAATCGAACCCGGGTACCCGGGCGTGGGAAGCGAGAACGCTACCGCACGACCACGAGATGCGGGCCGACAGAGAGTGGCGGTGTTTGCGTAGAGCTGTCAGTGTAACAGATAAGCAACATTGCGTGAAATAACCGCAGAAATCAATAAGGCACGTACGACAAACGTATCCGTTAGGACAGTGCGTCGAAATCTGGCGTTTGTAAGCTATGGCTAAATGGTTCAAATGGCTCTGAGCACTATGGGACTTAACTTCTGAGGTCATCAGTCCCCTAGAACTTAGAACTACTTAAACCTAACTAACCTAAGGACATCACACAACACCCAGTCATCACGAGGCAGAGAAAATCCCTGACCCCGCCGGGAATCGAACCCGGGTACCTGGGCGCGGGAAGCGAGAACGCTACCGCACGACCACGAGCTGCGGACTTGTAAGCTATGGCAGCAGACGATCGACACGAGTGCCTTTGCTAACATTATGAACATTATGAATTACCTCTGAGTGAACGGTCTATCGAAGCACAGTCAACACAGAATTAGAAAGCTTCTATCTTGTGAAACAAAGTTGGGTCTTTACTCACACGAAGTGTTGGTTGTTATTGACAAGGTGTTTCAAATCAATTCCGTATTTCTAGATACCCGGAAGACTTTTGGCATCGTACTTCACATGTGGCTTGTAATCAAATTACGTGCTTATGGGATGTAGTCTCAGATATGCGACTCTGGATTCGTGATAGGTCACAGTTCGTTGTAACAGACGAAAGTCATTCAGTAAAACAGAAGTTGTTTCTGACGTTCTCCAAGGCAGTCTTATTGCCTTCTGCTCTATACAGGGTGTTACAAAAAGGTACGGCCAAACTTTCAGGAAACATTCCTCACACACAAATAAAGAAAAGATGTTATGTGGACATGTGTTCGGAAACGCTTGATTTCCATGGTAGAGCTCACTTTAGTTTCGTCAGTATGTACTGCACTTCCTCGATTCACCGCCAGTTGGCCCAATTGAAGGAAGGTCATGTTGACTTCGGTGCTTGTGTTGACATGTGATTCAGTGCTCTACAGTACTAGCATCAAGCACATCAGTACGTAGCATCAACAGGTTAGTGTTCATCACGAACGTAGTTTTGCAGTCAGTGCAATGTTTACAAATGCGGAGTTGGCAGATGCCCATTTGATGTATGGATTAGCACGGGGCAATAGCCGTGGCGCGGTACGTTTGTATCGAGACAGATTTCCAGAACGAAGGTGTCCCGACAGGAAGACGTTCGAAGCAATTGATCGGCGTCTTAGGGAGCATGGAACATTCCAGCCTATGACTCGCGACTGGGGAAGACCTAGAACGACGAGGACACCTGCAATGGACGAGGCAATTCTTCGTGCAGTTAACGAGAACCTTAATGTCAGCGTCAGAGAAGTTGCTGCTGTACAAGGTAACGTTGACCACATCACTGTGTGGAGAGTGCTACGGGAGAACCAGTTGTTTCCGTACCATGTACAGCGTGTGCAGGCACTATCAGCAGCTGATTGGCCTCCACGCGTACACTTCTGCGAAAGGTTCATGCAACAATGTGCCAATCCTCATTTCAGTGCAAATGTTGTCTTTACGGATGAGGCTTCATTCCAACGTGATCAAATTGTAAATTTTCACAATCAACATGTGTTGGCTGACGACAATCCGCACGCAGTTGTGCAATCACGTCATCAATACAGATTTTCTGTGAACGTTTGGGCAGGCTTTGTTGGTGATGTCTTGACTGGGCCCCATGTTCTTCCACCTACGCTCAATGGAGCACGTTATCATGATTTCATACGGGATACTCTACCTGTGCTGCTAGAACATGTGCCTTTACAAGTACGACACAACATGTGGTTCATGAAAGATGGAGCTCCTGCACATTTCAGTCGAAGTGTTCGTACTCTTGTCAATAACAGATTCGGTGACCGATGGATTGGTAGAGGCGGACCAATTCCATGGCCTCCACGCTCTCCTGACCTCAACCCTCTTGACTTTCATTTATGGGGGCATTAGAAAGCTCTTGTCTACGCAACCCCGGTACCAAATGTAGACACTCTTCGTGCTCGTATTGTGGACGGCTGTGATACAATACGCCATTCTCCAGGGCTGCATCAGCGCATAAGGGATTCCATGCGACGGAGGGTGGATGTATGTATCCTCGCTAACGGAGGGCATTTTGAACATTTCCTGTAACAAAGTGTTTGAAGTCACGCTGGTACGTTCTGTTGCTGTGTGTTTCCATTCCATGATTAATGTGATTTGAAGAGAAGTAATAAAATTAGCTCTAACATGGAAAGTAAGAGTTTCCGGACACATGTCCACATAACATATTTTCTTTCTTTGTGTGTGAGGAATGTTTCCTGAAAGTTTGGCCATACCTTTTTGTAACACCCTGTATAAGCGATTTAGAAGACAATCCAAGCAGGCATCTGAGGTTGTTTGCAGATGATGCTGTCGTTTATCGTCAAGATAAGTCATTAGAAGATCAGAAACTAATTGCTAAACGATTTACATAAGATATATGTATGGTGCGGAAAATTGGAGATTAACGTAAAATAATGAAAAGTGTGAGATCATCCACATGAATACTAAAAGGAATACGGTAAACTTCGGTTACACGATAAATTAGTGAAACCTAAGGCCCGTAAATTCGTCTAAATACCTAGGAATTACAATTATGAACAGCTTAAATTGGAAAGAACACACAGAAAATATTTACCCTGGTAAGTATATTTAACATTTTAAATAGTAGGCTATCTAATCCTAGTTTATTATTTAAATTTCACAGATTCATAAAAAGCTATAAATAAATTTTAACATTTCACCTTACAAATTTGTAAAGACTGCGTTTTATTGGCAGAAAACATAGAAGGTGCAACAGATCTATAAAGAGACTGACTACACTACGCTTGTCCGCCCTCTTTGAGAGTAACGGTACTGCTGCGCGGTGCGCCATTCTTGCCAGCAAGAGTTACTGTGAGAACTTAGAGAAAGTTCAAAAAAAGCGGAGCACGATTTGTATTATAGAGAAATAGGGGAGACAGTGTCACGGACATGACACAGGATTTGGCGTGAACAGTATTAAAACAAAGACGTTTCTTGTTGCTGCGGCTTTTTTTGGCCACGGTAGCCGAGCGGTTCTAGGCGCTTCAGTCCGGAACCGCGCGACTGCTACGGTCGCAGGTTCGAATCCTGCCCCGGGCATGGCTGTGTGTGATGTCCTTAGGATAGCTAGGTTTAAGTAGTTCTAAGTTCTAGGGGAGTGATGACCACAGCTGTTAAGTCCCATAGGGCTCAGAGCCATTTGTTGCTGCGGGATTTTCTCACGAAATTTCGATCACTAGTGTTCCCCTTCGAATACGAAAACATTTTGTTGACGCCAAACTCTGTTCGAGAATGCAGTAATGGAGAATTAGTGCAAGGTGCTTCGATGAACCCTCTGCCAGGCACTTAAGTGTGATCTGAAGAGTAGCCATGAAGATGTAGATGCACAGACACACACACACACACACACACACACACACACACACACACACACACATACATACATACAAACGTGTTCACACACAGAACTTACGTCAACAAACAGCCAAACAAAAAAACAATTGAAAGCAAGAACCAGGAATGGTGGTAATAATCGCGAAAACAAATTGCACTCTATGCACGGAAAACGGCAGTTAAAGTGCTGTGGTTGAAAAACAATATGATAAGAAAAACCAGAAGCATTCGACTAGCTTTCCACATGAAAGAAAGCTATTTAATATAGAAATAATGAATTAGACGTTGATCTGTAAGTGCCTTCCCATTTTATTACAAAAAGTTTCAAGAACTGTTTTAAATCTGTTCTGTAGGTGACAATGTAAAATTTATGTAACATTTCAGAACTCCTACTGAACATGCCTTATTACAAAGGCGAAAGGCATGTGGCTGCTTTAATAAAATAATTAAAAAAATAATGTGCTGCATGCGAAAGGCGTTTTTATTATAAACTACCACAAATTAAAATAAGAAGATCTTCGATCTTTTGAATGACGTTGCCTACAGACAGACAGAAGTGGATCCTACAAGTGAGACTTGGTAGATGGTGTCTCTTCTTAGTGAGTGACATGTAAAATCATTAGGGACCTTAGAACACCAGCAGCGGTGCTACCACGACTCCCTCACCACGAGAGTTATACTTTGTGATTTCTTGGACTAATCGCAGAAAATTTCGACAATTCTTTCACAGAACTTTTTAGTCACCTTGTAACATCAACTTATTTCCTTTTCGGTGGCAAATATTACTAACAAACCGGTGACGTGGTGACAGGTAGTCCTTATCGCCTGTTGTGGCGAAGCTATTCATTGAACACTCTCAAACACAGACACTACAATCCGCCAAATTGAAACAAATGTGTTTTTATCGGTACGTGGATGACACTTTTCTAGTGTTACCACAACGACAGGAAAAACTTGAAGAGTTTCTATAACATTGAAACTCTGTCCATAGTAATACAAAATTCACGATGGAACGAGTCCAGGTACGTTTCCTCGATGTGTTAGTCAAGAGAAGAACGAAGGGACTCCTGGATCACAGTGTATATAGAAATCCTACGCTCGTTGAATATCTGTACGCCTCGAGCAACCACCATAAAGAAATTCGGTGCTAAAGACTCTTCTGCATAATGCTCGAACATCTTTAGACCAAGAGAGCCTCGCTGAATTACGAAACCTACGGATAGTGTTCCGAGGAAATGGGTACTCAGACCATCAGATTGAACCAACAGTAAAGCGGTAAAAATCTAGAACACCTGAGAAAGAGGTTCCGGAAGTGAAGCCAAAAATAGTATATACCTACCTCACGGTGGCCCAGTATCCGGAAAGATCGGAAGAGCCCTACTGAACATGGCATTCAGTGTATTTCGATCCCTTCAACTAAGATAGAAAAAAGTATTCTTGGTACTGTTAAAGAAGATATAGATCTCAGAAAGCTGCATGTGTATCGCATGCATGTCATACGTGGGGCAGACATTCAAAGCAATCGAGGAGAGATGCAGCAAACATCAGTGGCCCATCTGCTAAAACAACGAAGCATATCGGCTGTCACCCAGCAGCATATCAGCTGTCGCACAGCACTGCCTCGAATATAACAATGACACTAGATACGATGAGACCAGTATCGTGGTTCAAACGTCAGATTTCTGGAACAGCACAATTGAGGAGTCAATCGAAATAATGGTATCAGTAAACCTAATAAACATGGATGAAGATTTTGTAGGGAGCACATTGTGCTCATGTGGGAGCAATCTAGACGCTTGTAAGGCACTAAACTGGTAGCCAACTACGTAACCTCTGACTCAGAGTTGAAATATTAAAAGTTTTGGCTGGTTTCGTTGTCTAGGGGCTGGGATACGTAGTTGCCGCACTACAAGCCAAATACTGCTGAGTCTACAGTCTACAACATGTTCCATATCTAGCTTGCGCTTCTATGTGATGGAGACACTTAACATTTATAATGCCATCTCTCTTGGACGCCTATGTGCTACTTACGACAATTTTGTAAGGCCTGCGTGTTACAGGCAACTATTAATATCACCATTGTTTGCCTTGATGTTGTAACCTTGTCCTAACATCCGATGATGGCGACTTTAGTTTCGACGAAACCGGTAATCGTGGAATGAAAAGAATTCCTGACATCTTGGCTACCAGTTTATTGTCTTATATGGATGAAGATTTCAACTTAAAAAAGGCTTGGGGTCCGGAACTCAATCTGTTGATATCCAGCCAGCCATCACATCAACCAGAACTGGAAGCCGCTAAGAGAGTTTGTGTTTCTTGGAGTGTCAGTGAGAACTCTGAAAACAGAAAGGCATCAAAGAGCTTACTGGGCATAGGAAGTCGAATAAGTCCGTAAATAAGGGCGAGACCAACAATAGTTGATAGTCTGGTTGGAGTCCCGGTAGAAAGTGTACGTAACACCAAAACTCGCAGCTCCTGGAGAAGACGACTGGGTCAGTCGTCGAAATATATATACATATTATAAAAATGTACGTATGTATGTGTGTGTGTGTGTGTGTGTGTGTGTGTGTTCCATAACTCCTCCCAAAACCACTAGACCGATTTCAACCAAAGTTGGTACGTATATACCTTGCTGTCAGGAAAAAGTCGCTGTGGAGGTAAGAGCTTATCAAAGGAGTGGGGCGAAGCCCGCGATTCTAGAATTCCTAGACTTCATTTATTCAGTATTTGAGAATGACAGCAGTTAGCGACTTGCAGCAAACTTCACGCACAATTTCAAACCGTTACGAAATTTTGTCTGGCTGACAACCCCTGCAAAATGATGAAAGGAAAAATGTTTATCGTGTACTGCTTTCCCACTGTCCATGCAGCAAAAGTACACCATGAGGCAAGACGTTGTAGTTTGTTTACCGAGCGAGATGGATCAGTGGTTATCACACTTGCGGACTTTCTAAATAAAAAATGAAATGATGACCCTCGACTACGCACCCTCAGTATCAGAGTTGAAATATTAAAAGCTTCGGCTGGTTTCGTTGTCTAGGGGCTGGGATACATAGTGGCCGCACTGCAAGCCAAATACTGCTGAGTCTACAGTATACAGTATGAAAACACACATGAGTCGAATGGTCGAAGGTTCCTATCACTCAGCAATTGCGAATTATGAATGTAACATACAAATTTATAAATGAAAGATTGCAATTAAATAAAATCTGCAGGTACTATTTTAACGACTTTAAATGATGAGTACGATAGTAGAAGTACTTTTGAGAATGTGGTATATTTCTGCAAAACACTTATTGGTGTCGATGGTCCAGCAATTAAATAAAATATAAGTTGAATAACATGGAAATAATCGATTCCTACTTCACGTAATCTGTTATGAGCAACAACATAGCTCGCTAGATATTCACTTCTAAACGCATACTACATCTTCACTGTAGAAACCACCGAAATCTCAAATGTTCACAAGTCGGCACTCCGAAGTATTTCAATCACCCCCGATCACGCGCAAACCACTCCACACTCTCCAAGTCTTTTCCGCGACCGCCCGTCTCGCTTCCTCATCCAGCACTCTAACGTGTCCTCGCCCATACTGTCCCTCACGCCGCACTGTTCCGAACTCCCCGTGTCCTCTCCCGGAACGATCCTCCACCCCCACTTCCATACAGTCTTTCCACGTGTCCTTTTTGGAACGATCGCTGAGAGCGCTCCCGCCCTGTCTCCAAGCCAACTCACACTCACAAACATAATGAAACACATTCGAAATACTGAATTTACATATATAGAACTTGAAATTCAATAAATATTCCTATGGCTGGACCATAAGTATGCTCTAAAACACATTATTAAATACATAAATAAATTAAATAAAAATGTATCAAAGGAATGGCAAGCAAAAGTAGGCCAGTACCCCAATGTCTCTCTGCTTTCTAAAACACAGTAAATAATTGGCCAATTTCTTCATGAATAGACATAGATGAATAAATATGTTTATAAGCATGCTGCTACCGTTTTCTCCTGTAACTGTGGAGTACTTAGCCGGCCGTAGTGGCCGAGCGGTTCTAGGCGCTACAGTCTGGAACCGCGCGACCGCTACGGTCGCAGGTTCGAATCCTGCCTCGGGCATGGATGTGTGTTGTCCTTAGGTTAGTTAGGTTTAAGTAGCTCTAAGTTCTAGGGGACCGATGACCTCAGAAGTTAAGTCCCATAGTGCTCAGAGCCATTTTGTTGTGGAGTACTTATGGCCTGACACGATCGATAGTAACTGGCCACTTTGACCTCCAATAACTCATGTATTAACCAAGTTACATGTCTGTAATTTATACCAATTTAGGTTTACACTAACAGATTTCTAAAGACATGTTGATCGACGAAATCGGATGAACCGTTTAGATTTTGGAAATTCGTTGCTGGCTGTTACTTGTATAATTTACAGGCAGACACTAAACTTTAAACTAATAAAGATATTGAAAATCTGATTACACCATCATAATCGTCGTGCAGATAACGGTAATGTACATGTTTCTTTTTTAGGTATCATGATTCATCTAGCTACTATTAATTTCTGTACGAACTGTGAAATGTCTGACATGGTGGTTTCACAAAGTCCGCCATCTTCGACACTCTCGGCACACAAGTCTCTTTCATCGACACAGCATCACCAAGGAATTCCCAGCCACATGCTCGGCCTGGAGCATGCGCTGGGGCAACCCCTCCACGTGTTTGGTGTCGGGCCCCGGATTGCCGAGCGGACCGTGCAGAAATGCTAACTCCGAACTTAGAATATTTCTAGGGCGCCACAACTCGTCTGGCCATCCAGATTTGGATTTTCCATGATTTCCCTAAATCGCTCTAGGCAAATGCCGGGATAGTTCATTATGAAAGAGCACCGCCTATTTCCTTCCCCATCCTTGACACAATCGGAGCTTGTGCACCATCTCCAATGACCTCGATGTCAACGGGACGTTAAACCGAATCTTCCTTCCATCCTTGCTTGCTAATTATTACTTCTTCATTACCAACTGTATTTCGACAAATTTTTCAGACAGCATGCACATATACCAATAAATCTAACTGTAAAATTATATCATTGTACAACACATAGTTCAGGAAATACACTATGTGATCAAAAGTATCCAGAAACCCCCAAAAACATACGTTTTTCTTATTAGGTGCATGGTGCTGCCAACTACTGCCAGGTACTCCACAGCAGCGATCTCAGTAGTCATTAGACATCGTGAAAGAGCAGAATGAGGCGCTCTGGGGAACTCACAGACTTCGAAAGTGATCAGGTGATTGGGTGTCATTTGTGTCATACGCCCACACGCGAGATTTTCACACTCCTAAACATCCATAGGTCCACTGTCTCCGATGTGACAGTGAAGTGGAAACGTGAAGGGACATGTACAGCACAAAAGCTTACCGGCCGACCTCATCTGTTGACTGACAGAGACCACCGACAGTTGAAGAGGGTCGTAGTGTGTAATAGGTACACATCTATCCAGACCATCACACAGGAATTCCAAACTGCATCCGGATCGTCTGCAAGTGCTACGACAGTTAAGAGGGAGATGAGGAAACTTGGATTTCATGGTCGAGCGGCTGCTCATAAGCCACACATCATGCCGGTAAATGCCAAACGACGCCTCACTTGGTATTAGGAGCGTAAACATTGGACGATTAAACAGTGGCAAACACTGTGTGGAGGTACGAATCACGGTAAACAATGTGGCGACCCAATGGCAGAGTGTGGGTACGGTGAATGCCCGGTGAACGTCATCTGCCAGCGTGTGTAGTGCCAACATTAAATTCGGAGGCGATGGTGTTATGGTGTTGTCGTGTTTTTCATGGAAGGGGTTTGCATCCCTTGTTGTTTTTCGTAGCTCTATCACATCACAGGCCTACATTGATGTTTTAAGCACCTTCTTGCTTCCCACTGTTTAAGAGCAATTTGGGGGTGGCGACTGGATCTTTCAACACGATCGAGCACCTTTTCATAATGCACGGCTTGTGGAGGAGTGGTTACACGACAATAACATCCCCGTACTGGACTGACCTGCACAAATTCTTGACCTGAATCTTATAGAACACCTTTGGGATGTTTTGGAATGCCGACTTCGTGCCAGGCTTCACCGACCGACAACGATGCCTCTTGTAAGTGCAGCACTCCGTAAAGACTGAGCTGTCTTTCCCCAAGAAAGCTTCCAGCAACTGATTGAACGTATGCCTGCGATAGTGGAAGCTGTCATCAAGGCTAAGGGTGGGCCAACACAATATTGAATTCCAGCATTACCGATGGAGGGCGCCACGAACTTGTAAGTCATTTTCAGCCAGGTGTTCGGTTACTTTTGATCACATAGTGTATCTTACTGAACTGACTCCACACAACATATTTTCACATGTACCCCTTACGTCAACGATGAATGGCTGTAGACAGTGTAGAATCGTGACCGCCTGAGACTGGTCTCTAATGCAGTCAATGTGCTCTTTTAAGCAATCTACTAATGTTTTGCCCGGCAAGATAACGGTGATGTGACAAAAGTCGTGGGATACCCCCAAATAGTAAGAAATGCTGCCTCTACAGCCGTCCATAATAGCATATTGACGTTAATGATATGGGCCTTTAATTTAGTGGATTACTCCTATTGCCTTTCTTGAATATTGGTGTCACCTGCGCAACTTTCCGGTCTTTGGGTACGGATCTGCCGTCGAAGGAGCGGTTGTACATATTTGTTAAGTATGGTGCTATTGCAACAGCATACTCTAAAGGAGCCTAATTATTATACAATCGGGACCGGAAGATTTGCTTTTATTAAGTGATTTAAGTTGCTTCACTACTCCGAGGACATCTACTTCTAAGCTACTCATGTTGGCAGTTGTTCTTGATTCGAATTCCTGAATATTCACTTCGTCTTTGTGGAAGGAATTTCGGAAGACTGTGTTTAGTAACTCGTCTTTACCAGCATCGTCATCGATAGCATTTCTATTTCTGTCACGCAGAGAAGGCATAGATTGTGTCTTCATGCTGGCATTCTTTACATACGACCAGAATCTGTTTGTATTTTCTGCTAGGTTTCGAGACAAAGTTTCGTTGTAGAAACTATCATAAGCATGTCACATTGAAGTTGGTGCTAAATTTCGAGCTCCTGCAAAAGATTGCCAGTCTTGGAGATTTTGTGTTCTTTTAAATGTGGCTAGTTTTTTCCCCTGTTTCTGCAACAGAGTTCTGAACTGTTTTGCGTTCCGTGAGGGATCATCTCCACCTTTTGGTAATTTATTTGATATAAATCACTCAGTTGCTGTTGATACTGTTTCTTTGAATTCAGGCCATACCTGGTCTACTCTTACGTCGTTAATATGGGAAGAGTGGAGATAGTCTTTCAGAAGGCGTCCAGCAAATTGTCATCTGCTTTTCCGAGTAGATATATTTCTCGTTTACTTTTCGTGGATTTAAGACTTACTGTATTCAGTCTTTCTACGACAACGCTTCGTTTACTAATTTCAGCATCCAGTTTGATGCTCATTATTATCTCAGGATTCTTTGTCGCTGAGGATCAAGCATGTTTTCACAACCGTTTACTATTATAGTGGGCTCATGAACTAATTCCTGGAAAGAATTTTCAGAGAATACGTTTATCACAATTTCGGATGATGTATGCTTACCTCCGGACTTAAACTTGCATTTACGCCAACATATTGCGGATAAATTGAAGTCACTACCAACTATAATTGTACGAGTCGGGTACACGTTTGAAATTAGACTCAAGTTTTCTTTGACCTTTCAGCAATTGTGTCATCTGAGTTGGGATGTCGATAAAAGGATTCCATTATTATTTTATTCCGGGTACCAAGAATGACCTCTACCCGTACTGACTCAGGGAAACTATTTACTTCACTTTCGCTACAAGATAAACCACTGTACTTCTAACAGCAGCAAACACGCCACTGCCAACTGTATTTCGCCTATCCTATCTGAACACTCTTAGTTCCTTCGCAAATTTTCGCCTGAACTGATTTTCAGCTTCAGCCAGCTTTCAGTCCCTATAATTATTTGTGTTTCCTATCAGCGCTTGAAGCTCAGGTACTTTCCCAACACAGCTATGAAGATTTCCAGTAGTTTTACCGATGGTTCCTAGATCTACGTTCTTCTTGTATTCGACCTGCCATCTTTGAGACCGAAGCCCCTTTCCTGTTACCCCGAGACCCTCTAATCTAAGAGTCGCCTAGTCCATGTCACGCAAACCCCGTTACCCTTGTAGCCGCCTCTCGCATCTAATGGAATCCTGACCTATTTATTGGAACCCGAAACCCCACCAAACTATGGAGCAAGTCCAGGAATCTGCCACCTATACAGTCGCAGAACCGTCTGAGCCCCTGATTCAGACCTCTATTTGGCTCTGTATCAAGATCAGAAATCAGTCTGTCGACTATGCTGCAAATGGTGAGCTATGCTTTCATCTAGCAATCGCAACTGGCAGCCTTTACCATTTCAGATAGCCACTCGAAACCAGAGATCCAAAGTGACAGACATCATTGGTACCAATGTGAGCCACCATCTGCAGTTGGCTGCACCCTGTGTTCTCCATGGCATCTGTTCCACATATGGAATGAATCCACCTGGTATGCACGTGACGTGTACATGGGATTTCTTCCCCTACTGGACAGCTAAGTCCCTAAGGCGCGCCAGAATGTGCCTAACATTGGAGCTCCCAGCTACCAATAATCCTACCCTCTGTAACTGCCTGGATCCTGCAGACTGAGTGATTTCCTCTGAAACAGGACAAGTAATTGCATGTGGCTGTGGGACACTGTCAGACACATGAAACTTCCTGCCAGATTAAAACTGTGTGCCGGACCGAGACTCGAACTCGGGACCTTTGCCTTTCGCGGGCAAGTGCTCTACCAACTGAGCTACCGAAGCACGACTCACGCCCGGTCCTCACAGCTTTACTTCTGCCAGTATCTCGTCTCCTACCTTCCAAACTTAGTTGGTAGAGCACTTGCCCGCGAAAGGCAAAGGTCCCGAGTTCGAGTCTCGGTCGGGCACACAGTTTTAATCTGCCAGGAAGTTTCATATCAGCGCACACTCCGCTGCAGAGTGAAATTCTCATTGTTAGACACAGATAGCACCTGGAATCTATTTGTCAGACTAACTGGGGAGGCCGCACCCCAAGGTAACTCAACTACAGGTGAGGGATCAACCTCAGTGTGGGCAATAACTGGGCTGTCCACTGGTATGGACCGATAGGAAGACTCGTAGGTCGATCTGGACGTCCGTTAGATCCCCACGGCCAGTCGATGAATAGTGATGTCCATCCACTGCAGCCTCAAGATGTGTAACCGAAGCCAACAAAGTCTGAAGTTGAGAATGAAGTTCACAAACTCAATTCGCATCCACACCCAACTATCACAGTGCCTATCTGTACTAAAGATTGTGGATAACTGCAGTATATAGACAAACAAACTATATCGACACACACTGTGGTACTATACTGTAGAGACTGAATCTAGTAAATTAGATTAACACACAGAGATTCGAAAACTAAACTACCAAAACACACAGGTGGTTTCTGATTAGGAACTTGTAAAATGCCACAAAATCAGTTACCTCGCCACACAAACGAAAGCTCGAGGACTGTGTCTAGTAAATATTAAATTAGCAGGCGTAAATTAAAAAACTGAACTACAAAAGCACACAGATGAAATTAAACAATTCGCTCCTGGTTAGGAACTCGAAAAATCTCACGAAATTGGTTCCTTCCCTGTTGTTGCTGGTGCTCGGCCGGCGTCTGCTACCTGACTGACTAGACTACTGTCACAGACGACGACTAGCTTTCAAAACAAACGAACAAACGAATATCGACACGTCCTAGGAAACTCTTCTGTAGACACTAATGAAAACGCAAGAACAGGATAGGCACCAGAGAGGCAATTCTCATTCTGGAAACATCCCCCAGGCTGTGGCTAAGCCATGTGTCCGCAATATCCTTTCTTCCAGGAGTGTTAGTTCTACAAGCTTCACAGGAGAGCTTCTGTGACGTTTGGAAAGTAGGAGACGAGGTACTGGCGGAGGTAAAGCTGTGAGGACGGGGCGTGAGTCGTGCTTGGGTAGCTCAGTTGATGAGCACTTTCCCGCGAAAGGCGAAGGTCCCGAGTTCGAGTCTCGGTCCGGCACACAGTTTTATTCTGCCAGGATGTTTCACAGTGTCTAGTAAATTAGATTAACACACAGAGATTCAAAAGCTAAACTACCACAGCACATACGGCAACAATTATTGACTTCCAGTTATATACTCAGGAAAGGAATTTGATTTGTTATCATGTGTTGAGATGTTTGTGTATTATATGTGAGCGGTCAGTTATATTCACTTGATCATGTAATAGTAGCTAATTTCCGCCTTTGTTTATTTTATATGATAATTTTCTTATGAAGTTAGAATTAGTAAAGTATTTTCTTAATTTTCTCTCCTGTAATAGGCTTTTGGTTCATTTTTCTTAAATGTTCTGCAAAATTTGTGTGGCTTGCCCATATTTCTGTGCTCTGATATGTTCTTTGTATTGGGTGTCGAATGTTCTGCTGCTTTGTCCTATATAGCTTCCCTCAACAATGTTGCATTGCAGTTGGTATATTTTTGCCTTCTAGTAGATGTCTATATTTTTTGTTATTTTTGGAAGATACTTTTGGATCGAACTTTCCATTTTGAATTATATGTTTATGCTCTGACTTTTGAAAATGTTTTGTTATTTTATTTGTGAGTTTGTGTTTGTATGTCATTGTGTACTACCTTGAATTTTGTTTCATGTATTCATGTATTCTTTGTCTCGTTGTTGTTCTGTCTCAGTGTGTGTTCGGTTTTGTTGTTGTGTGTGGCTGTATGAGTATTGTATTTATTGACTGTATTCGTTTTTAATGTTTTTGTTTAATTTTGTGACTAGATTATTACTGTAGCTATTGTTTATTGCTATTTGTGTCATGAGATCTAAGTGTTTCTGGTAGTTTTCTGTGCTGGGTGGTACTGGTAATGAGTTGTATTAACTGTGATGTGCTCATTATAATTATGTCATCTTCTACTATATTTTCAGCTAGTACTTTTAACATGTGTCCTGAAAGTTTGTAAGTGGGAGCTTTCTTGAAACAACACTTTGACAAAACGCAAGAGCTCATTTCACACCCACCCACCCACCCACCCACCCACACACACACACACACACACACACACATACTTTCTCTCTCTCTCTCTCTCTCTCTCTTTCTCTGTATGTCTCCTCCCCCCCTTCTCTCTCTCTCTCTCTCTCTCTCTCTCTCTCTCCCACTCCCTCTCCCTCTCCTTCCCCCACCCTCGCGAGAGTCACACATTGCCTCACACACACACACACACACACACACATACACACACACGTACACACATGTTCAGACACAAAATGATCTCAACATGTGTATGTCAAACAATGAAACAATTCAAAGCAACAACCAGGAAAGTTGGCAACACTTCCAAAGACAATAAAAGCTTCAGTGAAATGTCTTAAGCCCTTAACATGGATATGACAGGACGCCCACACTCTATGTTTCGTCAAAAAGGCGAAACGTGTTTGGATGCATAAGTATAATAAAAAAATTAATCTGGAGCATGCAAAAGACGTTTTTCTTGCAAACAACGGAAATTTACAATGAGAAGACTTTCGATTCATCACATTCAACTGAGATGGACACCGCTAAGAGAATTTGCGTTTCACAGAATTATCAGTACAAGCTCCGGAAAACAAATGAGCATCATAAGGAATAGAGGGTGCCGGGAGTCGAACTTGGCTGTAAATAACGGGGGCGAGACCAACAATAGTTCACAGTCTTATTGGAGTCCAGCCAGCGAGTACTCACAAGAGCGAATTCTCCAGCACCTGAAGTAGGCAGCTGGGTCGGTCGTCGAAATATCGTGCATAAAATGTAAATAACGACGTGCAGAACACACCAGAAGCACAACATTAATTTAGCGAGAGTATTATATGTTGGCTAAGTTTGAAAAGAAACTTCTTGTCTGTTTTGTACAGCAAGGTAGTTTCTCCAAAATGTCTTTAATGATTCTCTGTAGTCACATGCACTTAAAAAGATACGATTTTGTAGGCCCATGCTGTCAGTAGCAAATGACTGCTCAGTTGTTTCCAAGCCTTGTTAATGGATGTCTTTACTGTTATGTATTCGAGCGGACAAGATCATTTTTACGTGCAAATCTTGAACAATTAAGCTAGTCGTCTTTGTCAGATGCAGCGAACGCTGGTCTCAGCTTTGGTCATTGGTTCGACTTCAGCCGAATGAGACGCATTAATTATCACTTATTACCTGAAAACGAACTCTGTTGCATCTATTACATATCCCTTCGATTTTGAAGAAACCTGATTGTATGGTGTGGAGAGTGAGGTGAATCTGACTGGATCAGTTGGGTTTCTGGAGAGTGGTATAGTAGGCATGAGATGTAGAGTCATCAGGATAATGAAGGAGTTGAATGGCAACTGATGATTTGTACTCTGTTGTGGGGAGTATGAAGTCCTGTGCAATATTTCAAGTTGTACGTTGTGATGATACTAGAACCCTGTGGTTGATGTGCAATATTCTACAGATACAGCATGTAAATTTGATGTTTTGCAAGTTGTCAGCATAGGGAAGGCGTCTCCAAGGATAAAAGACTTCATCCCAGCAACGATGCTGACTGTGATGACACCTATCTTCGTCTGTATAGAGATGCTATGTCTACAGGACGACCCTTATAGCCTCTTTGGAGTTAGGATTGGAGAGAGAAGTGTCTTCAGAACGTGGTTTTAATTCCACCATTAGTGGCATATGTATAGTACAACGATTAGTTTAGTCTGAAAAAGGGAGATCTCTGAATTCGCTTCAGCACCTGGTACAGACTTTTAAATGGCCATAGAGATTAAATCCAATGATAATTCGAAGTAATAAATCGTCCAAAAATTGCTTCACATTTTTAAGCCGGATGTTTCATCCTTTCCATCTCAGAATCAAACGGAGCAGTCTAATGACATCTATCCTGTTGTCATCTGTTTTTATCAAGGCACAGTGCATCTGTTACTTGACCTACACATGATGCTTATGCTGTGTCAGAGTGCAGTTACGTATCAATGAAACAGAAACTTTTTTCTTAATTTTTATGCAAATCTTGCTAGTTAGTGTGGAAATGTAATCAAGCGGGAGTGGAGCAGGGCATATTGGCATTTGGATTAAAATGCTTTGTACCTGACTTATGGTTGACTGCAAACCAATGCTCCTACATTTTCAAGGTCACTGTAGATGTGACACAGGAAGCGTTTACTGCATGAGACAAAGCGACTATGAGATTATGATTCTCCCCACCGCTCAACTGTCGGGCCCCGTGTTATGTTAAATGGAAAGTAGACCGCTCACCTTGATGTTGGGGTTGGCCCCAGTGTTGTTGGCCATGACGACGACTCCCACAGACATGTCGCCTCGCATGCTGAAGGCGAGCACGTGCGTCACACACAGCAGCGCCGACATCAAGTGTCGCACGCCAAGCGCCGGGGCATCTGGAACAAGTGCACACAGGCGTGGAATACTCTTGATTCTTCAGTCCTAAGTAGAAATAATGAAAGGATGTATGTGTGAGTTATATCCTTTTTCGTTAATACTCAGTCGTCAGAAGATCATGCACGATCTCTATCTACAACTGAAGGGGACATCAAGTTGTAAACCTTTCATCGATTAGAAGCAGGTTTATATTACGTAACTGTGTATCTGTAATTAGAAATTGTGTATTCTTTGTTGAATACGGTCATTGTTTTGTGACAGGAAATTCAAAGTATTGCAGTGTATATATGGAAAAAGCTTTATGATGTTTAAAATAATGAAATTTTACAATATGTTTATATTTAGAAGAAAAAACATTGTATATTGGAAGCTGGTTCATGCTTCTGGCACTTGTATTGTAAAATGTAAAAGAAGTAGGGAAGTCCCTCCGCAACAGAAGTGGCTTGGCGCGATGTAAAAGGTGGTTTTTGTGGTCGAACTGGGCGGCTCCTTGGTGTAAACGGTACGCAGTCAGTGGCTAGCCGTTGCACGGTACACATCAATGGTGCCAAAGGAGGCAATTGGAAGCCACTTCGTAAGGAATTTTGTCTCGGATGTGGATTTTGCTGTTTCATGGTACTTTCGGCAATAAGAAATGGCTCTAACGCATTAAAAATCCTTCGCCAAGAAGAAATTGTACAGAGCATTCAAACATCAAGGGCCGTGAGTACAGTTAGCCGCCACGTCGCTTGCCACCATTACTTCCCCACTACTCCACCAACTTCATGCATACAGATATGTATCAGAGCATGGACAAGTGAATTTGTGTGAGTGATTTTAATAATAATCCAAGTGCTATAAACCTGTGTTTACAACCATAACTTTTATCCTGATCATGAAACTATGCAGGATCCGCTCCTAAGTGTTTATGAAACCGAGTATCCTGTTTCAAATGAACTAGTGGTCTATTTATGTTTGTCAAAGGTGGAAGGATTAGCAAAAGCTGAAGTTAGCTAGAATTTTGCTAAAATACTCTCAACTTATTGCAAAGTATCGTTTCGCAGAAATTTGGTGCCAGAATGTGTAAATGTTACTGTCTAAAACACACGCTTCAGAGGTGATCAAAAAGGGCAAATAAGTTGTACTGATTGGAAACTTAATTTAGCTTTGATTACTATCATGAACGAATTTTTGAAGTTAATTTAGTTCAGTGTTGAATAATTTACCTTGAAAAGTAAAAACATATACTATTCCCAGTGAAGCTAAGAATTAACTTTAGTTTAATTAAATTTTGCTACTGAAATAATCATAGAGTTTGACTAGTGTTACAATATCAGTTTATGGGTCCCCACTATATTCTTCCCATATTAGAAAGATAATTGGAATATTATTGCTACTAAGGAAATCTGATGCATTTCTATGAATTGGAGTATAAACAGTGTAATTGTCGTATTATTTATTTTTATTTGTGGTATTTACATGTCAGTTACGTCAGAACCCCTCCTGACCAATTTCAGTTCTGCACTTCTTGCAGTAACATGCCAGTACTGATCCAAGTAACAATCTTCAGTGTAGCTCTTATTAGTGTGCGTTTGGTACAAATTTTGCTTTCTGTGATTACTAGTACGTGTAGGATTGGTGACTGCTGCTACACACAGCTCAGAGTGCCCTGTGGCTGTTTGTATCCTGTGTACTATTCAAAGGGAAATATTAGTGAAAGTAACTTCAAAAGCTAATATTTAATTCTCTTAAACATATATTTCCAAATTCATGTGCCTAATTGGGCTGGCGACCGTTCATTTTTTCATTCGTATACGAAATTTATTACTTTCATTAAACCCCCATTGTTTAAAGCCTGTTTAGTTTTTCTGTTAAATTAACCATATTCAAAATTACTGTCCGATACCTTTATCCGTTAGACAAACACGCGGTCAAAATTCCAAAATCCTCTCAGAGGGAAACATTCGCTTATGTCACGGTAGACTAGTGCCATGAAGTATGGCACGGTCAACAATTACTAAATGTCTCAATAATGTTCTAAAAGTGTCCAGGTGCAACTAGGGTTCGCGCTCTGTGGGTTCCATACAAACTTTATTATGTGTACGGCCCGTTTATCCGTCCCGGGGTTCGAGGACCTCAACGACTTTTGCCTTTTATCGACACTGATATTGGCATTATATCGATCCTAGGAATTCCAAGACATTCAGAGTCTTTTAATTTTAAGTGTGAAGTCGGATAAAAAATGACAAACGAAATATTTTTAATGTAATATAATTACAAATTGATAACGTTCGGATTTTTTTCTTTTACTTGTACTGTGAAATCTTACTTCTTGCCAAATTTCATGATTCTAGGTCAATAGGAAGCATCCTATAGCTACTGAAGAGTGAGTTAGAGAGTATCGAAGCGTGTGATATAAATGGCTGTATCTTTTGCTTGTACTGATTTAGAAGCGTACATTTATTACACAGATATGGGACCGTAGACCTCAGCACGTGACGTAAATTTCAACTTGATACATCTACCAGTTCCTGAGAAACAGCGGACTTAACGGATGGATGAACAGACACTTGAATAACAAATGACAAAAAAATGTTTTCTTGTGTGATATAATTACAAATTAAGAATTTTCGGTTTTTTTATTTATTTTATATTTATTTAAAGTGTGGAACCTTGGATCTTGCCAAATTTCATAAGTCTAAGTCAAGAGAAAGTTCGATTTTCTACGGTGCTAAGGGTTCACTAACGTTAGTATATGACACAGATTTCAGCTTGATACGGCCACCGGTTCTGAGGTAGTAACAGTCGGACAACAGACGGATGGGCAAAAACTGATCCTATAAGAGTTCTCTTTTTACCTGTTGAGACCCAGAACTCCAAGTTGGTGGCTCTAATGTTTGTTTTGGACTGACACAATTGTTTTGCGTTTCTTCATAACCTATTGCATTATCACTATCTCCTCATATCTATTATTGCATTGCCGTTGGATTTGAAAGACGGCACACCAACCAAATATTGAAAAATAAGTTGTAGCCAGAGTCTTGTCATCAATAAATCAAGTGACGGCCGCAGTAGCACCGCGCCTTGTGACGCATGAACATGCTAGAGTGCTTGAAACAAAGGTATCCTGCAACAGAACATGACCCCATGTTGTCAAGTCACCAGAGGTATGCTACAGTCTTAGCGCAGGTATGTTCCACTGCATTTATCCATTGTGAAACACTTGCATGTTTCCATCCCCATTATGCTTACGTACAGTTGCTACGTTCATTATGTGTCTGGCAAACACGAATGGCTCTAAGCACTATGCTACTTAACATCTGAGGTCATCAGTCCCAAAGACTTAGAACTACTTAAATCTAACTAACCTAAGGACATCACACACATACATGCCCGAGGCAGGATTCGAACCTGCGACACTAGCAGCAGCACGGTTCCAGACTGAAGCGCCTAGAATCGCTCGGCCACAGCGGCCGGCGGCAAATACGACGTAGTACACTGTGCAAACTGGCTGAAATGACACTGAGACTTCCAGACACTTGACCCGTACTCCATTTGCAGCCCACCTAGTGCAACACACTCAACATACAAGGGCTTAGCATGCCGAGACGTAAGTACACGCCAGTAGGTGAGGTGTGTCCCTGTGTCAAAAGCGTTAGTATCTGCCAATGACTGTGCTGCTAGGCTTCATCAGCTACAACAGTAATACTCCCACTTCATTACAGAGTGAGACACGCCTCAACAACATGAGACATCGTCAGTAAGAGGCACATCTGCACCTTTCCATTTTGGCCTATCATTATTTATCTCATGAGACATATGCAGAATTACCAATAGTTTGTGTGAGTAAAATGTCAGCGTTATGTGCACATTACACAACCACTGCTGAACCACCTGCCATGTGTTGTAGGAATGTCCAGGTTAAACCGCCACACTCCAGTCCACCACCAACCAAATTACATGCAATGACACAAAGGGACGCACCGCTGATGAGACATTTCTTGTGGCATATACGAGAATATAAGGCAATGTTCCAGATGACGTAGTTTGGTGCAACAGCACCATGTGCACACACTGTCATGCTGTGTATTATTAGTATCGACCTCAATTATCGACCTTATTTGCAGGGCAAGTCGCATGTCAATGCAAGAAACACTTTTTCAGCCTCTAAATTATAGGCTGCCTAGCACATCAGATGTACACTGTTGGATTAGTATTAGCCGTTTTTATTGGCCGGCTTCCAATGGAAGCTTACATGTGATGGGGAAAAATGGGTCACCAAGCACTTGACACAGTGACTGCTGCGAGAGGGGCTTGTTGTGGGAGGAGTACCAGCCTCCTTTATCAACCTCTTTTGCAGTGTTTGCTCATACGGATGGGCTTGCTTGGGGAAGGTTGATATGAATAGAGGCAACGGTGAGAGAGAGGGGATGGGAGGGGCAGGAGGGTATGGATCGATCTCCATTATCGACCTACATTATAGTGTAGCCTACACAACAAGGGAAAAAGGGTCTTACATACCATTGTCATGTAGGCTACGCTGCATAAGAGTGGGAGTAGTACCAGCCTGTTTCATCGATCTCTTTTGCAGATGTCACATGTGCGGAAAAGCATGCCTGGGGGAAAAGTGCTGAGGTGGAAATAGGACGAGATGGAGAGAGAGAGGGATGTCAGGAGTTTGTGGATAGGGAGAGAGTGGGACAGGAGAGGATGGTAGGGATAGAGAGCTTCAAGGACCTGATGCATAGCCTGCCTAGCATGATAGGCGTGTTATGGAACTAGAAGGCTTTATTGAACAATATTGCAGGTACTGTATGTCCCAATGGGAGTGACTGAAGACAGATCGAGATGAATGAAGGAAAGGATGGACAAAATGAGTGGGAGGAGGAAATGGATTGAGAGAAGGGAAGGACAGGAAGATGTATGAAGCAGACAGAGAGGTAGTGGGCTGGTGGGAAAGGAAGAGTGAGAGGTAGACATGGAAAGAGAGAGAGAGGGGGAGAATATGACCAGAGGGAGGGAAGGGGAAGATGTGTCCAGAGACATTGTGGGGAGGGGGGGAAATGGATAAGGAGAGGGGAAGGAGGAGGTGAAGAGAGAGTGGGGAGGAGGAAATAGACAGAGGTGGATGAAATGGACAGACAGAGAGCGGTAGAGATGGACACAAGGTGTTAAGAGGGTGAGGTGTGTTAGCGTATGTGTCACATGTATATGAATAAGAAGCCATGGGGGAAAAGACTAGCCTTCTCTACATACTTATATAAAGTAGAGTGTACATGTGTGTATGTCTGGGATCTCCTCCCAAACTCTTGGACTAGCTCCAACCAAATTTGTCTCAGAAACAGTAGCACTGTAGGATTTATAACTTCCTAACTCCAACAGGAGGGAGGATACTTGAAAAAAAATTTTTTTTTTTTTTTTTGTCGTCCAATGGCGTACAGGTTGCCCTGAATGGCAGGCACATTTCCGAGGAAGAGTCAGTTATCTGATCACTTGCTTTGTAGGGCAGGCTACATGTCAGAGGTAAGAAATGGTTTTCCATCACACAACAGGTATGCTGCCCTGTACGAAGGCATGTTGTGTTGGAGTAGTATCAGCCTGCCTTACCATTCTGCTTTGTATGGTAGCCTACACATCAGGAGCAGAAAAGATTACCAGCTCCTGACATATTGGGTATCATACCTACTGTGTTGGAGCGGTATCAGCATGGATGGAGCAATGGATAGTGAAGAATGTAGGGAAGAGGACATAAATAGAGAAAAAGAGAAGCAGTATCGGAACAGGGACAAGGAAATAGGAGATGGTCAGAGAGTAGTGGATTAGGAAGCAAATGGAGCTTTGGAAGAGAAGAATGTGGACAGCACAGAAGGGGGGGGGAGGGTTAATGGAGATGGACAGAGAGAGGATGAGAAGGGAGAGATGTATAGAGAGAGGAGAGGAGGGCACAGAGAGCGTTGAAAGAGGAGATACACAGAGAGATGAGAAGGGAATGGGCAGAGAGGGTGAGGAGGAAATCAGAGAGAGGGGAGGAGAAGATAGAGGAAAGAAGAGGAGACGAAGAGACAGGGTGAGGAAGAGGAGGTAGGTGTGGAAGGATTAAGTGGGCATGGTGACAGAGGAAGATGTGGAAATAGAGAGGGACTGTGGAGGTCTGGGAAATATGGTGTTGCATACATCTATGGGCAAAGTGAGGAAAAGAGTACTATATGTATGTATGTTGTTCTGACACTCCACTACTTTTCACATTCGTCATACATCATCAAAAACATCCTGTGAGTGCGTTAGTGTAACTATAATAAATGACAGGCGTTAGGAGAGGACCGTTATTGTATGACAGAGCACATCACTGTTTAGCTGTAAAAGTGGTTTAATTTCACTGTTATTGTCAAAGAAGCACACGAGTTCACATAGATTGTGACATGACACTTTCAGGACAGTTGTCAATATAACACATTACATTAGCAGAAATAACACTGAACAAACAATCTCAGATTTAAATAGAAGTTTCTTTACAAGATTTTCCTTACTTCTGGACAGTGAAGTTGGCCAATATTACGACAAATCATCTGATTACGGTTCTAAGTTCGGTACTATTTAGGATGACAATCAAGTCTATGGAGGATGGTTAGTTTTTGTGACAAGATGAGCAAAAGATTACTCAAGGTTGCTCGAGTTCACAGTGGACGCAAGCTGGTAATCGAAGAATTTTCCGCCTCTGCCAGCGGCCTTTACCTTTAGCTGCGACGTGCTGTCAGCTGCATTGCTTCTCCTACCCTCTGAAAATCCTATAAAATGCTAATCAAAATCTTTACTGATTTTATCAGCTGAAACTGTCCTATGTTTCTCGTTAGGTGAGAAAATATGCACTCATCCCTAGTCTGGAAAATACTGCGATATACACTTGCATAAATGGAGCAGCGTGTATACTTCAATGCCCTCTCAGTTCTTGCAAGATCAATTAACTACGTAGCTGTTTTGTTTCTCCACTATCAGAGGTCAACGACTATAGCTGAATGTCAGCCAAAGTGAACGCAGTGTTCACACAAAAATTCCTCTTTTGACATCGTACAGGGCGTGATTCGCCCTGTTCTACACTTGACACTGGTTCAGAGGAGAATCCCCGAAGTTTTCGGTATTGTGTCTTTCGTAGAAAACTGTCCCCCACCTGCGTCATTTCGTGCTTCACGTCCCGGCTTTTTCAGACCAATGGGAGGGTTCCTTTCATCTTGTGGAAACTACCCCAGACAATCGCAAAGGACCTACCCTTAAACTGCGTCACAGCGTTGACCCTTTTTCTCATTCTGAGTTTATTTCAACCAATAGGACATTTTCTGCCCTCTCCTGATGCCTAAAAGTTATATACACGTACAGGCCCTTCACATGATCAATAGCATTGCTGATCTGTTTCTATCCATCTGGAAATTCCCCTATGCAGTTTTCTAGAGAATATCTCCATCGCTAGCAGCACTGGGCCGCTACCTGCTCCCCTTGATGTATCGCCCAGCACGGGTCACCAACCTCTTTTAGAAGCCTGTAACAGCGCAACTCGCGTCTGCCCCCAAACTAAAACGTTTCTTTCAGTACCTTTTTTCACATTTTGCTCATTGACATGGAGGATTTGGGTTCGGTGTGTTAATACATTACATACTGTACAGTTTGATGTGCAAATCTGCTCACTGTTGCCAAAGTATGTCAAATGACATAACCATCTACTTGTTATGACATATAAAATCTCATGTAAGGTGCGAAATTGACATTCATTCAAGCTGCCACCTTACGTAGTGTATGTATGTATGCATAAGAACTCCTTCCAAACTCCTGAACCGATGTGGGCCAAATCTGACATACAAATTCTTCACCCCAAGAGTGCGAACAAAGGGAGATTTATAACATTCTAACTTTATTACTTAAGAGATACAGTCATTCATGTTTTTTAAGCCCCAGCCATATAGGCTGCCCTGGATGCCAGGCATGTTGTAAGGGGAGTAGTATTGACATGCCTTATCCACTTACATTGCAGGGCAGCCTACTTATTAAGGGGAAGGAACGGTTTGCCAGCCCCCGACATGTAGTCTGTCTGGAACAAGAGGTGTGTTGTGCTGCTTTTCATGGCAAACTACACATCATGGGAATAAAAGGGTTTCAAAGCCCTTGATATAGAGGCTCTGCATGAGAGGCATGTGTGAAAGTAGTACCGACTTGCCTTACTGAGGTCTTTTGCTGCGGCTACTTGTGCAAATGGATGTACCAGGGAGGAAGATTGGGGTGGATACTGGTGGCAAAGGAGAGAGCTGGGGTGGGAGTGGGTGGATACGGCAGATAGGAAGAAATGGTGCAGGAGGAGAAGGGTTGGATGGAAAATGCAGAAATGGAGGGGAAGGAGGAGATGGAGGGAGAGAGAAAGGGTGGAAGAGATAGACAAAGGAAGAGGGATGAGGGGATGGACAGATATGGATGTAAGGAGGTGGTGGGCAGACAGAGGGGAGGCAGAGATATGGGCCAAGAGATATGCATATTCTATATGACACTGTGACATACATGTACACATGCAAAGAGGTGGGGAAGAGGCTAGTACATACTGCACATTAAGCAGTCTATGTACATGGGTATATACCTTGAATCTCCTTCCAAATTCCTGGATCAATTCCAATAAAATCTGGTACACAAACAGCGAACTTCATGAGTATCATCACTATGGCCTTCGAGCTCCAGTAGCAGCAAAGACAGAGGCGAAAACATGGTATTTCAGCCCCTGTCATATAGGCTGCCATGCACAAAGGAAACGTTGTGTGGGTGTGTAGTGGCCGGCCTTATCGACTTGCTTATTAGGGCAGCCTACACGTCAGGGACAAGACAGGATTTTTCAGTCCCCAATGTGTAGGCTGTCCAGCATGAAATTTTGTCATGCTTGAGTGGTATCAGCCTGTTCTGTAGAGGTCATTAGTCGCCTAGAACTTGGAACTAATTAAACCTAACTAACCTAAGGACAGCACACACATTCATGTCCGAGGCAGGATTCGAACCTGCGACCGTAGCGGTCGCTTGGCTCCAGACTGTGGCGCCTAGAACCGCACGGCCACTTCGGCCGGCGGAAGATGTACAGACAGGAGATCGACTCTCTTATGTTCACGTCCAGACAGCTAACAGGAAGAAGTCTAAACGACAACACGCGTGGACACTAGGACGACATCAGACCCACTGTCACAGAATGAAGAAGTTTTGGGAAGTTAGGAGAAACACAAACTAATGATGTTCTTTACACGACCAAATGAAATAAAATAATAGTAGTTCTATCACACTTCGTTAAAGCGCACCCTGAGTCCTTTTCGACGAGAAATAAAATTTTGATTTAACGTCCCATCGATGACGGAGGAATTACAACGAGGGAGCACAAGGTCATAAGGATGGCACAAGAAATCAGCCGTGTACGTGTTACGTCGTGGCAGGATCCATCCCCACAATCGTCTTAAGTGGTTTAGAGGAATCATGATAAACCTAAATCTTGATGACCAGGTGGAGACGTGAACCGTAGCTCTCTCGAAAGAGAGTCTAGTATGTTCTCAATTCGCAGTACTCCATTATCCTTGAATAAAATCTTCTCGAGGTTCCAGCCGCGAGAATTGGTCATACATCCACCAGCTTTCAGGCGAGCGCACCTCGGCCATTGTCAGGTGGTGCCATACTGCCGTTCAGTGGCTGGTCTCGTCTATCTATAGCTCAGTATTGGATGTGACCTCAGTGGTGCTCAGTCCAGCGCCACATAAAGCAATGTTTCCGCCCTGAAACTGCCGTACCCGCTTTAATCTCGCAACGATGGGACGGTTGTTTTCAGGTACAAGAAGCAGTCTTTATTGAGGACTGTATTACGTATATTGATGTTCTATAGTTATAGCTTCTTTTAATAAGCTAGCAGAGAAACCGTCAAGCTTCGTGATTACAGAGGTGTGGGTGAACGCAGTTTTACGTCTGTTTTCCAAAGCGCGTTCAGCTACAGCAAATTTCTTTGGTTGTAAACGTCGGAAGTTCTTAGACCTGCGGTATCTGTCACAGAGTTGACGTATTTTAGCTTCAGACATGAAGGTTTTCTTCATGTTACGCCGCTTCAGGAACACTTTAATCTTCTCTGTCAGTGCGCTACAGAAAGGCAAAAACGCCAGCTTTTTACTCTATTCCTCGGCTGTCTCTCTTTACTGCAATTGCAAACATCGCTTTGATATTCAGCGACTATTGACTGCTGGGTAGTTTCTGCACAAATTTTAGACAGCCTTGTTTTATTCCTCATAATCTCATAATTGTCCGCCCCTGGTAGCTGAGTGATCAGCACGACGGAATGCCATACTTCACGGCCCGGGTTCGATTCCCGGCTGAGTCGGAGATTTTCTCCGCTCAGGGACTGGCTATTGTGTTGTCCTTATCACAATCATTTCATCCCCATCGACAAGCAAGACGCCGAAGTGGCGTCAAATCGAAAGACTTGCACCCCGCGAACGGTCTACCCGACAGGAGGCCCTAGCCACACGACATTTATATATTTATCTCAGAATTGCAAATAGTGTATTCTGGTTAGTTTTGCTAATAGCCATTCTTCTTCAGATGCTGTAAACCAATATTTGTTGTTCTTCAATCGGTTTTCAAAGTAGGTCTTTGGGTTAGTACTGCCTTGCATGTTCCAACATTCCGCCGGAACCCAAATTGATCGTCCCTTGGGACGACTTCTATCAGTCGTTCCATTTTTCTGTAGGTAACACCGATTATTGTTTTGTAACCATGACCTATTGAACTCCTGGTCCGATAACACTGACACCTGTTGGCGCCTGCTTTCTTTGGTACTGGAGTACCAGGCTACCAGATAATATGCTGCAAATCCAAGATAATATGCTGCAATCTCCTGTCACGATGTTTGCAATTTATTTGTCATTAATTCGTCTCTGTAAACGGGTTCTTCAAAATTGTACGACGCTTTCTTATTTATCAAACTACGTACTCTCACATATTCAATTACATAACAAATTATCTGACGTTCTAATGGGATAACCAGACAAATACATTGCTTTAGTCTCGTTATATCAAATAATTGTACATGATATCTAGGTAGGAATTCAGATCAGTCTCAGCATATAATCATACACTGTACCATTCAAGTGGACTGTGTTGCAATGAATAAACATTAAATTAAAAGAACACAAAGAATATGAATATCGTGGCAAGTTCTATTGTAGTAGTAGTAGTAGTAATAGCAGTAAACGAAGAAGAAGAAGAAAACAAACAGAGGAAAGCGGAAAGTGTAAGACTAATCAAATTTGAATAATTATTGGAAATATTGATTACGCAGGATATTGGCTGCTTCGAAAAGGGTGCTGCATTTTGTTTATTGATGCACTCTCTTCCCTTTCCAACGCACTGGCGCCATCTAAAGTACCGAACTGAACCCCGTAATCAGAGCCATAAAGCTACTGGCTGTCCGCATTCGCAATGCGTAGAGTGATACGTATCTTACGAAACACTCTTTCGAGGAGTAACAGTTGTCGTGTAGCCGGCGCCACGCACGTAAACTTCTTGATAACATTATCATGCCTCATCAAATTTCCCACGGTTATCTGACCGAAAAGTGCCACAGATTTCACCCCTTCAACTAAACAGCCTGTTAGGTATTGAGATGTATTATGTTTCCTTTTTCCAATTAGAAGTAAATTCTGCGTTACGTAATGTTCTCCTAGACTTACAAAACTTTATCAATGTTAGTTGTTAATTGGTTACTTACGACAAGCTAAAACAGTATATCCGAACGGAACTCGAACAGAGGATGTGTGTGATGTTCTTAGGTTAGTTAGGTTTAACTAGTTCTAAGTTCTAGGGGACTGATGACCTCAGATGTTAAGTCCCATAGTGCTCAGAGCCATTTGAATTTTTTTTTTTTTTTTTACCGATTATGTTACCGAATATGGACAGCGTCTATCCAGTCAGTACACGGAGACTCAAAGTTGCATCCAGTTGATGAGATTTCATTTTATCCCAGTCTCCATTACTCTCTATTCGCGCGCCGCCAAACAGTTTCAGTTTGCCACAATGATAAAAAGCAGCGTGTCGTTGCCTGGAAGAAAAGAATATCTTATCCTTTTTGCAGGGTTTCACATGAAAAGATTTTCATTCCAGATTTTGACGGAAATGCTTGCACATACTTTTAGTGTAAATTTAGGGCCTATTGAAGATTAAAAACTTTACGTGACTGGTGTTTGAACACAGTCTTTCTTTTTTTTAATACTATAGTATATTGTGTTACGTATTTTCTGTTCAGCAGAGTAAATATTGTCTGCATGGTAGCGGTCTTTTGTGCACTATGCGTACTCTTTGCTCCCTGTCATTTGTTCGGAATCCATTATCTGTTTTAACGTATGAATGATGTTTGACTCTCTCTGTTATGGTTGATCAAGAAGCAAGGTGTGTAAGAATTACGGCACTGAGATCGCCATTCTTTCTGTTCAGAATATTGTAGTGATATTTATGGCTCCAGGAACATACTAATAAACATACCTCTCCACCATTAAAGAGTGAGATTTAAAACGCTACTTTTCGATCACATATTCTTTTTCGGATGATTACTTTTTTTTAACTTGAAATATTAAATCTTGTGGTGTGATTCATATTGGTAGATAATTATGCAGCGGTATTCAGAACATGAAGTCGGTGGCGAGTTTAATCGTACTATTCCTACCAACTATCTCAAATTTTTATCCACGCCACCTGCCCAATCGAGTTAGCATTGCGCCACGTTCCCCTATACCCCCAGCCTCTCAAAGGAGGCTCCATTTAACCTAAAGGATAGAATAATATTATTTATTGACGACTAAGGTCACAGATGTTCAAAGAGTTAGTTATTAGGATAATTATTGTAAAAATACTATTTGTATTCTCATGTAAAATGTATTAAAACTCTTGTGTGTTTTTCTGTTTCATAGCCTGTACAATGAGTGAAGGACCAGGGAAGCAGCAAACCAGGAGTGGACTGAAGCTGAATTATATGCGAGTAGTTTATACACTCCTGGAAATTGAAATAAGAACACCGTGAATTCATTGTCCCAGGAAGGGGAAACTTTATTGACACATTCCTGGGGTCAGATACATCACATGATCACACTGACAGAACCACAGGAACATAGACACAGGCAACACAGCATGCACAGTGTCGGCACTAGTACAGTGTTCAAATGGTTCAAATGGCTCTGAGCACTATGGGACTCAACTGCTGTGGTCATACGTCCCCTAGAACTTAGAACTACTTAAACCTAACTAACCTAAGGACATCACACACATCCATGCCCGAGGCAGGATTCGAACCTGCGACCGTAGCGCTAGTACAGTGTATATCCACCTTTCGCAGCAATGCAGGCTGCTATTCTCCCATGGAGACGATCGTAGAGATGCTGGATGTAGTCCTGTGGAACGGCTTGCCATGCCATTTCCACCTGGCGCCTCAGTTGGACCAGCGTTCGTGCTGGACGTGCAGACCGCGTGAGACGACGCTTCATCCAGTCCCAAACATGCTCAATGGGGGACAGATCCGGAGATCTTGCTGGCCAGGGTAGTTGACTTACACCTTCTAGAGCACTTTGGGTGGCACGGGATACATGCGGACGTGCATTGTCCTGTTGGAACAGCAAGTTCCCTTGCCGGTCTAGGAATGGTAGAACGATGGGTTCGATGACGGTTTGGATGTACCGTGCACTATTCAGTGTCCCCTCGACGATCACCAGTGGTGTACGGCCAGTGTAGGAGATCGCTCCCCACACCATGATGTCGGGTGTTGGCCCTGTGTGCCTCGGTCGTATGCAGTCCTGATTGTGGCGCTCACCTGCACGGCGCCAAACACGCATACGACCATCATTGGCACCAAGGCAGAAGCGACTGTCATCGCTGAAGACGACACGTCTCCATTCGTCCCTCCATTCACGCCTGTCGCGACACCACTGGAGGCGGGCTGCACGATGTTGGGGCGTGAGCGGAAGACGGCCTAACGGTGTGCGGGACCGTAGCCCAGCTTCATGGAGACGGTTGCGAATGGTCCTCGCCGATACCCCAGGAGCAACAGTGTCCCTAATTTGCTGGGAAGTGGCGGTGCGGTCCCCTACGGCACTGCGTAGGATCCTACGGTCTTGGCGTGCATCCGTGCGTCGCTGCGGTCCGGTCCCAGGTCGACGGGCACGTGCACCTTCTGCCGACCACTGGCGACAACATCGATGTACTGTGGAGACCTCACGCCCCACGTGTTGAGCAATTCGGCGGTACGTCCACCCGGCCTCCCGCATGCCCACTATACGCCCTCGCTCAAAGTCCGTCAACTGCACATACGGTTCACGTCCACGCTGTCGCGGCATGCTACCTGTGTTAAAGACTGCGATGGAGCTCCGTATGCCACGGCAAACTGGCTGACACTGACGGCGGCGGTGCACAAATGCTGCGCAGCTAGCGCCATTCGACGGCCAACACCGCGGTTCCTGGTGTGTCCGCTGTGCCGTGCGTGTGATCATTGCTTGTACAGCCCTCTCGCAGTGTCCGGAGCAAGTATGGTGGGTCTGACACACCGGTGTCAATGTGTCCTTTTTTCCATTTCCAGGAGTGTATTTTTGCTTGTCCCCTTTCCCACTTTGCTTGTACCAGGGATGTTTAACACAGTCAGAATTATAGAATCGGCGGTTTCCATTCTTTAGAAGTTTAGAGGAATTTAGAATTTTTTCCAGCAAAGATCTGTGCTCGTAACGCAGCATATGTAGTCGCATTGCTAAATTGTTTTTCTGTAACCATGACATTTCAACTTAATTGTTATAACTTTTGACTAACGTAAGTGTGTTTGGGATAGTTGTTATTGCCTGAATTGTTTTTGGAGGAAGTTTCATTTTTTCACTATCTTTTGAGTTATGGAAAAGACGCGACACCAAGTCGGAATGTAGAATAAAGACGAAAATGACGTTGAGGAGAATGTGGAAAATATTGAGTCTTCAGCTGAAGACAAACTAAGTATTGATCCTTTAGCAGAATTATTCCGTGGGATCGATAAAATTGGCGGGTTTCAATCAGGTGGGTGTACTTGTTGAGAAGCAGGGAGTAATATCGAACAAACAAGAAGCAATGTCGAGAAAGCAAGATTTAATCGGCTAACATACAACTTCAGCGAATGAGGTATCTGATTGGAAGGAAGCTCATCAGGGTTTACCCGAAACAATCACGTATTTAACCAACGAGGTAGCTGAGGTAAGACAGAATCAGGAAACACTTTGTGAACCCACAAACGTTTTCCGTACGTGTTACCAGCCTACGTCTGGGATAAGAAAATAAAAGATTATCGAGCAGTTTGCTTTACAAAGAAGTCAATTTGCTGCCGAATTACATTTGTGGACATCTGAAAAGGGTGTGAAAATACACTCCTGGAAATGGAAAAAAGAACACATTGACACCGGTGTGTCAGACCCACCATACTTGCTCCGGACACTGCGAGAGGGCTGTACAAGCAATGATCACACGCACGGCACAGCGGACACACCAGGAACCGCGGTGTTGGCCGTCGAATGGCGCTAGCTGCGCAGCATTTGTGCACCGCCGCCGTCAGTGTCAGCCAGTTTGCCGTGGCATACGGAGCTCCATCGCAGTCTTTAACACTGGTAGCATGCCGCGACAGCGTGGACGTGAACCGTATGTGCAGTTGACGGACTTTGAGCGAGGGCGTATAGTGGGCATGCGGGTGGCCGGGTGGACGTACCGCCGAATTGCTCAACACGTGGGGCGTGAGGTCTCCACAGTACATCGATGTTGTCGCCAGTGGTCGGCGGAAGGTGCACGTGCCCGTCGACCTGGGACCGGACCGCAGCGACGCACGGATGCACGCCAAGACCGTAGGATCCTACGCAGTGCCGTAGGGGACCGCACCGCCACTTCCCAGCAAATTAGGGACACTGTTGCTCCTGGGGTATCGGCGAGGACCATTCGCAACCGTCTCCATGAAGCTGGGCTACGGTCCCGCACTCCGTTAGGCCGTCTTCCGCTCACGCCCCAACATCGTGCAGCCCGCCTCCAGTGGTGTCGCGACAGGCGTGAATGGAGGGACGAATGGAGACGTGTCGTCTTCAGCGATGAGAGTCGCTTCTGCCTTGGTGCCAATGATGGTCGTATGCGTGTTTGGCGCCGTGCAGGTGAGCGCCACAATCAGGACTGCATACGACCGAGGCACACAGGGCCAACACCCGGCATCAAGGTGTGGGGAGCGATCTCCTACACTGGCCGTACACCACTGGTGATCGTCGAGGGGACACTGAATAGTGCACGGTACATCCAAACCGTCATCGAACCCATCGTTCTACCATTCCTAGACCGGCAAGGGAACTTGCTGTTCCAACAGGACAATGCACGTCCGCATGTATCCCGTGCCACCCAACGTGCTCTAGAAGGTGTAAGTCAACTACCCTGGCCAGCAAGATCTCCGGATCTGTCCCCCATTGAGCATGTTTGGGACTGGATGAAGCGTCGTCTCACGCGGTCTGCACGTCCAGCACGAACGCTGGTCCAACTGAGGCGCCAGGTGGAAATGGCATGGCAAGCCGTTCCACAGGACTACATCCAGCATCTCTACGATCGTCTCCATGGGAGAATAGCAGCCTGCATTGCTGCGAAAGGTGGATATACACTGTACTAGTGCCGACATTGTGCATGCTCTGTTGCCTGTGTCTATGTGCCTGTGGTTCTGTCAGTGTGATCATGTGATGTATCTGACCCCAGGAATGTGTCAATAAAGTTTCCCCTTCCTGGGACAATGAATTCACGGTGTTCTTATTTCAATTTCCAGGAGTGTATTTTGTACGGGCTGTAAATAAATAGTTGCCACTATTAAAGTTCCAACCCTCGTATTCAACTAGCCGCGGTTTTCGTAGATCCGAATTCGATTGTGAACAACTGATCCATTCCAAATCAACTGCTTCTGATTAAACTAGTTGCTCGCCGTAACCTAAATACTACTTAAAAAAGTTGGCTCTGGTGTAACATAACAGACATTTCGGCCGCTCACCAAGTTGCTTTAAATCGTCTATCCCTTTCCATAGCAGTCTTTTTACTTATTTTTACTTCACCAGGTCTCTGCACATGGTTCAAGATTACGGTTTTCGTTTCTGTTTTAGATAGTATTCCCAGCTTTCCTAATTCGCATTGGATGTCAGAACCACCTCTTACTTGCAGTGACATAATACGTTTTGTGATGGTTGGATTCAATCAACTAATGGCGAAATACCTGATACGATAACATCGCTCAACGTAATTTTGACATTTTTGTAGAAAACCTTTTTGAAGCAATGATGTATTTCACACGAAGCAGAGGTCAAAATACCTGGACTCTGACAAGGTGACGTATTAATTACTATTAATTATTTAAAACATGGATAAACACGTATTAGTAACTTTCATAACACTCCACCTAAACGAAATCCAATTCCAGTTTTGTAATTCTGTGTTAAAATGAAATCGTTTGATATGCATCAAGATAACGTTTTGGTTGTTTTAAGTCATTTCCATCCATTTCATCCCGATTCAAACAGTGTATTATATAAACATAATTTATATTCCATGTGCTAAACTTCCTGTATTATTAGCTATCAATATAAATTTGTATAATATTAAATTTGAGCTTTTTTCTGACGTAGGGCATGTGTAACGCCATGGGTATGACGTCAATGGAAACTAGAGTGTGTCAGGAAAGTAAGGACGAGTATTAAAGTGCTATAGAACATACAAAAATGTATTTTTTTTCTTTTTACAAACGCATTAAGTAGCTTCTCCCACTTATATCCTCCATATGACCATCCAAGGCTGCGCATCAACGAGCATCGCGTTCATTGAAGTTCTCGGTGACGCGTTCACAGACATCTGGTGGGATGCCGTTAATAACTCTTTTAATTTCATCCTTCAATTGGTGCATTGTTTGTGATTTGTTCGCGAACACTTTTGATTTCACAAATCCCCACAAAAAAATGTCACAAGGCGTAAGATCACATGATCTGGCAGGTTATCCCTGGTTACCTCGCAAAGAGATTATTTTTTGAGAAAACTTTTCATTCAGAGTAGTTTCATAAGTTGTGTGACACGACGCATCGTCTCGTTGAAACCAAAAATCGTCATTTTCATCAATAAGAGGTAAAAACCAATCAGAAAGCACTTTTGGTAACGGTCACCGTTTACAGTGACTCCTTCATTTTCGAAAAACTACGGACCGATCACTGCTCGTGCCCAGAACCCGCACCACACAGTCGTGCGTTGTGGATGCATCTCATCTTCCACAGTCACTCGTGGATTTTCGCTACCTCAAATTCTGGATTTCTGTACCCACTGAGGTGTAGCTGCGCCTCATCTGAGAAATTATTCTTTTTGTGTAGTTCTCGTTCTCCGCTTGGCGAACCAAGATCCATTGAGCAAATCGATATCTCTTTACATGACCTGCAGGCTTCAACTCCTGTGTAAGTTGAATCTTGTACGCATGCATTTTCAGATCTTTCGAAATGATTTAATGCAGTGAACTTCGTGATAAATTCAGTTGTTGAGCTCGTCGACGAACCGATTTTCTAGGGCTTACGGTCGCGTTGACACGCACGACAACAATGTTTTCTAGTGTTCGAACAGAACGAGGTCGTCCTGTTTTCTTAACGTATCGAACAGAACCCGTGGTCTCAAACTTCCGGATCAACTTCCGAACTGAAACTTTCCTGGCAGATTAAAACTGTGTGCCGGACCGAGACTCGAACTCGGGACCTTTGCCATAGGTAGGAGACGAGGTACTGCGGAAGTAAGGCTGTGAGGACGGGGCGTGAGTCGTGCTTGGGTAGCTCAGTTGGTAGAGCACTTGCCCGCGAAAGGCAAAGGTCCCGAGTTCGAGTCTCGGTCCGGCACACCGTTTTAATCTGCCACAAAAGTTTCATACTAGCGAACACGCCACTGCAGAGTGAAAATCTCGTTCTGGGAACTTCCGAACTGATGATTCAGTTGGAGCTGCATTACGTCTGAGTGTCACACGCAATTCATGAACGGTTACCTTGAGACTTCCACTATTTTTGAAATAACTTCTTATGACTTGGATACGTTACTCAGTTGTCATCCGCTCCATGATGAAAATAAACATCAAACAACAACGCTCACTACACAAAAGCTGTCAAGCTACTAATGGGAAGGATCGCATATAACAAAGATGAAAAAATCACAGCTGCCAACCATCGTATGACAAAATGGCGGAAAATTCAAATTTGTCCTTACTTCCCGGACACCCTGTAGAATAAAAAATGGTTCAAATGGCTCTGAGCACTATGGGACTTAACATCTTAGGTCATCAGTCCCGTAGAACTTAGAACTACTTAAACCTAACTAACCTAAGGACATCACACACATCCATGCCCGAGGCAGGATTCGAACCTGCGACCGTAGCAGTCCCGCGGTTCCGGACTGAAGCGCCTAGAACCGCACGGCCACCGCGGCCGGCCGTAGAATAAAAGCAGCAGCCGCAGCTGAAGAGAGAAACTTTTTGGTAGTAGCACTTGAAGGGACAGTTGTTGTGGTGAGAGTCTTGGCAGACGCTTTAGCAGACGGCTACAGTTTACAAGGTGGCAATATACTGCTTTATTGAGGGGGTGAAGGTGGCAACACTGACGCACTGAGGCAGCAGGATACTTCACTCGTTCAGTGCATCGATCTCATGTTGTTGAATATGTACAGAACAATAATAAATCAGTGTAATTCAATGTTTTTTGTTTGTCATTCATAAAGTTAAAAGATCGCGTCAAACATACATATGATGCCATGGACCTGCAATCCTGCACGACACAGAACTACAAGGTAAGTAGGCCTATATCCAAAGGAGTTGTGAATATGTAATCTACTATATTAGTGGGGTCTCGAATTAAATCCATTAAAATAAGCTATCAGTAGATCACGTCGTGACCATACGAACCCCATAAAACGTTTATTCGGCTTGTAGGCAGATACATTCTGTAGACAATTTCTATCCTACTGTTTAAATTCCACACAGACGTCTATAAAAGTTAAAGATCCGTGTTCGACTACAGGTATGGCACACCGTTTTCGATTGTCAGGAAATTTCACTTTCTATCATCGTTATCCATCGTCCAGACGCTGATGTGCCCAAAAGGAAGTAGCATATAATACAGTTGTGTCTAATCTATCACATTTCTGTCGATAATAAAAAATCCTTATATTCGAATATAATGAATTTTTACGGTGGAAGAATGTTTCAGTCGTCTCATTCCTAAGTTGATGCGCCTGCGTGAAGAAATGAGTTTTTTCACCGGAGGATTTTTCTTTGACGATGACAGATCTTATAATTGCCTCTTGAGTATCAGAGACACACAAGAGTGTCGAGATGCGATATCTCGTGGCACGTTATCGCTATCAGATCATCGCGGCCTGGAGAGTGAGGCTCTTCATTCTGAAGTGCTGCAGCTGCTTGGTTTTTCATCGAGCACTGTGCGAATCGTCTGTCAAGTTTGGGAAAAACCTCCGCATCATTGGTCAACAACATTGGTCATCATCGCGCAGTTGAATACGAATACGGAAATTCAAGATAGGAAAAAAACCATTCCTTTGGATTATTGTCAGCAGAAGCAGCACAAAGAGCAGCGGCAGCTATTTGGCATCAATTGCTAAATAAAAGCCGCCCTCTCGAGTTTCCCATTATGGTCTGCAGCTGTGCTCATATTTTCTTATGGCATCCGACCTCCTTCAATTAGGTCCATCATTCCGTCGTAATTTACACAGACAATCAGCTCATACACCTAGCAAATCACAACACAAACTATAACAACCTATCCACTTTCTGTCTTTATTCAGCGAAAAATCCTACAATCTGGTATTGGCTTCCAGACAGTTGCACTCATCTTACCGCGTGCTTTGTGAGTGACGTCCATCCTCTGTAACTATAAACAAAACCACCTCCCGCATCTGCCACCCAATTGTGCTGCAAGAATTCGTCTTCTCACTACAACTTTGTCTTCTATAGACATTATACGCTACAAACCAACCCCTCCCTAATACACACATCAGTATGCTGACGACGTCGTTCACCTAGCTGTCCTAGTTCCATAACCATTTCCATTCGTCCCAAAAATCAGTCCAATTCCATCTCAATAATTTCGCCTCCTTGTATAACAGTAGTACCCATTCATTAATATTGCAAAAATCCAAACAATAATAATTATGTTATAAAATGAGTTCACTGCTTCAGGCACATTATACTAATCCAGAATGAGATTTTCACTCTGCAGCGAACTGTGCGTTGATATGAAACTTCCTGGCAGATTAAAACTGTGTGCCGGACCGACACTCGAACTCGGGACCTTTGCCTTTCGCGGGCAAGTGCTCGCTACCCAAGCACGACTCACGACCCCTCCTTACAGCTTCAATTCAGCCAGTACCTCGCCTCCTACCTTCCAAACTTCACAGAAGCTCTTCTGCGAACTTTGCAGAACTAGCACCCCTGGAAGAAAGGATATTGCGGAGACACAGTTTTAATCTGCCAGGAAGTTTCATATCAGCGCACATTCCGCTGCAGAGTGAAAATCTCATTCTGGAAACATCCCCAAGGCTGTGGGTAAGCCATATCCTTTCTTCCAGGGGTGCTAGTTCTGCAAGGTTCGCAGAAGAGCTTCTGTGAACTTTGGAAGGTAGGAGACGAGGTAGTAGCAGAATTGAAGCTGTGAGGACGGGACGTGACTCGTGCTTGGGTAGCTCAGATGGTAGAGCACTTGCCCGCGAAAGGCAAAGGTCCCGAGTTCGAATCTCGGTCCGGCACACAGTTTTAATCTTCCAGGAAGTTTCACATTTTACTAATATTTGTTAGTACAACGAGTTTCGGCGCATGCTGCCATCATCAAGTGCTTTGCGTTAAATGCACAGTACTCTGAACTGTGATGATGATTATTTGCTGGGTCTGCCATACTTCAGATTAATGTGCATGTAACTGTAATTCACCTGATGATGACAGCAAGCTGCCAAAGCTTGTCGTTCTAATAAATATTAGTAAAATGTGTCTGAAGCAGTAAAATATATTTCATAAATTTACATAACAATCTCTGACCTCATTCAGTTCCATACAACACGGATAAACTAAAGAATAATTATACGACAAACTACTCAAGCTTTCCGATCCTCCCCCTCCCCTCATCCCCCCCCAACCCCCACCCTCTGATTCCGTTCTCAATTTTCACAGCCTTCAAATTTCTCTAAATAAACAATGAAATACTTCGGACTAACATCCGATCACAAGCTAACTTCGAGCCCCCATCCACTATCCAGAATAAATCCAATATTACTCTAAAACTATTAACCGGCGGAACGTGGGTACTGAATCATACGACCGAGGCGCATACCAACAAGACGTTCATCTGCTCCATCCTCACTCACGTAAGCGTTGCATTGATCTCGTTCCGTCCCAAATGTTACAATTCCCTGCACATCCTTGAACATCCTGCACCTCACCTCACTTTCAATATCTGATTACCTGTCATCATCCATATTCTTTATTAACTGCCTTCTTTAGTACAGAGCGTAGGGGAACGATGCGGGAGACCCCAACCGCCGTACTAGGCAAGGTCCGAATGGAGGTGGTTTGCCGTTGCCTTCCACCGGCCATAATGGAGGTGAATGAGGATGATGAAGACGAACTCCGTCCAAGATAATAATGCGTTCTGTCGCCAAGGTGTTTTCAGTGTATTTGTCGTTGATTCTCCACTGAAAAGGTACGTTGAAATTGGTGTGATGTTTTCTTATTACCATTACGATTACTTATACAATGACGAGTGAGTGCTGAGAAGTAATGCCTCCGAATTTGTATTATGTAAGAAGTCTTAAAGGTGTTTAAATAAAACAAACATTATAAACATTCTACATCTTTATACTTCATGCCTACATACACTACTGGCCATTTAAGTTGCTACACCAAGAAGAAATGCAGATGATAAACGGGTATTCATTGGACAAATATATTATACTAGAACTGACATGTGATTACATTTTCACGAAATTTGGGGGCATGGATCCTGAGAAATCAGTTCCCAGAACAACCATCTCTTGCCGTAATAACGGCCTTGATATGCCCGGGCATTGAGTCAAACAGAGCTTGGATGCCGTGTACAGGTACAGCTGCCCATGCCGCTTCAACACGATACCACAGTTCATCAAGAGTAGTGACTGGCGTATTGTGAAGAGCCAGTTGCTCGGCCACCATTGACCAGACGTCTTTCAATTGATGAGAGATCTGGAGAATGTGCTGGCCAGGGCAGTAGTCGAAGATTTTCTGTATCCAGAAAGGCCCGTACAGGACCTGCAACATGCGGTCGTGCGTTATCCTGCTGAAATGTAGGGTTTCGCAGGGATCAAATTAAGGGTAGAGCCACGAGTCGTAACACATCTGAAATGTAACGTCCACTGTTCAAAGTGCCGTCAATGCGAACAAGAGGTGACCGAGACGTGTAACCAATGACACCCCATACCATCACGCCGGGTGATACGCCAGTATGACGATGACGAAAACACGCTTCCAATGTGTGTTCACCGCGATGTCGCCAAACACGGAAGCGACCATCATGATGCTGTAAACAGAACCTGGATTCATCCGAAAAAATGACGTTTTGCCATTAGTGCACCCAGGTTCGTCGTTCAGTACACCATCGCAGGCGCTCCTGTCTGTGATGCAGCGTCAAGGGTAACCGCAGCCATGGTCTCCGAGCTGATAGACCATGCTGCTGCAAACGTCGTCGAACTGTTCGTGCAGATGGTTGTTGTCTTGCAAACGTCTCCATCTGTTGACTCAGGGATCGAGACGTGGCTGCACGATCCGTTACAGTCATGCGAATAAGATGCCTGTCATCTCGAGTGAGGCCGTTGGGATCCAGCACGGCGTTCCGTATTACTCTCCTGAACCCACCGATTCCATATTCTGCTAACAGTCATTGGATCACGATCAACGCGAGCAGCAATGTCGCGATACGATAAACCGCAATCGCGATAGGTTACAGTCCTACCTTTATCAAAGTCGGAAACGAGATGGTACGCATTTCTCCTCCTTACACGAGGCATCACAACAACGTTTCACCAGGCAACGCTGGTCAACTGCTGGTTGTGTATGAGAAATCGGTTGGAAACTTTCCTCATGTCAGCACGTTGTAGGTGTCGCCACCGGCGCCACCTTTGTGTGAATGCTCTGAAAAGCTAATCATTTGCATATCACAGCATATTCTTCCTGTCGGTTAAATTTGGCGTGTGCAGCACGTCATCTTCGTGGTGTAGCAATTTTAATGGCCAGTAGTGTATGTATTTTTCGACATAGTCACCCTGGCGATGAACACATTTCTCCCAATGAAATACCAGTTTGTTTCAAAGCGTAGCTGTTGAATGTTTGGCTTTGTTGACGGAGCCATAACCTCACCTCTGCTTCAACCGCTTCATCACTATCAAAGTGAAGTCCTCGAAGGTGCTCTTTAAGTTTTGGAAACAAATGAAAACCGTATGGGTCCATGTCAAGACTGTATGGAGGATGATCGATGAGAGTGAACCCAGGGCGCCGGATTGTTGCAGATGTCGGAGTCTCGCGTGTGATCTGGCACTGCCACACAGAAGGAAATTGTGCTCCATGTGTGGACGAATTCTTCCAATTTGGAACTCGATTACAGCACGCTATTTCTCACTCACCGGCATTGTTCCGTTACACGCCACCATGCTACACGCTCCAGTTGAGACCCTTCTAGCGGCAGAGGGCTGAAAATATGCAGACATTTGGAATAAATATGTAGGATGTTAATAACGCCTGTTTTATTTAAAGAGCGTTAAGAGTTTTCACATAATATATTCGGAGGCATTACTTTTGAGCACACTCTCGTCCATAACAAACTATCTGCCGCTCTAATGGAACAGTCACACAGATGTATTGGTTTAGCCTCGTAGTGGCGAATAATTGTACACAGTATCTAGGCGGTAATCCAAATCGATCCCAGCTTGTAATTTAACATTGTATATGTCAAATCCCAAAGAAAGCAGGTGTTGACAGATGTGAAAATTACCGAACTATCAGTTTAATAAGTAACGGCTGCAAAATACTAACGCGAATTCTTTACAGACGAATGTAAAAACTGGTAGAAGCCGACCTCGGGAAAGATCCGTAGAAATATTGGAACACGTGACGCAATACTGACCCTACGACTTATCTTAGAAGCTAGATTAAGGAAAGGGAAACCTACGTTTCTAGCATTTGTAGACTTAGAGAAAGCTTTCGACAACGTTGACTCGAATACTCTCTTTCAAATTCAGAAGGTGGCATGGATAAAATACAGGGAGCGAAAAGCTATTTACAATTTGTACAGAAACCAGATGGCAGTTATAAGAGTCGAGGGGCATGAAAGGGAAGCAGTGGTTGGGAAGGGAGTGAGACAGGGTTGTAACCTCTCCCCGATGTTATTCAATCTGTATATTGAGCAAGAAGTAAAGTAAACAAAAGAAAATTCGGAGTAGGTATTAAAATCCATGGAGAAGAAATAAAAACTTTGAGGTTCGCCGATGACATTGTAATTCTGTCAGGGACAGCAAAGGACCTGGAAGAGCAGTTGAACGGAATGGACAGTGTCTTGAAAGGAGGATATAACATGAACACGATCAAAAGCAAAACGAGGGTAATGGATTGTAGTCGAAGTAAGTCGAGTGATGTTGAGGGAATTTTATTTGGAAATGTGACAAAGTAGTAGACGAGTTTGCCAATTTGGAGAGCAAAATAACTGATGATGGTCGAAGTAGAGAGGATATAAAGTGTAGACTGGAAATGGCAAGGAAAACGTTTCTGAAGAAGAGAAATTTGTTAACATCGAGTATAGATTTAAGTGTCAAGAACTCGTTTCTGAAAGTATTTGTATGGAGTGTAGCCATGTATGGAAGTGAAACATGGAGGATAAATAGCTTGGACAAGAAGAAAGTAGAAGCTTTCGAAATGTGGTGCTACAGAAGAATGCTGAAGATTAGATGGGTAGATCACATAACTAATGAGGAAGTATTGAATAAGATTGGGGAGGAGTTTGTGGCACAACTTGACAAGAAGAAGGGATCGGTTTGTAGGACATGTTCTAAGGCATAAAGGGATCACCAGTTTAGTATTGGAGGGCAGAGTGGAGGGTAAAAATCGTAGAGGGAGACCAAGAGATGAATACACTAAGCAGATTGAGCAGGATGTAGGCTGCAGTAGGTACTGGGAGATGAATCAGCTTGCACAGGATAGAGTAGCATGGAGAGCTGCATCAAACCAGTCTCAGGACTGAAGACCACAACAAACAACATGTCAACTTAGCTGAAACGAATAAACAGTAAACTAAAAGAACTGAAATAATCTGAATATCATGACGAGTTCTATTGTAAAAGAAAAAGGAGGAAAACAGGAAGAATAACATTCAACTAAATTTCAGTCGCTATTGGAAATATCGATCACATTAGAAATTTGCTACTTTGCGAATGTGTACTCCGTTTAGTTCATTGGTGCACGCTTCCCTTTTAAACGTAGTGGTGCCAATTGAAATACCGATCTTAATCCCGTAAACCGAGCTGCAACGTTCGCCATTCATAATGAGACAAGTGATGCGTATCTTATCTAACACTGTTCTGAGGAGTACGAAGTGTCGCGCCAACAGCAGCCGCTTACGTAAACATCTTGATATCACAGCTTATGAAATTTCCGTCAGTTATCTGATCTAAATGTGCCACTGATTTCACCCTTCAGTAATCCAGCCTGTCAGATACTGAGTTGTACTACTTTACCTAATCGTAAATTCTGTATCGTTCTCTTTCATTTATCAAAATTTAATAGTATTTGGAAGAGGTTGTTTACGACAAGCTAAAACTATGTACCAGAATGGAACTCAGACTGGGTATATTGCCTAATACAGGCAGCCTCTATTCAGTTGATCCATCAGAACGCGTCTCACTGCAAGTGGCAGCTTCATCCAGTTGATCACATCTCATTTTAATCCTGTCTTCACTACTCTTGATTCCTGCGACACCAAACAGTTTTATGATGATGATGATGCTTGGTTTGTGGGGCGCTCAACTGCGCGGTTATCTGCGCCCTTACAAATTGCCAACCTTTGCTCAGTCCGAACTCGCCACTTTCATGAATAATTATGAAATGATGAGGACAACACAAACACGCAGTCATCTCGAGGCACGTGAAAATCCCTGACCCCGTCGGGAATCGAACCCGGCACCCCGTGCTCGGGAAGCGAGAACGCGACCGCGAGACCACGAGCGGCGAACCAAACAGTTTTAGTTCGTCGTAAAAGCTAAAAGCAATGGTGTCGTTTATCAAGGACCAATAATTTCTTCTAATGTTTATAGGGCTTAATAAGAAAAAATTTTGATTCCAGATTTTGGAGAAAATAATTCCACGTACCTTTTAGTAAAAATTAATGGCTTCTTGAAAATTAAAAACTGTAGATGTCTCTCCCTCTCTCTCTCTCTCCCTTTCCTTCTTTTCTTCCTTTTTTTAGTATGTCTGAAAGGGAAACTTTACAGCAGTAATTTACTTCTGTGATAACATTGAATGCTGATCAGTTCTTCAGCAGACCTAGTCTCGTAAAAGATTTTGTGCTGCCCCCTATGCAGATTTTCACGAAATAGGGACAGAATTTTCTCATGGGCATGCAGAAAGCCCTTAATCGTATTGAGATATACAGGGCGAATGACCTAAACTTGCACTGTAAATATTTCGGGAAAGAAAGGCGCCATTAATAGGTACAGTTCACAGACGGGAATTTTAGTCAGGAACCCGTAGACGGGGGCCCGCCTTTGCAGTAAAAACACTGGAGTATTATCAGTTTCAAATGTGTGTTTATTCAAAGAAATGTACATATATTTCAATGGAACAATGCCTGTTGACAGTACAACAATCAAACTGAAGTAGCCGGCCGCTGTGACCGAGCGTTTCTAGGCGCTTCAGTCCGGAACTGCACTGCTGCTACGGTCGTAGGTTCGAATCTTACCTCGGGCATGGATGTGTGTGATGTCCTTAGGTTAGTTAGGTTTAAGTAGTTCTAAGTCTAGGGGACTGATGACCTCAGATGTTAAGTCCCATAGTGTTTAGAGCCATTTGAACCAAACTGGAGTAAGTTAGAATGTCAACGGTGTTTGTCGCAGGATCTAGTGCAAGTATTATTGGGGTGTCATCATATTCGCAATTGCGAATACATTTCTTGTATTTCATGCAGTTGTAGATCGTAGCAGTGTCTGCTTCTTCGGACATGCATACATATCTGAAGGACATGGCATAGTAGACTGTTAAACACTAGGCCGACCGGGGTGGCCGAGCGGTTCTAGGCGCTACAGTCTGGAACCGCGCGACCGCTACGGTCGCAGGTTCGAATCCTGCCTCGGGCATGGATGTGTGTGATGTCCTTAGGTTAGTTAGGTTTAAGTAGTTCTAAGTTCTAGTCCCATAATGCTCAGAGCCATCTGTACCATTACCAAGTGCAGATATTTTGGCTTTAAGCCATGTCAACTTTATACAAACTTTATACATGCTGACACATTTAAATGTCATTGTCATTTGCTATTATATACACTCGTAACGCTGCCATTGTATATAACAGCAAGTGATAACGACATATAAACGTGTCAGCGTGGATAAAGTTGACATGGCTTGAAGCCAAAACATCTGCACTATAAATGGCCTAAGGGCGAAACTACAGTAGCGGAAATAAAACGTTTAAGTCACTGGCGTAAACATGATGTCTTTCAAAAAATTTTACATGACTTTGAATCCCAGTTATGAAAAGTTAATTAATGTTTTCCTTCGTCTTTTCGTGTTGGTCCCATATATGAGTAAGAAATTGCAATTCTTGGTGCGTCATATGTGGATGATGGAGTGCACTGTGTGTGCGCCTGCGAACGTTCGACACGAAATCCTTTGCACCAAACTCTCCAGGCTGTCAGGCTGGAAGTCCATCCACGTGGTCAAGCAACTGAAAAGTCTGTGTTAAACATAGCTTGTAATTCCTTTCCTTTTTCGAAAATTAGTTGAGAAATTTGGAAGTTGTTGTTATGTTTGTACTGTCCTGTACACGAATGATCAGTACATTTTCTTTTCTCTTACACTTGTTAATATAGAAGCGTACTACACAAGCGATATGGCGGATATGATTTCATGCTATGGATTAGCAAATGGAAGTTGTCTGCAAGCCTGTGTCCTCTATGCGGTAAAATATCCAAGTCGCAGAGTACCATCCGACAAGTTGTCTGGCTGACTTTCGCAGCATCTTAAGGACACAGGTTCTCTAACGTCTAAAAAGGTGAGCAGTGAACGGCCTAGGTCAGTCCACACATCTCAGATGGAGGAGCGTGTGCCACATGTATTGGACGAAAGACCTGGAACCAGTGTGTGACGAGGCGGTGCTACATGGACATCTGTTGTATCGATACTCTCTTCAGGGCGTCCAGGCACTAAGGCTAGAAGACCGCCGAAGCGGAAGTGTTCAAATGGTTCAAATGGCTCTGAGCACTATGGGACTCAACTGCTGAGGTCATTAGTCCCCTAGAACTTAGAACTAGTTAAACCTAACTAACCTAAGGACATCACAAACATCCATGCCCGAGGCAGGATTCGAACCTGCGACCGTAGCGGTCCTGCGGTTCCAGACTGCAGCGCCTTTAACCGCACGGCCACTTCGGCCGGCAAGCGGAAGTGTGCTGAAGAGGTCTGCAGACCTACTGATTTCCCCCGAAGATTTTATTTACTGTCGAGACGGGTTTCACAAGAGATGGCGCTATGAACTTTCATAACAAGCATGTGTGGCCTGATGAAATTCCCTTTGCAGTTGCAGGAAGAGGACATCAACATCGTTTCTTCATCAACGCGTGGACAGGCTTTCTTAGTGATGAATTACTAGGGCCATACATCGTATCATAAAGATTAAATGAGGCTCAGTACCAACAATTTCTTGTTAACGTGCTGCCTACCTTGTTGGAGGATGTGCCGTGTAAGCAAAGACTACAGATGTGGCTTAAGCCGTCGGCACACGGACCGTGCTGTCGAGCGTTAGGGCCCCAACGTGGTATACGCGATCGCAACGCACTCCAGCGGCAGTTGAGGGATGTTTCTAGTTCGTAAATCAAACTGTTTACTCAACGGGCGCACGTAAAATTCCCACCTTAGCTCTATTAAAACGCACATTTCTTCCATCGTCCACGGAAAGAAAGGTACCATGTCCAATCAATAAGGACACCGGCTTATAAAAGTTCCATTACAAACAGTGCGGTACAAATTTGGAATACTTCTCCACATAAGATAAACATTATTTCATCATTCCCACATTTTAGTAAAACCCCAAGTTAGTCTTACTTGATCACTGTTCCTACCCAGTAGCAGAATCTTTGCAACATGTGAATTACGAAACGTAAAAGAAAAAGCAGCAAAATATCTTTATACAAGAAGCGCAAGTTGTCCTGTGGATTAAGTCAATCGAACAAAGTCATCCCTCAAAAAAAGGTAAACTTATATTTACATAACATCAAATATTATAGCATATACTTATATTAAACTAATAATAACGTATCAGAACCTAATAAAAACGCTAATGTTAGGAAAAAATTTGGTACTGTTCAGACGAGAACCACCGCCTCAACCAAAAACTCTGTAGTGGACAGTAACATCACTCGTTACACTAAACCAACAACACACGCTTTAAATCTAATCATATTATGTTACCCCTTGCTGAAAACGTCAATCGTAGATAATTATGTTACTAATTGAAATTTAATTATAACAAATTTTACCAAGAACAATGCATTTTGGGTGGATCTTCAGGGTGTGCTGTCTTCAAATAGCCTACTCTCATAATACGCAAGTTACAATAATTCTTTTGCCACGGATGTGATGTTTCTCATTACTTTATTGGAACGAATCACGCAGTTGACAACGGGTTTTCCAGTGATTCTCAATTTGCTGGTACTCAGAATCGGCATATATACATATAGGCTTGAAATGAATGCCAATATGGCGCCTCACAACTCTGTACTGAAGGGAGACGGCGTGCGTGTGACGTAGGTGGCGTTGTGCCATCTCGTTGGTCAACGCTCAAACGCACGCTCAGAATATCTGACATGCCAGATATTGCTCTGCACGTTCAGAAAGACTCCCGAACGTGCTATTCCACGCTATGACGTCAGAAACTCGGCACGCTCAACGCTCAACGCTCAACGTTCGGATGCACGGTCCGTGTGCCGACGGTTTTATACACGACGGCGCGCCAGCACATTTTCTCCACAGAGTGCGTGAATGTCTGATGCTAACATTTCAGAGCGGTCGATTGGTCGGGGAGGCCCCACGCTTTGGTCTCCTCTTTCCCCAGACTTCAATGCTCTTGAATGAGATTTTCACTCTGCAGCGGAGTGTGCACTGATTTGATCTTTTGTTATGGGGCCACTTGAAGGCATTAGTCTACGCCACCCCAGTCCATACACTAAAGGATTGCGTCTTCAATACATGCCATCACTTACTACAACCCGATGTATTTCAAAGAGCGGGTGATTCCTTACGCGGAGAGGTAAGGCGATGCATTGCCATGGACGGACGCCATGTTGAGCACCTCCTGTAACAAGTGTCATTAATGGACATCAGATTCAACCTATTCAACCTCTCCTATTAATAAGTGTACAGGCTGCAGAAAGTATGAGTTTCAGGATCCATATGTAATGGTCTTTCTTTTCAGTTGTGTTGTGTACTAGCACCGCTCACACTACTGAGCTCTTTTAGTACTCTGTGAACAAGAGTACAGATCTCAGGAAGTACGAGTATGCGTTTCTGGACTCGTGTTCGTTGGGAGTTTTTTCTTGTTTTGTTGGGTACTGCAGCAGTCAAAATACAAGGGGTATTCAGAAAGTAAGTTCCAATCGGCTGCGAAAAGGAAACCACTGTGAAAATCAAAAATGTTTTATTTGCAACAGTTAGCTACAACTTCCAGCTACTTATCTAAATAGTCACCACTCTGACTTAGACATCTGTCATAGCGTTGTGTCATAGAAGGCAGCTGCCAGTGCTTTCCAACAATTCTCTGCGCTGGTCTACAGCTCGTTGTCTGTGCCAAAATGTTGTCTTCATAGCCAGCAGTTCATGTGAGTGGAGATGAAAGTCAGAGGGAACCAATTTGGGCTGTATTGATCGAACACTTCCCATCGAAAACGCTGCAGAATGCGGCTGACAATTGTCTTGGTGAAGGAAATGCACGACATTTATGTTAAGTGGGTTGCATGGCTTAAGGCGAAATTTCTCAACAGACCCTCGTACTTGACGGGAGACACTATTTTCGAGGCTTCTTTACGTGCTCACTGTCAGCTCAGATCTGAAAAGAGAGACTTGATGCGATCGGCGAGTGTACTAGAGACACTACCCAATACATCTGTGCAAAGCTTTATCGGATTTTCACAGTGGTTTCCATTTCATGTCCGATCGGAACTTACTTTCCAAATAGCCCTCGTATTCGACACAATTTTAACACCCTGTGTATACAAACTTAAGAACGCCATCCCCTCCCCTCCCCTCCTCAACAGCTAGGTATGTGACATGATGCATAACTTTTGCAACAACATTTAGTTCACGTTATACGTTCATTTCTACCAACACAACATAAGTCCGGCGGGGTCAGGGATTTTCTCTGCCTCGTGATGACTGGGTGTTGTGTGGTGTCCTTAGGTTAGTTAGGTTTAAGTAGTTCTAAGTTCTAGGGGACTGATGACCATAGATGTTAAGTCCCATAGTGCTCAGAGCCAACAACATAAGGAAACCTCCACAGAGAGCTTATGAGCCCACACCTAACGTACCAAAGTAGTGAGTCAAGATGAGGAGACGAGGTTTTCCGTAATCTGATAAGTCGCAAAATCCAGAATATTTTGCTGTACGGTTAATGCTCTAAGATACTGAAGCAATTACACTTAACTCACTTATGACGCTTGTAACTGTTTGCCATGAAACGTTTCGCAATAACATCCAGGAAATGCACCAAGGTAAACTTGCAGGTAGCTGGACAAGTTGCCCATATGTTGCGTACGAAGTATTTCGAAGTGCTAGCAACGTTGACCTTCACTCTTAGATCGGTTCCCAGTTTTTTTCCTTACAACATATGTTAGAGGCATGTGAGGTAACTGTGCTTTGTTTCCGTGGGACTAACACGCCATAGTCTCTCGTTTTATGCCGGTGTATCGCTGTACAGGAGGGGTGGCCACAGTTCTTGTCTTTGGGACCCGCGAACTTATGGAAATGACTGTAAGTGAGCCGTATTGATTAGAGAATAATAGTTAACATTAACGAGGAAACCAAGAGCTCTTGCCTCAACTGCAAGTCATTTTATAGTTATCTGAGAAATGCGGCAAGTTTCGGCTGATCTTTGATATCTGTAGTCTCGTTCAAAGCCAGACTCGCTGCTGAGCACTAATTTTTTGTTACTATAGGTTATCCGTCTAGAGCTGACGGATAATCGATAGCAAAAGATTTTAACAGCTGCTGCGAAAGATGTCCACGTAAGCAAACTAATTTTTTTTTAAGTTACAATAACGTCGCCGATAACAAAAGCCTCTATCGTATGCCTAAAAGGAGCATTTGGTCAAGGATTTCCTTGAAGTTTCTTATTTACGGGTTCTAAAACAGAAGCAGTGTGTGCAATATTCTTCATGCACCCCCCCTATGTGTACTTTTGCTGTAACGTTGGATTTGCTTGCTTTTTAAACATACAACTCTCTAACCTTGAACGTTTTTCTAGAAAGATGTCAATTTATTTTTCCATATCTGAGAACCAACAGGAGGGTCTTTACTGGAACCACTGTGCTTTGGTTGTAATAAAACTGGTTATGCTGAGATAAAATACACTAACCGACCTTGAATATTAAATGAGTGATTCCCAAGTTAAAGACTCAAAACCCAGAAATCCACTACCAAATTGCTATACGAAATTGGTAAACGTCACCATGTATAAATTCTTTACGTAATTACTATGATTATTACGGATTTCTAAAAAAGACAGGCGATGATGAATATATATTTGTACTTTCTTTTCGTAATGAATATTCCAAAGACGGTTTTGCGTGAATAGGTCGATATACGATAGTATTGTCTTTGCTACATGTTGTTATGGGTAAATCTATGTTCTTGTTCAGTACGTCTATGGAGTATGAGTTATCTGTGTGTCGAGTCAGCATGGAGGTTGAATTTATTTGTAAAGTGAAGTGAAATAAGGAAAAATTATGTGTATTCGACAGCAGAAAATCAACCACTGTCCACATCATTTAAGAAAATGAAACCGAGCATCGCATAGACCAGTATATGAAGTTACATTTCGGCAAATAGCATGGACATGGATGGTGAACCTACAGCTTTCGACAACAACGAAGAACAATAACAGATTAATACTATGAAAACTGTTTATTTAAATTTTGCCGTTGCTACGAGGGTAATCCCAAAAGTAAGGACTATTTTTTATAAGTACGTAGACCTCTTTATTTCTACAGTGGTTTACATCAATTTACAGCTTGAACATTTAGCTATTTTTCGACATAATCACCATTTCTGTCGCTGCATTTTTGTAGACGCTGTGGCAGTTTTTGTATGCCCATGTCATACCAGCACGCCGCAATGCTGTTTAGAAAGTTAAGAACTGGCATGATTGTTGCTTCGTCTCCGGCGTAAAGTGGGATGCCCAGGTTTCGTCACCCGTGACAAATGAGTCCAGAAAGTTGTCCTGCTCGGCTGCAAGGCGGCGAAGAAATGCGCGGGAGGCATCAAATCGTTGCCGCATGTGGTCCTCAGTCAGCATGCGTGGCACCCATCTTGCGCACACCTTCCGGTAGTTCAACGTTTCCGTTAAAATTCTGTGAGCGATGCTTCGGGAAACCTCAGGAACCAACGTGCAGAGATCATCCAGGGTGATCCGCCGAGCTTCACGCATGCTTTGCTCAACCTTCAACACTGTCTCCTCAGGAATTGACGGTCTCCCGCTCTTTTGTTCGTCGTGAATTTCGGTCCAACTAGCTGCAAACTCTCTACACCACTTACGAACATTTTTGACATCCATACACGACTCACCATACACTTCCGTCAATTGGCGATGGATTTGAATCGGCGCAGTGCCCTTGGAGTTCCAAAACCGAATAACTGCCCGCAATTCGCACTTGGGGGTAACATCCAACGGGAGCTCCATTCTCAAAGGCTGCCAAGCCAATACTGAGCGCCTCAGCGCGGCATGCGCATATTTACACTTAGCGCGTGAAGCACTCTTCGTAACAGTGTGACCAACTGTCACACAAACAGAGTTCTGTACTTATAAAAATTAGGAGACCTTACTTTTGGGATTACCCTCGTACCTCTCTCTGCAGTGTGTTACTATCTCAGCGTTCCAAGTACTGTGAAATTGTGACCAGCCGCCCAAATTTAAACTTACTTCAAAATTAATTAATCGACTTTGATTTATAAGAGGGTGGTGAAACAGAGTGTCAGGGCTTTGTTTCAGAACAGTGAACTTAAACTGTGACAATGTCATTTGACACGAACGACACACTGGTTTACCCTTTCTCGCCACAAAAACAAATGTCACTCGCCAGTCTTTATTAAACATGCTCTTCTCTGCTTCATATTTATGCTTCTTAGGCAACATCACAATCGTTATCACATCAGCAATAATCACAATTTTACTAAAGCAATGCCACTGCACGGAGAACCATCATCACATTACTCGCTACATGAGTGACTGGCTACTACTAACGGCTGTGTACAGCATTATCAAAGTGTCAATAGAGCGTGGCAGGGCATTGCCGAGTCGATAAGAGCCGCACTAGTTCGAGGCAAGAGCCTCATGTGGCCCAGGAGTCTCGTTGTGGCCACTTCTGGTGTTGTTGTTGTTGTTGTTGTGGTCTTCAGTCCAGGGACTGGTTTGATGCAGCTCTCCATGCTACTCTATCCTGTGCAAGCTTCTTCATCTCCCGGTACCTACTGCAACCTACATCCTTCTGAATCTGCTTAGTGTATTCATCTCTTGGTCTCCCTCTACGATTTTTACCCTCCACGCTGCCCTCCAATACTAAATTGGTGATCCCTTGATGCCTCAGAACATGTCCTACCAACCGATCCCTTCTTCAAGTCGAGCCACAAATTTCTCTTCTCCCCAATTCTATTCAGTACCTCCTCATTAGTTATGTGATCTACCCACCTAATCTTCAGCATTATTCTGTAGCACCACATATTAATAGCTTCTATTCTCTTCTTGTCCAGATGTCCAGACTATTTATCGTCCATGTTTCACTTCCATACATGGCTACACTCCATACAAATACTTTCAGAAACGACTTCCCGACACTTGTATCTGTTCTCGATGCTAGCAAATTCCGATTTTTCAGACATGCTTTCCTTGCCATTGCCAGTCTACATATTATATCCTCTCTACATCGGCCGTCATCAGTTATTTCACTCCCCAAATAGCAAAACTCATCTTCTACTTCAAGTGTCTCATTTCCTAATCTGATTCCCTCTGCATCACCCGATTTAATTCGACTACATTCCATTATTCTCGTTTTGCTTTTGTTGATGTTCATCTTATATCCTTCTTTTCAAGACACTATCCATTCTGTTCAGCTGCTCTTCCAAGTCCTTTGCTGTCTCTGACAGAATTACAATGTCCTCGGCGAACTTCAGTTTTTATTTTTTTCTCCATGGATTTTAATACCTACTCCGAATTTTTCGTTTCCTTTACCGCTTCCTCAATATACAGATTGAATAACATCGGGGACAGGCTACAACCACTGCTTCCCTTTCATGCCCATCGACTCTTATAACCGCCATATGGTTTCTGTACAAATTGTAAATAGCCTTTCGTTCCCTGTATTTTACCCCTGCCACCTTCAGAATTTGAAAGAGAGTATTCCAGTCAACATTGTCAAAAGCTTTCTCTAAGTCTATAAATGCTAGAAACGTGGGTTTGCCTTTCCTTAATCTATTTTCTAAGATAAGTCGTAGGGTCAGTATTGCCTCGCGTGTTCCAACATTTCTACGGGATCCAAACTGATCTTCCCCGAGGTCGGCCTCTACCAGTTTTTCCGTTCGTCTGTAAAGAATTCGCGTTAGTATTTTGCAGCCGTGCCTTTTTAATCTGATAGTTCGGTAATTTTCACATCTGTCAATACCTGCTCTCTTTGGGATTGAAATTATTATATTCTTCTTGAAGTCTGAGGGTATTTCGCCTGTCTCATACATCTTGCTCACCAGCTGGTAGAGTTTTGTCAGGGCTGGCTCTCCCAAGACTATCAGTAGTTCTAATGGAATGTTGTCTACTCACGAGTCCTTGTTTCGACTTAGGTCTTTCAGTGCTCTGTCAAACTCTTCACGCAGTATCATACTGGTATACTACTTTTATTAGAACGGCGCTTTTTCTCGTATCCTGCCCGTAAAATATACTTGTTCGAGCGTCTATTTCGAAATTCATTGCATAGTGCTCATAAAAGTTCGACGACCTCCTGGCCTTCTCTTCAGTGCAGAAACCACTCGCAGTGAGAAGTAACTGGGCAGGAAGATGGATTACACATTAGAATATCAAGAGAGACGGAGCACAAACTCGCATTGGACAGCAGCGGGAAGGAATTCGGCCGTGTCCTCTTCAACATAACCAGGCCGATGTTCGCCTTAATCTAGGAAACTTACAGAAAGTCTAAATCTGGACAACCCGCAGGGCTTGCAGTCTATACCCGGGGCTTGTGCTCCTCGTGAAGCGAGACCCGAGATATCCTCATAGGAATCGCCTATGCTTTATGGTGTCGAGAGAGTCGTACCGGAATAACGTTATGGACCGGTATTAGTCTATTCACTCATATCAAAGTAAGGTAGCATCACAACGAGCAACGAATAACACAAAACCAAGCGGAGCAGACAAAGTATTCGGTAATGGCTACTGCAAGCGCTTGCTGAAGTTTGTAGTGCCATAAACGAGGAAGTACATGCCCGACTTCTACAAGTAGCTAACTCAACCACAATCCAAAACCACTAGCAACTAAAACTGCCACGATAAAAAGTCTTCATTAATTGAACACATAACCTTCGTTAAAACACATTCGTGGCAATCCAAATATTAGAAATTTCTGTGTTTGGATATTTCAACGTTAATGTAAATTTGAAAATTCTGTTACGATATCGTCAATTTTGTGGCGACTGCCAGTACTTTAGTATGAAATGGAATATGAGCCGACTTATAGGGCAAGTACAAGGATGTTACCAGTACTGGTAACATAGTCATCACTGGATGAAACCGTTCGTCGTTTATTGTAAACTGCGATCGGGGACTGAAATAAAGATACTTTCTAGTTGGTATTTTTCCTTTATATAAGTCATTACAAGAGATGACAGAAGCGATGTGTGACAGACAAAAAATTCCAGGACCAACTGGAGATCAAATCACGGACCAGTGGACTTATAGTCTCGACACTGACTCACAGCGCCACTGAGCCACACGTTCCAAACGAAACTTATCATTAATCTTTTTCTTGCCCTAATTTTCCTTTTTTTACGTTAACGTCTGTTTCTCTTTATTCGAGTCCTTTTGATTCGTAGTATCTAAATGATTTGTAATGACTTGTATAAGGGAAAAATATCAACTAGAAAGTATCTTTATTTCAGTCCTGGGTCGCAGTTTACAATAAACGACGAACGGTTTCATTCAGTGATGACTATGTTACCGGTACTGATAACATCCTTGTACTTGCCCTATAAGTCGGCTCATATTCCATTTCATACTAATATACTGGCAGTCACTACAAAATTGACGATACTGTAACAGAATTTTTAAAGTTACATTAACATTAAAATATCTAAATACAGGAATTTCAAATACTTAGATTGCCACGAATGTGTTTTAACGAAGGTTATATGTTCAACTAATGAAGACATTTTAACGTGGCAGTTTTAGTTGCTGGTGGTTTTGGATTGTGGTTGCGTTAGCTACTTGTAGAAGTCTCACTTCTTCAGCTATACTACTTCCCAGACGGCAAAGTTCATCCATTCTTTTCAAGGTATCTAGTACAAAATAACATTTAAACATGTAGCGTGTCCATCTGCTGTGCAATACATTACTTTTGCTTTATTTTTGTTTATGTGCTAGTAACAGCCAGCAGCTAGCACACATTACATTTCATTTAGAGCCCTACTCAATTCTTTTTCACTTTTGCAAATCACTGACGTGTCATTAGTGTATCAGTTAGATTTTCTGTCTATGACCCACAAGTAGCAGTGACGATGGGGAGTCGTCGTTGGACTGAGGCACTGTAAATTTAATAGCGCTCTTCGAGAGAAGAAAGCTGCGTGTCTGCACACGATTTCATTCCAAACCTTCCTCACTAGAAACGGAAACACAAATCTTTATTCAGTCAGTGATTTCTCATTAACAGATGCACAACGGTAGTAGATAGAGAAGAGAACAGCTGCCAATGGGGCCGAAGGAAAAATCGTTTACAGTTCAGGAATAAGGATCTCAGTTCAAGAATAAGAATGAAACACTCGTATCTATGGTGTTATTTTTATTATTAAAACACTTGTTGCTCCCAGTTACATTCTTAATTTGTTAAATTTGTATTATACACTGGGATTTTGGAAAAAACATCCCATTATCAAGAATCTCTTGTTTTAATTTTCGATAACATTTGATGATGCAACTCTACGGAACCTGCTCTGTAAAACGCATGTACGAAGACGCTCATTTTTTCCTTATTTTCTTGTCCTTCAAATAGTGGGAAGTGTGAAAGTAATTTCAATTACTGGCTTTTCCGTGTCCCTTTGTGTAGAAATTCACACGTGCTGTTTATTTCTTACACTGTCCACTTGTGCACATCATAAACACAATCTTTAACAAACAAGAGAGCTGCTACGGTCTGGAACCGCACGACCGCTACGGTCGCAGGTTCGAATCCTGCCTCGGGCATGGTTGCGTGTGAAGTCCTTAGGTTAGTTAGGTTTAAGTAGTTCTAAGTTCCAGGGGACTGATGACCTCAGAAGTTAAGTCCCATAGTGCTCAGAGCCAACCAAACAACAGAAATAGACATTACATTATACATGGCAACAGGGTGCAGAAAAACAAGTATGAATGCCCAATGTAAAGGTTCAATTATTACCATTTGTTACACTTAATACGCTGCTAAAGTAGCAGCTCAAATTCATTGGAAATCTGACGCAGCGAATAGTCCCGCAGGACTAGAAAGGAAGTCAGGTCCCACCTCTTGACCGAAAGGGTAAAAGATCGTAAGCAAATATCGTATGCACAGTACTTATTGACCAGTATCACCGAGTCCGTCTGTTGCATGACCCTAGACCGTAGTTTAAGTTCGAATTTTATGGCGTCCCAGGAGGAGAATAAGCTTAAGTGCCCGCATCTCGTGGTCGTGCGGTAGCGTTCTCGCTTCCCACGCCCGGGTTCCCGGGTTCGATTCCCGGCGGGGTCAGGGATTTTCTCTGCCTCGTGATGGCTGGGTGTTGTGTGCTGTCCTTAGGTTAGTTAGGTTTAAGTAGTTCTAAGTTCTAGGGGACTTATGACCACAGCAGTTGAGTCCCATAGTGCTCAGAGCCATTTGAACCATTAAGCTTAAGTAATTAGCACGGAGTCAATAAAAACAACTCATGTGCAACAGAGACTGATTTACTGGGACATAATACCCTGAAAAACGTCGAAGCAGGTCAACAAATACTTTAAGTCTCCCCAGATTAACGGAAGACGAAACGACCGTACCAGACTGTTGACTTTTACTCAAGCTAGGATCAAGCTGTGTGTCTTCACAGACATGCAATTGCCTCAAGATTTTATTTTTAATAGAAAAATATACGCTGTACTTGACAGCGAATCATTACAGCACTATTCCAGCTTTGTGACACAAATAGTTATCCTGGAAGGCAAGACATCAAGCAAGGAAGGATGCAGTATTCTGTCGGATTGTCGGTATGCCTCTGTGTGGGCTCTAATCTCTCTGAATTTATCCTCATGGTCTCTTCGCGAGATATACCTAGGAGGGAGCAATATACTGCTTGACTCCTCGGTGAAGGTATGTTCTAGAAACTTCAACAAAAGTCCGTACCGAGCTACTGAGTGTCTCTCCGGCAGAGTCTTCCACTAGAGTTTAGCTATCATCTCCGTAACGCTTTCGCCATTACTAAATGATCCTGTAACGAAGCGCGCTGCTCTCCGTTGGATCTTCTCTATCTCTGCTATTAACCCTATCTGGTACGGATCTCACACCGGTGAACAGTATTCAGGAGGTGGGCGAGCAAGTGTACTGTAACCAACCTCCTTTGTAATCGGATTTTATTTCCTTAGGATTCTTCCAGTGAATCTCAGTGTGGTATCTGCTTTACCGAAGATTAATTTTATATGGTCATTCCATTTTAAATCACTCATAATGCCTACTCCCAGATAATTTATGGAAATAACTGTTTTCAGTTGCTGGCCTGCTATATTGTAGCTAAATGATAAAGGATCTACTTTTCTATGTATTCGCAGCACATTACACTTGTCTACATTGAGATTCAATTGCCATTCCCTGCAACATGCGTCAATTCGTTGCAGATCCTCCTGCATTTAAGTACAATTTTCCATTGTTACAACCTCTCGACATTACAGTATCATCCGCAAAAAGCCTCAGTGAACTTCCGATGTTATCCACAAGGTCATTTATATCTATTGTGAATAGCAAAGGTCCTACGACACTCCCCTGCGGCATTCCTGAAATCACGCTTACTTCGGAAAGCTTCTCTCCATTGAGAATGACATGCTGCGTTCTGTTATCTAGGAACTCTTCAATCCAATCACACAATTGGTCTGATAGTCCACATGCTCTTACTTTGTTCATTAAACGACTGTGGGGAACTGTATCGAACGCCCTGCGGAAGTCCAGAAACACGGCATCTATCTGTGAACCCGTGTCTATTGCCCTCTGAGTCTCGTGGACGAATAGCGCGAGCTGGGTTTCACACGATCGTCTCTTTCGAAACCCATGCTGATTCCTACAGAGTAGATTTCTAGTTTCCAGAAAAGTCATTATACTCGAACATAATATGAGTTCCAAAATTCTACAACTGATCGTGGCGTTTTTGTTTTGCATGTTGGTATTCCGGTTTCTATGTATTTATTTATCGATTGTCTTTTTTATTTGTACTTCACTGTTGATTTTAAGTTTACGTACTGTCATTCTGTCAGTTGCAAATAGCGAATGGGGCTGTCGACACTGGAAAATGGAACGTCAAGTTGAGAAATCGGAACATTTCCAACTTATTCTTCTGTTTGAGTTCTTCTGAGGGGTGACAGCAGCGAAGGCAGCTACAAACGTTTTCACGGTGTATAGAGCTAATGGCATTGGACAGAGCACAGCAACAAAATGGATTCTCGTTTTAAAGATTATCGTTTTGACATTAGTGACTCGCCACGTTCAGGAAGATGTTCAGGTTTTGATGAAGATCGTTTAAACGCACTAAACCACAACCAAACGTGACGAACTATGTTCATTCCAGACACGTGCGATATTTGCACACAAAGTGGAAGGTTCAGAAATCGGATGTGAGGGTACCGCATGCTCTAAGCCAAAATCACAAAAATCTGTGGGTGGCATCTTGTGCAACTCTACTTGGTCGTTATCAATTTGCTCGTGAACAACACCCACCGTTCGTATGCTGTATCATTACTAGTGACAGGAAATGGTATCTTTTTGCTAACACAAGAAAAATTAGTAATCGTTGACCCCAAGTTAAGCAGCAACTACCAACATTAAGACCTGCGCACATCCACAGAAGACCATGTTATGCGCCTGGCGAAACAGCGGAGGTGTGGTGTACAACGAATTGCTTCCCGAGGTGCAACCATCACTGCTCTCATTTACTGTCAACAACCGAGACGTCTCGCAGACGCAATCCAAGAACAACGACCAGGCAGACTATGTGAAGTGATGCTGCTCCACGATAATGTCTGCCCACATTCTGCTAGACTGACCAAAAGACTGTATAGGAGTTGGGTTGGAAAGTCATTTCATACTCACCTTATTCACCTGTTCTTGTGACCTCATACTTTCAGATTTTCTGCTCTCTATCGAACAACCTTCAAGGAACTTTCATTGTAGACGCAAATGCGCTCCCAACATGGGTCGATGAGTTCCATGTATCAAAACCAAGTGATTTGTACAGTCGCAGAGTCGCAAAGTTATCCCAGCGTTGTCAGACGGTTGTATTTACTGAAGGTGAATATAATATAGATGACTTGAGCCTCTGTTACGTTATCTATTGTTTTTATTAAAACAAACGAACAAACACCGTCCTAACAGGCATTGGAGGCCCAACGGTACCGACCGGCCGCAGTTTCATCCTGAGCTCTCAGGCGTCACCAGATGCGGATACGGAGGGACATCTACATCTACATCTACATGATTACTCTGCAATTCACATTTAAGTGCTTGGCAGAAGGTTCATCGAACCACAATCATACTATCTCTCTACCATCCCACTCCCGAACAGCGCGCGGGAAAAACGAACACCTAAACCTTTCTGTTAGAGCTCTGATTTCTCTTATTTTATTTTGATGATCATTCCTACCTATGTAGGTTGGGCTCAACAAAATATTTTCGAATTCGGAAGAGAAAGTTGGTGACTGAAATTTCGTAAGTAGATCTCGCAGCGACGAAAAACGTCTTTGCTTTAATGACTTCCATCCCAACTCGCGTATCATATCTGCCACACTCTCTCCCCTATTACGTGATAATACAAAACGAGCTGCCCTTTTTTGCACCCTTTCGATGGCCTCCGTCAATCCCACCTCGTAAGGATCCCACACCGCGCAGCAATATTCTAACAGAGGACGAACGAGTGTAGTGTAAGCTGTCTCTTCAGTGGACTTGTTGCATCTTGCAAGTGTGCTGCCAATGAAACGCAACATTTGGCTCGCCTTCCCCACAATATTATCTATGTGGTCTTTCCAACTGAAGTTGTTCGTAATTTTAACACCCAGGTACTTAGTTGAATTGACAGCCTTGAGAATTCTACTATTTATCGAGTAATCGAATTCCAAAGGACTTCTTTTGGAACTCATGTAGATCACCTCACACTTTTCGTTATTTAGCGTAAACTGCCACCCGCCACACCATACAGCAATCTTTTCTAAATCGCTTTGCAACTGATACTGGTCTTCGGATGACCTTACTAGACGGTAAATTACAGCATCATCTGCAAACAACCTAAGAGAACTGCTCAGATTGTCACCCAGGTTATTTATATAGGTCAGGAACAGCAGAGGTCCCAGGACGCTTCCCTGATATCACTTCAGTTTTACTCGTTGATTTGCCGTCTATTACTACGAACTGCGACCTTCCTGACAGGAAATCACGAATCCGGTCCCACAACTGAGACGATACCCCATAGGCCCGCAGCTTGATTAGAAGTCGCTTGTGAGGAACGGTGTCAAAAGCTTTCCGGAAATCTAGAAATACAGAATCAACTTAAGATCCCCTGTCGATAGCGACCATTACTTCGTGCGAATAAAGAGCTAGCTGCGTTGCACAAGAACGATGTTTTCTGAAGCCATGCTGACTACGTATCAATAGATCGTTCCCTTCGAGGTGAATCATAATGTTTGAATACAGTATATGCTCCAAAACCCTACTGCAAACCGACGTCAGTTACATGTGGTCAGCAAACCACTCTCCCGGCTGTTGGCAGTTTTCGTGACCGTTATGTTTATTAATCTTACGGAAAAACACTACGAACTCATGCAACAACTCCATACTTTCCTTACCGCGTCACGTGTCAACAGTGCCACCAGGCGGCGTTCAAATTTAAGGAAGGCAGCGGTCATTTTATTGTGGCCCATCAGTTTATATAAAGTATTTATCAGCAGAACTATCAGATTGTTCGCTGATGACAATATTGTCTACAAGAAAGTATTTTCTTTGGACGATCGTAAGAAAATACAGAAAGCCTTGGAAAAACTTTCCACATCTCTTTAAACATGGCTGCATGTAAGTAATTCCCACAACAAACATAAATAACTGGGAGGTGTGTGATTACTAGACTAGTGGTGAATATCTTGAGCAGATCACATCGTTTAAGTATGCGGAGTCTGTAGTACGATGGGATATGAAATGGGACGAGCATGTAGTCTGTGGTAGGGTAAAGAAAGATTACACTTCAGCTTTCTGTCGATGACGAGACCATTAGGAAAATAAAACAAGCTTGGATTTGGGAATAATGGGGAGACAAAGGAACCATCCTAGAGTTCACGCAAAGCCATTATGGAAAAAAATTAATCTGGATGGCCAATGGAGGTATGAACCGGCTCGTTTTCGAATACGAGTCCATTGTCTTAACACTGTGCCACATCGCTCAGGTGTGGTAGGGAAGGAGATTGGGAGACAGATCTTGCGCACTGAATAAGCGCAGTCCAGCTGTAAAGGAAACCAAAAACAATAAGGCAGTGCAACCAAGTCCAGAGAATTGTCCCACTATTTCGAGTCATCAAGCAGGTATGGCAGCAGACATCGACCGAATTCAGAGGCGCGCTCTAAGATCATAATCGGTCAGTGAATCCCATATGAAAATGTGACATGGGGTTGGGAGTCTTTGGAAGAACACGATAGCCTGTTGTGTAAAATCAGAGAACCGACATTCGAGAAACGATGGACAACAGTTACGCTGCCATCATCGTCTATCTGACGTAAGTATCTCAAGAATAAGGTAAGAGAGATCACGGTATGTAGAGAGACGTGTACGCTGACGGATAAAAATCACAACACCAAGAAGGAGCTGTGCGACATGAACGAAATTTGGTAAGCGTGTTTATACGAGGGGCGTTTGAAAAGCCCGTGCAAAGTCCGATAGATGGCACCACCTGCTCGTATCGAGGTGTTGTTTAGTTAGTAGCATCTTCGGAAGGAACGCACACCAAGTTACAGCCATATTGGTCTATTTCTTTGTGTTTAACATTCGTGTGACTCAAGAAAGTCGAGTGATTGTCAAAAAATGGACGAAAAAAGAATTTCGTGTGGTGATTAGCCGGCCGCTGGTGGCCGAGCGGTTCTGGCGCTACAGTCTGGAACCGCGCGACAGCTACGGTCGCAGGTTCGAATCCTGCCTCGGGCATGGATGTGTGTGTTGTTCTTAGGTTAGTTAGGTTTAAGTAGTTCTAAGTTCTAGGGGACTTATGACCTCAGCAGTTGAGTCCCATAGTGCTCAGAGCCATTTTGTGGTGATTAAACATTACTTTATGAAAGGCAAAACACCTCAGGACACTAAAGACAAACTTGGTAAACATTACGGTGACACTGCACCCTCGATCAGAACAGTTTATAAGTAGTTTCAAAATTTTCGGAGTGGCCATATGGGCACAAGTGATGCTGAACATTCTGGACGCACTGTGGAGGTTACGACTCCAGAAATCATTGATAAAATCGATGATATGGTGATGGATGACAGAAGTGTTAAGGTTCCTGAGATTGCTAGTGCTGTGGGCATCTCGGATGAATGGGTACATAATATTTTGCATAAACATTTGGACATGAGAAAGCTATCCGCAAGATGGGTTCCGCGATTGCTCACGCTTGACCAAAAACGGAAACGTGTGAAGTGTTGCTAGGATTGTTTGCAGCTGTTCAGGAAGAATCCGCAGGACTTTAAGAGTCGTTTCGTCACTGTGGATGAAACATGGATACATTACTATACTCCTGAGACCAAAAAATAATCTAAACAATGGGTTACCAAAGGAGAGTCTGCACCAAAAAAGGCAAAGACCATTCCTTCGGCCGGAAAGATTATGGCGACTGTCTTTTGGGATTCACAAGGGATAATCCTCAACGACTATCTGGAAAACGGTAAAAGTATTTCAGGTGCATATTATTCATCGTTATTGGACCGTTTGAAAACCGAGCTGCAAGAAAAGCGCCAGCGATTGGACCGCAAAAAAGTCCTTTTCCATCACGACAATGCACCAGCACACACCTCAGCAGTTGTGGTCGGAGAATTAATGGAAATAGGATACCAACTCGTTTCACATCCCCCGTATTCTCCAGACTAGGGTCCCTCGGACTAGTATTTGTTCCTCAACTTGAAGAAATTGCTGGCGGGACAAAGATTTTATTCAAACGAGGAGGTGATTGCAACAACTAATAGGTATTTTGCAGATTTTGACAATTCCTATTATTCGGAAGGGATCAACAAATTAGATCAGCGTTGGACGAAGTGTATAAGTCTAAGAGGAGACCATGTTGAAAAATAAAAAAGTTTACCCCAAACACGTAAGTAGTTTTTATTTTTGCACGGACTTTTCAAACGCACCTCGTACATCTGTAAGATGACGGCTATTCGAATTTCGCGGCAGTCGCATAAGAGTGGCCCTAGTAGACAATTATGAGAATGCAAAACAGGTTTTCGTTAAGCACTCGGTGTAACCGCCGTGAGCGTTAGTTACCTATGAGATTGGGGATGATGAGCTGATGTTAGTCAAGAATGCCTTTAAGGCGACAAAGATACCATTATCAACATCTTACTGAGTTTCAACGACATCGTGTGATAGGGCTGGATGTTCCTTTTACGATACTGCAGAAAGTCTTCGCAGGAATGTAGCCATTGTACATGATTGCTGACGGCGGTGGTCACAACAGTGTACGGTCGCAAGAGGATCGGACTCCGGACGGTCACGTGACATTACCGGGAGGGAAGACCATCGTGCTCGGAGTATGAATCTGCACATCGTATTGCATCTACAGCAGCAGTTTGAGCAGCGGTTGGCACCACAGTGATACAACGAACTGATACAAATCTGTTGCATGACGGACAACTCCAGTGTCATACGCAAACAGCTGTAACCGTTCCTGTATTGGCAAAAGGCATCCCACAAACTGGCTTCCGGCGCCTGTACAACACAATGCATGCATGTTTGCATGCTCACATTCAACATTCTGGAGGTTACACCGATTATTAATGTACCAGCATTTCACATTGTCAGTGGCTTATCTCGCACCTACATTAACCTATGATCACAATGTTAATCATTTAAATATGTATCTAGACAAATGTACTCCCTAAATTTCATTATTCTGCTCTTCTTGTGTTGCATTTTTTCCATCGCTGTACATTTGGTCTTATTCACATTTAGGGAGACTTCCTATGTGGTCACAGATGTGTGTCAGATTCCTTTTATGAAACGTCCTCTTAGAAAAATTAATGAATTACTGTGCTGATAAACCTCTACGTTATTTGATTTTCAAACAACTGAGCAAAACTGAATGTACTCAGACATTACTGTCTTTACTTACCCTGATCAACACTAAACTGATACACAATATTTTTAGCGCAACGCAATCTGACTTTCAACAATCCCTACAAAAGAATGGCCCTCACTAACAATAACCTATAACTTTCATGAATCACTTAACTCACTTAACTCACTCACTCGTTACTCGAACTACTGCAATACAGCGAGCGCCAATACTGCCAGCCAAATAAAAGACTCTAACTACTGAAGGCACTAACTACTGATAGGCCTAGTCAGCAAATGAAAGAATTTGATAGAGAACAAAAGAATGGTTCAAATGGCTCTGAGCTCTATGGGACTTAACATCTATGGTCATCAGTACCCTAGAACTTAAAAACTACTTAAACCTAACTAACCTAAGGACATCACACAACACCCAGTCATCACGAGGCAGAGAAAATCCCTGACCCCGTATAGAGAACAAACAATGTATTTACCTTAATAATGTTCCAAAGTCATCATATATATAAGTTCATGACATCCAGTCTTACAAATCTACTCTCTCTGATGGACACGCGTCCAGATCATCCGCTCTCAAAACTCCGCCATCTCACTCCCCACATCCACCACTGCTGGCGGCTCACCTCCACCTGCGCAACGCTTCGCGCTGTTAACATCCAACTGCCCAACACGACAATAGCAAATTCCAACGATGCAAACTGGCCACAGAATGCACATAGCACAGCCAGTGATTTTCATACAGAGCGCTACGTGGCGTTGCCAATATAAAAACCTAAACAGCCTACTTACACTTTTTATTCCTAATACCAGGCTATTAATGTAAGGTGCTTTATCTTAGAATGTTTTGCTGAATGGCAATCAGTGGGATAATATACCGTTTCTCCATACGATTATTCCATTTTATTTTTTTCTTATATTACATTATCAAAGTTAATACAGTATTATTTATAATTAAATAGAAAGTAGGAAAGTTATTGGTTAATCTTATACAACATCTAGTGATAAAAAGTAAATACGGTTTTTATGCGATTTTTTTCATTTTTCTGCAAACATAGGACGTAGAGGTAGTCCTTTGCCTTTTTGTATAGAGCTCAGCTGGCACATGACTCATTCTTTTCTGCAGTGTAACCCTATTGAAGGGTACCATAAAGGAAAAATCAAACTTGAAAAATAGGACCTATCGCACTGGGTGAGGTGAAATGGAAACATTACGGGCTGTCACAGAGGTTTCTTTGTTGCTTTTTGTAGTTTTCCAGCCTTGGGTAATCACTCATCCAGCGTGAGATAATCAGATACCGGATTTACCGAGACACTCTCTATTACGCTGTCACAGATAGCGATCACATTGCACTCAATAAACATGTTGCTGATACGCCACAGCTAATTAGGTTGTGACCGATCGTTAGAAATCCACATACGACTGAGAACTGGGTTATTAGAACAACACATTAAGAGATAAACTACTTACTACCTCCGGCCTGTACCGCCAGCACCCTGTCGATAGTGTGAAGGGTGAGGTGGCGGGGGGGGGGGGGGGGTTGGAGGAGGGGGTTTAAATCCCCTGTAACGTCAACGGAAATACACTCCTGGAAATGGAAAAAAGAACACATTGACACCGGTGTGTCAGACCCACCATACTTGCTCCGGACACTGCGAGAGGGCTGTACAAGCAATGATCACACGCACGGCACAGCGGACACACCAGGAACCGCGGTGTTGGCCGTCGAATGGCGCTAGCTGCGCAGCATTTGTGCACCGCCGCCGTCAGTGTCAGCCAGTTTGCCGTGGCATACGGAGCTCCATCGCAGTCTTTAACACTGGTAGCATGCCGCGACAGCGTGGACGTGAACCGTATGTGCAGTTGACGGACTTTGAGCGAGGGCGTATAGTGGGCATGCGGGAGGCCGGGTGGACGTACCGCCGAATTGCTCAACACGTGGGGCGTGAGGTCTCCACAGTACATCGATGTTGTCGCCAGTGGTCGGCGGAAGGTGCACGTGCCCGTCGACCTGGGACCGGACCGCAGCGACGCACGGATGCACGCCAAGACCGTAGGATCCTACGCAGTGCCGTAGGGGACCGCACTGCCAATTCCCAGCAAATTAGGGACACTGTTGCTCCTGGGGTATCGGCGAGGACCATTCGCAACCGTCTCCATGAAGCTGGGCTACGGTCCCGCACACCGTTAGGCCGTCTTCCGCTCACGCCCCAACATCGTGCAGCCCGCCTCCAGTGGTGTCGCGACAGGCGTGAATGGAGGAACGAATGGAGACGTGTCGTCTTCAGCGATGAGAGTCGCTTCTGCCTTGGTGCCAATGATGGTCGTATGCGTGTTTGGCGCCGTGCAGGTGAGCGCCACAATCAGGACTGCATACGACCGCGGCACACAGGGCCAACACCCGGCATCATGGTGTGGGGAGCGATCTCCTACACTGGCCGTACACCACTGGTGATCGTCGAGGGGACACTGAATAGTGCACGGTACATCCAAACCGTCATCGAACCCATCGTTCTACCATTCCTAGACCGGCAAGGGAACTTGCTGTTCCAACAGGACAATGCACGTCCGCATGTATCCCGTGCCACCCAACGTGCTCTAGAAGGTGTAAGTCAACTACCCTGGCCAGCAAGATCTCCGGATCTGTCCCCCATTGAGCATGTTTGGGACTGGATGAAGCGTCGTCTCACGCGGTCTGCACGTCCAGCACGAACGCTGGTCCAACTGAGGCGCCAGGTGGAAATGGCATGGCAAGCCGTTCCACAGGACTACATCCAGCATCTCTACGATCGTCTCCATGGGAGAATAGCAGCCTGCATTGCTGCGAAAGGTGGATATACACTGTACTAGTGCCGACATTGTGCATGCTCTGTTGCCTGTGTCTATGTGCCTGTGGTTCTGTCAGTGTGATCATGTGATGTATCTGACCCCAGGAATGTGTCAATAAAGTTTCCCCTTCCTGGGACAATGAATTCACGGTGTTCTTATTTCAATTTCCAGGAGTGTATTTTGTGTCACCAGTGAATGCGACAGTGCTCGAGATTTGTGAAGTGATTACTATTTTCCCAGGAATGACTTTCAAGCCTATATGTAAAAACTGATAAGGAAAAGACTTATTATTATATTATATTATATTATTATATATTATTTTTATAAATAGTTTTGTACAAAGAATAATCATATAACAAAAGATAATACCACTAAAAGAATGTATTGGCGTTGTATTGTCTGTGAAATTTTTTCCTTCTATTGTTCTCTATGATGCATCAAGCGGCTGAGATCAAAGATTAAGCTGAAGTCTGTTCTTTTAAATATTGTAAAAAGTAGTCGTGTTGCGTGAGGTGCAAGTGGTCTAGAATATAACGTACAATTTACTAAACGGAATTCTAGTGTACGGACTTTTATTTCTAACTAGATAACCTACTATGAATGTTTTAAGTTTTGTGTCCGCAGCAAACATGAAAGCGGCTATTAGCGCCTGGTACGGCGATTCTGTATTATTGGTAACTTGTGATTAATATTGATATTGTGAACAGTCAAAGTGGTGTAGGATTCTGAAATTTAATCCAGCATAAAGGAAAAAGTTGATGTTATTGATTTTCTACGAAAATTACGTTGGTAAGAATACCCAGTCCAGATGGTGTTTTGTCTGCCACCATTACGTGAGCGTAAGGAGCGGCAATTTCAAACTGCAGAAATAATCAGACACTAATTCCTTCGATCGATATTACAATATTTGAACTCCGAGGACAAGAACCCATATAAATTTATTATTTTTCAATTCTAACGGTGAAAATAACATTTAGTAGAACAATCTTAGACTTTACGTAAATGAAATATTTTTGTGGGAGTATTTTTGTGGCTGGTGCGTAAGATTAATTTTTCTCAGAGTAATTTATCAGTCACTTTAAAAAAATATATTTACGACACCAGTGCTGCTATGGGAAGAGGTCGTGGTGTGATGTATTAATTATTTGGTGCATACTTTTTATTTCACTTACTGAATTAATGAAACACCACTTCAGTATTTATTTGTAACGATAAGGTATGACAAAATAATTCACTCAGCAGCATATAAATAAGAATTATTTATTTCTTTTAAATAGTACTGTTATTATTGCTGTTACATTTTAATACGTTTTACAATAACACGCACACACCACCACAACAATTTTAAACAAACAGAACAAAACCCTTCATACCCCGCCCAACCATCCAGAGTGAGATTTCCCGTGGCTAAGCTAAATCGATAGAGGTGAGTACTGAGATGGTTCCTTTGTAAGGTGACGACCAATTTCCTTCCGCACCCTTGTGCTATTCGAACTTGTATAGGAATCTGTAACGCCCACTTTGTCGGCAGGACATTAAATCTTAATCTGCCTTCCTTCTGTACGTTCTGAGAAATAGATCTTCGTGTGTACGACAGCACGTATACCAAAAGATGTAACTGCTCATTTTACTTCTTGTTTGTGAAACTGTAACTTTTGTTTACTTATTTTAACTGATTTTACTGTACCTTCTTGGTGAAACTTCATAATTAATACACAAGAAAAGGTTTTTGTCCGTCGACCGAAAGGATACAGCTTTCTCAGCACTTCTAGATGTTGCCATAATGACTATAGGATATTTTGTTCATAATTTCCATGCAATCGATGGATAGGAGCAGTGAACACTTTTAACAATAAAGCTAAAGAGTGCCTGGTTTGTCGCTCTCCCCTCCTTCTTCCCGCCCTCTCTGTTCTTTTGGTAACAAAACCACCATGTTTAAATACTTTGGAAATCAGCGAAAAGGGCTTGACTCTCTGAGTAGTACTCTAGAGTCAATATTGCGTTTCCTTAATCTACTTCATCCATTGTCACTATTGTACAATGTGAGATCTGCAATTAGACATCACAATATCATTGTCTCACATCATCGTTTACGTTCTTTATAAAGTGTTCAAACAAAGGTGTGCATCACCTCATGACAATCATAATTCATGGGTTTTTTTCTGAACACTCCACGACAGGAAATCGCTGCCTACACCACCTGTGTAACAGAGGTTAGAATAGAACGCAGTTTGTCTCAGACTGTGAATGGGACAATGCGGCTTGTGTACACTTTCAATTTGTCAACATGCCTCGTACTATCAGTTCAAGCTAACATCGTCACTTATGTGGCAAGAAGGATTGTCACCATGAGAATTTGCCGTCGAAATGGCGGTTAGCTCTGACCGAAGGTTTATTTAAATGTAACGGCTTATATAAATATGCAGTTTATTCGTTTGTAAACGACGAATAAATTCCATTTTCGTTGTAATTTCTGATCTCGTTAATGAACTTCTCCTACATGTACCGCATGAACAGATCTATGAAAAATTATCAATCCAGAACGAAGGAGATCCAGTGGAAACAAGAAGAGCTATGATGATAACGACATGAAAGTAATCACAAAATGTCAACAAATTACTGTATTTATATCCAGCAAATACGACGACGAGCAGACTGTATATTAGAAGACGAATATTTGCAGAAATACCTGGTCAGAGTCAGAAAATTGTAGTTTACGTGTGTACTATATATATAAGCGGAAGTTGTTACAAATCTGCCATAATTTAATGGCGATATCAAGAACCTACTTTTGATTTAAAAAAATAGAGCGAATTACAACGAAAATTAAAAGAAACTCAAAATAAAACTGATAAACAAAAACTACACGAAATAAAATCGAGAGCAGGAGACATCTCTGACAGAAGTATTCAATGACTTTGAGCATTATTTTTAAATGCTGGCTTCTCCTAAAATCCCAAGTTTTGTGGCCTTACATATAATCATTTGACGGGTTGGAATTATGTTTCCAGTCGCACATTGACTGCAGAAATACTGAAAACGCAATATGATAAGATGAAGCCTGAAGTTCTAAATTGTGTTTTATAATTTTTTATGAAGAGGATTGTGGTGAATTCCGTGCTTTTGATTACTACACAGAAGCAAAAATGGCAGCTACAAACGTAATTAATCGCCACTTTGAAAGAATTAATTTCACTCAGTAGAGATAAGGCCACTTGACTTGGTCATATTCATCTTAGATTGTATGTTGATTAGAAGACAGAAGCGGCTTATCTGTTATTGGCTGTTCCACGTACTTTACCGTAGCTCTGAAAAATCGCACAGGCTCCTTTTTTCGTTTTTAAGAAACGTCGCAGCACAAATGTGATAAATTACGGGAGCTGGATGGGCTCTGTAAACTGTTACTCCGCAAAACACAGATCGCCATATTCAGTCACGAGATAAAAAGTGGTTCAAATGGCTCTGAGCACTATGGGACTTAATATCTGAGGTCAACAGTCCCCTAGAACTTAGAACTACTTAAACCTAACTAACCTAAGGACATCACACTCATCCATGCCCGAGGCAGGATTCGAACCTGCGACCATAGCAGTCGCGCGGTTCCGGACTGAAGCGCCTAGAACCACTCGGCCGCAGCGGCCGGCCACGAGATACAGAAAACCGTATGTAGCTGTGGCCAGATTAATTAAATTACATTTCAGCGTTTACCTTATTGTTTATTGGCCATACTCTATTCATGTATTTACTGATTTATCTGGCTATCAAAACACTTTAACTGCAGGGTGAGCATTCTTTGCCCAAACGACAAGTGTTGCAAGCATGGGCGTACCCAGTTGGGAGGGGCCATTTCCTCTCCCCTGCAAAAAAGAAATTATCTTCACATACCGAACCCAAATCCTGCTCCGCCACACAGACAGAAGTGTCATTTGTGTACGAGTTTGGAAAATGGGAACGTGTAATGGTTACCTATAAGTAGGAAGTGCACCCAGAGTCATATCTCGTGATATCTCAAAACTATTTTATCACTCATCGTGAAGTTAATGTAAGTTTCCCCCTCTCTTTCCATAATTCAGATTGGAAACAATTTCGACCTTTCGTGCATTGTTTGTTTTTCACTGTGGAAAAGGGGTTTTCAGATTCGGTCGTCATTCGGGGTTCCATAACTTAATTTTACACTGCTAGACGATTATAGCACTCCGTCTTCAGGCCACAAGTGGCCCATCGGGACCATCCGACCGCCGTGTCATCCTCTGCTGAGGATGAGGATAGGAGGGGCGTGTGGTCAGCACACCGCTCTCCCGGTCGTTATGATGGTTTTCCTTGAGCGGAACCGCTACTATTCGGTCGAGTAGCTCCTCAATTGGCATCACGAGGCTGAGTGCACCCCGAAAAAGGCAACAGCACATGGCGGCCCGGATGGTCACCCATCCAACTGCCGGCCACGCCCGACAGCGCTTAACTTCGGTGATCTGACGGGAACCGGTGCATTCACTGCGGCAAGGTCGTTGCGCTAGACGATTGCTAAGGAACAAAGTTTTGGACGGAATAATCACAGGCACTGATGGACAACGTAAAACACAGTACATACGTAATAGAAGTTAAATGGAATTATTACGATGAAAATTGGTACAGATCTGACAACATGGGAAAACAGAATTACAGATATACACAACCTTCGTGTTTGACACAGATCAAACTCCCAACATGAAGGTCGATATCGGGCGCTCCGTAAGAAATATGCCCTCTTCGGGCACTAGCGCACTTTTTGCACCTGTTGTTCTTGCTGGCTACCAAACTGCTGACGAGTCCTCGGGGGGAATTGTCCTACTCCTCTCTCAAGGCGGTTTTCAGTTCTTGCACTGTTCGACGATGGGGTGTTCGCTGAGAAACGCATCTGCCAAGAGCACCCCAGACATGCTTTGTAGGGTTTAGGACCAGGAGTACGCAGGCCATTCCATACGTTCATTATCTTCACTTTGCAGTGTGTCCGACGTCTCAGCTGTATTGTGTGGGTGGAGATTGTCGTCAATAAATAAAATGTCGGAACCTACCGCTTCCCTAAACAAACGGATTTAATCCAGAATATCTCCTTGCAATACCGCTACGTTCTGACGGTAGCTCGTACAAAGATATGCGGCGTTATTCGGCCTTTGTGCACAAAGCCTGCCCACACCACAACGCCTAGGCTATACAGATGACGTTCATAAACACTGTGTAGTGCGAATTGCTCCCCTCTGTTTCCATAGTAACTGGTGCCAGAATTTCTTACCTGAGTGAAATGAGATTCGTCGGAGATCATCACTCTGGACCACTATTGCTGACCCCAAACAATATGTTCCCTACAAAACTAACTCTTCCTCGACGATCAAGTGGTTGAAGAGGGACGCATTTAAGAGGTTTACCAGCATACAAACCATCCTGCTTTAATCGCCATCAAATGTTACTGGCAGACACATGTATCGGTAACGTTTGGAAGATCTGCAGTTATCTGCCTAGAAGTGAGATGTCTGCTCCTGTTCTTCATTAGGGCTGCGTATTGATACTCTTGCGATGTGGTAGCGCATCTATGACCACTGGCATTCTTTCGTACAGCATTTCCGCCTTCAGCAGCCTTTTTTTAATCTCGAGATGACACTTCTGGCCACACTCATAACTGTGGCCACAGTAGTGAGCCTTTGACTGGCTTCAAGTCGTCCGACTGCTCGTCCACGATCATAAGCACTCAGATAATGTCTTACAGACATGTAGCCGTACCACCGGAACGCCGCAATAATCGGTTCCACAACAACCTTAGTCAATCACCGTACTGCACGAATTGTCGAATGCATACTGAGCGGCCGTGCAGAGGCTTCGCTGCAGTTGGAATGTCCTGCCGTCTATATTTCCATCATAGGTCGGGTATAAAGTAGCAGCTGTGGTTTGCGTGGTATCGATACCTACGATTCCACGGCGTAGGTGCAAGTTCGTAGGTTGGCACTACGACACCGACGACAGCGCCATCTAGCCGGCGCTGTTCAGCTTTACGAGCGCCGCTGCAGATTCTTCACTACTGGCTATTAAAATTGATACACCAAGAAGAAATGCAGATAATAAACGGGTATTCATTGGACACATATATTATACTAGAACTGACATGTGATTACATTTTCACGCAATTTGGTCATAGATCCTGAGAAATCAGTACCCAGAACCACCACCTCTGGCCGTAATAACGGCCTTGTTACGGCTGGGCATTGAGTCAAACAGAGCTTTGGATGGCGTGTATAGGTACAGCTGCCCATGTAGCTTCAACACGATAACACAGTACATCAAGAGTAGTGACTGGCGCATTGTGACGATCCAGTTGCTCGGCCACCATTGACCAGACGTTTCCAATTGGTGAGAGATCTGGAGAATATGCTAGCCAGGGCAGCAGTCGAACATTTTCTGTATCCAGAAAGGCCCATGCAGGACCTGCAACATGCGGTCGTGCATTATCCTGCTGAAATGTAGGGCTTCGCAGGGATCGAGTGAACGATACAGTCACAGGTCGTAACACATCTGAAATGTAACGTCCACTGTCCAAAGTGCCGTCAATGCGAACAATAGGTGACAGACGTTTAATCAATGGCACCTCATACCATAACGCCGGGTGATATGCCAGTATGGCGATGACGAATACACGCTTCCAATGTGCATTCACCGCGATGTCGCCAAACACGGATGCGACCATCATGATGTTGTAAACAGAACCTGGATTCATCCGAAAAATGACGTTTTGGCATTCGTGCACCCAGGTTCGTCGTTGAGTACACCATCGCAGGCGCTCCTGTCTGTGATGCAGAGTCAAGGATAACCGCAGCCACGGCCTCCGAGCTGATAGTCCATGCTGCTGCAAACGTCGTCGAACTGTTCGTGCAGATGGTTGTTGTCTTTCAAACGTCCGCATCTGTTGACTCAGGGATCGAGAAGTGACTGCACGATCCGTTACAGCCATGTGGATAAGATGCCTGTCATCTCGACTGCTAGTCATACGAAGCTTTTGGGATCCAGCACGGCGTTCCGTAATACCCTTCTGAACCCACCGATTCCATATCCTGCTAACAGTCATTGGATCCCGGCGAACGCGAGCAGCAATGTCACGATACGATAAACCGCAATCGCGATAGGCTGCAATCCGACCTTTATCAAAGTCGGAGACGTGATGGTACGCATTTCTCCTCCTTACACGAGGCATCACAACAACGTTTCACCAGGCACCGCCGGTCAACTGCTGTTTGTGTATGAGAAATCGGTTGGAAACTTTCCTCGTGTCAACACGTTGTATATATGTCGCCACCGGCGCCAACCTTGTGTGAATGCTCTGAAACGCTAATTATTTGCATATCACGGCATCTTCTTCCTGTCGGTTAAATTTCGCGTCTGTAGCACGTCATCCTCGTGGAGTAGCAATTTTAATGGGCAGTAGTGTAACATTTGATTCCGAGGAGACGACCTAGCAACACCATTTATACTTCATAGGGGTCCATTACTGTTGTTACTTCAATGACAATTTGTCCTACTACTAGTAGAACTTAACGTTCATACCTGTACGGCTTTGCACCTACGTGCTCATCTATATGTAAAGTTAAGTAAAAGAGTTATCACGTATACGCAGTACCTCCTTTTCCTGCTCCTACTCGCTTCCTACATTCGGCCTACCCTTCAGTTTACAAGAGCAGACCCACGTGCCGCCTTCCAGGCGGGATACGAAAGTTTGTTCCATAGTAACTGGCACTTATTACTCAGCAATTATCAAGCAGTGCAGTACCAACCTTAAAAAGCGTATTTCAGTTCATCGTTACCTGACGTGCGACACAACTTCGAAATTCCTGAAATTTTACTAGAAATAGCTCAGAACGAAAGAGGAGATATGAGGGATCTCTCTGTGGGCCCCAGCCCATGTAGGTCTGGATTACAATGACAAGTTGCTCCAGCTGGTGAAGGAAGTCAGTGCCTCTGGGCCTTCAGTGGACATCAGTCTACAGCCCCACCACTTGATACTGTGTGGGAAACTGGCCAGTGGCAGATAACTGACGCTCTTAAATCTGGGTTCAAGCTACTATTCAACCCGTAATTAGAAACTGTCCAAGCCTTCGAAAATTTCAGAAGAGCAAGGAACATTTTCTTCCCATGTACACTGTATAGGTATCAAGGGTAACACTCTCTCCGGATATCAGAAGAAGATGAAAACATTTATTGTTTTCCAGTAAGAATCTTGTTAAAATGAAGTAGCCTCTTCCTTAAGTCAGTTCTATTGTTTCATGAACATACTCAAACATACTGTATAATGCCCTTTCCGATTTCAAACGTCACAGTAAAGTGTTTTGTAAAATAACGTGTATTATCAGTGATTACATAAGCTTTTATTCTCCCTCTATGTGTTTATGAAACTTTATTTTTTCATATTAGATTGTATGTCGATTAGAAACTCTTGCGTTTTTCAAAGAAAAAGATGCTCTCTTCTAGCTACAGTTGGTGTCATGACAAGATTCTGTAGCTATGTTCAGTGTGGCACCCTTACCAGAGAGAACTGACAGTGGACATCGAGGAAGTGCAGGTCGTTTTGTATTATGCGAAACAGGGGGAGAGTGTAATGGATATCATACTCAGGTTCGGGTGGCAATCATTACAACAAAGAATTTTTCGTTGCGAAGAGTTTTACACGAAATCTCAATCTCCACCCTCCTCTTCTGGATGTGAAAATATTTTGTTGACGCCCACCTGCATCTGGAGAAATTATTATCATCGTAATAAAGTAAGAAAAATCAGAACTAGCACGGAAAGATACAAGTATTCTTTCATTCCGCGCGTTGTGGAGCGGTAGGGAAATAGTGTGAATGTGGTTCAATGAACTTCTGCAAGATACTTAAGTTTGATTTGTAGAGTACTCGCGTTTTGTAGATGTTATGTCCCTATCCGAATACTGTAAAAGAATTTCAAATTATTCTTTGTGTTGTGATATTTTTAATCAACTTGTTGGCAGTATAGCTACGTAAATCCTAGTCAGTTAAAAAGGGTTTAGTAGATTCTGCATTTTCGATTCGTAAAGAATCACTGTTTACAAACTGTCGGAACACATATGAAACTGACTGATGACCCCATAGAAGATAGAAGCTGTCAGATATCTTTAGTGGGAAGAAATCGCCAGGACCTATTCTGACATCTGAAGTCCCTCGAGGAAGTGCTGCAATAGTGTTATAATCACGACGTTTGCGAATAAATTTCAAATGAAGTGTTGTAATTCTTCGTTCATGCAGGGCGCTGTAACATACTGACGTGTATCAGCAGAATATTGTTGAAACTTTGAGATTAATATAAGGAATTGTAATGCAGTGCGCATGATCCAATGAAAAGATTATGTAACATACAAAAAATCATTAGAACCAATCACGGAACTCAAACGTATAGCGAGTGCCGCTCAGAGCGACTTATTTATTTATGCGCTTATTTCACCTGACAAGAGCCTTCAGACCCTTTCTGGCATTTTATTGAGAAATAACTTTCACAACTATTTAGTCACTTACTTTGGTTCTGAAAGATGTCCACTACTCAGCAACACACATTTTCAATAACATGCTAGCAGTTATAAAAAGTTTAAATAATGATAGAGCACAGTTTGAGAAGAGTCTAAAGGATTTATTGGTGGCCAGCTCCTTCTACTCCATTGGTGAGTTTCTTGGCAGAACCGATTGATGCATGTATGTTATTATCAATATCACATAATATGAATATTGTGTACACTCTGACTTCTGTACAAATTTTATGCAGTAATGCGACCATTGTAAACTAGTGCTGTAATTTTTTTTTATTTTTTTTATTTGATGATGGGTGGCTACAATAGCCTTAGGATCATCGTACGCACTTAAGTGTATTGAATATTTAATATTTGCTCACAAGTTTTATAACCTTTTATATTTAAATATGTGGTGATGACTGGGTGTTGTGTGGTGTCCTTAGGTTAGTTAGGTTTAAGTAATTCTAAGTTCTAGGGGACTGATGACCATAGATGTTAAGTCCCATAGTACTCAGAGCCATTTGAACCATATTTAAATATGCTTAAGACTTTTGTTTGCCTATTTCACATCCACAAGGTAGATTACCATATCTGTTCTTATTTTATAAATATTTATTAGGTATCTCCTCATTTGGTACGAAAAGTACATCTAATCTGATCAGACGTCCTTAGCGAACCAACAAAATAAATTATGCAGAACATTAGCCACGTATAATGTTAACAATAATAAATGTATAGAATTTCAGAAATAGCAGTCTTATTAACACAGTGAGTGGCCAGAAGTAATTCTTGATGGATCATTACTGGATGGTTAACACGTCAAATACCTGGGTGTAGCAATTTGTAACGATATGGAATGGAATTACCACATAGGGTCGGTCGCAAGTAAAGCATGTGGCAGACTTCACAAAAATAGTTTATAAATGCTGACGTCTTATTGTCAGTTAGCACGTTGCTATACAAGAGGCATATTCCACTTTGGTAGTGATACTGAAGTTTCTCTGTGATACGGTTACAAATATTCCGTCAATAATTCATGATCGTATGTACATGTCAAAATAAGCGGTTTCTATAATCTTGCTTAAATCAAACAGCGTTAAAATGCTGACTTCAGATCTGTCCATGGCATATTTGATATCATCGCTAACTTTGACTAAAGCAGTTATTGTGCCATGGTGTTTTCTGAAGCTTGACTGACATTTATCGCCGACGTCATAGCTTTTCAGGTAGTACGTTAGCTGTTTATAAACAATGTGCTCCTAGGATTGAACTAATGCAGCTAATGACATTTATCGCCGACGTCATAGCTTTTCAGGTAGTACGTTAGCTGTTTATAAACAATGTGCTCCTAGGATTGAACTAATGCAGCTAATATGCTGATCCGCCTACTGTTGTCTGGTGATTTTATGTTATAATTCATCAAGCTCGAAAAAGCACAAAAAAGAATGAGGCGAATCGCTGGGATTTTGTTTACAGTAGTTAGAACATCACAGAGACAAAAGCTCCAGTGGGAGACGCAAGATAAAGACGTCTTTCACGAATATGATGGGTTGTAAAATTCTAAGCACCCAGTTTATGGGAGGAGTAAAGTAATATGTTCCTACATTAACATTTCACGTAGCGATAACGAAGGTAAAATACTCGAAATTAAGTCTCGAAATCATGAGAGACATTACTTTTTTCTCGTGGACGTTTGTTACGTAAAGTGGGAGAGGAGAGTAACAAAATTACTGCACTGCACAGCCTTCGCCACAGACGGTAGATCGCGTGCTGAGTGTTATACGCCAAAAAATCTTATAAGACCTACATTCATTGTTGTTACGACGGCTGAAGAGCGTTTACACTTTCCTTTCACGATTGGGTAGCACTCGTCCTCACGAAATTAATGCTTGTTGACATTCCTTTTATACTGATGAGTCAAAACATTATGAACACCTGTTTAATAGGCAACGATTTTCCGTGGCATGGATTCGAAAAGTCCTTGATAGACTTCTGGAGCTAATGGCACCAGACGTCTACGCACAGGTTATATAGTTCCCGTAAATAACGGGCCAATGGTTTGTGGGCGCTGAGCCGCCGCCCGATATTGTCCCAAAAAGGTCCTTTAAGGTTTCTGGTGGCCAAGGCATCAACGTGTATTCACTATCATGCTTCTCAAAGCACTGTACACGATTATGGCCTCATGACATGGACAGTTATCCTGTTGGAAGATGGCACTACTGGCGTGGAAGACATCAAGCATGAAAGGACACAGGTGGTCCGCAGTAATGTTAACGTAATCCACAGCTGACGTGCTATCTTCGTTACTACAGTAGGTCCGATGGAAGACCTGGTGGATGTCTTAACACCAAAACATTGCCTGCGTTGGTCAGCGTCGGTGACGCAATTATGTTTCGAGCAGCTGACGGCTTGGATGGCGGTGTATCCTGACACGCTCATCGACATGGTGCATCAAAAAACGTGATTCGTCTGACCATGTTCCCATTGATCCAAGAACCAATCGCGATGATCCCGTACCCACTGCAATCGTAATTGACGATGTCATTGGCCCAACATGAGAACTGGTGGGGGTCGTCTGCTGCAGAGCCCCATGTTGAAGAATGTGCGCTGAAGGCTTTACATGTGGAAAAGTGGTCGAGACGCGCGCTCAACGACGCGCGCACTGTCTCTTCGTGAGCGTAAGGCAGTAGCGATCCTTGAGACATTTATGTGCCAAGCGGACATTGTACGAAAAATGGCTCTAAGCACTATTGGACCTAACATCTGAGGTCATCAGTCCCTATTGTACGTAAACATGAGTAAATGTAAGGATGTGACAGATTGGCGATAAGGGGCAATCGCGTCTGGCCGTGCCCTTGGACATACGGAGTAAAGATCCTGGATCTGTTTGTGTTTCGCAGCGGACTGTTCAACGTTTCTGCAAACAGTGGTATAACGCACGTGGTCACGAAATACGACGACAGAATTGTGGTAGCAAATAGAGCCTTACTGAGAGTGACCGGAGATCGTTTCTCAGCTTGTCAATTAAAACCGTTTCCAAACCCGACAGTAATTGCTGCAGGAAGTGAATGAAGAGCCATCTGAACGCGTTATCGAGAGAAAATTGCGACGGGAAATGAATTCAATGAACATTTGGAGTCGGTCACCTCGCAAGAGGTAATTGCTCACACGGGTATATACAGACAACAGCAAAGTTCAGTGGGATGGAAGAGTACGTAACTCGTTTTCTGATCAATCCCCCAACCCTATTACATCTCAAATGGCCTGCAAAATCATTTAATTTAAACACCCCAGATAACCTGGAGGGATACGTTGTAACAGCGGGTAAAACGCCGACACCAGCACCCTCGCAATTGGTGGAACTGAATGATCAGTTCCTCAGCGAGTGGCTTAACCTGTAAGCGACTTGCCTGCACAAACTTGTGGACTCACTTCCAGGCGGTCTTCAAGTCCAAGGGCGTAATTACACGGTGTTAAATGATGCTTGTTATGATTTCTGTAGCGGTGACTAACTTATTGTCCAAGGAACTTATGACAGCCTATATAAGTGTGTAATAGCTGTATGTTACTAGTCCTCATTATATCTTCAGGGTTCTTAAGTGCTATATCTAGAGGGCTGAATAAAATTCTTAGTTCGCAAAAATATTCTTGAAATACTATAAACAAATGCTGACGAGATGTTCTAATTTCACAAGCGACGCCCAATTTCAGTCTTGCAGTATTTGTCCTACACCCTTACTCTAGTCATCCAGGCCTGTCATTATTTCGCTTTAGACTTTTTTTTTAATGTTGTGGCTCATGTGAACCTGGTCTTACAGTCTTGAGTAGCATTCAATACGTAGTGCAATTTGCCATTAAGCAATCGATTTCCTAAACTTCAGTCATCCTGTGACTAAGACCAGAAGATCTACGTGCCACATTATATTTTACAAGTACATGGAAAGATTTTTCTCCAGAGACATCACAAGGAAAGTCTTTCGGGACGAGTTCCGCCCATATTCTACCATTAAGACACCGTACACCAAGGTGAAATAAGTGATATTTCCTAGTGCCTTGATTTGGGCTACATTCCTGTTCCGTCTTTAGTTACCTCATTGCCAACAGGACGTTAAACACTAACCTTCTTTCTGAATTCCTATGTAAGATGCATTATCCAAATATAACTACAAGATCACGCTACCTCTTTCAGCAGGTAGCCCTCATTGTTATGTATAGCCTGAACGCGCTTGATTTGTTTTATCGACTGTTTCCTTCTTGCAATCTCAATTAACAACGTTCGCGAAACACCAAACCCTCACATTCTGAATTACTTTCAACCTCCTCTCAAACCACATGTGTTTGCACCGATTCCTGTGTTGCAATCACTCGACTGTTGAATAACTTGCACTGTAGTTTTAAAGAAGTTTCAAATTTCCTCTGTTTTCAACATTAACTAAGGGCGTATGTCTTAAAATAACATTATCTACCCATTAATTTTCGCAGATTCAGTATACTCATTAATCTGCAGTCTACATGTTTTTACTCTTTCTTTCTCCCATTCTCCTACACCTGTATTTCTTTTTTATCGTTCTAAGTCTCGTTTGCACTATACAAGGTGTTTCCATAAGAGAGTGAAAAATTTAACAGAACGTAGAGGATGCTCCACTGAACAATTTTAAGTATGGAATCTGGAGTCAGAGAAGCCAGCTTAAGGAGATAGTGGGAGTAAAATGACATTTCTGTATACTTTTTTATCTGCATCAGTTACAGTTAACTGCAAATACCATCACTGAGGCAATGAATGTACCATTTGTACTGTGTCTTACAAAATGTGCTGAAACCGATGGCCGTCAACCTCAATGCATGCACGACATCCGCGAACAAGATTCTCATGTACCGTGACAAATATCCTTGGTGTTTTTCGAATCACATCACAGGCAGCTACAATTCTGGCAATTAATTCCATCTCTGTATACACTGGGGTCCTATACATAAGTGGCTTTAGATATCCCCATAGGAAATAACGAAGGTTATTCAGGTCGTGTGACCTCGCAGGCTATGGAATAGGACCTCCTCTTCCAATCCAGCGCCGGCCAGGGTGGCCGAGCGGTTCTAGGCGCTACAGTCTGGAACCGCGCGACCGCTACCGTGTGTGACCGCTCAATGTCACTCAATACGATTACGACGACACCCCTCGATCGACGTTAGCACTCGTGGTGTCACTCGCCTTCATACATGGCAGTGGACGTTTGAAAATTCGTGACGCTAGCTCAATGCTCGTCAATTGATTTAAATGTTATTCCCGGCTGATTCTTAATTCAATTACTGCCACGGGGGTGAGGAGAAAGAACACATCCTGGTGATATCAGCATTATGCGTATTTATATGTTCGATTAATCTGAATGGTTTGCAATGTTCCAGCGATTCTATTCGAACTCTATGCTGACGTACCGACAAGGGCCATTTTCGCAGATAAACATGCAAGTACGTAATGGATGTTCAATTTCTCAATCCGCTGTAAGAAGAATTTCATGCATTTACATTTTTGGTGTCCCACAATATTGGTTGGCTAAATATTATGACGATACGTTGTATACAACTTCCACAGATATTGTTTATCATGTAGTCAAGACTACGTAATGAAGCCAAAATCGTGGATAAAATTGAAATGTAGTTTGTTTATTTCATCTGTGACTTTCAGAATATAGCGAACGTTTTTTCACGATCGTTTTTGATTATGAATCCCAGACAATCTCCTAATTCCTCAGAGCAATAAGCTGTAGCTATAAGTGTATTTCTCAGATGAAGTGGGCACTAGGAATTCTAATTACAGGCTTCACGTTTTGCTAATCACTTTCTGGTTGCCAAAATTGTAGTTAGAGAGCCAGTGTTGAGAACGGCAAAAGACAGCATAATTGATAGGAACATTTATATAACAATCAATCCACCAGCTGCCCCACAATTGGTGCATCGGCCGGGAAATGTTTCTACATTACAAACCAAACATCATTTAACAGCACAAAATTCCAACCAGCCGCCGCACATATGGTTAATCGGCCGGGAAAAACAAACAAAACATTATTTCATTAAATAACAGCAACCTAAATTTCCACCAGCCGCCCCACATATGGTGCATCGGCTGGGAAAGAAACTGAGTAATAGTGAAAGTGATTTTTAAATATTCGAATTCGGGAGTAAAATGCGACATGCCACAGAGTAATAAAACAGTGATAGTGTTACGTGTGTATGTGGACGACACAATTGGATTAACAACGCATCTGGATTGACGGAGCTGGCACTGAGTCAAGCGGCGCTGCCGGCATCACAAGAAGCCAGTTTCGCCTCACCGCAGTCGTCCGCCGGAGCAACCGGAGCCGCGCCTGCAGTTGCAGGCCACACAGCAGCCATTGGAGTGCCGTCTGCAGTTCAACGTGCCGCGTCGTATCAGTAATCCTGGTACGCCGCGCGGGCAACGCCATACGTCGTGCAGGAGGAACTAAGTTAAGTGAAAAGCTGTTAAAAATTTTACTAACCTGCACTAAAAGACTATCGGCGATGGAATTGCCAGAAGAAACCGAGGTTAAATTTAAATCAGAACCTATGTCTGTTGAAAAAACTGTAAATCCAGACAACGGTTCAAGTGTAAATATGCATGAAAGTAGTAATGTTAAAGTGAAATATGAAGTATTGTCTCCTGACAGTATTGTGGAAAGGGGCAATGATTCAATAATAGAGACCCCTGTAGTAAAGCAGAAATCAGAAATTGTTAATTTATTGGATGATAGTTTATCTGATGAGTTAAAAACGAAACAGCCATCAGAAGTGGTAGAGTTTAAACAGGAGAAGTTAAATATGACTGATCAATCAGAAGTTACATTTAGTTTTGATGATTCTGCTGTTGGAGCTAGTTTTTCGTCACCTGAGTGTGATAAGAAACCAGCTAGTGAGCAACCCAAAGATACTGGGGCTATTGATTTAAATGTTATATTAAAAACAATAGCTACCAGTAATGCTGAATTAAAATCTAATATAATTGAGGTAAATAACAGGATTGTGGCCAGCCAAACTAATTTTAATAAACGATTGGAGGTAATGGACGATACCTTCAAGGCTGGTTGCAATAAGTTGAAAGAGCATCTGGACAGTTTGAATTATAAAATTGATTACAACCATGAGGATATTAAGAAAAAGGTTGCTCAACAATTTTCTGAAATGTGTAAAACAGTAAAATCCGAAGTTGCTGAGGTTCGCAAAGACTTCCAAATGGAAGATGCGAAGCTGGAGCACAAGTTAACAGAAAAGATCGAGGCGGAATCTGAACTGTGCTCAGATAGGTTTAAAGATGTTAATATAAAAGTAAACATATGTCAAGCAGAAGTAGACGCAATCAAAACTGATACTACTCATATTGTGCAAAGAGTAGATAATGTTGAAATGAGAGTAGAAAATGTTAGTACTAACATTGCTAACATTGAGAGTAAAGTAGCTTCAGTAACTTCTGGTAATGGTAGTATGCAACAAGTTGTAGCTGCAAACGCCGCTTTTATCGGGTGTCGGCAGTTCTTGCGGTTCGATCCAGATAAAAATATCCACCCGCTAGATTTCTGGAACGACTTTGAAGATGTGATTCCACCAACTTGGTCTGAACGAGAGAAAATCTCATTTATTAGAAGCCATTTAGCAGGTGACGCCATGCGTTGGTCAGCTGATGTTATGTTGAAGTGTAAAACACTAACGGAATTTAAAACAGCTTTCATTAATGAGTATTGGTCTAGCAATAATCAAAATGAAGTGTTGAGAGAATTTTTGAGTGGAAAACGCTTCAATGCAGGCAAGGAATGTATAAAAGAGTTTGCTAGGTCATGGATCTCACGTTTGTCACATTTGGGAGAAAAGCTAAAACCTGAAATGATAATACTAGGTCTTGAAGACAAACTGCCATGGTATTGGCAGACTAGAATTATATCAGCCCCTAAGAGACAATCTTGATCGTTTCATTGAGTATTTGGAACGTGTAGAGCGTGTTGCTGCCAATGAGGAGCAAGCACGTAATAACACAAATGCTAATAACACTAGTGGTAATTTTAAGAACGAGCAGAATGGCAATGTAAACATCAGAACAGTAGGTGTTCGCCATCCTAAGACAGGTAGCAATTGGAGAAATAATTATCAGATCCAACAATGGCATCCAAATGATAGTAATTTTGTTCCGAACAAAATTTTGCAGGTGAACAACAGTGCGGAAAGCAATGCTGTGCCAGTTAACTATAATGAAAATAAAGGAAACAGTAGTAGGCCGAGGCAGGAAAACTAGTTCCCGTCTATGAGGACACTGGCGCTCACCAGGCGGTTACTTTTCCTAAGCCAGTAGTTACGGTAATTGGTAAGACAGATCAGAATACTCAGACTGAACATGTGGATGAAGGGTCAGTAGCATCTAAGAATACAGCAGAAATATTAGATCACTCACAGTATTTGATAGATACCGTGTTGGAGACGCTTTCTAAGCGGGAAGAGAAAGAGAAGGCGCAGCAGTGTAACGGTAGGGAAGAGCTACAAAATACTGAATTGTCAGGTGAAGAAGCAGAAGAAATTCATGCTTATATTTACGATGAGAATGATGTGCTCTTATCTAAAGTGCCTGTGCAGGAGGTTGATACTGTAATAATAGATTTAGGACAGGAGGTAAGTGAGAATGTAGAGGGTAGCCTGTTGGGGGTCGATGAACCCAGTAGCTGTGACCAGTTGTCACTTGAGAAGGAACCCGACGATAATAATGAAAGTGGTTTAGCTGTAACTAGTGTTATGCCCGGTCTGGAGGCGCAGAATCGCTCAGACTACAGTAATTTGGGTCATGTTCAGCAAACTAAATGTAATGAAGTCGTGCGGTGTTTCGATTTGAAATTAATAGACCGACAGGAAAAGGCAGCTGAAAATGTAATTCAGAAAAACCCTACACACTTTGACCTAAATGTAATGAAGACAGATGTCGATCACTTTAGTTGGAGACAAATACAAAAGGAACTATTGAATGAGTTTGAGGAACCACCCGTACAACCTAGAATAAGCCACCCTACAATAATAGTGAATATGTTGGGTATCAATGTACGTTGTGTCTTAGACAGTGGAAGTGAGGTGAGTGCGATATCTCAGTCCTTCTTTGATGCATTACCTGGTAAAGACAAGCTTACAGTAAAGAGGGTATCAGGACTAAGAATAATTGGTGCTACTGGCAAGGTGTCAAAAGCGGTAAAGCAAGAAGCTTTACTGCCCTTTGATATTAATGGTAATTTAATTGATTATCCATGCTTAATTGTAAATAATCTCAGTATTGAGGTTTTAATTGGCATAGATTTCTTGTCGAAATATCAGAGTGTTGTTGACTTTGAAAGAAGCCAGTTAAAAATGGTCTTGCCCATAACCGGAGAAATTACGGTGCCTTTTATTGATAAACATGTAGTAACTAATGATGAAACTTGGGAGCTGCCTATACGAGTTCTGAAAAATAGGAGATATTGGGACGAAGGTGTTAATTTTAGTAAAAGTAAGCTAAACACAGAAGAAGAAGAAGAAGAAGAAGAAGCAATTATTTTGGACAAAATAGAAGCTAAATTGCAGGAAATCGATAAAATTTCAGCTAATCAGAAGGAAGAACTGAGACAGGTTTTAAAAAGGCATCATAAGGTATTTTCAAATCGACCTGGCGTGGTCAAAGGTTATGAATGTCAATTAAAGGTGAAACCTGGCCAAGTGTTTTTCAGGAAGCCATACCAAATACATGTAGCTAGGAAGGAGGCGGTTCGAGAGGAGATACGGAGAATGCTAGAGTGGGGCGTGATTGAAAAAGCGGTCAGTGAGTACAATAATCCTCTTGTTGTTGTACCACAAAGAGACGGGAGTGTCAGATTGGTCTTGGTTGAATGAAATAGTGGTTAGGGAAAGTGATAGACCGCAGAACATGGACGAGTTATTGCAAAAGTTCCGGGGAGTAAAATTCTTAACTGCTATGGACATCACGTGTGGATATTGGAATTGGCCGCTGGCGGAAAGTTCAAGGAAGTACACAGCTCTCTTGTACGAAGGAGTTTGTTACCAATACCGTGTGGTACCTTTCGGACTTAATATCTCTGTTTGTGCCTTCGTACGTGTGATGTGCCATGTTTTAGGACCAGCCTTAATTAATAAAATAACAGTCTACGTAGATGATCTGTTAACAGCAACTCCTACCTGAGAAGAACACATAGTTTTATTAGAGGCTGTTGAGAGAGGTGGCATGAAACTAAAGATTGAAAAGACAGAGTGCGTTAAAGAGGAAATAGGTTTCTTGGGATATATGATAAGTGGAAAAGGTATTCTGCCTGACCAAGGTAAGTTAGCAGTCATTGAAAAATTTGAGGCTCCCGGAAACAAGAAGCAGTTGAGATCGATGTTCGGTCTTTTCGGCTTCTATAGGCGTTTTGTTAGTGATCAGGCTTTTAATGCGCCCTGTCATCACCTCCTGCTGAAAAAGAATACCCCTTGGGTTTGGACAGCAGAATATCAACAGGCGTTCGAGGTGCTTAAACAATCTTTAATTAATAGTCCTATTTTACATCATCCTGATTTTGAAAAACCATTCTGTATGTCTGTTGATGCTAGTGGCTATGGTATAGCTGTGGAGATATTCCAAGTAGAAATAGAGAACGAACAAGAAGTGCACAAGACTATAGCTTTCGCAAGTCGATCTTTACAGGCAGCAGAGAGAAATTATGGCATCTCAGAACTGGAAGCATTGGCAATTGTATTTGAGGAACAGAAATTTGAGCAGTATCTATTAGGCCACAAGATAATTGTTTACAGTGACCTTAAGGAAATGAATTCCTCAGAGCTATAAGCTGTAGCTATAAGTGTATTTCTCAGATGAAGTGGGCACTAGGAATTCTAATTACAGGCTTCGCGTTTTGCTAATCACTTCCTGGTTGCCAAAATTGTAGTTAGAGAGCCAGTGTTGAGAACGGCAAAAGACAGCATAATTAATAGAAACGTTTATATAACAATTAATTCCACCCGCCGCCCCACATATGGTTAAACGGCAGGGAAATGCATTATATATAAACATTATATATAAACAACATAAAAAAACTCCACCAGCCGCCCCACAGCGGCATGGGAAAGTATGTTGGGAACTTTGCTGTTCATGTTGTATATTAATGACTTGTCAGGTAATATTAATAGTAACATCATACTTCGCAGATGATTCTGCTACCATTAATAAAGTACTGCCTGAAAATATAAAACTGCATAAACTGCAGACAGATCTCGGCAAGACTTCAAAGCGAGGCAAAAATTGGCAGTTTGTGTTCTGGCACGTAAAATTGTGCACTTCACAAAAAGAAAAAAACTTTATATACTATAACTACAATATCAATGAGACACAGCTGGAATCTGACGACTTACACAAATAATTCCTTGTAAGAATTCTTAGGGATATGAAATGGAACGATTACATAGTCTTAGGTTGAAAATGTGGCACACTCCGGTTCACTGATATGATTTAGGGGAAAACGGAATTAGTTTAAAAAAAAAAAGAAAAAGAAAAAAGCTTACGAACCCCTCAGACGATCTATCCTATAATAGTATGGGACCCGTACCAGATAGTACTAAAAGGGGGTATTGAATGTATACAGAGAAGAGCAACACGAATCGTCAAATGCTGGTTCGACCCACAAAAGAAAGCCTATTTGCAAAGTTTCAAGAAACAGTATTAATTGATGAATCTAGGAATACACAGTGATCATCTGCATATCGTTCCTGGAGTGACCGCGAAGGCTACTTACGACGCGATCAGAGGCATTTAAACAGCTTTACATCTCGCGCTCCACACGGGAGTTTAATGGGAAGAAAACGTAAGCGATACAGTGGGTGGTACCCTCTGTCACGCACTTCAAAGACATTTGTCGAGTGTAGATGTAGTTGCTACGTCCATAAACTGCCATGGGTTCCCTCCTGAATCACTTTTGCGTTGCTAAACACTCGTCGCCTGCTCGGACGCTTGGGGTACTTACTGTGTGTGCTGAGCTCCGTCTGCTGTTCCGTCGTGGCCATGGCGGCGGACTGACAGACCGCATCAGCTGATTGTGGTCTCTCTGTAAACCCCCACCCAAGCTGCCGCTCGGATACGCCAGCCGCTATCGCCAGCGGACCGCGACGAGCAGTCGTGCTTCGCGGTTAGCGAGACACAGATCTCAACACGGCACAGCAGCTGCGTGCGGATTGTATTGCGAATACACAGAAAGAAGGATCCTTTATTGTACGATTATATGATAGCGGAACAAACACTAATAGCAGTTACTTCTGTAAAATATCTGGAGGTATGCGTACGGAACGATTTGAAGTGGAATGATCATATAAAATTGTTGGTAAGGCGGGTGCCAGGTTGAGATTCATTGGGAGAGTCCTTAGAAAATGTAGTCCATCAACAAAGAGGGTGGCTTACAAAACATTCGTTCGACCTATACTTGAGTATTGCTCATCAGTGTGGGATCTGTACCAGGTCGGGTACACATAGGAGACAGTGAAGATCCAAAGAAGAGCGGCGCGTTTCGTCACAGGGTTATTTGGTAAGCGTGATAGCGTTACGGAGATGTTCAGCAAACTCAAGTGGCAGACTCTGCAAGAGAGGCGCTCTGCATCGCGGTGTAGCTTTGCTGTCCAGGTTCCGAGAGGGTGCGTTTCTGGATGAGGTATCCAATGTATTGCTTCCCCCTATTTATACCTCCCGAGGAGATCACGAATGTAAAATTAGAGGGATTCGAGCGCGCTCGGAGACTTTCCGGCAGTCGTTCTTCCCGCGAACCATACGCGACTGGAACAGGAAATGGAGGTAATGACAGTGGCACGTAAAGTGCCCTCCGCCACACACCGTTGGGTGGCTTGCGGAGTATAAATGTAGATGTAGTAGATGTAGATTGTGATTACGGGTCCTCCACTCAAGTTGTTGTTGTTGTTCTTCTTCACTTCAAGGAGTAGGCCAATAGCCTGTTGCGTCTTCGCAAAAGCCACCTTTTCCTTGCCTTTATACCTCTTCTGCAGGTCTGACTAATCTTTCTGTTTCCATCCTTTCAATATCCTTCGTACATTTTGTTATCTTGTTTTCTATTCTTTCATTCATGCGGAATATAATTCTTTTCACATTTCAAAATCCTTTATTCGCTCTATCAGAGTACACGCTTTTACTTTCCTTAAAATTTGCGTCGTTTGGTCTTTCTTAGCTGTTGTTCAGATCTCACTTCAGGAATTGAGCATAGGTGTTGACCTTACTCTGTCATCTACATGGCTACTCTGCATATCACACTTAAGTGCCTGGCAGAGGGATCATCGAACCATCTTCACAATAATTATCTATTATTCCAGTCTCTAACAGGGCGCGGAAAAAACGAACACCTGTATCTTTCTGTGCGAGCTACGATTTCCTTTATTTCATTATGGTGATAGTTTCTCCATTTGTAGATCATCGTCAACAAAATATTCTCGCATTCGGAGGAGAAATTCGGCGACAAATTTCCTGTGAAGATCCCGCTTCAGCGAAAAACGCCTGTTTTAATGGTTTCGTCATGGACTGAGCGGCTGGTCCCGGCGGAGGTTCGAGTCCTCCCTCGAGCATGGGTGTGTGTATGTGTGTTTGTCCTTAGGATACTTTAGGTTAAGTTGTGTGTAAGCTTACGGACTGATGGCCTTAGCATAAGATTTCACACACATTTGAACATTTAATGGTTTCCACCCCAAATCCTGTACCATGTCTGTGACACTGTCTCCCCTATTTATCGATAATACAAAACGTGTTGCCCTTCTTTGAACTTTCTCGATGTACTCCTTTAATCCTATCTGGTAAGGATCCAGACCGCATAGAAGCGCTCCAAAAGAGAAGGAACGAGGGTAGTGTAGCTAGTCTCTAGTAGATCTGTTGCATCTTCTAAGTGTTCTGTCAATAAAACGCAGCCATTGGTCCACCTTCTCCACAACATTTCTTATGTGTTCTTTCCAAATTAAGTTGTTCGTAATTGTAATTCCTATGTATTCAGGTGAAGTTAAGGAATTTAGATTTGATCGATTTATTACATAATCGAACTTTAACGGATTACTTTTAGCACTCATGTGGATGTTCTCTCACACTTCTTTCAGCTACCAATTTTCGCACTGTACAGATATCTTATCAAAATCGTTTTGCAGTTGGGTTTGACCTTTGATGACTTTACTAATCGATAAACGACAGCGTCTTCTACAAACCTGAAGCGGCTGCTCATATTGTCTCCTAAATCGTTTATATAGATAAGGAACAACAGAGGGTCTATAACACCTCCTTGGGGAACGCCAGAAATCACTTCTGTTTTACTTGATGACTTTCCGTCAGTTAATACGAACTGTGTGACCTATCTGAGAAGAAGTCATGAATCCAATCGCATTACTAAGATAATATTCCGTAAGCACGCAGTTTGCTTACAAGCCGCTTGCGAGGTACAGCGTCAAACCTTCTGGAGATCTAGAAATACGGAATCTATTTTAAACCTCTTTTCGTAGCACTCATCACTTTGTGTGAGTATAGCGCTAGCTGTGTTTCAGAAGAACGATGTTTTCTAAATCCGTGTTGACTGTGTGTCCATTCACCTTTCCCTTCGAGGTAATTCATAATGTTCAAAAATCCTGCTGCGTATCGACGTAAATGATATAGACCTATAATTTGGTGGATTACTCATATTGCCTTCTCGAATATTGGTGTGACCTGTGGAATTTCCAAGTCTTTGGGTTGTATATGATTATTAAGTATGGAGCTATTGCATCAGCATACTCTAAAAAGAACCTAATTGGTATACAGTCTGTACGACAAGACTTTCTTTTATTAAATGACTGAAGTTGCTTCACAATTCCAAGGATATCTACCTCTACTCTGTGTTTCGTAACTTTGCTTTAGCATCACTGTCATTGATAGTATTTCCATTTATATCAGGTTTAGAGACGAAGTTTCATTGTGGAAAGAAGTATAAACGTCTCGAGTTGAAGTCCACGCTAATCTTGGGGACTTTGCGTTCGTTTAAATTGTAGAGTTACATCTTCATGTCTTTCTTGGTTAATGTACTATGTATAGTGCCACATATCGTTTGAAACTTATTTAATTTTTTGAGATATCATTATCATAGTATAACTTAGATCACATCCTTACAGTGAAATACCTTTTCAACTGATTTCCCGTTAAACATTCTTTTAGAACGTAATTGGTATTTCCTTTAAAAGCCGGAACTTTGGTTGTATCTGCTGGTATTTTCAAGTTATAGAGTTATCTGTTGAGCCCAAACGATATAGAGCAAGTTGTAATTCATCTTCCGTCTTTTGTAAAATTATTTGGTCATCAGAAAAGAATACAGTATTTAAGTGTGTGTTTCTCAGAATTCATTTTATTTCTGGAACAGCTTCTTGTTTCCATTGTCTAACAATGTCGTCAATATGTACATTAAATAAAATGGGTGAGCAACTGCATCCTTGTCATACTCTTCTGTCAACAGCTATTGGTCCTGTTCTCTCTTTCCCGTATTAAGTAAAATTTCGTAATTTGAATACGAACTTTTTATCACTTGCATCAAATGTTTCGGACAATCTCGTCTTTCCATTATATTCCACAGCATGTACCTATCGACTCTGTCAAAGGCTTTTTCACAATCTACCAATGCAATGTGTGTTTTGAGGATATGTCCTCGTTTCTTTCCAGTCATCTGCCACACTACTGTGGTATTGTCAATGCATTATCGTCCTTATCTAAAACCGTTTTGTTCCTCTAGTTAGATGGTGTCAGCTATTTTTTCTGCCCGTTATTAATTATTCGTGCATACAATTTATATCCAGTGTTCAACAGTCTTATTTCTCTGTAGTTTTTTTCTTATAAAAATAAAGGAGGAGGTGATTCTCAAATTTTTCGCATTTGAAAGACACTGACAGAAATGGAAAACGTTATACCATGCAGCACCTGCCGTTACTGATCAAATTTTGAGAAGATGTTCATCATATGAAGGGTGTTGCTGTGCGGTCCGAAGACAGGTTTGACAGAACCGCCTATGCGGCGCGGGCCTCTTCATTTCTACATAACTACCGCAACGTACATCCAATTGAACCTGCTGGATGCAGACAAGCTGTGGATTCGCCCTACAATTTTTACGCTCCACGTTTTCCCGCAGTGTGGCCGTGTTGGTTCTACAGCTACATCTACTACTACATGGATTCTCCGCAAGCCACCGTGCGGTGCGTGGCGGAGGGTACCCTATACCACTACTTGTCATTTCCTTTCCTGTTCCCCTCAGAAAGAGAGCGAGGGAAAAAGACCGTGTATATACGTCCGTATGGGCCCCAAGTTCTCGTAAGTTATCTTTGTGGTCCTTACGCGCAATGTATGTTGGCGACAGAAGAATGGTTTGGCAGTGAGCTTCAAATGCCGGTTCTCTAAATTTTCTCTCTAGCGTGTCTCGAAAAGAACGTCGCCTTCCCTCCAGGGATTCCTATTTGAGTTCCCGAAGCATCTCCGTAACAGTTACGTGTAGTTCGAACCTAGAGCCAGTCCAGTATTAAGGTTTGCATCAAAGATTGCAGAATCTAATCATCACTTACCGAACACCATAATAATATGTAACAACTATCACCACACAAGTCTGCTGATACACAGAAACCACATAAATGTTCACGAGGCAATTTTAAGTAACAAGTTACTTTTGCACTAAATAATGTAACAGACTCGACATGAATATAGCCTCTCAAGAAACTGACAGACTGTTTACAAGCATTTTCCGAGACTGGACTGAACTTAATTTGAATAATATACAATGATAACTTTTATCACAAACGTCTTTCTGGTATGAAAGACAGTTCTAGACATCCTGAAATTGTTTCCTCAACTGCCTAAGTTAATTATTTGCAAGTTTGTTTTCCACTGACTGGTCAACTAACCTGACTGGCACCCGTCCACATGACACACACTCATAGCTGACAATTTCAGTCTGTCAATGATAACATTAAATGCAACCAAGTCTGTAGTGTGACAGAGCTACTGATGTCATAAGTAGAAAGCAGTCAGTGTGGATAATGTCATCAGCATTGTTGAAACTTTCCTTTTTAGAAGTCTGTGCAAAAATAAATAATCCAAGTTATGCCTTTGGCATTGATGCTAACAGTTGAAGCATGTCAAAAGTAAAGATGGCTGTCATTCACTGTGCTCTATAAAGGATGCAGCTGCCACCATCTTGTGAAATAATTTATATTCAAAGACATGCTGAAGAACACTTCATTTTAACTGACAATATCATAGCATTGGTGTACAATTGCATTTACATATTTATTTATTTATTTATTTATTTATTTATTTTGCTTATTTAGTGGCCATGATACTGGACTTAAAGTACAGAACAGTATAAAATATTACATAATGTTACAACAAAAACATTCTGCTTAATTAGATTATAAAATTATATACCTACATATAGATAGAATAAAAACTAGTGAAACCCGTTGGTTGATTTTACTAAAACTATGAAATACCAATATACATAGATGAAAGAAGTTTGGTTTTGTCTAGGAACGAGTGGTAAGTATAAATTTTTGTTTAGAGAGTTATGAAACAGACCTACAGATTTCAGCAAAATTCCAGGTATTCATTAATGCTGTAGAAGCTGCTTATTAGTAATTTTTAGTTTTTTTTTAATGTATTTTTTTCCGTCTGGCAGTGCACTGTACATAATTTTTGGTTTGTAAATGGCACTGTCCTGATATATTTATTTTCTGCGCACATCCCTGTTCCTTGTTTGATAATTAAGGATCTCACTATTCAGACCTGAAACTTTGTGGTCTTTAATGATGCAGATGCTTTCAAATATAAATATCGATGGTAAGGTCATTTTTAATTCCTTAAAGATAACCTCTACATAGTGCTCTGTGAGCAACATCACTTATAAATCTTACAGCTTTCTTTCGGAGCTCAAAAGACTGCTTTGGAGAAAGAGGTATTTCCCCAGAATACTATACCATACTTCAGTACACTATGCATGTATACATAATAAGCACTTAACACTTTAAGCACTCTTAACATGTAACAATACTTGCTTAATTTTTGTTAAGCATTTCTACATGTTTTTCCCATATTAGATGCTCATCCACCTATAATCCAAAATATTTTCTGTGATTCTTTTGCTGAATTTGGCTATTCGATAATGTGGATTTTTCATTGGTCTTGTTTTTGTTCCTTACATGGTTGAAGTTCATCCATACAGTTTTCTTTTCATTGACAACTAGACAGGTATCTTTAAACCATTTTTCTGCAGTTTCTGCTGCTCTGTCTATTTTTTGCTGCATCTCATAATCATTCTTCCCTTTTATAATGAAGCTTGTATCAGCAGAAAATAATACAGTATCTGCTGTTGAAAACTATTGTAGGTCATTAATAAAATACTTTGTTTGCTGGGAATACATCAGTCATAACTGATGCTTGAACCATTGATTTTCTTATTTTGCTAAGCCATTGTAAATTACTGACTGTCCCTCATAAATTATCTTAGAAAATATTGACTGGCGAACAGTATCAGAACAAATATAAAGCTGCCTGACATCTCCCCAAAATCAGTGATGTGAAAACATTACAGGCAAGTGAAGTGTCACTATCTAGAACTGCGAAGAGAGAAATTGCAAAAGCCTGATTTAACTATCTTTAATACTTTTCACTTAATTCTGTCGCAATTGTGGCTTGTTGCCGGAGCATGAAACGCTAATTTCTTAAAGTAGTAATTCAGCAGAAAATTACTAAGAACTTTTATTTCTCATGTCATTTATGTAAGCAGGAGCCCTCTCTTCTGCAGAGTCAAGTAATTTTTCAGTGTCCTCGGCCAGTGCATCGCGTTCAGAGCTCAGGTTAATGTATGCAAGTGGCATTAACATAGCAAGTTTTACTGTGGGACACGACTACTACTGTGAGGATGGAAGGGGGAGGGACGACGGGAAAGGGCTATGCTACATATAATTGAACTAAAATGCAGGAAGCTGTGGATGGGCCCCTTGCCAAGGGCAGAGAGATTTTTGCTATCGAGTTTCCAGCCAACTGTGCAGTGGAAACAGGGAGATGTAGCTGGCTACTTAGAACTGGCTTTTCTGCCATCAATAAGTTTTACTTCGTACTTGCAAATATTAGAATACTGACCCTAATTAAGTCTGGTAATCATGAAATTGTTGCAATGTAAATGAAAATGCATATTTTGTGACAGTGTTTCATGCACTGTATGTCACAATTTAAGTATTCCTCAGTGTTTAGTGAACATTACAGTACCAGTGTATCCTAGTTTAATCTCGTTACAATGTTGGATATGGATTTTACATTTCTTCATTAAATCTCTCTTTTTTTTCTACCATTTACTTACATCTATCAACCACAAATATATTTTTCAACTTTGGTCAAATGGTGTACAAACTAACTGGAATAACCACAGCTCAATATTTGCAGAAAATCGAAAAGACACTCAACAAAACTGTTTGCACAGAAAATGGTCCACATCAGGCATTCTCAGCACATACTCACGTCATATGAGGATCATTCAGTAAGTAATGTGACATTTATTTTTCTGAATGCAGCTGGTTTTATTCAGGATTTCATTATACCCCATTATTCCTCACTATTTTGGCTACAAAACCTTATTTTTCAACATAATTTCTATTCAGTGCAATGGCCTTATGCCACTTTAGTGGGAGGGCCAGTATGTTCACATGATACCACTCTGCTAGTTGACATTTGAGCCAACGTCTTGTTGCACCAATGATCTACCCATCACCCATGTACTGCTTCCCATGGAGTCCATTTTTCACTGGGCCAAACTAATGGAAGTAGGAAGTTATAAGATCTTGGCTGTAAGTCAAATAAGAATGGACAAGCCAATGAAGCTTTACAAGCTGCTCTCAGGTGCACACACTTGTCTGAGGCCTTGCATTGTTATGGATAAGGAATTCTTTGCATTTTTATGGCAACGAACAAGTTGAAGTCATCTCTTCAATTTTTGGAGGGAAGCACAGTACACTTCATAGCAGATTGTTGCACAGTTAGGGAGGACACCACTGCAAATGCGTGTTCACACATTCAAACACTGTAGGAGTCTCATCTGTGTGTGGCCAGCTGGCACAAGGGAGATGTGACAGATTTGCATGACATCATTGCAGTGATGACAGATGCTTCGTTCAACATCTTACCATGCTTTTGTTCACTTCCAGGTCTCTGTAGACATTGTACTAGTGCCTCTGAATATTGACAATTCTATTTTTCACCAAAAGAAACTTCACGACACCTCTACTTTGAATGTCACTGGTACATACACTATTTTGAAGGCTAGATATAGTGCTATTGGGTCTTCCTGGAACTATAAGGTCTGAAGCCAGAATATTCCAACATGTTCAACATATTCCACACTTTTTCCAACTGAAATTGACCTTTATCAGACCTTTAGCATACCAGGCAAGGGAGTTCTCATCACTACAGGTATGCTATCTATGGATGGGCAGGTTGTACGAGAGGGACTTTTTGGTGTGGAAGTGATGACAGCTGTCAAAATACAGGTATTGTTGGTGGTTAGTGGGTTTAATAAGGATGGACATAGATGTGGATGGAGCCTTCATAATGGATGTTGATGCCCAGGAAGGTTAGACATTGGGTTGATGAAGACCATCTGAAGCAGATGGACGACAGTAAGGTGGTTGAGGAATGAGGATAGGGTGTGTCGGCCCTGAGTCTAGATCATTAACATATTGTCAGTGAACTTTAAGCAGACAAGAGAGTTGGGGGTTTCGGGAGCCTTCAACGATTTCCTCTAGGTGGCCCTTAGAAAAGATGGTATAGGAAGGTTTTATTTGGGTGCCCATGGCTGTGCCACACATATCTCTCTTCTGAGAGTGGTAGTGGTGTGTCAGGATAATGTTGGTAAGGTATTTGAGGAATGAGGTAGTGGGTATGGAACCTGGAGGAAATGTGGAGTGTTGGTAACAGAAAGACCATGACGACAGTGACAAGTAGAGATCTGACAACTTAAGAGGCTTGATGGAGTGGAGTTTGTGAAGAAAGTGGTTAATATCTGAGGCTAAGTTCTGGGCAATTGGCTGGAGTTGTTAGTTAACAAAAACAGAATGATAACCAGCTACAATGGTGTGTCCAGTATTATTTTATTTGTGAATTTTTGTGAGCATGTACAAGGTGAGTACAGAGTGTGTCATTGAGTTTAGGCAGGAGGTGACTTGAGGAAGAAGTCCTGGGATGGGCACAATGATTTCAGTAGGGATTGGAGCGAGGACTTCTACATGGGATCACCATGGCTGAGCTTGTAAACAGAGAAGTCAGGTGGTTAGCAGAAGCATTCTGTCAGGCAGTCATTGTGATTCACCATACTGTGGTGGAACATTTGTCTGCATGGAGGATGATATGATTATGTCAGTGTCTGTATGAGGTTGTGTATGGCTGTCCTTTTCTCATGCTGGTATTCTTAGGTGAAGACCTGTGGAAGGATTGTGAGACCATGTTGGAAGTAAGGAATTTGTGGAAAGTGACCAGGAGATGATTAGGTGGAGAAAGTGGGAGGAGGACAGTAGATCTTTGACAAGCCCAACAAGGTTTAACTTTAATATGGGGCTGAAGGTGAAGCCTTTGGATAGGACAAGCTTCTGTACAACAGAGGTTTTGATGGAAAGGTAAACAGAAGTGCTTGTGATTGTATTCTGGATTCTGTGGAGTGCTGAAAATAGTTTTGGAGAATGCAAATTGTAAAGGTAATCTAGGCAGGGCCTGGGTGCTGTGAAGGGTTCACAGAGTTCACCGTGGATTGTTTAGGTGTTGAAGGGTAGTGAAGGTCCAAGGCAGGAGGAGGATGTCATTAGGTTGGGTAATTTAGCAGAGTGGCGTTGGAGTGCTCTTCAAGGTGTTTGAGGACAAGATTTTCAGTTCTGTAGATATGGTTTATGTAGTGGGGATTGCACAGTACAAATGTACAAATGTATTTTGGAGCAATCAAAAGTGGTTGTGTGATATCTGCACCACAGACATGTGTGTATGCAGTACCAGGTTTATGTGGTACAGGGACTGGTGAAATATAAGAACATTCATGTCTCCAAAATGATATTTTCACTCTGCAGCGGAGTGTGCACAGATATGAATCTTCCTAGCAGATTAAAACTGTGTGCTGGACTGAGACTTGAACTCAGGACCTTTGCCTTTTGTGGGCAAGTGCTCTACCATCTGAGCTACCCAAGTACGACCCGCGACCTGTCCCCACAGCTTTACTTCCGCCAGTACTTCGCCTCCTATGTTCCGTCCAAACTTCACAGAAGCTCCCTGCAAAACTTTTAGAACTAGAACTCTTGGAAGAAAGGATATTGCAAAGACATGGCTTTGCCATATCAGTGCACAATGCAATGCAGAGTGAAAATTTTGTTCTGGAAACATCCCCAGGCTGTGGCAAAGCCATGTCTCTGCAATATCATTTCTTCCAGGAGTGCTAGTTATGCAAGTTTTGCAGGAGAGATTCTGTGAAGTTTGGAGGGTAGGAGGCAAGGTACTTATGGAAGTAAAGCTTCGAGGACAGGTCGTGATTCGTGCTTGGGTAGAGCACTTTTCTGTGAAAGGCAAAGGTCCTGAGTTAGAGTCTTGGTCCGGCCAGGAAGTTTCAGCATTAAAGTCATTGTTAATGGAGGTAAATTTTATGGTGCCCAGTGGAGGGTAGAAGTGAGCCTGTGGCAGGTTCTGGTTAGAGCTGACTGATTTACATTCATTAGCATCATAGGAGAAGACACTGATATCTACTACCCTCAAGAAGATGCATGTTGATATTGTGGCAAAAGGGTTGCCGAATGGCAATTTACTATGACCCTTGTACATATACTAATTAGGTGGCAAATTTCTGAAATACAATTGCCTCCAAAATATATGAGCTGGGAAAATAAGTTAGCTGATGATCACAAACCAATGACACCTTGTGCTAAGCTGGAACAAATAGATTTATTTCCTTGAGGACAAAACTGATACTTGGATCTTAACAGATAATATCTGTGGCAGATTGTACAAAAATCATGAACAGAAGCAAGATTCCATGCTGGTTTGCTAACAGTACTCATCTGTGTTCCAAGTTCAAGCCAGTGGTCTGTGGACTGAGTCAAGCACTTAATACTAACATGGAATGTACCTAACTCAAAATGGTGATTTATCACACACAGAATAGATGTGCGTTTGCTTATGAACAGAGGTGCTTCCCGTGGTTGCTGTAGATGGCAACAAGGCAGTAACTGGTGGTAATGTAGCCTGAAATGCCCTATCTGCTGGTGCTGTGACACTTTATCAATAGCACAGATGTATGACGAGAAATTGATGGGTGAATGGTGATGTGTAAGCTGCAAGACTTGCCAACTGTCCAGCATCCCATCTGCGGTGCTCCAGCATGGAGCACAATTAATTTTTGGTTTTCTACTGGGCATCTGGATGAGCACAACTTGGCATGAATCTCTCCATGGATACAAAGAGAGAAAGTGACTTTACTCACTGACTATCCAGTGGCATGTCTACTAGACCTCGTCCTTTTGCACCACAACAGACACCTCTTTCTCAAAAACTGCCAATCCTGGCATAGAAATGAAGTTGGCACCAATCATGACCCCAAAACAGAACCCATCTTTTCTGACTACAATAAAAAATTACCCACAGCAACCTCAAGGTGTCCTGCCAAAATCAGAAGGCTACTTGGAATGTGGGCAGACTTCACAGTCCACCCACCAATTTTAGGCGCCATCAAGTCAACATGCGAGATAACTCAAGCATGGGGTGCAATGACGGAACATGTAAATTTGTTGGTGTGCATGCATTGCCTCTCCAGTAGGTGTCCTGCAAAGCCAGAGGGCTATTTCTGTGTATTCTAACACTCCAAGCAGGGCAGGCACTGCAACCCAGCATTATCGTATGACCACACAAGAAGGCTTCTTGTAACAGAGTGAGCAGTAAAGCAATTTCGCAAGTGCAGAGCTGGGGCAACATGGTGACAACTAAAAATGTGGCTTATACAGTAAGGCCTTTCCATACTTTCCCACATTGTCCTCACTTGACTCTGGGAAGGTCACTGACTCATCACATTGATGTGAGCCCTGGGCACCTTATCTCAGCTTAATGCTGCCACTACTTACAGAGGGCTAAACATAGCATTAAGAGAACAAATCCATCCCCACATTGATGAACTACTCAGGCAAGCAGGTACTGTGAGCTCATTCACTAATTTGTGCCTTGGGTGCCACAACAGAAATGAAACAACATGTAACTTATGTCCTATTAGCATGTTGACTTGCTAACAAAAAATGAGAGACAAAGGTCCTGATGGAAGACCCAACAGGACTGGAGGGGCCAGAAAGTCTTGTCACCTTTGAAGGCAATTCCATGGCTTAGGCTGCATTTAAGGAACAGGATGGGTCACTGCATTTTAGCTAAAGATAGTGATGCTTTTCTAAATTGATGCAGGCAAATAAAGCACAAGTATATTGGATGTGATGTTGCTAGAAAAAACATGATATGGCATGGGAAGTGGACAAAGGAAAGCATTAGGTGGTTGTAACACCAAGTACATGTAACTAGATGTTGGGAGTGAAAAGGCCGGAAGGAATTATGCTGAGGGCAGTGTGTTTGTTCAGTGATGTTAGGATATTTTATCATGTGTAAGCTACATCATGTGTGGAAAACAGAAAGAAAAGGTGTAAAATTCTGATGTGAGCAATGTGTGGGAAGAAGTGAGTGGATTTGGAAATGAAATGTAGTGGTTAGTTACTAGGAGTGTGTTCTGACTGATGTGGTGGACAAGTGGTTTGTAGAATAGTGCATTTTAATGGCCAGTATTTGCACAACAGGATGACTTAAGGTGATGCACAACCACATAGGTCAGGGCATGTGAAGCATGTGCTTCACTGTTTTTGCTGGCTAGGAATGTGGTTTAGAGATGCAAAAGGTGCATAGGCTGGGAACACAATGCATGGCTGACTGAGCCATTGAAAACACACAATTAAGGTGGCATGGAGACATGAATCAGGAATGAGTGATGGGACAGAAAAGAAAAAACTTGGAGACTGTGAGGACATTGAGTTAATAGGGGTTGAGACCAGTACGATTTGTGTATGCTTTGTGACAACTCAGTGCTTCTGTTATGCAGTAGATGGTCGTCTTTACTTCACAACTATATGCATCAAGAGTACTTCAGTAACGTCAAAACCTAAATATACATATAGGGGTAAACAGCAAATTAGGCAAAGGATGGATCACTGTTCACCACAACAATGACCTGATTAGTGTTTTCCATACTGAAGAGAGATTTGGCCAAAACCTGTAATGTGTAACATTCTCTTTGTTGTGCCTGTCTGCCACTCACTGGTCATCTTTATGGTAAGTAGCAATCTATCCTTTTCCTAAAATTTTTGATATCCAACCTGGAGTTTCCATTTTTTAATATATGGGTAAATGTATGTAACACATTATTATTATAATAGAGGGAAACATTCCACGTGGGAAAAATATATCTAAAAACAAAGATGATGTGACTTACCAAACGAAAGTGCTGGCAGGTCGATAGACACACAAACAAACACAAACATACACACAAAATTCAAGCTTTCCCAACAAACTGTTGCCTCATCAGGAAAGAGGGAAGGAGAGGGAAAGACTAAAGTATGTGGGTTTTAAGGGAGAGGGTAAGGAGTCATTCTAATCCCGGGAGCGGAAAGACTTACCTTAGGGGGAAAAAGAGGACTGGTATACACTCGCACACACACCTATGTCTGCCTGTGTCTGTATATGTGTGGATGGATAGATGTGTGTGTGTGTGCGCGCGAGTGTATACCCGTCCTTTTTTTCCCCCTAAGGTAAGTCTTTCCACTCCCGGGATTGGAATGACTCCTTACCCTCTCCCTTAAAACAACACATCCTTTCGTCTTTCCCTCTCCTTCCCTCTTTCCTGATGAGGCAACAGTTTGTTGCGAAAGCTTGAATTTTGTGTGTATGTTTGTGTTTGTATGTGTGTATCGACCTGCCAGTGCTTTCGTTTGGTAAGTCACATCTTTGTTTTTAGATATAACACATTATCATCTTATTTGCGAAATTCTTGTTTTGAACTTTAACATGTAGACAAAATGTGTAAGACCGATTTAGGTGACTTTGCCTGTATTTACAAAAGTATATACTGTACATAATGTAATCAAATGGGACCAAATAATCTGTAGCTTTTTCAGTATGTGTAGCCTCATTTATCAGAGAGACAGTGAACAAGAGGGCAGTAATAGTGAGGGTTTTTGTTATGTTACTGTTTCCTGGTTTTTCAAGTTTTGTAGATATAGAAGAGAGTCACTTTTTTGGAATTATTTATTTTTCAGAAATAAAGTGCTACAATAACAATAAAATTAGATAAAATACAGTTTCATTTTAATTAAAAAGTTCTATTGACTAGAAGACACTTTGCATTTGTGTGTTCAGTGCATAAATTACATAAAACAGAAACCATTTGTACTCTTGTCATCTCCAATTGGAGATTTTCATTTGCATATGACATTACTAATTTCTTCAAATAGTAATTCCTCTCCTCCAGATAGTGGTATGTTTAATAGGCACCTGCTGTGCTCAAAGCATGTATTTCACATATTTGTTGCAACTTTTGGCAATTTAAGAATCCACAAAAAATTTGACAATAGTTAAACTCTCTATGATAATTATCCATGGAACAACATGAGTGAATTAATTAAAACAGTATAGTGACTACATGCATTGGAGCATGTATATTACATTCTTTAAAATTTAACAACAACTTAAAACTGGACTTCAGCTATATTAATTAGAAGGGAAATCTAAACATTTAACAACTTTCTTATTACCTTATTTCCATTCAAAAATGCACAAATCACATTTTTATATTAGCTGCCATTGAAGAAGTCCCTGCATAAAACTTAAGGCACTGCTCCTCATGCACTAGGTGGCGCTGCTGTTCCATAATTTGCTGCAATCATCAAAACGTTAGATGTAGCATACATTACAGTACATAATGAACAGTTATTTAATGGCTGCTCAAGATAAGGATGTAACATTACCTTCATTTTCTTTGGTTAAACGAGTTGGCTCATTCCACGGTTGGACTTCACCCTTACCAAATATGATAAATATAAGATTCCCAATAAAATAGAAGCCAGCAGCAATTAGGAATATTGTTCGCCATTCTTCAGGGGCCTAAGACAAAAAAGAAAACCCATGAGGCAACAATTAACTAACTTTTTTCAGTACATTCCATTTTTTATACAACACCTAGTAACTACAGTAACATTCAACCCTACTTGTAGGTAGAGTTACATATCTGTCGATTCCAATAAATAGTAGGCGACTGCCTATAATAAATCATTCAAGCATTTTGATTTTTTGCACATTACATTTGGGTCATTAAATAGTTAAAGATAATTGTGCACTACACGTAATGAGTAACGCATCAATAGATGGTTTCCCAACTACCTCAGTTATGTTTTAGTGTACATCAATCCAAAAGGTTGAACTGCACATTTGAAACCGTTAATATCGATAGGAAATACTGTAGCTTGGAGAAAGCTATGGATTTTAAAGGATATTCATTGAAAATCTTCCCTCAGAATCCTTATTAACAGAAAGGATAAACTAATCACCAACTGATGAAGGCTGCTACTATCATCACCTAGAGGCAGTTTTAGTATGTTTATGCAGACCTAAATGGATAATGACTGATTGTGGAGATGACGATTTTCTGACAGATAGTACCAATCAAGGTCACATAACTATTGTGTCCAGATTAGACTGGTGTTTAAAGACAAATTAGGGGGAGAACACTGGAAAGAGATTTATAAGTTTCAATTCTACATGTTTCACTCACTGAAGTATTTTCCTGTGTTAAATTTGTATTCCAGGAAACAATTTGCATTTCTTGCTTGTTCTGTGGGTGTTTTTAGGTTCTACAATACTGTAGCCATTCTTGTTGAAAAGCATATGTGCATTTTACATGACTTGATACAAAAGGCCTTAAGACATTTATCATTTTTCTTTTACTTCAAACTACTGTGTGAATGTGATTCATCCATGCACCCCCTCCTCCTCCTCCTCCTCCTCCTCCTCCTCCTCCTCCTCCTCCTCCTCCTCAGCCTTTTAAGTGGGAAAGTATCTGCTACCACATATACACATGTCAGGATATTCCATATCTGTGTGAGAAGTACAGGATCTTGTTTACAGTTTCAGATGCCTTGAACATAGACAAAAATTGGGTGCAGAGTTAATGGCTCATTCCATACACATTCCAAGTTGCATGGAAAAATGTTCGTTTTTTAAGCATCCTCAACTTTAATAAGACATCTTCAGCCAATCCTTGCTGCCTTTACTCAACCTCACTGCTCTTTCCTGATCAGACTATTAAGTCACTTCATGCTCATCATCTACATCTACATGTCTACTCTGCAATTCACAATTAAGTGCTTGGCAGAGGGTTCATCGAACCACAATCACACTATCTCTCTACCATTCCACTCCCAAACATCGTGCGGGAAAAATGAACACCTAAACTTTTCTGTTTGAGCTCTGATTTCTCTTATTTTATTTTGATGATCATTCCTACCTATGTAGGTTGGGCTCAACAAAATATTTTCGCATTCGGAAGAGAAAGTTGGTGACTGAAATTTCGTAAATAGATATCGCCGCGACGAAAAACGTCTTTGCTGTAATGACTTCCATCCCAATTTGCGTATCATATCTGCCACACTCTCTCCCCTAGTACGTGATAATACGAAACGAGCTGCCCTTTTTTGCACCCTTTCGATGTCCTCCGTCAATCCCACCTGGTAAGGATCAGCAAAATTGTAAATGATATTGTCTTAGGGAGCTTATAAACTATCAGTTGGTGGAAGCAAAGTAGAGCATAAAACCACAACAGCCACAAAAACATTAAACTTACCTATGCTAAGTTAAAAATACATTGTTTTCAATGATTTGGAATACAGATGTAGTGAACAGTTTAAAGTATGATTCATGGAAAACTGAACCACCAACTAACTTTCAAACTAGCTTTATAAAATTAGTATCCCTGTTTAGTTTTGATCAAATAACTTATTTATTTTAGTAATTCCCAACAAAGGTTGAATGTCTTCCACAGGAATACTTACATTGTTCTTCACAACAGCACCTACAATAAGGGGAGCTATAATTGATGTTAGAGCTGCTAGACCATTTGTCATGCCCATCAGCACACCAGAGAAATTTGGTGAAAGATCAATGTGATTGATCTGAAAGCCCAAATAAATCCCACTATTAAGCCCAACAGTGAGGGTCAGAAGTGCAACAGCAACAGTTGGATCTTCAAGTTCTATAAAGCTTAGTATGAGCAATGCTAAACCAGGGCCCCAGTGACCTGTGTGAATAAAGCATAAACATTTTAAAAAATTATAATAATTATAATAATAATAATAATAATAATAATAATAGTGGTAGTAGTAGCTACAAATTTCATCACTTCTCTCTTTCAGTTTGAGAACTTCCACATTTCTTGTTAGTCTTTTGACAAATATGAATTTTCTTCTGTGAAGACAGTTTGATAAACTTGCTCAAAACATCATAAACAACACACTATAACAGACATCTCAATACAGGAACTGTGTTGGCTAATAGATCTGGTCAAGTGTGTTCCCATTTCTTATACTCTTAATTTCTATTTATTTATTTATTTATTTATTTATTTATTTAGTTTTTTGCCCTAATTAACCTTTTCTGTTCGTGTCACAAAATTCTTTTACTGTTTACCGGGGATTTTAAGCTGGAACATTTTTCCCAATAACACAAGAGGAAGGAAACATCAGCTACTTATGTCTTATTCCTTCCTGCAGTATCTCTACTCAAAAGAGAACTTTTCACTTCAAGCCAACAACTAGTCAAACTCTCAACCTTCAGGCACTGCATTGCTCATCTACTCTTTATGTTCCCCATCCTCAAAATGCTTTTTCACCCCTTCTTCCCCATAATAGGGACCTGCTCCTGAATGCCATCAAACACTAATAAAATCTATCTTTCAAAATCCTGATTCCTGCTGAAGTCAGTTCTATTGGAAGATTGTACCTGGACCCCCAAAACCCAGATTTAACAATGCTTCACTTTTGAAGAACCTGCTTCCTTTTACTTATTCCTTTTTAGCTGCTCACCTTGCTGACTATAGCCAGCCAAATGTACACATAGAACCTAGCTCCCCTATGTTTTGTCTCCACCAATAATGAAATTCTGCCTCCTTCCAGCCACACCAAACTGATATCCTTGGAAAAATTCTTTACATCCAATCTGACTTCACTTTCCTTGTTTAAATTTTAACTCTTGGTGGTTGAGAATGAAGTACTTTTATTATGGCTAAACATGAATTTGTCACTGTACAAATAATTTGATTGATCATAGACTGCTCTGCTTTTTTACTCTGTACATTGATTACTGTCATCAAATCAGGACTAATGGTGAATAAAATGAAATAGCATCAACTACATTTATTTCAACCAAACAAGTTTCCTGCATTCCAGTGAAACATTTACAGTGCGCACACACTTCATGCCGATAAACATATACTATTAAAATGAACTACTCTTAATACAGCCCTAAGCACTGACACTGTCTGTAATACCACATAACACATCCAATTAGTTTAATGCTAGCCCAGGCTTCACTACCACAATTTGTAACTATGCTATCTGGGTGCATCAATAAATAATGCTCAAAAATTATGTGGATGCAGAAAATGTGAGAAAGTCCTAAGAAAACTGACAAAGGAACACTACCTGCCTCAGAAGAAAAGGTTCAAAGGTACAATGACATTTTCCTGCACTACTCTAAATTCTTTGAATGTGAGCACATGATCACACCTAATTATCATAAAGACAATCATCATCTTAAGAACAAGCCTGTCATTCTGTCAGTCTTACCACTACTACTGTAATCATGAATCACAGTGACTGTGGCTGTAGATGGGAGTGCTTACTGACTGACATTTCTTAAAACTTTACCCCTACTATCTCATCTCAGAAGTCTCATTACCCTCACAGGGGTTTGAACTGGACTAGCCTCCACATGGTGCATCCCAGGCAACATAATATGAAATAGCACATGGAAAGTTTATAAATTTGGCTGACAAAGGAGCTGTCAGATCTTTTGGTAAACAACATAGGCAAAGGAAAAACAAGGCCTCTCAAGAATCATATGTATAAAATGATGATCTTTAGTTCACATCTGCCAAATATTGAAGGAACTGGTAGCTCCAAATCTAAATATCTATTGAAGTTACTTCTTGATGATAATGTTGGTCTGTGCTTCTCCAGAAAGTCCATACTGCCACAGAGGATGGCTATAAGCTCATTGGGGAATCTGATCACCAAGCCTGTGCCTTCACCATACATCTGCAGCAATATCAAATTTTTATTTCTCATTTCCACTAACACCTTAAGTAGCATACATGTGGTAAATATCAAAACTGGTGACCAATATAATAAATGTTTCTAAGCTGCCAAAAAACCAGAACTGGCTAAATATTCTCCCTACCCAACATTCTACATTGGTTTGCTGTAGACTTTAAAAACCACCACAAACTGTGGCATTATACCACAAGCAATTAATGTGTTGAGATACTGATGGAATAGACAAACAATTTGTACCTTATCTATGATATTAATGACAGGGTTGTGTTTCATTTGACTGCATTGAGAAGGGATTTTAATCCATATCTATGCTTCATAACAACTGGCTGTAATGGACCATTCTACTAAAAGGAAGTTTTTTGCCAACTTCTCACATAGCCACCACAGACTAGCCATAATAGGTCATTCTTTTCTTTCAACAGTTGTCACACTATGGATGCAATATCATTTAAGCTTTCAATCAGTACTCAGTAAATAATTGTTTTATTTTGTTTGCAGCAGCTGTAGTAGAGAAATACTTAGAAAATAGCATGGCCACATGGGGTAGCTGCGTAGTCTAAGGCACCTCATTACACTTCGCGTGGCTTTCACAACAATGCTTAAATACCCTAGATGTATCTCAGTACCTGTCACCTGAAACCATCTCTTTTACCTGATCCCATGTTCCAACAACAGCTTTACTTCCCTCCCTAATGCTCCCCCACTAGTTTCAATACTCCCACAAAGATTTTTCCTTTATGTGGACCAGTTCTTCCAGTTGTTTGCAGTCTATCATCCTACATACAAGAAAGTAATCATTTATTCTACTGCCAACATAGTTCTCATCCCAATATGACACACTGTCACTAAGCACTAGTTCATGTATATTTCAATAGCCTTGATAACATGAACCATTACTTTTGCCAGTGATTTCTTGGTACATAACCCACTTTCTAATTACATTGACCAACCACATTCTGATCCATAATTTTATAGCTTCAGAGGTAAAAGATAGAAACAAATCTGTGGAGCGTGAGATGTGGCAAGTTGGGCACCTCTATCTGTTACAGTCCCCCAATTATTGGCTCATTTTTTTCCCATATTCTTTAGAGTTCTAAAGTGGCCATTCCCATGAACATCAGCTTCACAGTCATCAGTATGTCAATATTATAACTATATTACTCAAATCATTTATCAAAATTTTCCTCTATCTATTGGTATACTTAGTTTGGGTAGACAACATCTTAATTACAAAATTTCATTAGTTGAAAATATTTGTGCAGTAGATCTTTGCAGATTTGTGGCGAGCTAGGAGAAAGATGGCAGCATAAGGACATGTACTATTAAATAGTGCAATATTCTAACTTTACAGTAACATTTTATTTTTCTGAAAATTATCTTCCGTGTTAAATGAGTTTGAAGTTCAGAAAAGCTGCCCCACTGCATTATAAATCCTGTCATAACTACTGTAAGACTGATTTTCATCACATACATTTCTTAACTTTTCTGTGTTTATGATATACAGGATTGAATAATTAATGCACTAACTGATAGCTTAATGAAATTTGCTGTACTTTGCATTATTGCACTCATACATGTAAATGACTGGATTCACATTGGAGAATAAAATATTGTCCATGTATTTTTCTAAGTTTGTAATCAGCAACATTTTTTGTTATCTAAAATTTTGTTTTTTGTAGTTCATCAAAAACAACAAATTCCAAACCTGTCAAACTTTAAAGTGCTATGTAGTTTTCAAAGTTAGTGTTTATTCTTATGCTACTCTTTGTAAGACCCATCCCTACTGGCAAAGAGTCGTCTGCAGTGAGTATTCAACACAGCAAGAGCTACAAGAGGTTTTCAGTACATAATGCAATACATAGTTTTTCTGAAAGCAGGTTAGTTTTATTCAGGATTACAGTACACTATATTTACCACTCTTTTGGCTACAAACTACTCTTCTTCTTCTTCTTCTTCTTCTTCTTCTTCTTCTTCTTCTTCTTCTATTCAATGAACTGCTTTATGACATCTTACTGGGAGGGCCTTTATCTCCACATGGTACCACTCTACTGGGTGACATCAGAGCCAGTGTCTTACTGGATCAATTAGCTCCCTATTGTACATGTACTGCTTCTCACAGCATGCATCCTTCACTGGGCCAAGTGAATGTAACTGAGAAGGCACAAGATCTTGGCTGGAGGATGAATCGGTACCCCCAACTGGTGAATGAGTCAGCACTACCAACAAATGTCCGGTTGTACAGAAAGTTGTTTGTGATCCATTTGTCACCTCAAATGGAGGAGTCTCCAAGTTGCAACACTGCCATGTATTGCTGGCAAGCACACAGGTGATCTGGTGATTAGCACGACCTTGTTGTGATGATGACAGATGATGTGCCCAATGACTGACCAGACCATTGTTCACTCTCTGATCTCTGTAGACATTCTGCAAGTACCTATGAATATCTGTCATGCTACAATTTTCCACCAAAAGAAACTCAGTGACAGCTCTTTGCTTGGTACACACCTCCATTACAGACACCTTTGAAGGCTATGTATGGCACCACCATCTCTCAGAACATCTTAAGACTGTAGGGGCTCAAGCAGGAAAATTCCGAACCGTCCCACAACAAGTTCTGAATTTTTTCATCCAAAATTGTCAGAGTTAAAAAAAAAGGAACATTGCATTGCTTGCTAAACACTACTTTCAAGTCTACCACTATGGAGGAATGTACCACATTCAGTCTAATAAAAATTAGAAGTGAAAAGATTTACCACAGTCAGTTCTAATTTCATATCCACGAGTTTCCCCAGTAATTGTGTAATGGCAGACTCTTAGCTCACTTCTGTGATAAATGTATATGTGAGGATAATAAGTGCACCAAATTTTAACAGTGATTTGTAATGACAATATTGATTAATGAAAATCAAGTCTTTCTGTGAACTTGGGGTGAATTTGTGATTTGTGTGTCTACATTCACTTTAACATCACAGTATCTGTTCTAAATTGTCAGACTTCATCCTAAGTGATGAATTTTTTGACTTTTATTGATTAGTTATTCACCACACTTAAACAATAGTTGGTGATACATTAGTGCACTTTGACTGCAACTACAGAACAATCGCCTGGTGTAGTATGTAGCTACGTATATATCAAGACTGAATTGACCATGAACAGTATTTAACACCTTTTTCATTATGTCTGAAAGTATTTTAACTTCTAGTTTCATATGGATTACATTTACAATTGCCTAATTTCACCAACAGTTTTTCAACCAGCTTTCAAAGGAATCACCAGCAACTGAGATCATGTGGGTAGGTAAATCAGGTAGGCCACAAACTGCCATGGATACCTGCTTGTCGGTATCATTTGAAGACTTAAAGCAGCTTTTCTGGTTTGTATTCATTAATGGAATATGCATGAGTAAGATCCCAGAGGACAGCCTTTGCTCTTTCCTCTGGAACTTTAATACCTGCTCCCAAATTACGTATAAACGTTAGTATCTTTTAATTGTTTAATTCTACTCACTCATCAGAAAATACTGAACAGCAGCATCAAAATTTATTATGTTTAACTGCATTTTAATTCATGTTTGTGTAAACTAACTCTTAAGACTGCTGGCAGCATGTGTACAAATCTTAAAACTTATCTAGATCAATTTGACAAATGCAGCCATCATTAGAGAACAACAAATATCATCAGGGATACAGTACTATGTACTACTGCAGACTATAGCATGATGGAAAAGCAGCTCAGTTTTAATTCTTGACTTATGTTTCATAAACTCATTTGTCTATACAGTTGTCTTCTTTGAAACTTATAATTAAGTCATATGCAATCTGTTTTTGTATACTCTGTACTCATACCCCAACCACAGCATCAAAAGGTATGGCAACAAACCAACATACAACACACAACACAATCATACATCTGAAAGCATGACTACATGCTACACTGTCAATTCACAGAAAACCAAACTCATTGTAAAACTGGATCTTTAAAACGTTTTCTTCATGTAAAATAATCAAAACCTTCTGTATTAACACCAGCCAAAAGTGAAACCCATGAAACCCATTTATTAAAATGTAGTTTCATATTATGACATATAGAATCAATTTTACATTGCATTTTGCTTTCACATTTATTGACCATTAGTGGAATACAGTAATATTTTTAGTTATGCAAGTTCTTATGGATTTTCTTTTTAAGTTTCTCTAAATGGTACTATTATATTTACAGGTGCCTGAAAATGGGATATATGTATCTCAGAAATCTGTAAGTTAGCATTTATGAAATTTTTATATCTGTCTTCAAGGCTGAGTTGGTTCAGGTTCTTCAAAATTTCTGTTACTTTTTAAGAGTATCTCATATCCATCACTGCTGCCTTCTTTGTACACATTCAGTAGTCTTTGTCACTACTATTTGGGACGGGTCCAAGACAAACTTCACTATTATTAAAACATTGATAAAAGTTTTGAAGAACACAGATGCATAGGTAAATTAATTTAAGAAACAAAACTGTCATTTTTGAACAGTGGGAAATCCAGGTTAGAAAATCAACAGTTATGAAAGGGATAGACTGCTATTCATCATAATGAAGACATGCTGAGTGGCAGACAGGCACAATGAAGGAGCTGTTATATTATTAATTAAATAGTAAATAAATGCTGTCTTTGAAAACTATCTTACCAATAGAGTTAAAAACTTTCCTGATAGTGCCAGTTGTCATCCAGTTCTTTCTCTCAATTAGGTGCCCAATCCAGCTGAATATAAAACTTAGGCACCACATTACTAAATATGGCAATGCAGATAACAATCCATCCTAAAAAAAAAAAAAAAAAAAAAAAAAAAAAAAAATCAGGTGTTATGATTTTGCATCATAGTTTGTAAGAAAGTAAACAATTATCAGTTTGTTAATATTATCATTCTGCAAAAAATCAATTTCCACATAGAATTTTGTAGGTGATTCAGTGACACTATTATTTCAATTTTTCTGTATCTCAGATTACTGTATAGCCTAAAGAAAGAGTGCATTCAGGATCTGAGCTGAGATACCTATTATTTACTATCTACTGAATGACGTCTAGTTTCAGTAACATTTGTATGTATATTGCCATTGGATGGGTAGCGTTCAAATAAATTTTAGTATTTTCTATACTTTTAGTAGTTTTTGACACTAGTCACTAATACAAGAACAAACAAACTGAAGATACAATGCTAATGGAAGCTTTTGAAACCATCTGGCATTTTCAATTCAAAAGGTAAGATCTGATCTGATAGCTGAATAGTTCTGAAAAAAACAAAGAAAAGCATATGAGAATTTCCGATATGTGATCCAGAAGGTAAGTGAAATATCTAGCAAGCAATCTTTTATTGCCTGCAGCAATAATAACTGCTAAGTTTTCATTTCAACAACAAAACTTAACATTTCTCTGATGATTAACAAGTGGAAAAGAATTTTGGGTATTTAAAGGTGTAACTGACTTAACTTAGAATAATGAATTCCCAGGTTTACTTTGCCTTCTCTTGTAAAGAAGTTAATTGAAGCAATAACATCTAATAAGAGCTTCTGAGCAAATGAGATATGGAGATGGTGGTATGCCTGCCTGCTGTAAGATATAATGAAAGGTGGGGGGGGGGGGGGGGGGGCAGGGGGCAGAAGAGAGGGGGGGGGGGGGGGGTTGAGAGACTACTACTGATTTGAGCAAAGAAGGAAAGCCAAAGTAGCAGTAGTATGGACATCCAGCAGAAGCTGTAGTCTTCACCGATGGTGAGGATTTAACTTATCTTTAAAAAAATGAAATTAAACTCTGGTAACATATTTCAGACCATCGGTGATGTATAAACCAAAATATCTCTTACATCATTGTATCTGCCATTACAAAATAATTAAGTGTTTAAGAAAGGTGAGTTAGTTAAAATGGAGAATGCAATCCAGGTAATGACATGAACTTCCTGCTGATGAAGGACCTGCAGTTAGTTGCATAGAATAGAGGGATGCTGGAATGGTCTGCTAAATAAGATTCTTTTGTGAAAGGGGGAAGGGAGGAGGGGGCAGAGAGAAGAGTATAAATTAAAGTAGCACCACTTTCTACACTATTAAGTAAAAGCTGATTTTTCAGTGTAACAGAAATTAAGTGTTTGGACTAAGCAAGACGTCAATGACTGACTGAAAATATTAACTTTAACAATAGCATAATTATTAAAATATTAGATATATTCCTTATCTAATTTTTAGAAAGTATTAATAGCTCTTGTTTTTGAACTTTAATTTTGCAATTTTTTACTTTTTGTCTCTGCAGTTTGTCCTAAAATGGAAACTGTTGGGGGCCTGGTACATCATATTGCCTTTAAGTATCAGGATATTATGACCACCTCCTCGCGAACTAGCAAGGATTCCAAAAACAGGTCATGCATGAGTCAACTTCTGCTCTTATCGCATAACATGCTGAAACTTTGATGGTTTTAGTATCTACTGATTTCTGAAACTCTGATTAGTACTTAACCAAAAATTAAAAATGTGCACTCATTCAGACTACCAAATGAAATTTTAACTCAACTAAGAATTTCTTGATGGTTGCAGTGTGTTACCCCCAACAGAAATCATTGGCAGATATACTAGTAACTTCAGATGTCCTCAAGGGAAGTGTATTGTGGCTCTTGCTGTATATATTATATTAACAATATGGCAGATTATACTAACAGTAACTTCAGACTCTTTGTTGGTGATGCTGTTACCTATAATGAAATAGGTATATGGAAAAAAATGGACTGACTGGAGCTCTCTAGATTTTTAAGCACTGCAGAAATTGGCAACTTCTTTAAAAGTTCAGGAAACCAAATTCATTTCAGGTGACAAGATACCAGTGCATGATAATGTACGAATGGTTCTTTATAACCTTATAATTTAAGAATAGGATAATGACAAAAACTATCTTTATGCCTAATTTTTGTAAATTAGTTATCACATGAAATACGTTCACATTTCCTAGATTTGAACAAAGAAAACCCCATAGATGATGGCACAGAGGTGCTGAAGTTAGTTTGGGTTGTATGAAGAACATTGTCTTGCATAGAAGGCAGGGCAGACCTTATATCCCAAAATTCTTTATATGAGGTGTGTTTTTTAAGTAAGGTCTATTTTGTTGTAGACACTAATAGTTCACCTGCATACCACAACTAGTGCATGCTTTGTGTACCGGCTTGCCTCGGGAACAACTGTGCTCAGTTTCACCTCTGTAGCTAACCTATACCATTCTGTTCTGTGCTTTGCTTTCAAAATGTTTTAGACTATCAACTCACCCACCACATGTGATTTCCGCTCATTAATATGGTTTACATCAGCAAGGAACCTGTCTGCTGCAGAAATTCATTGACAGATTTGTGAAGTGTACGATGATACTGTTATGAGTGAAAGCAAAGTGTGTAAGTGGCACAAGAATTCAAAGATAGACTTAATGTCCATGATGATGACCACTCTGGTTGCCCTTCTTTGATTACAGACGATTTGTTGGCTTACATTGAAGTGAGGATTTGTGAGAACACACACTTCACAATAACAAGTGTGTCAAATGAATTTCCTAACGTGTCAAAATCAGTGCTTTACAACATTGTTTCTGAACACCTAAAGGTTAGGAAACTTTACTCCTGTTGTGTCCCAAAAGTCCTAACACAGTAGCACAAAAACCGAAGATATGAGTGCGATGAAGTTCATGACTCGTTAACATGAAGGAGGTGATGGCTTCTTGAGTTAGATCGTAATTGGAGACTAAACATGGGTTAATCGAATTAACAGACCAGACATTTGTCTGTAAAGGTGAAGGCCAAACAGACTGTGTCCCAGCACAAAATCATGGCGTCGGTGTTTTGGGATAGGTATGGTGTTTTGATGGTCGGCTTCATGCACCGAGGAACCACTATCAATGCAGAAGCATACTACCAAACCATGAGAAATCTACGTAGAGCAATTCAAAACAAAAGATGCAGTTTGCTGACAAAGGGAATGGTCCTTCTCCACGACTATGCAAAACCTCACACTGCAGGTCAGACCCATGATTTATTGGACAATTTACCATCTGTTCCTCCACCTCAAACAACATCTCAGTGGCAACCGTTATGACGATGACATGAAAACAGCAGTGAACTCTTTGTTATCGGAGCAGGCTGCAAGTTTTTATGAAGAGGGTATTTTAAAATTGGTTGAGAGGCATGATAATTTTTGAACAAATATGGCAACTATGTCAAACAATAGAGTGAATTGTGTACTTTCTGAAAATAAATTTACTTTTTTGAAATAACCTTTCATTGTGTACTTATGTTCAAACAGACCTTACTTAAAAAACACGCCTCGTAGATGTTGAGGTAAACTGAAACAGCATCTAATCTTTTAACTTCCGTCTGATTCGGGAATAAAACATTGTCAATTTTCTGTTCCTTTACTTAAACTCCTGAGGCATCAATGGATATTAGTCTGGCAATGGGGAGATATGCATATTTGTGAAGAGGGTAAAAAATTTTAAGGGAGTTTTAACCCCAACTGCAGTAAGCAGATACAGTGGTTACACAAACTTAGGTCCTTTCAGAAAACTAACTAGTGCTGATAGCTGCAAAAACAGTTTTCAGCTGACCAAACAAGCACCAGTAGGATGACAAAGAAATGATACTTTGAAAACAAATAGTTCAATTAATTCTCATATGCTCACTGTGTTCTTGACGGTGTTCATATTTTAAAAACCTTTTGTTATGATTTGATTGTATTACAAGTTATGGATCCTAGTTTTAGCCCATTTCAAATCAAAAGTAAATCATAACCCCTCTCTTTTTCAATGTAATTTGAAGTAAATTTTTACAGTTCTAGCACCTAATGAGATTAAAAATTGTGGCCTAGTCACAATTTCTCTACCTACCTACACAATGCAGAATTTTGGTAACCATGACCATAAGAGTGGAAGTATTCAAACAAGGTGATTATATCACACCCACTATAATATTTTTCAGTGCAGTAGAGCTTAAAGTAGTGAGACATTATGGAAGAAATGTCTCCACTGGTTCTATTTGTACTACACACTATTAACTAACTTCAGTTAGTACTACTGATTCATCCCCTTTGTGTGGATTGGTTGGATGGTTAATTTGGGGGAGGGGGCCAAACAATGAGGTCATTGGTCCAATCAGATTAGGGAAGAAAGTCAGCTGTGCCCTTTCAAAGGAACCATCCCAACATTTGCCTGAAGCAATTTAGGGAAATCATGGAAAATCTAAATCAGGATGGCTGGATGTTGTTTGAGCCATTGTCCTCCCAAATGCAAGTCCATTGTGCCAGCAACTGCACCACCTCACTCAGTCCTTTGTGTGGAATTGTTGTTAACATGCAGCACAACACACTTCACAAATTCACATCTCTGTGCATGCAGTGTCCATTAAGATTATGTTAAAATGTTTCAACATATGAGGATTTCTTATAAATTAACTTCTGAATGGCAATTAAGACAAAAAAAATGCTTGTGGCTTCATAGAGCTTGCACGGCTGGAGGAGGCAGCTCTGCATCATTCAGCACTCTGCTGTGTTTGTCAGTGTGTAAGCAGCAAGCTATTGAAAATGGACTATTTTTCTGCATCTCTCATCAACTGTGAGATACACTGTCATTTGCTTCCTGCAAGCAGGAGTAAGAAATGCCACAGGGATTTATCTTCAATTGTGTTGTGTATTGGGATCAGCTGTGAGCGAGTGGCGCAGAAAATTCGAGGCTTGTCTTACAGGTGTGCAAGACAGAAATGCTCAAGGAAGCCATTAAGATCTGACTGACTAGTGCAACATGTTAACGAAACAGTGTGAACTGTTAGTTCACAATTTCCAAACTTTAGTGTGTGTCTCAGATTTCAAAGACAACCATATTTAGTGATTATGTATTTGTCTTGGCTGCCGAAATTTCTTTAACATTATCTTAGAGACATCAGGTTGTTATAAGTTGTGTGTATGGTGGTTATTAACATATCTAACCAGTGTTCACAGAACTGTAAAATCAGGTTCAGTCTAGATATTCTGTCAGTGCTACCATAAAGATATTTACCAAGTTTGTAACATAATAATGCCTGGGAACAACACATGGGTGTAGATTTTGACAGCAGATCTCACGAGAGTAATGCATGAGGATACTGTGACACTATAGGTATATTGTTAGATTGTTAAAACCCTGATCAGTCCAGAATATATGGGCAAATATCACTGAAGGAAACATTGCCACAAAAAATGTGTGGCCTGATACTGCTAATCTAACAAAGGAACAACAGACTATTTTGCTGGGAGAATTTTCATTATCTTCCCTCTTGGAATTGGCACCCAGGTACACTGACTTCTCTCTTCCCAAATACAAAAGCCTGGCTGCTTAATTAGTACTTTACAACTGACTGAGTTCCACTGTCATCTGTCGAACACCAGGTGGCACCATCCTTTGATGAAAGGCTAAAGAAGCTGGTATAATGATACTACAAGTGTTTTAATTGGGTGTCTCTCTCTCTCTCTCTCTCTCTCTCTCTCTCTCTCTCTCTCTCTCTCTCTCTCTCTCTCTCTAGTTTATGGAAAGGGGTGCAGTTCATAAAAATAACCCAGAACCCCAGGTCAGTGGATACTTACCAGACGGGATGAGAAGGAAAGATAGATTGATTATTCTCTTCCTCCTCCTCCCCCCGTCCAGTAAGTTTCCTCTGACCCAGGGTTCTGGTTTACTTTTATGAACTGTGCCCCTCTCTCTAAACCTCTCCAGCCCTTTTCCTTCACCACTCTCTCCTCTTCCTTCTCCTTCAACTCTTCTGCCAGAAGGAGCCAAGGAACCACTGTCTCCATAAGCAGAGAGAGAGAGAGAGAGAGAGAGAGAGAGAGAGAGAGAGAGAGAGAGAGAGAGAGAGAGAGAGAGAGCTGATTTTTTTTTTTCCTCTATCCATTTAGACACACTATATATCTATCCAAGCCCATAAGCCCATCAGAAATTAATTTATGGGAAGCCCCTATAAACTGATTTCAATAAACTATTACCAAATTGCCATAGATGTAAAGTCATATTTTACTACTATTTGCATGGAATTTCTATATAATCTTTGAGAATTGAGAAACACTGCAATCAGACACAGAGGACAACAGAATGCCAGTGGATAGCCACATCATCTATTGCCAATTGCAGCACTCAGTGTGGCAACGAAGAACATGCAGCAAGCACACTGCTCTCTGAACTAATGTCCACTTTTGTTATGCTGCTGCTATTTATTTAAGCAGCTACTCAGTAGGTCTTACAAGCTAAGCACACTAACTAGTCCTCTCACAAATGAAAACAATACTTGAGTACTGGGAACCAAACTCATGTCCTCCACATTTCAGCCAAACACTGACTACTAGCATACCACGATGGATGTCGTGGGAAAATGCAGATTAAATTCTAATTAGACTGCTCCTGTTTATATCACTGAAAAAGCTAAATTTATAAAATAAGATCCGAGAATATTTTAGTCACTAAGTATTGCACTTGCCTAGTTTCCTTTATTTTAACTGCATGTTCCTTATACTTACTGACTGAATATCAAATCCAAGAACACTGCTGAAATAGGTTGGCATTTCAGTTAGCAATGTATAGAAGCCCCAGTTCTGACCACAGTGAACAACTGCAAGAGCAATAAATGGCATTGAAGACAGTATTGAAATCCATGGTGTAGGCATCCTCTGAAAGACATTTTTAGAAAAAGCATTTAAACATTTTCTCTTACCACTGCAACATCCTTTCAGGTACCAATAATAGTCTTACTACATTAATGGATATGTTTTCTCCAGTCAAAAGACTGCATGCTTACCTCTCCCTCATGTGAAACTTTATTCAAACAGTCTTCAATATAGACCTGCTCCTCTTTTGATATGTATTTGTGGCTAGATGGCTTATCTGCACCAAGGAAGAAAATAAGAATACCCCACAGAACTGAGATACCACCAAATGTGTAGAATATGGATGGCCAGCCAGCAGCACTATTTGCTAACACTCCAGATACAGCCATTGCTACTATTGTTCCCAACTGAGCACCTTTAAAAAAATGAAAAATGAATTTAAAATCATTGTAATTCAAGAAAGTATCCTGCCTTCCTTTCTCTGCATGAAAATGCTGAAAAATCTTTCAAAGTGTGAACCTTTTTTACTATTATTTCTTTTGGTAATCTAATTATACTTCACACACATGCCTTTAGGTTGCTTAAGGAAATCAGACATCCATTAGGAAGAAGTAGGACTGGTAAAACCTGCAGTAACATTATTCACAGAGGTAATTTCAGAATCACTAGATAGAATCATTTAACATCCATCTTTCTCAGTGGGAAAAATACCATGACACATTGTTGAAAAACATCTCTGCACCATGGCTAAGGAGGCTAGTAAATAAAACGTCAGGTCATAGGCTTGAAGGTGTATCACTTCCAATACGATACTAACATCCACCTCAAAACTAAAGAAAATATAACTGTATATCTGAAGAAGAATTCAGTTGAGAATATTTGGAAGTTACAAGGAGATAATAGAGCTGATCAGCATTTACCTTTTTGGAGACTAAATTCTAAGGCTGCTGACACACAAGGGAAGAAGCAAAAAATTTTCGTATTTGTTAGTTTCTTTATCAGAGAGGAGAAAGAATTTTAGAAGGTTGGGAAACAGGGCACATCACACAGAAGTGAGTGAGGAACTCATCTGATGTGAGGATGAGATGAGAAAAATTAAGGATAAACAGAAACTGCTAATTTTGATATGAGGAGAGAAATGACATCCATTGGGATGCATGTTACTTGAAATTTTTTTAACTATCCACTGAACTTAAAAATACAGGAAGTGCCACCCAGAACACTTCTTCGATTCTATATAGGCAGGCAATGTTCCAGTTTCATGAAGCCAGTACTAGAATATTTTTGTGTGAAATGAGAACTGAAAAAATAAAGCCTTTAGAAGCGATAATTCATGTTGGCCACTGAATGTGTGAACCATATACTGAGTTAGTACATTTAGTCTTTTCATGATTTATAGCTACCCTTATTTTTAACATTTACTGTATTTCCCACAATTCTTTCATGCTTCCACAGAATATGATATGCTAAACTTCATTTTCATTTGAAATACATAAATCATCAGTTTTCTTTTATAAATATTAAGCAAGTAGCCATATAATAAATAGCTACTTTAACATGACAGAGTAGGGTCATACATACAGAACATTATGATACTCCATTAACCTTCGATTATGAAACCGATGTTGCCCATAGTACTTAGTCATAGCAAACACTGTAATTTGGTTCATTTCTGATATTTAAATAGTTTACAATCTCTCAGTTAGTATAACTATGTAAATATCAGCTTATGAAATATTCCTGGTTATTTCAGAATGGGATTTTCTTTTCACATTAGAATGTGCACTGATATGGAACTTGCTGACAGATTAAAATTTTTTGCCAGACAAAGTTTAAACCAGTTTAAACTGCTCATTGTAGTGGGAAAACAGATTTTAGTGACTTGTTAGTTAACTATGTTATGTATATCTACAGCATCTGTATCATCAAGATGATACAAGCTGCTTCAGAATAAATAAAACCAATATGACAGAACTTGAAAGCTTTATATTGACTTTACATTATGTAGATTTTTATGTAAATTTATGATTTTAACTCTTACTACTTACCTGCATATACTAGAGTTCCCATTCTTCCCTTTTCTTCAGGAGGAATCCATTTCGCTAGGTAGGTGTTAGTCGACGGATATATAAAACCCTGAAAAGAAAGCGTAATAGTCATTATGAAACCAGATGCGATTCACCACCTTTCAGAGATCTATAACCAGTCACAAACTGAAATGCAACAACTCCTGATTTCGAATATATATAATTTTTTTCTGTTCAAAACTGACTAAAGCTATGCAAATCCTGTCTTCTACATCTTCTGTTATGAAGGTCATAAAATTCTTCTTAGAGCACCAAAATGGCAAGATGTTAAAAGCAACCGCATTGTATGGTTAGAATCATATCTTAACATAAATCAGGTGGTCAAATTAATAAATTACCCTACTAGAATGAAAGAATTTAAAGGAGGCAACTATTAAAAATATGGTGTCCTTCATTGTACCACACTCTTGCTCTTATCTAGTGCAAGATATTTAATAGGAATATTTGATGATTTCAAGAACTTTCACGTATGCTGACGTGCTTGTGCTGGATGGTGTCATCCTCTCCACCCAGTCCCCAGGCGAAGAAAATCCCAACCCAGCCAGAAATCAAACCCAGGACCCCATGATCCAGGGGCAGCAATGCTAGCCACTAGCCTACAAGCTGTGCACAGATGAACTTTGGAACCAGGTGAATGCAGCATGGATGGCCATACCAACACAATGGCATTGATGCCTTCTACAGTTTGATGCCATCAAGCAAGGGACAAGTTATCAGGGCCTACGGCAGACCCTGAGCCTACGAGGCAACAGGATGCAAGCTGAACCAAGGTGACTGAAATGCTAACCATTTCTGCAGAACATACTAATGTACAGGTCCTGTGAACATGAAAACCCTATCTAGTTATTTGAGGCGTTTTTTACTTTTTTCTTCAAAACAAGTGCATTTAAAGGAGAGCAGGCTGAATAGTATTTATCTGTTATTGAACTTTAAGCACATGTTTTTGCTAAAGGAATTTCAAGTTTTGTTGTTATAATTGGTGCCAGATATTTAGTCTGTGCAGTCACTTTCAAGACAAAGCAGTAATTGAGGTAACAGTTTCAGGGATCCTGCCACAACATGTTGCTGTTACAGCCAGGGTCAAGTCTCACTAGTTGGACCTATGGGATACCTCCCTGAGATTCGACCAAGATTCAGAACCGCAGGACCAAGTGGGCACCTTCCATCTTCCCATCACATCCAGTGGGCACCAGGAATCGTGGGGACCCTCCTTTTATTATTTGGAACTGTTTAAGGTAGTAGAGAGGTTTCATTCCATTCAGCCTCAACAATTTATTCCCAGTACTCCACTAACACCAAAACTAGGTTCGCTGATAAAGTGAAATGATCCTATGGCATTGTTGACTGGGTGTTCAGTCTGGTGTGATTTGGCCCTCAGGTGAAAGTCTTTCCATTGATCAAGGGCTGAAGCACAGCTGCTCCAGATAGAGTGAGGAACAAACAACTGGCTGTAGCACCCAGCTTAACATTACAGCTTATAAAACACATGCTATGCAATTCCAGACAAAAATATTTACATTTGTTCACAGTGTGTGCAAATGAACGACAGACAGAGATGGCACCAGCATGTGCAAATGAACGACAGACAGAGATGGCACCAGCATGTGGTTCACCTAACCAAAAATATCAGTACACTCTGCTTTAAACTGAAATTTCTTTTTTCAGCTGTCAATGTGATCAATATTTATTTCACTGACGTAGAAGTTGATACAACGCAGAAGAAGCCCCTTTACGTTCCTTGGGATTCCTACACTGTAAGAATAGATTTACTCTCTAATGGTAGTGGCATTCAATAAGATGTGAATTTGTGCCGAGCTGTGAAATTCACTGCCATAATTTCAGAAGCAAAAATAATTTCCATCCTGAATGCTATACTGGGATGCCTACCCTGTATGACATTCAGGATGGGATTTTATCATTTGAAGCGAAAGACTATAATAGATCTATTGTAGGACACATTTACTTTAATCAGAACATTTGGTGCCAGGGATTTCCACACTAACGTACATATTAGAAAGGTTTTAACTTTTGCATTACATAAGCAGCTTCAGGTGTCCTCTGTAAAGCTGCACAAATGCTCAGGATTATGGAAGGGTTGGGCTGGTTGTTACTCTAATATGCTGGGGTGGAAGATTCAGGATGCCATACAGGATGTAGGTTGTATACTACCAGTTTATAATTGGTTTTGAAATCCGAAATACTACTTTAGCATTACCAGCCTTTGTTCACTGTGACTGGCAGTGATTAACAAGTTGATAGCTGTCTAAGAAAATGTGTGTGTAGGATTGTACAATGAGTATTTATGAAAGGTATGTGCAGCTTTGGTAAGACCAGGCCCTGAGATGATGCAGTGTCAGCCCAAGGCCCCAAGATAATTTCTCTCATCATTTCAGCTGACATTTCTTAACGTGCCACCTCAGCAACATAATGACCCTGGCAGCAGGAATTACACAACTAGCCCACCTGGCTAAGGATTTCACATCTGTACAAACCAGTATCAATACAACAGTATGAAGTGGTGAAATATTAGTCTGTTAAATAGTGTTACAAGAGCAGTATCCTTTTCTCTCTCAAGTTACTACTTTACTACTAATACACTATGTTCTGGTTTGAAAATTATTAAAAAATTAATTGTGACTGTATGCAGCATGAGTAAATCTGATCTAGTTTGAATTTATTGTTTAAATTTGCAGCATAATCAGATCAGTCCAAATACCGATGACCCAAAAACATTATAGAAGCAGCATACTCTAGCAAAATAGAAAATGAACAAAAATTGAAAATGAGTGAATGCCTATCTTCGACCAAGAAAACATTGATACAAGGATTTTATTTCATTGCATTTTTAGCCATTTCAAGCAGAGGATATGCTGTACTCCACAATTTTGTACATTTCTAGTGGGATAACTGGAACTACGGTGTCCATTTATAGTAAGATTGAGCAGAATATGACAGATTCACGCACTTCATATATTTTCAGATAGATACCCATTTCTGGTTTTTCTGTAGTGTACAATTGAGACCACTTTTACGTTGTTCATCACAAGAAGAGCTGCACCCAGAAGGTCCTGAATAATCCACTGCAAACTGGGTGGCTATATTGCATGTCATCAGCTATGCAAATGATTGCTTTCACATGGTGAGCCATTGGGGTCCAGGGGTGGGACCATGAGTGGTCTTCAGTCCAGTCAAGAGGGCCATAAATGACGGTACAGTCAGAATGACAGCAGCTAATGTCATTAGATCATCACTGTTACGTTATGCCATGACGACACATTCAACACCAGGTTGCCCAGCTAGATGAGTTTGAGAGGGTATGCATCATGGGGCTGTAAAAGATGGAGTTCCTAGCATTATTGTGCTCCATGCTGGTCATACAGGCATCACCATTCCCCATATGCGGCTGCAATAGATACAGTGAAGCATGCATGCATGACATATGAGATATGGTCATCCGACACAGAGGGAGAACCAACAGATGTCTGCCACAATAACAGAATTAATGGCAACATTAGAGGCTGTTCAGTGGGCTGTCATGTATTGTGCACAAAATCCCAGAAGTGTTAGTACCATTGGCAGCCGGTTCCACGATTCTCAATTCTACTCATTATGAGGCCTGCCACCTGTACCTGCACAGAAGCACACCCGTTTCACCTTGTTTTGGCACTGATGGACATGGGACACTGCGAATTGGCAGTGGGTCATCCTTAGTGATGTGTCCTGCTTCTGCCTCGTAAGCAACGGCCACTGGATTCATGTCTGGAAGGCCAGTGGGAAAGACAACGGTTTGTGCTTTCCCACCACAGGTTCCACTAGGCTGGTGTGGAGAGCAATATCCTATGGTGTCCTTCACAGTGTTTGTAATGGGTTCCTTGACAGCCACACAGTTTGTGGAGGTGGTCCTGCAACCAGTGGCTCTGCCTTTCATGAATGGCCATGCATATTATCTATTTCAACATAGCACCCCATGTCCTCTGTACCACTACCACTTCTTGACCATGCCTTTTAGCTGTGGATTCTCTGCCACAACCATTCGCATTGCCCAATCTCTCCCTGATCATAAATATATGGGATCCCACGGAGCATGTCATCAGGATGGCACCTCCATCCCCCAGTCTACAGCAACTGCACACCCTGGTGCAAGCAGCATGGGATGGAGTATCAAGACTACCTCTGAGACCTGTACAGTTCCATGCCGCTACATCTGCATGCTTGTTTTCAGAAAGTAGGGGGACTACTACTATACTAAGATGTGTTTTGTGGCCATGTAATGCAAAAATATTGGTCCTTTGAAGTTTAAAGTGTAATCATTTAATATGTGTGGTGCTATCTACCTGCCTGCCAACAACAATTGCAATCCAACTTTTTCTGGGTGTGCAGCTGTTTATGATTATCAGTACATCAAATTCATTTAGAAGTTCTACAGTGTAGAGTTTTATGCATAAATGTCAGTTTCCCATTATCTTTCACTAGTTGTATTCAAACTTCTTAAAGTTTGAAAATATATATTATATGATGTAATATCAAAAATGCTGTGAAAAATATATTTTGTACCTTGTTCAGACAACTGTTCTTTCCAATTTTACTTTATACACATGGCACTAAAGGTAAATTTTTCATAATTTTGAGCATCACATACTTTGTAGTAAATCAACCATTCTAAACAAAAGATTTACATTCAGCTGTTTAGGGCAGCAATATCTGGTTAATGAATCTCTTCTCCTCCCCCCACTCCCCCGGTAAGTACTTACGAAATTAGTGCACTATTTATAGTCTTCCCCATTGGTTCACCATTTCATTTGAGAGTTCACGTTTGCGACTTAACTCTTATGAATTTTACCACCATTAAAATAGTGTGTGTGCACCAATTGCATATATTTTCCTTTTTGCTCAGCAATAGTTGTGTATAGGCATTGCCTACATTTGTCACCAATTTCCAGATTTTTTTGAATTGTGTGCGTGTGCATGTGTGTAATAGTAAACAATGACATAACACCAGCCTTGCGTTCAACATCTGAAGAACTATGATTTGGTGTGCTTTATGTCTGCCTTGAACTTACAGTTAGACATGTATTAATTATTTACCGATTATGGAACAAAGTGCATTTTATAGGTAGTTGTGTAATTAATACACGTTACCTGTATCACATCCCACAGTAAAATCCACATTGGGATACTACTTGTCAACAACACAACCACCTTGCGACTGTCATGCAGCAAAATTCCTATGACAAGATAGTGACTTTCAGATGAGTGTGTTCAGTGCTTCATATTTAAATACTCAGCAACCGATGCCGAGTCAGTTTCCCAAGCTGAAAAACTATCATTCTTTGCAGTGGTACTGTTGATAAAGCTACCTAACATACTAAATGTATATCAACAGAATTTACTGGGCGATTTTGTCCCAGACTTTACTTTGCTCGCATATCATCCCAATACAGTGCACAACATTCTTGGACATGCATATTCTCAAAAGTTCACTGATGTAGACATGCCTACCATACCACATCCTCTCTTGATAAACCCCTGCACACCATATGAAGTGGATCAACTAGTTGGACAAATTCTACTCCTGCTGCTGCTGCTGAACTTGTAGGTGCACCACATACAGGTACTGTAAACACCGTAATGACCCTTTGGACATTGTCTTGGCCATCAGCTTAACAATGCACCTATGGCTCAACTACTCACTTTGGTTCAGAACTTATGCTGCCTCCTACACGAATCTGCAATGTGGCTCACAGTCACTGAGTACATTCTGAAACATCCACAGCCTCTTTGACAAGAGTGCAAAATTTATCACTTTGCCCAGCCATCTCTGAACACACTAACACAATCAGTGACATTATTGTGGCTCTGTCAGATAGCAGTAAATACATCACTATTAAGTATGCACTACTCTGACACCTTCCAAGGACACCTGCACAACAATCAAAATAAGTCAACTACACTCCTGGAAATGGAAAAAAGAACACATTGACACCGGTGTGTCAGACCCACCATACTTGCTCCGGACACTGCGAGACGGCTGTACAAGCAATGATCACACGCACGGCACAGCGGACACACCAGGAACCGCGGTGTTGGCCGTCGAATGGCGCTAGCTGCGCAGCATTTGTGCACCGCCGCCGTCAGTGTCAGCCAGTTTGCCGTGGCATACGGAGCTCCATCGCAGTCTTTAACACTGGTAGCATGCCGCGACAGCGTGGACGTGAACCGTATGTGCAGTTGACGGAGTTTGAGCGAGGGTGTATAGTGGGCATGCGGGAGGCCTGGTGGACGTACCGCCGAATTGCTCAACACGTGGGGCGTGAGGTCTCCACAGTACATCGATGTTGTCGCCAGTGGTCGGCGGAAGGTGCACGTGCCCATCGACCTGGGACCGGACCGCAGCGACGCACGGATGCACGCCAAGACCGTAGGATCCTACGCAGTGCTGTAGGGGACCGCACCGCCACTTCCCAGCAAATTAGGGACACTGTTGCTCCTGGGGTATCGGCGAGGACCATTCGCAACCGTCTCCATGAAGCTGGGCTACGGTCCCGCACACCGTTAGGCCGTCTTCCGCTCACGCCCCAACATCGTGCAGCCCGCCTCCAGTGGTGTCGCGACAGGCGTGAATGGAGGGACGAATGGAGACGTGTCGTCTTCAGCGATGAGAGTCGCTTCTGCCTTGGTGCCAATGATGGTCGTATGCGTGTTTGGCGCCGTGCAGGTGAGCGCCACAATCAGGACTGCATACGACCGAGGCACACAGGGCCAACACCCGGCATCATGGTGTGGGGAGCGATCTCCTACACTGGCCGTACACCACTGGTGATCGTCGAGGGGACACTGAATAGTGCACGGTACATCCAAACCGTCATCGAACCCATCGTTCTACCATTCCTAGACCGGCAAGGGAACTTGCTGTTCCAACAGGACAATGCACGTCCGCATGTATCCCGTGCCACCCAACGTGCTCTAGAAGGTGTAAGTCAACTACCCTGGCCAGCAAGATCTCCGGATCTGTCCCCCATTGAGCATGTTTGCGACTGGATGAAGCGTCGTCTCACGCGGTCTGCACGTCCAGCACGAACGCTGGTCCAACTGAGGCGCCAGGTGGAAATGGCATGGCAAGCCGTTCCACAGGACTACATCCAGCATCTCTACGATCGTCTCCATGGGAGAATAGCAGCCTGCATTGCTGCGAAAGGTGGATATACACTGTACTAGTGCCGACATTGTGCATGCTCTGTTAACTGTGTCTATGTGCCTGTGGTTCTGTCAGTGTGATCATGTGATGTATCTGACCCCAGGAATGTGTCAATAAAGTTTCCCCTTCCTGGGACAATGAATTCACGGTGTTCTTATTTCAATTTCCAGGAGTGTATAATGAGCAACTCGGGAACAGGACACCTTCACGATTTCGGTGCCGATTATGTACACTGTTGGATATTAACCTTATACCAGACGTTTCACTTCGGACTGTGGATCGTCAAGCTCCCACTTCAAGTTCAACTGGCGTTGATTTCGCATGGATGCAAATTATTGGAAGGAAATTAATATTTGTAGACAGGAATTTTGTTGTTTTGCAACAACAACAACAACAACAACAACAACGTATACTCACCACAGATAATGTCTCCGAGTGTGACTCTCAGCTGATATGCTGTGACAACTGCCTAGGTGAAGTCAAACCAGACGAGCCCCACCCAACCAACGCTGAGCGTGACAACATCAGCGATGATGGTGACCTTCAATTGACCACAACATTACGTTCACACAACTGGTAACCATTCCTCGTGCATTGACGTTCCTCTAGGGGAGCAACTTTGTTGGTTCGATACGCAGTTTGGCAATGGTGCACAACTGTCAGCCACTGTATAATCCACAACAGGCGCACCAGACTATGATAATTTTAAGTGCCCTCACTTTGCAACATATCAACAAAACATCTTACACGTCACCTTTTGAGCATAGTGGCAGACTACATCTTTGACTGCATAGATATTTTCTCGACTACATGGGTTCGAAAACGGCTGTTAACCAACTACTGCAAACCAGAAAAGTGCAACTTTCGGATAGTTCATGGGCTTCCCCCGGCAAACTAGTGCCAAGAAACATTGTACAGTTAGGCTATGTGGAGACTACTCGGCCTTTAATGCCCGCAGAATCATTGATAGGTACCTGATCCCCAACATTCGAGACTTTACCGGCAACCTATGACTCCTCAGACTGCAAAAAGACATATCTGCAGATTCTGATGAGTGAGGACAATATTCAGAAGATAGCCATCATCATATCCTTCACTTTATGCAAATTTCTGTACATACATTACAGCCTCGAAAACGCACCTCAGATTCGTAAGCTACTAGCAGATTCGTAAGCTACTAGCAGATTCGTAAGCTACTAGCAGATTCGTAAGCTACTAGCAGATTCGTAAGCTACTAGCAGATTCGTAAGCTACTAGCAGATTCGTAAGCTACTAGCAGATTCGTAAGCTACTAGCAGATTCGTAAGCTACTAGCAGATTCGTAAGCTACTAGCAGATTCGTAAGCTACTAGCAGATTCGTAAGCTACTAGCAGATTCGTAAGCTACTAGCAGATTCGTAAGCTACTAGCAGATTCGTAAGCTACTAGCAGATTCGTAAGCTACTAGCAGATTCGTAAGCTACTAGCAGATTCGTAAGCTACTAGCAGATTCATAAGCTACTAGCAGATTCATAAGCTACTAGCAGATTCATAAGCTACTAGCAGATTCATAAGCTACTAGCAGATTCATAAGCTACTAGCAGATTCATAAGCTACTAGCAGATTCATAAGCTACTAGCAGATTCATAAGCTACTAGCAGATTCATAAGCTACTAGCAGATTCATAAGCTACTAGCAGATTCATAAGCTACTAGCAGATTCATAAGCTACTAGCAGATTCATAAGCTACTAGCAGATTCATAAGCTACTAGCAGATTCATAAGCTACTAGCAGATTCATAAGCTACTAGCAGATTCATAAGCTACTAGCAGATTCATAAGCTACTAGCAGATTCATAAGCTACTAGCAGATTCATAAGCTACTAGCAGATTCATAAGCTACTAGCAGATTCATAAGCTACTAGCAGATTCATAAGCTACTAGCAGATTCATAAGCTACTAGCAGATTCATAAGCTACTAGCAGATTCATAAGCTACTAGCAGATTCATAAGCTACTAGCAGATTCATAAGCTACTAGCAGATTCATAAGCTACTAGCAGATTCATAAGCTACTAGCAGATTCATAAGCTACTAGCAGATTCATAAGCTACTAGCAGATTCATAAGCTACTAGCAGATTCATAAGCTACTAGCAGATTCATAAGCTACTAGCAGATTCATAAGCTACTAGCAGATTCATAAGCTACTAGCAGATTCATAAGCTACTAGCAGATTCATAAGCTACTAGCAGATGGAACAACCGTCGATGGAAAACTATGTGCAAGATTCAATCATTTATCGGTCACTGCCTTCCTTCTCAAGCAAGGTACAATGACGTGGAATTGTTAAAAGTGCCGTCTGTCTTCACTGACTTGGCATTAACAAAAAAGCATATTCTTTTGTTATTTCACACATTTATCGTCATCCAAGAGGAATTCAAACAAGGGAAAAAGGGGGGGAGGTCATCTTTCACTTTCCACAAATCGGGCAGAAAGTATTCTAGCATCTGCCAAGCACTCTTGTGTATCTGATCATTGTGATCGCACAAGAGAGTGCAGATATGTGGGGCCTCCCACCATTTGACGCAGAGCTACACTAAGGGAGTACGTCGTACAACTATGATCTAACTGCTCTTTGACAGTGATTATTACGAGTATAGATCTACCATCTTAAGATCTGAAGTTCTCAGAATTCCACATGTCACATTAGCACTGTGGATTTCTTTATTTCGTATTTAAGAAATTAATTACGTAAATGACAGCATAAACTGAAAGCTCTCTGCTCTCTTGATATTCGAGAACGTGCTGAGAAGTATTGCCTGCCAGGTGTAACGGAACATATTAAAGGCTTTACTTTAATGAAGTATGCGATCCCTTCCAAATTCAACCAGTTTAATGAGTATTTATGATTAGAGAAAAGTTATTGTGTATGTTAACAATGATTGCACAACATGTCTCCATAAACAGTCAACCCATTAAATTATACTGAATAACTGACCCACACAAAAGTTAATATCACTTGATCACTGATACAGCAAATGTCATCATGTAAAAACACTAAGTTCATCTTAAATAATTAATATGAAGTACGAGAAATAGTGGCCAACTTACGTATTTTGGATCTCCTTAAATAAAAATCGCCCAGTGAAACCTATTTGTTCACTAGGAGCGTTTTCACTCAGTATTCACGTAATCAATCCTATTTTAGACGAAAACCTATGTAATTCTTCATAATTCATGTTACTTACTTATTTATGCAAATTAGAGAAGTCAATTGACAAACTTCTAAAAAACGACCTTTTTGTAACAAAGAATTATTCTGTCAAGTCAACAAATCTGTCTGTCATTTTAATAACATGTTAAATTATGTCACTCGATGCAAATTAATAACTTTTCTGCACAAATTATGATAACAGATGTACATGTGACTCATAAACTGTATCTCTTTTTAGTAGTTCTTTGACAATGTTATAAATACAAGCAGCTAGAAGGGTCGAGAGGCCAGTCGGAGGCAGTTGGGGCAGTCGGAATGTCACTTTGGTGAAGTGTGTTTCTGTGTTATTGTTTGGCAAAACAAGTCAAAGAACATGTAAAGGAAGTATTACTTTGTGTTGTGTTATGGTCTTTGGTGGACAGTGGAATTAATATGGCCACTAAAGGAATAAATGTTTGATGTTTACATATGTGTTGGTTTCGCTCGTTCTTTATCATCAAAAGCACATGAAAAACACGGAACCTCATGTGTTTACCCTAGACAACCAAATTTAGAGCCAGCATCAGCAACGAGACACCGCAGCGATCCAGCAAGCAGCAGTGATTACTACAATACAATATTTTGTAATGGCGCCAACCTAACATCAAGTGCTAACAAGCTCCGTAAATGGGAGTGAAATAGTGCGTTTACAGCAATTAGCAAAAGATATCTACGACGACTTTTGGCGGTCCATTTACACAGGTCAGGTGAAAAAGCATTTTAAATAAAATGTTAACATTCTCCATCTTTATTCTTCATGTCTACATATTTAGTTGTCAACATAATCAGCTGGCGATTAACATTTCTCCCAACGAGAGTCCAGTTTGTTGATACAGCATTGTCGAATGTCTGACTTTGCTGACGAAGCCACAGCACCGTCTCTAGTTGCACCGCTTCATCATTGTTAAAGTGAAGTCCTCTAAGAAGTTCTTTAAATTCTGGAAAAATACTAAGATTGGCTCAAGTCGCGACTGTACTGTGGACGATCAGTGACAGGGAACCCAAGGCGTCTGTCAGCAGAAAATCTAAGCGCTCAGGTGTGGTCCGGTATTGTGCTGAAGAGGAGGGAACTCCGGGCACACACAAACCAACTCTTTCAATTGTAAACTCTAATACAGCACGGTGCTTCTCACGCACCGATATAGTTACTAACCTTCTAGCGCCGGAGGACGAAGTATGTAGATAATAAGTCACCCGAGCAATTAATTCTACGCACAATTGGAAAGCCCCTGGAAATGATAAAATAGCAAATTTCTGGCTAAAGAAGTTCACCTCAACACATTCACATCTAACTAAATTATTTAACAGTTACATTGCAGACCCATACACATTCCCTGATACACTTACACATGGAATAACCTATCTGAAACCTAAAGATCAAGCAGACACAGCAAACCCAGCTAAATATCGCCCCATAACATGCCTACCAACAATCTACAAAATATTAACTTCAGTCATTACACAGAAATTAATGACACATACAACACAGAACAAAATTATAAATGAAGAACAAAAAGGCTGTTGCAAAGGAGCACGAGGATGTAAAGAGCAACTGATAATAGATGCAGAGGTGACATATCAAGCTAAAACTAAACAAAGGTCACTACACTACGCATACATTGATTACCAAAAAGCTTTTGATAGTGTACCCCACTCATGGTTACTACAGATATTGGAAATATACAAAGTAGATCCTAAATTGATGCAGTTCCTAAACATAGTTATGAAAAACTGGAAAACCACACTTAATATCCAAACAAACTCTAATAATATCACATCACAGCCAATACAGATTAAGCGTGGAATATACCAAGGAGACTCATTAAGTCCTTTCTGGTTCTGCCTTGCTCTGAACCCACTATCCAACATGCTAAACAATACAAATTATGGATACAATATTACTGGAACATACCCACACAAAATCACACATTTGCTATACATGGATGATCTAAAACTACTGGCAGCAACCAATCAACAACTCAACCAATTACTAAAGATAACAGAAGGATTCAACAATGATATAAATATGGCTTTTGGAACAGACAAATGTAAGAAAAATAGCATAGTCAAGGGAAAACACACTAAACAAGAAGATTACATATTGGATAACAGCGACTGCATAGAAGCGATGGAAAAAACGGATGCCTATAAATATCTAGGATACAGGCAAAAAATAGGAATAGATAATACAAATATTAAAGAAGAACTAAAAGAAAAATATAGACAAAGACTAACAAAAATACTGAAAACAGAACTGACAGCAAGAAACAAGACAAAAGCTATAAATACTTATGCCATACCAATATTGACCTACTCATTTGGAGTAGTGAAATGGAGTAACACAGACCAAGAAGCACTCAATACACTTACACGATCACAATGCCACAAATATAGAATACATCACATACATTCAGCAACAGAAAGATTCACATTAAGCAGAAAGGAAGGAGGAAGGGGATTTATCGACAAAAAAAACCTACATTATGGACAGGTAGACAATTTAAGAAAATTCTTTCTAGAACGAGCAGAAACTAGTAAAATACACAAGGCAATCACTCATATAAATACATCGGCTACACCACTGCAATTTCATAACCACTTCTACAACCCTTTAGATCACATAACATCAACAGATACGAAGAAAGCAAATTGGAAAAAGAAAACACTTCATGGCAAGCACCCATATCATCTAACACAGCCACACATCGATCAAGACGCATCCAACACATGGCTAAGAAAAGGCAATATATACAGTGAGACAGAAGGATTCATGATTGCAATACAGGATCAAACAATAAACACCAGGTATTTCAGCAAGCATATTATTAAACATCCCAATACCACAACAGATAAATGCAGACTTTGTAAACAACAAATAGAAACAGTAGATCACATCACAAGCGGATGTACAATACTAGCAAATACAGAATACCCCAGAAGACATGACAATGTCGCAAAAATAATACATCAACAGCTTGCCTTACAACATAAACTTATAAAACAACACGTTCCTACATACAAGTATGCACCACAAAATGTACTGGAGAATGATGAATACAAATTATACTGGAACAGAACCATTATAACAGATAAAACAACGCCACATAACAAACCTGACATCATACTCACCAATAAAAAGAAGAAATTAACACAACTAATCGAAATATCCATACCCAATACAACAAATATACAAAAGAAAACAGGAGAAAAAATTGAAAAATACATCCAACTGGCTGAGGAAGTCAAAGACATGTGGCATCAGGATAAAGTTGACATCATACCAATTATACTATCAACTACAGGAGTCATACCACACAATATCCACCAATACATCAATGCAATACAGCTACATCCAAACATATATATACAATTACAGAAATCCGTAATTATTGATACATGTTCAATTACCCGAAAGTTCCTAAATGCAATATAACACATACCGTACAGTTAATAGGAAGTGACGCTTGATCAAGGTCCGCGTCACTTTCCATTCTCAACCAGACTTAACGTCTGAGAAAGTAAAGAAATAATAATAATAATAATAATAATAATAATAATAATAATGGTAACGACACTGCTAGCCAACTGGAAAATGATTTAAATCCAAATAGAGGTGTTTTGCAGGATATGCTTCCTGCAACCACCCTAGAAGGAAAACAAAGACAGAGGATGAGATGGTCAGATGAAGTTAATCGACACCTCATGTTCTGTTATTACCAAGCAACAAACCTAGGAACCAACACAACTGGATACAGATCACAAGTACACACAACATTTATTACCAGATACCCAGAATTAAAATTTTTAACAGAACAACGACTAGCTGATCAGATCCGTGTAATAATCAAAAATAACAGGATACCCCAGTCAGAATTAGAAAACATCAAACAACAAGTACAACAAATACTAGAACAAAATAATGTGCAATCAGAAGAAGAAGAAGAAGAAAATACAGTAATGGACTCAAACATCCCAGAGCAAACAAACAAAGAACAACACACATCAATTAAACAATCAGAGGAAAACGACATCTTAAGACAGCCACCAGAACAAGCACAAATAGAACACGAAGTGACACACATGTTAGATATAGAAGAGAAATTTCAGCTGACATATATAGAATACAAAGACACAAATACAGACATTAGACCATTCTTGCATAGACCACCAAATAACCCACAAGTCGAAACAACAATAACAACTATCAACACAATCATACACAACAAAATAAATGAAAATACAACAATGGAAGAGTTACAACTACTGGTTTATGTAGGAGCACTCACTACAGTAAATATACACACTAGGCAGAGATCAGAACCAACCAACACACAGAAGAAACACACAAAACCAGCATGGCAACACAGGCTACAGATCAGAATAGAAAAACTGAGAAAAGACATCGGACAGCTAACACAATTTATAAGAAATGAAATATCAGACAAAAAACGAAAAAGGTTAGGTAAAATCTCACAACAAGAAGCAATGGAGCAATTAGATGAAAAGAAGCAGAAGTTACAAGCATTGGCCAAACGACTTAGAAGATACAAAAAAAGTGAAAATAGAAGGAAACAAAACCAAATATTCAACACAAACCAAAAGAAATTTTACCAGACAATAGATAACACACACATTAAAATAGACAATCCACCAAACATAACAGACATGGAACACTTCTGGAGCAACATATGGTCAAACCCGGTACAACATAACAGGCATGCACGGTGGATACAAGCAGAAACAGACTCATACAAGATGATACCACAAATGCCTGAAGTGATAATTTTGCAACATGAAGTCACCCGAGCAATTAATTCTACGCACAATTGGAAAGCCCCTGGAAATGATAAAATAGCAAATTTCTGGCTAAAGAAGTTCACCTCAACACATTCACATCTAACTAAATTATTTAACAGTTACATTGCAGACCCATACACATTCCCTGATACACTTACACATGGAATAACCTATCTGAAACCTAAAGATCAAGCAGACACAGCAAACCCAGCTAAATATCGTCCCATAACATGCCTACCAACAATCTATAAAATATTAACTTCAGTCATTACACAGAAATTAATGACACATACAACACAGAACAAAATTATAAATGAAGAACAAAAAGGCTGTTGCAAAGGAGCACGAGGATGTAAAGAGCAACTGATAATAGATGCAGAGGTGACATATCAAGCTAAAACTAAACAAAGGTCGCTACACTACGCATACATTGATTACCAAAAAGCTTTTGATAGTGTACCCCACTCATGGCTACTACAGATACTGGAAATATATAAAGTAGATCCTAAATTGATACAGTTCCTAAACATAGTAATGAAAAACTGGAAAACCACACTTAATATCCAAACAAACTCTAATAATATCACATCACAGCCAATACAGATTAAGCGTGGAATATACCAAGGAGACTCATTAAGTCCTTTCTGGTTCTGCCTTGCTCTGAACCCACTATCCAACATGCCAAATAATACAAATTATGGATACAATATTACTGGAACATACCCACACAAAATCACACATTTGCTATACATGGATGATCTAAAACTACTGGCAGCAACCAATCAACAACTCAACCAAGTATTAAAGATAACAGAAGTATTCAGCAATGATATAAATATGGCTTTTGGAACAGACAAATGTAAGAAAAATAGCATAGTCAAGGGAAAACACACTAAACAAGAAGATTACATATTGGTTAACCACAGTGACTGCATAGAAGCGATGGAAAAAACAGATATATATAAATATCTAGGATACAGACAAAAAATAGGAATAGATAATACAAATATTAAAGAAGAACTAAAAGAAAAATATAGACAAAGACTAACAAAAATACTGAAAACAGAATTGACAGCAAGAAACAAGACAAAAGCTATAAATACTTATGCCATACCAGTATTGACCTACTCATTTGGAGTAGTGAAATGGAGTAACACAGACCTAGAAGCACTCAATACACTTACACGATCACAATGCCACAAATATAGAATACATCACATACATTCAGCAACAGAAAGATTCACATTAAGCAGAAAGGAAGGAGGAAGGGGATTTATCGACATAAAAAACCTACACTATGGACAGGTAGACAATTTAAGAAAATTCTTTCTAGAACGAGCAGAAACTAGCAAAATACACAAGGCAATCACTCATATAAATACATCGGCTACACCACTGCAACTTCATAACCACTTCTACAACCCTTTAGATCACATAACATCAACAAATACGAAGAAAGTAAATTGGAAAAAGAAAACACTACATGGCAAGCACCCGTATCATCTAACACAGCCACACATCGATCAAGACGCATCCAACACATGGCTAAGAAAAGGCAATATATACAGTGAGACAGAAGGATTCATGATTGCAATACAGGATCAAACAATAAACACCAGGTATTACAGCAAGCATATTATTAAAGATCCCAATACCACAACAGATAAATGCAGACTTTGTAAACAACAAATAGAAACAGTAGATCACATCACAAGCGGATGTACAATACTAGCAAATACAGAATACCCCAGAAGACATGACAATGTCGCAAAAATAATACATCAACAGCTTGCCTTACAAAATAAACTTATGAAACAACACGTTCCTACATACAAGTATGCACCACAAAATGTACTGGAGAATGATGAATACAAATTATACTGGAACAGAACCATTATAACAGATAAAACAACGCCACATAACAAACCTGACATCATACTCACCAATAAAAAGAAGAAATTAACACAATTAATCGAAATATCCATACCCAATACAACAAATATACAAAAGAAAACAGGAGAAAAAATTGAAAAATACATCCAACTGGCTGAGGAAGTCAAAGACATGTGGCATCAGGATAAAGTTGACATCATACCAATTATACTATCAACTACAGGAGTCATACCACACAATATCCACCAATACATCAATGCAATACAGCTACATCCAAACATATATATACAATTACAGAAATCCGTAATTATTGATACATGTTCAATTACCCGAAAGTTCCTAAATGCAATATAACATGTACCGTACAGCAAAAAGGAAGTGACGCTTGATAAAGGTCCGCGTCACTCCATTCTTAACCAGACTTCTAAAAAGTCTGAGAAAGTAATCAAATAATAATAATAATAATAACCCCCGTGGAGGTCCGGGAAAAGAATAGGCCTCCGGTATGTTCTGCCAGTCGTAAAAGGCGACGAAAAGAACAAACCACTAATAGGGCTAACCCCCCTTTTAGTGTGATTACTTGGTTCAGGACAGAACTAAAGAAGCCTCGGACAAGCGCCGTCATGGTCGGGGACGACGCTTGAACCCTATGCCCGCCCACAATGGTAACGACACTGCTAGCCAACTAGAAAATGATTCAAATCCAAATAGAGGTGTTTTGCAGGATATGCTTCCTGCAACCACCCTAGAAGGAAAACAAAGACAGAGGATGAGATGGTCAGATGAAGTTAATCGACACCTCATGTTCTGTTATTACCAAGCAACAAACCTAGGAACCAACACAACTGGATACAGATCACAAGTATACACAACATTTATTACCAGATACCCAGAATTAAAATTTTTAACAGAACAACGACTAGCTGATCAGATCCGTGTAATAATCAAAAATAACAGGATACCCAAGTCAGAATTAGAAAACATCAAACAACAAGTACAACAAATACTAGAACAAAATAATGTGCAATCAGAAGAAGAAGAAGAAAATACAGTAATGGACTCAAACATCCCAGAGCAAACAAACAAAGAACAACACACATCAATTAAACAATCAGAGGAAAACGACATCTTAAGACAGCCACCAGAACAAGCACAAATAGAACACGAAGTGACACACATGTTAGATATAGAAGAGAAATTTCAGCTGACATATATAGAATACAAAGACACAAATACAGACATTAGACCATTCTTGCATAGACCACCAAATAACCCACAAGTCGAAACAACAATAACAACTATCAACACAATCATACACAACAAAATAAATGAAAATACAACAATGGAAGAGTTACAACTACTGGTTTATGTAGGAGCACTCACTACAGTAAATATACACACTAGGCAGAGATCAGAACCAACCAACACACAGAAGAAACACACAAAACCAGCATGGCAACACAGGCTACAGATCAGAATAGAAAAACTGAGAAAAGACATCGGACAGCTAACACAATTTATAAGAAATGAAATATCAGACAAAAAACGAAAACAGTTAGGTAAAATCTCACAACAAGAAGCAATAGAGCAATTAGATGAAAAGAAGCAGAAATTACAAGCTTTGGCCAAACGATTTAGAAGATACAAAAAAAGTGAAAATAGAAGGAAACAAAACCAAACATTCAACACAAACCAAAAGAAATTTTACCAGACAATAGATAACACACACATTAAAATAGACAATCCACCAAACATAACAGACATGGAACACTTCTGGAGCAACATATGGTCAAACCCGGTACAACATAACAGGCATGCACGGTGGATACAAGCAGAAACAGACTCATACAAGATGATACCACAAATGCCTGACGTGATAATTTTGCAACATGAAGTCACCCGAGCAATTAATTCTACGCACAATTGGAAAGCCCCTGGAAATGATAAAATAGCAAATTTCTGGCTAAAGAAGTTCACCTCAACACATTCACATCTAACTAAATTATTTAACAGTTACATTGCAGACCCATACACATTCCCTGATACACTTACACATGGAATAACCTATCTGAAACCTAAAGATCAAGCAGACACAGCAAACCCAGCTAAATATCGTCCCATAACATGTCTACCAACAATCTATAAAATATTAACTTCAGTCATTACACAGAAATTAATGACACATACAACACAGAACAAAATTATAAATGAAGAACAAAAAGGCTGTTGCAAAGGAGCACGAGGATGTAAAGAGCAACTGATAATAGATACAGAGGTGACATATCAAGCTAAAACCAAACAAAGGTCACTACACTACGCATACATTGATTACCAAAAAGCTTTTGATAGTGTACCCCACTCATGGTTACTACAGATACTGGAAATATACAAAGTAGATCCTAAATTGATACAGTTCCTAAACATAGTAATGAAAAACTGGAAAACCACACTTAATATCCAAACAAACTCTAATAATATCACATCACAGCCAATACAGATTAAGCGTGGAATATACCAAGGAGACTCATTAAGTCCTTTCTGGTTCTGCCTTGCTCTGAACCCACTATCCAACATGCTAAATAATACAAATTATGGATACAATATTACTGGAACATACCCACACAAAATCACACATTTGCTATACATGGATGATCTAAAACTACTGGCAGCAACCAATCAACAACTCAACCAATTATTAAAGATAACAGAAGTATTCAGCAATGATATAAATATGGCTTTTGGAACAGACAAATGTAAGAAAAATAGCATAGTCAAGGGAAAACACACTAAACAAGAAGATTACATATTGGTTAACCACAGAGACTGCATAGAAGCGATGGAAAAAACGGATGCCTATAAATATCTAGGATACAGGCAAAAAATAGGAATAGATAATACAAATATTAAAGAAGAACTAAAAGAAAAATATAGACAAAGACTAACAAAAATACTGAAAACAGAATTGACAGCAAGAAATAAGACAAAAGCTATAAACACTTATGCCATACCAGTATTGACCTACTCATTTGGAGTAGTGAAATGGAGTAACACAGACCTAGAAGCACTCAATACACTTACACGATCACAATGCCACAAATATAGAATACATCACATACATTCAGCAACAGAAAGATTCACATTAAGCAGAAAGGAAGGAGGAAGGGGATTTATCGACATAAAAAACCTACACTATGGACAGGTAGACAATTTAAGAAAATTCTTTCTAGAACGAGCAGAAACTAGCAAAATACACAAGGCAATCACTCATATAAATACATCGGCTACACCACTGCAACTTCATAACCACTTCTACAACCCTTTAGATCACATAACATCAACAGATACGAAGAAAGCAAATTGGAAAAAGAAAACACTTCATGGCAAGCACCCATATCATCTAACACAGCCACACATCGATCAAGACGCATCCAACACATGGCTAAGAAAAGGCAATATATACAGTGAGACAGAAGGATTCATGATTGCAATACAGGATCAAACAATAAACACCAGGTATTACAGCAAGCATATTATTAAAGATCCCAATACCACAACAGATAAATGCAGACTTTGTAAACAACAAATAGAAACAGTAGATCACATCACAAGCGGATGTATAATACTAGCAAATACAGAATACCCCAGAAGACATGACAATGTCGCAAAAATAATACATCAACAGCTTGCCTTACAACATAAACTTATAAAACAACACGTTCCTACATACAAGTATGCACCACAAAATGTACTGGAGAATGATGAATACAAATTATACTGGAACAGAACCATTATAACAGATAAAACAACGCCACATAACAAACCTGACATCATACTCACCAATAAAAAGAAGAAATTAACACAATTAATCGAAATATCCATACCCAATACAACAAATATACAAAAGAAAACAGGAGAAAAAATTGAAAAATACATCCAACTGGCTGAGGAAGTCAAAGACATGTGGCATCAGGATAAAGTTGACATCATACCAATTATACTATCAACTACAGGAGTCATACCACACAATATCCACCAATACATCAATGCAATACAGCTACATCCAAACATATATATACAATTACAGAAATCCGTAATTATTGATACATGTTCAATTACCCGAAAGTTCCTAAATGCAATATAACATGTACCGTACAGCAAAAAGGAAGTGACGCTTGATAAAGGTCCGCGTCACTCCATTCTTAACCAGACTTCTAAAAAGTCTGAGAAAGTAATCAAATAATAATAATAATAATAATAATAATAATAATAATAATAATAATAATAATAATAAATATGGCTTTTGGAACAGACAAATGTAAGAAAAATAGCATAGTCAAGGGAAAACACACTAAACAAGAAGATAACATATTGGATAACCACAGCGACTGCATAGAAGCAATGTAAAAAACAGATGCCTATAAATATCTAGGATACAGACAAAAAATAGGAACAGATAATACAAATACTAAAGAAGAACTAAAAGAAAACTATGGACAAAGACTAACAAAAATACTGAAAACAGGATTGACAGCAAGAAAGAAAAGCTATAAATACTTATGCTATACAAATATTGACCTACTCATTTGGAGTAGTGAAATGGAGTAACACAGACCTAGAAGCACTCAATACACTTACACGATCACAATGCCACAAATATAGAATACATCACATACATTCAGCAACAGAAAGATTCACATTAAGCAGAAAGGAAGGAGGAAGGGGATTTATCGACATAAAAAACCTACATTATGGACAGGTAGACAATTTAAGAAAATTCTTTATAGAACGAGCAGAAAGTAGCAAAATACACAAAGCAATTTCATATCCTCTTGTACAACCCTTTAGATCACATAACATCAACAGATACGAAGAAAGTAAATTGGAAAAAGAAAACACTACATGGCAAGCACCCGTATCATCTAACACAGCCACACATCGATCAAGACGCATCCAACACAGGGCTAACAAAAGGCAATATATACAGTGAAACGGAAGGATTCATGATTGCAATACAGGATCAAACAATAAACACCAGATATTACAGCAAGCATATTATTAAAGATCCCAATACCACAGCAGATAAATGCAGACTTTGCAAACAACAAATAGAAACAGTAGATCACATCACAAGCGGATGTACAATACTAGCAAATACAGAATACCCCAGAAGACATGACAATGTAGCAAAAATAATACATCAACAACTTGCCATACAACAAACTAATAAAACAACACGTTCCCACATACAAGTATGCACCACAAAATGTACTGGAAAATGATGAATACAAATTATACTGGAACAGAACCGTTATAACAGATAAAACAACGCCACATAAACTTGACATCATACTCACCAATAAAAAGAAGAAATTAACACAACTAATCGAAATATCCATACCCAATACAACAAATATACAAAAGAAAACAGGAGAAAAAATTGAAAAATACATCAAACTGGCTGAGGAAGTCAAGGACATGTGGCATCAGGATAAAGTTGACATTATACCAACAATACTATCAACTACAGGAGTCATACCACACAATATCCACCAGTACATCAACGCAATACAGCTACAGCCAAACTTACATATACAACTACAGAAATCCGTAATTATTGATACATGTTCAATTACCCGAAAGTTCCTAAATGCAATATAACATATACCGTACAGTTAAAAGGAAGTCACGCTTGATCAAGGTCTGCGTCACTTTCCATTTTTGACCAGACATAACGTCTGAGAAAAGAAAGAAAGAAATAATAATAATAATAATAATAATAATAATAGATATTTAAATATATTTCATGCTTTCCGAAGAAAACTTGACAAATCTGGCAAAGAAATAAAACAGATGGAACATTTGATGCGCCTTTGAAAGATGCTTGGAATCGTGTACAGCAATTGAGAGAACGATAAAGAATTTGTAGTTCCATGTTTAATTTATATTCTTAGAATAGGATTAGGCGGATGATGCGGTCTGCTGTTTTGTGGCCTTAACATTTCTGTCATCTACGCTCGAATTTGTAAGAAAGTTCCAACAACTTTTAAGTACCAAAAATGTTGCAAAGATCAAAAAAGCTAATACGTGTGGCAGACGTAATTTCTCCCTTTTTAAGTGCCGTCATCGTCGTTGCTCACTCAGTTTTTCAGATCAACAGAAGTGGGATAAATGATGTCGATTATCACTCAAAGGCCCTTCAAACGTCTCTCTAATCTACATTATTTCTTAATTTTAGGGAAATGATTTCACTAAATATTTGACCGTATTTTTTTCCAAAATTTACTTTATTGTTATTCATGCCCACAACTCCTAAACCACAGGACCGATATCAGCCAAACGCGGTACACATCAGTCACTCTCTGGAAATCACTGTGGTGCTAAGGTGGGGGTGAAGCAGTGTAGCCCTTGACCCGCGAACACACATACGTTAGACATCCAGTATTTAAGAATGACATCTAGAGACTTGCAACAAACTATACACACAATTTCAAAATTTTACGAAACTTTTCTTGGGTGACGACCCTCACAAAATGGTGGAAGGCAAGAAGTTTATCGTTTGCAACATATTCGCTGTTAATACAGTGAAACTGCCTCATGAAGCATGACATTTTAATTTATTACTTCTTTACTACTCAATACGCAACACATTTCGCATACAATAGCCATATATACCACTGGACGTATCTCCAATATTATATTATTGTACAGCATGTTGTTCAGAAGACACGAAATCAAACAATGAGCTTCTTGAAAGTTAAACTGCAGGGCGAAATTCGCAAGAGATACAGGTGAAATGTGTGCACAATTGTGAAATATATTAAAAATATGTGAAATACGTTTTTCATGTGCGTATGGAGACAAAGCTAAGGGTAAAAAGCTCATCCTGAACTACTGGTACGATTTCCACCAAATCTGACACACGTTTAGTGAAGATTCGACTAAACAGACTAATATTTAAGTCATTCAGATAATAAAAAATCCGGGTGATTGAATTTATTGACAATAGAGATTTTTGTATTTTTAACTTTAGAAAGAAAGGGACATTGTCATATGGTTATTGTTCTTATGTAATTTGGACAAACAAGAACAAGCTAAACTTAATAAATTGAACAAAAATAATGTTTGATAAGAGAGTAGAAAAGTTTTTGTACATTCGTACATTTTTCTTAAAATTACTAAAATACTGTAACCATCATGAAATATCTAAAAAGTGACGTAGGATAGTCACTGTAGATTAGTTTCACTTAAAATATTTGGTAATTTCCGTTTGAAGTAAACATTTTTTTCTTCATTGGTCTACATCACAAACTCACGGCATCACACACACTGTTTTCGAACCATTTGAAAGCTGTTTCTAGGGCTTTAAGCGCTTCCGCATAAGATGGTCATGTATTATTTTCTGCATCTACGTTTCCTTCAGTTTCATTTTCTTGCGTTTCCTGCTGTTTGTTTACCGCGTGTGACGTAGATAGTATAGAGATACTTAGTCGCCGTTGAGAAGCTGGATAATCGCGAATCCGTGTCACTGAGGTACAGATAATCGAGTCTCTGTGGTATTAGTTACCATGTGGAAAGAGACACCGTGGCTGAGAACCACCAGCCCCCTGTGGGCTGAGCGTGGTAACGTGAAGAGGGAAAGTGGAAGGAGGAGATGGACAGACAGCGAGGGGAAGGTAGGTTGGTTGGTTGGTTGGTTGATTTGTTTGGGGGAGGGGACAAAACAGCAAGGGAGGAACAACACAAACAGCACAGTCCAGTCAATTTGCAAATGAAGAGAGAAAAGGGACGTGAGAACAGCAGAAAAAGTGAAGAACAGGAGGGGGGTGGATGGTAATGGGGAGAGCAGATAATGAGGATGTTTGGTTTGTGGGGCGCTCAACTGCACGGTTATCAGCGCCCTTACAAATTCCAACCTTTGCTCAGTCCAATCTCGCCACTTTCATGAAGGGGAGAGCAGAGGTGCCCCAGAAATGCTATGCACGGTGGGGCACCAGCACCGCCACCGACCTGTCCTGACGCCCACACCATATTATCACGACACAACTGGGAGAACAACAGTGGAATAAGTCACTAGAAAAGGGGAACTAAACAGCACAACAAACCAGACCATAAATGTAGGGAAAAGGTGGCGAGATGCTGACCGATGTGGAGACAAGGTCAAGGCCCCCAGAACCAACACCTACGCTGTGGTACTAACAAGAAGATTCAGGAACTTACACCTGAAAGTACAAATAGATTTCGTGAAGGAAACCTAAAACAGAGGTAACCGGACAAGGTTCATCCACAAACACCTGAGGCAAAGAAGGGGGGAAGGCATATTTATTGCAAAAGGCCAAAAGGCAGGAGAAATCCAGCAAAATATGGATCACCGTGAGTGGAGCCCCACAACTACAAATTGTGGGATGGGGTCATTGTGGAATAAAAGACCATGGGTCAACCTAATAATGTCCAATATGCGGACAGCAGAGGATAGTAGATTCCCGCCTGGAGAGGGAGACGTAAGAACACCACATGGGAGTCTCCTTTATGACAGGAAGTTTATTGGATATGGGGATCAGCTGAGAAAAATCTGCCCACGATTCAGCAATAAGGGATTTGATGTGAAGCTATAAAGAGGGCTCACCCGGAGGGCTCACCCGGAGGGCTCACCCGGAGGGCTCACCCGGAGGGCTCACCCGGAGGGCTCACCCGGAGGGCTCACCCGGAGGGCTCACCCGGAGGGCTCACCCGGAGGGCTCACCCGGAGGGCTCACCCGGAGGGCTCACCCGGAGGGCTCACCCGGAGGGCTCACCCGGAGGGCTCACCCGGAGGGCTCACCCGGAGGGCTCACCCGGAGGGCTCACCCGGAGGGCTCACCCGGAGGGCTCACCCGGAGGGCTCACCCGGAGGGCTCACCCGGAGGGCTCACCCGGAGGGCTCACCCGGAGGGCTCACCCGGAGGGCTCACCCGGAGGGCTCACCCGGAGGGCTCACCCGGAGGGCTCACCCGGAGGGCTCACCCGGAGGGCTCACCCGGAGGGCTCACCCGGAGGGCTCACCCGGAGGGCTCACCCGGAGGGCTCACCCGGAGGGCTCACCCGGAGGGCTCACCCGGAGGGCTCACCCGGAGGGCTCACCCGGAGGGCTCACCCGGAGGGCTCACCCGGAGGGCTCACCCGGAGGGCTCACCCGGAGGGCTCACCCGGAGGGCTCACCCGGAGGGCTCACCCGGAGGGCTCACCCGGAGGGCTCACCCGGAGGGCTCACCCGGAGGGCTCACCCGGAGGGCTCACCCGGAGGGCTCACCCGGAGGGCTCACCCGGAGGGCTCACCCGGAGGGCTCACCCGGAGGGCTCACCCGGAGGGCTCACCCGGAGGGCTCACCCGGAGGGCTCACCCGGAGGGCTCACCCGGAGGGCTCACCCGGAGGGCTCACCCGGAGGGCTCACCCGGAGGGCTCACCCAGAATGGGGGGGAGGGAGGTGGATGCCCCCCACCCAGCCAGATGATTAGCAACAACAAAATCAGCGAGAAGGTTGTGAATGGCAGAGACAAAGGGGTGACAGAAAAGCATCGAGTGATAGCCTGAAGGCCACTCATTGAGTGTGTGTAACAAAATGGGGATGAAGGAGGACTGTATAATAAAACAGAGCCCGATAGATGGCCATGGCCATCAATTCCGCAGTAAACACATGAGAGGGGAAGGAGAAGTGGACTAGAAGAAGATTGGAATATATACCCAAGCACTGCTGGGTACTCAGCTAGTTATCTTAAATCTTAGGCATTTGCGGCGTAAGTGAAACAATGACGGCAAATATGACTTTGCAAGGGGGAAAGGGGAGGGGGCGCAATGGGAGTGAAAAGCTGACCTCTCCCACATAACGAACCTTGGATCCACGCCCCATTGTTTAGCCCTTGTTTCACGCCTCTGATAGTAACAGTAACGCAGTAAGCGGCCAGAATGTAGTGAGTACGTACCTGGACCATTCCGATGACGATGCGGAGCGCGCACATGAGGACGACGCCGCCCAGGTCTGCGGCCAGCTCGGTGAGGCCGGTCAGCGCCCCGGACAGGAAGAGGGCCGCGGCCAGGAAGTTCTTGGCGCCGTAGCGGCCCGACAGCCAGCCCGCGGGCACCTGCGTCGTGATGTAGCCCCAGAAGAACGAGCTCAGGATCGTGCTCGTCTCCGTTGGGTTCCACCCGTAGTCCTGCCGGCACAGAACACACTACTTCACCAGTTCCTACTTTACAACAAGAAGTTACCATCACGAAAGAGTGAGAGTCCTCACATTGCATATTATTTGTCCCAGTGTATCAGGAGAGCCAGAACAAGATCAGGTCAAGAGGGGACAGTTCCCCCGTCCTGCTATCTGGTGTGCCATGTCAGCAGTTGTCTGTAGTAGCACCGAGGGGCAGTGACCTCTCTTCGGGCTACAAAGTACCGAATGTTCTCTGGTGCGGTCGTCGGTCGCGAGAGAGGTGGTTGTTGAATGGAGCAGGGTAAGTCATAAGCGTGGCTGGCAAGTCGTGGCTGATGGGCCGAGATAATTAGCCGGGAACAGCTGGTGTGCTCGGTGCCCTGCTCAAGGTGTTACTGCAGAACTACCAATGCTTGATCGGAAAAGATAATTGCATTTGTGGAGATTTAAGCACATACGAAGCCGACGTTTGAATTAAGGTATGATTGTCCCGTGCTGACAGTTTACTGAAGAAGCCTCAAACGTTCACTGCTGTCTGTCATGGTCTCTCTCTCTCTCTCTCTCTCTCTCTCTCTCTCTCTCTCTCTCTCTCTCGTGAAACACTGAGTACTATTCGTGGTTCGGAGACAAGGTGCTGAATTTAAAGGTAGTCAGTCCTTTGCAACGCATCAGTGGTAAGAACGCTAAAGATATCATTGTAAGTCGCTAAAGTAGTATACTAGTTCAAAATGGTTCAAATGGCTCTGAGCACTATGGGACTTAACATCTGAGGTCATCAGTCCCCTAGAACTTAGAACTACTTAAACCTAACTAACCTAAGGACATCAGACACACCCCTGTCCGAGGCAGGATTCGAACCTGCGACCGTGGCAGCAGCGCTGCTCCGGACTGAAGCGCCTAGAACCGGTCGGCCACACCGGCCGGCTAGTATACTATTGTTTAATAGTTTCTGTAGCAGTCCGACGCTACTGACATCGTTACAGCTGTTTATTACGAGTATTTGTTAAGATCATGAAATGATGCTGTTTCTAGTGTGTAACATATGCCTGTTGGAGGTGAACGAAACCAACGTGTACGTCCTATGTATATTAGGGCACCACCTGTGCTGATAAACTCCATGTAATGTAGCTTCTGTATAAGGAAAACACGTCACATACACATGCTGCCAAATTACAGGACAGGATAGTGGCAGCAGTTGCATGCTGCAACAGATGGGAAGCATTTTTTATATTCATTATAGACTTCCGTATTTCTGTAAACGATACTGTAAAACTTTTTTATATACTGGGCTCTATCCTGGATCGAAAGAACAGTCGGTTCCTTAATTATGGTTTGTTCGATAAAGGTATGTTAGTTTTATTAAAGTTTCATAAAAGTAATCATTTTGAATATTTGTATCTGTTTTTAAAAATTCTTGTCTTAATAACATCCTGTTAAGTCTTTGATTATCAGAAACTATATCACGGACGTTGAAGATTGGAAATAGTGCTTTTGATACGTTTTGCCGCAGAAATTCTGTTTGTAGAAACTATCTTGTTAGCCATTCTTATGTTAACTTGTTACCTATTACTTGTTACGCTGTTTGTAACTGGGTAATTGTTGTGTAATTTATCATTATATTTGACTTCATATTGTATACTCAATCTGCTCCACGAGTAATTATATTGGGTCCAACACCCTGCTTCCATTACGTTAGAGAATAGACTTTCTCTACTTCGGGATTCTGTGATTGCACAAAATCGCAGATTTAGAAATGCCGAGTGGGAAGATACCTTTTGGATTTAGCAGCCGCTACACAACTCACGCTGTTCACGGAAAATAATGTAGTTTTCTCTGATACAGCGGCGGTATCGGCACCGTTCTGCTGTCAGAGGACGCGAATATTTATAGAACTTTCCTGAAATGGTCCCCAGTTCTTGTCGCTTGCTCGTAACATTCCTTATGGAGCTGCACAGAAGAGGCGGGTCCACACTGTGCTAAAACCACAGACGCGGGATTTTAACTACAGTTTCTGATTAGTGGACAACCTGATACGGAGTGTAGATTTTTAGTTAATTCACTTTGCTAACAAAATTTTTCAATTCATTATGTTGAGCTGTAAATAAATATTTTCCGCATTTTATATTGCTCAATTTCCGTAATAACATTTTGTATTTCATTACCAGTTTCTCGTAAATATAAAGTACGCATTTTTGAATACTTCTAGGAATTTAAAGATTAAAAACAGTGTTGATCGCAACTTAATTTTTATTGGAGTTACCGGTTTCTATTCTATTTAAGAACCGTCTCCAGACTCTGAAAAAAACATAACCAGATAGATGGTTCGTTATAACAGTAAGTATATATAACAAAATGTAGAACTAATAACTAAATATACCCAGAACGGTGGGTGGACTCCGTGGTGCAAGTTGCGCCGACCCTCGACGCTGGAATAACTGCTAATCGGAAAAGAAGAGAACGGTTATTAAATAGGCTTGGTCACGCCCACCGTCCTGAGTTTGACGACATTGCTAGCCAACCAGAAAGACGTCTATGATTAGGTATCTTTGCGAGTAGCGTCTTCCTGTCGATTTAACAATCTTTGGTGCATCTTCGCAGAATAGACATTAGAGGGCAGCATACTTTTAGCTGATCTTAAACTAAGTAACATTTATAGTTTATATTTTATGACTAAAAATCTTTTATAATGCCCTTATGATGTAATTTAACTATAACGCACTTTATCATCTACTTCTTGTGCTTACCTAATCATAGACGTCTTTCTGGTTGGCTAGCACTGTCGTCACACTCAGGACGGTGGGCGTGACCAAGCCTATTCAATAACCGTTCTCATCTTGTCCGATTAGCAGTTATTCCAGCGTCGAAGGTCGGCGCAACTTGCACCACGGAGTCCACCCACCGTTCTGGGTATATTTAGTTATTAGTTCTACATTTTGTTATATATGCTTACTGTTATAACGATCCCTCTATCTGGTTATGTTTTTCAGAGTCTGAAGATGGTTCTTAAATAAAATCGAAACCGGTCACTCCAATTAAAATAAAAAGTTGAAATCAAGACTGTTTTTAATCTTTAAATCTTAATTTATATACCATATGTTCTCAAAAATTGTAACTTCTAGGAATAATAAATGTATGCACAATTTCAGATGTAGTTCTTAAAGAACGACGTAAATTCCTTTCGAATATCTTACTAGCAAATCTGGAATGGACTTACACATTAATCGTAAATATGAAAAACGTGCCTCCGGATTTACAAACCTTTACGTAATTCAGTAGTTACTTCTGGGTATTCACAAATACTCCGAAAAGTTTGTAACTCTTTAAAGTAATCGTTTATAATTGTATATGGACATGTTAAGTGATATAAGCTATAGTATTATTTTGTAGTACCTCACGCATATGTAATTGTTGGCTCCGTGTTTGAAAGGCTCAATGTGGGTTTTGTCAGCGTTAGCATCTACAGGGATAGGCAAAATAATGGGAACACATGTGGTTACTTGGGATTGGTTTATTAGTGAGGTGTTGGGTCCCCATTTGCCCACAGTAGTTACGATTCTTCTTGGGAAACTGGCATATAATGATCGTATAGTCTCCAGTGGAATGTTGTGCCACTCTTCGATCCGAACCTCTTCTAACTCCTGTAGTGACGAGGTGGGAGGAAATCTGCTCAGGAGTCTGCGCTCCAATGCCGCCCACAAGGATTCGATATGTTCAAGTAGGGGGACTGCTGGCCAGGGAAGACGCTGCAGTGCAGTTACATGCTACTCATACCGCGATTGTACTGTCCTGGATGTGAGAATGGGTGCATTATCGTTCTGAAATATGGCATCATTGTGTGGGAACATGGGGTGCACCTCATCACCTGAAATTTTCACATACTCGTTGACTGTAACACGACCTTACAGGAATGATAGCACCAGCAGAACACCATGATCTGGCTGTCCACACCATCACATTTCCACCTTCATACTTAACCATGAGAATCGAGAAATCAGGAACGTAGGCTTCTTTTGGCGATCTCCAGATGTAAACCCGAGTCGGTGTTGAAAATAACGAAAACGTTGACTCGTCGGACCATATGATGTGTTTCCAGTGATCAGCGGCCAGGGATTTATGCTCCTGACACCATGTTTTACGCTTCCTTGCGTTGACTGTCGTCATTGATGGTTTCGGTACAGCAGCCCGTCCATGAATATTCATTTTATGGAGTTCTCGGTGGACAGTGCCTATAGATACGAGGTCTCTAAGATCGCTACTGAACTCACCAGTTGCTTTAGCCGCCGTAGTTTTGTGTTTTGACACGATTCGTGCTAGCGTACGACGATCTCTGCCATTTAGTTTTGATTTCCGCCAATTATTACGTTTACAAGGTGTCTTTCCATGTTTTTTGTAGACTGTCATGACTTGAAACAGTTGCTCTTCAAACATTCACTAAATTGGCTGTCTTGGTTACTGATGCTCCAGCTAATCGGGCCCTCACAATCTGCCCTCTTTGCAACTCTGTTAGGTCAGCCGTTGCACGTCGACCTCGGCCTCTGAATATAGATACGAAGTCTGTACTACTCGGAAAAAACCTGCACTGAAGCCTAGTCCGTACTGAACAAGCACAGTTCAACGCGACACGTGCCTTACCTGTGTTGTCGACACAACCATCCCATTACTACCACTGTTCACATTATTCTGCCTACTCCCGGTAGTTCGTATCAAGTGCAGTGACTGTACAGCTCAGTCAATGCTATACTGAACTGAATTGTTGTAATAGAAGGCTGAAAGAGTGAAGCAAAAATTTATGTACGTCTTCTGGCACTCACCAAGTCCCCAGGATCGAAATTCAGCCCCCACCTGAGTTAATAACGTATTATTTATTAATATTGTGAACAGAGTAACTGTTCCGAAAGAACGGATACCAATGTTGACCATGCAGCTTCTCTAGAAATAAATAATCTAAACCCTCAGCTGCCAACAGGTGTTTATGTATTTATTAATATTATTAGTATTTGCAGGCACGTTTCCTCAGTATCTACTTTATCTGCACGATGAAGCATACTTAGGTAGCATTTGTTTGTTTTTAAAATGTGCATCTCTGCAAATAATTTTAAAGTTTTAGATTAGTAGTTTCATGAATTTTTATCTATTAAGTGTTCGTGTTTGAAAGTTATCAGTATGGGAAATATGTTTAGAGCAGAAGTTGACAACGTATTAACACACAGGTCAGACTCCGGCGACAATTGCTAGGACAACCTTTCCTTTTTCACCAGGGGTACAAATACACTCCTGGAAATGGAAAAAAGAACACATTGACACCGGTGTGTCAGACCCACCATACTTGCTCCGGGCACTGCGAGAGGGCTGTACAAGCCATGATCACACGCACGGAACAGCGGACACACCAGGAACCGCGGTGTTGGCCGTCGAATGGCGCTAGCTGCGCAGCATTTGTGCACCGCCGCCGTCAGTGTCAGCCAGTTTGCCGTGGCATACGGAGCTCCATCGCAGTCTTTAACACTGGTAGCATGCCGCGACAGCGTGGACGTGAACCGTATGTGCAGTTGACGGACTTTGAGCGAGGGCGTATAGTGGGCATGCGGGAGGCCGGGTGGACGTACCGCCGAATTGCTCAACACGTGGGGCGTGAGGTCTCCACAGTACATCGATGTTGTCGCCAGTGGTCGGCGGAAGGTGCACGTGCCCGTCGACCTGGGACCGGACCTCAGCGACGCACGGATGCACGCCAAGACCGTAGGATCCTACGCAGTGCCGTAGGGGACCGCACCGCCACTTCCCAGCAAATTAGGGACACTGTTGCTCCTGGGGTATCGGCGAGGACCATTCGCAACCGTCTCCATGAAGCTGGGCTACGGTCCCGCACACCGTTAGGCCGTCTTCCGCTCACGCCCCAACATCGTGCAGCCCGCCTCCAGTGGTGTCGCGACAGGCGTGAATGGAGGGACGAATGGAGACGTGTCGTCTTCAGCGATGAGAGTCGCTTCTGCCTTGGTGCCAATGATGGTCGTATGCGTGTTTGGCGCGTTGCAGGTGAGCGCCACAATCAGGACTGCATACGACCGAGGCACACAGGGCCAACACCCGGCATCATGGTGTGGGGAGCGATCTCCTACACTGGCCGTACACCACTGGTGATCGTCGAGGGGACACTGAATAGTGCACGGTACATCCAAACCGTCATCGAACCCATCGTTCTATCATTCCTAGACCGGCAAGGGAACTTGCTGTTCCAACAGGACAATGCACGTCCGCATGTATCCCGTGCCACCCAACGTGCTCTAGAAGGTGTAAGTCAACTACCCTGGCCAGCAAGATCTCCGGATCTGTCCCCCATTGAGCATGTTTGCGACTGGATGAAGCGTCGTCTCACGCGGTCTGCACGTCCAGCACGAACGCTGGTCCAACTGAGGCGCCAGGTGGAAATGGCATGGCAAGCCGTTCCACAGGACTACATCCAGCATCTCTACGATCGTCTCCATGGGAGAATAGCAGCCTGCATTGCTGCGAAAGGTGGATATACACTATACTAGTGCCGACATTGTGCATGCTCTGTTGCCTGTGTCTATGTGCCTGTGGTTCTGTCAGTGTGATCATGTGATGTATCTGAGCCCAGGAATGTGTCAATAAAGTTTCCCCTTCCTGGGACAATGAATTCACGGTGTTCTTATTTCAATTTCCAGGAGTGTATATGGAAGCAACACATCTTGCCGGCATCCTTCCCCGATTCCTACACGAACTCAACAGCTTAATCACAACCGTCGCTTACTCTTTTTCTGTGGACGAAGAAGAGTCATGATGGCTTTCTGAGGCTACATTTGATGTTATATGGCAGAGTGTGGTGGTGCACCATACCTGCCAGCCCCTCCTCCCACCACTGCCTCTAACAAGTGGAACCCAAAGAAGGTGATGCTATACCGTGTGTTCTTTGAAGCATCTGACGGTCCTACTTACAGGCGTGAATCAAGCGCGCAGAGAATGAGAACTAGAAATGGTTAGCGTATTTAACGAACAAATGAAGACTATGCATAGTTCATTTCCCCGGACCTAAAGCCTGCAGAGCACGCTGGAGATGCTATTGGCAGACGTGTTTCTCAACAAACACACCCTCCGCCAACAGCGCAAGCATTGAGAATTGCCCTGAGAGAGGAGTGGGACATTACAACCGAGGATATCAACAGTTCAGTTTGATAGCCAACGTGAACAACAGATGCCAAATGCGCATTAATGCCCAAGGAGGACACATTCTTTGCCGAGTGTCTGATATCGACCTTTATGTTATTAGTCTGACCTGTGTCAAACGTGAGCGTTTATGTCTCTTATCGTGCTTTACTTATACTGAAATCTGTACAACTTTTTCGTTACAAATGAACCACACCATTTATATTACGTATGTACTCAGTTTCATGTCACTATGTCATGTGATTATTCCCGTAAAACAATGTTTCTGGTACTTAACTGTCAAGCAGTGCAATTGTCAGATTGTGAGAGCAGCAGGAGTTGGGGAGTCAATGGCTATATCGAGTAATGAAAATTGTGTGGAGACGGAAGATGACCCCAGAAGACTGGAAGGAGGGAAGGAGGGAATAATTGTCCACATCTTTAAGAAGGCAAATAGAAAAAGAGTGCGAGAACTATCGGGGGATAACACTGATGAGTCACTGTGCAAAGATTTTGGAAGCACAAATTTGGGCAAAATTAGAAGGAAGAAAGAAAGAAAGAGGAGCAACATGGCTTCGGAACAGGTAGGTCCACAATGGATCTAATTTTTGCTGTAAGACAACTACAGGAACAGCACTGCGAATATGGAATAGATCTACAAATGACCTTCTGGACATTGAAAAAGCATGATAGTGCACGTAGAAACCAAGTGTAGAAAGCCCTGGAGAACAGAGGAGTAGCAAAACATTTTGAGGATAAGGGAAATGTACCATGGAAGTGTGAGCTGTGTGAAAGTGGAAGAGAGATCTGCTTGGATTGAACAGACGAATAGCTTGAGGCAGAGAAGTGTACTTTCACCATAACTCTTCATTGTAGTGATGGATGATAAAATGTATGCAGTAGCACAAGTAATTGGTGAAATGAAGTTGAAAGCTATGGTGTTTGCAGATGATCTGATTATTTGGGGAATAAGAAGGAAGTACAAGAGCAGTTGGACGTATGGGAACGAACAGTACAAGAATATGGGATGAGATGATTATCACAACAAGAAATAATGAGAGAGGAACAACGGGAATAACAATTGGTGGGGAACGATTGAGGAGAGTGGAAAGTTTGAAGTACCTAGGCAGCCTGATACGAGAAGATGGAAAAAAAAAACGACATAGAAATAAATGAGCGGGGCAGAAAAGCAGAAGCAGTTCGGAAGCGTGTCAGAAGCCTGATATGCGGCAAGGATGTACACCAAATCAGTAAAAAGGTTATATACCAGTCAGTCATACTATGTCCCGATACTGACACATACATCAGAAACCTGAGTTATGAAAGGAAGAGAGAAAAGCAAATTACAAGCTAGTGAGATGAAATTTTTGAGAAACAGTATTGGAGTGAAAGATGGGCAGGTTAAGAAAGTTATCAGAGTGTTAGTGAAGGTGGAACCATTAGAGGAGGAGTTAAAGAAATCAAGGCTAAAATGGTATGAACACGTTGAGAGAATGGAGGAAAAGAAGAAACCCAGGAAGATACAAGAGATGAAAGTTGAAAGAAAGAGACCAAGAGGAAGAACGACAGACAGATGGCTGAAAGGAGTAGAGGGATGCGTCCAGAAGAAAGGAGAAGACTGGACCAAGGTGAAGACGGAGAGATGGTGGAAAGACAGAAGACGATGGAGACGATGGAGACGCCTATGTTCCAGACAGACCCGGCCAGAGGCTGTAAACTGTCCAAGATGATGATGATGATGCAGTTTTCTGACGTTTTGCAACAGGTTGTTATAAAATTTTTAAAAAGTTTACTGGTGCTGCATCTCTCACTGCACAATGAAAGTAACGCCGTATGAGAATACTGGATGTGGGTGTCACGAGACAGCGATTGCTCTCGCAATCAGAACCATAAAGCTATGTGGACCAATTAGAGCGTCTTGCTATATTGACGAGTGAGTCGGGGTGGGCCACACTTTCTTCCCCACGGTATCCTGTACAAGGAGAGATGAGAATTTTGTAATGCCCTTGCTTCTAATGGCCGGGTGCATTCTACACTTTCGCCCCTGAGTGGACACTCACCTTGATGTCCGGGTTGGAGCCGGTGTTGTTGGCCATGACGACGATGCCCACGGACAGGTCCACCCGCAGCATGAAGGCCAGCGTGATGCCGCCGCACATGAGCACCACCTGCAGGTGTCTGATGCCCAGACCAGCGCCGCCTGCAACCGTGCACGACTTCTTTTACTCTGTTCCATGAGAAGAAACAGTTACTTAAATTTTTCATAACAAGGAAATTTGTAAGCAGCTAAACGAAGCTCTTAGTGTTGTTTCATGACTCCACACTACACGGCTACGGCCCTAGGCTCCTTATTCAGTAGAATCTCAAATGAGATAGGATGGGTGACAGGCCATCCAAGGCCGTTACATAGGTACCTGCAGACTCCATTGGATTACATCTGGAGCGATTTTTGAGCTGCCTGCTGGTGTCCTCTTTTTAGGGAACAAGCACGAATGGTCAGATTTCTCATGACACGCGGTATCTCTCAAAGGAAACAGTACCCAGACATGCAGCTCCTACGGAATAAAAGTTATTAGGTTGGTGAGTAAGTTCGTAGCGTTTTTTCGTAAGTCAGATAAATATAGCAGATTTTAGTCAATAATGTTCACTATTTACAATAGTCTGCCAATGCTGGGGTAACTTTCCCATTCAGTGACTGTAAAAATCACGTGGGTTTGAGGCGAAGAACTCGCCGAGTCATGTTCGGAGCATATTTTCATGTGGAAACAAAGTTACTTGAAGACTGTTCGATAGAGCGTGAAAAAGGTGAAAATATGAGCCTGCGAGGTAAGATGAATCAGGTGGGTGTGAAATGACTTTCAAACCTAAATCCTGTACGGTTTGTCGTCTGCCTAGCAGACTGCGGCCGGCCTTTTCGTGGAGTAGCATTACTTCACGCAGTCTTCCTGATCGTTGTTCTTGGATTGCTTCTGTAAGATGTCTCAGTTGTTGACAGATCTCAGCAGTTGTGGTTGCACCTGGGAAAGCAATCTGTAGTACATTAAACCGTTGCTCTTACACCAAACGCATAACATCTTTTGTTAATGCGCGCACGTCTTTGTACGGGAAGTTGCTGCTTTGTTTAGGCTCAATCATTCCTTTCTTTTCCTTATGTTAGCATAAAGACACCAGTTCTCGTCACCAGTAACTGAACAGGATAGGAATGGTCGGTGTTGTTCATGAGCCAATTGAAGGCGAGCAAGCAGAGAGGCACATATGGCCTCCACTGATTTTTGGGTTTTTGGCTTACAGCATGTGGTATGCATGCTACTCCACGATTTTTGAATCTTCCCCATTGCATCCCACGGGAGTGGAATGGTTACAGTTCATCACATTTCCCAGTTCTCGAGTACACTGACGTGGATCATTGTGGAGTAATGCGTTTGAATGTGAATGATCTTCTTCGAACACCGAAGGTCTGTCTAAACGTGGAGAGCCACTAATGTCAGAACTGTCATACTTAGAACGATTAAACCATTTTCTTACCGTGCTCTGAACACTGGCATTATCCTCATACCTGGTACACGGCGCAAATGTTTCTGTATGCCTCCGCTGCTGTCCCCCTATATTCAACTCAAACAGAAGAGTATGTGGGAAATGTTCCGATTTCCCCCACTTCGCACTGTATTTTCTAGTGTCCACAACTCTACTCAGTATCTCCATGTGACAATATGTGAAGCTAAATCGCAAGTGTGAGCCACAGATAAAGTGGCAATCGATAAACAAACCAATAGCAATAGGGATATCAACGTGCGAAACTAAAAAGCTACGAACTTACGCACAAACTTAATAGTTTAGAGTAAGAAGATTTGTCTGTTCTGCCACCCGTCAGAGTAGTTTATCGGTAAAACCATTGCAGATCAGTCCTGTTCTTCAGTGTACAAATTTTCAAAGTTATTGCTCGACGCAGACGGCAAGAGAATGAAGTCCGACTCAGACTGTGTATCACAAACAGAACCATAATCTCGGACATGCGAAGCGTGCCAGTATTTCAAAAGCAGGGCAGCGCCCGTAACTCATTGCTACACAGCGAGCGAAGCTATGGGAAGGTGCGCAAACGGTGCAGTTCGGCGGCACAGGGAATGTCGTTCAGCAAACTTTACACTTCGGTATAATAATATGCAACATCCGAGCTCCGCCGCTGCAGAGCGTACTAGAACGCAGAGGCAGAGAAAACCGTCCATAATTGAGACATCACATGTTGACAGGACGGCTGACACAATCAGAGGAGACCTACATGGACCTCTTCAGCTCAGATGAACAAAGTTTAAGTTCTCGGGCGGCGGGTGGAATAATAGAATAAATGTTTTGTATTTATATTTATGCTATTTGCCGTTCTCAACACTGGCTCTCTAACTACAATATTGGCAACCAGAAAGTGATTAGCAAAACGTGAAGCCTGTAATTGGAATTCCTAGTGCCCACATCATCTGAGAAATACATTTATAGCTACAGCTTATAGCTCTGAGGAATTAGGAGATTATGAATCCCAGACAATCAAAAACCATTCTCTCTAAAATGTTCGCTATATTCTGGAAGTCACAGAGCAGTTCAGAGTCTAATGCGCTAATGCAACTATAGCTGTTCAAATTAAATGTTTAAGTGAATGCTCGCCATAATTTGATGATAATGTTCATCAAACGCCACACTAAGTAATGGTAGAATGTCTGTCCTGCGGCGGCACGTCAAAATATGACATACGCAAACTAAAGATATATCATTAACGTCATCCCAAAATTAACACTTCACTCGAAAACGATTTCATGGTTACGCATATCCCAAGTAACTTATTACGGCATCCGAGGCTGTTTATATCTACGATACCGACGCGACGCGACTCCCAGCACAGGTGGTGCGCTAATCAGCGTCTGGAGAGAACTGGGGCCTTCTTCTCGCGCAGCGTTCTTATATATAAAGCCGCGGTGCGGCTAAGGGAATGCCTGATCAAATCTGCTCTCCCGACTAGCCGCTGGGCTACTAATGCACCACTTTAAGTTATCGAATAAATCATTGCTTCCTTTGCTTATGGCCGATGAAGCTTTCAATTTAATTGTGCAATCAGCACACAAGTAAGTAATCATAATAAAAGTCTGACGTGGCTAAGTCAAATATTTTGGGCGAGAGAATTAATTTAATTACACTACACACAGTAGACGAGCTCTGAACTTGCCCTTTGGAGATACGCTATCGCTATAGTTTTATAGCTATTCAGTTGAAACTTCTCACATCTTTATTATTATAGCGGATCTCCCTTCTACTTAAATATCCTAGCTTTATTTATTCACCTACTTAATCTCTCTTGCTTCCTTAATTTTTAAGATAAAACCAGAAAATCATGAATTTCAACTAAAATTTTAAATTGTGAGATCCAGAATACTGTTTCTATTAAATTATTATGCAAAAGGAATCTAAATATAAATTTTTTAAGTTTCTAGCTCTTTTCTGTTGCGCCAATGATTTTTACAGAAAAACATCCAAATTTCGAAAATGGCTAAAGTTATTGAACTGATATTCAACACATGATTTAGTATTACTCCTGACATGCTAGAAACGTTTCAGGTTATTTACTTGATTTTTAAAGTATTGCGCAATATTTATGACGTCAGAGCTAGTTACAGCGGACTAGGCTGGCACACAATGGAAAGACTGATGTGAATTTTATAAGGCGTGAGTATGCTGCTTCCCTACAAAGTCTGTAGGTATTGTCACCATTCAAAATAAAACTTTTACAACAGCACATTAAGTGAGTGATTGGTACACTTTTCACTCTGCAACATCAGATGAGCTATCATTTCATCTTAGTGTTCCAGTGAAGTTGGATCGCTTCCAGCTACTGTCTGCTCTCTGCCAACCCCGTTACGATATGCCTGAAACTTTGTACACGACGCTCCTTTGTAAATTTATCACCGTTTGTTATGCTATACGTCATTTTTCTATAACATCCGTAGTTAAAATACATTTAATAGCTCTAACGGTGACTAACGCTTGTATTCACTCGGAACGACTCTTGCGCGAGTACTAGAATGTATCTTATACAAGCAGTACGTTTACTGTCAGACTGTTGGGTCCCTCTTCAGGGACAGGGACGAGTCCGTTCTGTTGCTATCGTGAAGTGTGTCTCCATTCAAAAAGTGTCTTTAGTTCTGCGGGAAGTATTCCTATTCCAGTCTTCTAGAATCGTGTCAAACTTTTATGCACAAGGTTTTGGGGCGGCATATGGGCCGCGTAGGTATCGAGCTGCTTAATTAGTAACCTACATAATATAGTATGGTAGAGCCCCAATATACTCTCTATCATATGGGTGAGGTAAGTTGGCCGCCGAACCCCTAGTGCCGATCGTTAACAGTCGGTACCGTTCGGATCGCTTCGTGTCACCTGTTCATGTTTCAGACTGCTGCCAACCTCAGCGATCCAAGTGTTATGATAGTATAGTCGGTCGTGAAGAGTGATTTTACTATCTGAGCGAATTATTGATTAATTAATAGTAATATTTGTACTTTTATTTAAGGACACTGTTACATATGAGACACCATCACAAAAGTTTGGTAAATGATTTTAATGCCAGTGTTCTTTTATTCACTACATTATATTAAAACAGCCTAATGTTCTTGCTACCACTAAGTACCGCATTTGGAGATGACGTCTCTGTAATGCGCATTCATGAAAGCACGTTACTGCCATGTCAAAATTTGTACTATAACAGATCGGTATTAGTTGGGCACACCCGTGAGTTGCCAGTACTGGAAGACAAACAATAGAACCATCCCTTCACATATTCTAACCGTCGCTGTGGGCGCGGTACTTACCTTTGTATCACTTAGATAAGCGGCCAGCCTTACTTAGCTCACGACCGAATTCACCAACGTCAATTAAAATTAGTACCTATTTAAATATTACTATCTCTAAATAATTTTGTTTGTTACTGAGCAGTGTAGGAACACACTTAAGAAGCTCTTAACGTTATTTGACAGTTCTCGATTTGGCTCTTAGGTGCTACGTGCCTGTTATAAAAACGGATGAGAACTGTGGAGTGCCTAAGTGCTTCATTCGGGCTGAAGTTTGACGACTGTTCTGGAACATTTAAGACGCCTGTTTTGCCCATCTCCAGGAGACTGCTTCCATCCACTTTTAGCAACTTTGCTTCTCCCGCGGCGGTTCCATTACCTTGCGTGAGATTGGCCAAACGACTGTCTCCCGGAATTCTGCTGCTCTGCTGGATTAAAAATTCCGAACACACTAATTGAACGATGGATTTAAGTGCGGAGTGCATCACACGGCAGAATTCCAGCCGCATATTTTACAGCTTATAATATGAGGTTTGGAACATTAATAGTGGCAACTATTTATTTACAGCTCGTACAAAATAGATACGTGTTTCAAAGTTTTACTGACCTTCAAAGTAGTCGCCAGCATTGTGTACAACCCGTTGCCAGCGATATGAAAGTCTTACAATACGGTGAGCAGTGCCAGTTGTGTTGACAGTTCGAGCGGCGCGGCCTATTGCCCGACGAATTTGTAGCAGTTCTGGAGCGAATGCCGTGAAGTGTTTCCTTCAGTTCAGAAATCAAGTTGAACTCACGAGGGATTAAGTCAGAGGTATAGCATTTAGCAGCCCCATCAGTCAAACAAATCACTAACCGCTCGCACTGTACGTGCTTGAGCATTGTCCTGCAAAATGATGGTCAGATCCTGCAGAAAGTGTCATCACTTCGGTCTCTAGGCTGGTCATAGGTTGTGTTCCAAAAATGAACAGCATAGAGACAGAAGTGATTACACTTTCTGCAGGACCTGACCATCATTCTGCAGGACAACGCTTAAGCACGTACAGTGCAAGCTGTCACTGCTTTGTTTGACTGATGGGGCTGCTAAGTGCAATACCACCTACTGCACTCCCCTGACTTAAGCCCTCGTGCGTTCAACTACTTCTGAACTGAAGGCCGAACGCGGTGGTCTCGCGGTTCTAGGCGCGCAGTCCGGAACCATGCGACTGCTACGGTCGCAGGTTCGAATCCTGCCTCGGGCATTGATGTGTGTGATATCCTTAGGTTAGTTAGGTTTAACTAGTTCTAAGTTCTAGGGGACTGATGACCACAGCAGTTGAGTCCCATAGTGCTCAGAGCTTTTTTTTTTTTAACTGAAGGAAACACTTCACGGCGTTCGCTTCAGAACTGCTACAAATTCGTCGGGCAATAGGCCGCACCGTTCGAACTGTCAACACAAATGGCACTGCTGAGCGTATCCTGCTACTTCCACACAGCTGGTAACGGGTTATACACACTGCTGGTTACTACTTTGAAGGTCAGTAAAACTTTGAAAAACTTATGTATTTTGTACGAGCTGTAAATAAATAGTTGCCTCTATTAAAGTTCCAATTCTCGTATAATAAGTTACGTTCCCTGAAGAGGTTACGTAATACGTTCGGAAATGAGTGTGGACAGGGAGATAACATGGCACGGCCACGACTCACGTGTAACAGACGCTTACGAGCAGTAGTTCCTCAGGATTCTTAAATGAGGTATCATTTGGATAAAAGCTAACCATTTGAAGCATGCTGTGATTAAAACTATGCACCAGACCGGGTCTCGAATCCAGAACCTTTCTTTTACCGGGCATTGTTCGTATTGTATGAGCTATTAAATGAAGACTCAAGGCCTGCCCTCAAAGCTTTATTGTTGTCAATACTTCTCTCCTACATTCCAAACCGATCATTGGCCCTCCTGCATACATTGCGGGGCTAGCAACCTTTCCGTTGTTTTTTGACGTGAATGGGTGTGGGCGGGTCTTGAGCCCGCCTCGATAGCTCAGTAACAGCATTGCTCACGAGAGAAAACGGTCCCTGTCCGACAGTTTTTCTCTGCCACAGGTTTCAACATATCCCGCTGCACAGTGAAATACTCATCCCCTTAGATCAACAGTGGCTTCAAACAACATACATTAACACCTGCTGTACTAAGTAAAAGTCATACACCATATGGACGTATGTGTGTTTTTGTTTCTTCCGTTATTCGTCACGGAAGTGCAAATGGCGAGTTTCAGTGAAGTGAGTAAAACAGCGAAATTTAACAGTATTGGAACTGCATTAATCCAACAGCAAAAGCAACAGCGATGACAGTGACACAGTGGCATAAACATGGAATCACTTAACTACACGTTTGCACTTCGGCGACGAACATCAGAGCAACAACAAAATACACAATCTGATCAAAGTATCTACACACCTGCAATGAGGAATTTACATTGGATGTTACGACAGACAACGAACCCCCCAGCGTAGGAGGAGGCTGAGAGTCGGATTATGCTGTCAGCAGAGAAGCACTAACCGCAGAATGGGCCGCTCAGGAAAGCTCACAATGGAAGTGCATGTGCTTTCCGTCATCGATTTGAATCACTTTGACGGTGTGTGTAAGGCATTATTAGGACTTCAACATATGTACACCAGAAGATCTCTTAACCGAAGTTTGGAACGCAGGAGACGAGGTATTGCCGGAATTAAAGCTGGCAGGACGGGTCATGAGTCGTGCTTGGGTAGCTGGGTTGGTTGCGGGCATAGTAACTCAGCGTGTTCGGTCAGAGGGTTATCTGCCCTCTGTAACAGAGTTAATGGATCAACGACGAACTGAAACGGGAGTCTTGCGACGTCTGCCACGAGCAGATGCAACAAACGAAAACGACCAAAAAGATTAAAAAACAGTTGGTAGAGCACTTGACCGCGAATGGCAAAGGTCATGATTTCAAGTCTCGGTCGGGTCCATAGTTTTAATACGTCAGGAAATTTCATATCAGCGCACACTCCGCTGCAGAGTGAAAATTTCCTTCTGGAAACATCTCAACTGCTTTCGAGAAAATAGAATTTTAAAGTTTTTGGCATGCATATATACATTTGTGTGGTCGCTAGTAGCCAGAGTCCACAGCCGAACGAATGAGCGTTTAGTTTCACAAGCGCCAGCTCTCTGGATCTAATATCGCTGTAAGTGCTTTCTTTTCTCATTCCCGCATAGTTTAACAACAGATTTATGACTGTCCAAATTATCAACTTTCAATTATTTATTCATTATTTTCATAAAATATATCCTGAAAACAGGAAACATTTTTGTCGTAAGGACATCAGAAACAGAAAAAATGCGCATCTTTCAGTCTAATCAGTATAATGTGTTCATTTTGATGAATCTACAGAGCACTGCACGAATCAGGACGATACTGATCGCAAAAACCTGTAAAACAATTGCGACGTACAGCACATGTAATGATCGCCGAGATTTTTTGCATGCGCACGGTTTCTTCAGTGTGTGTGTGTGTGTGTGTGTGTGTGTGTGTGTGTGTGTGTGTGTGTGTGTGTGGTGTGTGTGTGGCTAAACGGTTCTCTGTCATCACACAATTTCTGGGCCTATCGAAGCGTATCGATGAATACTGGTGAAAGCTGATAGTGTACGATTGAATTTGTATGCAGTTTTCTTTAGAAGCTAGCTCTCTGGTATGTTCAGTGATCTACCAACAATTTTATAGTCTCTCTATAAAAAATTTTCGCTTGCCCGTAAAAATAAACGTAGCAAGGCTGCACCAGCAGAATGCATTTTGGAGGAATTACTTCAATACTGCACGTTGGCAGACCCCCTCTATAGTACAAATCGGGTTCGTTTGCCCTTTCCATGAATCGAGGAGCGAAAGAAATGTTCTCACATACGGCTTCAACACTTCGGTTAGAAATTTCTTTTGTAATACTGTTAAGAGTTTTACAGACTTTGTTGACGTTATCGTAACGTTCTTGTATTTGTGCGCGTCATCAGCTCATTTTTTCAGCCTTGATCAAATGAGCCAGTGGTATCTCGCAGGCAAACGAAGGCCGTTGGTAGTAATTTTCCGGATAATGTGATACCATACTGTGCAATGTACAAATCTGTCACATTCATATCCTTTCACTGCATGTGACTACCTCAGAGGCTACCACACGAACGAAGTACTCTCTCCGGTTGTGCCAACACTGTTCCCTTTCTCTCTCCACTAACCGACAGTTGTTTGCGCATATGCAGCTGATTCTGGTGCGTTAAAACTAGTTGCAGGATTATCGGGAAAATAGGTTCATTGGTGAATCATACCGTACCTCTATTTATACCAGTTTATACTACCAGGGAAATGGTCTCCACGTAGATCTAACGGAATCATAATGGATTGGAACCCACGTGCAAGAATACGGTTCTACTGCTACTCCCAAAATTTAAGTGAAAAACAATTTTCAGGGTAAAGATAATGAAAGCAAATGATTCGTTTGATATTTATAATATGCACAATCATCAACATGTTATTAGATTGACTTGGGAATGAAGGAACAAAGTAGTGGGAGAGAAATTTGAACCAGAGTCCTCTCACTTACAAAACCAATCTCTTATTATCTTGCCTAGGAACTGTGACTAATAAGGGCCATATGATAGCATATATGCATGCCTAAAACTTTTAAACTATCTTCTCGAAAACAGTTGAGAGTTGCACCGTCACGTATGTTCGTATTTTGTAAGTCTTAATCGCGCCCCATACACCCTGTCAATATTTTCATCGGCGAGGGGAAGTATGTACTGCTCCTTGTCAACGACTTCGAATGTGGACTAGTCATTGTACGTCGCACGAGTAACAAATCCATTATAGACATTTCAAACCTTCTAAAACCGCCAAAATCGACAGTTCGTGATGGAACTGCAAAGCAGAAACGCCAAGGAACAACCACAGTTAGAACATCAGGCAGACCCTTACGTACTGACGGACAGGCAACGTCTGCCATTGTGGAGGGAGGTTGCAAGAAAATGACATAAAATCAGTGGAACGAATCACTCGGGCTACCAGCAGTGCACCTAGCACAATTTTAAGAAGAATAGAGTACAATCAAGAGCAGCTCCTTATAAACCGCATATTTTCGTAGTCAATGCTAAGCAACGATGGTCATCTTAGGTGAGGGGCGCTCAACACCATGGTAATCAGCGGCCTGACGAAAAGTCAACATGCCAGTCTCATAGGTGGGGACGAAGCAGTTTATACTGTATTACAGTCTGCCTCCCTTCCCCACCAATTTCGGGATGGGGCCTGATCGTTCACAAAAATTCACCAATCTTAACACACTAATCGGTATCGGCGAGGATGGTGCGCAGATCTCCATCTAGACTAAGTGTTTCCCTGATATTACCATATAAGACATACGTTGCCAAAATACTGAAAGTGGCACACCACAAACCTCAGAGTGGTGGATCCTCCCGCCGGAGGAAGAACCCATGTGTTAAAAGTGTTATGTCCGATGCGCAACCTGGAAAGCGGAACCACCTCCTAGTGGCGAAGCTGACTAAGTCCACCATGCCTGTGTAGTCGATCTGAGCGCCCGCAGTTTGTTTTCTGTCATCCTCACCAATTCAGTCTCCCACTGACGCATGATGCGTCAGTCGGAAAATTACCTTACTGCATGCAGCTGGACTGGACATTGACGGACTACCATCCCGACATGGTTCCATTGCTGCTTTGTCGGCCATGTCGTCAGGTACCTAGCAAACGACCACCAACTTGCCATGGTGTTGCAGCTGCAGTAAGGAGTCATGGATGATCTGAATCAACGCGTCTACTGGGTACATTTGGTAATGTGATTGTAGTGTACTAAGCGAGTCTGAAGAGATAAGAAACCTTGTACGGCGATGACTGAATCCTCTCTAGCGCCATCATAATGCCATGTAACTCCGCATCGTAATTTTTAAACTGTTCTAGAAGATGCACTTTGAAAATTCTATCAGGAAAAACAGCGGAACAGCCGACGACATTCTCTTGCTGGGATCCATCTGTAGAAAAAGCGATAAATCTGTTATATACTTAAAATGGAAGTCGTAAAAACGTAATTTGGAGTACAAATTTTCTCGTACCACATCAAGCTTAAAATCACTTTGGGTCTCTGGAGACACCAAGGCGACAATGCGTTCCTTCCCTGGCTGTGTATTCAGAGGTCTAACAGATCCAGATGCTTGAAACAGTAGCACGTATCCCGTTTGGGTTCGTCACATGGAGCAGATTCCTGGACAGCCGAAAGAAGTTGGGCTGGACCACTGCACTGAACGCCAATGACTGAGGTGGCGCTGGGATTTTCAGTACCTGTCGAGCCAAATGGATGCGTCGCCGAATCCAGAGTGATGGTTTACCAGCCTCTGCATGAACACACACACACACACACACACACACACACACACACACACACACACACACACAAAAACACACACAAAAACACACACACACACACACACACACACACAAAAACACACACACACACACACACACACACACACACAAAAACACACACACACACACACACACACACACACACAAAAACACACACACACACACACACACACACACACACAAAAACAAACACACACACACACACACACACACAAAAACAAACACACACACACACACACACACACAAAAACAAACACACACACACACACACACACACAAAAACAAACACACACACACACACACACACACACAAAAACAAACACACACACACACACACACACACACAAAAACAAACACACACACACACACACACACACACACACAAAAACAAACACACACACACACACACACACACACACACAAAAACAAACAAACACACACACACACACACACACACACACACACACACACACACACACACACACACACACACACACACACACACAAAAACAAACACACACACACACACACACACACACAAAAACAAACACACACACACACACACAAAAACAAACACACACACACACACACAAAAACACACACACACACACACACACACAAAAACACACACACACACACACAAAAACACACACACACACACACAAAAACACACACACACACACACAAAAACACACACACACACAAAAACACACACACACACACACACACACACAAAAACACACACAAAAACACACACACACACACACAAAAACACACACACACACACACAAAAACACACACACACACACAAAAACACACACACACACACAAAAACACACACACACACACAAAAACACACACACACAAAAACACACACACAAAAACACACACAGAACAGTGCTGATCAGAAAGGCTCCTGTCGATATCTGAATGCTCTTATGGTGGTCAGTGTCTAACAGGTAGGAAATACGGGTTGATCCATAGACCATGCTGCCGTAATCTAAACGTGATTGAACAGTTGCCCTATAGCACTGCAGGAGGCGAGATCTGCCAGCTCCTCATGCTTTTTCATTAATGCATTTCGAAGTATTCAATGACTTGGAGTCCGCTGTTCATAGGTCTTTCAGGTCAGAGCGAAGTCACTTTTGAGTCAAATAATAAACAGAAAAGTGCACAGTTTCCTCAAAGCATAAAATATTGTCCCCATTATGAGCACTGGTTGGTTTAAACTTCGAAGAGCACTGTTAAAATTGACACATGTACTCTTCTCTGGTGATATCCGTAAACCAGTTGCCTCGGCCCAGGTTTCCAGCCTCCTCATGATCAGCTGCAGCTGCCTCACCGTCACTGTGAGATCGAGGAAGTGTAGAAGATTGCGAAGTCAACCACAAAAAAGAAAATTAGAAGGCTTCCTAACCGTACAGAAAATGCGTTGATAGCAATGGCAACAATGTGACAGACTACACTGCCTTGGAGACCCCATTCTCTTGAACATGGCAGTCAGACACGGTATCGAAAGCACTGGTCCTAGAGGGAGGATTGCAAAGGAAGCGGCAGACGTCCACGTAGCCTCCATTCATGAAGTAGGCGAACGATGATGTACCTCCAAATAGTGTCGTATAATTTTTCGTGGTCAAAAATAACACAAACCAAATGGTTTCGGCGTAAGGAGGACACCTTTATCGCCGTGCCCAGTAGAATTAGGTTGTCAAGGTTGGAACGGTAGCGCCTGAAACTGCACTGGGAGCGGCTTAGGTGACCTCGGGATTCGAGCAGCCATACGAGGCAGCAATTTACCACGTGTTTTAAAGGCTACAGCCCAGTAACTGTCAGGGGCGCTACGGTTGTTGCTTGTTTCCACAATGGAATTAATATTGCCTCCTTCCAAATCGGGGGGTACTGCCCATCAAGCTAGACCTGACTAAAACAAGAGCAGCTGTCCTTTGGCTTCAGGTCCTACATGACGGATCATGGTGCTAAGCAACGCCTTAAGCGATGTTAAGAGCGGCGGCAATGGACAGTTCGTGACTAGAATAGCGGTATTTGGAATGCTGAATCACGCTATCCTCTGTGGCACTCTGATGGGCTCGTCTTTGGCTCGTGCTTTGAGAACGACACCTGCGACCTCATAGTGCTAGAAAAGTACGGAGAAGGAATTATTACTATGTTATTGTATGGGGGTGTTACTGGAGATTAGGGTGTGGTCCTCTTGTAGCGCCAGCCTCTGGCATGGATGTGTGTGATGTCCTTAGGTTAGTTAGGTTTAAATAGGTCTAAGTTCTGGGGGACTGATGACCTCAGAAGTCAAGTCCCATAGTGTTCTGAGCCATTTTTGAACCTCTCGTAGTGCTAAAGAAAAAACTGTGGAAGGGTATCAGCACATTTTACAGCAGTGTTTATTGGGCACAGTACCGGATCAGTTGGGTGGCGATGACATCATTATGACAATGCACCCTTTGATAGAGCAGCATCTGTGAGGCAATAGTTTGTGGACGACAACAACAGTCCTGAGAGGACTGGTCTGCCCAGGGTCCCGAACTGAACTCAATGGAGCATATTTGTGATGATTTACATCAGCTTCGTTGCAGACCCCCAGGGACCAACATCAGTAAGTGTTTTAGGCTCTTGAAAAAGAATGATCTGATATTCCTCCACAGACGTTGTTCAAAGTGTCCGCAGCAGAGTTAAAGTTGTCGTGAAGCTTAAGCGAGAACACATCCCATATAACACACACTAACAGACGTCCCGGTATTTTTTATTAAGCAGTGTAGGTCTGTAAGTATTACCGTATGTGTGTCAACATGTGCTAAGTAAATGATTCAGTTTTTGCGAAGTCATATTTGTAATCATAACTGTTGCGCGATATTGTTTCTTCAGCAACTTTTGCTTCTATTTTTCGATTCATAAAGATACGAACATCGATTGAACACAAATGTAGAGTTTTACAGATAACCACCTTGATGGGTGGTACGGAATAGTCGTCTGCGTATTTTAAAATTGTTTTAGTTTCGTTTCAGTCTTTCAAGCTGAGGTACTTATTTGTGCTAAACAGCGACTAAGATTAATTCTGTGATAAGCCACGGATTTCTTACAAATTTCTCATCAGCCTGAAGGCTTATGAGTTCGGACTCTTCCTGTGTATTGCGAACTTATTTTATCGACGACACAAAAAGTTAATTACACAAAGAAAAACTAAACAGAAGTAATACGCTGGAAAGCAGCACAGCAGAATATACATGCGTTTCCACTGTCATGAACTCTAACTGTAGTTCTTTCAGGATTCAGCAGAAGTCCTGGAGAAGCTTCTAAATACTTATAAACGTGCACTGGCATTTAACAAAAAGATTATGCTGTGTCCAACCCAGCAATAAGAAATCTTCGTATAACAGTTCTCATTAACTTTCGCTATCATAATAAAGTTGCATTTCAAGTTTCTTAAGCACTGCGGTAGATCATTTGGTATCCAGACCTAGAAAGGCTACGTAAAAAGTTCTCGAAATTTAAGTCTCTCCACAATATACAAGTTAAAGCCGATCCTGTTAGTGTGATTGTCATTTCAACTCGATTCCTAAGTTGTTCCTTTGACGAGGCGACTGAATTCTTCCTCACACCTGTATCGTGGAGCGTACACCCCATCCATAACTTACGTATGTGACTAATTCACCTCCTCCCCTCCCCCCTATTAGCCAACACCCCATCCTTTGACGTGTTATTTACATCGTACATGTTTGTGACAAGGCTGCGCTCTGTCTTTCTGACGCACAAGTACCACCTGACTCAAGCCAGCTCATTCTCTCAAACACTGGAAAACCACAAATTTCTCCGGATACGAGCTTATCTATCTCAGTGGTCTTACCTACTCCTCCGCGTGAACAAGCTATCTGTGAGTCACCTGTGAAAGCCAGTTTCCCGTAGTTACTTGTTTTTAACTAAGAAATTCAAGAAACCCAACTATTGGTCAACAATATCGAGGTGAAAATACGATAAATCGTTTCTTCATTACCTCCAGACATATTTTAACCCATCTCTATTGTCACCTCTTTGTTAGAAATTTTGTGAAGTGAGACCAGAAGCAGAACGTTTATTTCCCGAGATTCATGATGAATACTACTAACGGCGATAAAGCGCAATTTTTGTGTGTGTTGAAATACACACGTCCGATACCAGTACGGCTCTTATTGATGGAAGCCTTGTTTATTTTCGTTACCATGGGCGCCCACATCGCTTCAACCATTCTGCGTAGTTTTGCTTCACAAGTGGAATTCTGTCACTACTACTATCGTTTCACCCAATTACAATCACCGTTAAGTTTGTCTTAGGCACTATTACAGTTTTTATTCTCAATCGAGAATTTGCTAAATATATTACCTCTCACCTAACAGGTCGTCCTTTAAGTTTAACACTGATATATGATGTTCCTACGGCATTTTTATCTGCATTGACATTTTATTTCACGTACTCGTTAATTTTGACCTAAACGCTACACGGGCTTTTGCCTATTCACTCATCAGTCTTATTACGCTTGCTTACTTTAAGATATTATAGGAAACAGGTCCATTTTATCTCCATTAGTCCCAGAATTTCCATCATCGTAGTCTACTTACAGGTTTTTCTCTACGTTCAGAAATACCGTGCGCCTCTTCTGAAGTCAAATCTAGTCTTGTCCATACTACAAAACTCTCCTTACTTCTATATTTTTAGGACATATGAGATTCATATTCACGAGTGACTTCTTCGGTGGTGATTTACCAACAGCGCTACAGCATAGATTTCGTGCGCCAGTTAACTTCGAGACTTCCCACAGCTTTTAAGTCGCTCTTAATTTACACACGTCAGCAGACTGGTGTGAGCTCAAATTATTCTGCACTGAGCCATTCACAGCATTACTGCATAAGCTATTTCTTTCTCATGCGCGAGTCGATCACTGAGCTTTTTGTAGCTATTTGCCATAGTTTCCAATATTGTGAAGGAACAGCCTTTGATGAGATGACTATTAGAATAAATTCAGGCTTTCGAGGATAACTGAAGGTCTCCTGAAAGTGGGGCTCCTGTTTTTCGGAATCCACTGTACGAGCCGTGTTCTGTGAATTGGGACACTAGTGCAGCCGTCCAGCGATAGTGTTTGACATATGGTGAGAGGCAGTTTTGCCTTGAAAATAGCAGGGTGTACTCGTTGTCGAAATATCGGCTGTTGTCTACGACGTCAAGCGGCTGCATTCCCGTAGATACACTTTGTGATCAAAAGTATCCAGACACCTGGCTGAAAGTGACTTACAAGTTCGTGGCGCCCTCCATCTGTAATGCTGGACTTCAGTATGGTGTTGGCCCACCCTTAGTCTTGGTGACAGCTTCCACTCTCGCAGGCATACGTTCGATCAGTTGCTGGAAGGTTTCTTGGGAAATTGCAGCCCATTCTTCACGAAATGCTGCACTGAGGACACGTATGGATGTCTGTCCGTGAGGCTGGCACCAAGTCTGCGTTCCGAAACATTCCAAAAGTGTTCAGTAGGAGCCAGGTCAGGACTGTGCAGGCCAGGTCAGGACTGTGCAGGCCAGGTCAGGACTGTGCAGGCCAGGTCAGGACTGTGCAGGCCAGGTCAGGACTGTGCAGGCCAGGTCAGGACTGTGCAGGCCAGGTCAGGACTGTGCAGGCCAGGTCAGGCCAGGCCAGTCAATTACAGGGATGTTATTGCCGTCCAACCACTCCGCCACAGACCGTGCATCGATCGTGTTGAAAGATGCAATCGCCATCCCCGAATTGCTCTTCAACAGTGGGAAGCAAGAAGGTGCCTTAAACATCAACGTAGGCCTGTGTTGTGATAGTGCCACGCGAAACAAGAGGTGCAAGCCCCCTCCATGAAAAATATGACCACACCACAACACCACCGTCTCCGAATTTTACTGTTGGCACTCCACACGCTGGTAGGTGACTCATCGGGCATTCGCCATACCCACACCCTGCCATCTGATCGCCACATTGTGTACCGTGATTCTCACTCTACACCGTTTTTCCACTGTTCAGTCGTCCAGTGTTTACGCTCCTTACACCAAGCGTCGTTTGGCATTTACCAGCGTCATATGTGGATTATGAGCAGCCGCTCGAACATGAAGTCCAAGTTTTCTCACCTCCCTCCTAACTGCCATAGTACTTGCAGTGGATCATGATGCGGTTTGAAATTGCTGTGAGATTGTATGGATAGATGTTTGCCTATTACACATTACGACCCTCTTCAAATGTCGGCGGTCTGTGTCAGTCAACAAACAAGGTCGGCCTGTACGCTTTTGTGCTGTACGTGTCCCTTCACGTTTCCACTTCATCATACCGGAAACAGTGGACCTAGGGATGCTTAGGAATGTGTAAATCTCGCCTACAGATGTATGACAAGTGACACCCAATCACCTGACCACGTTCGAAGGCCACGAGTTCCGCGGACGACCCCATTCTGCTCTCTCATGAGGACTAATGACTACCGAGCTCGCTGATATGGAGTACGTGGCAGCACAATGCGCCTAATATGAAAAACGTGTGTTTTGTGGGTGTTTGGATACTTTTGATCATAGTGTATTTGAACATTGTATATGCCGAGATAAAATGTCTCATGATAGAACCTCGTTATCCGCACAAAGGAAGTTTTACTTCGCGCAGAAGCTCTTATAAATTCGTGTTACTGTTTCTGGTCAGGGACGCTCCTTAACAAACTAACAACCACCTCTGTTATGTCGGACTGAAGGTAAATTACAGTCACTTCTGATAACCTGAACGCGTTATCTGTGTCGACCTACTGGTCACCGGCAATCCGTCAGTGGGAAACCTGACCGATTGATACAAAGCATTGTTTGTCAAGTTTCCTTATCGCTGAAGTAGTTCAACCTTGTCAGTAACTATTTCAACAGGGTACTTTTATTCTTGCAGTTGGGGCATGCCATTTAAGATAAGTTTCTTGTTCCAACCGATACGTCTTCAGACTAAATGTAGAGCACTGGAGTCACACCACCAATTAAGGCATGTTCACGATGAAACTTTGGTTCTCTGCAGACATTATGTCGTCTATATAATTTACATAGTTTTATTGTTCCATCCTGTTTGTTACAATCTTCATTTGCGCACTGGAAAAAGAATATTTTGTGGCACGAATGCTTCCTAGTTTCTCTCTACTTGTTCTGATCGAGCCCCCACATGATGGAATCATAAGGTCTAGATGAGCCCTTTCAATGTTTCTTCTGTATAGTTCGGAAGGCAGTTCCGGAAGAGTGTCATTACGTAAGAAATTCTTCACCCTATTACGACTGTTACTGCTTGAGTAGTTGCGATTGCTTTTCCTAAATAGCAGTCCATATGAGCAAACATCCGTATTTGAGGTAGTTGTGCTATGCACGGCTCTGTTGAAGAATAATAGCTCTACGTCGAGCCGCGCACGTCTACTTTCATGCCCTTCAGGTAACTGGCTTCAAATAGTAATCTGTAGCTGTGATCCTGCAGTCAAACAGTCTATGCATTCGCTATAATTTCGAGTTAATAAAATACACAGAAATACAAAATAAAAGTATAATGAATAACTGAATAACAAGGGTTCTATTCTAACGTATGTAATTTATGTAGACGACGGAGAATTATGTTGAATAATGTTTATTCAAGAGAAGACAGTTCAGACTAGAAGTGGCCTATTATAATTAGTTGAAGTACAGAGAGAAAACACCCTGATCAAATGCAGTACAGGTACGTTGAAAGCGTTACAGGAATGGTAGCAAAATCCCCAAACTTAATAGTCAAAGATAAACTATTCTACCGTATCTTCCTTCGCCGTCGGCGTTGTTGTTACCGTGAGACACCGTTATACCAAGAGGAAAGGCGCGTCGATCTTAAGAGCACGAGATATGATGACCTTAAGCCATTGACAACACACAACGGTCACGGTAGCACCTGATTCCAGAATAGCTGCAGTAGTTAAGATCTACGAACTATCCCCTCTTGACCAGGTCCCCAAAACTTAACTCGTAATGAGATCCCTTCAAAGCAAATTGTCATAACGATCGTCGATAAAGGCTTCGTACAACGAGAAGAAATGTTACAGTTTATGGAATAATAACAGATACGACCAAACTGTCTTGTCTCTTCTGCTTTATTTAACATAACTTCGTTCACAGTTTCATTTCGCATTCACCACTCATTCACCGAAACCCTTTGATGAACCGTTTTGGTTGCTTGACACCAACAATCAATGATGATACAGCTTTTCTCCTTTTTATAAATTGAAGCCCGCTCTCCGCGATATAATTAAAAAAAAGGTCTCAATACCGAGTCCCTCTTGAGATGCGAATAGACTTATCCCGGAATTGACCGCCCTGTACGTGTACTCAGTTTAATGACCACACTTCGCTATCCGCTATTTCGCGTAACTGAATGTCCATTTGTTAGTCTGATTATACACTGTAGCCATTTAAAATTCGCCCCTATATTTTTCACAACGCACAATTAGCACTTCTTAACTTGCTTATTTCTAAGAGTAAACGAAAAAAATTACGCCGTATCATCGGCTTAGTCGATATAAAGCAAAACACCTTAATATGCCCAATGTTACCTCTTCTTATACGATCGGCTACCTTACTCATAAATTTACTACATATTTCCAATAACACTGAACAGGCATCGCCGTTATATTTTAATTGTATTCAAAAGTATGTTACTGTTATTATGACCGACCAAATCTTAAATCTCGCGGCGTGCGTTTTTAACGATAACTTTACGCTATTCAAGTTCCGTTACAGCTATCTTGACTCTTAATGTTACACTATGTCCAGTTCGTCATCACAATAGTCTAAAGATTCACCAGCTCAGAACAGTTCAGAGTCCAACATTATGATTCACAAATTAACATAAGCGATATAAACAATAGTAACTCATACTTTATGCGCATTCCGTACTGCAAGTGGGAAAAAAGTCTTACTCTGGAGCGCATTCAGACTTTTCGAATTATCAAGTCCATTCAGAAGTATGATGGCGGCCGTTCACTGCCCAGAAAAAAAACACCTCTAAGACCGAATCACGCTCGTTACCGCAGGTAGGTCTTCTTCCTGCTAGAACTCTAGGAAGTGCGCCGCGCGGGGTAGCCGTGCGGTCTCGGGCGCCTTGCCATGGTTCGCGTCGCTCCCCCGTCAGAGGTTCAAGTCCTCCCGTGTGTGTGTGTGTGTGTGTGTGTGTGTGTGTGTGTGTGTGTGTGTGTGTGTGTGTGTGTGTGTGTGTGTGTGTGTGTGTGTGTGTGTTCCTTAGCGTAAGTTAGATTAAGTAGTGTGTAAGCCTAGGGACCGATGACTTCAGCAGTTTGGTCCCATAAGAACTTACAAATTTCCAAATTTCTACAAAGTGCCAGAATCACCCCTTCAGCACTTTACTCTGGAGAGTCCCAGTCTCCACTTGACACCAGCAGTGTTCCGCCAATGTCCAACTCTCATTGGCTAAAGGCCGCCGCCGCCAAGCATCCCCCACCCCTCCAAGAATACATCGTACATCGTTCAAGCTCTACAGACGTGATTAGACCTACTTGACCACTTTCCCGTACTAATCTAATACATTATAAGAATATTTAAATAAAAGAAAAACTTTCGGTTACATTCAGACCGTTTACAATAAATGAAAGTAACAGTTGGTTCATAAATAAATAAGCCAGCATTCTTGCTCAAGTGTGTTCACGATGAATGACAACAGATTGTCCTTGGGTATTGTTCAAACAGGTATTTTTTGCCTTCTTGACGTATGTCTTTTGGTTCTATTTTTAATCGTGGTATCTTGACATGACAAATTAGCACATTTTTTTAATAACTCTTCCAATCAACATTTAAACAAATGTTGCTGGCGAAATAGTAAACAGTTCCTTAAACACGCAAGTATGGCAAAATATAAATAATTCGTGTTGTATTCATTAGCTGTGTAAATGTGGAGAATACGATGGTATGAGTAACATTTGCATGATGAAAGACATGTGGAAGATGTAATATATTAATAAATGAAAGAGTTAGAGACACGTAGCTTTCAGGGGTGGTAGCTACAGTGTGATGCTATCGTCTGAGTTATTTGTTGAAGCTGCATGAAGCGATTAAAAGTTGTAAATTTAGACGTTCATTGTGTAAATGTTTATTCGCTGTGAAATATTAACTTCTACGGTTTAAAGAAAATGAAATATTTACTTTGTCACTATATCCGCATCATTTTTTCTGAGATTTCAAATGTATTCAGATTTGCGTAATAACTGATGTGAGTTATGGTCTAATCTCTAAGAGCTGTAACTTAGCTATCCTGAAGATGGTCTGACACTCCATTTCCTGGAACATTATGCACAAAGGCATTGCGAGCATCAGCTGTCCAAATTCGCAGCTCTGGATTTCCAGCGACGCGCTCATTGTCTCTGCACCTGGATAACAACTAACCATCCTGGCAGCGGCGTGCCCTGTACGCACTAGCGTTTAGGCATGCAAGAACTTCACCTTACCTCCTACCAGTTCTAGGCGGCCGATTAGCTCTCCTACATACGCGTAACGTTACACTACACACTTGGTGCAACCAAGAACAGCTTGCTCAAAGACGAACACGCCCTCCTTTGCACGTGTGTTTCACACTCTCCCAACTTCTCCCAACAACTACAATTTATTTATATTCACTAGACTTCCGCTACGAAACGTACTCTAGACATCTGAGTCAGTGCGAAAGCCCAGTGGTACAGCATCAATATTGTATGCAGAGATTTCCGTATTTCTCGTCACGTATGTAGAAAGGATTGGGGGAGGTGGATGTACTCGTTGAGGTTGTGGAATGCAGCCTTCAGACCGTCAGTCATAATTGACTTTTCTCATCAATACTCCCATTGTAAGTCGCGCCGTCGTTCTGACGATTTCTATAAACTTCATTTGCTGGACCCATTTACTATCCTATTGATTCGCCGTCTGGACTAATGGTGACAGCATTATTTGTCAGACTTACTCCTGAGACACACATCTCACTGTAACAACTTCCGCAAACGTGTGATTGGATGACAAGTCTCTTCTGAATCTTCTACTTTCACCTTTCAGTTTAAGTAACTAAATATATTGTGATGCAAAAACCATCTAGAAACTGCACAGTATCTGTTTCCAGGGCTCTCGGGTGTCTAGCCGGATGCGATCGTTTAAGACCCACGATATTTCGGCGAATAACCTTTCCGCCACCTGATGATGGTGGAAAGGTTATTCGCCGAAATATCGTGGGACTTCAACGATCGCATCCGGCTGGACACCCGAGAGCTCTGGAAACAACACATACGCCGGGAAAGCCTCCGATCACATATGAACAGTATCTGTTTAACACTGGTTTTATTAGGTCTTCATGAAAAGGTCCCTACGTGGACTTTATGTCCACTCAGGATAAATGTAAACTGATTACGGTTTTACTGTACTTAACGATTTCAGTTTCAGATCGTTAGGCCACCGTGAAGAAAAATGTACTGATTCATATTGCACGTCGTTAGCCATAGTAACTACTGCTCACGCCTATCCCAGTCAACAGTGCCAAGACTCCGCTTCTACTTTTTAGCTCGCTGAGCCTATCTCTTAAGTTAACTGCCAAAGCGGCTTTCCTGCAAGCGCATTTCACCCCCACCTCCTCCCTAATGACGGAGCATTCCTGCGTCACACCTGATCTCAGGACCAGCAGAGATGAGTAAGGAAAAGATTCGACATGACTTAACAGCGTCAACATCTGCACCCTTACACCATCCACAATAATCTGTTTTCGAGTTGTTAGCGGCGAAAGTGCTACGGTGAGCAAATTTGAAATAACTAAAACACTATTTTTAACCTTGTTTCATAATTTATTATTAATGTTATTGCACTACCTAGGTTTCGGCTTATAAGCCCATTTTCAAGTACATTACAGATTCCCAAAGATTATAATACACCGATAAACATGGTGACGAGGCAAAGATAATCTCAACTTTAGGTATCGATCCATAGCTTAATGTACACTTACATCAATGACTTTTTAAATAAATTACATCCATTAATACATATTCACCATTTATACTACCATGACCAGACTAAAGTTATGCTCAGCTAACATTTTTAACTGCGATGGACTGGGGCCCAACATTTTGCTTCTTTCTTGGGGTTGTGATCTGATCTAAAAGAAGCGAATAACTGAATTGGGTTTGCTCGTTTAATAATAGGTGTGGGGATATACACATGTTTTCTGATTCCTAATATTTCTAATTGGTCGAGTTTGGCCCCTTTTTCCTCTGTGCATAGGACTTTTACATCTATTGTATATTTGTGTTTATTTATTATGTTGGGCCCGCCACTGGTTCATATTTTCCACAAATTTATGGAGTTGTCTGTTGGAACCTTTCCACATACAAAGAATATCATCTACATATCTGTACCAATACATAACATGTATTGCCAGCGGTTCTCCCGCCAGCCACTGGAAGAAGTGCCACCTGTCCAAACGCGGTTATACATATGGAGGAGAAAGCGTAGGCTCTCAGGAGATGGGTGTTGCAACATCAGAGTATGAACGCCGTCCAGTCAGAGAGGATAACACCGTCAAAGAAAATTCATGTTTAAGATCCCTCGTAGAGAAAGCAGTATTTTAACAATCATTATTCTGGGAGGAGAAAGATGTCGTCCTTACATGGGCCGCCGATTTCAGAGGGAGGAAGGCAGGATGGTAGTAGGCGATTATGAGGGCGTAATTTTGTTTCCTGGAGGCATCAAACAACTGGACATTATGATCGCAAGAGGTGCTGTAATTCAACCCTATTGGATCTGATGCTGCGAATGTCCCATTGGAGAATAACCATATCCGATGATAGGAGATGCGTCAAAGGGGCAGTCACCATGGTGGCTGCTTAGAGCCAGACTGTAGAAGTGCACACCGACCTGGTTCAGAGGCTGGAGAATCTTGGTATATTAGTGACAGAAGTGACGGTATTCATCTTCGGTTGGCCAGCAGACCGGTTGTAGGTAGTGCGTCCCAGTGAGATGGGGGTCGGTTGGGTGAGGGTATCGCATGGTGACAACGCTTGAGAACGTCTAGGTGGAGAAGGGGTAGGTCGTTTGACTGGTTAAAACCTTGGCGTTAATAAGGTGCAGACCAAGGCGTTGGATGGCGAGATGAGTGCAGAAAGTCATCGCGGAAGTACTCCTTTTTGGATTTCCATGTTTCCGTTTGAGAGACATGTGATTTCGCTGGTGCAGGCGAAGGTTTAGTTGGCAAGGCGTTCACCCGAAGCAGGTGAAAATGAGGAAGTGACCTTTGAGCCGGACGAGTTCACAAACGTCGCACTAAACTGGAAGTCTCAAGCCTGCAAAGCGATGTTTTCGTAAGTCGGGGTCTAGCAAGAACTGTATTGTAACTGCCAGAGGGTGGTGCACAATGTTTGCAGGCAATGTGAGTAGGAGCCTTTTCCTTCACCCCGATCTCCTGAACGGTTCTCTCATTAAGGGTGGTTGGACAGTCACATAGGAAGCAGAATGATCACCCTTGCAGTTGATACAGTGAGGGGAAGGAGGTGAACACACACCCCATCAGGGTCCCTGCCGCAGGTTACGCATCTGGCTACATTTTCACAAGATTCACAGGCGTGGTTGTAGTGCCGACATTCGTAGCAACGTATGGGATTTGGGATATATGGACTCGCAGTAATAGCTTCGTAGCTAGCCTTAATTTTTGACGCAAGTACCACACGGTCAAACGTGAGGAAGAGTGTGGGTTGTCACTAATTCTTTATCTATCTTTTCCGTGACACAGTGAACTGCAGTCACTCCCAGGTCAGTGAGGTGGGCTGTTATTTGAGCCTCGGTCAGGCCGTCTAGCAGCCGAGAGCATGTGATACCCCACGAGGAATTCAGAGTGCAGTAGGCCTGTACTTTAACAAGACACTGTGGAGAAGTGTTACATTAAGCAGTTTCTTTGCTTAAAAAAACACTATCCCTCTCCAAAGCAAGGCCCCATTACAGAAACGAGAGCAGGACTTCACAGGACCAGCAGTGGCAACTACACCCCTCTTTAATAACAAATGGATTTACTGTCGTGAAATTGTGAGCGTTTTCCAGGCGGGACACCGCGAGGAATTTGGGTGCAGCCACGAGAGGCATCGAGTCTCATCTCATTTACGTTTTTGATATGAACTCGTTGCGAAGAAATCCTCCTGGATTGCCAGCCTCCCAAATATGGTGCTCCTTCCTGCTCCCCCCCTCCCCCGCCCCCCTCACAGGGGGCTCACCCATCTTAGGTGGTTGTCCACATCTCAGGTCGCACCTGACAGGGGATCAATCGGCATAGAGCAAGGTACCAGCTCAGGCAGCTAGCCCCCTCTGGGCCTGGCCTTTACCAGAGGTAATGTAAGTCGGGGATAGTCGAGTCGGGGATAGGAATTACGCTTTACCCAGTCACTTTTTACGCTTCGAACGACCTTCAGGAACGCACAGGGGGAGAAGGAAAAAAATACTGCAAACGCCAAAGCGGAGGAAGGGTAAGAAAAGGAAGGCCAAGAACTTCAGTTTCCTGAGGAAGGCATGGAACTATCCGCAAGGGAGGGGGAAGAATAGCAGGAGGACAGACATGCACCATGGAAACTGAAGTAGCTGTGCAAAGGCTGGGGCCCCATCGTAGCCAAGCACCTATTCACCAAAGAGTGGTGAGCCCTCTGGGGGTCTTTGATGTAAACAGTTTCGTTCACTATTTGACCTGGGAGAGTAAACTCATACTCGTGGTGAACTAAACATTTACTATCAAAGAATACGAACAGCAATGCTTGTTCTCGAAGGTTGACGTTTGACTTTTTTGGAGGTTGGTGATCCAGGACTCCGGTATTCAGCATTTCGACGCTTCGTGTGAGGGTCATACTGTTAGCACCAACTTTCATCCCGACCAGTAATCTCTGCTAAGTGTGATATGATTTCCGGCTAAACCCAGTAGTTCAGCAGAAATTAGTCTTTCCTCTTCCTGTTGGTCTGTTACTGTCTGAGGGACAAGTTTTGCATTAAGTTTCCGTTTCCCTAAAGCTTCGCGTAAAACCTTATGACACATCACAATTCAGACTAGGTTGTTAAGATATCGCACGCACAGTAACATGAGGATCTTCATGCAATATCTGCCTTACACGCTCCACGTTTGCATCGATATGTGCTGTAGACGGGCGACCAGCTCTGGAATCGTTTTGCATTGAATCTCTGCCTCCACGAAACCTTTTGTGCCACTCGAAAACACTGATACTTGAAAGTGCGTCGCTTGTCTATGCTTGCTTAATCATTATCCACCTTTCTCTAGGTGTTTTCCCGAGCCGGCCGGAGTGGCCGTGTGGTTCTAGGCGATACAGTCTGGAGCCGCGAGACCGCTACGGTCGCAGGTTCGAATCCTGCCCCGGGCATGGTTTTGTGTGATGTCCCTAGGTTAGTTGGGTTTAAGTAATTCTAAGTTCTAGGGGACTGATGACCTCAGAAGTTTAGTCCCATAGTGCTCAGAGCCACTTGAACCATTTGATTTGTTTTCCCGAGCATAACACAGAACTTAATGTTCACTCTTTGCTCACAATCAGCACCCATTGCGTCACCGTAACTAGCGCGACAAGAACCCAGACAGTGTGTTACCTAGCACAGCCCTGTCACCTTTTGAGTTTGGGCGGAAACATGACTAAGGTCTTTTCAAAGACGCACACATACCAGGTAACTAAAAACCATTTTTCCTTTGTAGTACTGAAAACTCGAAATAAACCTATCCTGAAGCTTTTTGACAGAGGAAATATATCAGTGAGACAAAGTAAGATGCAAATCTCACGGAACAGAATGTCACCGTCAACAAGGAGTTATTACACTACAGTACTTAGAGACAATCTAAATACAAAAGCAAGATATGAAAAATATCTGGGAGTTGATACTTAAGAGATCAAATACTGTAAATTCACTATCTCTGATTGCGTATCAAATTTGTTCCATGACCTAAGCTATATCAATGTATCTGAACGTTGATGTGTTTCTTTGATCAACTCCTCTTCGTAAACGTACTAGGAATTCGGTTTTTGCTTGGCAGCATAAATGTTGAACTTCCCAGCAGATTAAAAATTATGTTGGACCGCTTCTCGAACCGGCAACCGTGCGTTTAGCGAGTAATGCTATTACCAAGACGACTCGCGATCCGCAATGACGGCTTTACTTCTGCCAATACTTTTTTCCTATCTTCCTTCACAGGTGTCCGGGACTAGCACTCCCGGAAAAAAGGATATTGTGGGAGGAATGGCTTAGCCACAGCCCATGGCATTTTTTTCCTCTTTAGACAATCTTTCACTCTGCGTTGTTTCCAAACTTGAGTGCAAGAGGGCGGGTAGTCGGTAATGCCTGGATAGGTCAATCGGTAAGAGGATTGTCCACAAAAGGGAAGGTTACGGATTTGATTCCCGTCTCGGCAAAATTTTAATTTTCCAAGGTGCGCACACTCCGCAGCAAAGTGAGAGATTCATTCGGGTTGGGTCGGTTTGTTTCGGGAAGGAGATCAAACAGGGAGGTCATCGGTCTCATCAGATTAGGAAAGGATTGGGAAGGAAATCGGCCGTGTCCTTCCAAAGGAACCATCCCGGCATTTGCCTGGAGCGATTTAGGGAAATCACGGAAAACCTAAATCAGTATGGCCGGACACGGTATTGAACCGTCGTCCTCCCGAATGCGAGTCCAGTGTGCTAGCCAATGCACCACCTCGCTCGGTGGAGATTCATTACAGAAGCGGTAAATGTTTGAAGCCACGCTGGTTGTGAAGCTGCTGTTAGAGGACACCGAATTGTAGCGTGTGACATGGCGGTGTTTAACGGAAGTAGGTCGGTGTGCGAGGAACAGCGTACTGTAATCTAGATTCTTAACGCAGAAAACGTCGTTTAAATTGAAATCCACAGGAGAATGAAAGCCGAATCCAGCACACGGGACGTGTCGACTGGCTTCTCATTTCGGTGGCAAGTGATCCACGTGTGTACTCAGTTTTATCTCGCATGCAGGTACGTCCTTGACTGCTAATCGCTCTAGGGGGAAATCCAGTGTCATCGAAAACGTGTTATCGGGAAAAGTGAACTGCTGTATGAAAGCAGTACCTTTGGCTTAACAATGTCATGTGTTCATCGTTTGTATTTTAATGATTTATTAGGTCACAAGTGAAGCAACTCTCATCTCTCAATTTTTTGAAGACTGAACTCTTTTGTCAAATAGCTTCGAACGTCTGATTACAAACCAGTTAATGTGATAAATATATGAAGTTAAGCATGTATGCGGGAAAGTTTGGAATAATGTTTGAAATCTGTCGCAAGCGAAATAGGCCCTAATAATTAATGTGTTAAACCTTTAGTGTAAGACATGTTAATGAGATAGCATTTTAATTTTATTATATCCTTGCATCGAGAAAAATATTCTCCAGCAAACGCTTTACTGGTGGCAACCACTTTTAGCGTCAACCCGGCCGCTGTGGCCGAGCGGTTCTAGGCGCTACAGTCTGGAACCACGCGACCGCTACCTTCGCAGGTTCGAATTCTACCTCGGGCATGGATGTGTGCGATGTCCTTAGGTTAGTTAAGTTTCAGTAGTTCTAATTTCTAGGGGACTGATGACCTCAGAAGTTAAGTCCCATAGTGCTCAGAGCCATTTGAACCATTTTTTAGCGTCAACTTGTTTTACAGATGGCGGTTGTCGCCGAAACAACCAGTTTTCAGTTACAAAAAAATTTTTTTCAACGTCAGTTTAACCTGAATATCAAAATCCCACAAAATAAGTGGTTCCTGAAATAACCGATTTTTGGTTTTTGTTCCTGTTATTTTCTGCAACAAACGTAGAAATCTGGTACTGAAACTTTTGACTCCCTCAGTTTCAAGATACCAAGAATCAAAATAATATAATAAATAGGGAAATAAAAACAAATCTTAGCCCATCCCCAATTCGGTGCTTTTCTCGAAAAAAAATGGTAAGTGGCTGAATACCGCGAATTTTTTGTTTTTTTCAAATCCTGCTCAACACTCAAGTGCTACTCGAGAATCACACCACTGTTTCGGCATTATGAATAGTCAGTGCTAAAGGCGAAAATTGAGGTTTAATTATTTTTTGTCTTAATTCGTCCGTTTTCAAGGGCTACGGGCAGATAAAGGCCTATTGCGTAGAGACAAGCAATATATCAGCTATTTTCAGTTTTTATTATAAACTATGAACGAAACGTTGATTTAAAAGTTTTCTGCTTTTATTATGATGCAAGTTTGCTACGGCTCCTACCAGTCTGAATCTTTTAAAGGAAATGGAGCATTCGAACATACTGATACCGCACCAACGATGACATCGTGAAACCATGCCCGCCACATTGTAGCAGGTGCACAACTGTCTTGGCAGTACTGTATCAATACTTGTGATACGTGTTTGTTGCTAGGTTCTGACGGCATCGTTACTAAAATAGCCCGGATCATTTATTACTGTTTTCTGCAACAATGCAAAATTTCAAAGCACTGGAAATTTTACGAATAAAAAATACTATTTTCTAAAAGGTATATGTAGAAACGAAAAATTTTAGCACTGCTGCTATTGATAATATATTTGTTTTTTCATCGGTTCTTAGTGAAAAAAATAAACACCTATTAGAACCGAGACCAGACGGATACCGAAATATATCTGTTATTCGGAAGTAAAATACCGGTATCGGTTTTAACTGGTCGGTTTTCCCCATCCATAATGTCATTACAGGAGATTTTCCGAAAGTGTCATTTTACTTATTCATTTAATCAATCTGCCGAGAAAAGTATGTTCAGGCTTCCTCTCACACTTAACCAGACATCCACTAGGACGCTGCAGTTTACATTGCAATGAGCGTTGGAAATAAATTGCACGAAAGAGTTACATGCTAAGAGAGGCATTGTAAATTGCTCCTTGTTAAATCTGCCCTTATAACTCCGTCCTCAGATTTAGTGGCACAGGCTACGATACATTTGAGAGAGTCGTTCGGATCTTTTCCACTGAATCGCTCCTCCCCACCTGTTCTGCGCGAGTTCCGCTCATCTCAGCGGCCGGGCTGTTCATGAAGAATAAACTAAAATGGCGCTTTGGCTATAGGGGTGGGACGCTGTCACGTGAAAAACGAACCTATAAAGAACTCACCGATTTGATTCTCATCCAGTGGAATTGCCCATAAAATTGAAATACTGCCGTTGACATTCCACCCACAACATGTGCTCTTCAAAACCATTGTAGGTTAACAGAGCAATGAAGCCTGATACTGAGACTGATTCGTTAACCGAAATTAGCACTTTATCCGTTGTGGACGAGGCGTCCAGATAATGAACACTGTCCCCCAATTCGCTTAACCTTGTCAGTAATTCATGCTTTGAATAATGGTCCGTAAATCAACCTACGCATTTGGAGATGGCAGTTTCATATTGCTGCCGTCAGTTTTCGTTCTCTCTGTTATTGATGATAATGTGTTGATGCACGAGGTATTTGAAATAGATTTTGCAAGAGACTGCATCTCCTAGTTATTGGCTCTAGTTAATAAAGCTCGGCGCTTAGGCAACTCTTTAGTTAGCAGTTTCCCAGCGTAGTGATCATCTCGTTCCCACACCTTCAGCTCTTTCTCCCCATTCTAGAGTTAAGTGTAGAAAGTGGGTGTTGGATTATCAACTATTCTACAACACGCCCACGTCGGTGTGTGAACAGAGGGAATGTGTTTCTTCCGGAATGTATTCCTCATATGTAGGTAATACTGTTCATTACAACATGTAGTTATGGCCTTCAAATAATGATGTTCACTGCAACGTTGCTCTCACAGGTAGTTGCCATGAAGTGATTAACAGGGCAATTAAGTCAGAGGCAAAGGCTCTTCCGTTCGATGTATACTCTACGCAGCAGCTTGCAGAAGTGCTTATGCAGTAGGGCGGACTCCAACGTTGCGCTGGCTCGTCGTTTGTACAAGAAGGGGTACCCACAGGGAAGATGTCAGATTGGATGACAATGTCTCCATGGCCGTCTATGCACTCAAGGGATGTTTACATCTGATTTGGAAATTGTAACGTCTAGTAAGAAGAAAACAACATATTATGTAATAACGAGAAAATTATATGTATCATATTGTGTTATTGTATGAAATTATGTATTTTTTTTATTATTTATTTTTGAGAACATCTGCGTCGGCGAGTAATGAAACCGCCACAGACGATAAATGTCCAACAAAGATTAAAATAGGTAACTAGTATATAATACGTGACGAACATTAATTTCTTTGTCTTATTCATCTGGGAGTCGAGCGAGTAAGATATCCTGTGTCGTAGTAGCGAACGCGAATGTAGCATTCTTTTGTCGAGACTGGGAAATGTACGCCATTACGTGTGAATTCATAAAGGTGTGTAACAATTGAAATATTTAAATGTTTTAATAGAGTTATTTAAATGAAAACTTGCATTATTAATTGTTAAAGCTTGCTTGCCTATTATCCCCCCCTGTTGAGACATTTTTCAGTTATATAAATATTATCTGTGGTGCTGAGCTGCGTGGCTAACGAAAGAGCCGCTGCCGCGGCGTATTCAAACGACTTCCAATATAGTCTATCATACCGCAAGGAAGCGGTAAAGTAATAGTAAAATAATATTTCTTTTAGCTTCCAGACTTGCAGTGCAGATCAGCAGATTTTATGATGTGTTGCAGGTTGACGCGGGCTGCTGATAGTATATAATTCACAGTACAAATAAGTTAATGTACCTTCAAAATCTAATAGGAATCTTGCTGTGCTCCGTTCTGGTCTGGCAAACTTCATAGTGAAAACGTATTTTTCCAATAAGAGTCTCATGTTCTTGTGCTAGTCGTGGTATTGAATGGTGTTTTACCGAGAAACAAAATCCACTGCAAAATTTTGTTGTTGAACGATCATACGAACTGTAACATCAGTATTCATAACAAAGTAATTTCAATTTACAATAACTATAAGGTAGGGAAGATATTGATTTTTAGAATGAGTTACAGTCACGAAAAAACGTTCCTTTAATTGTAGGCCAGATACAGAACAATAAGATCTCAATATATACATTTTGTTTTGTTAAAAGGTAATGATGATAAAGAAATTCAAAGCACAGCATTGCTAAAAAGTATTTCGCGGCTCTTTTCATATATGCGTTGTTACAATAATAATCATAATAATAATAATAGAAAAGAGTTTATAACGAAACAATTACGAGAGACGCGAAAAAATGTGGCGACCAATATCTACAGCTCGAGATGTATAGGAAGAATTCTGAGCACACGACTTAGCACGTAAAGGTTTGCGATGGAAGTGAATGTTCCTCATACCGTTGTCTGGAGACTTGTCAGAGGAACCCTTGCATACTTATTCGCAAGGTGCACAATACCAGCAGATTACCCACCAAGTGCTATGTTTTACTAGTGATCCTCGCAGCAGTGTCTTATTCGTACAAATTCTAACTTTTCTGAAGCACAGTTCACACAAGACGGGATTAAACTCTTCCACAAGCAGCATATATCGGCAAATGATAATCCACATGCAGTTGCTCTGTCTTACCAAGTGCGGTTCTTCCTCATTAAGCCACTCTTATACGGACGTAAGACACGAGTGCATATAATTTCGTTAATATTTTTGTAATAAATAGTGTACTAAGGACTTCCAAGCGTAAGAAGTTATAGCTAAGTCAACTTCTTTGTATAAATCTAGAAATGATCGAGATAGTGTGACATTTTGTCTCAACTCTTCCCACGTTGTCTCTATTGTGTTAGTTCGTGTGAGCGCTCACGACTTAACTGAAAATATGTAGAGAGAAAGTATTCAAAACTAATTTGAGACTTACCTTCCACCTTCTCTCAAAGTAATTATCTTTATGAGATGGAAAAGTTTTATTATTAAAACTGATAATTTTTAGAGAAAGTGTTTCAGCGGACAGGAATTAATTCAAAACTGAAACTGTGAGAAATTTATCTTCGATCGCTGCATTACTCAGCGCAGCGATCGTTAGCTTTTTCATCAAAGCGAACGAAAGTAAACATAGGCACAGGATCTTTGACTGTCAGCATTAATGAACGCTCACTGTGTAACAACTCACAAAAATAAATTTTGAAAAGAATTTAACTAATTTGCAAGAGTGTAAAATTAATTTGGACAGGACATTAAACATTATCGTCTTGATTCATTGATTAAACCATCACAGTTAAAGAGAGAAAGGTGCTACGAAATACTCAGTTTCACTATAAACCCTGTTTTACGACGAATTTTAAAGACCTTAAAGTGTGAGGTATTCTCGCAAAAAATTTAACTACCACGCCCTGTGATCAGAAAGAAACCCATGTTAACGACGACTAACCACTTCCAACTAGTCAAGAAATCTCAATATTACGAGAGGCGCCACACTCAGCACTTTGGCCGGTTTCCTTTGCGTTCGGTTGGTTGGACCCTGTGTACTGTGTAACGGCGCAGACTCACACAAATTTCCCGGAGAACACCATGCCTAATATTTTTGAAGACACCCCACTGATCGTCAACAAACCCACTTCTTGAGTGATGGCGCTTCTGCACACTTCAGTCATACGGTTCGCCAGTGCTTGGACCAAACGTTTCCTGATCGATGGGTAGGTAGACGCCATTTGCATGTCCTTGACGCTCAGTTTATTTGAAACTTACCACCTACTTGTAGGTCCATTCAAAATCGTTGATGATTTGAGAAGTCCACTTGTACATGCAGCCCGATTTTGTAATATAATTGATGAAAAATGACCTGAAACGGTAGTCATATGTAGAAGAGACTATCTTTAACATCACTGAATCAAAGAATCGATTGTAAGCAGGAGCGCAGCAGCAGTTGCCGTTGCACTGTCATACAGGGTGGTCCATTGATCGTGACCGGGCCAAATATCTCACGAAATAAGCGACAAACGAAAAACCTTCAAATAACTAAACTTGTCTAGCTTGAAGGGGGAAACCACATGGCGCTATGCTTGGCCCGCTAAATGTCGCTGCCATAGGTCAAACGGATATCAACTGCGTTTTTTTAAATAGGAACCCACATTTTTAATAACATATTCGTGTAGTACGTAAAGAAATATGAATGTTTTAGTCGGACCACTTTTTTTGCTTTGTGATAGATGTCGCTGTAATAGTCGCAAACGTACAAGTACATGGTATCGCGGAACATTCCGCCAGTGCGGACGGTATTTGATTTGTGATACATTACCCGTGTTAAAATGGACCGTTTACCAACTGCGGAAAAGGTCGATATCGTGTTGATGTATGGCTATTGTGATCGAAATGCCCAACGGGCGTGTGCCATGTATGCTGCTCGGTATCCTGGACGACATCATCCAAGCGTCCGGACCGTTTGCCGGATAGTTACGTTATTTAAGGAAACAGGAGGTGTTCAGCCACATGTGAAACGTCTACCACGACCTGCAACAAATGATGATGTCCAAGTAGGTGTTTTAGTTGCTGTCGCGGTTAATCCGCACATCAGTATCAGACAAATTGCGCGAGAATCGGGAATCTCAAAAACGTCGGTGTTGAGAATGCTACATCAAAATCGATTGCACCCGTATCATATTTCAACGCACCAGGAATTGCATGGCGATGACTTTGAACGTCGTGTACAGTTCTGCCACTGGGCACAAGAGAAATTAGGGACAATGACAGATTATTTGCACGCGTTCTATTTAGCGACGAAGCGTCATTCACCAACATTGGTAACGTAAACCGGTATGATATGCGCTATTGGGCAACGGAAAATCCACGATGGCTGCGGCAAGTGGAACATCAGCGACCTTGGCGGGTTAATGTATGGTGCGGAATTATGGGAGGAAGTATAATTGGCCCCCATTTATGGATGACAATCTAAATGCTGATTTCCTACGTGATGTTCCACCGATGTTACTACAAGACGTTTCACTGCATGACAGAATGGCGATGTACTTCCAACATGATGGATGTCTTGCACACAGCTCGCGTGCTCTGTAAGCGGTATTGAATAGCATATTTCATGACAGGTGGATTGGTCGTCGAACCATGGCCCGCACGTTGGCCTGATCTGACGTCCCCGGATTTCTTTGTGGGGAAAGTTGAAGGCTATTTGCCATCGCGACCCACCGACAACGCCTGACATGCGTCAGCGCATTGTCAATGCATGTGCGGACACTACGAAAGGCGAACAACTCGCTGTTGAGAGGAAAGTTGTTACACGTATTGCCAACTGCATTAAGATTTACGGAAATCATTTTGAGCATTTATTGCATTAATGTGGTATTTACAGGTAATCACGCTGTAACAGCATGCGTTCTCAGAAATGATAAGTTCACAAAGATACATGTATCACATTGGAACAACCGAAATAAGATGTTCAAACGTACCTACGTTCTGTATTTTAATTAAAAAACCTACCTGTTACCAACTATTCGTCTAAAATTGTGAGCCATATGTTTGTATTACAGCGCCATCTAACACAAAGCGAAAAACGTGGTCCAACTAAAACATTCATATTTCTTTACGTACTACACGAATATGTAATAAAAATGATGGTTCCTACTTAAACGCAGTTGATATGCGTTTGACCTATGGCAGCACCATCTAGCGGGCCAACCATAGCGCCATCTGGTTTCCCATTCAAGCTAGACATGTTTCGTTCTTTGTAGTTTTTTCGTTTGACGCTTATTTCGTGAGATACTTGGCCCGGTCACGATCAATGGACCACCCTGTACATAGGACGTATGACAAAGCTAGTGGCAAGCTGCGAGAATTTAGTTGGTCTATGGAGCCAGTAAATGTTAGGTCGTAGTTATTTCTATAAAACAGTCAAGTGTGTACACTACTGGTCATTAAAATTGCTACACCACGAAGTTGACATCTACATCTAAATGATTACAATTCACATTTAAGAGCTTGGCAGAGGGTTCATCGAACCACAATCATACTATCTCTCTACCATTCCACTCCCGAACAGCGCGCGGGAAAAACGAACACCCAAACCTTTCTGTTCGAGCTCTGATTTCTCTTATTTTATTTTGATGATCATTGCTACCTTTTTAGGTTTGGCTCAACAAAATATTTTCGTATTCGGAAGAGAAAGTTGGTGACAAATTTTGTAAATAGATCTCGCCGCGACGAAAAACGTCTTTGCTTTAATGACTTCCATCCCAACTCGCGTATCATATATCTGCCACTCTCTCTCCCCTGTTACGTAATAATAAAACGAGCTGCCCTTTTTTGCACCCTTTCGATGGCCTCCGTCAATCCCACCTGGTAAGGATTCCACACCGCGCAGCAAAATTCTAACAGAGGACGAACGAGTGTAGTGTAAGCTGTCTTTAGTGGACTTGTTGCATCTTCCAAGTGTCCTGCCAATGAAACGCAACCTTTGGCTCACCTTCCCCACAATATTATCTATGTGGTCTTTCCAACTGAAGTTGTTGGTAATTTTAACACCCAGGTACTTAGTTGAATTGACAGCCTTGAGAATTGTACTATTTATCGAGTAATCGAATTCCAAATGATTTCTTTTGCAACTCATGTGGATCACCTCACACTTTTCGTTATTTAGCGTCAACTGCCACCTGCCACACCATACAGCAATCTTTTCTAAATCGCTTTGCAACTGATACTGGTCATCGGATGACCTTACTAGACGGTAAATTACAGCATCATCTGCGAACAACCTAAGAGAACTGCTCACATTGTCACCCAGGTCATTTGTATAGATCAGGAACAGCACAGGTCCCAGGACGCTTCCCTGGGGAACACCTGATATCACTTCAGTTTTACTCGATGATTTGCCGTCTATTACTACGAACTGCGACCTTCCTGACAGGAAATCCCGAATCCAGTCGCACAACTGAGACGATACCCCATAGGTCCGCAGCTTTATTAGAAGTCGCTTGTGAGGAACGGTTTCAAAATCTTTCCGGAAACCTAGAAATACGGAATTAACTTGAGATCCCCTGTGGATAGCGGCCATTACTTCGTGCGAATAAAGAGCTAGCTGCGTTGCACAAGAACGATGTTTTTCTGAAACCATGCTGATTACGTATCAATAGATCGTTCCCTTCGGGGTGATTCTGTGTGTTGTCATAAGGGAAATGTTAATCTGCCGCCGTTAACACAAAATTTATTTTTAAACTTCAAATGATGGAACAATTAAAGGGAAATCAATTGTGTTATTTTTTCTGCCAGACAGTGTAGTCTTGCTTCCAATCTACCTTCAACGATTGTGCACATTTAACGCTACACTGCCTATCGATGTCAACGTTTGCGGCACATAATCACATATAACTGATTTGTGAAGACGATAACACTTTGCCGTCGCCAGATAAGTAGCTCGTTATTACGTTGAGGTCTTTGGGCGATGTGGTCGGAATGATTGATTGGAAAGTGATTTATAGTACGGCACTGTCAATTATTAGTGATCATGTCTGCGACTAGTAATTTTTCATGAACTTTGTACTAGCACGATTGCACCGCTTAGTAGTTTGTGGGAAAGGCGGGATGCGCACTATATTTGTTATGTGGAGGTTTAACGGACAAGATTCGTTCTTGTTGATATTTCTAGTCTGAGTGGGGCTCCGCCAGTTTACTGTACCTCATAGAACAATCAGGGGCCAACTGCTGGCTTACGTACAGAGGACTGTCGTGAAAACCTAATTGCGAAAGAGAACATTACAGATCTTCTAAATTTAGGATGTTTCCGGCAGTGGCTGTTTCGACTTGCCCTGACAAAGAGGAGAGCGGAAGTGTATGTGTTGTCGTTAGAAGGTGAGTTATGTACCTCAGGAAAGGTGGAAGTATACGAACTTTACAAACCTCAAGAAAAAAAGGGAAAAAATCACGCCTGGACAAGCAATCCGATGAATAACATCACCGGCCCACAAAGGACGACATTCTGTCGCCGCAAGAATATCAGTACGAGCATTGCAATTACAGAATTAAACCAAGGCACATGAAATGTAACCAACACCGTCTGCGAAAGGGTTTGTTTCCAGCTCTTTCACAAAATGTGAACAGTGTCTTTTCTTTGTGTTGCAAAAATTTGCTGTGAATGTTTTACTTTTATGCCATAAAACGTGTCTAGTAACTTAACATTTTGCTTCCATTTCTAGTAAGTGTGAAATAAGAACAAATTTATTCATTTCTGTTCCTCGTAATAGGAAATATGAGGCGGTAAGTCTGAGGAACTGAAGCTAAAATAATACCTAACGCGAATCATCACTTTTCATCGTTTAATATGAACAAATATTCAGGGAATTCAGCTTCGCTCACCGTATAGTTTATGAAGCTATTCAAGTTGTCACGGTGTAGTATGAAGTAATCCTTGATTTATTCGGCGTCTACTTTAAGAACTAGTGTATCTGGTGCGCGCCACTGCTTGGTGTGAGTCTACCAGTATTGAATTTATGGCGGCGTAAATCAGGGTTTACAGCTACGTGTACATGTTAACTTCTCTGTTAGGGTTAATCGTCCTTAATTCAACATTTGAAAGATACTGCTTTCATTACAGACTGACTTTATGAATTGTCATAACATGCCTTGTTCCTTCAATATGTAATTATAAATAGTTAAACGACAAGTCATGCGTTGCTTAATTGGACTGAGAAGCTACGATAAGCTTCCGAACTACACGTCTTTTAAGCTGCATGTATGTGTGAACACGTGTGTGGCGTATTTACCGACAGATAAGAGGGCTATCTCGTAACCTGCTGGATCGAATTTCTTTATGAGGTTGTTACTGATACCTGCAATGGTTGACTACGTTCATTATAAGCTCTCGAGACCTGATACGAACAGTGCTATCTCGTCAGTACAAATTAGTGTCAGATTTGACGGCAACTCGTTGCCAGTACTTCGACAGAAAGAATTTGGCTTTCTTAGACTGAGAATAGTGCATGGCGCTGGTGTGAAGCCGATAGATGTCAAATAAAAGCGAATCATTCTTAATTTTGCAGCAGCTCAGAGGCAACGTTACTCAACTTGCATCTGTACCGAGTTGTGACGTATCCAGGCGTTAAGGTGGATAACTGTATTCTTCCAGAATAGATTGAATCTCTGCAGAGTAGCGAGTTTTTTTTTTTTTTTTTTTTTTTTTAAACTTGACACAAAACTGTTTACGTCTGTGGGACTAACGTGGAATCTATTCTTTCGCAGCCCATGTCCTTACCGCTTGAGCTATTTTTAAAACTATGTCATTGTGCCGATACACGAATTACAACGTACTTAAAAACAAACAAAAAGGCAGGTTCTGACAGGTGTCAAACTACCGATTTATAAGCTTCGTAAACCATTGTTGCAAAATAGGTACGAGTTATCTACAGAAGAATGGATAAACTGGTAGAGGCGGCCGACCTCGAGAAGATCAGTTTGGGTTCCGAAGAAATGTAGGCAGAAGCGAGGCAATACTGTGTCTGCGACTTATCTTAGAAGATAAACTGAAGAATGGCACATCAGTCAGATTTATAGAAAGCCTCTGACAATGTTGACAATCACACTTTGATATTCTGAAAGTAGCTAGGATACAGAGAGCGAATGATTATTTACAACTTTTTCCTAAATTAGACTGCAATTTTAAGAGTTGAAGGACATGGAAAGGATGTTGTGCCTGAGAATGGAGTGAGACAGCGTTCCTGTCTACCCCCGACGTTTTTCAGTCTGCGCAACGCGGAAACGCGAGGAAACTACGGCAAAATTGGGGAAAGAAATTAAAGTTCAGAGGGGAAAAAATTAGAATTTGGCAGTTAGCTGGTGATACTATAATTTTATGAGAGACGGTAAAGACTTAAGAGAAGTTGAACATAAAGGGCAGCGTCTAGAGAAGAGGTTACAAGATGAATATCAACAAAAATAAAACTAAGGTAATGGAATGTAGTGTAGTGTAATTAAATCAGATCATGCCGATGGATTAGGAAGTAAGACAAAGTTGTCGAGGTTTGCTATTTGGGCAGAAAGATAACAAATAACTGCCAAAGTAAAGGACCAGCGGAAAATTGCTCCTATCGGACAATGGAAAACGCAAATACGTTCCTGTTTATTTAAAAGAATGACTGAAAGGTCGGGTACCAGCTGCCTCAATCTACCTTCATCAGCGGCTTTATTTGCCCAAAAATTTTGACTTTTGAACATACTCGCGTTTTTTTTTTAACAAGCAGCTCATCTCAAACTCGTACATGCTCCCTAGCTGTAGCTCGCTTAAATCCCCTGGTCCATCGCTGTTAAGTCTGTCACATCTACTCCCAGTTACCCTCCCTTACTCACCTATCCCATCTCATTACCTCTTTGTGTCTCTCATTGTCTCTCGTGTCACAGCCGCAATCCCTTTCGATCTGCCCTACGACACTCTCCCCCCTCTGTCACTGTCGTGCTCTCTTCCTGCTAATATCTCATTCCTTCCTTCCTTCCTTCCTTCCTACCTACTATTCCTGCTGCTGCTGCTGCTGCTGCTGCTGCTGCCGCCTTTTCTCACTGCCAGTATCTCTTCTTCGTTGCCATTGTCATCTACTCTCTCATCACTCTCACCCACTTCCTCTTTATTCCTTCACCCCTGGCACTGACGGCACTGCCTCCTTTACTCTTTTCCTAGCATTGGTATGTCACTGTCAATTATGATCCACTGCCACTGTGTCCCCCTCACACACCCATGCCGTCTTTGATCTTCCTGCAACACTTTCACTGTCTCCGGCCTTCCGATTACCATTCCGTCTCTTTGCCACAGTCTTCTCTCTCATCTAAAGAAACTGACATGTTCACATGCCAAATTCTTTAGGAAAATTTTTGAAGGTGCAGCGGAATGTTCAACGAGGCAGTTGGTACCTGACTTTCCAGTTATTCTTCTAAATAAACAGGGAAATATTCGCTTTTTTTGTCCTCCGATGTGAGTATTTTTTTCACTGTTACCCTTCTTTTCCTTGCTACAGCAGGCCATATAACTCGCATGAAAAATCAATTGGTCAGCGAAATGTGGACAGATTACGTATGTGAAACTGAAATAACGCAAAAAACACGGTTTTACATTAAAGAAGATACATCTGCGTGTGCTTCAGAACTGCAACATGGGGACCCAAGATAACGGACACTTCAGAGCATATTTCTCAGAGCTGCGTCACTACGTTTTCGAGTCACACCGGATTTTACGTGCTAATTTTAGTGTACAAGTAGGTTAATGTTAAACGTCTGCATCTCTGAAATGAATGAAGGTATTAAATGAATTTTCAGAGCTGTTCGAGGTCAAACACATTGGAAAAATTTCAGCCACTTGCTGTGCATAACAGTCTTTGAATCCTCGGCCGGAATTTGGTCCACTAGTGACGGCGAAAGTATAGTAAAAAAGACCCTTTTCCTGTGGTTTTCCGACGAATTACCCATGAACTAATAGCGCCCACCACAGACCACATAAAATGCAAAAGGAACCAATCAATTTTCTCTATTTGCCTAAGCCGAAGGAAGTGTGTAATATTCATACTTTGACCCTATACTGCAGGGTAGTGTGACAGGCTATCCTCCTGTTCCGTATGAAAAGGTCACTAGCGCAAGAGCTATCTAAAAACACTTTACCCTATTAACTCATAAATTGAAAATATTGCTAAGTCTTTTCTATGGGTATTTGTACGGAGCGTTGTCTTCTACAGAAGTGAAACGTATCCGATGAACAGTTCAGACAAAAAGAATTGCTTTTGAAATGTGGTGCTACAGATAACACTGAATATTAGATAACTGGATCGAATAAGATACTGAATAGAACTGGGGAAAATTTTTTTGCTACAACATGACAAGGACATGTTCCTTTGGTAACATCTTTAAGCAAAACGGAATCGTCAGTTTGGTAATGTAAGCAAGTGGGGGCTGAAAAAATTGCAGGACGAGACCAAGGCTCGTATACAGTAATCAGACTCAAATGAATGAATGAATAGGGTTGCGCAGAATAGACTAGCGTGAGGAACGGCATCAGTTCGGTCTTTGGACTGAAGACGAGAGTAATTTGAGTTACTGCTTCTGAGGAGCCTTTTTGGTGTACCGACATTTTTTTGAACTGGTCTTAAATATAAATCTCCCTATGATCTACAGAACCTTGTTGTAGCGCGAGAATGTGTTATATTAAAAATTTCACGTGTACGGCAAGGAAATGAACATGGTTACTTATGTTATTCATATTGTAATTTGTTCCAATTTGTTTTAGATGTTGAAGTCCAAAAGTACCAGTGTTACACAAAATAGTACTTGTCTCTTGTGGCTTCTCATAGGTTGACTCAAAACAGACTGCGTTCCAAGTCTGTGTGTAGTTTAAGGGAGTATTTTCCCAACTGTTTTGTATCGTATGATTGTGTTAACGGTCTCATTGTGATATTTTCAATTATTTGCGTTTCTTTAGCGTTTCACATAACTGTGCACTGGCGATAATAAAGTCTAAGAGTGCATTGACAGGAAAGGAAACTTTTGGTCAGACGGAGTACTTTCTCATAAAATATTGTTGCCCATTACACAAAGAAGAATTCTGAAACTTAATCTAGTTTACAGTATTTACATATATATTACACAGTACATAGTACAGCATCTTAGCGAATTTATGAACAAGATGGGTAAAACATGTCTTTGCAATTAGCCTTTGGCAAGAGCCATTTCTCCACGGATGTTAAAAATACTGACGTCACCAAAATGTTCATCATTCGCGCCGAACTTGCTACTGAAAGCAAGAGATTTCTGTGTTACTGGTTAACTTGCTTCGAACTTGAAGGCTTTAAACACCAGCAAAATTTTGAAATACGAGTACGAAAGCCTTATAGTGCAGAATACATAGGACTGAAGGGGTGTTAGCGACATCAGGTGAACACTGTTAGTATTAATCCATGACATGAAGTTGCATGACTGAAGACGTGCTTCAATTAAGTAGCCGTTTTCAGTTCATAGTCAGGATAATGAAATATTGTAATGTGGGAATGTAAGAGCCTGCAAATACGCAGACTGCAACGGAAGTGCAATCTCTTCCTGCCCTAGTATCTATGAACTACCATCGGTTAGACAAACGGTGACGCGCCTCATTGAAAGAGGACTTTGCGGGAGGTCCGAGTTCGGGATCTGGGTGGTCATGATAGACATGCGGAAAAATACTGACGCTAACTAAGATACTATAACTTCTGTAAGTTGTTTTGTGGACTTAAGACAAATGTAGCGTCAAGAGAAGCTTAGAACAATTACGTAGATATGCGTATTCTCTGTCTCTATGTACAAATAAAATGGCTGGAACGTGACTACGTAATGATGTGCTGTGCACGGTACCCTGGGCCTTGACAGCGGCCTCAGTTTCATATTTATATTAGCCTAGCGAGTTCTCCACAGACGTCAGAGCTAAGACGGAGAAACCAGGAGACAAGCCTGGTAGACGCACGCAACGACAGTGTCGCTACAGCTAGTGGCATACTGCAGTTGCATGTGTGAACTCAGTTTTCACTGGCCCAACTTAAAAGACGCAACTTTTCTTATGCCACAAAATATTCAACTTGAGTGCGCCGTATAAATTTCGTGATTTGAGAGACCAAGCACTGTACAAACTGTGGATTACGCGCAGGAAATAATCCCCTAGTGTGATGCGGCAGCTGTTAAAAATAAATTATTCGAAATGCCAGCATCAGTAAATAGAATAAGATTTTAAAATCTTTGAAGAGTGGCGTGTCTGCACATATTTGCATAACGGCTGTTGGTTAGTTTTCCATAGCTGGAAGCATTTTTGTCCGTGTGTAATCTCTCTAATGTGTTTGTTACCCCTGATCTATATTTTCACGTAATCAGTTTTGGATCTAACATTTGGGTTTCATCTTCCTTATGTTTGACTCCTGTCACAGTTCTAACGCTATAGATTGCACTGTAACATTAATACCTGTCCAAATGGTTTCAGTTTAAGCCATGCTGAAAGCTGTGCAACGAAGAATTTGTTGCTATCTGTGTCAACGTTAACTCAAGGTGTAACTGCAGAAAGCCACAACATGTGGTGTCATGCTAATTGCATGTGCAAACCCATTTTTACGTGCAACGGTTTTTCTCCATTTTCTGAGTAATAATTCCATAAAACTTTAATATGTAGGAACTTTCTACATTCACGTTATACATGGATAACAGAAGGACACTGTACCCCCCCCCCCTCCCCCCCACTTCGATAGCCACTGTACGCTCTGTTCTCCTATTCCATTCGCAAGTGGTGAGCGTGAAGGACGGCGGTTGGTAAGCTTCCATGTGAACTCTATCTTCCCATTGTGCTCATATCCCGAGCTGCGGGAAGAAGTAATGTTACCCTAGTTTTCTGAAAACCTAGGCCCTCGAAACTTCATCAGTAAATCTCCCTACTATGTACAATACCTCTGTTGTGCCTGCTACTGACGTTCGATCAGCGTCTCAGAAATCCTGTCGCGTTTGCTGAAAGAACCCTTAACGAAACGAGTAGCTGGTGTTTGGATTTTCTGTTTCTCCTGATAATACTACTTGATAAGGAGTCGTAGCCGACGATCAATACTTAAGAAATTTTAGTACTTCATTTCCTTACCTGGCTGGTGCAACACACTGACTGCTTGTGTCAAAATACAAGAGAGTCAGAATGAGTCCTGAGAGAGTCCCTGCCGTCTGACTAAAGCACGACGTATCTGCGTCAACCCACCACACCTTCCAGTGAGACAGCTTCAGTTTGTCAATGGCTGCTTCTGTCGAGGAGTAATCGGCAGCCAAAATAGTTTCAACTTGTCACCTACAGTCACTGAAGCAAATCTTTAACTCAGTCAAAGAAACTAATTTCCACAATTAGCAGCAGCCTACATAGCTGGGAAAAAAAATTAGATATTTCGTTCTCTAGCAAATTGTTTTTAGAATGCACTGGTCGAAGACATTTAATCGTAACAGCCATATCTTATCTGTAACTGAAGTTTAGTGTGGCACCTGGTTTCGCCGGATCAATACATCGTCTCATGTTGTGTTTAACCGGTGATACGATATTTGTCCTCTTAGTTATCAGATTTGATTTCACAGGTAGGAGAAGGATGTTTGTGATAAGCCGAGATTTATGACTGGCCTTCCGAATACCAAGAAGTAAACATTGCCTAACGCAATACCGGAAAGTATTTATCTACAATAGGGCTTCCTACTGATACACTGCTGCATGGTCGCCGAAGTCTGGGAAAGCAGTTATCCTCGGAACACTTTACTAGACCACATCGAAGATTGAGCAAATAATTATGGAAAGAAAAAAATTTAACGACTTTATTACGTGGCACACCGAACCTCCTTATTAAAAAGACGATCAGGTGCGAGCAGGACTCACGCAATGAAGGTTCGTACAAAATTATGTACAGAGACAGTTAATACATTCCGGGAATCAAGGATTTATACAATTTTTTTCTTGCTATCATTGATACTGGCAAGATATCCGCCCCAAGGATTCCGAACTTTCAAGGATGTTTTAATTTCAAGTTCGAAGTCTTAACAAATGAATTGTTTCGTGTGGAAATTATCAGTGAACAATTTTCGGATTTCTTTTCCCCTGCTTTTACTATGAAACATTTCGTTCTGGCAAATTTCAGGATTCTACTTCAAGGGGAAGTACCCTAAAGGTTTTAATGAGAGAGTGAGTGTCAAAATGTGACACGTATATGGCCGTATCTTGACTTCATTGGCTTCACTTTTTTTTACATCACCAGGGGACCGTACACATCGATATGTGAAATTTCAACTTGATAAGTCGACCTGTTCCTGAGAAAAAGGTTTCGGACGGTCAAGCAAAGTGATCGAATAAGGGTTTTTTACTGATTCGGGTATGGAACCTTTGAAACTAATTTGGTTTAAGACTGCCCATAGGTAAGGAATCTGTAGGTTTCTGTAGTGGTACCATGCGGATATGGAATTGTTTTATTAGCTTAATAACATATTCATTGGTCTGGCTTGACAAGGTGACAAGGATGGGGATGGGACAGATAGTATACGTCAAGTGTTGGAGCGTATATGTAATGGATCCCGAAGCCTAGAGACGACATTGAAAGATTGTGATTACTAGGCATGTGAGAAGATCACGTTATTTGGAAAAGCGAGTGAACTGCATGAAGAGAGTAGTACCATGAACAGCCATTTTCTACGTTTATGAAAGTAAATCGGGTACACAGACTAACTTTTTTTTTAAAAAGAAGCTGCATCAGCGTTGATTCATTATTTGATTCAATCTCAACTGTTAATTATGTAGGATATCCATTCGCAGCGATACAAGGAAGAACGGTCATACAAATATAAATTTAAGGGTGGCAGATTAAGAATTTGAAAGTTTAATTCGTCCTCATTTGGGATTTTAAAAAACTAATTCTTTACCATTGTTAGTGTGGAGCACTATCCTTGAAATGAGGTTTCTTAACAGAGCAAATGTGTTCCCTCTTCCTTAGTCATCATGAAGTGAAAATCTGGAATTTCAAGGACATGACAAACATCACAATGGAAAAGCACCCACACTTGTGCTGCGTATGTAAGATCAAAATTGATCGCAATTTCCTAACCTTTAGCATGATCTGTACGACGTTTGCACTTCGATGACGAATACGGGAAGAAATTGGTACAACACAGCAATTTATAGTTTGAGAAATTTCTAAGCACTGCATCTTTTAGATAGTTTCAACATAATGTATAGTTTTCTGTCAGATAATATTCTAAAGACTCATGAATCTGCAGGTTACAACTGCTGTTTCAATGCAATGTTTGCTCAGCGATTTTCTCTCTTTCAGGATTTAGTTCGTTGGCCTCCACACATCGACTGTACGCAAATGCAGAGTGTTGCAGATATACGACCTCGATGATAGAGAAATGTCCGTATTTTAAAACGTTTTTTATTCGCCGTAAGCCGCTCAAGTTGGTGTTAAGATGGATTAATGAAAGAGACTGCGAGAGAAGAAGTGTGCGATTCCTCACGAGTTTCGTTTGGTCAGCACTAAGGTATCAATGCTAAAGCTAGTGCCATGGGAGGTACTCCAGTACAGACTGCCACGTAACTCCTCCGTAAATGACTGTGGGTTGCCTCGCATTTCCAACAGATAGGCGGAGTTCGCTTTGCATTTAATTCAAATAGACCATGTAAAGCTTAGTGTAAGGATTGGGGTGGGAGACAGCAATTCGTGAAGCCATGTTGGTATGAATAGTATGCCGAAAGCTGACAAACACTATTTGGAGGAGGACCACCACCACTTCTTTTTAGATTTCTTTACCTTAATTTGCGTTTGCAATGTCCAGCCACAGAAATTCTGGTCTTTCACGCTTTCTCTGGCCTTCGACAGTGAGATGACAGGCTGAGCTGATGACTGAACTGTAGTGGTGAGGGGAGGGGGGACATACTTTGCATCTTCTCACTGACCGGATTCACTCTAGTTAGATGTTGGACCGTTTTATTGTTGACATGGTGGATATGGCCGGGCAGAGGAATGTCAAATCATCTCTCGGTATTCGCTTTTCCACGGCAAGTACTAAGTGCTCTGCACTTCTAGATATGGACCCACACTCGGTACTCTATAAAGCAAGTGGCCTCACCGTCGCGCAGTATATTATTTTAGGTGGTTAGACATCTTTGTATCACAAAGGACACCACTGATATCTCTGAATCCCATCCAGGTCACTTGGGTTCTTGCTCGCAAATTCTCATTCACACAGCCGTTACACTGTAGTCTAGAACCTAGGTACCGGAATGTATTCACCTTGGTAAGGAGCTCCATTAATATGTATAGTTCCAGGAGATGGGATCGTTTCTAGGTACAGAGTCTTGTGGATGTTTAAACGGTGGCCAAATCTTTGCAGACGATCATACCATCTGACTTTAGTTTCAAGATCTTTCCTGATACCCACCACAAACAGCACATCGGAGTACAGCGTAGTCCCTGCTACACACTTCTAACTCCCGTGTTGCGGTATACACTGCGGTAACAAAAAGCAGCGGAGACAGAGAGCCTTGATGAACGCCAACTCTCACAGAAAAGCTGTCAGTAAATCCTTCACAGTATCTCACCCGGCTGCTATCTTTTTGTTCAGAAATTTATCCAGTTTGTGTAAGTTTCAGAATCTTGATCTCAAAGAGCGTACTAGAACATATTATGTAGTTCTATATCATATGCTATACTGAGGTCAAAAGACACAAGAGCTAGAGTAGTTAGTTTCTTTTGTCGCAGAATTTCTCCATCATCTGGCGTGCAGCTGTTGTTTCTTCTCTCGTGCCACATTCTTTCACGAATCCATAGTGATTTATTTAAGGCGAGTCAATTTTCCACAACCTGTCGTCAAAGATACGTTCGAATTTCTTCGTGGTGTTGGAAAGGAGCCGGAATGGGCGGTAGTTTGTACATTCAGCATGATAATCCTTCCCCTTAAAATTAACTCACATTGGAAATAAAAATATTAAAATTTTTAATATATGATACATTGCGACACTGAAATTATATTGTAAAAGAGAGTAACATGTGGGCTAAAAACCGGAAACATGGCGACAGTGTGTGTCTGAGTCTTTCAGCAATTTTATCATCTGAATTGGGAGATCGGTAAAAGGATCCAATTATTTCATTCCGGTTGCCAACAATGACCTCTGTGCATACTAACAGGAACTATCTACTTCAATTTCGCGACAAGATGGACTACTTCTGACAGCAAAAAAAAAGAGGCCACCGCCAACAGTGTTCAGCTTATCCTTTCGGAACACCGTTAGGTTCTTCGCAAAAATTTCGGCTGAGGTTATCTCCGGCTTAACCAGACTTCAGTGCCTACAACGATTTGAGCATCGGTGCTTTCTGTTACCATTTGGAGCTCTGGTACTTCCCTAACACAGCTACGATGGTTCCTGTATCTACGTTCTTCCTGTGTTCGGCCTGCACCCTTTGTGGCTGAAGCCCTTCTTTTGTTTTCCCCGAGACCATCTAACCTAAAAAAACCGACCAGTCCACACCGCACAGCCCCTGCTACCCGTGTAGCTGCCTCCTGTGCATAGCCTTGAGGTATGCTGCGTGTTTAACCAGCAAAATTTCCTAATGATTAATGCCATAATGGTGCACATGAGCAATTCTCTCCGTAATTTGAAACGAGCGTGAATATTTGTCTTCTTGGAACACGTGTGGGTGACACTGTAGACGGAAGATTTCTTTTTGTCGCTTCTTGCATTGCAGCAGTTAAGCAGAGCTTTGCTGGATCTCTGTGCTATTTATGCTTGCTTGTTCAGTGCTACCCACTAGCTTACGTCACTGGTCTTCAAATCCATTTCAGGAGTCAAAGTTACGAGCTTTGTGCATCGTCCGCATATCTATATTAAATGCTAATCTGCAGGTTCTTGCTTTACGGTTCACCGCACGTTCTGTCGTGTCCAGATTTTTCTTTGGCTGTCTGAAAACATGCATAAAAGTGAAGATAACACTATTTTCTATCCAGTCAACTACACAGGAAATGACATTTCCATTTAACATCGGCTCAGTTCCCCCGTGCTCTATTGCCCTCAGAGCCGGAAAGTTTACGTTAGTAACCTTTCACATTGTAGCTTATTTTTATCGGAGTTTGGTGGCTGTACAAGCGCACACAGGTACCACAAATCGTGTTGATATCAACAAAATAGCTGACATTCTAACTGCCAACAACTGTAGTTGCACAAGATGTGGACTGAAGATGGATAGCACAATAAGCACGCAAATATTCTTTTCATACAATGACTTCCATAAAACAAAGACTAAGCTATATTTTGATGTGGCACAATTGTCTGGCAAACATGTGGGATGCTACAGAAGTTGTCAGTGGTAGTATGTAATTATATCTCCAAGTTACGGACGTTTAGGCGGTTTATCGTGCGTAGTGAAGTGCTTGTCCCAGTACAACTAATACGAAAAGAACAGCTGACTGAAATCATAAAATTATGTTTAATCTTAAGTTTTCCACAGAGCAATGTATTACACACGTTTGAGCTTTAACAACATTGTTAAGGATTTACGAGGCTATTTTGCTAGCCTATATCTGATCAGCCAATCGCCCAATTTTATGAGAGCGCTTTCCGGTCTACGGTCCCCTTCATGTATATTAATACACTGCCGGAAAAAGAATCTCAACGCTAAAAAATAAACTAGAGTAATGAAATTTTGGGACTACAATTGTCTAGATAACACATGTAAATGGATACCATTGCAAGGTCACAGGTTACTGCAAGCGCGAGATAAGCCATTCCAAATGTGGAATGCTGGTACATCAATAAGCAGTGTAATCGCCAGCATATTGACTGCAAGCACGCAAACGTGAATACATCGTGTTGTACAGGTGTCGGATGTCAGTTTTTTTTTTTTGGTGGAGTTCCATGCCTGTTGCATTTTGTCAATACAGGGATGGTCAACGCCAGATACGCTAGTGTTGTCGTCCGACGATGTCTCGTACGTGCTCAGTTTGAGACTGATCTGGTGATCTAGCACACTGTAGAGCGCGTTGGGTTACCACAGAAGTATGTGGGTGAGCGTTATCCTGTTGGAAAACACTTCCCGGAATGCTGTTCATAAATGGCAGCAGAACTGGTCTTATCACCAGGCTGACGTACAATTTTACAGTCAGGGTGCGTGGGATAACCACAAGTATGCCCCTGCTGTCACACGAAATCGCATCCCGGACCGTAACTCCTGGTGTAGGTCCAGCGTGTGTAGTACGCAGACAGGTTAGTTGCACGCCTCCAACTTCTTGCGACCGTACGTTGTCGTGACCACAGCTGCCATGTATAGTGGCTCCATTCCTGCCCAGTCCAGCTTCTCTTAGCCCTATTACAGGTCCTCGCTGAAACTCTGGCGGCGGCGGCGGCGGGGGGGGGGGGGGGGGGGGTGTTTGTTGTAACGGTGTGTCGCCGTAAAGGCATTCTTGACTAACCTAATCAAGTCACAACTTCCAATCTCAAAGAAAACTAACGCTCACGACCATTACAGTGTGTATTTAAAGTAAACCTGATTTGAATCCTTTAAGTGGCGCTTCTAGCCCCACTTCCACGCTACTAGCACTAAATTTGAGTGGACATCTTCCAAATGTAGAAATAGACCTAACTTCAGTTACCTTCGCGCATTACTCCTTGGTGTTGCGTTTTTTCCGTCAGAGTATATAAAAATTCGTTGAAGCTAATATTTTTGTCATTTAATACCGATTATTAAATAAAGTTCATAGGTCAAAGTATAAATTACACACATCTTCAAAAAAAATATTTTCTGAAAGTTGTTTGAAATTTGGTAACTGACTTTGGACTATCATCTCCGTAACGCTTTCGTGTCGTTCCTCGTTGGAATTTTGACACTTCTACTTCCCCTGGCAAGGGTCCTAGACTAATTATCAACACAAGAATCTTCCGAACGATTATTACGTAGGTAAACCGCCTCTTTCGTAGAGTAACTACGTTTCCTTCAGATTTTGTCAGAGAATCTGAGTCTGACATCTGCTTTTCCTACAGCTGACTTCGTGGGTCATTCCACTTTAGATCGCGGCGAACCGTTACTGGTTGTTACTTTAAGGATACCATTTCTAGCGATTTATCGCCTTTGACGTAATGGAACAGTAATGAATCTTTCTATAAGCACTACGTTAGATAAGTTTTGATTCAGGTTTAACTGCCAGCCCCTGCCTCCACCGTCGATCATCTACATATTGTGCTGGAAGCTGGTATCTCTATTGCCTAGACTGTGCTTGCAACGGTGGCGCCACCTAGAGGCCGTGCGCAATCTGTGAGATGGTCGGGGCTTGAGGGAACGAGAGACAGAAGGGTTTAAACGACTGCAAGGGGGTACTGCATGAATTCTGCAGCTGAAACGTGGAAGAGGAGCGGTATTTCTGTTGCCTAAATATGGATTTACACACAGTTTTACGGTACTTTCTTCAGTGCTGAAGTGCTCAGAGTGTTAAACTCCACCAGCTGTTATTCGCCTGTTGTGTTCCCGTCGTAAGCGTCCTTTTTAACTGTCTGTACCAGACCGTTATGTCAAGTAATTTAGTAACGCTGCTTGCGGGTGACGCCTACATTGTGTGTGTAAGTAGTCGTTCTGTAATAGCTGTTGCCGCTTGTATTCTGTGGGCATTTTGTGCAAGGGTCTAACTCTTGTTTAATCTTACATTTTAAGTAAGTGGGCAGTGACTATTTCAGCTGTAGTAGTTCCTTTAATGTGTGTGAAATACTACTGGCTGAACCTTGAGTGATTTTAAACTGCCGCCAATTTGTTAAAGCTAAATTTAATTTATTTGGACAGCAGCCACACCGAGGTGATAATCTAGTCGCACTCATAACTGAATCTTAGTATCACAGTATCTCAATGTGCAATTATTTCCATAATTTCTTTACAGATTGTCTGAGGCCTTATTGTGTCTCATTTAAGGTGACAGCACCCATTTTAATTGTAAACTGGGTCACAGCGACGTAGTCCACTCAAATATTGTGCCGTCCTGTAACGAGCACTATATTTACACTGGAAAGCTGGATTAACGGTCTGAGCTGGAACAGCCGACGAATATATTGTTTGTTGTATTAATCTTAGTTGGAGTATTATCCTTTTGTCAATATGTTGTTGAATGACAACTCTCTCGTTACAAAGCGTATGGTCTTCCACGTAATGATTCTGGAGTGGTTCAAAAATGGCTCTGAGCACTATGGGACTTACCTGCTGAGATCATCAGTCCCCTAGAACTTTTAACTACTTAAACCTAACTAACCTCAGGACGTCACACACATCCATGCCCGAGGCAGTATTCAAACCTGCGACCGTAGCGGTCGCGCTGTTCCAGACTGTAGCGCCTAGAACCGCTCGGCCACCCCGGCCGGTTTCTGGAGTGGTAGTATTATTAAATTTATCATCTAAATGCTTCTGTCCTTAAAAATTTCTTAATTTGGGTTATGCTGCGGAATTAATTTCGATACGGCAACAGGTAGATTCAGTTTGTATGACTGGCCCCCGATACCCTTTTAATTTTTTTTTACCAACTCGATTCTGTAATTTTGTTTTAAATATGTTTTTTGCTATTCAGTTAAGTAGCAGCTAACTTACGACTATTAAATTCAGTGGCCATTAAGTGTCTGAATCTTATATTAATTTTTAATATTTATTATTGTTATATTATTGTTATGTAGTATATACTTTTAGTTTTGCCTTTTCTTAAAATTCAGTAAAGCCTTTATCTGTACTACCCCTTTATTTAAAATCAGTCTTTTGAGGGGCCGTTGAGTTAAGATTTAATGATGAAACGTTTTAACCATTTTAAAGAGTTGTTTTGGTAAATTAATAAGTTTTTATCAAGAAACAGTATGTAATGTTAGTTGTTATCATTAAAGTGTATGTCAAATATCTTTGTTTTAATAAATGAAAGCGCCATTCAGCACCTCATCCGCCCAACCATTGCTTCACACCCGTACGTGGTACATCATCTTCCTGTCTTTCGACAGTGTTCTGGCCTTTACAACCTTCTTACACACTAAATGGTCAGCCAACAGCCTTACGCAGCTTCCAGGATCTGATAAATCGTATTTACTGGGAAAAGCTTTAAGCCCTACAACACTGTCTAGGGGCACACACAGACTTAATTTTTATCGTGTTTTTTACAGCCTGATGACAACTGAAATACTAGTTTTATCAGTAAGGAATATCCTAATCTATTCAAATCTGGTGCGATACTTTTAAGTTCATACGTTTTCAATAAACAACTGTGTACAACTGTATTTAACGTCTGTTGGCTATCAAATATTTTAACAGAATCACTTTGCTTACAACACTTGACAACGATCGCTGCGCAGCCAATTCTAAGTAGGAAGACACCCCGAACGCGCCCGAGACAGTAACAAAATACGATCGTACGGAATATAAGCAGAATTGTGATTGAATTAAAGAGTTCCTAGCAAAAGTAACGCAAGACGTAAAATTAACTGTGAGCGGGAATTTTACAGAATCATTTCTATTTACGTTCATACATAAATCACGTGGCAGATGAAGTCTTAAGCTTCATGAGGCTGTTCAACAAGTGTCAAGGGTAGAAAATTGTGTCTGAAGGCAAGAATAATTGCCGAGGATCCACTCTTGTTGCAGGGCTTACCAGTTGATCCCCAATATAAGCAAATGGAACCTCTTGCACAGAAGACAAAGTTCATTCATTCATTCATTCATTCATTCATATAACCCTTTTGGAGGGTCCAATAAATCAACTTTTGTTATCCTTCTTTGTTTAATTTTTGTAGCTCCCAGAGTTACTTCATCCTTCGAAAGTGTCCCTTTCTTCGTTGGTCCACATCCTTCGTTTTGCAGACTTCTCTTACCTGAAATCCTGTCTTTTGTGTTGCTCCTCTAGAAAATATTCTCTTACCTATTATCTCCATCCTATTTCCATTGTTTTCCATAGTTTTGTCAACTTCAGTGAACCGCGTGGGTTTGAATTTATACCTGTTTAGTAACTAAGATCTGCTCTGTTAGTCTCTCTATTCATTTGGTATGTAGATCCATAAAACTAGTCTTTTTCTCGTTACATCAGCTTTTCCACGTTCAAATAGAGCTCTTTGTTTGATCTCAATTTCTATTCAACTCTCATTATTACTTCCAGGTCACACTATTTTCCTGGAAGACGCGTTGTAACACTATTGCAGAACGGGCGTTTGAAAGCCACCTAAATTAAATATCTAGAAGTATGCTTATTGCACGATTTGCAGTGACACGACCGCATGAAATTAAGTTGGCGAAGGCAGATGCCAAATAGACTTTTCACCAAGAAAGGTGAACGCAAGCGGTCTCTACCGCAAAAGCTTTATGCTAACCGGTTTTGGTCATTTTCACAGTTTACGCTCCGAGTTTCAACATCCGTTCCATTCACCGCCACCACCCATCATGATATGAGTTTCTGAAGATTGTCAGAACTCATCGAAACCGGTTCCCACAAAAAAATGTGCGGTCGAGACTTCATTTTTAAAGTCATTTTATCCAGACCGCTGTTCTCTACGAGAAATTCTCAAAATTTACTCATTTGAACCGTCTAAAGGAAGTGCAGCTCACTCACTAAGCCAGTAGCTTAAAAAAAACCTTTCGTTTGACATACTTCGGCACTGCTCGCCTGCGACCGTTACCATTTAAGATTGATAAAGGCGTCACGGAGATGCTCAGCCAAACCCTGTGGCAAAGGATGCTATAGCCGTCGTGCATGAAGGACTGGTTTACTGTAAAGCGCCTTAGTTCGCGCTGTTACTTGTCTAATCTTGTTTTCGCAGAGCTTACTGGAACAATACGTATCAAGCTTTAGTGTATTACTGGATTCCTCAATGCTGGTTCTTGGAACATTACGTAGGCTTTCGCCTCTCTCCCCGAGCATCTTCCATCTTTTTCTGCATTTCCGTGATTCTTTCGAGAGCTAAACGAACTTTGACTATTGGCATTGCCCTTCTAACACCATAATCTTCTCTTAGTTCTTTTTGTATGGGCACTACTCTAAGATGGAGTGAAAAAATGTTGTACCGAGCCTGTAAGTTAATTGTACAGCATACGCCCACACATTTCTGCAGTGGTAGGTGGTAGGGAAAACCCAATGGGAACTGCCGAGTGTCCCACCAGCAGCAGAAAAGGAGAAAGTTTCCAAATTTCAAAAAGCGGAGATCGCTCTATGACAACGGTCTTGCTCAGAGTGTATCTCCCAACATTTTCTTCCAAAAGTTAAGGGACTCTGGTGAGTGAGTAGAGGCTTTACGTTTCCGCTCGCTAGGAAATAAATTGAAGCATTCAAGTATTCAATCTTCGTGAGTTGCTGGAAGATGGCTTGTCGGTCCAAAAAGTTTCGAAACTTTAATAACAATAGTCAACAGTGAAGATTGTGACTTCAATGCTTCAGCTGTTTTACATAATCTCCCTCAACTTTAATACAGCGCACAGAACGTTCATACGACCGTGTGAAACAGTTGCAGAAGTAGTCTACAGCTACATCCACACTCCGCAAGCCACCTGACGGTGTGTGGCAGAGGGTACCTTGAGTACCTCTATCTGTTCTCCCTTCTATTCCAGTCTCATATTGTTTTTATTTTATTTATTTATTTATTTATTTATTTATTTATTTATTGTTCCGTGGGACCACATTTAGGAGAAGTCTCCATGGTCATGGAACGAGTCAATACATCAAATTACAACACGATTGTAGAAACAGATAAAATGAAATATAAGAAACATATTCAGGCGACAAGTCGTTAGTTTAAATAAAGAAAATCAAGAATCTAACACTGGAATTTGCTTAATTTTTTAGCTCTTCCAGGAGCTCCTCGACAGAATAGAAGGAGTGAGCCATGAGGAAACTCTTCAGTTTAGACTTAAAAGTGTTTGGGCTACTGCTAAGGTTTTTGAGTTCTCGTGGTAGCTTATTGAAAATGGATGCAGCAGAATACTGCACTCCTTTCTGCACAAGAGTCAAGGAAGTGCATTCCACATGCAGATTTGATTTCTGCCTAGTATTAACTGAGTGAAAGCTGCTAACTCTTGGGAATAAGCTAATATTGCTAACAACAAACGACATTAAAGAAAATACATACTGTGAGGGCAATGACAAAATTTCCAGACTATTGAATAGGGGTCGACAAGAGGTTTTTCGAACGTACACCATACATACCTCGAACAGCCCGTTTTTGAGCCAAAAATACCCTTTTTGAATCAGAAGAATTACCCCAAAAAATAATACCATATGACATAAGCGTATGAAAATATGCTAAGTATACTAATTTTCGTGTTGAAATGTCACTTATTTCAGATACTGTTCTAATGGTAAATAAAGCGGCATTTAGTTTCTGAACAAGATCCTGAACATGGGCTTTCCTCAACAGCTTACTATCTATCCGTACGCCTAGGAACTTTAACTGTTCCGTCTCGCTTATAACATGCCCATTCTGTCTGATTAAAATGTCAGTTCTTGTTGAATTGTGAGTTAGAAACTGTAAAAACTGAGTCTTACTGTGATTTAGCATCAAATTATTTTCCACAAGCCACGAACTTCTATCATGAACTACATTATTTGATAAGGTTTCAATATTACACACAAGATCCTTCACTACCAAGGTGGTGTCATCAGCAAACAGAAATATTTTTGAATCACCTGTAATACTAGAAGGCATATCATTTATATAAATAAGAAACAGCAGTGGCCCAGCACCGACCCTTGGGGAACGCCCCATTTAACAGTGCCCCATTGGGACTGAACATCATTACCACTCTCAATATTGCGGAGGATTACCTTCTGCTTTCTGTTCTTAAAGTAGGAGGCGAACCAATTTTAAGCTACTCCCCTTACTCCATAATGTTCCAACTTCTGCAGTAATATTTTGTGGTCAACACAGTCAAAAGCCTTCGTTAAATCAAAGAAAACACCTAACGTTCGCAACCTTTTATTTAATCCATCCAAAACCTCACAGAGAAAAGAGACTATAGCATTTTCAGTTGTTAAGCCATTTCTAAAACCAAACTGTACATTTGACAGCAAATTATGTGAATTTAAATGCTGCAGTAACCTTGTATATACAACCCTCTCGATAACTTTAGCAAACACCGATGGCATAGAAATAGGTCTATAATTGTCAACATTATCCCTGTCTCCCTTTTTATAAAGTGGCTTCACTACCGAGTACTTTAATCGGTCAGGGATCCGACCACTCCTAAAGGAAAAGTTACAGATATGGCTAAGTACTGAGCTAACATACGTGGAACAATACTTCAGTATTCTGCTAGATACCCCGTCATATCCATGAGAGTTCTTGGTCTTTAGCGATTTAATTATTAACTCAATCTCCCTCTTGTCAGTATCATGGAGGAGCATTTCAGGTAACAGTCTCGGAACACTTTTTTCTAAGAGCGCTATATGATTCCCTGTTGGGACTAGGTTTCTATTTAGTTCACCTGCTATATTCAGAAAGTGATTATTAAGTACTGTACATATATGCGACTTATCAGTAACACGGACATCCCCACTACGCACTGATTCTACACTCCTGGAAATTGAAATAAGAACACCGTGAATTCATTGTCCCAGGAAGGGGAAACTTTATTGACACATTCCTGGGGTCAGATACATCACATGATCACACTGACAGAACCACAGGCACATAGACACAGGCAACAGAGCATGCACAATGTCGGCACTAGTACAGTGTATATCCACCTTTCGCAGCAATGCAGGCTGCTATTCTCCCATGGAGACGATCGTAGAGATGCTGGATGTAGTCCTGTGGAACGGCTTGCCATGCCATTTCCACCTGGCGCCTCAGTTTGACCAGCGTTCGTGCTGGACGTGCAGACCGCGTGAGACGACGCTTCATCCAGTCCCAAACATGCTCAATGGGGGACAGATCCGGAGATCTTGCTGGCCAGGGTAGTTGACTTACACCTTCTAGAGCACGTTGGGTGGCACGGGATACATGCGGACGTGCATTGTCCTGTTGGAACAGCAAGTTCCCTTGCCTGTTTAGGAATGGTAGAACGATGGGTTCGATGACGGTTTGGATGTACCGTGCACTATTCAGTGTCCCCTCGACGATCACCAGTGGTGTACGGCCAGTGTAGGAGATCGCTCCCCACACCATGATGCCGGGTGTTGGCCCTGTGTGCCTCGGTCGTATGCAGTCCTGATTGTGGCGCTCACCTGCACGGCGCCAAACACGCATACGACCATCATTGGCACCAAGGCAGAAGCGACTCTCATCGCTGAAGACGACACGTCTCCATTCGTCCCTCCATTCACGCCTGTCGCGACACCACTGGAGGCGGGCTGCACGATGTTGGGGCGTGAGCGGAAGACGGCCTAACAGTGTGCGGGACCGTAGCCCAGCTTCATGGAGACGGTTGCGAATGGTCCTCGCCGATACCCCAGGAGCAACAGTGTCCCTAATTTGCTGGGAAGTGGCGGTGCGGTCCCCTACGGCACTGCGTAGGATCCTACGGTCTTGGCGTGCATCCGTGCGTCGCTGCGGTCCGGTCCCAGGTCGACGGGCACGTGCACCTTCCGCCGACCACTGGCGACAACATCGATGTACTGTGGAGACCTCACGCCCCACGTGTTGAGCAATTCCGCGGTACGTCCACCCGGCCTCCCGCATGCCCACTATACGCCCTCGCTCAAAGTCCGTCAACTGCACATACGGTTCACGTCCACGCTGTCGCGGCATGCTACCAGTGTTAAAGACTGCGATGGAGCTCCGTATGCCACGGCAAACTGGCTGACACTGACGGCGGCGGTGCACAAATGCTGCGCAGCTAGCGCCATTCGACGGCCAACACCCCGGTTCCTGGTGTGTCCGCTGTGCCGTGCGTGTGATCATTGCTTGTACAGCCCTCTCGCAGTGTCCGGAGCAAGTATGGTGGGTCTGACACACCGGTGTCAATGTGTTCTTTTTTCCATTTCCAGGAGTGTATATTTTCGACCTGTCTCTGCAGACCAGCCACTTCCTTTACGACTGACCATATGGTTTTAATTTTATCCTGAGACAGCTATTCTATCTGCATACCACATACTTTTTGCCTTCCTAATAACTTTTTTAAGCACCTTACAATACTGTTTGTAATGGGCTGCTGCATTTAGATTTTGACTGTTTCTAACGTTTTGATATAATTGCCACTGTTCTACAAGATATTCTTATCCCATTAGTCAGCCACCCAGGCTGCCTGTTTGTGCTAGTACCCTGTTTTGAACATTCTAACGGAAAGCAACTTTCAAAGAGCACGAGAAAAGTCTTGAGGAAAGCATATTTATCGTCTACTGTATCAGCACTATAAACATCTTGCCACTCTTGTTCCTTGATAAGGTTTACAAAAGTCTCTACAGCAACTGGATCAGCTTTCGTAAAAAGTTGGTAACTATATTTAACATGTGTTGCAGCACAAAAATCTTTTAGACTTAAAATTTGTGCATCATGATCTGAAAGGCCATTCACCTTTTTGCTAACAGAATGCCCTTCTAATAATGACGAATGAACAAAAATATTGTCTATGGTTGTTCTACTGTTCCCTTGCACTCTCGTTGGAAAGAATACGGTTTGCATAAGATTATATGAATTACGGAGGTCTACCAGCATCCTTTTCCTTGCACAATCACTTATACAATTAATATTGAAGTCACCACATATAACTAACTTTTTGTATTTCCTATAAAGTGAACCAAGAACCTCCTCTAGCTTTAGCAAAAATGTTGTGAAATCGGAGTCTGGGGATCTATAAATAACAGTAAGAAGTTTAGCTCCACTAAATTTAACCACACCTGCAAAACATTCAAACACCTTTTCAGTGCAGTACTTTGAAACATCAATTGACTCAAATGGGATACCGTTTTTCACATACATGGCTACTCCCCCACACCGCAAAGAGCTCCTAGAAAAGCTGCCAGCCAACCTGTATCCTGGTAAAGGAAGCCTCTGAATTATCTCCTTATTTAAGAAGTGTTCAGATATACCAATAATTTCAGAGTCAACATCTATAAGCAGTTCACTAACTTTATCTCTAATACCTTGTATATTTTGATGAAATATACTAATTCCCTCATTAATCGGATACCCAAGCTTTGTAGAAAGTGGTTTCTTTGTTAGAGAGACTTCCCTTAAGCAGGAATACCTATCAGCTGACTTCAATCTAAAAAGGTACAGCTCTAACACCCACAACTACCGGAATTTTCCCATGAGTGATCCCACCACCCCCACCTATGCTGTCACCTATAAGTTTTGCCAACCTCCCCTTCCCATACCTGTTGAGGTGCAGGCCATGTCTAGTGAAACCCGTCCTGCTGATAGACTCCACCGACACCACTGAAATGTGACTCATGCCTTCTGTCATCAGCGCACCCCCAAGTCTCATGTTATTACGCCTGACGGCTGTATTAAGACGAGGCCGATCGTGACGCTGAAACAGTTCCACGAAATGCACATTCGTGTTGCCAGTCTGAGTGGCTATCTTTTCCAGGTCACCATCTATGTCATACTCCCCATCCCTATCAATACTATTACCAGCCCCACCCACAATCACTACCTGATCCTCTTTAGTAAAATCCCTACATAACCCCCCTATGTTAAAAGTCACCTGAGCCAATCCTGCATTAGGCTTCACAATGCTGGTGACCTGGTACTCACTCCCCAAAACTTCCTGCAACTGCTGGCCTACACCTCTACCATGAGAACTACCTAACAGCAGAACCTTCTTTCGTGGAAAGGATTGTCGGTATGCCTCTGTGTGGGCTCTAATCTCTGATTTTATCCTCATGGTATCTTCACGAGATATACGTAGGAGGGAACAATATACTGCTTGACTCTTCGGTGGAAGTATGTTCTCGAAACTTCAACAAAAGCCCGTACCGAGCTACTGAGCGTCTCTCCTGTAGAGTCTTCCGCTGGAGTTTATCAACTCCATAACGCTTTCGCGATTACTACGTGATCCTGTAACGAAGCGCGTTGCCCTCCGTTGCATCTTCTCTATCTCTTCTATCAACCCTATCTGGTACGGATCCCACACTGCTGAACAGCATTCAAGCAGCGGGCGAACAAGCGTACTTTAACCTACTTCCTTTGTTTTCGGATTGCATTTCCTTGCGCAATTCGAGTGTCACATTGGACTGAACGACTGTTACGTCGTCAAAGACGTGACCATGTGAACTTGTGCACTGTAATTTTATTGTAGGTTCGTACTGGTAACGCCAGTTGTCGTCACCCGTGATTTTCTTCCATAAAAGGAATGTCCGCATTTTTCCATTTCCAACTAGTCGTGGCACGCGTCCACGCATCGTTTTTATTCGGTATTCAATGTGTGCGAGACACTTCGCATGCTTTACCGTTCTTCAAAACGTTATGTAGAATAACTAACAAGAATATCTAACATTTTAGAGGTGTTGCCCCAATGCGATTTGTGTACACACTACGGCTACACGTCCACTACGTAACTCAGGCCGCTCGTAACTGATTTGTCGAACGCATTTCCATTCGTTGATAATTGAATCTGCTACCATAGTCACTGCGCTGACGTCGCTTATACGTCAGTAAGACAGTATGTCCTGAAATTTTTGGACGGTGGATGTACCACATCTATACACATCCCCTCGCATGCTGCCTACGCCATGATCCTTAAACTTCCGTGAAGTGTTTCCAATATTCTTTGGCGTTGACAATTGTTCCTACGTTGAAAGCTCAATTAGTACCCTACGCCCTAAACACTGAGTATCGTCAGTTCAGGTCTATTAAATTACTTCAAGTTTTCAACTTCTCTGAAGTGATGGACTGTTGAGGATTATTCTTTTCCAACTTCGAGACAGTTGTGTCCATTATAATTATCCGGGCTGTTATGCCGTGGTCGGTTGATGAATTCTGTGTCGATTCCCAACGTTTCGTCTCCGACTGCGGGAGAGATCTTCAAGGGGGTCCGTAGCTCGATGGAAGGTCCAACACACCCACTGGCTCGCTACTGACTACCGCTAAATTCCGTGTCCGTGCGCTCCCACGCCGCGGCGTGACGTCACGTGTTTTGAAAACGTCAGTGCAATTGGCCGCTGTCCGTCGCCGTCGATCGCCGTTGCCATCACCCAGTGGTGGACTGGTGGTACACATCTTTAACACCGGCATCCATATACCGTTTAATTTCACGCCCTCCTCCTTTCGGTTGAAATTATTTGGGTGTTTAGCGATTTCGATTGCCTCCCTGTAGAGCCTTTCGTAATATCCTCTTGTGGCCGCTAGTACTTGCGTCTCCTCGAAACGAATATTGTGGTTCCCTGGCTGGAAAGCATGCTCCGCAACAGCTGATCGTTCCGTTTCTCCTCTTCTACAATTTCCCTTGTGCTCTTCCAAACGTTTAGAAACCGTTCTTTTAGTGGTACCCACAAACATCACCACAGCTGCATGGGATCCTATACACTCCAGCTTTTTCCAATGGTTTGCGAGCGTCCTTGGCAGGCTTAAGGTATTCCTGTACCTTCCTGGTAGGCTTGTAAATTACGGTAATATTCCGCTTCGTCAAGATCCTCCCTATTCTTGCCGTTACATTTTTAACAAACGGCAGGAAAACCTTAGATTTTGCAGTAGCCTGTACGTCAGTATGATTTCTGTGTGGCTGCCTCAACGCACGTTTTATTTCGGCGGACGAATATCCGTTCTTCATTAGTGCGTTGTGGAGATGTTCCATCTCAGCGTCGAGCAACTCAGGTTCACAAATATTTCTAGCTCTGTCCGCTAACGTCTTGGTAACAGCCCGCTTCTGTTGTGGGTGGTGGTTCAAATCCCTGTGCAAATAACTGTCCGTGTGAGTGGGTTTGCGGTATATTGAGTGGCCCAAACTACCATTTTCGTTTCTAAAACCAAGCACATCAACGAAATGTAATTTGCCGTCTACCTCCTCCTCCATTGTAAACTGAATTCTCGTGTTTATACTGTTCAGGTGTTCGTGGAACCGGCTTAGTTCCTCCCTACCTTATCTCCACAGCACAAACGTGTCATCCACGTATGGGAACCATACATTTGGTTTTTTGCTGGCAGTACCTAAGGCCTGTTCTTCGAATTTCTCCATAAAGAAGTTTGCAATTACGGGACTTAGGGGGCTTCCCATAGCCACGCCATCCGTTTGCTCATAAAACTGTTCATTCCACTTGAAATATGTGGTCGCCAAACACTTAAACAGTTCTGAAATGTCGGCAGGAAAAATTCGATCCAGCTGTTCCAATACATCATTAAGTGGAACCATGGTAAACAGCGATACCACATCGAAGCTGACCAATATGTCCTCCGGCTGGACCACTATGCCATTCAATCTGCTGATGAAATGTGTCGAATTCTTATATAAGAGTCCGAACGGACCACATCATCAACCGACTACGGCATAACAGCCCGGATAATTATAATGGACATGATATTTCCTGCCGTGAAAGTCTAAATTTTCGTATTTGAGACAGTTGCCAGCCGCCCAATTTAATAATTCCCATTTTGAATAATGGTACATAGGTTTTTCAATGCAACATTATTTTAATTTAAGGGGCTCCGGAACGCCCTATACTTGCAATGTTAAAATAACGCTTATAAATTACATCTTTCCTCACAAAGTATTTGAGGTAGGAAGTTGAACTTTTTACAGATTATTTATTGGAATATGGGCTACAACTTAACACAGGGATTTTACAAAATTTTAGTTCAGTTATTAAAGATGATTTTTTTTCAATTGTAATGAAAATTCACAACATTTTTTGCAATTTTTTATTTATATATTGAAAAATACAGTTTTTTGGAAAAAGGCTGTGTTAAATTATGCAGAAGGTACTGTGTAACATTTACTGAAAGTTTGAAACAAATATGTTTGGAAGATCCTTAGAAAACATGTAATTAGTATGAGAAAATAAAAGTTTTGGGAATCGAGCGACAAAGATTGGATTAACTTTTTAGTGCATTCCAGGTACATAGGATGGATTATCTTCATCCTCTGCAAACTACTCCTCCAGCTTCCTCTTGTTCCTCCTCCTGTTTACTCTTGCTTGTATTTATAGACTCTTTACAGCCCTGTCTGCAGCCCGAAGGTGTTCCTTGTCTAAAGCAAGCATCGCTCGTACCATGTTAGAACCTATCTTCATTCCCATATTTCTAAATACCTTGCACCTTACAATGTTGCCATCATTAAAAGTCACAACAGCATCATACACACCAAAGTGAAGTGTTTCTATTCCAACAAATACAGTCTTGGGGATTCTCGACCATATAACACTATTTACACTTTCATTGGGGTTTTGAGTTTTTCCGTGAATACACTTTTTCAACAGTTCAGGTGCTGCTAAGTCTCTGAAAATAGGTTTTATCACCTCCATTATTGCATGAGGCAGACTATGCTTATGAGTGTACACTTCACCAGTTAGCAATCCTTTGTTATATTTACACCAACTGTCTTCTTCTTTGGGACACAAGCTATGTTGGGGATTTTCATCGTCTTTATTGTTTACAGTAATAACACATACCTATGGCTTTCCAACATTTCTCCTTTTCTTAAAAGCCTTCAGAGGATTTCTAATAACTTTACTTTTACTCATTATTATACTTCAACAAAAGAGAGACTCAAGAAACAGAATTAATTACGAATATTTTCGAGATAACGACAGAGTAAATAAACATGAAACAATCGACAATCACACCAGCGATATATATTGAACCATCACAGGTTAGCCACAACACATACTTTATCTCACATCACTAAAATGTACCTGATGAACACGGACGTTAATAATAACACCATTTGACAGCAGTTTAACAGCGCCACAGTGTGTCACGCCCATGTAGAACACATTTCAAAAAAAATTTAAAAATAGTTTTAGTTTTCGGAATTGAATAAATTATATATCTATTAAAAGGTAATAGTCTGCAGTTCAGATAACGCAAAAAAGTAAAAATTGAACTTTTCATGATTTTGAGCCTTTCCGGAGCCCTTTAAGTAAAATGGATAATGTAAATATGCTATGAGACATGTTGGTACTAGTCGCTAGTAGACGTCCATCGGAGAATGAAGATTGTGTATGGGGGCAGCATGTTATTTGCTCTCTTCGCATCAAACGGCCACTGTTACAGTCAAGAGGCAATCTCTGATGTCTCCCAAATAGGCGATCCCGAACAATGGAACTGTTGTGCCACTTATCCTTGTCTCGTGATATGTTGCTGAGAGCCAGTGGCTTGGAGCTTTTTCCTGTTTCTGTTCTGAGCTGTCAGGCTAATGACCAAAGAAAGTAATTTCCAGATAGTTACAATAAGTTTCCTAAGAACCGCTTATCTGCATATTTTGCTAAAAATTACTTGGTAACAGTCTTACAAAAGCAATGCATTACCACCGGCCACTATTGTCCAAATACCGATCAAGTTATTTACTACTTCAGCTATTTATGTACGTTTCCTGCAGACGAGTACGGTGCAGCTTCCACTATAGATTCCTTACACAGAACATATTGCAACAACGTGGCTCTGGAAAATTTATTTCCACTTATTTTCTTTAACCCGACGTAGTATAAGGGGGACGATCAGAAACTTTCCGTTTGAGGGCGTTGCTGCAACTTATATGCAAGGCAGCGCGACGCCGATGCGGGTACATAAGTACCGATATGTACGCAAATAATTAGTGTGGCATTCTCATCTTTCCGACGTACGTGCGTAAATGCATAACTATGGTAACGTTATTACCAAGTGCGCCTAACTAGGACTAACGTGCTGTTGTTCCTTTCCAGGCTGCCGAAGACTGGAGAATGTGTGAAGGGGCAGCGTGTCTATCGGAAACTACTGTTGTGGAATGGTGCGCCAAACTCAGTGCTGGTTGCGTTTCGACCCAAGTAATGCACCCAGAAAGGGAGGAGGAAAAGGAAGGAGACATCACTGGTTGAGATGGTGTGCGATATTAATATCTCATGAAATTTACGAAGAACTTGGCATCATGAAACCCCATATCAGTATGACGTTGCATCTCCTCTGGCCTGGATGCATGCAGAGGTTCTGTTGGGAATGGTGTCAAAGCTTTTGTATCCTCTCGTGAGGCAAGCTGGCCAACAACTATTGTAGCTATGACATCGTAGATACTGTTACTGGGACGAAGTTTACGCCCGAATTAGCCCTATACAATTTCTACTGTGAATAGGTCTGGGGAACTTTGCTGGCCACCGAAGTGCCTCGAGATCACACTGACAGTTCACAGACATGGGCCAAGTATGGACGATCATTTTCCTGTTTTAAAAATGGCACCACGATACTGTTGCACAAGAGAGAACATTACGCAGGATGTCTGTGACATACCATTGTGCCGTGCCTCATTCCTTTCAGCAGTCACCTGAAGTCGGTCATACCCGTGGCTCATGACGTCAGGAGCAATCCCACTGCGCCTCACAAAAACAATGGAAGAATTGGACCTCCCCAGGTAGTCGCCATACTCACAGACGATGGTCATCCGATATAGTGCAGAACCGCGATTCATCGTTGAACATAATGGAATGCCACTAGAAGTGCAAGCTTTCCCGTCACGGCGCGATGCCCAACGTAGCCGTTTGTGTTAACAGCAGTCTTTATATGGGACATGAATTCTCTAGTAATGGCTCATCAATGGTGTGGGATGATAATGTTGCAGGGAGACCAATAATTGGTCTCATATGATTATGTTTTGTTTGTGGGCGCTAAACTGCGCGGTCATCAGGGTCCATAGAAAGTCCCAATTTTTTTTTACACAGTCCAACCTAGGTGGTGGTGGTGGTGGTGGTGGTGGTGGTGGTGGTGGTGGTGGTGATGACACAAACACCCAGCCCCAGCAGAGAAAATCTGCAATCCGCTGGGGAATTGAACCCAGGACTCCATGATCTGGAGACAGCAATGCTAGGCACTAGACCACGAGTTACGGACTTGGCCTCATATGGCAGGTGGAAATATGAGGAGCTATGATGGGCTTGGTGCACAATATGGCTATCCTGCGTTAAGGTGGTCAGACGTGGTAGAGTGGAACCTTGATGAGTATGCCTATCCTCACGTTTCCATGCAGTCCATCATCAGGACACTGTCACATCCGAATGCCCAAAAGTTGGAATAGTGCATGATTTGGTCAGCCAACCAAATGGAGACACAGTGAAGGTTTTAAATTCTCAGGCGCTGATAACGCTGTCTGATACGAGTACATAGTATCCCCATTTCCTTCAGACGGATGACTGAACAATGACGCTGTTCCCTTATGTACGCAACTAGGCCTGGTAACACAAAACACGAACGTTAATGCATTCTGGTCTCTGTTCCACCTGTCACAGAAATTGAAACTAATCATTTACTTACTCTTCACTTGTGTGTGTGTGTGTGTGTGTGTGTGTGTGTGTGTGTGTGTGTGTGTGTGTGTGTGTGTGTGTGTGTGTAAATGACCTTACAATGACATCTGATCACTGTGTGCTTCACTTTTTGTCAGCTATGTACATTAAACTACCCTGCATTCGAACTGCAAAATTCCAACTTCATTATGCTTGGTCAGACAAATTCTTGGCTCGCCACTAGCTATTTATTTCCTATCAGGATTACAGTATAATATATACAAACAATCACGAAAGGTACAAAATATACTGCTAACAAACATTAAGACAAGTTTATTAAGCAAAAAATGAAAATTTTAGCCCAGGATATGGGTACATCACCCATAAATTGAAAGTACCCTTTCTTATTAACTTTTCTATTGTCACTCACGATCTTGTTCGGTTGATAGTTCCCTCGTTAGCACCACCTAATAGCTTCTGTTTAAATCTGACTCAATCCATGTGGGTCGTCTAAATGCACAACTTATTTATGCTCCATTGCTATTTTTGGTGTCGAGTTGATTTTGCTGGTGGTACCTAGAATGCCCACTAGAGTAGTTACAGCCTTGCTGGTTGTTTTCTACAGAGTAAACGGTTTGAACTGTGCCAGTTTTTGTACTTTTCACACCTGTAGCTATGTTTCAGCAGGTGCTGGAGTTATTCCAGCCAATACGGTTGGTTGTGTGGAGGTTAAGGGATCCAATTAAGATTCCAACACTCCATGACTCACAAACCCTGAAGGTGCGTGTCGCTTGCTAGTTGTAAAGACTATCTGTTCATTTTGCCACGGTGTGTAGTAATGGTACAATGGAGTTATTTCGGGTGATGACAATGCTTGTCTGTCAGACTAGTTGCACGAGACAGATTATACAGCCCATGCAGTAGGGAGCTGCTGAGGGCACCTTGAGGCTCGTCAGAAGATTGAAGTGAACTCCCAGCAGATTCCTTGCGGGGATTGAACAGTGATGGATATTTATCTGAAGTCTCTTTTAACAATGTTACAAGCTGCTTATTATTCCTTAAGCCACTGTGTCAACGACACTCCACTGGCCAGTATGTGCAGCATTAGACCTCTTACCCCTACCCGCCCTACTCCATGGAGGGCATATTTTCCTTAGTCATAAACAAGTTATTGTTCTATAATGAAATGCATTAACGGATGACTTTCTTCGATAAATGGATATGTTACTAAGTGTAATGTGAAACACTTTGTAGACATTTATTCTACATCACATCTTGTTTTGATGGTAGTAGATTATCAACGTTTAGTCAAAAAACAATCCTTACTCTGTTAAAAGGATATTTTAGATCTCCAGTCCGCCTGCTTTCACATATCAAAACACTTGAAGTTGAACTTTTCAATTATGTCGCATCCGACTAACGTAGGCCATCCCTTAACTATTGCGTTTGCTGCCTGTGAAGGCCTCAGCTGGGCTAAGACAAATATCGTTACGACTTTCAATTTCTCTTTGTAAAATTAAGTGCGTAACGTATTACAATGTTATCACATTACTGCAGAATTGTACTTATGATTGATTTTTATACCACTGTGGCCTCGAAAGTCTGAAATGGAAATCTTTCCTCGTGCCAAATCTGTCACTTGTCAGGAGAATGAAAAAAGTGTAGACAATAGATTTATCTCAATAATTTGAAAGGTATACAGATACCACAGGATTATTCTTCTCACCATACCATTGCAAAAATTGTAATGAGTTTAGTAAAACATTTTGAGTACCACACCAGGAAAGCTGACTGTTCTTAATTGCCAATAAAGATTCTGCAAGTTGATTCTTGAAAAGAATCAAATAGTACCCTGCCATTGTGAAGGGGATAATCCTCTGAAAATTTCTAAAAATCCATTTTTTTTTTTGCCTGAAATGTTCTCTGGGATCTCTTATTATTGCAGCATTCATCTGAAATTCGCCATAAACTCCATTATCGAGTTACCATTCACAGCGGGAACCAAATCTATTTCTACGACGAACTAACATTATGAATGTGCTCAGATTTAAGATCGAACCAGCCCGTTACAACTTGTGCACTAAAGCGGACGAAAAGCTTATTAGATGAGCAGAGCAGCGGACGATAGAAGCTGCCAAAGAGTCCCGCAGGACCACCATGGCCACCAAGACAGATGACCTTTTGGATCCGGAAGGATTGCTGTGTTGCACACCAGAATAGTAATTAAGCGTAGGAATAAAATTTTGTTAGAACCGGCGTGGAATGACGTCATGTTGAATACGTCTGCCGGGTACGCAACAGTGGTGTAACCAATGTCATCAATGGTACAGACAGGTAACGTTTTGTCTCAGTGTTCAAGAGATGATGCCGGAAACACCTAAGTCAGCAAACTGCCGAACAGAAAACGCTCTTCTGCATCGAAGCTACGTGTAGTAAATTCACGTAGGGATGACACAAGAACGCCTTTGTTGCCACAAACTTTGCGTAAAAGAACAGTCTGAAGCCCTGAAGCTAAACTTTAGGCCTGTTGACCGGCTCAGAAAACGGAAGATCATACAGTCACCCGCGCATGTGAAGTGTTGGAGGTGGTAAGTCACCGATTGCTATAAAACTCTCCTGCCCTCCCTCACTCTCAGAGTTAATCTATTCCATCTGCATCGTTGGTATCAATGGAGGGCCATCTGTACTAGTTTCAGGATGCCCAGGTTAATTTAAGTATCTACAGTCACTGATTCCATGGAGTACACTACTCCGAGTCCGCAGCCATCTGGGTCTGGGAGGACTTCGACTCTGCGAGCTGCATTCCTGCCGCTCACAATGGTGACTGACTGAAGATGAACCGATCAGCCCATCTGCAAGTTCATCGTCTTCAGAGCAGGGCGCTCGTGCTGCCTTGCCGGCTGTTCTGAGACTGCCTTTCGGGCTGTCCGTGTTGCTGTTGGGTCTTGCGTCATCTCAGCAATCGACAACAGGGGCACGTAAATTTGTTAAGGCGGAACCTAATCTGTGCTTCACTCAGCGAGAGCGCTAAGGCTTGGACAGCCACCCACAACGACGCCGCTCTCTAGTGATAAGCCGACTGCCGAACGCTCTACGGAGGGACACTGACTCAAAGCAACGCCAGAGCCTGTGCCTGCAAATTCCTCGCAGGGTTCTGCCGTGCTACTCTGCTCCTTCGTGCAACGTGGGTTCAGGGCTGCTGCTAGGCAGTGCTGGGAAGAAGAGTGTCAATGTAAAACTCTTGCTAATAAATTGTTAATTGAGAGATGTCATTAGCTCCCTAGCACTCCACAGGTTCCACCAACGCACTTACGCTCACCTATTCTATACTAAAATAGGAGGCCGCATCTGGCCGGCTTCATCAGCTTTCTGGTACACGTTTCGATGACTGGAGGTATGTTTAACTGAAGTACAAAAATCGTTTTAACAATACGAGTCAAGATAGGTGTAACGGAACTTTAATAGCGTATTTGCCTCTATTGGTTACGGTAGAGAGACCGATCTTTCGGTCCTGCCTGTATATTTATATATAATATTGCATGAATAAAAGCTGGGCGAGTGTAAAGCTATCGTTAAAAACGCACGCCGCGCGATTTGTTACGATTTGGTCGGTCATAATAATAACATGCTTTTGAATACAATGAAAATATAACGGCGATACCTGTTTAGTGTTATTGGAAATAATATGTAGTAAATTAATGAGTAAGGTGGCCGATCCTATAAGAAGAGGTAAAATTGGGCATATTGAGGTGTTTTGCTTTATATCGACGAAGCCAATGATACGGCGTCATTTGTTTCGTTTACTCTTAGAAATAAACAAGAAGTGCTAATTGTGCGCAGTGAAAAAATATAGGGGAGAGTTTTAAATAACTACGGTATACAACCAGAGTAACAAAAGGACATTTAGTTACACGAAATCGCGGATAGCGAAGTGTGGTCATTAAATTGAGTACACCTACAGGGCGGTCAATTCCGGGATAAATCTATACGCATCTCACGAGGGACGCGGCATTGAGACCGTTTTTTGTAATTATATCGCGGAGAGCGGGCTCCAATTTATGAAAAGGAGAAAACGTTAACTTTTACGCGAACTCTTAATAATTGAGTATCGGAGAGAAAAGAGTGTAATTGTCTTGCGCCTAAAACATTCGTGGAGGCGGTGGCTAAACTAGGAGAGTCAATTACAAAATACTGTATCATTAAAACTGTTCATCAAAGGGTTTCGATGGAACTTGGGAGTTAGGGTTCAGGGACTCGCATATACTCCACATCAGAGTGTGAATGCGAAATAAAACTGAACAAAGTTACGTTAAATAAAACAGGAGAAAGACAGTTTGGTCGTATCTATTATTATTCTATAAACTAACATTTCTTATCGTTGTACGAAGCCTTTATAGACTATCGTTGTGACAATTTGCTTCGAAGGGATCTCGTTAAGAGTTAAGTTTTGGGGACCTGGTCAAGAGGGGGTAGCTCGTAGATCCTAACTTCTGCAGCTATTCTGGAATCAGGTGCTACCGTGACCGTTGTGTGTTGTCAATGATTTAAGGTTACCATATCTCACGCTCTAAGATCGACGCGCCTTTCCACTTGGTATAACGGCGCCTCACGGCAACAACGACAACGCCGACGACTAAGGAAGATACGGTAGAATGTAATCGAAAACTTTACATGCGTTGATCTCGAAACCGTTCTTTCCAAATTTGCGGGAAACTTAACTTGGGTACGGTATATACGATTTTTATCGGAATTTGGTTCCGGCATTATAAACTCAATTCTCTGTCAGCGTACATAGTAGTTTTGTCAAATCTTCAAAAGTCTAGTTTCAGTGCACGTTTTAGTGGGCGAACTAAATGACGTTAAAACATGGCATGACGTTTGTTAGAACTCAATATTTTTCAATTATCCTATATATGAGATAAAGACTTGTACAAAATTATTTTCTTTTTGCAAGTATAAGAGGGCTTTGGGAATTCCAGCCCATGATCAATTTCCGGCTGCAAGATGTTCTTCCACGTGATGCAACTGTTACAGTGAGTATTCTATGTGGACACAAAAATGATTTCTCAAAGGAAAGTGGTAGGAATAAAACTTATCACATTTAATATTGCATTTCATTTTCTTGGGTATTAGTAACCGCCTCAGCTGTATTTAGTCTTTAAGCCACATTTTCAGGTGAACAAATGAGTAAAACATTAGACCGGAAAAACTAAAAAATTTTACCCAACATTCGTTGTCCATCAGAGCAAAACACCGCTAAAAGGCGGTATGTCATAGAATAAAACAACGTCACTCCAGCATAGTGGATGTGGATGGGTCCGCTTCTCCGACCGATACGGAATCGCGTACAGGGGATGCGACCGCGTGCTCTGACGGACAACGAATGTTGGTTAAAAAGGTTCCGAGCCTTCCCGCTCTAATGTTTTAGTCATATCTTTACCTGAAGGTGTGACCTTTAGTGCCACGGAACCGGTAGTGAGCCAGTAACAATGGACTAGATACAGCCGAAGCGGTTATTAATACCCAAGATGACTACTCAAATGTGGTTGCTCTACCTACAAGGTTGTCTGCACAATTCATTTTATTTGAGAAACCACAAAAATCACCTATTTTTTCATGCGTTGAAAGAGGATTCCCCCCACTTAACGGTATTTACACAAGAAAGCTCCTCTCAGTTCTGAACCGACAACGACGCATCTTCAGCCTGTTCACGTTTACATTTCAGTAGTATACATTAGTAGTTGGAAAAAAGCCAACAAATGTGAAACGTGAACAGCCGTGTGAAGATGAATCTAGGTTCTGAACTGGTAAGTCATTATTTAAGTATCTTTCTTCTTTGCAAGAATCAGCTTTTATTTTGCACAGAGCCACGGTGTCAAAAACGTCAGTTAAATAACAGGAAGAATTGAATTCTCTCTCCACAAAAGCGTAAGATTAATGCATAGTCGAGAAGGTTTGCCACTACTAAACGAAGTAAGTTCTGGTAAAAATGAATTAGTACATTCTTCAAGCGCATTGGCCTCTATAAAATAAACTTACACTGTTTCTCAGATACTTCAACTTCCATACAGTGGGACTCTGGAATTACTATGATGGCGGACGTGTGGGTACGATCCTCTGTGTGACACCACTTGTGCAACTTACCGTGAGATACAAATATGTAACGAATCTTGTCACAGTTAGGCTGATTCCAGTTGCACTATCACGAGGATACTGTTCTTTTCCTTACACAATGCCAGGATCTTTTCCAGAAGAACGCTGTGGAATTACACAGTCCTGCCCAGCTAAGCCCCACAATCGGAAACACTAGCGACCAAAAGTAACAGGTTATCATCGATCGCTGCTTTAACGAACAAGACTTGCAGCAACAGGAGAAAGCGCAGCAGCTGACTTACGTCCAACGGCACCCGTATGCTTGAGGTTTGTCTAGGCCTCTGCCATTGTCCCACTCCAAATCAAACATTTACAACCTACGCCCCAGCTTACAGAAGTACGGAATTTCTTTTCGACGTCTTCAATTGAGGTTGGTTTGACAGCAATTACTCGGTTGTTCACAGAGTTCTAGACCCAGTGGGCTTTTCATCTGTGTATGGTCGCTATCTATTACTTCAGATTGAATCTTTCACTCTGTAGCAATTTTTGCATAGTTTTGTAAATTCCCGGCAGTTTGAAATTGCGTGCCAGACCGTAACTCGAAACCCATAACTGCAACGTTCACACGATGATTATCAGAACCTTGCCTTTTGTGAGCAGTGCTCTTGGCTACATCAAGGCACGCTTTACTATCCAGCCTCACAGCTTCATTTGTGTTCTCACCTGCTTCTTTTCACATTTCGTATCATTAATTGGGGGATTCTGACTTGACGTTGCAGAAACATCGTCCAAACCAAAATGGGCAATTGCTTTAAAGCTTGTTATCCTGACCGTGATCCAGATACCTGCCTTCTCTCTCACTTCTTTCAGGCGTAATTGACTTTTCTTTTGCTTTATTACCGATATTGATCAAGCAGTTAATAAAAATTAGCGATATTTTTTTGCATGTTACTGGACCGCCAGTGAACAGAAGGAAATCGCACAAGTGAAATATTTAACAGGTAGCTTTCCCTATAATTTTTGAGTTTTAGTACTTGGGAACACTGCTCTAACACTGGCGCTTAAGCTGTCTGTCCATGTGATCCGGAGACTGGCCGTACCTATCGCGGAAACGTTTGTTGACCTCTCCAAGGCGGTCCATTCCTACACTGTTGTCCTATTTAAAACCATTTCGCAAGCAAAGAAGTCCCACGTCGCTTTACAATTTGTCTTTCGCGGCGTTCTGGAAGGACCACTGTAACATTGGCTAGTTTACTACTGCATGTGAAAGGGTTAATTCAAAAATATTTGTTCTTGACAAAAACCTCCACCTTGGCGATAATTAACTTTTTTCAACTGGGTGCAAAAATGGGGGGGGGGGAATATCTGCATTGTTATGTATCTTATTTCGGCCGCCCATGCGACACACACACACACACAGCGCGCGAAGAGTTATTTAGCCGCAGATGCGAAGCTTAGATACTGAAAAAGTTAGCGACTAGTGATAGAAGTTAAACACAACGATAAATGAAAGTTCTCGAGTGTGAAGACAAGTTTTACTGGTATCAGCTGTTGACTTTCGATAGACTAATAGCTGAAACGATCAAAGCAGTTTAAGGATAGCTACCGTCCTTTCCCTTCTAGGAACGTAAAAAAGCTACTGCGCACTGGAGTAGTCGTTACGGACAAACGAGCTGTAATGCAAATGTAGCCAGTTGAATTCATCTTTATGAAATACGTCCACACGAAGAGGATAAACAAGGAACGCAGTCGGCTACAGGGCGCTAAGTATTAATGTTCTGCTACTGTGATTCAGTTCATTAACAACAAATGAACATCAACAATAGAAAACTGTCATTTTGGTATGCTCCATTGGTTGTCGCCATCCACGTTTTTTAAATTAGTGAAGTCTGTCGTACGCAGACAATTCCACGGCTAAAACGATTCATCACATGAAGTATGCACAGTGGTTAAATAACAATGCAACTGCTGAACAGCGAAAAATCAGGAACCTTTCAGTCTCTAATGGTTTCTTTAGAGAACAGTAACTTAAGACGGTTGCTATGTCCCATAAAACAACTAGAGTAAAGTTTTAGATTCGGTTGATGCAATAATTTTAACCCAAAACCGAGTCGTTTTGACCATGTGAGTATTCACGGAGATGTCTGTTTAAGGAATTGGCGATTCTTACGCTGATATTCATGCAGGCGCGATTGCGAGCGAACAGAGTGGAGGAGTGGGTATCATGACCAAAATTTTAATGGAGCTTTATACATGTTTTATATACATATAAATTTCCAAATTTATCAACTAACATTCGAAGCATAATGTCTCGAAAAGTCAAGAAATTCCCTAAATTACAAACTATCTTTAATATAGGATTCTTTTCAGCTTATCGCCTGAAAGCCTCCGTATGCGGATGCGCTTGGAACATGACTATCTGCAGGGAACAAACCAGCCGGGAATACGGGCTTATTCATAGGGCGTTCGTACGTGCTGGCCACAAAGTCAGTCAGAACCGGCAACTATGAAGTTTTTTTACTCCATACGGATAGAGACAGAAACGCCACTAAGAAAATAACGACTTCCTAATGTAGGCGGAAACGACACACAAACAGCATTCTTACTTAGATAGCCACAGTCCGCAGACTACCGTTTGCGATCTTAGTTTTATGTGAAATTCTGATAATGGTGACTGCACAGGACGATTCTGACTTGATAATGTACGCAAAGTTGAGACTTTGTTGCTATTTTAGTTCTTAAATTCAGGACATGACACCGAACAGAAGCTTTTCAAGTGCCGTATACCCCTGAAATGCAATTTTACACATTTTATAGTAATTAACCTGATTATTAAAATCTTAGGCAATTTTGACACGTTATAAGTGTGAATGACTGCGGGCTACGCTGCAGGAGGTGAGAGAAGACCGTAATAAACTGACCACTACAACCAAATTCCGGTCTCCAGCCTTAGTTCATATAGTTTCTATGGGATCTGCGTCTGATTACGCGTGAAGCCAACATGTTTCAAACATAAGGCTGGTTTTAACAGTACAATGCTCTATGGGGTACGTTCCTTTTGAAGGTGGTACGCCCTTTTTCCTACAACCTGAGACCATTCGGCTAGTGGATAACTTTCAGTTTATACTTAAACGTAGAATCCAAATTTATTTAGGCCCCCTTAGGGCAAACCAATTCTGCCTAGAATGAGTCACGAAGTAGTTCTCAAACCACAGATGTTCATTTTAAAACTAAGAATGATTCACATTTGCGATAATATATCAAATACAGGAATACTTCGTTAATTAGTAATGCGAGGTGAGTATGAAGCCATTCGAGGGCTTGAGACAGTAAAGGACTCTTGATATAGCGTTTGAACGGAACTAGTTAAAGCGAGGAACAGACACGAAATAGTCTCCGAAAATTCTTTACAGAATTTCAGTGGAGAAAGAATCCTTCACAAGTAACAACACTAATTATTTCATAGGAAAGACCTCTAGACTACCAGCTTCATCTTTGTAATGTGCAAGATAGTCACAAATTAGATGCATCAACTGCACGAAAGATGGGAGTTTCGTGAGGCAGTGGAACAAGCAGGTATTTGTGAATATGCCACAGAAGACCATTTATGAGTCCTGAATCACGTTTCAGAACATGAGATTCTTGTTCTGAGACACCTTTTGATGAAATTTTAACAGAATCTTTTTAGAAACACGGTATTGTTTTAACCTATATTAGTATACTGAATTTACGCTCTTGCCACACTGGACATCAGGGTAGGAAGAAATTCAGAACTGAAGTAGGAGTTAGGTATGGAGATACCCAATCGAAGCTATTGTTAGTCCTAGAGGACTATTTTTAAATATCTGAAATAGGTACTCTAAGATAAAATACGTCTTAATGGAACATCAAGCTCTGTTTTGCTGACGAGATGGTATTGCAGACATCTTGATTTTTGTTTTTTGCGGTGGGGTTTAAGGGCGCTCAACTACTGAGGTCATTAGCGCCCAGTCACTGTTGTTAGAGCACATGGAATCTAGTAAAACTCAAGGGGAGGGGGGGGACACCAGAAAGTCCTGACAAAGATGCAGATAAAATAAGTAAAAAGTTACATGTCTTTGGAGAAGCCAGTCAAAGTTATAAAACGCAGAACACGAGCAGCTGCTCGAGCGTCATCAGCTAAAATATCCGGTAAAGTAGATGGCAGGGACAGGACAACACGAGATTGACTAAAACGGGGACACGACAATAAAACATGGCGCACTGTTAATGCTTGACCACAAGGGCACTGCGGGGCTGGGTCACCGGAGAGCAGGTAGCGGCGGCTAAACCGGCAATGCCCAATCCGCAACCTGGTCAGAAGGACATCTTCTCGCCGACATGGTCGGGAGGAGGTTGTCCAAGCAGTTGGGAGCGGTTTTACCGCCCGGAGCTTGTTTCCTTGGAGGGATGACCAAGCATCCCACCACAACGACAAGCCTCTTACAAACAACCCCACGAACGTCAGATGATGGGACACAATGGGAGGCCGGCCGAGGCAGGAGGACTGCAGCCTTGGCTGCAGCATCTGCGGCCTCATTCCCAGGCACTCCTACATGTCCGGGAACCCACAGAAAGCTGACAGGAGAGCCATAATCAGCGAAAGAATGGAGGGACTGCTGGATCCGTTGCACAAAGGGATGGACCGGATAGGGAGCTCCAAGGTTCTGAAGAGCACTGAGGGAACCACAGCAGAGTACATACGATGAATGGCGGTGGCGGCGGGCATACTGAACGGCCTGATGGAGAGCAAAAAGCTCGGCCGTAAAGCTCGAACATTGGTCGAGGAGCCGGTAGTTAAATGTGCCGGCCCCGACGACAAAGGCACAGCCGACACCATCGTCAGTTTTGGAGCCATCGGTGTAAATAAAGGTGTGACCGGCAAGTCGAGCACGAAGTTTGACAAACCGTGAGCAACACACTGCAGCCGGAGTACCCTCCTTCCGGAGTGAGCTGAGGTCGAGATAAATATGAACCGGAGCCTGGAGCCAAGGTGGTGTCGGGCTCTCACCCTCTCTGAAGGTGGTAGGGAGGGCAAAATCCAATTGTCGAAGCAGGCGACGGAAGCGGACTCCGGGTGGCAGCAGGGCAGACACATACAACCTGTACTGACGGTCGAGAGAAGCTGCGAAGAAGGACTCTTAAGAGGGGTGGTCTGGCATTGACAACAGCTGGCAGGCATACCGACACAGCAGTACGTCGCGCCGGTAGGTCAATGGTAATTCGGCAGCTTCAGCATAAAGACTCTCGACAGGACTAGTGTAGAAGGCTCCGGCCGCAAGACGTAACCCCCGATGGTGGATGGAGTCGAGACGGCGTAAGAGGAATGGCCGAGCAGACGAGTAGACGAAGCTCCCATAATCCAGCTTCGATCGGACTATGGACCGATACAAGCGAAGCAGGACAGTGCGATCCGCTCCCCAAGATGAACCGCTAAGAACTCTGAGGACATTAAGGGAACGTGTACAACGGGCCGCCAAATAGACATATGGAGACCAACACAGTTTCCTGTCCAACGTGAGCCCTAGAAACTTAGTTGTTTCCACGAATGGGAGAACTGGACCGAGATGTAAGGATGGCGGAAGGAACGCTTTACATCGCCAAAAGTTGATACAAACCGTCTTCTCTTCAGAGAACCGGAAGCCATTTGCCACGCTCCATGAGTATAGGCTGTCTAGACAACGCTGAAGGCAGCGCTCCAGGAGGCATGTTCTCTGGGCACTGCAGTAGATCGCGAAGTCATCGACAAAGAGAGAGCCTGAGACATTAGGTGGAATTCAATCCATAATTGGATTGATCGCGATGGCAAACAGGGCTACGCTCAAGACGGAGCCCTGAGGCACTCCGTTCTCCTGGAAGAAGACGTCGGACAATACAGAACCCACACGTACCCTAAACTTTCGATCTGTTAAAAAGGAATCAATAAAAAGGGGCAGGCGACCGCGTAGGCCCCACCTGTGCATAGTGCAGAGGATACCTCCTCTCCAACAGGTATCATAAGCCTTCTCCAAATCGAAGAACACGGCTACAGTTTGGCGCCTTCGCAAAAAGTTGTTCATGATAAATGTCGACAAGGTCACAAGGTGGTCAACAGCGGAGCGGCGGCGACGAAAGCCGCATTGGACATTGGTAAGTAGCCGTCAAGATTCAAGAATCCAGACTAACCGAGCATTAACCAGGCACTCCATCACCTTACAGACACAGCTTGTAAGAGAAATGGGGCGGTAACTAGAAGGAAGGTGTCTATCCTTCCCGGGTTTTGGTATAGGAACAACGACGGCGTCACGCCAACGCATGGGGACCTGACCTTCGGTCCAGACGCGATTGTAGGTACGAAGAAGGAAGCTTTTGACCGCCGGAGAAAGGTGTGCCAGCATCTTAACGTGAATGGCATCTGGCCCCGGAGCAGAGGACCGGGACAGTGCAAGCGCACGTTCGAGTTCCCGCATAGTAAAGGGGGCATTATTAGTTTCCAGATTCAGCGAGTGGAAGGAAGGTCGCCGAGCCTCTTCTGCCTCTTTCCTGGGAAGGAAGGCAGGGTGGTAATGGGCGGAGCTTGAAACCTCCGCGAAAAACCGGCCGAAGGCGTTGGAGACAGCCACAGGATCAACAAGGACCTCATTACATGAGGTCAGGCCAGGTACCGAGGAGTGGGCCTTAATGCCCAACAGCTGGCGCAGGCCACCGCAAACGACAGAAGAGGGAGTAAAACTGTTAAAGGAGCTGGTGAAAGAGGCCCAACAAGCTTTTTTACTGTCTTTGATGACTCTACGGCATTGCGCTCGGAGTCGTTTGTAGCCAATGCAATTCGCCAACATAGGATGGCGGCGAAAGGTGCGTAAAGCACGTCGTCGAGCACGGATAGCATCTCTACAAGCCTCATTCCACCAGGTGACAGAAACGCGACGTGAAGAAGAGGCAGTACGAGGAATGGAACGTTCGGCAGCATTGATAACAGCAATGAGGTACTCGACCTGACTGTCACAACTGAGAAAATCGTGGTCTGGAAAGGTCGCCAGGGAGGAGTAAAGTCCCCAGTCAGCTCGAAGAATGTGGGGATGGGGTGTGGTGCAGGAGACGAACGACACAGGGGAAGTGGTCGCTCGAATAGGTGTCAGAAAGGACATACCACTCGAACCGACGGGCAAGAGTGGTAGAACAGATAGAGGGGTCCAAGTGGGAGTAGGTATGAGTAGAGTCCGAGAGGAAAGTCAGGGCGCCGGTATTGAGGCAGACAAGATTGAGATGGTTGAAGACATCCGCCAAGAGTGAGCCTCTTTGACAGGACGCAGGAGAGCCCCAAAGGGGATGATGGGCATTGAAGTCGCCAAACAATAAAAACTGCGGGGGAAGCTGAACGATCAGGTGCATCATGTCAGCCTGACTAACAGCAGATGACGATGGAGTGCAGATGGTACAAACTGAAAAAGTAAAAGCAGAAAGAGTAATACGGACAGCTATTGCTTGGAGTGGGGTGGTCAATGGGATAGGATGGTAATAGACATCGTCCCGAACGAGCAACATGACCCCACCATGAGCTGGGGTACCGTCCACAGGGGTGAGGTCATACTGCTCCGAGGTATAGTGGGTAAAGGCAATACGGTCAGTCGGGCGCAACTTGGTTTCCTGGAGACCAAGGACGAGCGGACAGTGCAGGCGGAGGAGCAGTTGTAATTCCTCCCGATTAGATCGAATACCTCTAATGTTCCAATGTAACAAGGCCATCGCTAGTCAAAAAAGAGGGGGAAAGAGACGGGGGAAGAGCTGGTCACCTCGACGGCCGCACAGGGCCAGGTTTCGAGCGAACAAGGCTACAACCGGCGGGAGGCGGATCCAGTTCCATCGAGTCGTCGCCAGCTGCAGCCGCTGTCCCTGGTTGGGTAGGAGGGGCAGTATCATTTGCCGACCAGAGGCCAGCTGAGCGCCTGGCAGCGGAGCGTTCCGGCGAAACTGAGGATGGCCGGGAGCAGCGACTCACGGATGGAGCTTCAGACGAAACGTGCCGGGGTGGAGAGGGGGATAGAGACTTCGTCTTGGAGGCCTTCTTGGAAGGCCGAGGAGGCACAGGGATGGTGGGCTGGACCCGAAGGAGGTCCTCACGCGCGGGGTCCGTTTTGGAACGCCGGATTTCGGAAGCTGGGGTCCGGAACGTTTCCCCAATGGACGCCTGAGTAGAGGATCGCTTCTCAGGCGGCGGGGGGAGAGGAGGAGGAAGGGTGGCCCCTGGGGCAGAGGGGGCGGGGGCCGCGGGGGAGGAGGATTTGGAAGGGAGGGATTTGGGAGGCGGAGGCATAGACCCCAGATGGGGGGAGGAGGTGGAGGGGGGACAGGATAGGGGTGAGGATACCGTGAAAGGAGTGGACACGACTGAGGCAAACTAGGTTGTCAACGACACGGGATTGAGGCGGTCATACTTCTTCCTGGCCTCAGAATAACAGAGACGATCCAACGTTTTGAGTTCTTTAATCTTCTTCTCCTTCTGATACGCGGGGCAGTCTGAGGATCTAGGCGAGTGGATGCCAGGACAATTAACGCACCGAGGTGGTGGGGTGCATGTATGTTCCTCACGAAGAGGACGTCCACAATCGCCACAAAGGGGCTCAGCCTCACACTGTGACGACATGTGCACAAAGCGCAAACACCGAAAACAGCGCATAGGAGGCGGGACGTAAGGTCGCACGTCACACCGGTAGCACATCACCTTTACCTACTCCGGGAGAACGTCCCCCTCGAAGGCAAGGATAAAGGCCCTGGTGTCGATGCCACGGTCTTTGGGGCCGCGCTGGACTCGCCGGACGAAATGCACGCCTCGGCGCTCCAGGTTGGCCCTGAGCTCATCAGATTGTAGCAGGAGGTCACGATGAAAAATAACCCCCTGCGTCCTATTTAGTGCCAGATGCGGGACAATGGACACTGGGATGTCCCCTAGGCGGTCGCACGCCTGGAGCGCCGCCGACTGTGTGGAGGAGGTGGTCTTGATAAGAACGGACCCTGAACGCATCTTGCTGAGAGCCTCGATTTCCCCGAAGATGTCCTCGATGTGCTGAACAAAGAACATGGGCTTGGAGGTGGCGAACGTCTCCCCATCGGTTCGAGAACAGACCAAATAGCGGGGGAAGCACTTCGCCCCAAGCCGGCGGGCCTGTCCTTCCTCCCAGGGAGTGGCCAAGGGGGAAAGGGCAGGAGAACCAGATCCAGAGACAGTACCTTTCCTTTTGAAAGACTCGGCCGCAGAGCGACCTGATACATGTTGACGTTTCATCTGCGAAACGTCCGTCCCGATACCACCCACTCCGACCAGGGGCTCTCCCCACGGGCGCCACCCAGCCTCAGCAAGGGCCACCTGGCAGGATGACCGTTGCCGGGAGTCCTGATGCCCCAAGGAGTGCAGGACAGGTACAGAAAGGAGAGATGCTAAATATACTATGGAAATTTTGTGGAGTGCGACAGGTGGGACCCAAGACAGACGGCGACCTATTGGAAGTGGGTAGATGCCATCAGAAAACCATGTAGGAACACATATGTTAACAGCTGAAGACTGAAAACATATGAAGTCTGGAGGAAGCCTGTGTTGAGCAGTGGACGTCTAATGTATGGTTGATGGGGGTTGCATACAAACAAATAAGTGAACAGGTCTTAATTCCTGCGACGAACTAATCTAAAAATAACAAGAAAGCCTTTTAACTTCGATGTTAAAAAATGAACAACTTCTCCTCCTCCTCCTCCAAGTCATCCAATCGGATAGTTAGTGCTATCCGTGGGAACCTGGGGTTGGTCGCTAGTTTTGTGATATCACATTTCAAAACAATTTTCGAATTTAACACCTATAACGCAGCATTTAAGATTCATTAAGTAATTGAATGAAATGTTACTATACAAACGCGTGATTTGATGAATTGAGGTCTTTACGATTAAAATTTAAAAGTTAAAGCGATCCACATGACCTATCAACATAGGCATTAACCATATTTTTTTATGAAGTAAAATCCTGTGACCCATGTCCATGAGAAAGGTTGCTCTTCGATATGATACTGCAGCCATGAACAGATAGCATTATTAAGACAATATTTAAATAATTATATTTTACTTTAGTTTCCTGCTGAAGCTCTCAGTTTTCACATGATCAAGCTGTGTGTCAGGCCGTGTAGATCTATGGACACCTTGTACGTTTCCCACAGTATCTCGATAACGAATTTAGTTACTGGAAAACTCAAGGCATCAAGGATCTGCATCTGAAAACAGAGAAATTTAATGGTTCTTTGTTTGGGTAAAATGAATTGTGGAAGAGAATCTGCTTTCAGTGAAATCGAACTCTTTAAACGGTCATAATTCCGCTAAAGCTTTCGTTTTAATGTAATAGCGATTTCGCCAAGTACAGTGCCGCTGGGTATATGACTTGAGAGGGAACAAAGGGTTTCAGTGCTGAATGCCGACTTTATTCCTACCACGTGCCTACTGAAAAATTCTACCTAATAAGCCCATAATATAACTGCGTCTATGTCTCACGTTTGTAAGAGGTTTCGCATCACAGTATTAAAATAGACATCTGTAATTCAAATTTTTGTGGTGCGTATCTCTTCAGCCCAGACAGTGTGCACATAAACAGAGTCATGATCCGGAATAAGGCTGATACAAGAGAGATTTGTATGTCTTCAGTGCAAATCATCAGTACTTTATGGCATCTCATTTAGACGAAATGATACATTTTCCCACTGCCCTACCAATGGATCTTATCCTGTCATTTGTCTACTTACTAATTATCCTATGTAATCCTTCCACTTTGTGTATCTGAATACTGTTACGAACATTTGTGAGACATGGAGTAACTATTGCACCGTAGAAAGAGTTCTGGACGAATGTAAGATTTTTGAGGCTTTTCCTCCGGCATCACAATCACAATGTAACCAGGAAAGAAAGTCAGTGTAGCAAATAGCTAGGCACACCACTTGGCCATTGTCATACACACTCAGAGCAGGGAGTGCGACCACAGCAGAATACCACATCATTGTGAAAGTTTAACGGGTAAAACATACATAAGAACAACTTTCAGCTCACTGACATGGCAGAGCGCGCAGAGGCGAACTGAGTCACAGTCAGGACACCACAGGATGGTGTGAAGCACTGGCAAGTTTAGAAAACTCGGCCACAGCACGAGCCAAGTAGCATAAACGCTGGTACCTCTGAAGCATATTCTATTCTGTTCAGCTGCCATCAGCCGTCTTCCGTTGACAGTCTTGAGTTACTGCAAGACTACCACCAGCCTGATGCACTCCAATGCCATGGACTGTCGCCGCTGACAACTGGCGTACAGTCAACCGAAGGTGACCTACTGGCTGCTGACACCACATACTGACCACGCGAGGCGGAATTGTGTTGCTGCCCTGGCCGTTCCTGCGAGCAGCTACCGGAGTCTTTTCCATCCCTTGTTGGCAGGCCAGGACTTTCTTCTGCCGGGTTACCATCATCCTGTATGAAGCTATTGGCTTCTGATCTGGGCGCGAAATCCGATGTCTTCGAGAGCGCCTCGGTAAAAGCGGCCGCCTATGTTCCGGCTGGGCGCACAACGCCTGCAGACTATCGGGTCGGCATCCTGCACGACGCCGCCTCTGCTGAAGATGCAGTTTCTTACCTACGACGCCGCTGAACAGGACGAGTCAGCAATTCCTGACCCCCGTGCTCCAATCTGCCGCCGTCTATCAATGCCACGGAGAAACTATTTGTATTGTATGAATCCTAAAGAACATTTACAGCCAAGACTAACATCCTGCCCAGCGATCCTCAGAACTTTCGGATGGGAATTAAAATGTTCGATTCTGTACAAATTTTGGCCGGACTTTTGTTCCTTCTCTTGCTCATATTTCACATCTGAAGGTATCACCGAACGTATGTGATAGCTAAAGAAATTCTGAAATGTATTTTTATTGTATCGATCCATTTCCTAATATCTGTGTTAAACTATGAAAACTTGTAATCTCAATTGTCAAATTATCTGTAAAAAGCTTGCAGTAAATATAGTATTATATATACTAAGATGGCATCTGTTCTTTCGGACATTTCCGAAAAAACATACCATCTTAGCGTGTATATATATAGTTAAGGCTCATCGGCCACTTTACCATCTTCTTCTGTGCGAATACACAAACAGTGCCCGAACTCTTACGGGAATCGGCAACGCGCCGCGAGTAATTAGTATAATGGGCGGGGGTACTACGAATGTAGTGCGGGACAATACGTTGAGAATGTGGGTTTCGCGGGTGGCGTGCCAGAGATAAATCCCTGCAGTCGCGTTATCCTCTGTGACCTTGGTGGCTCAGATGGATAGAGCGTCTGCCATGTAAGCAGGAGATCCCGGGTTCGAGTCCCAGTCGGGGCACACAATTTCATCTCTCCCCGTTGACGTATGTCAACGCCTGTAAGCAGGTAAGGGTGTTCATTTCCTTGTAAATATAGTATTGTTATGCTTTAGTTTTGTGCAAAGAAAATGGGTCTTCATTTACAGTTTTTCTAATTTTACTGTCTACATTTAAATAGATCTTCCAAAAGAACAATCTTAATTTTCATATTGTCAAAATTTTCAACAAGTTTTTAACTAAAGGCCTATAAGTCCATGTAAAAAATTATTTCGAGAAAACAAATCCGAAAAACAGATTCCATTAAGACATATTAATACTAATCTGGGATACATTGCGGTCTAGTAGTTACTGGGTTCTTTGGCGCCAAGTAGGTCAGATAGCATTAGAGTTGCTTTAGAGTTACTTCAGTTAGCATCAGAGGAAAATGGGTTTGGCAGCTATTGAATTTGGTACACGATACTCTGAGCGACTACGTTCTTTGCAAAGCTTAAGAATGTTGCACGACTTATATTTAAGAAGTGCTGTTGTAAAATGGGTGTCAAGAACATATTAATGAATGATGAATGTGGTTAAAAGCAACAATGTACTAGCGACTTGTTATTTCAACAGCTCTGGACGAAATATTCTGTAAGTTTATGTAGGAACAAAGAAGCCAGGCCAGACAGTGAGGCCAACTTTGCAACATAAGTAATATTTATCTGAAAATAGAATGTACCTTTTCTTACGCAGTAATTTAAATATTGTCAATACTCTTACATAGGTACGGAATTCTTCGTTACATATTTAACGTTAACTAAGGGAGGACATTACATGTGCCCACGCAGACGACAGCTTCCTAGATTTCCACAGTTTTCACTCGTTAATCCTGTAATGCTTCTACATTTTATGAGGCACAGAACCTTTTGTTTTTTCCTGTATAATATGTAGTAGCCAGGCTTTGCACCAGGCTGATATTTAGTAAATTGAACTACGCTTGTCCCGTCTTCTAATTATCACGGCTTCATATTGACAGACCACCACACACCTACTTTAAGTTCGCGGCGTAGCATTGCAGAGCGCCGCGCGCACTCCATAGCGGGTGCAGCTGCAACTACTCACGCAGGCTGGTGCCATGGTTGCTGTCGCCAGCGGCGACGCAGGGACGGGCAGCCGCGTCGTCCATCGCGTGCAGCTCGCGCGACCGCACTGGCGCTATCTCACAGCTGCAGCGGCGGGTGGACCGCGCGCTATCAGGAAAATTACCGCTCTTCTCGCTAGGCACGTGCGTACGTCGCGTTCAATCGGAAACGGGTTAACATGCTCGTGTGTTGGCGCTGCGCTTCTTGTCCTATGATTCCAACCTGCTTTGAGCTATCGTCTCAAGGGACGTGTAAGTGGTAGAGTTGGGCAACATAATACTTTTCCCTGATTCGATTCCTATGATTCAATCTCACGTTGGGAATCGATTCCATCACGATTCATTCACGATTCCATCACGATTCCATCACGATTCCATCACGATTCCATCACGATTCCATCACGATTCCATCACGATTCCATCACGATTCCATCACGATTCCATCACGATTCCATCACGATTCCATCACGATTCCATCACGATTCCATCACGATTCCATCACGATTCCATCACGATTCCATCACGATTCCATCACGATTCCATCACGATTCAATCACGATTCAATCACGATTCCATCACGATTCCATCACGATTCCATCACGATTCCATCACGATTCCATCACGATTCCATCACGATTCCATCACGATTCCATCACGATTCCATCACGATTCCATCACGATTCCATCACGATTCCATCACGATTCCATCACGATTCATTCACGATTCATTCACGATTCATTCACGATTCATTCACGATTCATTCACGATTCATTCACGATTCATTCACGATTCATTCACGATTCATTCACGATTCATTCTAGTCTGCGATGGCACGATTCTTACGGAATGCAAACTGTTCTACTTCTTACTCACAGATGACAAGACATGTCAAATTTTCAATGGGGTTAGAATCGAACTGTGTCATGATATACCAGAAATAGTTTGTTTATGAGTAAACATGCATATAACGTTACAAGTGTGATTCTCGATTTATACGTGTAATGCCTTAATTGATGAAAGGTCACGTTTGATTTGATTGCATCTATTTTATTTCAGTATGCCAGGAAAGAGGAGTCGATTTGTGCGAAAGGTGGTGAAAAATTGCTTACTTTGTTCACACGCATCCTCCACTTGTCTGCCATCTGGCGGTCGTAATCATTCGGCACGACTCTGAAGTTGCCTTCGAAGCATAGCGTACTAAGAAACGATGAATCGTTGGAACTTTGAATCGTCACGACTCGGAAACACGCAATCGTTCTTATGATTCTGTTGAACGAAGATTCGTTCGTATCACGATTCGAGTCTTACGATTCTTTATTTAGAGTCGTTCAACTGAACGACTCATTCACGAATCGCCACCACTCTAGTAAGTGCACGTGGACAATGACATGCTGAAGTCACAGCGTGGAATTCCACTTTACAATACACCGCGGAGCATGACATGAAGAATCTTGCACATTAGATTTTTGCCTCGTGGAGGGTAACGTGGCCAATGAGACGAGACATCGTTCGTCACAAGGAAAATAGCAGCCACCATACTGTATGGCATTAAACATCGTATTTGACTTCTTTCTCGCAGAGTGCGTGTGAGGCGTAGCGCCGTATAACGATCCTGCCTTGGAGGCGGTTAAGTGGGAGATGTGTCTCAGAGCTGGATAGTGACAGATGGTGACGCGAGACTGGACGCGCACGTAGTTTATGTATCAACCGATAGAGGAAAATATTGGATTGGGGGACCGATTTTAGTTTCTATTGTGCCCACTAGAGTGCACTAAAGTAATAGAATTTTTTTCATAAACTGTTCTAGTATTTTCATAAAGTGTTATGTCTTTTTGTGTGTATGTAAAATGTTATAAATGTGTTTTAGCAGTATGAAAGATGCGTGAGTGTGGTTTAAGGTTAATATGAAGATAATTGTTTAACGAGTAATGTAGTATGATTTAGTGTGGGTACATTTCGAAGAAGTATGGATATGGACAAAGGGGATTTTTGTAGAATAGATTTGTAAAGTAAGTTTATGGTAAAGCGAAAGTTAATTCAGGTATAAATAATAATAGTAAATAACGTTATGCATAATCAAAACTTCAGCATATTAGAAAATTGCGTCGATAAAAAGTGCAGTCGTTAGGTTTACTATTTTGCGATTAGTTATTGATGAAAAGCGCGGACTGACGCGGGAGAGTGTTTTGCTATTGGCTGTTGAGTAAACTGACGAATGGTAAAGCAATATTCTTCGCTCGCCTTTCTCTGCTGGCAGAGAAGACTTAAGAGTATTCTAAAGAAGAGTGGGAGCCTAGCCATGAAACATTTCGGACGTATGTAGTAGTAGTTCCGATGGAAATTATAATTTGTCCTATCTAGCAGTGTTTCATACATCAAAAGTGTGGTAAAGTTACGGCATAATTATTCCGATGGGCGTGCAGAAATTTCGGAATTTTTTAGTGAATTTTGTGACGAGAAAAGACATTCCGCGTGGCGTTTTGAGCAGGTCGGTGGCTAAAAACTGTGACTGCTTTTGGTACCGACATACTTAATATTTGGCGAGCAATATCAATCAAAAACAATCAGTATTTTTGTAGGTATTACGTTTTCGGGAAATGCAACACCATAAACTTGCTAACGTGAGTGAAAGGGATTATGATTGACTGTGTTAAGACTAGCACGGGCTTGGCAGTGACACTTTTTCACCTAAGCTTCAGAATATATTAATTGAGGACACAATTTCCAACCTTTCATTTGTGTGAAAACTTTCTCCCGAAACGTAGATTAGCGACTTAAATTGCAGCCTGGTTCACGTCCAAGTACAGTAGGTTTCATTCGGCTTTCCTACTGATGAACTGCTGAGACAATGTTCACAGGTAGGTGCACGTCCGTCGTAAAGGAACTGAAAAGAACCGCGCCGCCGCACGTGGTACGAATATAAGTTGTTTCACAGCATCAGTAAATTGAGGATCTCCCGAAAACCTGTAGTTTTAGTTCCAATTTGACAAAATGACAGGAAACTACGTATCGGTAGGTTACAGCTTCCTGTAGTTGACGTTTTTAGTGTTTTAACTTGTCTGCTACGAAAGTACATCGTTTTAATGCTACGCCGCAACAATGACCTATCAACAGCCCATTTTTTTGTACAGTTAGCTTCATGCAGATACAGTCTTCAGACAGTATGCCACACAAATAGCTCTTTACTCGCATGAAGTGCCGAGTGCTATTGACAAGGGATTTCAAACTGATTCTATACTTCTGGATTTTCGGAAGAGACTTGGCACTGTAGCGAACAAGCGGCTTGTAGTGAAATTGCGTGCGTACGGAATATCTCAGTTGTGTGACTGGATTCCTGATTTCGTGTCAGAGGTCACGGTTCCTAGTAATTCAAGGAAAGTCATCGAGTAAAACTAGTGATTTCTGGCGTTACACAAGGTAGTGTTTTAGGCCCTTTGCTGCTCCTTATCTTTATAAACGATTTGGGAGAAAATCCGAGCAGCCGTCAGGTTTTTTGCAGATGACGCTGTCTCTTATCGACTAGTAAAGTTATCAGAAGATCAAGAATTGCAAAACGATTTAGAAAAGTTGTCTGTATGGTGCGAAAATTGGCAATTGACCCCAAATGACGAAAAGTGTGAGGTCATCCACATGAGTGCTAAAACGAATCCGTTACAATTTAGTTACACGATAAATCAGTCATATCTAAAGGCCGCAAATGCAACTATATACCTAGGAATTACAATTACGAACGACTTAAATTGGAAGGAACATACAGAAAAAAATGTTGTGGGGAAGCCTAACCAACCAAAGACTGCGTTGTATTGGCAGGACGCTTAGAAAATTTAACAGATCTACTAAGGAGTGCCTACAATACACTTGTCCGTCCTCTTTTTAGAAAATTGCTGCGCGGTGTGGGATCATTACCAGACTGGATTGACAGAGTACATCAACAAAGTTCGAAGAAGGGCAGCACGTTTTGTATTATCGCGAAATAGGGGAGAGAGAGTCACTGAAATGATACAGTATTTTGGATGGACATCTATGAAACAAAGGCCTTTTTCGTTGCGGAGGAATCTTTTCAAGAAATTCCAATAACAAACTTTTTCCTCCGAATGCGGAAACATTTCTTGACACCGACCTACTTAGGGACAAACGATTACCATGATAAAAAAAGGATAATCAGAGCTCGTACGGAAACACATAGGTGTTCGTTCTTTCCGCACGCTATACGAGATTGGAATAATAGGGAATCGTGAAGGTGGTTCGATGAACCCTTTGCCAGGCACTTTAATGTGATTTGCAGAGTATCCACGTAGTTTTAGATATAAGGAGGCCCATTTGCTACGTCGAAATTTTAGTGCAGTTGATAGCGTCTTGATTCTGAGTTACGAAGAGGAAAGCAGCAGGTTCGAGTGCACTTCTTTGCAGTTTTTCTCGCCTGTTTTCTATAGATTTTGGGTCTTTCTTTTTCATTTAATAGAAGTATTATCTTAAAAGACTGTTATTCGTTATAAATAACATCTGCTGCAATCTTTGTTACAAAGGCTTAGATGTTTCCAACGGCCAGAAACGAATGTGGCTGCCAGTCTACATCTGAAAGTACACAAGTGTTTGCTATTGCGAAACACTTTGTGGAGTATATGTACTGTTCTCCCTCTCTATGGATTGGCTCACGTTTTTATCTTTCCAGTAAATCAATTATGGTGAGCAGCTTTAAAAAATCATCCATTCGAATGAAATGATACGAACCTGTCTTGAAATCTATATGATGAAGTACGTTATTTCAAAGCGTTAGTAGTCAATGCAAAGTCGCGAATACGAATGTTATGCATGCGTAAACTGACATTACACACTACACTAACTATATTCAAATTAAAACTCGAAATGGGATGAAAACATAATCGAACTAACGAATAAATTTCACTTATGTATATTAGATCGTTGTACAGCATTATGCAGTGTTCCTCTACCAGCAATTCCCTGTTCAATTCATCTACGAGTAGAAAATAGTCTTCGCGGTTTTCTCCTCTGTTCGATAATCGCTGTAAGAGTTTACAGCTATTTTACGCGAGTCGATTTGCGTGAAGAAACTGTGGTTTGCGAGCCAAATGAAGCCGACAACGGCCTCTGGAGAGCGCTGATCCAATCCATCTCGTCCCGTGTGCCAACGAGACGTCCGTGTTAACGTTTAACTGCGTCAACCCGCATGAGGACGGCTTTATGTCAGTCTTCCTTTTAGCAGGACAACCATAAATCGTTACCTGTGATTACTTCTGCATGGAGACCGAACTCTTCTTCCACCAGTACAATCTTTTGTGCAGGTAAGTTAATTTAGCGTGCAGTTATCAATTTCCGGCCTGGAGAGTTCGTCGAAATGAGACGGTGTTTCGACGAGTGTCATTTAAGTCATCTGTCAAAACCTTCGACAGAATATGAGAATGACACTCGTCAAAACGTGGACCGTTTCGGCGAACTCGCCCAGCTGGAAGCAAGAACTCTATTAGTATCTTCCAACGATATTCCCACCTCGATGCCTGCCCAGTTTCGCAAGTTTTTGGAGCCAATAACGGTGTGTTTCACTTAGTGTAAGCAGCTTTAAGGACACCACACTATCTTGGAATGACAGGCGATTGAAACGGACGGTATTTCCATGAAGAGAGGAAGTGGTTGCTCAGCTACCTGTGTACGGGATGTGGGCATTATGTGGGTGGCAGTGGTTGAGAGAGCTGCAGTCCCGGGTGAGAGGGCGTTGGTCACACTAAGTGCATCTTTTTAACGCGATTGTTAGCGGTTAGTGTCTTGCACTGATACACGTGGGTGTCGACTGTAAGAGATTTGTGCATTTTCTCCAACGTTCCGATCGCGAACAGCTTAGAACAGATCTGGAGTGACGAATGAACAATTAACTTAGAAAATTGTATTCATCTGTCAGTTGGTAGCTGTACCAGCTTTCACGAGGGTCGCTGTTTTTCCCTTCATTACTTTGGTAATTTAACTAACATGAATTTGGCATGCCTCCGAAAATTTTCTTCTATAGCCCACTCCAGTGTCTTACAACAGATGGCAGCACTGTAAGTTTCGAAAATGGCACACTTTTACGTAAATGTAAGTCAGAATTCTGTGACAGTACCTTATGGCAGAAAGTGAAACGCCCTGTCAAATTTATGAAAGGCAGAATGTGTGTGGCGATGCTACGGTGGATGTTAGCGCGGTTAGACGATGGCTTCCTCGCAACAGAAGCTGAAAAACGGCATACAGTTGGCTAACGTAATGTGGAGCGACAGGTCGGCGACACATTCACTTCAACATCTAGCGTTTCAACCACATCATACGTGACAACAGCGGAGTAACCGATGAATCTTATCACCTGTCATTCATCGGTAAAGCCGTGCGATGGCCATTATTGAAAAATTGGGCTACTCAGATTTGTGCAAGGCTAGATACCGAAAATGATCGACTGTAATCAAGTTGCAAGGAAAGAATTTACATTCGGTCTGTCACAGCACTTTAATGTCTATAGTTTTATGTAACACTGATGGAAACTAGCGATCTTTGTCACAAAATTGTTTAAATGTCTTGATCGCTGCGATAAATTTGACTAATATGGAGGTGGAGGGAAAGGAGATTTTACGGAAAATGTGGTCTGGAGCTGAGACCAGCGTTAGCGACTGAGAAAATACGACTGTGATGTTTACCACACATACAAAAGCTCTTGTTTCGTGGTGGAAAAAGTTGGTCATAGACAGTGATTAAGAGCGTCAAACTAATTGTGAATGTTTTAGCTGTTATCCTGTGTACACTCCTGGAAATTGAAATAAGCACACCGTGAATTCATTGTCCCAGGAAGGGGAAACTTTATTGACACATTCCTGGGGTCAGATACATCACATGATCACACTGACAGAACCACAGGCACATAGACACAGGCAACAGAGCATGCACAATGTCGGCACTAGTACAGTGTATATCCACCTTTCGCAGCAATGCAGGCTGCTATTCTCCCATGGAGACGATCGTAGAGATGCTGGATGTAGTCCTGTGGAACGGCTTGCCATGCCATTTCCACCTGGCGCCTCAGTTGGACCAGCGTTCGGGCTGGACGTGCAGACCGCGTGAGACGTCGCTTCATCCAGTCCCAAACATGCTCAATGGGGGACAGATCCGGAGATCTTGCTGGCCAGGGTAGTTGACTTACACCTTCTAGAGCACGTTGGGTGGCACGGGATACATGCGGACGTGCATTGTCCTGTTGGAACAGCAAGTTCCCTTGCCGGTCTAGGAATGGTAGAACGATGGGTTCGATGACGGTTTGGATGTACCGTGCACTATTCAGTGTCCCCTCGACGATCACCAGTGGTGTACGGCCAGTGTAGGAGATCGCTCCCCACACCATGATGCCGGGTGTTGGCCCTGTGTGCCTCGGTCGTATGCAGTCCTGATTGTGGCGCTCACCTGCACGGCGCCAAACACGCATACGACCATCATTGGCACCAAGGCAGAAGCGACTCTCATCGCTGAAGACGACACGTCTCCATTCGTCCCTCCATTCACGCCTGTCGCGACACCACTGGAGGCGGGCTGCACGATGTTGGGGCGTGAGCGGAAGACGGCCTAACGGTGTGCGGGACCGTAGCCCAGCTTCATGGAGACGGTTGCGAATGGTCCTCGCCGATACCCCAGGAGCAACAGTGTCCCTAATTTGCTGGGAAGTGGCGGTGCGGTCCCCTACGGCACTGCGTAGGATCCTACGGTTTTGGCGTGCATCCGTGCGTCGCTGCGGTCCGGTCCCAGGTCGACGGGCACGTGCACCTTCCGCCGACCACTGGCGACAACATCGATGTACTGTGGAGACCTCACGCCCCACGTGTTGAGCAATTCGGCGGTACGTCCACCCGGCCTCCCGCATGCCCACTATACGCCCTCGCTCAAAGTCCGTCAACTGCACATACGGTTCACGTCCACGCTGTCGCGGCATGCCACCAGTGTTAAAGACTGCGATAGAGCTCCGTATGCCACGGCAAACTGGCTGACACTGACGGCGGCGGTGCACAAATGCTGCGCAGCTAGCGCCATTCGACGGGCAACACCGCGGTTCCTGGTGTGTCCGCTGTGCCGTGCGTGTGGTCATTGCTTGTACAGCCCTCTCGCAGTGTCCGGAGCAAGTATGGTGGGTCTGACACACCGGTGTCAATGTGTTCTTTTTTCCATTTCCAGGAGTGTATGTCATTTACTTTTCTAGTAGTGCAAAAGTAAATGTCATTTTTCTGAATGATCCTCTTAGCTGCTTAACCGACATTTTATCACTAACGATTGAAGACAGTCGACGAGATTGTGGGATTTTATGTGCGGATTCCTGTTTAGTCTCAGGACTGCAGGATTCTCACAGATCTTGGACAGCAGGACTAGTCAGCATCCAGGAATACGACAGGAACGACCATTCTAAGCAAAGTCCAGTAAATACGGCCTTAAGTGCCTACATTAAGAGCTATGAGCACTTTTTCCTCTGTTAATGTGAAACATCACTTTTACTGAAGTACTGACAGCCTTTAAGTAAGCATTTTATAGACCATGTTTCCTACACTTCCTCGTTTCTATCATGTCCCCTGTCTCCTAGGGGACACTATACTGTGCTATCTGCGTTACAGTGCACGGCGGAGTCCTGCCAATACCATCCACTTTCTCTTCCACTCACGTAATGCGCGAGGGGAAAAATTACGATATGCCTTCATATGCGCCCTAATATTGTTCAGTCTTTATGCGATGGTTTTGCGGGTGGGGTGGTGGTACCAAACAACGACGTCATCGGTCCCATGATGAAAGGTGTCAAATGGAGGGAGCAACAGCATAAGCAGTAAATACAGTCAAGGACAAGGAAAAACAGTCAAGGACAAGGAAAAACAGTCAAGGACAAGGAAAAACAGTCAAGGACAAGGAAAAACAGTCAAGGACAAGGAAAAACAGTCAAGGACAAGGAAAAACAGTCAAGGACAAGGAAAAACAGTCAAGGACAAGGAAAAACAGTCAAGGACAAGGAAAAACAGTCAAGGACAAGGAAAAACAGTCAAGGACAAGGAAAAACAGTCAAGGACAAGGAAAAACAGTCAAGGACAAGGAAAAACAGTCAAGGACAAGGAAAAACAGTCAAGGACAAGGAAAAACAGTCAAGGACAAGGAAAAACAGTCAAGGACAAGGAAAAACAGTCAAGGACAAGGAAAAACAGTCAAGGACAAGGAAAAACAGTCAAGGACAAGGAAAAACAGTCAAGGACAAGGAAAAACAGTCAAGGACAAGGAAAAACAGTCAAGGACAAGGAAAAACAGTCAAGGACAAGGAAAAACAGTCAAGGACAAGGAAAAACAGTCAAGGACAAGGAAAAACAGTCAAGGACAAGGAAAAACAGTCAAGGACAAGGAAAAACAGTCAAGGACAAGGAAAAACAGTCAAGGACAAGGAAAAACAGTCAAGGACAAGGAAAAACAGTCAAGGACAAGGAAAAACAGTCAAGGACAAGGAAAAACAGTCAAGGACAAGGAAAAACAGTCAAGGACAAGGAAAAACAGTCAAGGACAAGGAAAAACAGGCAAACAAAGAGGGAAAAGAAACATCAGGGTGACAGGGAAAGGATAGAACAGGAAGGGGGTGGGGTAAAAATGGGGAGAGCAGGGGTGCCACAGAACCACTTATCGCAGGGGGTACCAGCACTGCCACTGACCCATCCAGATTTCCACACCATATCATCATCATCATCATCATCATCATCATCATCATCATCATCATCATCATCATCATCATCATCATCATCATCATCATCATCATCATCATCATCATCATCATCACCACCACCTAATGGGGACACCACCAGGGGAAGAACACAAAACTGCACAATACAACAGGAAAAATGTAGGAAAAGGTGAATAGAGGCTTTTGTTTTTGTTTGGGGTTTAAGGGCGCTCAACTACTGAGGTCATTAGCGCCCAGTCACTGTTAGAGCACATGGACTCTAGTAAAACTCAAGGGGAGGGGGGACACCAGAAAGACCTGACAAAGATGCAGATAAAGTAAGTAAAAAGGTTAGATGTCTTTGGACAAGCCAGTCAAAGTTATAAAACGCAGAGCACGAGCAGCTGCTCGAGCGTCATCAGCTAAAATATCCGGTAAAGTAGATGGCAGGGACAGGACAACACGAAATTGAATAAAACGGGGACACAATAAAACATGGCGCACTGTTAATGCTTGACCACAAGGGCACTGCGGGGCTGGGTCACCGGAGAGCAGGTAGCGGTGGCTAAACCGGCAGTGCCCAATCCGCAACCTGGTCAGAAGGACCTCCTCTCGCCGAGATGGTCGGGAGGAGGTTGTCCAAGCAGTTGGGAGCAGTTTTACCGCCCGGAGCTTGTTTCCTTGGAGGGATGACCAAGCATCCCACCACAACGACAGAAGCCTCTTACATACATCCCCACGAACGTCAGATGATGGGACACAATGGGAGGCTGGCCGAGGCAGGAGGACTGCAGCCTTGGCTGCAGCATCCGCAGCTTCATTCCCAGGCACTCCTACATGTCCGGGAACCCACAGAAAGCTGACAGGAGAACCATTATCAGCGAAAGAATGGAGGGACTGCTGTATCCGTTGAATCAAGGGATGGACCGGATAGGGAGCTCCAAGGCTCTGAAGAGCACTGAGTGAGTCAGAGCAGAGTACATACGATGAATGGCGGTGGCGGCGGGCATACTGAACGGCCTGATGGAGAGCAAAAAGCTCGGCCGTGAGGCTCGAACATTGGTCGAGGAGCCGGTATTTAAAGGTGGCGGCCCCGACGACAAAGGCACAGCCGACACCATCGTCAGTTTTGGAGCCATCGGTGTAAATAAAGGTGTGACCGGCAAGTCGAGCACGAAGTTCGACAAACCGTGAGCAATACACTCCAGCTGGAGTACCCTCCTTCGGGAGTGAGCTGAGGTCGAGATAAATATGAACCGGAGCCTGGAGCCAAGGTGGTGTCGGGCTCTCACCCTCTCTGAAGGTGGTAGGGAGGGCAAAATCCAATTGTCAAAGCAGGCGACGGAAGCGGACTCTGGGAGGCAGCAGGGCAGACATACAACCCGTACTGACGGTCGAGAGAATCGGCGAAGAAGGACTCTTAAGAGGGGTGGTCGGGCATAGACAACAGCCGGCAGGCATACCGACACAGCAGTATGTCGCGCCGGTAGGTCAATGGTAATTCGGCAGCTTCAGCATAAAGACTCTCGACAGGACTAGTGTAGAAGGCTCCGGTCGCAAGATGTATCCCCCAATGGTGGATGGAGTTGAGCCGGCGTAAGAGGGATGGCCGAGCGGACGAGTAGACGAAGCTCCCATAATCCAGCTTCGATCGGACAATGGACCGATACAAGCGAAGCAGGATAGTGCGATCCGCTCCCCAAGATGAACCGCTAAGAACTCTGAGGACATTAAGGGAACGTGTATAACGGGCCGCCAAATAGACATACGGAGACCAACACAGTTTCCTGTCCAACGTGAGCCCTAGAAACTTAGTTGTTTCCACGAATGGGAGAACTGGACCGAGATGTAAGGATGGCGGAAGGAACGCTTTATATCGCCAAAAGTTGATAGAAACCGTCTTCTCTTCAGAGAACCGGAAGCCATTTGCCACGCTCCATGAGTATAGGCTGTCTAGACAACGCTGAAGGCAATGCTCCAGGAGGCATGTTCCCTGGGCACTGCAGTAGATCGCGAAGTCATCAACAAAGAGACAGCCTGAGACATTAGGTGGAATACAATCCATAATTGGATTGATCGCGATGGCAAAAAGGGCTACACTCAAGACGGAGCCCTGAGGCACTCCGTTCTCCTGGAGGAAGACGTCAGACAATACGGAACCCATACATACCCAAAACTTTCGATCCGTTAAAAAGGAATCAATAAAAAGGGGCAGGCGACCGCGTAGGCCCCACCTGTGCATAGTGCGGAGGATACCTCCTCTCCAACATATATCATAAGCCTTCTCCAAATCTAAGAACACGGCTACAGTTTGGCGCCTTCGCAAAAAATTGTTCATGATGAATGTCGACAAGGTCACAAGGTGGTCGACAGCGGAGCGGCGGCAACGAAGCCGCATTGGACATTAGTAAGTAGCCGTCGAGATTCAAGAATCCAGACTAACCGAGCAGTAACCATGCGCTCCATCACCTTACAGACACAGCTTGTAAGAGAAATGGGGCGGTAACTAGAAGGAAGGCGTCTATCCTTCCCGGGTTTGGGTATAGGAACAACGACGGCGTCACGCCAACGCATGGGGACCTGACTTTCGGTCCAGACGCGATTGTAGGTATGAAGAAGGAAGATTTTGCCCGCCGGAGAAAGGTGTGCCAGCATCTGAACGTGAATGGCATCTGGCCCCGGAGCAGAGGACCGGGACAGTGCAAGCGCACGTTCGAGTTCCCGCATAGTAAAGCGGGCATTATTAGTTTCCAGATTCAGCGAGTGGAAGGAAGGTCGCCGAGCCTCTTCTGCCTCTTTCCTGGGAAGGAAGGCAGGGTGGTAATGGGCGGAGCTTGAAACCTCCGCGAAAAACCGGCCGAAGGCGTTGGAGACAGCCACAGGATCAACAAGGACCTCATTACATGAGGTCAGGCCAGGTACCGAGGAGTGGGCCTTAATGCCCAACAGCTGGCGCAGGCCACCGCAAACGACAGAAGAGGGAGTAAAACTGTTAAAGGAGCTGGTGAAAGAGGCCCAACAAGCTTTTTTGCTGTCTTTGATGACTCTACGGCATTGCGCTCGGTGTCGTTTGTATTCAATACAATTCGTTAACGCAGGATGGCGGCGAAAGGTGCGTAAAGCACGTCGTCGAGCACGGATAGCGTCCCTACAAGCCTCGTTCCACCAGGGGACGGAAACGCGACGTGAAGAAGAGGTAGTACAAGGAATGGAACGTTCGGCAGCATTGATGATAACAGCCGTGAGGTATTCGACCTGACTGTCAACTGAGAAAATCGTGGTCCGGAAAGGTCGCCAGGGAGGAGTAAAGTCCCCATTCAGCTTTCGGTATGTTCCAGCGCGAAGGACGTGGGGATGGGGTGTGGTGCAGGAGACGAACGACACGGGAAGTGGTCGCTCGAATAGGTGTCAGAAAGGACATACCACTCGAACCGACGGGCAAGAGTGGTAGAACAGATCGAGAGGTCCAAGTGGGAGTAGGTATGAGTAGAGTCCGAGAGGAAAGTCGGGGCGCCGGTATTGAGGCAGACAAGATTGAGATGGTTGAAGACATCCGCCAAGAGTGAGCCTCTGACAGGATGCAGGAGAGCCCCAAAGGGGATGATGGGCATTGAAGTCGCCAAACAATAAAAACAGCGGGGGAAGGTGAACGATCAGGTGCATCATGTCAGCCTGACTAACAGCAGATGACGGAGTGTAGATGGTACAAACTGAAAAAGTAAAAGCAGAAAGAGTAATACGGACAGCTATTGCTTGGAGTGGAGTGGTCAATGGGATAGGATGGTAATAGACCGTCCCGAACGAGCAACATGACCCCACCATGAGCTGGGATACTGTCCACAGGGATGAGGTCATACTGCTCCGAGGTATAGTGGGTAAAGGCAATACGGTCAGTCGGGCGCAACTTGGTTTCCTGGAGACCAAGGATGAGCGGACAGTGCAGGCGGAGGAGCAGTTTTAATTCCTCCCGATTAGATCGAATACCTCTTATGTTCCAATGTAACAAGGCCATCGCTAGTCAAAAAGGTGGGGGAACGAGACGGGGGAAGAGCTGGTCACCTCGACGTCCGCGGAGGGCCAGGTTGCGAGGGAACAACGCTACAACCGGCGGGAGGCGGATCCAGTTCCATCGAGTCGTCGCCAGCTGCGGCCGCTGTCCCTGGTTGTGTAGGAGGGGCAGCATCATTTGCCGACGACAGGTCAGCTGAGCGCCTGGCAGCAGAGCGTCCCGGCGAAACTGAGGACGGCCGGGAGCAGCGACTCACGGATGGAGCGTCAGACGAAATGCGCCGGGATGGAGAGGGGGATAGAGACTTCGTCTTGGAGGCCTTCTTGGAAGGCCGAGGAGGCACAGGGATGGTGGGCTGGACCCGAAGAAGGTCCTCAAGCGCGGGGTCCGTTTTGGAACACCGGACCTCGGAAGCGGGGGTCCCGGAACGTTTACCCGATGGATGCCTGAGAAGACGATCGCTTCTCAGGTGGCGGGGGGAGAGGAGGAGGAGGAGGAAGGGTGGCCCCTGGGGCAGAGGGGGCGGGGGCCACGGGGGAGGATGATTTGGAAGGGAGGGATTTGGGAGGCGGAGGCAGAGCCCCCTGATGGGCGGAGGAGGCGGAGGGGGGGGACAGGATAGGGATGAGGATACCGCAGAAGGAGTGGACATAACTGAGACAAACAAAGTGGTCAACGGCACGGGATGGAGGCGGTCATACTTCTTCCTGGCCTCAGAATAAGAGAGCCGATACAAAGTTTTGAGTTCTTGTATCTTCTTCTTCTGATATGCGGGGCAGTCTGAGGATCTAGGCGAGTGGATGCCAGGACAATTAATGCACCGAGGTGGTGGGGGTGCATGTATGTTCCTCACGAAGAGGATGTCCACAATCTCCACAAAGGGGCTCAGCCTCACACCGTGACGACATGTGCCCAAAGTGCAAACACCGAAAACAGCGCATAGGAGGTGGGACGTAAGGTCGCACATCGCACCGGTAGCACATCACCTTTACCTTCTCCGGGAGAACGTCCCCCTCGAAGGCAAGGATAAAGGCCCCGGTGTCGATGCGACGGTCTTTGGGGCCGCGCTGGACTCGCCGGACGAAATGCACGCCTCGGCGCTCCAGGTTGGCCCTGAGCTCCTCATCAGATTGTAGCAGGAGGTCACGATGAAAAATAACCCCCTGCGTCCTATTTAGTGCCAGATGCGGGACAATGGACACTGGGATGTCCCCTAGGCGGTCGCACGCCTGGAGTGCCGCCGACTGTGTGGAGGAGGTGGTCTTGATAAGAACGGACCCTGAACGCATCTTGCTGAGAGCCTCGATTTCCCCGAAGATGTCCTCGATGTGCTGAACAAAGAACATGGGCTTTGAGGTGGCGAACGTCCCCCCATCGGTTCGAGAACAGACCAAACAGCAGGGGAAGCACTTCGCCCCTAGCCGGCAGGCCTGTCCCTACTCCCAGGGAGTGGCCAAGGGGGAATTGGCAGGAGAACCAGAACTAGAAATGGTACCTTTTCTTTTGAAAGACTCTGCCGCAGAGCGACCTGATACGTGTTGACGTTTCATCTGCGAAACGTCCGCCCCAATACCACCCACTCCGACCAGGGGCTCTCCCCACAGGCGCCACCCAGCCTCAGCAAGGGCCACCTGGCAGGATGACCGTTGCCGGGAGTCCTGATGCCCGAAGGAGATGGGCATCTACTCCTTGGCCGACGTGGGGAGGGGGCAGCTCAGGTATCGGCAGTACGATCCCTGTGTTGTCAGGGGGCTACAACGTAGAGGGTACATGACGACCCCACCACAACGGGCTGGCTACCGTGCTGGATTTCTGGTGACATGGAAAGTCCATAATGATCGTAGGTGCAGATGGGGACGCACTATGGGCGTAACTTGTACAACCCATCAGGCGTTTAGGCCCAATTTGAGGAATAATGGGTATGGTTACAACGCCGGTACAATGCTGAGTGCCAAGGTCTTAGTGCACTTAGGACCAGTGGTACACCATGTAAGGTGTCCTTCCCCAAAAGGCTCTTACTTCTGTAGAATTTTGAAAAATGGAGGTCAAACCCCATGGGGCACCTTCACATGGAAGGCCGAAACGGTTGAAACTCCTTTTAGTCGCCTCTTACGACAGGCAGGAATACCTCAGGCCTATTCTTACCCCGGACCCGCAGAGGGGGTTTTCGAGCAGCAAAGGTAGACACCTTTTCCTTCACTCTGATTTCCTGCATGAGCTTTTCGTCTTTAAAAATGGGACAATCTCTAGAGTAAGCAGCGTGGTCACCCATACAGTTGATTCAGCGAGGGGATGGAGGTGGACAAGCACCCTCATGGGCATCCTTGCCACACTTAACATTTGGCCGGATTGGAACAGAACTGGCTGGTATGATTCAACCGCTGACACCGATAGCAACGCGTAGGGGTTTGGGATGTAAGGGCTAGCGGAAATTATCTCATAGCCCACTTTTATGTTCGATGGGAGTTGAACTCTCAAATGTCAAGGAAACAGTATGGGTTGGAACGATGTTCGTGCCAACCCTTTTCATGCGTAACAGCCGTTACGCCCTGGTCAGACAAGTAGCGTTGAATTTCCTCGTCTGACAATCCGTCGAGGGAGCGTGTATTAACGACACCACGCAAGGAATTTAAAGTGTGGTGTGCTTCCACCCGGACATGGAAGGTGTGTAGCAGTGCAGTACACAGCCATTTTTGTGCCTGGAGGGCACTGACTGATTCTAACAACAATGTGCCGTTTCGTAATCGGGAACAAGACTTTACAGGACCTGCTATTGCGTCGACACCTTTCTGAATAACGAAAAGGTTGACCGTGGAGAAGTCGTGACCTTCGTCAGACCGAGAAACAACAAGGAACTGTGGCAACGATGGAAGAACTATCTGTGGCTGAGACTCAGTTAACTTGCACTTGTGAGCAGATATAGTGGAAGATGAGGACACTACTGCGGAAGAATCCCCCATGATTACCGGCGTCTCTGATGGTGCGCTCCTCCCTTGCAGGGGCCCTCTCTGAGGGCACTCCCGCCTTAGGTGATTGTTCGCAACTCAGGTCACACCTCTCGAGAAACGGATGGAAGGACCAAGGGGGGAAGGTATCAGCTCGGGTAATCACCCCTCCCTGGGCCTGGCCGTTACCGGGGGGGGGGGGGGGGGTACGTATGTGTTACCCCGTCACTGGCTACGTATGAAAATGCGTGGGTCGGCCATCAGACACGCACGCGAAAGGGAGCGAAAGGGAGCGAAAGGGAGCGAAAGGGAGCGAAAGGGAGCGAAAGGGAGCGAAAGGGAGCGAAAGGGAGCGAAAGGGAGCGAAAGGGAGCGAAAGGGAGCGAAAGGGAGCGAAAGGGAGCGAAAGGGAGCGAAAGGGAGCGAAAGGGAGCGAAAGGGAGCGAAAGGGAGCGAAAGGGAGCGAAAGGGAGCGAAAGGGAGCGAAAGGGAGCGAAAGGGAGCGAAAGGGAGCGAAAGGGAGCGAAAGGGAGCGAAAGGGAGCGAAAGGGAGCGAAAGGGAGCGAAAGGGAGCGAAAGGGAGCGAAAGGGAGCGAAAGGGAGCGAAAGGGAGCGAAAGGGAGCGAAAGGGAGCGAAAGGGAGCGAAAGGGAGCGAAAGGGAGCGAAAGGGAGCGAAAGGGAGCGAAAGGGAGCGAAAGGGAGCGAAAGGGAGCGAAAGGGAGCGAAAGGGAGCGAAAGGGAGCGAAAGGGAGCGAAAGGGAGCGAAAGGGAGCGAAAGGGAGCGAAAGGGAGCGAAAGGGAGCGAAAGGGAGCGAAAGGGAGCGAAAGGGAGCGAAAGGGAGCGAAAGGGAGCGAAAGGGAGCGAAAGGGAGCGGTCTCAAACGCCGCAGCGGAGAAAAGGATAAAGATAAGAGGTAAGGAAAAGGGAAGGACAAAGACTTGCAAGCAGAGAAAGTGAAGAATGTGTTACGATTTCGAGCGTCTGTCTCCTGATGTAGGCACAAAACATACTCCCAGAGGGGGAGAAAGGGAAGGAAAGAGGCGAAGGTGATTGGGGGGGGGGGGCGAAGATTGGGGATGGGGAAGGATGCGGAAAAGGAAGGTATGCAGCCCGGAAAGGAAGCAGGGCCACATTAGCTCGGGGTCCCGTGCTCGCTACGCACGTATCCACAAAAGAGTTGTGGACCCCTGGGGGGTATTAGGTCGTTATTTACCATTTAACAAAGGTGTATGTCACATCATTGAGGGAATGTGCAGACAATCCATTATCTTTCCCTGGAAATCATACTTGTGCTGAGTAACAGTCTACCTATTTAGGTATGTATTGTCCATCTGTTGTTTTTCTTGCATACAAAGACATACTTTCGCAATAAATCACCAGTTTATATTAATTTGCATTTCATTTAAAATAGGTAGTGTTTCTTTCGTCTCATTTTCATTGTCAAGTGCTTTTAAAATATAGTTATTAACCGATTGTACAGCTATTCCCACCTTAGAATCTTGTGTTAGTGCCCAATTTCAGCTAGCATATTTCAATTGTGTGAAGTGTATCAACATTGCGTCGTAAGAGGTTTGAGTCCAAGAAGTGTAACAACTAACAACTTGCAACTTAACACGTGCGGGGTATTGCATTCTCTACATCTACATAGATACTCCACAAGCCTCCACATGGTGCGTGGCTGAGTCTACCCAGTGCCACTACTGTTCACTTCCTTTCCCGTTTTTCTTGTATTCGATTTGAATATTTTTAAGTACTCTGCTGCAAACAGAAGTTACAGATATTCGTCTGTAATTTTGCGGGTCTGTTCCTTTAACCTGCGACCACGAGTCGCCCGCGCCTTTTTCCAGTCGCTTTGGACTTTGTGCCGGGTGAGATACGCGGGAATGCAAGCTAGATAAGGGGGCCAACCCCGTAGAACACTCCGTAAAATCGAACTGGGGTTCCATCCGGGCCTGCTGATCTATTTGCTTTCAAATCTTTGTTTTTCTGTACACCTGGGATACTTCTTGATGTGTCGTCCGTACAGGAGTCCGATTCTTCGAGAATTACGCTGTGTTTCTGTGAAGGATTTTCATCGAAGTTCCCGAGCATCTGAAGGGCTATGGCAACCTTTGATGAACCTAGCAACCTGTCTCTGAATTCCGTGTTTATTGCCAGGCCTACTTGGTGACTCCGAACGCTGGAGCAGTACCCTAAAACTGATCGCACTAGCATCGTGTATTATTTTTACAGGTGTTCTGCATTTTGGCAGAACCCAACCAATAGCCAGTCAAATTGAATTCTTTGAGGTTCGCGAGTGTTATAAATTTATGAAGTAAGTTTCACTTGTTACTAAAATTTATTTAGGACGACGAGTTTCAGCAGCAAGCTGCCATCGGGCACAGTACAGTTAGATTACATTAATCTGAAGTGTGATGATCATTTACTGGATGTACCAGTGAGGTTATGTTGCTACATTTCATGCTTAAAGAAAAATACTGAAAAATCTGTGCACGGTAAGTGAATTATGTTTAAAACATCTCGTTACTGTAATTACATTTTTGCCAGAAAGATTTCCAGGGACGACACAGCCCTCACGTCCCTACGAACTTTATCACGCAACGGTATTCAGGAGCCCTCACTTTTGACAGATTTGTCTCCCACCAAGGCAAAGGCATCAAATCTGACTGCAGTTATTTACTTGTTTCATGAAGAAAAAAGATCAATTTGTTTCAATGGATGTGGGTGCCTACTATCCGCTTTTTCTCGGTGTAATCTGTTCAAATTTGACCGTTGTCAGGTTTTCCTTCAGCTCTCCAGCGTCCAGCAACAGCTAGAAAGAGGCATACAGATGCGTTTCTCACAGTTTTCAGTCCTTCGAGATGTTTCGTGAAGTACTCTTAGGCTGTCCGTAAGATTTTTCCATGATCTGGAAACTACAATTGCGATACTTCTTTTAGTTAACTTGCAAATATAAGTATTTAAATGCTGCATTCTGACCATTTACCTTTTATTTTAAACTAATCTTAGGAACTTTATGAAGTCATCTATGGAGCAGAAGTTGTCAAGTAATAATTTTAACTTCTTTTAAAAATTATACTTCTTTGTCACTACTCTACCAACTCGTTGGCACAGCGGCCACTGGTATCCATTATGAAGTTGCCGCCATCGCGGAGATAAATCAAGCTCATCAGGAAAACAGTGGCTAAGAAAAGCTCAATTCCGAAGGCTGAAGATTGTATTAACATCACTGACTGCTTTATTAATTGTGTAGAAGTAGATCACACGAAACTTCACTTTTCGTTTATTTCGTACTTTTGTTGCACTATCTGACCTTTTCGAAGTAAATATGCGTTTCTGGTAAGTATATATATTTTTCTAGCGAAGTGTGAAGCTGCTGCTAAGGACGTGCACGTTCAGTGATTTTATTCCACTTATTCTCTACATCGTTATAAGGACTGTCGTTGCAATGAGCTCAGCTTTAGCTGGCGTCGTAATCTTCGTGGCACAGTATCTGCCTTACCCCAAATGTTTTTCTTTGTTAGACAATTGAAGAATAGTGTCTGTAGTATAACAGTTATACAAATGTGTGATTAAAAAACAGCTTGATAATGCGGTCATGTCTTCTCGAATTGTCGTGTTTTCAAATTAAATGAATTACACCTTCGGTTATCTGGTGCGTCAATCTCCCTGTTGATATCGTGATCCAGTTTTACTATGGCCTGAATAGGTTTCTAGGTTGCACAGGTATATTTAATCTGTTAGATGTGGGCTCAGTCATTATATGTTCTGAAGCACCTAGATTAAACGGCAGTCGTGGAAATTTACGCGCCATATGAAACATGAAATTCTACTGTTTTAAATAAAGACTTAGCTGGTAGGTGTGGATAAGCGAGATTTTTAACAGTATTTACCTTATAAAAAACCAACTAAGATACAGTTATTCTTCTGCTCTGCAGATAAATTTCCGTATGAGTGATGCGATGATCCATGTTGGGCAACCATGGAAATTGCAAGATTATATTGAGTCGTTTATTGGTATTTATTGAAACCGATGGAGAACTCTGATCCCTGGGTCGAATTGCTTTACCGATGGGTTCTCTGGAAGAATGATTATTCGAAATTTGAGAATTTTTGTAGTATTTGAAGACTTACCTGTAGGTTAGAACGAGTTCATAGGTCCCTCTCTCTCCCTTAAGAGAAAGTTTAACGCCAATGAGAAGTGATTAAATGCCAAATGCCTTAACTTCACAATCTGTCCTGTTTCTTTTTTCTGTCACGTACATCTCATCTCTGGCTATGAGTAGAGCGTACGGCAATAAAAACTATATGCGAAAAGAAAACTAATGTAATGGCGGTATCTATTAGTAATCTCCAGCCTATAAGCACGAAAAAAATTTAAGTTACATGCTGGGACTAATTAAATTTTGGACCATGCTTGAGTCGAGCGTGGATCTCTCACTTTTCGCAAGCAGTAGCCTCTATCGGTAGATACGTAAGTAGGCGTCACGCACAAACTCCCTGTTACAAGTTTCGTCCCGTTTCTTCGAAACATCACAACCAGAGTTCAAAGAGTCCTGAGATCACAGCTAATCTTGTATAGCCTATGTCTGGAAGACTAAAGGCAATGCCGGAAGCAAACCAACACTGCTCAGAACTTGAGGCCAGGTAAAGCCGGCTGAATGTTTCCAGCGTGGACTATTCCGTAACATGCAGTCCACATCAAGCTGATTTCGCCGCCGTTAATGGGTGGAAAACTTCGAAGCATAGAGCGGTTTGCTACACTCCAGAGCATAAAAAGTTTCCATTTCTACGAGGTGCATTCAAGTTCTAAGGCCTCCGATTTTTTTTCTAATTAACTACACACCCGAAATCTATGGAACTGGCGTTACCTCTCGACGTAATCGCCCTGCAGACGTACACATTTTTCACAACGCTGACGCCATGATTCCATGGCAGCGGCGAAGGCTTCTTTAGGAGTGTTTTGACCACTGGAAAATCGCTGAGACAATAGCAGCACGGCTGGTGAATGTGCGGCCACGGAGAGAGTCTTTCATTGTTGGAAAAAGCCAAAAGTCACTAGGATCCAGGTCACGTGAGTAGGGAGCATGAGGAATCACTTCAAAGTTGTTGTCATGAAGAAACTGTTGCGTAACGTTAGCTCGATGTGCGGGTGCGTTGTCTTGGTGAAACAGCACACGCGCAGCCCTTCCCGGACGTTTTTGTTGCAGTGCAGGAAGGAAGGAAGGAATGAAGGAATGAATTTGTTCTTCAAAACATTTTCGTAGGATGCACCTGTTATCGTAGTGCCCTTTGGAACACAATGGGTAAGGATTACGCCCTCGCTGTCCCAGAACATGGACACCATTTTTTCAGCACTGGCGGTTACCCGAAATTATTTTGGTGGCGGTGAATGTGTGCTTCCATTGAGCTGACTGGCGCTTTCTTTCTGGATTGAAAAATGGCATCCACGTCTCATCCATTGCGTCGTTGCGCGTCAACATTGCTTGGCTACATGCCACACGGGCAGCCATGTGGTCGTCAGTCAGCATTCGTGGCACCCACCTGGATGACACTTTTCGCATTTTCAGGTCGTCATGCAGGATTTTTTTTGTTTTGGTTTTAGGGCGCAAAACTGCTATGGTTATTAGCGACCGGTCCGTGACTTAGGAAACAGTAAAAACCGAAAATGGAAACCAGCAGAAATGGGAACGAAACTCAAAAAGCAGAAGGAAGGCTTAAAAATCCACTACCGGAAGGGGTTGGTTGTCCCCAAAAAAGCTTCAAATGACTGACGTCATTTCACTGGCCCTAATAAACTCAAGAACGCGATCGGCCGAGCGCATGTCATCTGCTAAAATGGACGATATATCAGTAGACAGCTGTAGACGGGCGCGTAACGGAGTAAAATAGGGGCACTCAATTAAAAGGTGTCTACCGTCCACAGCTGAGAGCAGTGGGGACAGAGTGGGGGAGGATCGCCGCTTAAAAGATGTCTATGGCTAAAAAGACAGTGCCCTATCCGAAGTCTAGTTAAAGTTACCTCCTCCCGACGACGTGTTCGGGAGGAAGAGGTCCAATCACAAGGAAGAGCTTTCACATCCCGCAATTTATTATGGGGAAGTGTCGACCAATGTGCGTGCCATAAAAGAACAACTCGACGACATAAAACGCTCCGTAGATCGGTGAAGGGAATCGATTGAATAGCTGGCCGAAGAAGAGAGACTGCAGCCTCGGCCGCTATATCGGCTGCCTCATTTCCACAGATACCAACGTGTCCCGGGAGCAAGCGCAGACAGTCCTGAATCCGGTGGACCAGAGGGTTGACAGGGTAAAGAGCTTGGAGACTGAGGAGAGAGCTGAGAGAATCTGAACAAATAACATGCTTTATCCGCTGATGGCGGCGGATGTAGTGGGCAGCTTTGAGAACAGCGTAAAGCTCCGCAGTGTAAACCAAACAATTGTCGAGAAGCCGAAATCGATTTGGGGTGTCGCCAACAATATAGGCACTCTCTACACCTAACGTTGTTTCGAGCCATCAGTGTAAATAAATGTGGCTGCCTTCATTTGTGCACATAGAGCAGCAAATGCCCGATGATAAACAAGTGAAGGAGTACCACCCTTGGGAAACTGACAAAGGTCACGGAGCAGGCAGATCCGGGGACGGAGCCAAGGCGGTGCTGTACCCCAAGTTATCAAGAAGGTTTTAGGAAAGCGGATGGAAAGAGAATGGAGCAGTTGACGGAAGCGGACTCCCGGGGGTAGTAGGTAGGAGGAGCGGCCTGCATACCCTACATCAAAGGAGGCGTCGAAATAAAGGTCATGGGCTGGATTAGCAGGCATGGAAGACAGATGGCTAGCATAACGACTTAGGACTGCTCGCCGATTGGACAGCGGAGGTTCAGCAGTCTCAGCATAAAGGCTTTCCACAGGGCTAGTGTAAAAAGCTCCAGACACTAAACGTAATCCACGGTGGTGGATAGAGTCGAGACGGCGAAGAATAGACGGCGGAGCAGAGGAGTAGACGATGCTTCCATAAGCCAATTTCGAGCGCACTAAGGCGCGATAGATGCGAAGAAGGACCACTCGGTCCGCTCCCCAGGAGGTACCATTCAGGACACGGAGGGTGTTAAGGGATCGCAGACAGCGAGCCGAAAGATAGGAAACGTGGGAGGACCAGCACAGTTTTCTGTCAAACATAAGACCCAAGAATTTAGCGACGTCTGAAAACGGAAGGTTGACAGGTCCTAGATGTAAGGAGGGCGGAAGAAACTCCTTACGTCGCCAAAAATTAACACAAACGGTCTTACTGGGAGAAAAACGGAAGCCTGTTTCGATGCTCCAAGAGTAGAGGCGATCGAGACATCCTTGAAGACGTCGTTCAAGAAGGCTGGTCCGTTGAGAGCTGTAGTAGATCGCAAAATCATCCACAAAGAGGGAGCCCGAGACATCAGGAAGGAGACAATCCATAATTGGATTTATAGCGATGGCAAACAGTACAACACTCAGCACGGAGCCCTGGGGTACCCCGTTTTCTTGGGAGAAAGTGCGGGAGAGAGTAGTGTTCACCCGCACCCTAAATGTGCGCTCTGCCATAAATTCGCGAAGAAAAAGGGGCAGCCGACCTCGAAAGCCCCAAGAGAACAGTGTGCGGAGGATGCCTGTCCTCCAACAGGTATCGTATGCTCTCTCCAGATCAAAAAATATTGCTACCGTTTGGCGTTTCCGGAGAAAATTGTTCATGATATAAGTGGAGAGAGCAACAAGATGGTCAACTGCAGAACGAAGCTTTCGGGATCCGCATTGGGCAGGTGTTTAAAGACTGCGGGATTCCAGCCACCACGCTAAACGGTAATTCACCATACGCTCCAAAACCTTACAGACACTACTCGTGAGAGAAATGGGGCGATAGCTAGAGGGGAGATGTTTGTCCTTTCCAGGTTTCGGAACAGGAACGACGATAGCTTCCCGCCATCGTCTGGGAAAAGTACTGTCGGTCCAAATTCGATTATAAAGGCGAAGGAGGTAACGCAGACTATGGGTTGATAAATGCAGCAACATTTGGACGTGGATACCATCCGGTCCTGGGGCGGAGGAGCGAGAACAAGAGAGTGCATGTTGGAGTTCCCACAAGGAGAAAACAGTATTGTAGCTTTCGCGATTTTGAGAGGAGAAAGCAAGACGTCGCACTTCCGCTGCACGTTTCTTCGGGAGAAACGCTGGCGGGTAATTTGAAGAGCTCGAAATCTCGGCAAAGTGCTGACCCAACGAGTTAGAAATTGCGACGGGGTCCACTAATGTGTCATGCGCGACAGTGAGCCCAGAGACCGGGAGAAACTAGGCGCGCCTGAGAACCGTCGAAGCCGACTCCAAACTTCCGAGGAGGGAGTGAAGGTGTTAAATGAGCTAATAAAGAATTTCCAGCTTGCCTTCTTGCTATCGCGGATGACACGACGGCATCGCGCTCGGAGCTGCTTATAGCGGATACAGTTGTCCAAAGTAGGATGGTGGCGGAAAACGCGGAGAGCACGTCGCCGCTCACGTAATGCATCACGGCATGCCTCGTTCCACCAAGGAACTGGGGGGCGCCGGGGCAATTCGGAGGTGCGTGGTATTGAATGTTCCGCAGCTGTAAGAATAACGTCGGTAATGTGTGTGACCTCATCGTCGACGCTGGGAAAGTGGTGGTCATCGAATGTCGCTAGAGACGAAAAAAGTGTCCAATCGGCTTGGGCAAACTTCCAGCGTCGCGGGCGCATATATGGCTGTTGAGGCTGCAGTCTAAGGACACATGGAAAGTGGTCACTTGAGTGTGTATCATCAAGGGCGAACCATTCGAAGCGCCGAGCTAGCGGAACAGTACCGACCGAAAGGTCGAAAACAGAGAATTTTGTCGTGGAGGCAGACAAAAATGTAGGGTCCCCAGTGTTGAGGGAAACTAGATCCGCTTGGTGGAAGATGTCTAGCAATAGTGAGCCACGTGGACAAGGATGTCGAGATCCCCGAAGCGGGTGGTGGGCATTGAAATCCCCAACCAGCAAATAGGGGGGTGGAAGCTGACCAAGAAGATGAAGGAGATCAGCTCGTGCCATGGGTGTGGACGATGGAATGTATACAGTACAAAGAGAGAACGTGTATCCAGAAAGGGAAAGACGGACGGCGACAGCTTGGAAGGAACTGTTTAAGGGGATTGGGTGATAATGGAGAGTATCATGGAGAAGAATCATGAGTCCTCCATGGGCTGGAGTGCCTTCAACAGAGGGGAGATCAAATCGGACGGACCGAAAATGGGGGAAAACGAAGGGGTCGTGGGGACGCAGCTTTGTTTCCTGAAGACCAAAGATGACCGGCGAGTAGGATCGTAAGAGGATCGACAATTCATCCCGATTGGCTCGAATGCCGCGGATATTCGGATATTCCAGTGGATAATGGACATAGGGTGAACAGAAAATTGAGGAATGTGACCAAGGTTGCTGTCAACTCAACGACTGCTCAGAGCTTGCAACCGACAGCATGCATTGGCAACCAGCCAAAGGCAGAAGATCCTGATCCATAGGTTGTTCAGGAGCACCTCCTGCCACCAGCAGTGCGCCTCGGCGACACAGAAGATTCAGATGGCTCTGAGCACTATGGGACTCAACTGCTGTGGTCATCAGTCCCCTAGAACTTAGAACTACTTAAACCTAACTAACCTAAGGACATCACACACATCCATGCCCGAGGCAGGATTCGAACCTGCGACCATAGCAGTCGCACGGTTCCAGACTGCGCGCCTAGAACCGCGAGACCACCGCGGCCGGCGACACAGAAGATGGCCGAGGGCGATTTCCGCCAGGTGGTGCTGTAGATGGGACACGCCTTGGCGAAAAAGGAGATGAACTGGGTTTCTTATTAGCCTTCTTGGAAATATGATGTTTAGATGAAGGAGGAACCGATGGTTGTGAAGTTGGGGTACGTAAAAAATCTTCACGAGTATGCTCTTTTTTCGAAGTCTTGGTGTCTGACTTTTGGGCTCGAGATTTAGCAGAACCTGATGAAGGGTGAGCCATAGAGCGGGCAGGCGAAATTGGTGAGGTTGAACGGGCGATCTTTGCGCTGGCCGATCTGACGACCGTGTCACTAAAGGTGAGGTCACAAGTCTGCGTGGCCGCCTCCTTTGTTGACCGAGGAGAAGCAAGGACAGTGCTGTTTTTTTCCTGTCTGAGGCACGGTGGGCTGTCGACTGGCGAATAATTTTCGACTGGCGAATAATTTTCGAGCAGCAAAGGTGGACGCCTTTTCCTTCACTCTGATTTCCTTGATGAGCTTTTCGTCTTTAAAAATGGGGCAATCTCGAGAGGAAGCAGCGTGGTCACCCATACAGTTGATGCAGCAAGGGGATGGAGGTGGACAAGCACCCTCATGGGCATCCTTGCCACATGTAACACATTTGGTCGGATTGGAACAGGACTGGCTGGTGTGACAGAACCGCTGACACCGATAGCAACGCATAGGGTTTGGGACATAAGGGCGAACAGAAATTATCTCATAGCCTGCTTTGATTTTCGATGGGAGTTGAACTTTGTCAAATGTCAAGAAGACGGTACAGGTTGGAATGATGTTCATGTCAACCCTTTTCATGCCTCTATGAACAGCCGTTACGCCCTGGTCAGACAGGTAGTGCTGAATTTCTTCGTCAGACAATCCATGAAGGGAGCATGTATAAACGACACCACGCAAGGAATTTAAAGTGCGGTGCGCTTCATCCCGGACAGGGAAGGTGTGGAGCAGTGAAGTACGCAGCAGTTTTTGTGCCTGGAGGGCACTGACTGTTTCTAACAACAAGGTGCCATTCCGTAATCTGGAACAAGACTTTACAGGACCTGCAATTGCGTCGACACCTTTCTCAATAATGAAACGGTTGACCATGGAGAAGTCGTGACCTTCGTCAGACCGAGAAACAACAAGTAACTGTGGCAACGATGGAAGAACTGTCTGTGGCTGAGACTCAGTGAACTTACGCTTGTGAGCACACATAGTGGAAGGTGAAGAAATCATTGCGGAAGAATCCCCCATGATTACCGGCGTCTCCGAAGACGCGCTCCTCCCTTGTGGGGGCCCTCTCTGAGGGCACTCCCTCGTTACGTGATTGTTCACACCTCAGGTCACACCTCCCGACAAACGGACGGAGGGAGGGACCAATCGGCACTTTCCGAAGGTATCAGCTCGGGTAATCCCCCCTCCCTGGGCCTGGCCGTTACCAGGGGGTACGTACGTGCCCTACTTGTCTACCCGGGGCGGGGAATTACGCGTTACCCCGTCACCGGCTACGCACGAAAATGCGTGGGTCGGCCTTCAGACATGCAAAGGGAGGAAGAAAGAGAAAGGGAAAAACAAAGAAAGGGAAAGGAAAGAAGAGAGGTCTAACGCTGCAGAGGAGAAAAGGGTAAAGAGAAGAGGTAAGGAAAAGAGGACAAAGGAAGGATGAAGATATACAAGCAGAGAAGGCGAAGAATGCGTTACATTTACGAGCGTCCGTCTCCGGACGTAGGCACAAACCATCCATACTTCCAGAGGGGGAGAAGGAAGGAAAGAGCCAGAGGTGAGGGGGGGGGGGGCGAAGATGGGGGATAGGGAAGGATGCGGGAAAGGAAGGTATGCAGCCCCGAAAGGAAGGAGGGCCACATTAGCTTGGGGTCCCGTGCTCGCTACGCACGTATCCACAAAAGAGTTGTGGAACCCCTGGGGGGCAAGAAGAAATTGGCGCCAGATCTAGAGCAAACTATGTAATTTGTGGAGTATTTCTCCTTGTTTCTCAGTGCTACGTTCGTCCCATGGTGTAACCAGGGAAGGTGACATTGTCGAGTCATCTTGACACATTCTAGTAATCCTTTCCTTCGGAAGGGACTGCTGGGGCCGTGTGGCCACCAGCAAGAAAAAGTTTCATCCGGCTGACTTGCCAGTCACCTGCCTTGGCGCCACCCACTCTGAACAGGCGCTTTCCCCATGGGCGCCAACCAGCCACAGCAATGGCTACCTGACCAGGCAGCAGTTGCTAGGAGTCCCTGTGCCCCAGCCACAATGGGCTTATACTCCTTGGCATATGCAAGGAGCTTCCAATGCAGTCGCCATTATTACGATGCCTGCATGGTCAGGGGACTGCCACGATGCAGATACCTGACTATTCCCCAACCCAAATGGGACAGCTCCAGGTTGGGTTTTGGGTGTATTACTTTTGTCAGAAAGGAAGGATTCAATACCAAAAAGGCACAGAAGGCGGGCGATCTTTCCCATACGATCTGAACTTATGTAAAATTTCCAAGAGAGATGGTAGGCAGACCCAAAAATGGGAACTGTATAGAGAAGGATAAAAACTTTTATGAAGTCCCAGAAGAGAAACGAGTATCCAAAATCAAATCATATCTAATCATATGCTGCACCAAGAAGGTCGTCCAGTAGGAAGGACGAGGGGAAGAAATAGGAGGTTGGACTTGCAGCACAGAAAGGGAAGTACTGCTCGGACAGTCTTGTGAAGTAGTTCTGAACACCTTTTCCAAAAAAAGATGTCCTTAGCAGAGAGTTCGACAAGCCACATACAGTGGGAATATTTTAAACCTTGTAGCTACAAACCGATTCGACCTTCCAGTGTTGAGACAGGGGTTAGACATATCAGAGCGGCAATAGTTACTGAAGTTAATAAATCTAAGGAGGAAGGTATTCTTGCTAGAGATCATAGAAGCAGTTATTAGCATCCCTTTTAGACAATGAATGGACGTCATTTAGTTCCAATATGTCTAATTAGGAGCGAAGTTTAAACTGACTGTCAATAGCATCCTAGAGGATTTTATGCCGAGTAAGTGGATTAAGGACGCATGAGACCCACCGTGGTTTAATAATAAAATTCGCAAAACTTTGAAGCGAACATTGCACTCCGGGTTAAACTAGACCGTAGAAATGTAGACAGACAAGTCAGTGGAAATTCGTGCGTCTGTAGAAAGATCGATGAGCGAAACAAACACCGTCATATCTTAGCCAAGGATCTTTCCGAAACCCATGAAAATATTGATACTACGTAGTATCACTAAGGTTCCCATCATGTCTCTTCGACCAGTCGTGTGGAAATAGGACACAGCAAAACGGAAGCGCAAGTTTTCAATTTTGCGTTTAAGATGTTCGTGCAGAAGAATCGTATGCATACAATAGTTTGACCGTCCCACAGACTCTCGTATGGAGGACATAGTAATAAATACACCTGACGCTGAAAAGTCCTCTCAAAACTGAAAATCTCCAGGTTTCCACGGATTCCCAAGTCGTTTTTACAGAATTCTCTATGGCATTGGCCCCTTAGCGCGCCTTTATCGCTGGGCCAGCGCAAAGTCTCAAGAGACTAGAAAAATCCTCAGGTGACTGCTTTATTGTAAGGGTAAAAGAACGGACCCCCAACGTTACAGACATACCTTTAACATTAGTATGTTGCAGAATTCTTGAACATATTCGAAGTTCGAATGTAATAAATTAGCGTCGCTCATTAGAAAGTCATCTTCCCCTTACCTCTCACGATATCTTGCGCACTATGGATGAAGGCCAACAGGTATAGTCCATATATCTAGATTTCCGAAAAGTGTTTGACGCTGCGTCACATTGCAGACTTAACGAGAGTCAGAGCTTAAGAACAGATTCCCAAATCTATGAGCGGCTCGAAGACTTGGAATTCAATAAGTTGTCCTCGACTGCGAGGTCAAGGATTCGTCAGGAGTGCCCAAGGAAGTGTGGTAGGACGGCTGTTATCTATATACATATATCATGTGACTGACTGGGTGAGTGGCAATCTGTTTGGTGATGACGCTGTAATAACAAGAAAGTATCGTCGATGAGGAACTTTAGAAGGATACAGTCTGACAGAATATCTATTTGGTGTTGTAAATGGTAGCTTACTCTGAATGTAGGAAAGTGTATGGTAGTGCAGATTGCTAGCAAAAACAATCTTGTTATGTTCGAGTACAGTATTATTAGCGTGCTGCTTGACAGTCACGTCGATTATCTAGGCACAATGTTCCAAAGCGATATGAAAAAGTAGCAAGTATGGTAGTCGGTAGACGAATGGTCGACTTCAGTTTATTGGGAAAGTTGTAAAGTGTGGCTCGCCTACATAGAAGAACGCGTGTAGAACATTTGCGCACCCCATTCTTGTGTTCTACTCGACCGTTTAGGATCCCGCCTGGTCGGATTCAGTGAAGACATCCAAGCAATTCAGAGGCGTGCTTCTAGATTTTGTTACCGGTAGATTCAATCACGCGCGTCACAGATGCTTCGTGAACCCAAATGGGAATCCTGGAGGGGAGATACGGTCTTTCCGCCGAATACTTGGGTAACTTTAGAGAACAGGTTATTGCAGCAAGTTGCAGAAAGATTCTGCTGCCGCCAGCGCACATTTCGCGTAAGGACTGCTCAGATAAGTTAAGACTCTTACGGAGGCATGTAGACAGCGGCTTTCCCTTCGCTCCGATTGCGAACGGAATAAGAAGGGAAATGACAAGTAGTGGTACATAGTACTCTCTGATATGCGCGCATACTATGGCATGTTGAGTATAAAGATGTAGGTAGCGTAATAAGGGCATTACCCTCGAACTACATCGGTTCTGCTATTGCCACCCGACACCTTTCCGAAACTGATCGGGTCGTCTTAAGTTTTTAGAAACTATCACAACAACGCAGTATTGAGGTGAAATGTCTATCGTTTTAAAATTTACTCCATGACTAACAATGCTTCAAATAACGTCGTCCAAATTTTGGTGATAAATCATCAAAAAATACTTTACAAATGGTTTACAGAATCCTTGTGGTCGTGCTTCCGACAGCGCTAAATTTCGAGAAGGTCCACTAGAACAAGTTGTTACGAAAAACATCGATCCTGTGCGCCCCAACACAAATTCGCAATGTTACTTGACTTAGGGTAGATGGACTCTTCAGCATATAGAACACTACAATACGTACGACTTTTGATCGAAGGTCAAAAGCAGGCAAATTTTATTCTTGTGAAGAAAGCCCGAACATTTCGAACAAGGAGATGTAAGATCCGTATACAACATCGTAACAGGAGAATTTTTTTTATGCCGACAAACCGGAAACTAAGCAGTCGACTGTTTGGGTGTTGCACGACGACCTGAAACCAACTTACGCTAGCTCGGGAAACACTTCCAAGAAATTTATCTGTTATTTCTTTTGTTAGAATGGAAATACTTTGACCATAGGTTTAGTGAATCGAAGATCAGTTAATGCTGAGGTGTGTAACACTGTTCCACGAATGTTACCGACGAGATCAGAACGACCTGCCGCATCATTCCTCGACAAGACGGCGCGACAGACAACTCATTTGACGGAGAAAAACTTCGAATAAATGTATTGCTCCTCAATTGTCATCTAATGAACTTTGGTTCAGTTGTGTCAAACATCTGGAGAAACCACGTCCATATTTTTGTGGAATGTTTTGCCTAAAAGTAAGAAATTAGAGTAAAAAAAATTTACCTCGTCTTTGAATGATTCTCGCGTAAATATTTTACGTATAGAGTTTTTCTTACTATGCAAATCATTAGCCATGTAATTTAATTGCACTTAAGGAGACCACTGATTAATTTGGCAACAGATTGAAACGCATCTGATCAAGCATCACTCAAAGGTTCGTCAGATGTTTAATTTTTTCCTTATTTTGTGTAAAAGACACAAAACACTTCACTTTCAACTTCACTTTCAAATTTTGACAGTTAAATATCACACCAATGTAAAATTTTAGGTGTAAAATAGCTAGGAGTTGAATAGATGAACTTTTTGACGCTTCAGTTACACAGCAACAGTTTGTGAAATATTTCAGTTTCCACTCAAATCAATAAGTTTTTCTTAGTTACCTTGAATACTTCAAATTTTTTTGCAAAAAAAGACACCACACTAGTCAATCATACTCCATTTCTACATTCCGTGCTCTTCACTTGGCTGCGAAATTTGGGACAAAAACCCATGTGTGGTTTCTGGATAGTTGTATTCGCTTTGCTAAAACAAATGACCAAAAAACGCAAAGATAAAGATTTTCATCACAGTAAAAAGCTGCTGAATTCTTCCGGAACCACGTATTTTATATGCTAATATGGGAGTGGGAAAATGTTTCCAGAATTGTTTCGAACAGAAGCGTACAATTTATTAAATCGTGAACAGTAAAAGTATTTTTACCGGAAAGATGTTTTCCTTTCATTCTTTTTGGTAACACGGGACCCTCGCAAGACTTACTTTCAGCATTTCGCATCGTCAAAACAATGTAAACTAATGCAATCAGTACCCATGCCATATCGTGCTACTGACTTAACACAGCTGCACCGTGTTCCATATGGTACGACATGAGTTAATATTTTCACTACACACTGCTCTGGATCTGTTGGCACTTCCCCCACATATGTACCACTACTTCCGTAAATTGACTCCAAAACTATGAATTATAGCTGTTAATAGTACTCCTGGGAAACTAACTTTGGTGTAAAATGGGTCTAAATGTTACTCACCGGCTCCAGTTATAAGAGAAGGCCAACACCAAATTGTAATTTGACTAATTTTACTGATAATTCCTGAGCTACATCCATGTCTGCGGATATTCTGCAAGATTGTTAAGCAGCCTATTACACAATAGCATTATTTTTGTGACGGCACGTTCCAAGAAAATTAAGCAGAATTGATGAGCTTATCGAATATTACAGGCGCACGTTTTCTGAAGATGTTTTTCCGAAATGTACTGAGGCTACGATATTGACGGAAATCAGTCCAAACTAATTTAGTGGATCGTGTCAGTAGACTTAGTAATAAGACTATTTTTCTTCGGAAGCATTACAACAAAGTCATTCACGTCGCGATGTTTTGATATTAAACTATTGTACAATACGATTTAACAAGTTTAATCGAACCATGTACCTACTATATTTAGTAATTATTCTATGAAGGAGGAATTGCCAACCAGAAATTCTTTCAGTTTGTTATTAAAACTATCTGCTAGGTGCTGAATAGATCAAATATATTCATGGATGCAAACTTTACTCGTTTCTATGCAAGATGAAGGTAGAGGTGTAGGTAAGGGAGGCTTTTGTTCCTAGTGTTATATTTATAAATGCTACTATGTTCTAATACTGCAAGATTCTTTACAAGAGTTTCATAAAACAAATGTATTTTGAAGCTGATAAGTCCAAATTTGTGTGTGTGTGTGTGTGTGTGTGTGTGTGTGTGTGTGTGTGTGTGTGTGTGTGTGTGTGTGTAATTCCCCAGAAAAATCACCCCGTATGATAATGGAAGCTCGCAAAGTATTTTCCTACTGCTGTCATCACCAAATTTAGCAATTACACGGAAACACGGAAACTAAATATTACTGAACTCTAGCATTTGAGAAAATTCTATTTACAATTTAAATTCTGATGAATATGCACATCCCTGAATTTTGCACAATCAGTTTTATAAATTTACTTTCCCTCGTACAACATACTGACACAATTATTCCCTTTCTGTCTGACTAGCTTGCAGCAAATATATTTGAAGAAAAAAGAATGCACAGCCGTGACCTAACCATCGCCTAAATATACTGTGAATGGCACTAACAACTACTATTCATACATAGCATAATAATTTCCGCTCATCATCATCATGCATTGCGTTTATAAAAGTAACGCGACAACATCGTGTGAGCACCACTTGCCTCGACCGTGTTTCCTGGTATCTTGGGACCCCATCGTCACTGCGAGCTTGCTTTGGTGGAAACTAAATTGGTCAACATCAGCCGCTGCGGCGCTGACAACGCTACATCTGGTCTCTGACCAGGTCCGGCAACCTATTCGCTGTACACAGCATTTATAAAAATGATTGACTTATTTATTCAGGTATTTCTCTTTGAAAATAACTATTATCGCCATAATGTGTATTCTTATCACAATAGAACGCATGCTTTTGGGTCCTGCGTCCATACTGTGTGATTTATTATAAATGAAGTTAATTTTGGTGAGGTGCGGTACGGTGCTATTTCACGTATCGCCTCCACAGATTAAAAATTCATACCGCCGTTAGTCTGCAGTGACTCGGGTCTAGCGTTCGGAAGTAGGGTGAAAACCGCTTTAGGCATATGCCAGAATGTTTATATTGAGAAGGACACTGTCAGTTTCCTTCCTCATATTTGTTTATTCCTATCTTGGCTCCATCTCTAATGACCTCGTCATTCAAGGGGCTGTAAATCGATTATCTACCTTCCATCTTCCAGTTTCCTTTTTCTTTTCCTGGGTATTTACTCGTACAAAAGATGCCTCTATGGCACCAAAACGACATTGCGTAACAACATTACACGAAGCCGAGAATACTATTAACTCGAAGATAATAAAAATTAGCAGTATTGTCAGCAGCATTATGCGAAGTGTGTAGAGGCTTAAACTGGAAAAAAGAAAAGAAATACGTGTTAAAAAGAATATATCCGAAGCTCGTTTTATTGGCTAAGCGGTACTGCTTGCATCTAGCGAATATTAACTTCAACAGCGGTTGAAAGAACTCAACTGAAAGTAGAGGTGAAAATCAATTATAATATGACTAAAATTATATGACTAAAATTATAATATGACTAAAACAAACAAACAAATTAGCACATTGAAAAAAATTGTAAAAATTAACAATGAAGTCATACACTCAGTTGATGAGTTTTTGTATTTAGGCCAGATGAAGACAACAACTGGGAGGATAACAATAGAAATAAACAGGAGAGTATTTCCTCTCTCGATGTTGTCGAATTATCTGTATAAATGTAATGCACGATGAGCGGAAATGATTATGCTATGTATGAATAGTGGTTGTTATAGTGTCTTTGACAGTATATTTACGCGTCGGTTAGGTCACTGCTGCACAATTTTTTTTCTGCAAATATGGGAGTATAGGTTTTGGAAAAAAATAACATATTTCTAAACTAAATTTCAGATGAAACTTCCTGGCAGATTAAAACTGTGTGCCCGACCGAGACTCGAACTCGGGACCTTTGCCTTTCGCGGGCAAGTGCAAGTGCCCGCGAAAGGCAAAGGTCCCGAGTTCGAGTCTCGGTCGGGCACACAGTTTTAATCTGCCAGGAAGTTTCATATCAGCGCACACTCCGCTGCAGAGTGAAAATCTCATTCTGTAAATTTCAGATGCCTATAAAATGAAGAGCTTACAATCAGAGTGTACTTATGGCTGTTTCCTTGTAGTTACCGTGAATCCTCATGAAGAAAGGAATAATTCCATTCTTAAAGGACGCGAGAACTGACGGATGTGAACATTGCCGAATCATCAGTTTAATAAGTCGTGGTTTCAAAATATTGAGATGGTGCATAAGTTCGTGGCGTTTTTCCATAAATTCAAGAAACATAACAGATACACATAACAGAGACTTAGTCTTCTATAATACATTCTCCGTCACTATTTGTGATAGTTTGCCAACGCTGGGGTATCTTTTCGATTCCGCGACTGTAGAAATCACATGGTTTTGAAGCGAAGAACTCGTTAAGCTGTTTGGAGTGCATTTTCATCCGGAAAGGAAGTTCCTTGAAGGTTGTTCGGCAAAGGGCGGAAAATGTGAAAATCTGAGCGCGTAAGATTAGGTAAATAAGGCGGGTGTACGATGACTTTCCAACCCAAGCTCTAAATAACTGCGTTTTTTGTGAGTGGGCCGGCCGTTGTGGCTGAGCGGTTCCTGGCGCTTCAGTCCGGAACTGCGCTGCTGCAATGGTCGCAGTTTCGAATCCTGCCTCGAGCATGGATGTGACTGATGTCCTTAGGTTAGTTAGGTTTAAGCAGTTCTAAGTTCTAGGGGACTGATGACCGCAGATGTTAAGTCTGTTTCACAGAGGAAGACTGCACTGTACTTCCTTCTCTAGATTGTCGCACAGATGACAAAATGGTAGATATCGAAATAGACGACAGAGGGATACAGAAACAATTAAAATCACTCAAAAGAGGAAAGGCCGCTGGACCTGATGGGATACCAGTTCGATTTTACACAGAGTACGCGAAGGAACTTGCCCCCCTTCTTGCAGCGGTGTACCGTAGGTCTCTAGAAGAGCGTAGCGTTCCAAAGGATTGGAAAAGGGCACAGGTCATCCTCGTTTTCAAGAAGGGACGTCGAACAGATGTGCAGAACTATAGCCCTATATCTCTAACGTCGATCAGTTGTAGAATTTTGGAACACGTATTATGTTCGAGTATAATGACTTTTCTGGATACTAGAAATCTACTCTGTAGGAATCAGCATGGGGTTCGAAATAGACGGTCGTGTGAAACCCAGCTCGCGCTATTCGTCCACGAGACTCAGAGAGTCATACACACGGGTTCACAGGTAGATGCCGTGTTTCTTGACTTCCGCAAGGCTTTCGATACAGTTCCTCACAGTCGTTTAATGAACAAAGTAAGAGAATATGGACTATCAGACCAATTCTACCCGCTTTTTTTTGTGGTTTGGCTTAGTTCATGCGGTACCCATACACTCGATTATTGAGCGTTCCCTATAGCATGCAATCGTCGCACGATGGGGAATGAGCCAGTCAGTAGCGAGCCAGCCGGTGTGTTGGACCTTCCATCGAGCTACAGACCTCCTTCAATATGTCTCCCGCAGCCGGGCTCGAAACGTTGGTAATTGAGACAAAATTCATCAACCGACCCTGGCATAACTTACTTACTTACTCACTGGTCAAACCGGGCTCGAGAGTTCATTACCGCAGCAACGTATTTTCGCCATCTGTCCCTGTCTTGGGCTATTTTCTTCCATTCACCTTCAATACCTAGGCTCCTCAAATCAGCCTTCACATTGTCCTCCCAACTACGCCTCGGTCTCCCCACTGGACGTTTTCCTTCTAGGTGCCCTACCAGTACTCTGAGCGCTGCCCTGCCCTCATCCATTCGAGCTACGTGACGCGCCCATCGCAGCCTACGTGATTTAATAATACTGATTATGTCAGGGCTTGAATAGAGTTCGTGAACCTCTTCGTTATGCAGCTCTCGCCACTCTCCGCTAATGTCATCCCTTTTTGCTCCGAAAATTTTCCTCAAAATTTTGTTTTCAAATACTCGAAACGGCTTTTCATTTTGCACAGTGAGAGACCAGGTCTCACACCCATACAGCATAACTGGTAGAATAATAGTTTTGTATATTCTAATCTTTAAATTCCTAGACAAAATCCGTGATGAAAGTAATCTATTCAGTGAGAAGTAGCACGCATTTCCCGCCCGTAATCTCTTCTTCAGTTCGTATTCAATCTCATTTCTCGAAGTGATGTCCACGCTTAGACACTTGAATGTGTTCACTTTTTCAAACTGCATGTCTCCAACTCTTAACATTTCCTGATCTACTACTGTTGGCATTCTAGTAGTAACCAGGTATTTACTTTTGTCTTCACTTATCCTTAGATCTACATCTTCACTAGCCTTGATTAACGCATTCGCATTTGCTGTTACAGATTCTTTCCTATCGCTAATGATGTTTAGATCATCTGCATACCCTAATATCTTAATATTTCCATTTAACTCCACACCCTCTGAATTATCTGCTGCCATTCGTACAATATATTCTAGGACTAAATTAAAAAGTAGCGGAGACAGGGCATCTCCCTGCTCAAGTCCGTTCTTTATTACAAATTCTTCTGACTCCAATTTCCCCACGCGTACTCTACCTTATGTGTTTTTCAAACTCGCTTCTATAAGTCTAACATACTTCTTTGGTATTCCAAGTTCAGAAAGAATTCTGTACAATTTTGACTGCAATACTGAATCACATGTTTTTGTAAAATCTATGAAAAGACTATAAACTGGTTTATTGTATTCCCTTTTCTTTTCCAAAATTTGACGCAGGGTGAATATTTGGTCTATAGTTGATCTGTTCCTCCGAAAGCCGGCTTGGTAATCCCCCACAATTTCATCTGCATATGGTGTAAGCCTGCTTAGCAGAATATTCGAGAAAATTTTGGAACATACTGGTAATAGCGATATCCCTCTATAATTACTACAATCCATTTTGTCACCTTTCTTAAAAATTGGGATCATAATCGACTCCTGCCACTCTGCAGGTATCATCTCTGAGTTCCATACTTTAGTTATCACTTTGTGAATTACTTCCACCAATTTCTGTCCCCCATTTTTAACTAATTCTGCAGTTGCGCAATCTGATCCTGGTGCTTTATGGTTTTTCAATTTGTTGGTTGCATCTCTTACTTCCTTTAACGTTGGTTCAGGTATCTGGGGTTCTGCTGTATGTATTTCGTACGCCTTCTCATTTCCTGCTTCCTGGTGTACATTTAATAGATGCTCAAAATACGCCCTCCATACGCTCCATTCCATGTAACACTGGGGTCTGTCAGTATTCCCCCAGCATCCCCTCGAAGTGCATTTGTCCTAGCCTTGAAGCCCTTCCCATACCCATTTATGTCTAGGTAAAGTTCCCTAATGTTTTTTTGTTTTACTCTTTGTTTCCATTTTTGTAATTTGATTGTTCAAATAATCCCTCTTCTTTGCCCGTAGCCTGGGAACAACTTCCCTTCTCAAGTTCAAGAACTCCCCTCGTTTTCTGTCCCCCATTCTATGGCATAACAGCCCGGATAATCATAATGGACATTTATCACATTTGCCAGTTCTCGAGTACATTGATGTGGATCATTGTGAATTAATGTTTTCAACGATCTTCGTCAAATCCCGAATGTCCTCTTAAAAGTGGAGAGTCACTAATGTCAGAACGATCTTCCTTAAAACGAGAAAACAATTTTCTTGCGCATGCTCTAGCCAATGGCATGATCCCCATACACGGAAATGTTTCTGTCTCCCTCCGCTGCTGTCATACCTCTACTGAATTCAAACAGAAGATTACGTCGAAAATGTTTCAATTTCTCCACTTGGCACACCATTTTTGTATCGTCAAGGAAACACAGTGGTAATGCGTCTCCTATGACCGGCAGCTCCGGCCGAATAACAGTTTTTCACGCAAAATAGTTGTGTCAGTATCATGAGTTCTCAAAGACCGACCTTGAGTCGTAAGTGCTTCTTAAAAACTGTTATGGTGAGCAATAACACTCCAAAGCAGGGCAAACAGAAATAAATTTCCCATGTGTATTGCGTATAACGTGTTTGCGTATTCGGCCTACATTGTGTCCAATAATGTCTGTAAAGCTTAAATTGTGAAAAAATGCTGTGATAGATTCCTTTGGGACGGTCAACTAGCTGCTGGAAAATGTGAGTGAAATGTTTTCAAAATTTTTCTAAGTGTGTAAAATCAAACAATATTTTGCTGATGGTCTGAGCAAATTTTATGTGGATAATCAATATTCTAAAACTTATGTTTACTGTCCTTGATGTTGCGTTTCAACCAGTGTGTTGATATGTTATATGTGTCCAATGATTTTCTAATTCGAAGAATGATGATATCTAATTTTACACAAGCATGGGAGCTAAAATCACAGGTTCTGTTAATAAAAATAATCAGAAAGATAAGAAAAGCTGTTTATTGCCTGCAAATGTAACAGTACCTCATGAACAATTAGATTTTGTTTAAAACATCTCATAAAGAAATACTAAAACTACTTTGATGAAAAAATGTGAAATACAAAAAACAGTTTGGCGAAAAAATTACCTGACTTAAATTATACGGGCTGTTCCTAAAATCTGAAAGACCGCATTCCTAGTATTTCCAAAATTATGATTTTGTGCACAAAAAATCACAATTTTGAAAACAAATTGTCGAAGAGGATATGTAATGTACCTTTACGTTCATGCCATATTTTATTTCCTTATTTTCCAGTTTTACAATTTTTCATCGCGACTGCAGATATCATGAAGCATTCAGTGAGTAATGCGGTACCGCAAAATGCACACAGTCAGTTCCCAAGCTGGCTGAAGGAGTTGGTGAATCATATGGTGTTGCCAGTGGACGGTGGTGTAAGGCGCTGTGGCTAGACCGGAGAATTCCCATTATGTCAGCAACGAGATTCGTAGGCAAACCGCAGTTATTCTCGCTCGAAATAAGTAATCTTGCTTAATAAACATGTAAAAATAAAAGTCGCTCTTTCCAATAGAGATATAAGGAGAAGCCTATATATCATAAGTGCTGTCTCACAACAATATTACAACGACAGAAATCGATCACCCTAATAATAAATGAATAAATTTTAAGCTAACGAAAATGTATGAAATGCTACGAAATGTCACTAATGTAAATACGAGGTACAGACTGCGCACCATAGTCGCCAGTCGCCGACAGGAAGCCTCCCGATCTAGTTCTGTCGTCAGACTATACTCTCAGTAAATGGCTGGCTTCCAGTTAAATCATTACTAATTGTGTCGATATTAGTAGTTTATGGTATTTATTAAATAAATACATCATAATGGCATCCCTTTGGAACGTTTTTCCGAATAATATAGCTTCCCATTTCATCTCTTAGAATCACAGGAAGTAGAACTGCACTTTACAGAGAACTCGACGGCGCCGATACTGCTCCTGCGAGCGACAAAAACTTCGAGAACTTCTCGGCAAAACAGGTAAAAAGAATCCTACACGACGATTTCCTAAGGCAGTCCAACCTACTAGGACTAGTGAGGTGAATGACCTGGGACTCATTGCTGCTGTAATACTATGAGCCAGCACTATCCTCTTCTTCTTCTACATATCATTGCTCACACCATTTTTGTTTAGTGTGATAGTCCATGGTGTTTACTAAATAAATACGTCATAATGGCACCCCTTTTGAACAGTACTCTGAATAATACAGTTTCCCGCTCATCTCTTAGCATCACAGGAAGTAGAACTGCACTTCCACAGAGAACCCGATAGCTCTGATACTGCTTCTACGAGGGACGTAAACATCGAGAGCTTCTCAGAAAAACAAGTAGAAAGAATCCCACACGACGACTCACTAAGACAGTCAAAGGACGAATTGCCTTAATCTCTGCCAAAAGCATGGCCGGTCATACTGTACGCCTCCACATACTCACTGGCGAAACTGAAACATTTCAGAAGGCTTGGTTCTGGCAAGTCACTAACGTTCGTTCATATGGGATGTCTCTTGTGACATCTTCCATAAATCTAGTCCGTCCAGAGAGGCTAGGAATGGCTCTGCTTTTCCCATAGAGCCACCAACGATCAAGCAAGACGGAATCACAGTTTCAGTAGGTGTACAGGGTGTTACAAAAAGGTACGGCCAAACTTTCAGGAAACATTCCTCACACACAAATAAAGAAAAGATGTTATGTGGACATGTGTCCGGAAACGCTTAATTTCCATGTTAGAGCTCATTTTAGTTTCGTCCACCTACACTCAATGGGGCACCTTATCATAATTTCATATGGGATACTCTACCTGTGCTGCTAGAACATGTGCCTTTACAAGTACGACACAACATGTGGTTCATGCGCGATGGAGCTCCTGCACATTTCAGTCGAAGTGTTCGTACGCTTCTCAGCAACAGATTCGGTGACCGATGGATTGCTAGAGGCGGACCAATTCCATGGCCTCCACGCTCTCCTGACCTCAACGCTCTTGACTTTCATTTATGGGGGCATTTGAAAGCTCTTGTCTACGCAACCTCGGTACCAAATGTAGACTCTCTTCGTGCTCGTATTGTGGACGGCTGTGATACAATACGCCATTCTCCAGGGCTGTATCAGCGCATCAGGGATTCCATGCGACAGAGGGTGGATGCATGTATCCTCGCTAACGGAGGACATTTTGAACATTTCCTGTAACAAAGTGTTTGAAGTCACGCTGGTAAGTTCTGTTGCTGTGTGTTTCCATGCCATGATTAATGTGATTTGAAGAGAAGTAATAAAATGAGCTCTAACATGGAAAGTAAGCGTTTCCGGACACATGTCCACATAACATATTTTCTTTCTTTGTGTGTGAGGAATGTTTCCTGAAAGTTTGGCCGTACCTTTTTGTAATACCCTGTATACGTTTCCTTGAAATCCTTTATCTTGAAGCCCGCATCTCGTGGTCGTGCGGTAGCATTCTCGCTTCCCACGCCCGGGTTCCCGGGTTCGATTCCCGGCGGGGTCAGGGATTTTCTCTGCCTCGTGATGGCTGGGTGTTGTGTGCTGTCCTTAGGTTAGTTAGGTTTAAGTAGTTCTAAGTTCTAGGGGACTTATGGCCACAGCAGTTCAGTCCCATAGTGCTCAGAGCCTTTATCTTGATTTTAGCTAAACCCTCAGGTTTTTCCTTTCAAAATGGATCAGTTGTACCGCTCCTTACCTTGCAGAAACTTCAGCTGGGAGTAAAATTTTCAGCTGAGGAATAAATTGACTGGAGGGCTGCTGCATGTCTTCGTGAAATACAGTAAATGCCACCCTTAACATGAAAGGTTCTGAGGCATCAAGAGATCACCAATTTAGTATTGGAGGGCAGCGAGGAGGGTAAAAATCGTAGAGGGAGACCAAGAGATGGATACACTGAGCAGATTCAGAAGGATGTAGGCTGCAGTAGGTACTGGGGGATGAAGAAGCTTGCACAGGTTAGAGTAGCATGGAGAGCTGCATCAAACCAGTCTCAGGACTGAAGACCACAACAACAACAACACCAACATGAAAGGTTTTGTATTCGTGGATTGTATGTACGTTAAAATCAGCGTATCGTACACCTGCTGTGAAAAGCATAGCTGATTGACTTTCAGAGGATAGCCGTTGACTGCTGATGCTTGCAGGCGAACAGCTTCCATATAAGATGAAGAGAACTCCAAAATGGAAACCACATCGACCAGTTTCCTAGAGCCATATTTCTTGTACAGGAGCACTGCCAGCCTACTAGGACTGGTGAGACGAATGATCTGGGCCTCACTGCCGCTGTAAGACTATGGGCCGGTACTGTTCTTCTTCCACATATCATGGACCCCACGAATTTTGTTTCGTGTCACTGTTTCCATGAATGTACGGAAGATTTCAAGAATGAGTTCATTTCCTTCTAGACACTTATCAGGCGGAGGGTACTGTTCTGTCTCATAAACCTGGCTCCCGTCATCCTCTACAATAACTGAGGCAACCGTCTTAACAATCTGGAGTCTTCCTTCTTATTCACTATTTAGCGCCTACCGGCTCCTAGCGTCAGTAAAAATTTTGTACCCAGTGTTTTTGAAACACACACTACCGGCTTCTTGTTTGGAGAAAATGTAATTATTATACCACGTTGATGCTTTTTGAGTACATGAGCTTTGACTCTGTTTTTGTAAGGACGATAATCACCCTAGACATAGTCCATCAACTCGTTGAGCGAAAACCGGCACTCGCCATCACTGTTGTTGTTGTGGTCTGCAGTCCTGAGACTGGTCTGATGCAGCTCTCCATGCTACTCTACCCTGTGCAAGCTTCTTCATCTCCCAGTACCTACTGCAACCTACATCCTTCTGAATCCGCTTAGTGTATTCATCTCTTGGTCTCCCTCTACGATTTTTACCCTCCACGCTGCCCTCCAATACTAAATTGGTGATCCCTTGATGCCTCAGAACATGTCCTACCAACCGATCCCTTCTTCTAGTCAAGTTGTGCCACAAACTTATCTTCTCCCCATTCCTATTCAATACCTCCTCATTAGTTATATGATCTACCCATCTAATCTTCAGTATTCTTCTGTAGCACCACATTTCGAAGGCTTCTATTCTCTTCTTGTCCAAACTAGTTATCGTCCATGTTTCACTTCCATACATGGCTACGCTCCATACAAATACTTTCAGAAACGACTTCCTGACACTTAAATCAATACTCGATGTTAACAAATTTCTCTTCTTCGGAAACGCTTTCCTTGCCATTGCCAGTCTACATTTGATATCCTCTCTACTTCGACCATCATCAGTTATTTTGCTCCCCAAATAGCAAAACTCATTTACTACTTTAAGTGTCTCATTTCCTAATCTAATTCCCTCAACATCACCCGACTTAATTCAACTACATTCCATTATCCTCGTTTTGCTTTTGTTGATGTTCATCTTATACCCTCCTGTCATGGCACTGTCCATTCCGTTTAACTGCTCTTCCTCCAAGTCCTCATCTGCAGAGCTAGTTGGCTGTAGTAGGCGTGGGCTTCGTGTCTATCTTGGCCACAATAATGCGTTCACTATGCTGTTTGTAGTAGCTTACCCGCACTCCTATTTTTTCATTCATTATTAAACCGACTCCAGCATTCTCAAGATAATGTTCTAGGCGCTCAGTCCGGAACCGCGGGACTGCTACAGTCGCAGGTTCGAATCCTGCCTCGGGCATGGATGTGTGTGATGTCCTTAGGTTAGTTAGGTTTAAGTAGTTCTAAGTTCTAGGGGACTGATGACCACAGATGTTAAGTCCCATAGTGCTCAGAGCCATTCTCAAGATAATGTTGATATCGCCCATTGCTGCTTCAACGTCATTGGCGAATGGACCGCTTTTGTACAGTTTTCTCATGCATAAACTATGATACTGACAATCATAGGCCACTAAGTCTGAGACTGGCAAAAGGCGTTTGATTGTGGCTTGTCCATATACATTACCACCTTCTTCTGCCCCTTTTATAATAGTTTACTTGACTTTAAATTGTCGAAATTGATACACAATATTGCGACTGGTTTTCTTTTTCCCTTGTTGCTCCATAAACTCAGGTGTTATGACGGCACCTCACATAAAGCAATGAGTTTTTAAGCTGCAAAGTGCTTCAGTAGTTTTTTCGCTTGCTCACTACACTGCTCCACCTTGTTCAAAAGTGCGGCAATCACTTTTTTTTTATTACAGTATGTTTTGCGATGTTGCTCGTGAACCTCAACTGCAATTTTCTTTACTCACTTGAAGATATTCCTCATCCCTCCTCTTCGTGTTTGACCCCATAAATGTTTCAAACCTTTATCCCGCATCATTGTCACCTTCTCTACATCATCATCCAGCACTTCAGCACAAATAAAAGTCGCGTATCACACCATTGTGGTCTTGCGGTAGCGTTCTCGCTTCCTGCGCACGGGGTCCCGGGTTCGATTCCCGGCGGGGTCAGAGATTTTCTCTATCTCGTGATGACTGGGTGTTGTGTGTTCATCATCATCATTTCATCATCATTGACGTGCAAGTCGAAGTGGCGTCAACTAAAAAGGACTTGCGATACGGCGGCCGAACTTCCCCGCAAGGGGCCTCCCGGCCAACAATGCCATACGATCATTTCATTTCATTTAATATAACATGTAAACCTAACGCATTGTATTGTGTTTTCGTTGGATTCTATCCCAAATCATTCTCTCCGCACTGCCATTGGCAGTGAACCAGATGCCTAGTGTTGTGGAGAGAACACAACTCGTGACCAATACAAAGGGTTGCGAGGTGCCGGGGCTAGCAGTGTATTTAACACTAAATTCTTCTAGAATTTTCAAATGTAAATGATGCTCTATGCCCCCCCCCCCTTTTCTAACTCCGACTTCTGCTGTTGCACATGGATTAACAAGAAACGCGAACTGACTGTAATCGACAATCCTAGTGGAGTAGAAAAGAGTTTGGCACCTGCAATAATTTAATTTGGTAGAAATTAATTAAATAAAGGAAAGTTTCATTAACGTAGTAAGAAATGAAAGGGTTGCTCTACCGTTTAACAGAATGAAAGTTCTGTCCAAAATAACAATTTGATTTATTATGACTAAACTCAAAATAATAAACAAAACACATGAAACATTTACAATACATCAAATTGGATCAAATTGGATACTCAAATAAATGCTGTGAACGTGAAGTTGTCCATAAACTAGATTGTGACATTCATGACGAAGTGGTATGTGGAGCCAATTCCTTGCAACTCAAATCTTAAGAGAAACACCCAGCCAACCCAACATTAATTGCTGCTACAGTAGTGAGAACTCAGACAATGAACACCCAAGACAGAACAAAGTTAGAAAAGACGAACAGGGGCGCTCTGCTGAGCTCTGATTATCACCTAGCAAAATTCCCTAATCTGCCGGTGCTGCGGACATACATTACCAAGCTGTCTTCTTAACTGCAAGAACACGATCTGGCGTACCGGAGGCGATGGCTGGTTGCTTCGACGGCCCATCGTGGTGATGATAATGTCGCAAGTATAGCCCGAAACAAATTATCCTGGTCTGGTTGTTCCAGACTAAAGACTTCCGAGCAATACAAATGCGCCTCTGTGGGAGACGAAGAAGGCCCGCCACACAAACACTGATGGTACAGTGATTGATTTTAACAAGCGAAGTCACACAGTAACTCCAATACAGTCAACTTTGGCCAAAACTGCTCAAGACAGACAACACAGGCCGCTTGTAGGCAGATCGCTCAATGGCCAACTGTACTCGGAAAGTTACGTTGAAGTCGAAACTTCAGCAACTTCGTCAAACAGTTACAATTAAATAAAAGTATATTAGACAGCCAATGGAAGGCAGGCTATCCAGAGCAGCGAGAGCTCAGTCTTGTAACCTACTCCGACCGAAAGGCGGGAGCCGACTCCCTCAGGAGCACCCGTACAAGCCGAATACAGAACATCTCCCGCCCCCACGACAGTGGCCGTGGTTAAACATTCCAATCAGCAACTCGAAAACTGGCAGAAAATTCCACTCTATTGCCGAAGCACTACCATTCCACCAATGGAGATTCTTGGCGCCAACTTCTGGGCCGATTTTGCTACTTCACGGAGCTATGCCCTGAGCAAGCCAGTCACAGTTATGATTTTGCAGAAAATGCGGGAATTTGCCCGCCAAGACTGCCTGGGAACACAAGTCATTCCCATGCCTCGCTGGTAGCCCACCAGAAAGTGTTTTCACTAAGTTTCTGCGAAGTAACGGAATCTCTAGCCCAGCTGCTCCTTCAGGCCCCTGTGGGCGTGTCGCTCCCGCTCTTATGACAATGTCGGTGTCTGGAAAGCATCCACTCGACTCCCTCACACCCGTCAGCTTAACCCTTTCAAGTTCAGCAGAACCCGTCTGTCACCAGACCACCCGGGTGACGAGAGATGCTGCGTGGGAAGTATGCGTGTGAAGGAATAGTAACTTTTCACCGCAAGCAATTAGAGAGGAAAATCGAATTACTCAGAGTAATATAGAAATATGAGAGGGGGCTCATGCCACCTCTCAGGGTCTCGAGATGTGAACGCGGGTACATGGTGATGTAATTGGCCTTGGCTCATCTTTGAAGGTCAAGAATACATCAACTGAGAAGACGTAAAAGACGGAATTATATTTGTGGAGAATTTAAATAAAATGTAATTCTGAAGATCCTACTTTTAGTAGTGCAGATGGCATAAAAATGAAGCCAGGCTACATTGTATTCAACTTAAAACTATGAGTAATTCACTAAATTACAGCCTTTAATAATAGAGTTTTGGAGAGGTGAAAGTGGGTTGTTGCGGAGACACCTGAAATATGCCAGTTTTCAACTAGCATTTGAACCCTAAAAGTCCGCCACGAAATTTTGTTAGCAAACCTCAGATTCAGCACAACAAAAAAGGTATGGAATGGGAGAGATCAGAACTACCACACAACTTGAATAAAGAGTTCTCAGGTTACCAGCCATATCAAGTAGTCAAAAATTACAAGAGCTTTCGGGCATGCACTCCTTGGCCATTATCAAGCGATGTGACTGACAGTGTGCTGCTTGTACGCCCTTACCAGCGTTACTATTGGGTCACAACAAAACAAGTAGAGTTATGCTCTTCAATTTTTTAATTTCTTTACATTCATCTGTTTGTCTCTATAAGTGGTAGCGGGTGGACGTATGACGAGTTCTGCCGAGTTAATATTGTTAAAAAAAATGTGCATTCCAATTGTACATTAACAGGTGTTACAGAAAGTTATCGAGATAGCAGAGTTTATTCGTACATTCATGATGACCATACCCATCTTTTCATCATTCCGCAACGCGCTGAGTATCCTGCATCAAGAGGATTGAAGTAGACAAGAATAATTTGCGTGAGCAGAAGAGGGACGATCCGGAACCAGTACTATCATACCAAGCTCTATGCAAAATGGGGGTAACAAGAAAAAGAAGTAAGTAAATTTAAATGCTGAATATACGAGGGTCACTCCAAAATAAATGCACACTATTTTTGTAAAAATACACTTTTCATTCTGCATGTGTGAAAGTTTTCAGACTTAATTCAACCTGTTCCCGTGAGTGGCACCATCACAGCATGTCTTCAAGGTGGCTGCTACACTTGACGTTCGTCAGGAGCAACGTGCTGTCATAGAATTCCTATGCTGTGAAAACGAGACAGTGGGAAACATCCACAAGAGGTTGAAAAAGGTGTATGGAGATGCTGCAGTCGATCGCAGTACAGTTTGTCGTTGGGCAAGCAGGTTACGTGATGAAAGCGGGCACGGCAATATTGAGGATTGTCCTCACAGCGGCAGGCCTCGTACTGCACACATTCCAGACAATGTGCAGAGAGTTAACGAATTGGTGACTGCTGACAGACCGCAATACAGTGAACGAATTGTCACGCTACGTTGATATAGGGGAAGGAAGTGTTTGCAGAATACTGAAAGTGTTAGCGTTAAAAAGGGTTTGTGCCAGGTGGGTTCCCAGGATGTTGGCAGTGGCTCACAAAGAAACAAGAAAAACGGTATGCTGCGAACTTTTGGAACAGTACGAGAATAAAGGAGATGAATTTCTTGGAAGAATTGTGACAGGTGATGAGACATGGCTCCATCATTTTTCACCAGAGACGAATAGGCAATCAATGGAGTGGCATCATGCAAATTCACCCAGGAAAAAAATTCAAAACCACACCTTCTGCTAGAAAAGTTATGGCTACGGTGTTTTTCGATTCCGAAGGACTCTTGCTTGTGGACATCATTCCAAGTGGAACCACCATAAATTCTGATGCAAATGGCTCAAATGGCTCTGAAAACTATGGGACTTAACTTCTGAGGTCATCAGTCCCCTAGACTTAGAACTACTTAAACCTAACTAACATAAGGGCATCACACACATCCATGACCGAGGCAGGATTCGAACCTGCGACCGTAGCGGTCGCGCGGTTCCAGACTGAAGCGCCTAGAACCGCTCGGCCACACCGGCCGGCGTCTGATGCATATGAGACGACACTGAAGAAACTTCAAGCTCGACTGAGTCGTGTTCGACCACATCGGCAAAAGCAGGATGTTTTCCTGTTGCACGACAATGGACGGCCACATGTCAGTCAAAAAACCATGGAAGCGATCACAAAACTCGGGTGAACAACACTGAAACACACGCCTTACAGTCCTGACCTGGCTCCATGTGACTGTCATCTCTTTGGGAAACTGGAACACTCTCTTCGTGGGACAAGGTTTGAATATGATGACTCCCTTGTGCACGCTGCAAAACAGTGGCTCCAACAGGTTGATCCAGAATTTTACTGTGCGGTTATATAGGCTCTGGTTCCAAGATGGCGTAAGGCAGTTGAGAGGGATGGAAATTATGTGGAGAAATGAAAATATTTTTCCTAAAGGATTATCTACACACTGTGAAACTTTCAAACATGTAGAATAAAAGATGGATTTTAAAAAAGATAGTGTGCCTTTCTTTTGGAGTGACCCTCGTTTGTATTGAATATTGAGGGTCTGTTGATATTAATGCCAGTTAAAGTTCACTCAGGATATGTGCACCTTCCAATTTTTTTTCAATTAGCCTTTCAAAATTTCCTTTTTTAATTATTTAAGCAGCAATTATTAATCATTTTCCATTATTTATTACATTTTATTCCCTTCGCAACTATTCAGTGGTGACCGTTCAAAGGACGGCGCCGAGCGGAATATGAACAGACCTTTCAATCGTTGAGATAAAAATTTTATGAGATAAATGATTCATTTTATCGTTACAAGAAACTAATGAGGCTTTTGTTGCATTTTTTACATGACCATGAGATTGGAACTATTAACAACTTTAAGGAGCAAATTAAAATTAAATACTGCGCCGGGAATGCTGATTTCAGCGCTAAAGGTAGGAAGGTACTACGCTGTATGCTTATATGGCCACGCTTGGCGCCGTCTTTCTTGCAATAAGTAATCTCTTTTCCTTCCAGTTAATATCTATCTTTCACGGAAAGTGTATTTCTATAGGAAAGACGAAAATTCGTGTAAATCCAACATTAAAGTGCAAAATAATTCATTCAAATTCTGTAAGACTGTATCAGAGAGTATCAGGTTTATCAATGAATACACATATAAATCTGCTTTAATTGAAAAGTACCGATACAAAAAAATCCTTTTGTTTTTCTTTTCTTAATTTTGTTAAACACTGTTCACACTGTAGTCAAAGGAAATGGCCATTGTTGAAAACTCATTACAAAATGCAGTATGCCAAGATGTCTGAAATCTATATCTACATCTACATTTATACTCCGCAAGCCACCCAACGGTGTGTGGCGGAGAGCACGTTACGTGCCACTGTCATTATCTCCCTTTTTCTGTTCCAGTCGCGAATGGTTCGCGGGAAGAACGACTGCCGGAAAGCCTCCGTGCGCGCTCGAATCTCTCTAATTTTACATTCGTGATCGCCTCGGGAGGTATAAGTAGGGGGAAGCAATATATTCGATACCTCATCCAGAAACGCACCCTCTCGAAACCTGGACAGCAAGCTACACGCGATGCAGAGCGCCTCTCTTGCAGAGTCTGCCACTTGAGTTTGCTAAACATCTCCGTAACGCTATCACGCTTACCAAATAACCCTGTGTCGAAACGCGCCGCTCTTTTGAACAATTGAAGGTAACGCGCCCAACTCGTAAACTGCCCGATGGCTACCAAAACAACCAGGTTGGCGGCATTCCACTATTAAAAGATGATGACACTGGTAATATAACTAATCATGGTGTCACTTTTATGACGATCGATGAGACAATTTCTCAGTTCTCACCGGGAAACATTTTTTCAAATAGTGAAACTGAAGCGCGCGACAGCGAAAATTCTTTTCATTATTTGCTCAAGACGTCGCGAACGCAAGAACAGGAAACAGTTCATAAAAACAATGTAAATACTGGCGACACATACAGTTGACACACCTCATGCAACTACTAACACAACAGTTTACACAGCAGCTCAAAAGACATCAGGAAAATATAGGGCAACAGCTTACATAGCAAAATCAGGCATTCAACGAGTTCAAGAATAGTATTAGTCAACAGTTCAGTGAAGTGAGCAAAACTATACGCAATGAATTATCTGACGAACTATTCGGGAAGTTGACAGAGCTCGGTAAACAACTAAAACTAGAAATAATTACCGACAATATATGATAACGGAAAAGGTAACAAAATGGTTCAAATGGGTCAAATGGCTCTGAGCACTATGGGACTCAACTGCTGTGGTCATAAGTCCCCTAGAACTTAGAACTACTTAAACCTAACTAACCTAAGGACAGCACACAACACCCAGCCATCACGAGGCAGAGAAAATCCCTGACCCCGCCGGGAATCGAAGCCGGGAACCCGGGCGTGGGAAGCGAGAACACTACCGCACGACCACGAGATGCGGGCTAACAAAATGGTTCAAATGGCTCTGAGCACTATGGGACTCAACATCTGTGGTCATAAGTCCCCTAGAACTTAGAACTACTTAAACCTAACTAACCTAAGGACATCACACACATCCATGCCCGAGGCAGGATTCGAACCTGCGACCGTAGCAGTCGCGCGGTTCCTGACTGAGCGCCTAGAACCGCTAGACCACCGCGGCCGGCTGGAAAAGGTAACATCCGTAAATTGTAAACAGGAGCAACTTGCAGGTGAGTTGCAAAACCTCAGTGAAGCATATTCTCAAATTCATGAGACGCAATCCAAAGTGGATTCCTAGGTAAAAAATGTCACGAACGCAATCAGCTAGCTGCAAAACGTATGCATCAACCTACCTACAGAAATAGACAAGTTGAGTCAGTAGATCAGTTAAGTTTAGAGTCATAATTTGCCAAAAAACAGAGATAAGCTTGTATGAAGATGTAAAGGAAATAACTAGAAAATCTGAAGCCAGGATGCTGGATAAAGGCAGCAACCTTGTTGAAAAGGTACTGTCAGAATGCAAAATTCATGTACTGTAGAAGAAGCTCTAAAAGAGAAAGGAAGTTAACTTCTAGCTGAAATAGACCCGGGTTTAAAGGAAGCAGAGGAAAATTTACGAGGCAGTGTTGCCAAAACTTCGGCCATCCCAAAACAACATGACAGAAAACAAACTTATGCTTTTAGAAAAGTTAGATACCTTCACTGGTTATCCTCAATACGGGGCTAGCACGTCGAAGGAAAATAGCGAAGGTTGCACAGTGCAACAACAATTGCCGGCAGTTGCACCTGTCGAGCAAGTGTAGTTGCCATGTGCTATCCCACAAGCGAACATAAACACGCCCGTCACTGACAGTGCGGCGTGCTTGTCAACATTACTTGCAGGTCATGGATTACTTAGGCATCGACAATTCCCGATGTTTTCTTATGAAAGGAAAAGAACACACCCTGTGGTCTTTATCAGAGCATTTCGAAATGTTTTACCTCGTACCTGGACCGAAGCCAGAAAATTAGATCTGTTGTTGGATACTCAGAGGGTGACATTCTGCTATGTGCTACGGACTTTGTGCAGCCATTACCAAGGTACTTTCTTCGTGAAGTGGAGTTACTGTAAGACAGCAGGTGACACTGTCACAAAATAACACAGATATCACAGCTGTGGCACAGTTTTGTCAGCTGAACATGTGTACCATGTGGAAATTTTCCAATAATTTTCCAATTATTTGGTAACATAATTATAAGTCCCAGTACAATATGTTGCCAATGCTGTTGTCGCACAGATGACAAAATGGTAGATATCGAAATAGACGACAGAGGGATAGAGAAACAAAATCACACAAAAGAGGAAAGGGCGCTGGACCTGATGGGATACCAGTTCGATTTTAAACAGAGTACGCGAAGGAACTTGCCCCCCTTCTTGCAGCTGTGTACCGTAGGTATCTAGAAGAGCGTAGCGTTCCAAAGGATTGGAAAAGGGCACAGGTCATCCCCGTTTTCAAGAAGGGACGTCGAACAGGTGTGCAGAACTATAGACCTATATTTCTAACGTCGATCAGTTGTAGAGTTTTGGAACACGTATTATGTTCGACTATAATGACTTTTCTGGAGACTAGAAATCTACTCTGTACGAACCAGCATGGGTTTCTAAAAAGACGGTCGTGTGAAACCCAGCTCGCGCTATTCGTCCACGAGACTCAGAGGGCCATAGACACGGGTTCACTGGTAGATACCGTGTTTCTTGACTTCCGCAAGACGTTCGATACAGTTCCCCACAGTCGTTTAATGAACAAAGTAAGAGCATATGGACTATCAGACCAATTGTGTGATTGGATTGAAGAGTTCCTAGATAACAGAACGCAGCATGTCATTCTCAATGGAGAGAACTCTTCCGAAGTAAGAGTGATTTTAGGTGTGCCCAGGGGAGTGTCGTAGGACCGTTGCTATTCACAATATACATAAATGACCTTGTGGATGACATCGGAAGTTCACTGAGGCTTTTTGCGGATGTTGCTGTGGTATATCGAGAGGTTGTAACAATTGAACATTGTACTGAAATGCAGGAGGATCTGCAGCGAATTGACCCATGGTGCAGGGAATGGCAATTGAATCTCAATGTAGACAAGTGTAATGTGCTGCGAATACATAGAAAGAAAGATCCCTTATCATTTAGCTACAAAATAGCAGGTCAGCAACTGGAAGCAGTTAATTCCATAAATTATCTGGGAATACGCATTAGGAGTGATTTAAAATGGAATGATCATATAAAGTTGATCGTCGGTAAAGCAGGTGCCAGACTGAGATTCATTGGGAGAATCCTAAGGAAATGGAATCCGAAAACAAAGGAAGTAGGTTACAGTACGCTTGTTCGCCCACTGTTTGACTACTGCTCAGCAGTGTGGGATCCGTACCAGATAGGGTTGATAGAAGAGTTAGAGAAAATCCAACGGAGAGCAGCGCGCTTCGTTACAGGATCATTTAGTAATCGTGAAAGCGTTACGGAGATGATAGATAAACTCCAGTGGAAGACTCTGCAGGAGAGACGCTCAGTAGCTCAGTACGGGCTTTTGTTGAAGTTTCGAGAACATACCTTCACCGAAGAGTCAAGCAGTATATTGCTCCCTCCTACGTATATCTCGCGAAGAGACCATGAGCATAAAATCAGAGAGATTAGAGCCCACACAGAGGCATACCGACAATCCTTCTTTTCACGAACAATACGAGACTGGAATAGAAGGGAGAACCGATAGAGGTACTCAAGGTACCCTCCGCCACACACCGTCAGGTGGCTTGCGGAGTATGGATGTAGATGTAGATGTAGATGTTCATATCACAACTATGAATGTAAGGCACTCAGAAACTACTAAATATCTCGACAACAGAATAAATTAAATTAATTTGCTACAAACAAAAAACATGGAGGGGGGTTCGATAAGTAATGCAAAGCATTAGTTTTTTCGGCCACTTTCGGTTGCAAAAACGCGGAATTTGTTGTGAAACACTGAGAAATACACACACTTCAGCCCCTGAAGTTTCATGGAGTTCTGATCGGTGACGGCACTAGACGTCTTGCAACAGATGTTTGTTCCAACCAAAGAGCTGTCACTGAGTTTCTTTAGCGGAAAACCAGAGCTCCACAGATGTTCATACGCACTTGCAGAATGTCTATGGAGACCTGACAGTGAGCCGGCCGGTGTGGCCGTGCGGTTCTAGGCGCTTGAGTCTGGAACCGCGTGACCGCTACAGTCCGAGGTTCGAATCCTGCCTGGGGCATGGATGTGTGTGATGTCCTTAGGTTAGTTAGGTTTAAGTAGTTCTAAGTTCTAGGCTTCAAATGGTTCAAATGGCTCTGAGCACTATGCGACTTAACTGCTGAGGTCATCAGTCGCCTAGAACTTAGAACTAATTAAGCCTAACTAACCTAAGGACATCACACACATCTATGCCCGAGGCAGGATTCGAACCTGCGACCGTAGCGGTAGCCCGGTTCCAGACTGTAGCGCCTACAACTGCACGGCCACTCCGGCCGGCTAAGTTCTAGGGGACTGATGACCTCAGATGTCAAGTCCCATAGTGCTCAGAGCCATTTGAACCATTTTTGAGACCTGACAGTGAACAAAAGATCGATGAATAGTTGGGCGAGGCATCTGTCGTCATCGCAACATGGTTGCATAAACCTGTCTGACCTGCCTGCCGGCTGGCTGCACACAGCTGTGACTCCTACAGTGTCGGAACGTGTGGACATTTCATTGGATTCAACACCACAAAAATGCAAATGAACTTACCGTTATCCATGATAACACAAGCCATCACACAAGTGTGCACGCTCAAAAGGAGCCCACAAAACTTCATTGGACTGTCCTTTGTCCACTATCCTACAGCCCGGATCTCGCACCTTCCAACTTGTATTTGTTTGGCCCAGTGAAAATTGCACTTCACGGAAGCAGTTCATGGTATGGGGAGCTTACTGATGCAGCAGAACGCTGACTCCGACATCAACCAGTAGAGTGGTACCACGCTGGCATTCAGACCCTCCCATTGAGTGGAGATTATGTTGAAAAATAGGGTTTTGTAGCCAAAAGAGTGGGGAATAATATGGTTATTGGAATCCTTAATAAAACCAACCTGCTTTCAAAAAAAATGTGTTGCATAACTCGTTGAATGCCCCTTAGTAAAGGTCCCATTCCTAACGTCTGAGGTACCCCAAAGACATCTATATTTCTAATGCACTCTTTTTGCTTGTGGTCACTGAGAAATGAGCGAATCCATCCATTTGCTAATTCCATAATTCCGCAGTACTCAACCTTGTTTAGAAGAGGTATGTGGTTTACCACGTTGAAAGCTTTAATACAGTCTAAAAGTACACCGGCTGTTCACTGTTTTTCATCAGTGGCCTTAAAACTGTGGTTATGCATTCGTAGATTGCCATCTCAGATCACTTCTTACTTCAAGACTGGCTACTTCGGAACTATCTAATACTCCACTTTTGTTCATAAACTTTATTGATCTATTATACATAAATTTCTTCCATTACTTTTGCCCAGGATGTTATTATGATGAGGAGATTGTTTATTACTTGTCATCAGGATAGAATATAGGAATAACTTTAAATATTTTTAGGTGATCAGGAAAAGTGCCCATCTTTAATGAGCAGTTAAATTTATGAGTGAAAGGATCAATTACATTTTGGAGGGAGAGCTTTAAAATACTGCTGGATATGTCGTCAGTCCTGTTGAGTATAAGTCTTGACTGTTTCCTCTCTGCTTCCATGACCACAAACAAAGATAATTTACAGCTGTTGATCTTATTTTCTGTTGACTGCTGATTTCCCAAAAAATTAGTTTTTATTAAATTTCAGTTACTCCAGTGAAGTAGTTGTCTCACTTGGCTCTGTAATATTTTATTGTTATGTAATGTTCTCATTGGTTTTCTTACTTTTGTCAGTTTCCTTTTTAATGCTGTCCCACATACCTTTTACTTAGTTTAATACGAGGGTTGTTCAAAAAGTAATGTGATTTTTCAAATTGCGCAGGCAACGTACTTTCCATTATCGATCTTCTTTTTTGTTATGTTGGTACACTTGTCCAGAACGTGTTCACAGTTCCAAGTGTAGAGCATACTCCGTTTGTTTTTGGCAGATAGATAGGTTAGGCCGGTATTACACTATCAAATTTCTTTGTCAAAGATTTGATCAAAGATGTGATCCAATATTCCGTCCAATATATTTGACAAAGATCTTTGACGTAGCGCTACAAGGGGTATTACACTGTCATCAAATTTTTCGTGAAAGTTCAAGATGGCTGACAACAACTTGTTATTAACCGCAGCAGTTCTACGTAGTACGTACTCCAATTGCATTGTGTGCACATGCGGAAAAGAAGTGGGGGGAAAAATGGAACCATACATACGAGGTTGACAGTCTTAAAATTCCTGGGATTACAACTTGATAATAAATTCAGTTGGGAGGAGCACACCATAGAACTGCAGAAACGCCTTAACAAATCTGTATTTGCAATTCGAGTGTTAGCAGACATAGGCAACATAAAAATGAAAAAGCTTGCATACTTTCATTCCATAATGTCATATGGGATAATATTTTGGGGTAAATCTTGAAGTCAAACAAAAGTTTTCAAGGTCCAAAAGCGTGTAATACGTATTATTTGTGGAGTAAATTCACGGACCTCCTGCAGAAACCTCTTCAAAGAACTGGGTATACTAACTACTGCCTCTCAGTATATTTACTTCTTAATAAAATTTGTCGTAAATAATATATCTCTTTTTCCAACAAACAACTCAGTTCATACATACAATACCAGGAACAAAAATGATCTGCACAAGGACTTAAAAGCACTTACTTTAGTTCAAAAAGGGGTCCACTACTCAGGAACACTCATTTTCAATAATTTGCCAGGAAACATAAAAAAGTTAGTTAGAAATAAAGATCAGTTTAAAAGGAGCCTGAAAGACTTACTACTGGTCAACTCCTTCTACTCCATTGGCTAAATTTTTAATAGAAACAAATGATGTATTGTATTTATTCATACTATTAGTATTTTTATTTCAGCTTAAAAAAAATCGACATGTTCCACATCCACGAGGATCTCCTCAGCACGGATCTATGGAACGAAAAACTAATCTAATCTGGGTGAAGCCGTGGGTTTTACGACGACACGATAAAAGCATTCAACAAAACTTGTTACGTGAGCTTACAGTGGAAGACGTCAAGTCGTACATCAGTTACTTAAGAATGGATGAGCATACATTTCTGTATGTGCTCAATGAAGTGTATCCTCATATCACAAAGCACAATTTTCACTTAAGAACTGCTACATCTTCAGAAGACAGGCTCACTATAACACTCCGATTCCTTGCTACAGGAGAGGGTTATGTTATGTTAGGTTAGGTTAGGTTAGGTCATGTTAGGTCTCCAATCTTCTTAATCTATTTTTGTATTCAGGGTGCCTCACGTTGTAAAGCGCCTCATCAGCTTCAGACATCTCTATTAATTCTGTAGTCGTCGGCACACACCAATTGTATTTACCGGCAATGGTTATAAAAACACTACAGACAACAGAACGCTGCAGCGATGCTAGCGCTCCGTGTGGTAACATATCGCATTGCAGTGAACAGAAGACAAGCTATTTCTTTGATCAAATATACGGCCTCGGCCTAGATTTGATCAAATATTGGCCGACATTTGTCAAAGATTCCTATTACACTATCAAATATCTTTGACAAAGATATTGGACAAAGAAATTTGATAGTGTAATACCGGCCTTAGACGTGTTAAAGTGTGCTCTGCGATTTTCGATTATTATAAAAAATGGAGCAAAGACTTTGCATTAAATTTTGTGTGAAAAATGGACTCAAGTGCTCTAAAACACTTGAAATGTTGATAGTGGCATACAGTGAATCTGCTCTAGGTAAAAAAATGTTTACAAGTGGTAGAAGCTCTTATAAGATGGCCGATAAGATGCCAATGACATACCTCGCTCTGCACGCCCAGGACAACAACAACAGATAGTAACGTCGAAGCTGTGTAGAAACCTGTTTAAGAAAACCGCCGAATTTTCGTATGAGAAGTTGCTGAGGATGCTGGCATATCTGTCGGCTCGTGTCACGCAATTTTTTCGGATATTTTGGGCATGAGACGTGTGAGCTTGTACCAAAACTTCTCAATTTTGATCAAAAGAACCGTTGCATAAGCATCGCTCAGGAGCTCTCAAATGACGTCAATGATGATCCTGATTTGCTTAAAAGGGTCATAACTGGCGACGAAACATTGGTTTACGGTTATGACGTCGAAACCAAAGCCCAATCGTCCCAATTGGAAGCATTCCGGAGAGCCAAGACCGAAAAAAGCACGCCAAGTTCAATCATATGTCAAACTTTTGCTTACTGTTTTTTTTTTTCAATTACCGTGACGTAGTGCGTCATGAATTTTTGCCTCAAGGACGGTCAATAAAGAATATTACCTTGACGTTATGCGCCATTTGCGAGTAGCAATGAGCAAAAAAGTCCGGAATTGTGGAAAAACAATTCATGCCTTTGCATCGCGACAATGCACCTGTTCATTCAACGTTGCTCGTGAGAGATTTTTGGCCAAAAACAACACGAAAGTCATGCCTCAGCGACCATATTCACCGGATTTGGCCCCTCAGACTTTTTCCTGTTCCCAAAACTGAAGAGACCTATGAAAGGATGAATATTTTTAACGATTGAGGAAATACAAACAGCATCGCTGGAAGTACTCACAGCTGTACCAAAAAGTGCTTATGAGAAGTTCCCCGAGGATTGGAAGAAGCGTTGGCACAAGTGTACTATCTGAGGGGGATTGCTTTGAAGGGTACAACATGAATATTGATGAATAAACCATTTTTTTTCATTAAAACACTAAGTCACCTTACTTTCTGAACACATCTCATATACGAATCACTATTCATTCTTTTCGCCTCTTTCATGACCTTTTGTAAAACTTCAGTGGATGTTTTGTAGCGAGTGTACCTGCTGTGACTTTGTTTTCCTTGCAGGTTTGGTGCAGTTCTCTTTCTTTCCAGCAAGAAGTTCTAATTCTTTCAGTAATTCAGCCATTGCCTCTTGCATTATTTTCAATATTTACCTCTCTTACAGGGCAGACTATATTAATATGCCTATCAGTTTTCCTAGAAATATGTAGTTGTATCCAGACTTTATGTTTCATAGACTTCAGACCAGTCTGAACAGTGTAATAATGAATTAAACAATGGAAACAGAATAGTAACAGTATTATGAAAGGATAGATTTCTTCTCGCCATATAGATGAGAAGTTGTTGCAGACAGGCACAACAAAAAGGCTGCTAGACACGTGAGCCTTAGGTCAACAGATCCTCTTCTGTAGTAGACAACGAACATGTAGACGCATACATATATCAACACTGTCTCAAAGTGGACATGTGTTTGTGTGTGGTAGTGTGTGTGTGTGTTATTTACTTTAGAAGAAAGCATTTTGGCCAAAAACTCACATGTTTAGCAGTTTTATTTATTTATTTTTATTTATACGTCAAGTTCCGTAGAACTAAATTGAGGAGCAGATCTCCAAGATCAGAGAACGTGTCAGTACATGAAATTACAACGTAAAAGTAACAACAGATAAAAATCAAATGTTTATGAATCCAAAAAAAGCCATAAGTTTACGTAACGCAATCAACAATATAACAAGAATCAGCTTAATTTTTTCAATAAACTCCTCGACAGAATAGAAGGAGTAACCTATGAGGCAACTCTTCAGTTTCGGTTTCAAAGGGAGTGGATTACTGCTACTATTTTTGAATTCTTGTGGTAGCTTATTCAAAGAGAATGCAGCAGTTTGCTGCACACCTTTCTGCACACGAGTTAAGGAAGTCCGATCCAAATGCAGGTTTATTTCTGCCGAGTATTAACTGAGTGAAAGCAGCTTATTCTTGGGAATAAGCTGATATTGTTAACAAAAAATGACAGTATTATACAGGGTTATTACAAATGATTGAAGCGATTTCGCAGCTCTACAATAACTTTATTATTTGAGATATTTTCACAATGCTTTGCACACACATACAAAAACTCAAAAAGTTTTTTTAGGCATTCAAAAATGTTCGATATGTGCCCCTTTAGTGATTCGGCAGACATCAAGCCGATAATCAAGTTCCTCCCACACTCGGCGCAGCATGTCCCCATCAATGTGTTCGAAAGCATCGTTGATGCGAGCTCGCAGTTCTGGCACGTTTCTTGGTAGAGGAGGTTTAAACACTGAATCTTTCACATAACCCCACAGAAAGAAATCGCATCGGGTTAAGTTGGGAGAGCATGGAGGCCATGACATGAATTGCTGATCATGATCTCCACCATGACCGATCCATCGGTTTTCCAATCTCCCGTTTAAGAAATACCGAACATCATGATGGAATTGCGGTGGAGCACCATCCTGTTGAAAGATGAAGTCGGCGCTGTCGGTCTCCAGTTGTGGCATCAGCCAATTTTCCAGCATGTCCAGATACACGTGCCCTATAACGTTTTTTTTGCAGAAGAAAAAGGGGCCGTAAACTTTAAACCGTGAGATTGCACAAAACACGTTAACTTGTGGTGAATTGCGAATTTGCTGCACAATTGCGTGAGGATTCTCTACCGCCCAGATTCGCACATTGTGTCTGTTCACTTCACCATTAAGAAAAAATGTTGCTTCATCACTGAAAACAAGTTTCGCACTGAACACATCCTCTTCCATGAGCTGTTGCAACCGCGCCGAAAATTCAAAGCATTTGACTTTGTCATCGGGTGTCAGGGCTTGTAGCAATTGTAAACGGTAAGGCTTCTGCTTTAGCCTTTTCCGTAAGATTTTCCAAACCGTCGGCTGTGGTACGCTTAGCTCCCTGCTTGCTTTATTTGTAGACTTCCGTGGGCTACGCGTGAAACTTGCCCGCACGCGTTCAACCGTTTCTTCGCTCACTGCAGGCCGACCCGTTGATTTCCCCTTACAGAGGCATCCAGAAGCTTTAAACTGCGCATACCATCGCCGAATGGAGTTAGCAGTTGGTGGATCTTTGTTGAACTTCGTCCTGAAGTGTCGTTGCACTGTTATGACTGACTGATGTGAGTGCATTTCAAGCACGACATACGCTTTCTCGGCTCCTGTCGCCATTTTGTCTCACTGCGCTCTCGAGCGCTCTGGCGGCAGAAACCTGAAGTGCGGCTTCAGCCGAACAAAACTTTATGAGTTTTTCTACGTATCTGTAGTGTGTCGTGACCATATGTCAATGAATGGAGCTACAGTAAATTTATGAAATCGCTTCAATCATTTGTAATAGCCATATATATATATATATATATATATATATATATATATATATATATATATATAAGCTAATGTCAAAACAGACTAGTGAAAGGGTGTTGACAAGAGGTTCACGAACTTACACCACTTATTGCCCGAACCACCCGTTTCTGAGCTAAAAATATCCTTTTACAATGGGAAGAGTTACCCCAAAATGGAATACCATATGACATAAGCGAATGAAAATAAACAAAGTAGGCAAATTTTCGTGTCGAACGATCACTTACTTCAGATGGCATTGGAATAGCAAAAATGGCGGCACTAAGTCTTTAAAGTCGATCCTGAACATAGGCTTTCCACGACAGTTTACTATCTATCTGAATACCTAGAAATTTAAATCGTTCAGTTCCATTAATCATATGTCCATTCTGTGAAATTAAAATGGCAGATTTTGTTGAAGTATGTGTTAGAAGCTGCAAAGAATGAGTCTTACTGTGATTTAGTGTTAATTTTCTACAAGCATGAACTTACGTCATGAGCTGCAATATTTGAAACTGATCCAATGTTGCACACAACATCCTTTACTACCAGGCTACTGTCATCAGCAAACAGTAATATTTTAGAGATACCCGTAACACTAGAGGACATATCATTTAGATAAATAAGGAACAGGAGTGGCCCCAACACTGATCCCTGGGACACCCCCCGCTTGACTGTACCCCACTCAGATCCCCATCACAGTATTTTCTCAACACAGTGAATAATGGCCTTTTGCTGTCTGTTGCTAAAGTAAGAGGTGAACCAATTGTGAGCTGCTCCCCATATTCTGTAATGGTCCAACTTCTGGAGCAATATTTTATAATTGAGACAATCAAATGCCTTAGTTAAATTAAAAAAATATGCATAGCGTTCAAAAACTTTTGTTTAACCCGTCCAGTACCTCACAGAGAAAAGAGAATGTAGCATTTTCAGTTGGTAAACGACTTCTAAAGCTGAACTGTAAATTTGATAGCAAATTGTGTGATATAACATAATCAATTACCCTTACATAACAGCCTTTTCAATAACTTTAGCAAACACTAATGGCATAGAAATAGGCCTAAATTTGTCTAAATTATCCCTTTCTCCCTTATTATAAAGCGGCTTTACTACTGAGTACTTTAACCATTCAGGAAACTGACCATTCCTAAAGGAAAAATTACAAATATAGCTAAATACAGGGCTAACATGTGCAGCACAGTACTTTAATATTCTGCTAGGTACTCCGTCATATCCATGAGAGTCGTTGGTCTTCAGAAATTTAATTATTGACTCAATTTCCCCCTTGTCTGTATCACAGAGGAATATTTCGGACATCAATCTCGGAAAGGCATTTGCCAAGAGAGTTGTATCATTCCCTGTAGAGACTAAATTTTTATTTAATTCACCAGCAATGCTCAGAAAATTATTATTAAATACGGTATATATATCTGATTTATCAGTAACAGAGATGTTTTTCCTATGAACTTACTTCATATTGTCAACCTTGTAATGCTGAGCAGACACTTCCTTCACAACTGACCACATGGTTTTAATTTATCCTGTGAATTAGCTATTTTACTTGCGTACCATGTACTCTTTACTTTCCTAGTAATATTTTTAAGTACCTTACAGTACTGTTTGTAAAGGGCTACTGTAGCTTGATTGTGACTACTTCACGTACTCTTTACCTTCCTAATAGTGTTTTTAAGTATCTTACAGTACTGTTTGTAAAGGGCTACTGTAGTTTGATTGTGACTACTTCTTACATTTTGATATAATTCCCACTTTGTTCTACATGATATCCTTATCCCACTAGTCACCCACCCAGGCTGCCTTTAATTGCTAGTACTCCGTTTAGAACGTTTTAATGGAAAGCAACTCTCAAAGAGAAATGTGTCAAGGATAGCGTTACCAGTATATTTGTCATCTATGTTATCAGCACTATAAGCTTCCTGCCACTATTGTTCCTTGATGAGGTTTAAAAAACCCACTATTGCCATTGCATTAACTTTCCTACATAGTTTGTAATTATATGTGTGACATTTGTTTAAGTACAAAAAATAGTTACTTTTCAAATGTACCCCAGACATTAAGCAGGAATCTTGGGGAGCAGATTGAGATGGAAGCACCCAAGGCAGCCAGCAGTATGATGGCAGTTCCAACAAACGAAAAGGAAGTTTTAAAAGTGATTAAAAGTCTGAAGTCCAAGCTGTCAGCTGGAGTAGATGAGGTGCCAATAATATTAGTAAAGAAAACAGCTAATCAGATAGCGAAACCATTGGCGCACATAGCAAACTTGTCAATGGCTGAGGGCGTGTTTCCACAAAAACTGAAAATTTCTAAAGTCATTCCCCTGTTGAAAAAGGGTGATAAACTTAAAATAGAAAACTACAGACCTGTTTCACTCCTCCCAACTTTCTCTAAAGTTTTAGAGATATTAATGAAATATAGAGTCACACATTATCTTAATATGCACAATCTGATAATCAGTAATCAGCATGGATTTCAAGCTGGGAGAAGTACCGAAACAGCTGTACTAGAATACACAAAAGAAATAATCACTAAATTTGAAGATGGAAATAGTGTAGTTGGGATAAATCTAGATTTGTCAAAAGCCTTTGACACTGTTGACTACAGCATACTTTTGAAAAAGCTTGAAGCTATAGGTATCAGAGAACCAGTAAAAAAGTGGTTTGAGTCTTATCTGGAAAAGAGGATGCAGGTGGTTGAAATTACAGCACCAAATATTAATCTAAAAATTCAACTAAGATCAGATCCAAGGGAGGTCACAGTAGGAGTACCCCAAGGAAGTGTATTAGGCCCCTTGCTGTTCCTCATTTACATTAATGATATTCAGGTGTCAGAGAGAAAAGCTAGAATCATGTTATTTGCTGATGATACTAGTTTAATAGTTAGTGATATGAAGCAGTCATTGCACAGTACTGTGGACCATGTCCTACAAGATATACAAAAATGGTTTAGTGCTAACAAGCTAACACTGAATGCAAAAAAAACTAATTATGTGCAATATGGAAAAATAAGTGAACAGGACGACCTAAATCCCACCATGGAGGGCAAACAACTTGAAAGAGTACAGTGTGCAAAATTCCTGGGTATGCACATTGATGAGAAGATTAATTGGAAGAACCATGTGGTGAACTTAGCACTAAAACTAAATTCAGCATGTTTTGTGCTTAGAATAATTTCAAGAGTTTGTAGTAATGACTGTACCAGATTAGTATATTTTAGCTATTTTCAGTCCATTGCATCCTATGGGCTAGTATTCTGGGGAAAAACAAATTGTCGTCTAAATGAGATTTTCAGATTACAAAAACGTGCTATTCGGATAATGACCCACAGCCCACCTCAAACACATTGTAGGCCCCTTTTTAAAGCATTGAAAATTTTAACAATTCCATCATTATACATTCTGAAATGTCTGTTGGTGATCAAAAGAAATCAGGACAAAATGAAAACCAATACAGACTTCCATAATTACGATACACGGCAATGTAAAGATCTCCACATACGAGGGCGGTTCAGAAAGTAACCTCCGATTGGTCACAGTGCGGGTTGTGGGGGGAGTAGCGACGCCATCTGTGCGTTCACGCACTCAACAGGTCATTCGGCATCAAGCCGTGGTCGAGTGAACGTCGTACCTGCGCTAGTTTAGTTTTTGTGGCAGTTTGAAATGTGTGCTGCAATAGAGAACCCCGCCAAATGTGAAGTGCGTGCTGTCATAAGGTTTTTTACAGCCAAAGGATATTCTGCAGCAGTTATTCATCGTGAGCTTTGTGCCGTGTACGGACCAAGAGTTATGAGTGAATGAGTTGTCCATGAATGGGTACGTTTATTTAAAAGTGGACGAGAAAACGTTCACGATGAAGAGAGGAGTGGTAGACCATCATTGGTGACTGACGAACTCGTTCAGACAGTTGATGCAAAAGTTCGTGAAAATCGACGTTTCTCAATGTCGGAGTTGTCTACTGGTTTTCCACAGATTTCTAAGACTCTCTTGTACGAGATAGTGACAGCAAGATTGGGTTACCGTAAGTTCTGTGCACGATGGGTGCCCAAAATTCTTACCGACCACCACAAAACTCAAAGAATGGCCTCTGCATTAGACTTTCTGTCACGTTATGAGGACGAAGGAGAACCATTGTTAAACAGAATCGTGACCAGTGACGAAACCTGGATTAAGTACGTGAACCCTGAGACAAAAGAACCATCAAAGATGTGGGCACATTCAAATTCGCCTACCAAACCAAGAAAAGCCTCGCAAGATTTTTCTGCCAGAAAACTGATGGCAACGGTGTTTTGGGATGCCAAAGGGGTGTTGTTGGTTAAATTCATGGAACGTGGTACGACCATTAATCAAGACGTGTACTGTGAAACAATAAAAAAGTTACGACGGGCTATACAGAACAAACGCCGTGGTATGCTGACTTCCGGTATCGTTTTTTTGCACGATAACGCCCATCCTCACTCTGCTCGCAGAACAACGGCCCTTCTTGAGTCCTTCAAGTGGGACGTTATCAACCATCCACCTTACAGCCCAGACCTGGCGCCAAGTGATTATCACCTCTTCATGCATTTGAAGAAATGGCTCGGGTCACAGCGGTTTGATGACGACGAAGAGCTCAAAGATGCGGTCACAGGCTGGCTCCAGGCACAAGCGGGTGATTTTTATGCAGAAGGAATTTCAAAGCTTGTGAAGAGATACGATAAGTGCCTCAATCGCTATGGAGACTATGTAGAAAAATAGTGCAAAGATGTAGTTGTAAGATGTATATATTAAAATATTTTTATTTAACTTGGTGTATTTTTTTAAATCAACCGGAGGTTACTTTCTGAACGGCCCTCGTACAAGCTGTAACAAGGACTCAAAGCCAGAAACATGTATGTAATCAAGGTATCAAACTTTTTAATGCACTACCAAAACATATCAAAGAGCTGGAAAATGAGGATAAATTTAAAACTGTTCTAAAGAACCACATGCTTGACAAATGCTATTACAGCATAAGTGAATATCTCTGCACAACTGTATAAAATATATGTTTAAGTTAATGTGACAAATGAAATTACATCAGTGCATAATAAATTATGTTATAAAAACACTTATTAGTTGTATATTGTATTAAACATAATATAGATTAATATGAATTCAGCACAGATACAACTTTTGTAAAGATATTATATAGTTGTTAAAATGTACCCTGACAAATCCTATATCACAAATGTGATCATTTGGATGATAATAAATAAATAAATAAAAAGCCTCTTAGTGTTAAAATTTGCGCATCATGTTATGAAAGGCCATTTACCCTTGTACTTTCTGTTGTGTCGTCTGCGACTCAACATCTCTTCTGTACGATGAGTAGGATGAAATAAAGTGGTTTATGTTTTCTTGACTGAAGGTCCTACATTTGACCTGTAGTATGAAGTCTGGTCATAAAATTCAAAACTTTATTTACAAAATTGTTCTGCGTTTATCTTGTGCATGGTCTCCTTTGAAATACTCTCCTTTACAATTGAAACACCACTCCCAATGCCATTTCCACTTCTAGAAGCAGTCTCGTTGCACCTCTTGCTGTCTGCAAATTTCTTTTATCTCGTCTATCGTTGCAAAACTTTGTACTTTCAATGGGGTTTTCAACTTTGGAAATTAAGAAAAGGCCACAGGGGACAGGTTTGGAAAAGTACGGAGGCTGAAGCAGCACAGTGATTATGTTTTTTGTGCACTAGTCACACACCAACAGGGATGAATGTGCAAGTGCATTATCATGATGCAAGTACCATGAATTGTCTCGCCACATTTCAGGCCATTTCCTTCTCACTTTTTCTCACAGGCATCGCTACAAGTCCTGATGGTACCACTGATTAGCAGTTTGTCCCTGTGGAATGAATACATGATGACGTACTCCTCCAAAGTCACAAAGAAAACTATCAGGTTGGCTTTGGCATTTGACCTGACCTGACGAGTTTTGTTTGGTCTTGCAGAACCTTCCCCGACCCAGTGTGAAGATTGAACCTAGGTCTCAATATCATATCCATAGACACACATCTCATCACCAGTTACGAACTTCTTAGGAACATCTCCTTCTCATTTGTGCAATCCAAGAGCTCTTCACACATTGCGAGGCAAAGGTCTTTCTGGTCTTGACTCATGGCCCATGGTAAGGACTTACAGGGAACATAATGCATTCCAAGACGTTATGTCAAGATTTCATGATATGATCGGACGGAAATGCTACAATCTCTTGGACAGTCAGTCTTCAACTGGGCTGCACTGTTTCGTTGATGTTCCTGACATGAGTGCTGTTCGTAGATGTTAAAGGGCGTCCTGAATGAGAATCATCTTGAAGTTCCGCCCAGCCATTTTGAAACTGTCTGAACCATTCGAAACACCGAGTATGGCTTAAGCTCTCAGCACTGTAAGCTTCCTGTATCATTTGGTGTGTCTATGTAAAGGTTTTCTCCAGTTTCACGCAAACTTTAATGCAGACGTGTTACTCTTCTAACTCAGCCACCTTCAATTTTGCAAACGGTGCGACACTACGTTCTACTCAACACAGCACTGAACAATGACTAACAGACATACAACAATGAAACTTCCGGCAGTTACACATTAAACACAGGAATGTACAGGGATGCCAACCGCATTTCATTCCAACACATCACTGGTACAAAATCACGAATGTTACGGAATGTTTTGAACTGATCTTGTATATCGTTGTTTGCTGTAGGATGTCAAACGAGCCGACATGGTGAAGGAGAGGCACCACATAACATTTTACTTTCCACTGTCTACACGTTTACAAATAAATCCACAAAACTTAGTCAGCATAACTAGGAAGGATTCAGGACTCGTACCTATAGCAGTGAAAATTCAGAAACATAATAAAATAAATTCCTTTTTACATGTGAAATTTCGTTATTTTTTCACTTACTGTTGGCTGCACTTGTTGCTAAAGGTAAACTTTTCTTCATAAGTAAGAGAGATGCTTCGACGCATTTTGCACAGAAAACAAACCATACTTACAGATATATGAAATTCTAGAATTCATTTAATTTATGACAAAATGTATGTGCTGCTACATTTAAACTTCATGATGAGAAAAAACTCAAATTTTATAGTTAATTATCTCAGTTTTTAATAGATTTGGAAAATTCTAGTTTTGCATTAAAGAGTTTGTGTTTGATAAGTATACCAAGTTTGAAAGTAATAGGATATTTTTGGATGTTGCACGTACCTAAGTACAGAACTTTGTGTTTTGCTGAAAATGACCGTTAAAGTTTCTGCTTGTATTTGGCTTTTTTTAGAACTGCCCAGCATCATAAGCAGGTTCTTTTTCATTTTCTAAATCACTTTTCTTCCTTTTCACATTCCTATGATGCCCTCTTTTTGATTTTATCAGCTCCAAAAATGATTTATCTGCTTTCACTACACGTTCTCTGTCTACAGCATACAAAACTTTGATGTGATTCACTCTGGGCTTAGTTCCCATTTTCTCTAAAACATATTTCCTGCTTTGCACACCATAATTAAAACATGAACCTGCATCATAAACACCAACAGTAAGTGCATTTCTCCTCACAAAAATGATTTTTGGCATCTTTCCCATACACATTGGTAAAAACTTTCATTTGTGTATTGGATACCGCCATGAAGACATTTCTTCAATAAGTTTTCATTTGCAAGGTCCCTGAATATAGGTTTGAGAGCTTCCCTTACAGTAGTTGGTAGAGAATTCCTGTGATTCGAAGTATACAGAGCGAAATACACTTATGTATGACGGAAGAGTGCTGTGCAAAGGGGTGAGGCGCTTCATCTTGGTACACTTAAGACGAAATAACAAGCCTTATTATCTCTCAGATATATGCTTTATACATCAAACAGTGAGAGCTCCATATGGCTCTTAATGGTGTGGGCTGTGTTTACATGAAATGGAGTAGTCCTCTGGTCCAACTGAACTGATCATGTATTGGTAATGGTTACTTTCAGCTACTTGGAGACCATTTGCAATTATTCATGGACTTCACATTCCCAAACAACAACGTCACCTGGCCACAATTGTTCGCAATTGGTTTGAAGAACATTCTGGACAATTTGTGCAAATGATTTGGCCATCCAGATTACCCAACATGAGTCCCACTGAACATTTATGACCCATAATTAAGAGGTCATTTCATGCACATCATCTTGCATCAGCAACTCTCTCACACTGTAGAGGCAGCATGGCTGAATATTTCTGCGGGGGACTTCCAACGACTTGTTGAGTCTATGCCATGTTGAGTTGCTGCACTACATCAGGAAAAAGGAGGTCCAACACAATATTACAAGATATCCCATGAGTTTTGTCAGCTCAGCATATGGTGAATGAACATTCTGTTGAAAGATCTTTGATACTGAATTTCATGGAATACCTGCAATATCGCTTACCTACAGTTTAAATGCTGCTTGCTTGAAACTGTTGTAAATGTAGTTTTCTGCAATAAAAAATTCTTCAGGTGACTTGGCTGCCTCATATTCCTTCTACCTGGTCATGCTCAACCACCTTCTTCTGCTGGGGAGATTGGTGCCAATGCTAAAGTGGTTGCAGTTGCTGAGATTGGTGTTGACCCTGTTGTAGTTCCTACTGTTGTCACAGTGAGTAGTGCTGATTCTCAAGTGGTTGTTTCCACTGAGACTGCAGGTCTTGCAACAGTATAAGATTTTTCAATCACTCAGACAACATTTTTGACAAATGAAACACACTCCCAACTGCACTGATTGACATGTTCATCTCTTTTCCCTTCTGCATAGTTTGTTTGGTCTACATCATTGTTAATTCCTCAGACATTATCTTTCTGCTTTTCTGTTACCCTGAACCACTACTTAATTGAAGTTTGCAGATTTATAAATGGCTGTCAATCAAATTTTCACTGACTTTAATAAACAGTTTAAAGCTAATTCATTGTCATTAAACTTTGAAAAGACCCACTGTATGCTGTTCAAAACCGGAACGTTTTCCTTCGAGCACATGTATAACACGTGAAGATATTAAGATCGAAGAGGTTAAGTGTTTAAAGTTTCTGGGATCACAACTTGATAATAAATTCAGTTGAGAACGGCATACTAGGAATAAGAACAATCCACATAAAGACCTAAAATCACTTGTCTTGGTCCAAAAAGGAGTCAAATATTCAGGAACATACATTTTCAATAAATTGGCAACAACAATTAAAAACTTGATTTCAGATAAAGCACCGTTTAAACAGAGTTCGAAAGACTTTTTGATAGGCTACTGTTTCTACTCTTTAAATGTAGTAGTAGTAGTAGTAGTAGTATATTCATCCAGAGACAATGTATATTGCATGGATTTCGTCAAAATTACATAGTATATATATACACACATATGGGGTGAACAATACTACACAAAATACAGATGTGCATAGTAGACTACATAACATCAGACCACATTGAAATAGCATGTACAACTTTATTATTTACATTGATGTATGAGAAAGACTTTTTACATGGAATACACAGTTGATATTTAGATAGAACACATACAATTCTAGCACTTTTGTATATATTATTTATTTAGATCATAGCAACAGTCAGATAAAAATTACTATTGGCACAGAGTACATAAATATAATTGTTTAGTATGAAGCTATTCCAGGTAATCTTTTACACTATAATAGCAGTTGGTCATTAAAAATTTGAATACTGCTTCTTTAAATGAAGACAATTTTTTTATTTCTTTTATCTTTACCGGTAGTTTGTTATACAATCTGCTTCGTTGTATGTTTGTTTGTTTCTGTGCCAAAGCCTAGTTAACTCTTTTTATATGAATGTCATTGCACTTTGTGTTATAAGTATGTAGATCCGAGTTGGATTGGAAATTGTCAATATTTCTTTTTACATTAATTACGCTTTTCTGTATATAGAGGCACGGTAGGGGTAGAATATTCAGCGTTTAAATAATTGCTTTGAAGGAGATAGAATAATTACCAACAGTTTAAGGCTAACAGCTCGTTTTTGTAGAGTGAAGATGGTTTTGAGATTTTTCTTACTATGACCCCAGAAGGTGAAGCCATAGGTAATAGCAGAATGTATAGAAGCAAAGTAAACAGCTCTGCTACATTCCCTATTACATACAAAGCTAATAACACGTAAAGCAAAGCAAGCAGAGCTTAACTTATGCGAGAGATACAGGATATGGGATTTCCAGTCTAAATTTTCATCTATATGTACACCTAAGAATTTTGTGGTAGCAACTCTCACAATTTCTTTATTTTGTATTCTGAGATCTAGATCAGAGTGTGACTTTGCTTTCCTGTAATGGATATAATTAGTTTTAGAGATATTTATGGTTAATTTGTTCACTTCAAACCAATTTTGCAAATATTCTATAACTCTGGTTGCAGATGCTGGCAATACCCGGTTTATGTCAGTTACTACAATGTTTGTGTCATCCGCAAACAGGGTTATATGAGTACCATTTACTGGAATCTTGATATCATTTATGTAAAGAAGAAATAGGAGAGGTCCTAGAACACTCCCCTGTGGTACCCCAATTGGCACAGTCTGAATATCCGATCTGTAAACAATACTTTGGTTTTTACTGTTTGTTGTTGCAATTTCTACTACCTGTTTCCTATTATGGAGATATGACTGAAACCACTTGGAAATCTTAACAGGGACTGTTAGTCCAGCTTAAGTAAAAACATCTGTTAGATTTCCATTTTGACAGCATTTGGCCACAACAGTCATGATTAGGTATTTTGTGTATGATAAATTTATTAAACTGCATAACTATGTTTCATTATGACAGTGTATTAATTCCCTAAATATTAGCAGTTCCAGTTCACTGTTATTTACTCACCTATTTTCACAATTTCGTGACAAATGATCATGATAGTGAATATTACATTCAGTTGTTTTAATCTTTTTATGTTCTGCTCTCTGACTTGTTCCACACCCATAACAATCAGGTCTTTTCGGGTTTATGAAACGAAAACTGAATCTACTTATCAATTGCATTTTGTACTGTCTTAGTCATTATGTTTCCTAGGCCTTCTGCTTTCTCCTTTCTTTTTCTCCTGTCTGTAGTTTTCTGAGACTTAACAATAAAAAACCTTGAGATTTTTACCTTGTTCTTGCTTATGCGAAAAGCCCAGTCTTTCACATATCTATATAAATATGTGTAGATCTGTAGGTAATCTGCCTAGGTCACATAAAAAGTCATACAGCAGGTGAAGAATTACTTTTGCATGTTGTGTTTCGGAATTATTTCCATCTTCAGAAATATAAGTGCAAGGGTAGCACACAGACATGAGTGTAATCAGTTGTGTACGTAATGTGAGGTGACAGGCTACTTGTCATCTCATGTTACATACACAACTGTAATGATACCTTGTGCTACATTTTTGCACTTGGGTTTCTGAAGATGGAAATAATTCCAAAATATATCATGCATACTTTGTAATCAACACTCATTCTTTGCCTGCTGCTTGGCTTCTTATGCAACATAGACAGCTTAACTACAGAGCTATGCATATATACTAGAATGGTCACCAGCCTCCTATGTAACTTTGTCACACCTTTATTATTTCACATATCTCTTTTTTCCTTCTCTGTTTAGATGGAAACTTTGTACAGTAAATTAGGTTTCACCCAATCTTCCCACTTCAAAACTAACAACAACTTTTCTTTTGTTTGTATTTCGTAATCCATGGACTGTTTGTACTATATGGTGTTTCATTGCTTCAATTTTTGACTTTAAATGTTGCAAGTCATGTAGTTTTGGGATATTATGGATTATTAGATTCATTTTATGACCAATACTTTGTGCACTTGCTTTGGGGTTTCCAGTCTCATTTGTACCTCCTATTATCAATAATGAATTATCCACTGTAAAAGTTTTTGTGAAGTTTACCATATTTTGATTGATTTCCTTTAAGGGTGCATCTGGTTTGATGATTGTTTCCATCTAGTTCAAAATGGTTCAAATGGCTCTAAGCACTATGGGACTTAACATCTGAGGTCATCAGTCCCCTAGACTTAGAACTACCTAACCCTAACTAACTTAAGGATATCACACACATCTATGCCCGAGGCAGGATTCGTACCCACAACTACAGCAACAGCGCTGTTCTGCACTGAATTGCCTAGAACCACTCGGCCACAGCGGGCGGCTGTTTCCATCTAGTAAGAAGCATCTGAGTTCTCCTGTAGTAGTGATCAACATCCTCTAGCCTGGCAGTCTGTTAAAATAAGTATTTTGTTTTTATCATTTGTGACCATTTTAGTTTGGGTAAATTTTTTAAAGAATTTCTAAAATGTGCTGTCTCCAGTTCAAAATTTTCATTAGTATGGACACTCAAAATTTTTGAAGTTTTATCCTACTTAATATAATCTCACTGACGTTTCCACCCTATTATTATTTTCTGACCATTTATCATCGGTGAATTACTTCATGATGTGCAGAACTGAATATGTTGTGTCTTCTTAAAATTGATAGTGAGACCATTCTCATAAAACCAGTTAATGGCACTGTTAAGAACATTGTCTACCATTTCTTCTGTTTTGTTTCTTCTGGGCTGATTGCAATACTAGTCCCATCCATGGAAAGAACTATTTCTGCTTGTTGTATTTTAGATGGAAGACCGTTTGCACATGTGAGGAATAATGGCAGACCCAAGACAAAGCCTTGGGGAAATTCATACAATTTCTCTCCAGTCAGAGCCATTTCCCCTGATTACATTGGTTAAATTATCAAGTACAACTTCCTATATTCTTTTTGCTACATTTAATATTATCCACTGGTTGGTTATACCATCAGTACCATAAAACCTCAATTTGTCTAAGAGGATATAGCAGTTCACATAGGTAGGTCACAGAAATTACCAACCAGCAATATTATTTAATGCTTGTAAAATTTGATGAGTTAACATGTAAATAGCATCCTCAGCAGAGCAACTCTTCTGAAAACCAAACTGATATTTGTAGAGGATATTTCAATTGCTCATAAGCGATACTATTTTAGAATATGTCATATTCTCAAAAATTTTGTAAAATGATGTCAGTAGCGAAACGGGTCAGTAGTTATTGACATCTCTATCACCTTTCTTTTACAGTGATTTAACAATCACATAATTCAATCTCTATGGAAAAAGCCTTGAATAAGTGATACATTACTGTTTCTAATAACACAGGGCTCATTACATGCGAACAAATCTTTAGTACTCTTTTAGAAACACCATCAAATTCGTATGAATCAAATTTTATGAGATTTACTTTTTCAACATATTGTATTTTTTCACTTAAATTGTTTGTCCCTACATTTTCTACTGTGTTTAAGAAATTGTTATTCAATGCATTTGCTACCTGTGACTAATAATTCATAGCCCTTTCATTTAAGTCATTGGTGATTTTATCCTGTTATTTGGCCAATTTTCCACTCTCTTGTTTAACTTCATTCCATATAGCCTTTATTCTGTCGGAATTTCTGATTTCTGACACTATATGGTCCTCAATTTTTTGATAACCATACTTCGTAATTTTGAGTAGTTTTTGTAGTGTGTAACTACTGCAGGATCTTTAGTTGTTCTTGGCACCAGACACTTTAATCCCTATAGTGATCCACAGTTTTTATGTGGCCATTCAATGTCTTTTCTCATTAGCTTATGCGTGAAGCTATTTACAAATAATGATATGAATTTATCCTGGAACAATTACATTTTATGTCAGCATTTGGTTTATTAAAAATTTCATCCTAGGTTATCCCCTGTAAACAATTCTTTAAAAACTTTATTTCTGGAGCCATTCATTATTCTAACGGATTTCCACAGTGGAGAATCTATACTGTAAGGCATAATCTCATTTATCCTCACTAACCGTGCATTGCAATCAGAGAAAGCACTTGTTACTGGGAATACAGTTGTTTCCTGCTTTATGTTTCATCAGAGAATATATTATTCTATATTGTTTTTATCCACCCATGTTGGAAGGTTCATTACTGACATAATCCTTTAGAACATCTACATTGAAATTACGAATTACAAATTCTTGTTGTTGTCTGACTGATAACATAGTAAGAAATCCACATTTGTCATAAACATTTCAGAATTTGCCAGTGGGGGGCTATATACAGTTACAATTCAGTGTTAACAATTTTTCAACATTAATTCATGATAAAACAAACAAAATCTCAATGAAAAGGTTGCTGCAGTTGCTCTGTAGAACTTTTTGAGTCCACCACCAGTTTCAGCTATTTTGTAGACCTGAAAAGGGATGAAGTAATATCCAAAAGATATAAGTACAAGTCTGGTGGGTTTAAAATCTTGCTTGCCTAATGATGTCATAACAGTATTGTCTTCAGATGACAATATTACACAAGCAATATTTTAAACCTACCAGAACTGTATCCATATCTCTTGAATTAGATTCAATTTTTGTACCACAGCCCAAAAAACAAAATGATACTCGTGTGTGTGGAGCATGTCAGAAAGTGTAACATAAAAACCATAATACATTTTGAATATACTACTCACTTCCCTGATCATTTATCAGGAGATTGTTAAAATATGTGAAAACTTTACAGTAAACTGGAACTGCTAATACACTCCTGGAAATGGAAAAAAGAACACATTGACACCGGTGTGTCAGACCCACCATACTTGCTCCGGACACTGCGAGAGGGCTGTACAAGCAATGATCACACCCACGGCACAGCGGACACACCAGGAACCGCGGTGTTGGCCGTCGAATGGCGCTAGCTGCGCAGCATTTGTGCACCGCCGCCGTCAGTGTCAGCCAGTTTGCCGTGGCATACGGAGCTTCATCGCAGTCTTTAACACTGGTAGCATGCCGCGACAGCGTGGACGTGAACCGTATGTGCAGTTGACGGACTTTGAGCGAGGGCGTATAGTGGGCATGCGGGAGGCCGGGTGGACGTACCGCCGAATTGCTCAACACGTGGGGCGTGAGGTCTCCACAGTACATCGATGTTGTCGCCAGTGGTCGGCGGAAGGTGCACGTGCCCGTCGACCTGGGACTGGACCGCAGCGACGCACGGATGCACGCCAAGACCGTAGGATCCTACGCAGTGCCGTAGGGGACCGCACCGCCACTTCCCAGCAAATTAGGGACACTGTTGCTCCTGGAGTATCGGCGAGGACCATTCGCAACCGTCTCCATGAAGCTGGGCTACGGTCCCGCACACTGTTAGGCCGTCTTCCGCTCACGCCCCAACATCGTGCAGCCTGCCTCCAGTGGTGTAGCGACAGGCGTGAATGGAGGGACTAATGGAGACGTGTCGTCTTCAGCGATGAGAGTCGCTTCTGCCTTGGTGCCAATGATGGTCGTATGCGTGTTTGGCGCCGTGCAGGTGAGCGCCACAATCAGGACTGCATACGACCGAGGCACACAGGGCCAACACCCGGCATCATGGTGTGGGGAGCGATCTCCTACACTGGCCGTACACCACTGGTGATCGTCGAGGGGACACTGAATAGTGCACGGTACATCCAAACCGTCATCGAACCCATCGTTCTACCATTCCTAGACCAGCAAGGGAACTTGCTGTTCCAACAGGACAATGCACGTCCGCATGTATCCCGTGCCACCCAACGGGCTCTAGAAGGTGTAAGTCAACTACCCTGGCCAGCAAGATCTCCGGATCTGTCCCCCATTGAGCATGTTTGGGACTGGATGAAGCGTCGTCTCACGCGGTCTGCACGTCCAGCACGAACGCTGGTCCAACTGAGGCGCCAGGTGGAAATGGCATGGCAAGCCGTTCCACAGGACTACATCCAGCATCTCTACGATCGTCTCCATGGGAGAATAGCAGCCTGCATTGCTGCGAAAGGTGGATATACACTGTACTAGTGCTGACATTGTGCATGCTCTGTTGCCTGTGTCTATGTGCCTGTGGTTCTGTCAGTGTGATCATGTGATGTATCTGACCCCAGGAATGTGTCAATAAAGTTTCCCCTTCCTGGGACAATGAATTCACGGTGTTCTTATTTCAATTTCCAGGAGTGTATTTACAGAATTAAGACACTGTCCGAATGAAACACGGGGGCTATGGTTAGAGCAGTTTTAAGATCTTCCATTGCCTTTTTGCATTCTGTTGACCAATTAAATGTCATTCCTTTCCTCAGTAGTTGTGTCATTGGATGTGCTATATTCACATAACCGGATATAAATCGTCTATAGAAATTTGAAAATCCCAGGAATGACTGTAGTTCTTTCAAATTCTTTGGTTCAGGAAAATTCTTTACATCTTCAATTGATTTTGGATCAGGTCGAACACCTTCACTGGTTATAACATGACCAAGGTAGTTAATTTTAGTTTGTGCAAAACGATATTTATCTATTGATAAAGGCAGGTTTGCACTTCTTATACACTCAAAAATAGCTTGTAGTCTGTCATTATACTGCTTCATGATTTCACCAAAAATTATTACATCATAAAGGTAAACAAGTGCTTGTGTTGGGGTGAGCCCTCAAAAATCTGAATCCATCAGGCGTTGAAATGTAGCTGGAGCATTATGAAGTCCAAATGTCATACGAAGATACTTGTATACTCCTGTTGCAGTTACAAATAAAGTTTTTGCTTGATCATCTGGATGCACTGTTAACTAGTGATAAACACTAGTTAAATCACATACTGAAAAAATTCGACATCTGCCCAAGTAATTCGAGGTTTCCACTAAATTTGGTAAGGGGTAAATGTCGGGTGTGGTCACAACATTCAAAGATCAGTAATCAACACAAAACCAGGATTGTCGTTCTCCAGAAATGGATTTCTTCTTTACAGTTACAACAGGCGAACACCACGGTGGGTCTGAGGGATATCTTGGTTTTATAATTCCAGCTTCCAATTGTTCTTTAACCATGTTTTCTACCAACTCTTAGACTGAATGGTATTCGGTAAGGTTTCTGTGTGATTGGGGCTGCATTCCCTGTATGAATACGATGCTGAACTAAATGAGTGACAGGCAAATTTGCACGTTCTAAGAATAAATCTGCATACTCCAACAAAACAGGCGCTAAAGTCTCCTTTTCATCAGCTGTCAAATGTTCTATCTTCTTCCAAATCTTGTGCTTCAGTTCATTATTAACTTCATCTCCTTGTTGCAATTTCGTGGTACTGTTACAAAAATCTGTGTTTATAACTGCAGCGTTTGTTACCTCATCTGGAATCTGTATTACGTCACTTTTACTTATGCTCGATACTTCAGCAACTTTTGTTCCTCGTGGAAAAACAACATCCTCATTGCTCATATTCATTATTGTAACCGGGACTTTTGTGACATTGTCTCACCATTGTAGTGACACCTACACTTCTAGCAACATAACATTGCATTGTATCCAGTAACTCACTTTTCTTGGATCGCTCAATTAATAACAAAGTTCCTTTCTTGCATCAGGGTGACTTAACTTCAACGTAGTTGTCTTTCCTGCTCCCTTGGGAATTTGCTGAGGCTGATCAATTTGAACATCGACTCGGACGGTTTGAACTGATGCATCGTTTGGGTGGTCCATTCCCACGACGTCAGTATTGCTGCTCCTTTGAGTATGATCTGAAGAACGATTTCCTAGGTTGTAGTTGCCATGGCATAGTCTGATCTTTCCTTCTGCAACTAATATCTCCGCCTCGTTAACAGACAAGAAATCAGATCAAAGTACACTGTCGTAATAAGTTTCATTATTTGAAACTACCTGCAGCCTAATTGTGTATTTATCTTTATTTCCACCTTCATCTTGGCCTTGGCCAAGAATTAATTCTACGTTAACTTCTCCATAGTTACGTAGTTTTCCTCTGTTTAACCCCAGCACTTTTAATAGCGGGGGTTTCAATTTATCCTGTTTATCTATGCAACACCACATTAATGAGGTCTGTGCTCCTGTGTCAATAAGTAGTTTGATGTTTCTCCAACGATATACAGCACCTATCACGAAGTCATTTTCTGTGTGATTTTCGCTGTAACTACCAGGAATCACTGTCTCTGGCAGGGGGCAGATGGAGTGGTGGTCCATACGCCCCTGTACTCGCGTAAAGATCTGTCAGAGTGTCTGTTTTTCTCATTACCTTCCTTCTTGTTGGAACGATCTCTCGAAACATGACCCTGCCTCCCGCAATGATAGACTCGATTCTCTTTACTATCCTTATGCTTGTGATCCAGCTCATTGCATCTGTAGCATTGTACTGTTGTGTTGAAAACTCTGCGTTCTTGTTTCTGCATCTCATTCGGTCGTCTTAGTGCTTCAATGAAACCATCAGCTGATTCTATTGCTTCCTGAAACGTTTTACATCATACCAATCTAACAGCTTTGCTTACTTCCTCTCCGTACAACCCATGAATAAATGCGTCCAAAGCTCTCTGGTCGGCTGCGAACAACTGAATGCGATTATCATTTTCACCTTGCGTTTGAGCGTTGATGTTTTGAATTCTGTTGGCAAACTGCTCGATGGATTCGTCTCGTCGCATTCGAAAACCGTAAAGCTGCCCTCTGTAAAATCTGATCGCGCTTTTATGTTTAAATCTCTGAACAACAACCAGTCTAAATTCATTGTAATCTTCTGTTTTCACGCAAGTACGCTCCGCACTAATGGAATCTTGTGCTGCTCCCTGAATTCTTAATTTAGCAACTACTAGCTTATCGGAATCTGCCCATGATCCTAACAGGGTGCACCTTCAAGTTTACGAAAAAACACCTTCACATCATCTTTGGGTTTCTCTCTAAAAACTGCTACTGATGGCAGTAATGAAAAATTCTTTATTGTATTTGTACTTGTACTGCATGAACTATCATTTGACAAGTCTTTCGGAATGTTACACTCACTTCTTTCTGCTTTTAACAGCCGAATCTCTTTTTGCAGTTCATTAATAACAGTTTGCAGATCAACAACATTACTCTGACTGGATTGCGGCATTTCATCTAATTTAACGCGAATGAGTCACTCAAGAGTAAAATAAAAATCCTTCACTGCCTTTCATATTCTAGCCAAACTGGAGTAGACCAACCTGAATTCCAGCATTGGATGCCCCCGCATAGTCAGATGATGTTCATGCTGCTGCTGCTCTAAGTTCATGTTGCGCTGCACCTCTTCCGGTCTGTAGGTTTTCCATAATCATCCCAATGCTAACACCACTTCTATAAGGGTGTTGTTTGTGTTGTTGCCCCCAGATGATAATTACACAAAATATTTGTCAGGATTTGTAAGCAGTGGGTCCTTGAGGTACAGGAATACACGAACACCAAGTAGTAAGTTTAAACAGTTTACTAACACAAGGCTGATTGTAAAACACACATGCTATGTGAACCCACCATCGGTGTGTTTTACATCCTAACACTGGCTAATTATGGCCATATCGAAAGGCTCCATGGTGAGCTAAGAAAAGAGACATATTCACGCCCGAGGCCACGCTAGTTATATGGTGCGCTGCTGACAGCGGCCAGTGGCTTACTCTCCTGTGGTGCACTGCAGCCGGATGCACATCTACTGACCAGCAAATTGTCAGCATTCCAAGATAGATCGGCTGGCAAGTGTGAGTTACGTACTGTAAGGCTACATACAAACACATAGATCTTTACAATACAAATTTTCTTAATAATTTTCAACTTTTGCTATTTGCAAATTAAATACTCAAATGTGTTACAACCAAGGATTGTACTATTTACTGTGTAGTTTGCAAATGTATTTATTATTTTGAAAGTTTTTTGACTTTAATGTTAGAAACAAATGTTCATCACTAATTATTTCAATATTTATGTAATTTTTTTTAGCTAAATTTTATAGTACTCAGAAAATATATGGATATTTTACAAAAAATAATCTGTCAGAAAAAACTTCGTCATTCTTTGTTTGTCAAAATTAAGTAACCGGTAGCTCCATTATATTGGTCTCAGAATTCTGCTCATATTTCAGGTTAGGAAAAATCTTTGGCGAGCTGTTGTAATGGAACTTCTCAATAACACACTTTCTCTTCAATATGCCTCTTGATACATTCAAATAAATATTCTACCCAATCCACTGATATTCATAACAGATCTCAAAGTTTTCGTGTTCTGTGTATGAATAAACAAACAATAGATGATTATTTTATTTATATTCAGCTTCAAAAATGCATAAAGAGAAATTATTACAAACTGAAAATTAAAACTCTGAAAATTTGTGCTAAACCTACTTACTCTTAAACTTTGAAAATACATTTGAAATTATTATTATTTCTATAATTTGTTTTGAACAATAATTTGAAAATATTTGTAAAGTAATGATTAATCACATACGACTTTCTCTGGATGTACAGATTGATATCTTGTAATATCTTTGTGCCATGAGATTTACATCACTGGTCATCTTGTCTATCCTTTTGGAGCATATCACTGGAGTTGTGTTCTAGAAGTTTTGTTCTGTGCGACCACTTCTGTGACATTCTGTGTTGAAAGTTGTTTGTTGCAAAACTGCGGAAAGACATTTATCTTGAAAGGTTTATGATCTTTATTTGTGTGATGAGCTCTGTTGAACTTAAAAAAGTAATAAAATTAAGAAAACAGAAAGGATTTGCATCATTCCATTCAATATAGAACGCATGAACTGCAAAACCTGGATTTCTCCTTGTAAAACAGGAATCCACTCAAATGGATACTGGGATAATGTCTAAATATTGGAAAAGACTACACCGAGGAGACAAGCTTAGCAACTCATAGCTTTTCAAATAGTTCTTTTTTGTAGCATTATAATCATTTGCCTCACCTTTGTATACTGTCATATGTAATAAACACTAATCCATGCCACAGTGTGTCTGCTGCTAAAATTCAATCATTAACTTGACGAATCTCTAAAGAAAGGGAAGAGGTTAGACAATGGACCTGTTACTTCTAATGCATTCTGTATCAAGGTGACAGAAGCAACATAAGCACCCTGACACTGACTGCATCGCAAGTAACTGAGCTTCATTGGCAACACTGTGTCATTAACATGAAGCATCTATCGCCTGCCTGTAAGCAGTAATTTGCTATGATATTACATACATTTCTGATGTTAGTATTTGAGAAAATATCTTAATTATGTATACACTGTAAATGTGATATTTCTTCCTCGGCTATGAATGTTTCTAAATAGATGCATGGAGCACTTTGTACCAAACAATATTGATTGTTCATGTATTGAGTTGAGATTATTTGTTTTCAACAAAACTACAAATCAGTATTTCAATTTATACACAGGCTCAGAAGTAAGTACCATTTCACAGACAGCAGCTATGTCTCAAATTTCAGAATCTCCACTATAGTTGTGAGCTGCAAACAACATACCCATTACAGTGCATGGCTCAACTGTTTGCACAGTGGATTTGAGTGTACATGTATCTTTCACTTGGACGTTCATTGTTGCTGAGGTAAATGAGCTGTTGCTTTGTGCAGACTCCTTGCAGAATATTAACCTTTCTCCTTATTTAACATAGGTCGAACTTTGCCAAACCAAAGGTAGAGTTGCAATTTCTGGTATTATAGGTAAACTGGCAATGCATTCTCATTTCAGCATTTTCCAGCACTACAACAGCCAAAGGGTTATGGCTTACCTACGATCCCTTGAAACCAAATCTGACTGATATGAAAATGCAATATGAAGGCAAATCATACATCTTCATTCGAAGGGAACTGTACTGTACATGCAACATTGAGTACAATGAGAAAACAGTCGGAACACACTATGCAGCAACTGCTACAGCTGAAAACAAATATGCATGCTCTGCGCAGTTGCCACCAGTGCTGAACCAACATGTCCCAGCACCCCTCCTGAATTTGTAGAAGATGCAGCATTTGACAAATGATTTTTATGGTTCCTCCAAGGAGGACATATAGTTTCTTTAGCTGCTAATTAAGACTTTGTTGAATTTAGATACAGTCAACACAGTGATTGGGGGGTGGGGGTGGGGGGGGGTGGAATGGGGTGGAGAGTATGGGGAGGAAAAGAGGATGTCAAAGAAACACTCAGGATTGTATCAACCAGCTGGAGTAGTCAGTGGCCGTCACAGGAGCACAGAAATCTTGCGGTTCCTCACGATGTCCCATGCATGGCCTTCAACAAATACATTTCAAGCAAATAAAGATCAGTGATGATTACATCAGTTCAACACTCCTTCCCACTAGTTTAACAGTGCTCTGTCTGATGATTCATCCTATAGCAATGAGAGGTGTCAAGAAGCAATACTGTGCATAAAAATCAATACTACACTGGGACCCCTGTCTTTCATGAGGCCCGATAGCCGGCAACAGACAATTTATGTGCTTCTAAGATGGTAGTCGATGAATTATTGCAATCAGGTATTGTGAGACCTTCAGACAGCATGAGGTTACCCCATGCACTTGATGTTGAAAAAGGGCAGTGCCACGTACATACCCAATACCAAACATTTAGGATTTCACACACACACTGACCAACACATCAATTTTCAGTGTCCTCGACTGTCAGAAGGCATTTTTCCAGATTTCTATGACCATGGAAGACATGCCCAAAACAGCCATTACAAGACCTTATGGGCTGTACGAATTTCTTTTTACGCCATTTGCATTAAAGAATGCTCCACAGATGTGGCAGTGTTTCATTAACAAGGTCTTCCATAAGTTTCCTTTCTGCTTCCCTTAGATTCTCTTAGTCTTAGCTCCTTTGGAAGAGCAAGAAGAGCATCTGCAGAAAATCTTTGAAGCACTGGTGACATTCAGAATAGTCGTCAAACACAAAAAGTGCCAACTACAGGCAGGAAGTCACCTGAAGCTTCCTGACAGGTCAAAACTGTGTGCCAGTCCATGCCTCAGACCCAGGACCATTGCCTTTTGCAGGCAAGTGCTCTACCAAATGAGCTTCCCGAGGACCACTCATGACTTGTTCTCTCACAGCTGTACTTACACAAGTACATCATCTCCTTACCTTCCAAACTTCACAAAAGTTCTTCTGCATAACTTACAGCACTAGAACTCCTGGAATAAAGGATATTGTGGAGACATAGCTTAACCACTGGCTGGAGCATGTGCTCGGGTCCTCAGTTGGTGGAGCACTTACCTTTCCAGTTTCTAGTCCTGGTCCAGCACACAATTTTGACCTGTCAAGAAGTTTCATATCAGTATACAATCTGCTCAGAATGAAAATTCACTCTGGTAAACAATTCCCCACACTCAGGCTATGCCATGTTTATGCAATATCCTATCTTCAAGATGTGCTAGTCCTGTAAGAAACACAGAGAACTTAAGTGAAGTTTGAAATGTAGGGAATGAGGTACTGATGGAAGTAAAGGTGTAAGGGTGGGTCATGAGTTGTGCTCAGGTAGCTCAGACAGTAGTGCATTTGACTGTGAAAGGCAAAGGTCCCTGGTTCACGTCCCAATCAGGCACACAGTTTTAATTGATAAGAAAGATTCATATCAGTGCTTAATCCAGTGAAGAGTGAAAATTTACTCTAAAGAAAATGACCTATCTAGGCCACTACTGACATTTGCAACAGAAAATAGGTGGCCAACAACAACCACTCTGATTCTTTTCTTGGAAACACTTGGAATCCCATTGAAAATGGTTGGCTTATGACAGAAGCTATTGGCCCTCTACGAACGAACAAAACATTTTCATTGAGAATGTTGAAGGATGCCCCTTAACAATTTTCATATATCACTGGCCTCTGGTGCAGGCTATACTCAATCCAGGAAGGGATAGTACATCCCACTGGTTCCGTCACATCAATGTTATAGGACAGTTCACAACAGATATTCATCATGTTAAAGGAGCTGACACAACATACATGCCTCTCTCTATCAATTCCCCCAGTTGCTGTCCATCACCTCTACCCCTCTCCATCACACTTTCTCTTTGTCTGTCTCTTCCACCCCCACTCTCTGTCCATGTCCTCCTTCCCCATCTCTCTACGTGTCTCTTCCTCCCCTGTCTCTGTCCATCTCCTCTTCCTTTCTTTCTCTGTCTATCTCCTCCCCTCCCTTTCTCTGTCTATTTGTTCCACCCCATCTCTGGTCATCTTCCACTTCTCTTCCTATCTCTACCTATTTCCTCCTTCCCCATTGGTGTCTGTCCACCTCCTAGTCCTCCATCACACTCACACCAACAGTATTTCTTTCCACATCACAGCTAATATGTCTACTGAATTTGACTGAAATCGTTCCAGGGTTTCAGGATGAACTTTTTTCCCATGACTGTGGTCACATACCCACATGTCAAATATATTTCACACGTTTAACGTATTTCACATGTATCTGTATACATATTTCACCTGTATGTCTAGCACATTTTGCCCTGTACTTACATTTTCAAGCAGTTTAATGTTTATGATGTTTCTCCTGAACTATGTGCTGTACAATAATATAATTTTGCAGGTACATCCACTGTATATGTGCCTATGATCTGTTGAATGTATTGTAAATATAATTAGTAGTGAAGAAGTAATAAATTAAAATGTCATGCATCATGCTCTAGTTTCTCATGCATCTCAGTGTTTACAACGTCATATCTCCTGAACTACGGGCCGAACAATATTTTTGTAGGTGCATTCAGTGGCAAATGTAGACACTTTCTGCAAAAAACCCTGCAAATTGAGTTAATAGAATAAAGTAATAAATTTAAGTATCCAACAGAATGAAGTAATTTTTCATGCATTCAATGTTTATGATGTCTTGGTATATTCAGTGGTATATGTGAATACCATCTGCAAAATACAGTTAGTAAAATTAAAACGTAATGCTTCATGGGGCAGTTTTAGTATATGAGGAGCAAAAACGTAGTAAGTGACAAACTTTTTTCCTTTCATCATTTTGTGGAGGTCATCAGTGAGAAAAAGTTTTGTAAAGATTTAACATTATGTGTAAAGTTTACTGCAAATCTCTAAGTGCTCTCACACTTTATGGGTTACACTGCTTTTTGACCAGCATCACCACCCCTTTGAAAGGTGGGTGGTTCTTACACCACAGTGATTCTTTCCGGAAAGATATGGAACACACATACATATACATGAAGGCTACATGCATTTTTATAATTCATATGGATATAGTTGTAAAAATGTTCAACTGGAACAGGGAATGAGTGGCTACACAAAAAAACAATGCAACTGAGGTGAGAACAAGGAATTGGGGGGAACTAGACTAAGGAACAAGATTAGCCAAGGTGACTGGTGAACAACCATCCCAAGGAATGAGACCAACTGCAAATGAAGTGAACTACCATTCGGGGAAACAAGACTGACCCCAATCAAAGTGAATAGTGAAAGATCCTTCCTGATAAGTTGTTTCACCATCTTTATGTTCACTTTAGGGAACCATTCCTTTGGACTCGTTCGTTTATGAAAGACACATTCTAATATGTTTGGCATACAAAGAAGATTCACAAGCTCCCTTCACAGAGATTTTGTATGGTAAATGGTTCGTTATCCCAGTGGGTTTTATGGCTCCTGGTCGATTACCTGCCTATACTGAGTGACCGAACTGGTCAGGTGAATCAAGCAAGATATTGCCTGTTTCTGTACACCTCCTCCCAAACTCATGGCAAGCAATGGGTATTCATCCATAAAGCATTGATAGATTGTAAATATGTAATTCTTTGTGACAACAAATCCATGCAGTACTGCAACCACCTTACCAGCTGTAGAAGTATGAAATCGGAATTTGGTCACAATAATTATACGTCTGTTGCTTGAAATTGATAAACAACATTTCATTCAAAATAATCTCCATTGCTGTTTACACGTTTATTCCACCTCTCCTGCAGGCTATGAATGGCATGCCAAAAACACAGTTATTCTTTTGAACCGAACCAATAAGCGAGCCATTGTCATATGAATTGGAGCATTGTTCAATGAGAGCATGTTCCAGTGTTGCAAATAGATGACAATCGGACAGAGCCAAGTCTGGAGAATAAGCTGCATGCCCTAGTATTTCCCAACTGAATGCCTCGATTGTTTCCCTGACCCATTTTGCTGTGTGTGATGAGGCATTACCACGGAGCAATATGGCTTTGTGTTGCCTTTTTCCATATTCTGGTAGTTTTACACATAATGCTCTGTTTAAATTGATCATTTGCCGTTGATAGTGATCACTGTTAACGGTTTCACCAGGTTTTAGCAGTTCATAATGGATGACACCCTTCTGATCCCACCAAACACAGAGCATTGTCTTCTTCCCAAAGCAGTTTGGTCTTGCAATGCATGTCATTGGTTTGCCTGGATTCATCCATGATTTACGACACTTAGGATCCATTTTTCATCACCTGGCACTATTCGATGTAGAAATGACTTTCTTTTGTATCTGGTGAGCATCATTTCACAAGTGGTCTTTCGAGTTGCTTGCTGTCTTTCATTCAGTTCATGTGGAACCCATTTTACCACTTCCTGCACCTTTCCCATAGCTTTCAACTGAAGAGAAATGTCGTTCTGCATCACATTCAATTTTTCTGTGAATTCTTGTTAGAGTTTGAGGATCCTCTTCATCCAATAAGGCCTGCAATTCGTTATCTTCCAACTTTTTCAGTGGTTTCCCATGCTTTTCATTTCTCACACCAAAATCACCACTTTTGAATTTTTTGAACCACTTAAAACACCACTGTGTTTTTGCAAGAGCATGTTTGCCAAAAGCTTCAACAAACATTCTATACAATTCTGCAGCAGTTTTCTTCAAATAACAGAAAACCAATGCTGTCTGCAAATTGTAGTTCTTAGGCACAAAACTTGACATGTTTACGTGTTTGAAACAGATACTGATGTATGGAACTTAGGTTACTGCATGTTGACATTTGTTGTCAGCTGTTACAAGAAGCAGATGGTACTGCAGATGCAGTCTCTCGGCCCCTATACTGATGGTTAGCACCATTTATGGGGTAATTCCAGTTTCAAACTTCTACATCTGGTACATTGGACAATACAGGGTAGTACAATGAGGAGAATAGATACTCCAAATATTTATAAATGGAGAACCTTCAATGGTTTCTGCCCACTGTCTGATACTGGCTGGGTACTACACAACCAAATACTTATAAATGGGAAACCTTCAATGGTTTCTGCCCACTGTCTGATACCAGCCTGGACACTACAGAACCCAGAGGAGGGTAACAGACATGACTCTCCATCTGAAATACAACTGCCACTAACCAACACAACCCCCCAAAGAGTTTCAAGATAGTTATCCTGTCATTGAAAGTGTCAACATTAAAATACCACTCTCACAATAGGACGATGCTGATGACACCCCTCATTCTCACTACAACTGGTTTCTTAGGGCCCCACCCTATCTGAGTGAGTACTTGCACGAGCACTGGTATTGCCTCAGAGTCGACCATGCAGAAATGGTCCAGCAACAATCTGGTTGGGAAGTGCTGCTGCTACTGCTGAGCCTGTCCACCACTTCTCTGCACTGGAGGACGAGAGGGGGGGGGGGGTTATTTCTGTGAATAATAATAAGAAACACTCAACATTCAATAACCATTCAAATGATCTAAATTATAATAATTAAAAAGTCGATAATGATGAAGAGTCTCCAAAAGTCATATAGCAGTATGTAAGTGCTACATTTGCAACTCCTGGTTTTACATCAGTATAGACACATCTTCAGGTTTATTTATCAAGAATACAAAAATCAAATGGTTATATTTTTATCATGTAGGTGAACAATAACTGAGTCCCAGCATTTGGGATGTTATCCATGTTAAAGAGTCAAACCACATTGGTGAGTTGTCATAACAAAATTAAGTACACCCAAAAGGTGCTTATCAAAATGTACAAAGCATGACAAAGTATCCCAGGCTGGATACCACCCCGCAGGATATACTACAGTGTCCAACAGACTCCAGCCATATAAAACCAATGTAAGTAAAACTTAAGATCACTGTAATTACACCACACTGCTAACAGGCCATTGTGGTGTAAGCAGACCATGGAGACTAGAAATACCTTGCATTGTTTTTATGCAGCTGGAATCTAACAGATCCTGTGATATACAGGTTGAACATTAATAAAAGTGACACACTGCAGGGATGGATTCCTGATTGGAAATGGAGGAAGAAAGGTCCTATGAATGTGTGTCTGGAAATTCATCTTTGCCACAGTAGATGGCACTGACAAATGGAAGTGCCTCTGACAACGTGTTGTGCGTTCCTTATGTGTTTTAGGCTGTGTGATAGATGCAGCATACTGTAAGCAGCAGAATGGTCTGGTATTCATATCGGGAACAGCTGAGATGGTGTTTGTGTATAGCCAAGCAGATGGAAATGGTTGAGAGGCAGTACAGCTAAAGCAAAACAAGTACCCTCACCGACACCAACCACATCACACACCATTTCAGGCCCTTTCTGGGCTTTTGTGTTATCATGGGTCCTTTCAAACAGATGGACATGCAGGGAGGTGGCGGACTGCACATACACCAGAGTTGGAGGACTGGGTTCTACAGGATATTGAGACAAACACTAGTACAAGCCCCAGGCAAGTGGCCCGCCAACATTACATAAGCCAAAGCATGACTATGTGTATCCTGCATGCATTTCATCCCATGGATGCCACTTTGAACATTTGTTGTAATGTGATTGTGATGCAGCTTTGTACTGTGTTCCAGGATGATTTGTTGTCATTACATGCACGCCATCCATTCCCACACACATGTTCATAGGACCCATTTTCCTCCATTTCTAGTTAGAAATCTGTCCCTAAAGCAACTTCACACAGTTATGCGGCTTTTAGAAATATCTCATCAATCTCGACTTTTTAATTGTTTTCATTTTTAGGATAATCTGAATTGTTATTGAGTGTTTTTATTGTTATTCACAATGTGCCTCAGCTGTGTTTGCCCTCCACACAAAAGCTGCTTGTTTTAGTCTGTTCTTTGTATCTGATTTAATACTAATATATCTGTGTGTTTGCCTACACTGATTGTAATAAATATCACAGTTTTGATCTCCCATCCATGAGTTTTATTCTGGATACCTGATTGCTGTATATGTCTCTAATAGTCTCACATAATAGGTTTGTGATTAATGAAGATGGCTGATATTAAATGAAAGTAGCTCTGTGAAATATCTTTTGAATATGCCAGTAAATAGTTACTTTTAAAAATTATTTCATTCTTTTTCCCTTAATTTTGAAAGTTACCTTCCTGTCAAACCATTTTTTTTTTTTTTTGTTTCAACTCCAGTTTCTACTCTTAACAATTTTCTGATTTTTTTCTTCATTAAAGGGCAATAATTGTAATAGTAGCATAATGGTAGCATGGCATCATCTACCTGCAAAACAATAGGTATCTGCACATTGCAGTAGTTTTTAGAATAAGTACACTTTTCATTTAATGAAACAATAACATTGCATTTCATAAAATCCCACCCCATGAGTTTTCAGCTCCAAAAAATAGTGGTGCAGTGGTTAAGAAAATGGTTTCATATTCAGATACACACGTTTCAAATCTTGATTCTGCTAGACTGATTCACATTTTCCATACATGATTATAGCCAAATGTGGTGATGGTTTCATCAAAAAAATAAAGGCGGACTACCAATCCTAACAATTGTTGCTTGTTTTCTTCTGGTATGTTAGTGATGTGGTTTCAGTAATACATGTTACTTGTTTTCTTCTGATAAGTTAATGTTGTGGTTTTAATAATACAGGTTGTATCTTCATCTACCTGTTGTGTTTATGGACATACATTTGTATTTCATTCAAGATTTAGATTACTCTGATGCATTGTAATACCATTTTGAACATATTGCTAAAAAGTGGCCATGTGATTCAAAACGTATCCAGCAACAACCCAAGTTGTTTTCATTAGGGTGTGGCTGTCACATAACAGCAGAAAAAAAGGACACACTGTTGTAGACCATTGTAATTCCATCTCAAAAGTGACCACTGTGGCACATTGCCTTCTTTTGTAAGGAAATTAGCTACATGAAAGCTCTAAGTAGCAAACAGACTCATTTATACACAAAGGAAAAATTGTCCACTTGTCATGGCAACTGCAGCTCAACATGTCAAAAATCTTACAAAACTCTAGAAGAGTGAAAAATTATATCCTTCACAAAATCAGGAAAAAATAGGTGTCAGACTCTTTGTTTTAAACTGGGTGCAAATGTATTTTGAGAGGCTCGACAGCATACAGTCACAGTCTTACCTGGAATGTGGTGAATATTGTCAGTCATTAAGCTGGTTAAGTACAAAAAGAAATCATGATTTTATAATTAGGTAGGCACCAAGTATATGAACTGTCCCAGTTTCTCGTGCTGTGGTACAACAGAGGTTGACTCAGGAAACAATAAAATTTTTACTCCATATTGCTACAAAACATGTAACTGTAATACCAGTATCAAAAACATGTGTACAATAAAATAAAATCACCTGCGATACAATAACACAAAGAAAACATAAAAAGGCAATAGATAAAGAATACAGTTATGTTTAAAGTTTCAAGCTTTATATTTTGTAGAGTCCATATAATACTTTAATAAAACTGTTTTGTAAGCCACAGACATTCAACCAATTTCTTGTGTTACTGTGGTTAGTGTGTGATTCATGCAGTCTGCGGCCTTCCTGAAAAGAAGCCCTTTGTATTTTACATTCTAAATGCAGTGTACCATCTTCTCTTCTCTCTCAGACTTGCACACAGGCCCTTAAAAAAGAAAAGAAGCACCAAAAGTCAGACAGTAATTTTAAAGGTATGGAGAACTAGTTTTACCTGAATGTTGTACAAAAAACCATCACTTTCAAAATAGAATCACTGCTAATACAGTGGCTGCACAATACATTAAAAGATTGCATGTTTAATCTCTGGTTGGTCATAGGTACAGTGGCTCCACAATAAATTAAAAGATTTCATGTTTAATCTCTGGTTGGTCATAGGAATTTTCCTATTATTTAACACCACTTTTATCTTTGTCGTCTGCAACCACTTTCATATCTTCTACATTATGGCAAGCATTCTTATATTCATGTTACACCTTTTAGAGACATTAACTAAAAACCTTTTTTTAATGTAGAACGGCTTATACTGGCAACAAAATCATACCATTATTTTCTACATAGCATTGCAAATATTCTGAAAATATTTTCTTCAATTACCTCACAAAATTAAGCTGCAACAACAATACTTATGTGAATGTTCAGTTCTATTTTAAAACCCTCATCAATTTAGGGAGTCAAAATATGTTGTTAGATAGGGTAACTGCTATATTCTCTTTCAGTACTGAAACTTCATTATAGAAGTCTTCAATGAAATGAAATTGATTGAGGTACCAATGGGAATTTTACTGTTGCAAATAATTCAAAGTTGAAAATCAATAACCCTAGTTGTCCTTGATAAATTTTATATGACAGAAAATCAACATTAAAGTACCCATAAAAAATTATTTTAGTTAAGTGTGCGTAGTCTTGCTATAACAACCATAGACAAAACTATGTTACAATTGAATCATTCTTCAAATGCACAGAAAGTGATGATATACATCCATGGAGTGAGAATACATTTGAGGCAGCACTTTGTTCTATGACCATCAGGAAGACAAGATATGACAGGAGGCTTTCCACAATATGAAGAGCACTAGTAAAGCTTCACTTCCCTCAACGCATATCCACATTCTTATAAATACATGACTGAACAACTTTTTTTCAAGGGGTGTCTGACAATGGGCACAATCATCATCCCATGAAAACTGTATACTGTAGCCTCCCATTAGATATATTTTTATATTGCTATATACTTTTCTGCACCCAAATCATATTATCATATGTTAAGTAAGCATTGCTACCTCCCTCTCCCACCACCCGCGCACGCACACACACGCGCGCGCGCGCGCACACACACACACACACACACACACACACACACACACACACACACACACACACACACACACACACACACACACACACACTGGCATATCAAATCAATAGTGCGGATGGATGGATGGATATGTGTGTGTGTGCGAGTGTATACCTGTCCTTTTTTCCCCCTAAGGTAAGTCTTTCCACTCCCGGGATTGGAATGACTCCTTACCCTCTCCCTTAAAACCCACATCCTTTCGTCTTTCCCTCTCCTTCCCTCTTTCCTGATGAGGCAACAGTTTGTTGCGAAAGCTTGAATTTCGTGTGTATGTTTGTGTTTGTTTGTGTGTCTATCGACCTGCCAGCACTTTCCTTCGGTAAGTCACAATAAAGCTGTGAAGTTGAAATGAAAGCTGCACATATTCCTGATCCATGAAAAATGATGCCCTTTAGTGCAATACTAAGAAATGAAGCACAGTTGCAGGACTGTCTTCCATTCAGTTTTATTTTTACACATCAACCACAATTTTATTAATTTTATTTTATGTTCATAACTGTTTTAACACAAGACATTATCATCTAGAGGGCAACAGTGCCTAATATGCTTTCCCACACTCCTTTATAATTTATGACAACATAACTTACATACATTATTAACTTATGGAGGCTGCACACAGCACATAAAACTAATACGTTGGTCTGCAATTTCAGCAGGTACCACATACACTATTATATTTATCATATGTGGGTTTCAGATTACTTATCTGAGACTGAGCTTTGCATGACATTTATTTAGTTTTAACAGCTCTGGAGGTGTTCAGAATATGAATGAAACCAGTAAACATTTAGTTCCACTTCATTGCTCAAACTTCTGAACTGTCTGTGGTGAAACTCCTAATTATGGCTTAAAGTCTTTTGTTTAGTTTTAGTTCTTATATGCTTATCCCACAGAACTACATTTAATAAAAAATAGTGATCTTTCACAAATTGATTCTTGATCTGATTTCTTTGTCTTGTTTCCCATCAGCTGTAATTTTAACTCCCTTTTATTTGTAGCTGTCAATAGCTGCTACTGTTCCCATCCTTTCTTCACCACACTAAAACTTCATTTTTTGCGTATTTAGGGTTAAATTCAACATCCCTGATATAATCCTTCTGCAACTTGAATTTCAGAAGGCAAATATTTGCCAATTTGGAGTTTTAATATAGAATTTTGTGTAATGTTTGAATTGTGTTTGTTATTCTTGGATTCACCCCCACTGATTTTAAATGCCTCCACAGACTGGCTACAGGTGCACTATCATAGGTTGTTTCTATCTCTACAAAACCCTGATGAAGTTACTGTGATTTTCTGACCAATAATTTGTGATATCCAAAATCTGATTAATTGTTGACCTATCACTCTATCAGTTCTAAAGCCTTCTTGTCCTTCAGCCTCCATTTCTTTGTATTCATGTTCTAACAATGTTTAACAATTCTTCAATAAAGTCTACAGACACAATGGCAATGTTAGTAATTTGCAGAATCATACTTTCTTGTAGGCTTTTTAACAAAATAATTGTTTTGGCGAACAGTGAGTTCCTTCAAAAGGAAGTTAAAAACATTTGTGATTAATCATCTGCCAACCCAAAGAATCATGTAATTTTAGTTCAAGATTTTCTTATTTTAGACTTTGATAAGCCAATACCAAAACTGCGAGGCCTTGGAACTATTACACCAATTCCCAGTGCAGGTAAGTGCTTAGAACAATAGTATTGCATTCAGGAGGATCAGAGTACAATTCCCAATCCAGTCATTTTAATGTAGTTTGACCTCATTTTACTCAAACTGCTTACAGTAAATACTGAGATGGATCCTTTGCAATAGCTAGAGATGACCTCTCCTCCCTCCCAAATAACGACAATCCTTCACCTCTTATGACCTTGCCATCAGTTCTATATTACATCCACACCATCTGTTCTTTCTTTCCCATACATTTAATCATCAGTGAAAGTTTTGGCTAACAATAAAAATCTATTTTGCATGAATGACACTTTACACAAACAAAATACACGCCACAAAAGTAATTTACCTGTCGACTATGTTCCTCTGTCTAGTTTTCAACTGCGGTTCTGTATTCTGATGTGACGATCTTCAACAAGGCAGTTGCAAAAATAAAGCAACAATATGAGAATCTCTTAAGATTCAAAAGGAAGTTAAAAACATTTGTGATCAATCTTAATCACTTGTTCAACAAATTAGGCTGTATTCTTCTTGGTGACTGATAGGGAAGGCTGATCTCGACAAGCAGTCCATTCTCTAGGCTGAAGTTGACCTTCAGAAATGCTTTGTGTTTCTGAATTAGTAATGTGATTTGCAAAGTCTCTTCCAGAACTGTATACACTTCTTTGAAATACCAATCCAGTATCAATCTTTCAGAAGTATTCTTTCTTCCACTGATACATTTCTCCACACAGCAGGTTCTCATTTCTCCTCCTGTAGTCTCACACTGCAAAAATATTCTAGTACTCTTTGTACACATATCAAATACTGCTCTGACTTGGATTAAACCATTCATTCTGCCATCAAAGATGTGCAACAGCAGGTTCTCATTTCTCCTCCTGTAGTCTCACACTGCAAAACTATTCTAGTACTCTTTGTACACATATCAAATACTGCTCTGACTTGGATTAAACCATTCATTCTGCCATCAAAGATGTGCATTTTCATATGCATAGCTAACAAAAGGAGTAAATTTAATATTATACTCATTCTGGAAATAGAGGCCTAATGTTTATGATACCATGACCTTATATAATTTTATTGAAATCAGCTCTCACAGGTTTACCATGTTTCAACCCACACAATCCTTTACAGTGTTTGATGCATAACTTCTATGGAATTTGATCTGAAAATGGTGACTGGAATGGATAATCAAATAAAAGAGGTTGATTTTAGTTAATTCCCAGTGTTGTAGTTCTGAGACATCTTTCTATCTATGAGTTAATAAAGAAATAGCTGAATTCAGCCTTGGCCGTATGTCTCTTGAACACAGTATTGGATCATTAGTGGTTAGAGGCATATTGGACAGCTTATATAGTCATATCAGAAGGAAGGATATTGTGGGCTGCAGGACTCAAAACTTGGCCATGTTTCACTTTAATATGTTATTGTAGGATCAGCAATTGATGTTGTATAGAATAGCTGATGACAGACCTGTCAGCAGATGGTTTTAAATTTTATATCTTTGCAAAATTTACAAATTATTAATTTATACCACAGTGCAAAGTTTGCAGTGCAGAGTATACAAAATACTATGCTCACCAATTTTAACAGAAGCTGTAATGTATTTCATATACTCTGTAATGCAAATTTTGCACTGTGATATAAGTTAACAATATGTAAGAGCCTCACTGAGATTAAATTATTTTTAACATATCTGACTGATCAAAATTACAAACTTTTATTGATGTAAGGGATCTGTCTAAAATGTTAACATTACACCTATCAGTATTCTAAATTTATGACATTTATTTACTGTTAACATTTTGATAATACAAAGATAAAATAAACAAAAGGAATTGGTTACATTAATTTTTACCTTCACTGATCGTTTTGCTTACTTAGAGAGTTTTCTGTGGTATCACTATTTGTTTTCTGTGGTATCACTATTTTTAATCATCATTTTCATCATCCTAACAGGATAGCTGTGAAATTTATATCACTGTTCCCAAAAAATATTTGGCTGTTTCTACTGACTGATTTGCAATTTCTAAGGTTGTGATTATGGTGGGACCCAAGAATACAGCTATTTTTTGTCTGAACACATAGCAGATTTCACTTCAATGCTGACATGAAAATGTTACAATGTCTCTTGCTTCCAAACATATATTCTGCCCTCCACTCTCTCATTGGCTTTACAGAACCAGCAGTTGACAAACCTCCAATTGTTCCCATCATACCTCATGGTAGGTGGCAACAACATTGCTGCAGAAAACATGTGAGTATACCATATTTAGACTTTTAGTGTTTCCTGCAGAAATGTACGCTATTGTTGAGAATTTGTCCAATTTTAAAGTCAATTCGATTTCTAGCACAAAACAATTCTAGAAAACTGCAGTCTAAACTCATTAGACGTTCATAAAAAGCCAAAGTATGCAGTATAGATTCCCATGGGTGACTGCACAATGAAACTTCTGCCTGCTCAACACTCTCCTCCCCACCACTCGTAGTTCTCAACCAAGCTGTGTAGCTGTTCCCCCCTCCAGATTTATGTAGTGCTGTGTTTGAGCAACAGTGAAATATGGACAACAATTTTTCTAGGGTGCAGGTCATATGTAACAACAGCAACCAATACACTATGTGATAAAAAGTATCCAGACATCCCCAAAGACATACGTTTTTCATATTAGGCGCATGCCAAGTACTCCATATCAGCGTGTCGTTAGACATCGTCTAAGAGCAGAATGGGGCACGCCGCGGAACTCACGGACTTCAAACGTGGTCAGGTGATTGGGTGTCACGTGTGTCATATGTCTGTACGGAAGATCTCCACACTCCTAAACATCCCTAGATTCACTGTTTCTGATGTGATAGTGAGTGGAAATATGAAGGGACACGTACAGCACAAAAGCATACAGGCCGACCTTGTCTGTTGACTGACAAAGACCGCTGACAGTTGAAGAGGATCGTACTGTGTAATAGGCAGACATCTATCCAGACCATCACACAGGAATTCCAAACTGCATCAGAATCCACTGCAAGTACTATGACAGTTAGGCAGGAGGTGAGAAAACTAGGATTTCATGGTCAAGTGGCTGCTCATACGCCACACATCATGCTGGTAAATGCCAAACGATGCCTCACCTGATGTAAGGAGCATAAAGATTGGATGACTTAACAGTGGAGAAATGTTGTGTGGAGTGACGAATTGTGGTACACAATGTGGCGATCCGATGACAGGGTGTGGGTATGGCGAATGCCTGGTGAACGTCACATTCCTGCATGCGTAGTGCCAACAGTAAAATTCAGAGGCGGTGGTGTTATGATGTGGTCGTGTTTTCCATGGAAGGAGCTTGCACCCCTTGTTGTTTTGCATGGCACACAGGCATACATTGATGTTTTAAGCACCTTCTCGCTTCCCACTGTTGAAGAGCAATTCGGGGATGGCGACTGCATCTTTCAACACGATCGAGCACCTGTTCATAATGCATGGCCTGTGTCAGAGTGGTTACACAACAATAACATCCCTGTAATGGACTGGCCTGCACAGAGTCCTGACCTGAAACCTATAGAACACCTTTGGGATGTTTTGGAATCCTGACTTCATGCCAGGCCTCACCATCCAACACTGATACTTCTCCTCAGTGCACACTCTGTGAGTGTGAAGAATGGGCTGCCATTCCCCAAGAAGCCTCCCAGCACCTGAATGAACATATGTCTGCGAGATTGGAAGCTGTCATCACGGCTAAGGGTGGCCCAACACCATACTGAATTCCAGCGTTACCAATGGAGGGCACCACAAACTTTTAAGTTATTTTCAGCCAGGTGTCCAGATACTTTTGATCACATACTAAACTAAACGGCATCTGAACAGGTCTTGGAAGGCCCAACAGTACCAACCAGCCACCGTGTCAACTTTAGCCCACATGCATCACTGGATGTGGATATGGAGGGGCATTTGGTTAGCACACTGCTCTCCTGGCCGTACGTCAGTTTAACGAGACTGTTTTGATCACATAGTGCATATAAATAAAACATTTTAAGCAATATTCAGTCCAATTCTCAAACTTTCCTCATCCTGTGATCTAGCGACATCTGTTCATACTATCTCCATAAGAGGTCATGTCGCCATAATTTATTCTCGTAACAGCAATTACAGTACATTTAACATGGTTTATTTTGCTTGTTAGACATTTCAATCTGGATTAATTTCACTTCTCGTTTCAACTGAATGTCATCATCTTGTCCTAAACTTGATTAAAAGCTGGTAACAATTTTCTCTGGTATTTTTGAACATTATATGTACAGCGACCGAATTTCTCATTTGTAACCCAGTTGATAAATCATTACTTTACAAGATACTGACTTGGCTTCGGAATCCAGTAATGGTTTTTGAAGGACAAGGTTTTTGTGTTTGAATGTTGTTGTTGTTATTGTTGTTTCATCCCCCCCCCCCACCCCACAGGGGCAGGGGAGGGGCTGACAGCAGATACAATTTGCTGCTCTTCAGCCACCTGAGAGCAAAATTTTAAAAATTATGATATGAAAACTGGACATTGTGTTTGACAAAAATAAATGTTTCATACAGTAAAAAGACAGACCATCAGTTGTATATGTTAAAATATAAAAGGTTGATTTGGTAATTAATTAAAATATAGACACAAATGAATGGAAAATGAGTGTCACACACAAAGATATAAAAACAGATACACAGCTGCAGAAAGTAAAAATGGAAAGGCTCATGTTTGATTTATTAAAAGAGGTACATGAATGTGTGAAGAGATAAGTGGAAACAGACTGCCAGGGAGAAGGGTATCAGGGGCACGTAGCATATAAAGGCAGTGTGTAGGAGGGGGTTTGTGTAGGTGGATGTTTGGAGAAGGGATGGGGAAATAATGGAAAAGGATGCAGTTCTGAACCAAGACTTAGAAAATGAGTGGAGAGGATTGGAGGGGAAGGGAGCCCTGACAAGCAGTGGGTGGTAGGGATCTCCTAGATCTGGTAGGGTGGGTATATATCAGGGCAGATTTGATGTTTGGTTACGGGAATGCAATTGAATTTTCATTGGGAGATGATGTGGAGGGTAAGGATGTGCAGTGTTGACAGAATGTGGTGGCAGAGTATCAGAAAAGTGAGCAATGGGGAAACTAAGAGATTAGTAGTGTCAAGTTTATGGGTAACATAGGATATCCGGAGGCGTTCAAGATGGAAGAGTAGGCTGGGGAATTTGATAAAGTTGGTACAGGATGCGGGTGGGGGACAGTAAGCTGGTCTGATTACCTTTACTTAAAAGGCCACATAAATGTATGTACATGGTATCAATACATGTATGAGACATTTTATTGCAAACCTGTCCAAATACAACAAGAGTTTGTAAGTCGATAGAATTTAATCTTATTTTTTCTTGTGTTTCACAAAATTGTCAATTTTTAACTAGATCATTAGATTGTTACAGCAGCTAGTAATTCATAGTTTCTCATGTATCTCTTGCACTAGCACTACGAGTCAGATGTTACCTGATTGTCTGAGCAAGATCGATGCTGTATCGAGTGCTTCTGCATATCAGGAAATCTCGAGTCTATTCGAACACAAGTATTGCTTGATGTGTCCTACCCTTCATGATTGTTCAAAATAAATTGGTGAACAACGTAAATAGCCAGAGCTTCGCCAGTAAATGCAAGAAGACCTCTATATTAATATAGTAAACAATATAAAAATATTGATCTCAGCAGCAAAAATAAGATGACCCCAAATTTTTTGCATTATGAATTTTGGAAAAAAACACATCTTATAATTGGGTAAATACAGCATCCAAATGGGACGGAAAGCAGTAGATGTGTTGTACCTGTACAGACAAATAAATGATTACAATTTCAGAAAAAATTGGGTGATTTGTTGAAGAGAAAGAGCTTCACAAATTGAGAGCAAGTCAATAAAGCATTGGTCCACCTCTGTCCCTTATGTAAGCAGTTATTTGGCAAGGCATTGACTGATAAAGAGTTGCTGGATGTCCTCCTTAGAGATGTCATACCTAATTCTGTCCAACTGGCTCTTTAGATTGTAAAAGTCCCAAGCTGATTGAAGGGCATGGCCCATAATGCTCCAAATGTTCACAACTTGCAGGCCAAGGTAGGGTTTGGCAAATATGAAGACAAGCAGTAGAAACTCTCGCCATGTGCAGGCGAGCATTATCTTGCTGAAATGTAACCAAGAATGGCCTGCCGTGAAGGGCAACAAAATGTGGTGTAGCATATCGCAGATGGATATCTGTGCTGTAAGGTTGTAACTGACAAGAACCAAAGAGATCCTGCTAAGAAAGCAAATGGCACACCACACCATCACTCCTGGTTGTTAGGCTGTAAGGATGGGCAACAGTCACTGTTTGAGATGTTTCTGGAAACATCTTCGTTGGTCATCTGGGCTGATTTGAGGTGGGACTGAGCACTGAAGACAATTCTATTCCAGTCAATAAGATTCCAGGCCAAAAACATGTCTGGAGATGCTCCATACAGAGGTGGGATACCAATCTGACTGTTGCCCACCATACATCCCAACAACCAGAGTGACACTGTAGGGGTGCCATTTCTTTTCACAGCACGTCCCCTTTGGTTGTCATCCACTGCACCTTTCCAGCACAGCAGAACGTTGATGATATTTTATGCCTTGTTTTGTTGCCCTTTATGGCAAGCTATCCTGGACTTACATTTCAGCAAGATAATGCCCCCCCCCCCCCCCCCCCCCACATATAGCAACAGTTTCTACTGCTTGTCTTCATGCTTGCCATTAAGGTCACTGCATCTCTCCCCAATTGCAAATGTTTCGAATGTTATGGGCAGTGCTCCCCAGCCAGCACAGGATTTTGATGATCTAATATGCCTAACAAACAGAATTTGGCACAGTATTTTTCCAGAGGACATCCAGAATATCTATCAATGTCAAGCCTAATAACTGCTTGTATAAGTGCCAGAGATTGACAAACACATTATTGACTTGTTAAATTTGTGAAGCTCTTTCTCTTGAACAAATCATCCAATTTTCCTGAAATTGTAATCATTTGTTTGTCTGTAAATCACATCTATCAATCTCCATCCCATTCAGATAATTTCTTTTTCTTTGTAGTACATCATTGTTCTCTCTCTCTCTCTCTCTCTCTCTCTCTCTCTCTCTCTCTCTCTCTCTCTCTCTCTCTGTAAAACAAAAAAATCATGTTAAGAAGAAGAAAACAGATTACTTTATGACTTAAATGACTTCATGAGCAAACACTCTTAGTCAAATAATGTGCACCATTGCAATATGTAAAGCTAAATCAAATTTTTATTAAAAGTGATCATTGTAACAAAAATAAGGAAATGTTAAGCTAAGCTAAAATTGAGCACTTCACAAAGTGAAAAAATGTAGGATCCTATGTCTATAACATCAATGAGTCACTGTCAGAATTGACCAACTCGTACAAATACCTGGCTGTAACACTTTGCAGGGATATGAAATGGAATGATCACATAGGTTCAGTCATGGGCAAAGCATGTGGTAGATTTCAGTTTATTGGTAGAATACTACGAAAGAGATTGCTTACAAATCACATGTGCAACCTGTCGTAGAATGATGCTAAAGTGTGTGGGGCCCATACCAGATAGGACTAACAGGGGTATTGAATGTATACAGAGAAGGGCAGCACAAATGGTCACAGGTTTGTTTAATCCATGGGAGAGCATCACAGAGATACTGAAGGAACTGATATGGCAGACTCTTGAAGACAGACATAAACTATCCCAAGAAAGTCCATTAACAAAGTTTCAAGAACCGTTTTTAAATGATTACTGTAGAGATATATTACAATCCTCTACCTATCACTTCCACAGGGATCGTCAGGATAAGATTAGAATAATTACTGCACCCATAGAGGCATTCAAACAATCATTCTTCCCATTCTCCATACTTGAATGGGAAAGGAAGAAAACCTAATAACTGGTACAATAAGATGTACCCTCTGCCATGCACCTCATGGTGGTTTGGAGAGTATAAATGTAGATGTTGATACTAAAGTTACTGACTATTTTTTATTACACATAGATGACTATCTGTTATGTTGCTAACAAAATTAATATATGAAAAGTGCATTCACTCTGCTAACATGCAACATATTTGGTGCCAGAAAATAGTGAGGCTGTCATAAAATGGAAGTACTGTACTGCAGAGGTAATTGATATTGCTGCATTATGTCAGACATCAAAGAGCAGCATGTAACTCATCTGTTATGTTGTGAGGGATGATATGTGGTAAATTCAGAAAGATAAAATGTTTACTCAACTGCAGAATGAATTCAAAAAAGAGAAAGTAAATTTTTCAACTGAAACTCACGCCATTTAAAAAGTTATTTTTGTTTTGTTTGTTAAAAGCATCATATAAATACACTTCTCTACTGAACCTGGAAGAACAAGTTACATCATTGGGAGCAGAGGTACGTATATGTGCCTCCAAATCTCTTGGATAACACTGACTTTCTGGTGCTGAACTAATATCAGCTATGATTTTACGTACAAATCTCATAGAGAATTCGTGAAGGTCATGGGATATGTTACATTTTACAGTAAGAAAGCTTTCTGTAAAATGAATGCTAAACAGAAGAAAATGTGAAAAGAAATGTGTGGGACTTTTTTTATTTTAAACTAATTTTGTGCACTTAACAGTAAAACCTCCTTTTTACACATTTCAGTGGACTGACACAAAAAGAGTAAAATGCAGGAAAGTACAAAACAAAGGAAAGCATAGGAAACACAACAAGCAAAAATGGATACATACTCTTACTGTCATCTTCTTTATATTGTTTAAAATAATTAAAACACTTTAAATTTTCCCTACTTAAAAAATCTAAAAAGTAATTGTTTTTATTTATTTCTAATAGTGATTAGCTCTACTCTTTCATGAAACCACGTTAAAAAAATACTCATGTTCTAATATGAGACTTATTAATAAGGATTATAAAATTACAGTAAATAAAACTTGTAACAAAATATTGGCTAAAACACTAAAGTTGGCAGTCTTCATAAACAGACAGCAATACCCACAAAATCTACAGCTTGTTGCCAACAAGGAGGTCACTTGGTTCAGGGACATCCTAGGTGAGAAAGATGACATCAAGTCATACCAACCCAATTATGGATTAGCATATTTCCCAAAGAAGTAACAACAATTTGTGAAAGCCCATTATAGAGACAGCCATCTTCAAAAGCAGTGCTCATTTATATAAATGATTATGGAATTAAATTAAAGCTGTTGTAAAACAACACAATGAGAAGAAGCAAGGTTGCTGATAAGAGTTACTATCATCATTACCATATGACCCAGCATACACCCTTCCAAACACTGCAAACTTATAATACAGACAGTCATGACCCAAAATGCTGACAATGAAAATCTTGCTTACCACACTGACACTATGTTACATGGTCAATAACTTTGCATATACGAGCTCTGTTCAAAAAATTTCCGGAACATTCATAATTTCATGCCAATGGTGTGCTGCAGCAAAATGCAGTTGGTATCCCTGCATATGCCCATGTTTAATGTATAACTGCAGGGAGTTTCATTCTTGTATGTCTGGTAGTTATTGTTCAGTGCTGTATTGAGTAGAACTTTGTGCCGCACAGTTTGAAAATTTTGAGGTGGCTGAGTTAGAGGAGCAATGAATCCGCATTAAAAATTGTGTGTGAAACTTAAGCAAACCTTTACAGAGATGCACCAAATAATGCGGGAAGGCTACGTTCATGAGTGCTTAATCCATACTCAGTGTTACAAATGGTTCACACATTTTAAACATGGCCGGACGGAAGTCAAAGATGTCTCTCATTCAGGATGCCCTTCAATGTCTACTGAAAATGCTCATATCAGGAACGTCAATGAAATTTTGTGTGCCAATCAAAGACTGACTATCCAAGAAATTGCAGAAGAACATAATATTAACAAAGAGATAGAGGGGCTGGCCAGTACTTACCTCAGCTCAGTACAGCCGATAGATACACAAAAAACAGAACCGAAAATTTACGTTCCTAGCTTTCGGAACAAATGTTCCTTCATCAGGGAGGAGAGAGGGAAAGAAAGGGAAGAAGGGAAAGTGGATTCAATTACTCAGAACCCAGGTTATGAAGCAACAGGGAAAGGAAAACAGGGAGGGTAGCAAGGATGGAGGCATGGTTGTCAGCTGTACTGAGCTGAGGTAAGTGCTGGCTGTACTGAGCTGAGGTAAGTACTGGCCAGCCCCTCTATCTCTTTGTTGTATCTATCGGCTGTACTGAGCTGAGGTAAGTACTGGCCAGCCCCTCTATCTCTTTGTTGTATCTATCGGCTGTACTGAGCTAAGTACTGGCCAGCCCCTCTATCTCTTTGTTGTATCTATCGGCTGTACTGAGCTGAGGTAAGTACTGGCCAGCCCCTCCATCTCTTTGTTGTATCTATCGGCTGTACTGAGCTGAGGTAAGTACTGGCCAGCCCCTCCATCTCTTTGTTGTATCTATCGGCTGTACTGAGCTGAGGTAAGTAATGGCCAGCCCCTCTATCTCTTTGTTGTATCTATCGGCTGTACTGAGCTCAGGTAAGTACTGGCCAGCCCCTCCATCTCTTTGTTGTATCTATCGGCTGTACTGAGCTGAGGTAAGTAATAGCCAGCCCCTCTATCTCTTTGTTGTATCTATCGGCTGTACTGAGCTCAGGTAAGTACTGGCCAGCCCCTCTATCTCTTTGTTGTATCTATCGGCTGTACTGAGCTGAGGTAAGTACTGGCCAGCCCCTCTATCTCTTTGTTGTATCTATCGGCTGTACTGAGCTGAGGTAAGTACTGGCCAGCCCCTCTATCTCTTTTTTAGTATTTGTTTCACATCTTTATATGAGATTTTCCATTAATCATTTAGAAGAACATAATATTTCAGTTCATGAAATCCTGATAGAGCGCCTTGGAACGTATTGTATTACCACCAAGTTCGTCCCATGGCTCATCAGTCAAGACCAGAAAGATCTTCACCTCACCATCTGTGCAGAGCTTTTGAATTATGAAAATGAGAACAATATGTTCCTTAAGAGAATCATAAATAGTTATGATGTTGAGACCAAGGTACAGTCTTCACAATGGGTCAGGAAAGGTTCTGCAAGACCAAAACAAAGCTCGTCAGGTCAGGTCAAATGCCAAAGCCATGCTAACAGTTTTCTTTGACTTTGAAGGACTAGTTCATCATAAACTCATGCCACAGGGACAAACTGTTAACTGATGGTACTGTTGGGAAGCATTGCAATACATGGAAGAAAATGTGAGAAGGAAATAGCCTGAAACATGGCAAGAAAATTCAAGGCTCTTGCAGCACGATAACACATCCACACATTCATCCCTATTGCACAAAAAACCAAATCACTCTGCTGCCTCATCCTCCGAACTCTCCCGACCTGGCCCCTGTGGACACTTTGTTTTATTCCCAAAGTCTAAAACCCCACTGAGAGAACGAAGATTTGCAATGACAGACAAGATAAAAGAAACTTTACAGATGACACTTCACACAATCCAGCAAGAGGCGTAGAAAGACTGCTTCCAGAAGTGGAAACAGCATTGGGAGCAGAGTATCAATGGTGGTGGAGAGTATTTCAAAGGAGACCATGTACAATAAATAAAATGTATGTGTAGAAAAATTTTGTGGACAAAATTCAGGAATTTTTTGACCAGACCTTGTAGCCTGTGTTCTCTGCTTTGTTCCAAGGCTGACACTGAGCAGGAATACAATGCAATTTTGGCAGAAATCTGCACAACAACCAGTGTTAAAGGTTACAATAATGTCAAAGAAAACTTAAAATTGTTAATGACAGAAAAGCGTTGTACTGACAAAATAGGACTTTTGTTTGGAGCAAAAAGAAGTGGGAAAATGTAAAATTCTGGAATGAAAAAATGGTGCTTTACTGTGTTTGTTACTACAGATGACACATGGGCCCACCAATTCAGACCAACTACAATCAAACCATTGTGTGGAACAAGCTGTAGCTGACAGCAAAAATGAAATGGATAGCTGTTTCTCCAGATACCAGGTGTCAAACCATCCTATAAGTCAGATTCTGGCAACCAGATATTTGGTCAAACATCACCACCAAATATTTCATAGTGTATAGGTCTAAGTGAACCTGTGAAGGCCACATAAGGATGATCAGGTGGATTTGGGTACATTCAGGCATCATCATTTATCAGTGAAGTGATCAAATGATATAATGAGTGAATGACTAGACTGTTTTATTTGTTACAAATTGCAATCACTTTTAGTTTTCATTATTTGTAGTTACTACTGTAGCTAACGGCAAGATAAATTTTAAAAATTTCGTTTTGGAATATTCTGATACAAACAGTGACAATAATAAGTTCCTCATCTGTTTGTTGTATCAAGTTCAAATTTCTTGTTGCAGAGTTGCAGTCATGTTCACTTGTTGTACTTTGACTTTACTACTGAAAATAATTTAACTGCAAGATAAATTACTAAACATGTCAGTAGTAAAGACAAGATCCCTTGCTCAGAAATATTTTGATATATACTAATGTCACCCATAGTGACATTGATGATGTTTCATACATTTCCTAAATGTTTTCCATATGCTACACTCAGTTCAAATTTCTCATGGCAAGAAGGAAAAAAGGTAGATATGTACCAGAGCCTTAGCTTGTCTTTTATCCTTTTGTTGTGAACTGTTTTATTACGCTATCAACAACGTGTTTGTCCATACTCATTATGATCAATATGGTTAAGTGGATACCTGTTCATGAAATAAGACATTCTATTTGGGAGTTGTTTAAAATTGAAATAGCTTAACAGAAGGTGCTATTGGAATTTTATGAAAAATCTTCCACCAGTAGCAGTTCATCTTCAAAGCCTGCTTAAAGAAGTAGAAGAGATAAGGTTTAATCAACTGTGACTCATTGAGCTCATGACACATTTTGTAATTTCTGTTATAAGGTGACAAATAAAAATAATAATAGTCAATTTGACAGTCAAGCAAACACCACTGCAAGCAAGACTGGTTAGTTGAACACAGTTCAAATCAGTCGCAATCATGACCCTTATATTTGGTGGTTAGTTAATGTGACCAGTACCTGAATTTAACAAAGTTTGTCAGAATTTATCTGCTCCCTTGCAGAAGCGTACTGGAAGCACTACACAACATGTTCTAAGAACATGTAAGTCAGCAAAAGAATAATTACATAAGAGTGCAACATAAGAATATCCAGTACACTGGTAACAAGAAACTAGAAACTGAATTACTCCAAAGTAAAATACAATCAGTGAGCGTGGGCTAACTGAAAGTAATATAGGTAATCAGACAATAAAAAACTATTTATTATACAGTTACTTCCTTAGATCTAAACACAAAGGCAGTGGAGTTTCTGCCTACATTGAAACAAGAAAGCTCCTAAAGGCTAACAGTTAAGGTGTAAAGTTCCAGAATGAGATTTTCACTCTGCAGTGGAGTGTGCACTGATATGAAACTTCCTGGCAGATTAAATCTTTGTGCCAGACCGAGACTCGAACTCGGGACCTATGCCTTTCATCGGCAAGTGCTCTACCAATTGAGCTACCCAAGCACGACTCACGCCCTGTCCTCACAGCTTTACTTCTTCCAGTACCTCGTCTCCTACCTTCCAAACTTTACAGAAGCTCTCCTGCGAACCTTGCAGAACTAGCACTCCTGAAAGAAAGGATATTGCGGAGACGGTTTAAGGGGACAGGTCTTGTATTTGGACCGATCAGAAGGAAATGACCCATGAGATACAGGATTTAGAGTGGGACTGGAACAGGGATGAACAAGGATATTCTGTAGGTTGGGTGGGTGGCAGAACACTGCTCTGGGGGGGGGGGGGGGGGGAGATAGCATTTTGAGTAGGATACAATGTTGAGTAGGATTTCCTCATCTGGAGGAGGATCTGGTTGAGCTTTCCAAAGCCAGGGTGACACTAAGTGATCAGAGGAGTGCTGGTTGGTGGCTGGTTAATGGGTTTACTGGTGTCTGAGGAGCAGATGGCATGGGAGATTTGTTTATGGATGAGCTCTATAGGACACTGTCTGTCAGTGAATGGCAACAGCTGTCAAAATACAGGTACTGTTGATGTTTGGTACACTTGATATGGACAGACATATTGATGTAGCCATCTGACAGGCATATATTGACATCCAGGAAGGCCGTTCAATGAATTGAGAAGGACCAAGTGAAGTGGATTTGGGAACAGTGCTGAGAATATGGAGGAAATAGCACAGGTTTCTCTGCTGAGGGTCCACATAATGAAAATGTCATCAATGAATTTCAACCAGACAAGAGGTTTTAGGTGTTCACTGGATAGGAAGGATTCCTCCAGATGGTCCAAAAAACAAGTTGGCATAGGATGACACTATGCAAGTATCCACGCCAGTGCCACAAATTTGCTTGCAGATTTGGCCTTCAAAAGTCAAATAACTGTAGCTCAGGATGTAATAGTTGGCAAGGAGGATTAGATTAGATTAGATTAATACTAGTTCCATGGATCATGAATACGGTATTTCGTAATGATGTGGAACGAGTCAAATTTTCCAATACATGACATAATTAAGTTAATTTAACAACACAATTAAGTTAATATAACAACTTTTTTGTTTTTTTAAATTTTTTTATAATTTTTTGTTTGGTTTTCTTCTTTTTATGCAAAGGTATAACAATAGCATATTTCAGTCTATCAGGGAAAATGCCCTGTTCCAGAGAGCTATTACACAGGTGGCTGAGAATCTTACTTATCTGTTGAGAACAAGCTTTTAGTATTTTGCTCGAAATGCCATCAATTCCATGTGAGTTTTTGCTTTTAAGCAAGTTTATTATTTTCCTAATTTCAGAGGGAGAAGTGGGTGAGATTTCAATCGTATCAAATTGCATAGGTATGGCCTCTTCCATTAACAGCCTAGCATCTTCTAATGAACACCTGGATCCTACTATATCCACAACATTTAGAAAATGATTATTAAAAATATTTTCAACTTCTGACTTTTTGTTCGTAAAGTTTTCATTCAATTTGATGGTAATACTGTCTTCCTGTGTTCTTGGTTGACCTGTTTCTCTTTTAATAATATTCCAAATGGAGGTGGTGGGTTTGGTATCAGGAAGACATTGGGAAAGACAGTGTTCCACAGCAACCAACGAGTCTAGTAGCAACGGGACAGGAACTGCGGAGATATGGTGAAGGAAGTGAGCAGAGTCTTGAATGTAAGATGGGAGGTTAGAGACAACAGTTTGGACATGTTGACCAAAAAAAGCAGAGGGTTCACTGTGTGGGAGCACTGCACCCAGCCACACAGAACAGTGGGGTTGTGTTTGTGGAGTTTTGGGAGTACATAAAAGGTAGGAGTGCTGGGGGTCCTTGGTAGGAGGAGGGAGATGGCTTCAGGTGTCAGGTTTTGGGATGGACCAAGGCCTCAAAGAGATACTTGAGGTCTTGCTGTGCACCTGGGATCATTGTTGTAATGTCTGTATGCAAAAGTATCAAAAAGTTGGCAGAGGCTTTCAACAACATAGTCACTATCATTCATGACCATTCTGGTGGAATCTTTGTCTGCAGTGTTCCATAGGAGTGATATTGGACTCACAGGGAAGGGATTCAGGGAAGGACGGTGAGGCCAAGTTAGTAAGAGGTGAGGAATTTCTTAAAGATTACCAAGGGACAATTGGGTGGAAGAGGAGGAGGATCACAGTTGGAGAGAAACATTGTTATATTTGGAGACTTCAATATGGACATGGGAAAAAGAGCAAAAGCAAAACCAAATTGAAGAACTGTCAATATAGTATAACAATATATCTGCACCATCAAGAGTGACTTCTCAAAGTCAGACAGTTATTGACAAAATTATTACTAATATTAGATTTGACTGTCAGTTACATGTAGTTCAAACAAAAATATATGATCATTATGGAGAGCTGATCTGCATTTGCAGACGTAATGACACAGTATCAAAAACAAAATCAACAACTAAAGAAACCAGGATCACCAGTGAGCAACATATTAATGTCCTAAAAACAATATTAAGAAGGGAAACTTGTATGAAACAGTTGCTGAAAGATTCAAAGAAAACTTGAGTACTATGTAAATTGGTAGCCCACTGGTACAGTTATAGCTGGTAGTGACTTCAATGTACCCTCAGTACGTTGGTGAAAACACATGTTCAAGGCATGGCAATAGGCATAAAACATTGCTGAGGAAAATTTGATTTTTTTGTCAATCTCATTTGCATGAATATAGAATTAATTGCTGCAGTGGTTACCAGTCTGAAGCAGACTAGACCGTTCGCAAACCACACCCCTTGTTATCAACCATTATTAGTTACACAGCATGGTGCATGGATAACTTCGTACCATAAAGTCAAATTGTGAGCAACAAATGCTTCCATTGATAAGACAGCGCATGTGTCTGCTGTCAAAACTGAACAATTTGACTTTCCTGTATGGAGCTATTCATGCCTTTTGGCACCATGCTATATAATTAGTTGGAGGGTCCTATGCCATAGTGAACCAACTACAAATTTTGACATTTTAGGTTAGCTATTGATAATGGTACAGAAAATTATAAAGATTCATATGGCAAAACGAACCAGGACTCTTGAGGGACACTGAGCGATTTTTTTTTATGTTGGCTCTTCTGGAGTGTCTCAGATCTACATTTATCTCTGGTGCCAGAGTGAACTAAATCCAGTAACAAGATGGCAGACAAAGTTGCATACAGGAGTTCAGAAGAGTCAAATGACAGTAATGTTGACATTGAGTGTGGTTCCAGTGATGAATATGTGCCATCCTCACGTCAATCAAGTAGTGAAGGTATGTTTTATACTTAAAACCGCATAAATTTGGCTACGAATGGTGTACAACATTACTTCATTGCATGTGATTATTGAAGGCTACTGTCATATGCAAAAGTGTACTAACTACATGATGATGTGCTGTGCTACCATCTAGGGAGTAAACTGTGAACTACGTAGTGGAATACTCACAACTACCGATAGGGACATGTTCCTGATCGATTATTACAGTCGCTGAACATCGAGAATGCCGTCAGCGTTAGGAACGTAGTTGGTACACTTTGGCAAATGAAATATACGAAAACGCATCATTTTGACTCCACATCTGTTGTCAACTTTTATTTAACTATTTTACTTGCTAAATTGTATTCGTAATGATGTAAGTGAAGAACATGTACGCCATAGTTTTACATTAAGAAACATTTTTATTTTTTGCAGAATCCAAAGAACTAATTAGGATGAAGTGCAAGAAAAGCAATCCAGGTAATTGGAAAAAGAATGTTCGGAAGACTCGCAAAAACAGCGGAAACGCATTTACATCATCGACGGGACAAACAGTAATGGGAAAAACGTTAAAGGACTACCGCAGTACATGTCGTCGCAAATTTTATGAAAAAGTCTCACTGCAGGATCAACAGATATTTTTTTATATGTATTACAGTGATGGACGGTATGAAACACAAACAGCTTTGATTGGACGGTCTGTAAAGTCCTTCATTGTGAAGGACAGAAGATCAAATGCTGAAGATCCCCTAAGAACATTTACTCGACATTACTTTATTCCTACCACATCAGGTGATGTGAAGGTTTGCAAAAATGTGTCCCTAAACACACTCTGTGTTAACAGTGCAAAGATTCACAGAGATCTTCTGAAAGTGAAGTCTGGTCAACTACATGAGAGAAGAGGAAAACATGAGCTGCATAATAAATTTCCTGAAGAAAGAATTCGTCACATCAGAGATCATATTAATTCATTTCCATGCTATAGGAGCCACTATTGTCGGAAGGATAGTCCCGATAGGAAGTATCTCTCCTGTCACCTCAATTTGAGCTTGATGTACAGGCTGTATAAAGAGCAAATGATAGCAGAAAATGCAGTCTGACATTGTGTCACAATCGTTGTATGAAAAAGTTTTCAAAACTAAGTTCAATCTCTCATTTAAATTGCCACACAAAGACACATGCAAGAAATGTGATATCTTTCAAATTAAAACTAACTCTCTAAAAGCACTAGAGAACACTTCTGACAATGTGAAAGCTCTTGAAGATGTAAACATGGAAAGAGAGCTACATCATCGACAGGTTGACCTTGCAAGGGCAACACTACGAAAAGATAAAGAGAAAGCAATAAATGGTGAATGCACAGTCCTTGCGTTTGATCTGCAAAAGACAATTTCGCTCCCAAAAGTTCCCACTGGTGTTGTGTATTACAAACGTCAACTTTCTTGCTTCAATTTGGGTATCCATGATATGGGTACATCCAAAGGAACTATGCACCTTCGGCATGATGGAATAGCAGGTCGAGGACCAGATGAGATAGGATCGTGTCTTATGAAACACCTAAATGCTAATCCTACGAAAGAAACTGTTGTGTTTTGGTCAGACTCATGTGGTGGCCAAAATAGAAATTTCAAACTGGTAACAATACTAATGCGTATTGTTCAAGATCCTGCTCAGCATGTCAAAGAAATCATTCAAAAATTTTTAATCCCAGGCCACAGTTATCTGCCCAATGACACTGATTTCAGTCATATTGAGAACAAGATGAGATGCAACCAAAACATTTACCATATGCATGAAACCCAGAACATAATGAAAACATGCAGAGTCAAGAAACAAAAGTTTGGTGTGGTGGAAATGAAACTTGATGGTTTCTTCAGCTCTGACAGCTTAACATCAGTTTTAAGAAACAGGAAAAAAGTTGATGGACTAACTGCAGCTTGGATGAAAATAAGATGCATCAGAATAAGCAAAGAGAAGCCCAACGTAATGCAGTTCAAGTACACACACAATGATGATGTGGAGTACTATGAAATTAGTTTCTCTAAACGAGCTAGAGGTCGGACACCCAATCTTCGGTGTGGTGCACTGAATCTCAAGTATCCCAGAGGAAGACCACTTACGAGTGCAAAGAAGAAAGATCTTGAGTCAATGCTGTGCTTCATTCCCCCTATCTACCATGATTTTTACAAGAACTTTCAAAGTGCTGCAGAGATAGCTGGAAATTCCAGTGAAGATGGGTTATCAGAAGATGAATGAGATTCCCGAAAATTCTGTATAAAATGTACCAGACACAGTTTCCTTATAGTATATGATGTTTTCTGTTGAAGAATGAAACAAGACTGCTATAAACATAACATGTGTGATGAAACAAAAGTGCTTTAATAGTTACATCTGTACTGAGACAATGTACTTATCCAAACTTTATTTCACTTCCTTATAATCATCAACATTTTTTCAGGCCTGTAATAGGTGCATTTTGATTGAAAAGCCAATAAACAAGATTCAGTATATGTTAGCAATCTGTTGAAGATCATTTACTGCCCTCAATATCTCATCAGATTTTTTTTTTTTTCCTGTAGTTGAACTTTAGAGCTGAATATCTCAAAACATGTAATTTGTAGTTGGTTCACTCTGGCATAGGACCCTCCAGTTATGGTTTATAACAAGGTGTGTGGTTTGAGAATGGGTGAGTCAGCCCGAAACCAATAATTTATTGCAGCCAGAAACCAGTAATGATGCAGCAGTAAACTGTATGTTCATGCAACTGAAACAGACAAAATAAAAAAATAAAAAATTATCAAATTTCCTTCACTTCTCAAAGCAGCATGCTTCAAATGAGCATAATTGTACCAAACGCTCTCCCTGAAAAATATTTTGAACAATTAGTGCAAATGGTTGTGAAAACATACTTAGCCTCTTAGCAACACATAATTCTGAACAAGTAGTGAGCATCATGATAGAGTACTGTGACAGCCAAACCCCGTAAAATATATCTATTTAAAAAAGCACATAAAAATTCACTTGAGAACTTCCTAAGAGACAGACTCCATTTCTTCCTAAATATCTAAGCACAGAACAGATGTGGATTGAATGCAAGGAAATAGTATTGGGGAAATAGTCTTGGAAGAAATTGAGAAATTTATACCAAACAAATTAATAGTAGATGAAAACAAAACAAAATCCCCAATATTGGTGAAGTTTTACAGAACTGCCTTTAATAGCTTTCACAATGAAATTCTGTATCGAAATCTAGAAGAAAATCCAAAGAGATTCTCATCATATGTACCGTACACCAGCAGTAAGACACAATCAATATTTCCACCACTCGATATCAATGGCAATATTATCAATGACAGTATCACTAAAGCAAAGTTATTAAACACAGTTACCTGAAATTCCTTCATCATAGAAGGTAAATATTCCAGAAGTTGAATCAAGAACAGCTGCCAATATGAGTAACTTAGTAGATAGCCTCGATGTAGTGAAGCAGCTTAAATCACTTAACAAAGGCAAGTCTTCCAGTCCAGATAGCATACCAATTAGGTTTCTTTCAGAGTATGCTGATACAACAGCACCATACTTATCAGTCATATACAATCACTTGCTTGAAGAAAGGTTCATACCCAAAGACTGAAAAACTGCACAGGCCACACCAGTACTCAAGAAAGGAAGTCACAAGAGACTTCTAATCAATTGTGAGCCTATGGAATATAGCCCCATACTTAGCAATCATACACAACTGCTCACTTTGCGAAAGATCTATACCAAAAGACTGGAAAATTGTGCAAGTCACATCACTACCCAAGAAAGGAGGTCACAAGAGACTTCTAATCAAATTATGTGCCTATGTAGTATCGCTTCAGTTGTGCAACTGGATTTGTGAGTTCTTGTCATAAAGGTCACAGATCCCAGTAATTGATGGAAAGTCATTGAATGAAACACAAATGATTTCTAGCATCCCCCAAGGAAATATTACAGGCCCTCTGATGTTCCTAATCTACATAAATGATAAATGAGACATTCTGTGCAGCCCCCTTAGATTTCTTGCAGGTGATGCTATCATTTACCATCTAATAAAGTCATCAGAAGCTCAAAACCAATTGTAAAATTATTTAGATGAGATATCTGTAGGGTGTAAAAAATGGCAATTGATCTTAAACCATGAAAAGTGTGAAGTAATCCACATGTGTACTAAAAGAAATATGTTAAATTTCATTAACAATACAAGTCACACAAATGTAAGGGCTGTAAATTCAACTACATAAATACATAGTGATTACAATTATGAACAACTGATATTGGAACAATCACATAGATAACACTGTGAACCACAGAGTGCATTCTATGGGCAGGACACTTGACGAGATGCAAAAATCCACTAACGAGACTGCCTACACTAAGCTTGTCCATTCTCTCCTACAGTAATCCCTTGCTGTATATGATCCTTGTCTGATAGGATTGACAGAGGACAGTGAAAAGTTCAAAAATAGGGCAGCTCAGTTTGTATTATTGCAAAATAAGGGATAACAATATGATACACGAGTGGTGGCAATCATTAAAACAAAAATATTTTTCACTGCAGTGAGATCTTTTCATCAAATTTCCATCACCCACCTTTCCTTCATACAAAAATGTTTCATTAATGCCCACCTAAAAAAGACAAAATGATCATCATAATAAAATAAGAGAAATCAGAGCTGAGGAAAACCATAAGACACTAAAGTTCAAGAAATCGGCTGGTGATGATAAAATATCAAATAACATAATAGAGATAGTAAGTAAACAACTAATCACACCACTGCTGGGGACAGCAATGACCTCTCCTATAAAAGGAAAACTGATGATAGGCAGAGGTGGGTCAGTGTCAAAAATGGTATAATGATGACCCCAGCAACTAAAGACCAGCTTCACCAAAATCAGGTTTCTCAAAAAATCCTGGAAATTCTTATATATGGTAATTAAATGATTATCTGGACAAACATAACACTTTTGTTCCATCACAGCATATTTTCAGAATGGTAAACCTACAGAATCAGCAATTCTCAATCTGAAAAGAATCTATTAGATATGCCTTAGAAGGGGATGGGGAAGCACTACTTATCAACACAGAACTCATTCCAGTCAGAAACCAAAGCGATGAAATATGGAGTGCCATAGGCATTGGTAATGTGGCCACTGCTGTCTACTTCCTTTGTAGATAATATAGCTGTTGAAGACAAAGTGCACAAAGTCATACTCATGTGTCAGTTCTATGAAAACATGCGTATAAGTGCAATTTATAGCTATGCATTTCAAGATGAAGACCATGCTGTACACAAATGCACAAGGCCTGCAATTTTTTGACAAGATGAGGGCTATGTTTGCACATCTGTTGCTACTGAAAGGGAAATGCCTGAAACTGGTTGTCCAGAATAAAGTATTTTAAAATACAGACTGGAGAAACAATGTTGTTCTAAGTGATGGGATGGTTCAAAATGTATGAGTAAGAAATGAATGATACAGAAAAGGAATATTAACTTTCCAACACAGGAACTGAAGTAGGATATGAAAATACAAAAATGAAACAATGCAATTCAAGGTTTCACTTTGAGAATATTTGTTGTAATTAATTTTTTAAGGAAAAGGGGGGAAGAGGAAAATGGTAATGCAAAGATGTCCAGGCCCTAGAAGGAAGAAAAATTACTCTGAATGTTGCACAGGAAACACACAAAGAAAGAAATAAAGGGAAACACATGAAAAGCCTGAGCAGATGGGCGAGAGCAGAGGAGATGGGGGAGGGCTTAAATGTTGAAAATTAATTACACTCACCTTGTAATTATTCATTGTTTATATGACAGGACTTTAAATCAAATTCCTAGTATTATGTTGACAAGAATTACATAGTAATAGGCATATATGGAGTACAGTCATAACAGTCAGATGGCATTGCTGTTATGTGAAAACTCTTATGTGCCATCTCGAACACAGCTGTCTGTGAACCCCAAGAAGCACCAGGAAACAGGAAAAGAATAAAATTGAGTGAATGCTACAGGAATGTGGAAGACCAAGTCCTTCATCAGAGGATGTGCTAGTTGCAGAAAATAACTTGGAAGCAACACTATGACGACTTAAATAGAATAGGCTTTGATTTTCACAAGAGAAAATTAATGATGACCTATTTCCAAAAATATGTAATACCACTGAAGTGCATAAAACATTGATCTGTGATAGCTTAACTTTAATTACTGAAACAAAATGACTGCGCCAAAATTAATTCCACACCTAGCTCCAAAGACAAATCAATATTTTTTTTATAAGGAATGATATATGAAACTAACTATTTGAACATGCTGTATCTATTTTCCTCATACACTATACCAGTTATTCAGTCAAGGGGCTTATTTAAATCACCTGTAAATGACTAGTAAACTTCAAATGACTTGGAGACATAAAAACATTGAACATCCCCCCATAGCCAAATATACAATCAGCCATTTTATTTTGTACCACTACCCATTTTATTTTTATATCGTTATCCCACATAATGGTTGAGTTTTCCCTCCAGCAAATACAGTGAAGATTTCTGCAATATAAGTAACTTATTTAGCAGCACTCTCATGATACATTCTGAAAGACATCTTCTGCAATAGCTGGAGTACTGGTACTGCACAATATAAAATTTTTAGCTACTCGTGTGTAAGTGTTGAACTCAAAATGTTGCTAACCATCAGAAGCAGAAATTATGAAAAAGCAGTGGTGCCCATATACATTATATTCCTTCTTATTATTGGACACAAGCTATTGATTACTAATATAACTGTAGAAAATTATAAACTTCATCATTGACATGTCAACAAATAATAAAAGGAACACAATCATTATTTTTCTTATAAAGAGATCATCAGGTCAAGAAATACACACACACAACACACACACACACACACACACACACACACACACACACACACACACACACAGGAACAGAACCAACATTTATCTTTAAAGACTAATGCATGTTAATGTTCTTATTATAAGAAATTACCTTCACAATAAACCTTTTCACATACCTTACTCATGTAGATGCTTCATTGTTGTAGTCCAGTTGTGTTGAAAGATCCCCATAACATGTTTTACACTTTTATTGCACATAAAATGGTATTGTTAACAACTCACTCTTCCTTCATTTTATCAGTACCTTCTCTTATGTTGCCTACAATTTCAATTTAGAATAGATTTACTGTGGTAATGTTTATTCTAAGAAAGTTTTTGATTAATTACGCTCTATCAGTATGTTGCTGAATTGATACAGTGCTGCACCAAAAGTACGATCTGAAAATTTGAACCACTGAGAATTTATACATCAAATGTATTTGCTATTGTGAATAATGACAATGATCAGCTGTAGAATGGAATGACGACAATGAAAATTTGTCTCAGACAGCGACTTGAACCCGGATTTCCCACTTATCGCCAGTGGCTGCCTTACCATTTGGCTATCCATGAACAACTCCCGGCCAGACCCAAATATTCATATTTCATATGTCATCAACCATGCAGCTGTAGTTGCTGCAATGCCTTTTCCTTTCAACACACATGCATGTCCAAAGAAACTTTGTACTGTAATCAGAATAACACAAGCACTCCAATACTGTAGTGAGAATTAATGCCCAGCTTCTTTACTCTGCAGGCTGTTGGTTTGAGTCACACTGATCTCTTGTCTCTTCTTCAGGAATACTGCAGTTATTGCCCCACTGGTACTGAGAGGATTAAACAGTAGCATTATGTCTGCTGGTCAGTAACTGAAGATGAAAACAAATTTGGCATTGTTGCAAGAACCATATACAGATCCACTTACAATGATATCGGGGAAAAAATGAAAAACTTAAAATACTGGGAATTCAAATGTTTTCCTTCCTGATTATGATTCCATTATCTTTACCACTGCACCACCTCACTTGTTTGTATTGTAAAATATTGTTGTACAGAATACAGAGTTTCAGTGCTTTTGCTTCTGTTTGTGTGACATCCCTATCACAATACAAAAATTAAGCCTCTCATAAGAAGTATCTCATCACCCATTGTCTATTCAGAGCCTTTGCTTATCCCCAAAAATGCATTTAGTTCCTGCATTTATCATTTGTCTGTCTATGAACCATATCCAACTTTATCTGCTGGTCTACATTCTACTTACCCTGGATATCATATGAAATATTACTTTTGTGACAGGATAACTTTCTAAATCAACAACTTACTATGGGTACAAGACTGGTGGTTAGCACCATTTTGATTTCATCACTTTAGCTCGTTGCACAAGGGAGCATCTTCTGTCCCCATTTTTGTGAATGCACAAAATTCATCTACTCTCACATGCAAATAATTCAAATCAAATAAAATCAAGCCAACATTTATGTCTACATATAACTAGAGCCAACCAGAAATAAATATCAAGTTTAAAACAGACACCATCAAATGACATGTATTTCTACCACATGACGTATGCATTGTTAAATTTACACTTAATCTAAATTAAATCACAGATGTCATAAACGAGACTCAATAACAAAGAGTAGTACACTGCTTCTCAAACTTTCCTTATAATCATTTTTACCTTTTTTGGTAGATAAGACTTTTTTTCGAATTAAATCAGGAAAATACACTAATTACCTATGCTGTCAAAAAATATACTGTTTCCATATGTTATTGGTTTGTTTTTTAAAAGCTGAGGACTATGAAGCAAATAGTTTGTAATGTATGGACAGTTTAATAACAACACAGCAGATGGAGAAGCACACAAAATGACAGGAGATTTAAGCAAATCATTTAGTCCGTTCCTGCACCCTTGTCCCATTCCCTCAGGCATATGTATCCCACAATTTAAATTTTTTTTTCCTTTCTTGTTTGCTATATTTACACTTTGATCATGAAAATGTGGAAAGTAACTGCTCATTTCCCCTGCTTCATAAACCTCAGCAATTGGAAAGGTCTTATACTTCTCCTGCTGTGGATGCGGGTATGCATTAGATGATAAGTTACAAAACATTTCATTGGCTTCAATTGCATTTGGTTTTGGGTGACATGTCGTTGTAATTTCTCTATAAGGTTCACTATAATTATGATGAACATTAATAACATTTGATGCAAACCTACCATTACACACCTTACAGAAACCAACATTATAGTTTGGGACTCTGTCATCATTTTTAATCATGATATTATCACCTATGGCACCCAGTTGTCCCTGGAAACTGTAATATGGAGGCAAAGCTTTATTCAGAGCAGTGGGATCACTTTTTGATACCTGTTTTTTATTTGTACCAACACTGTGTCTATAAGGGTAAAACCGGTGTGATTTTGAAACACCTTTATTATGCTCAAAACTTGGCTTATAAGGTTCAGTGGATGAGTCACCATCATAAGCATGATAAATCTGTCCTTCCTCACTAGTGACATCTTGAAATTGCCAAGCTTCCTTTCCATTTTCGTATATCATTGTACACTGCTCAGGGACAAGCACATCATTGTATTCAGAGGAATAATTTGAGGATACATTTTCAGACCTGTGACGTCCTGGATTGCTTGCATGATCTATAATGTGGTTTCTCCTTTTATTGAGTGACCTCACAGGTTGAAGAGTATTTTTATATGGATGTTGCATTTTTTTAAATGCCTTGGGACTTGTAAAAGAAATGTGATCTGTATTCTTATTATTGCGTGATGCTAAAATATGGTAATCCATCATATTTTTTGAATTTCTAGAGTTTTGATTGTGAACTGAATGTGGTATCAAGTGACTATGGGACCAGTCAGATTCAATGAAGGACCATTTGTTATCTGAATGTGGTGTCAAATGACTGTGGGACCAATCAGAATCAATGTAGGACGATGTGATTGTTTTATCTTCAGGTGTATGTCTCTGAAATTGTTCTCTGGGCGGCATCTCTGTGCCATTCTTCTTCCCATCCAGATATCTGTAGTCTTGTTGTTTTCCCCAAGGACTCACGCAGTCTCTATATGTGTGCTTCTCCACCATATTCGATGATTTCTCCTGTCTTGGAAATGAAGAATTGTCATTCCGAAACAGATAATCACTGTACCGTTGCTTTTCCCGCAAGTTGTTCTCTAATTCTGCTATGCGTGCCTCCTGTCTTGTCCTCTGCAGCCCCCACCGATCCAGCTGCTCTTCTTGCTTCCTCACTAGCTTTTCAAGACGTAATATTTGCAACTGTTTGATTTCAAGTATCTTTTGTAAATCCTTTATCTCAGCATCTTTGCCAGACATATCTTGGCACACCTGCAAGATACATCAAAATGCTTTACTTACAACAATAATCAAAATGATAAAAATATTGTACTGTATAACTAGACATAATAAATATGGAAGTGAAAAGACTAAATAAAGAAACACTGTACAGAAAATATAGAAAAACTTTGTGGTGAGACATACATTTCAAAATTCTTCCTGGTTTCTATATGGTGAGATTAGCAATAATCCTTGAAAGAAGCACACAGAAAGCTCATATGAAAGGATATAAAACTAGCAAAGTTAATAATGAAACTGAACAGCTGTTACTACTCACTATCATATAAGCCTCTGTGTTCTTGAATTTTCTCACCAATCAGTTTTTATGCACTAAGGCAGGTAAATGTATGACATGACAAAAGTGAATCAGACTTTGAATCACATTTGTTCATTGGAAACAATCAAAGATGTACCCCAGATACACAGGAAAATACACTGTCAAAAATTTATGGGATTTTTTAGTCACCTCCAATATGATGCCAAAAATTTATGAAATTGGCATTAACTGTTGTGTATCCAGAAGCCAGTAGTTTCCGGTGATGAACAAAAAATTCATGTTCTGCATACATACTTTCTGCTATCAGATCTTGTCACATGTGCAAATAATTGCTGACCTAATCCATAAAATTTTATTCAGACATCAGAAAAAGTCTGTGGCCAGAACAACAGTCACTAGCCGGACTGTGGGCAGCAACTCACCTGATGGGAACAGCAGTTGGATATGGTTGTTGGGGGTAAGAAGGAGATATGGGATGTTAGGGGGAGGGATGGCTGGAGGGAGTTGGGGAAAGATTTAATGCTGCTTGTGGGAGTGAATAGGGACATGGTACGGACAGGGTAGTGCTGCTAGGTGCAGTCAGGACAACACCCTAACCACATTCCCCCAGAGTCTCAACACCTTCTCTCCCATCAATTTCAGCTGTTTCTCCTAAACCCAAGAAGCCACCTTCCTCAATGTTGACCTATCTAAAAAAAAAAAAAGTCATCAGTCTTCTAACTGGTTTGACACTCCTGTGCCAACCTCTTCATCTCAGAGTAGCACTTGCAACTTACATCCTCAATTATTTGCTGGATGTATTCCAGTCTGTGTTGTCCTCTACAGATTTTGCCGTATACAGCTCTCTTTAATATCACGGAAGTCATTTCCTGATGTCTTAACAGATCTCCTGTCATCCTGTCCCCTCTCCTTGTCAGTGTTTTCCACATATTCTTTTCTTCTCTGATTCTGTGCAGAGCCTCCTCATTCCTTACCTTATCAGTCCACCTAATTTTCAACATTTGTCTGTAGCACCACATCTCAAATGCTTCAACTATCTTCTGGTTTTCTGACAGTCCATGTTTCACTACCATACAATGCTGTGCTTCATACGTACATTCTCAGAAATTTCTTCCTCAAATTAAGGCCTATGTGTGATACTAGCAGACTTCTAGTGGCCAGGAATGCCCTTTTTGGTAGTGCTAGTCCTGCTGAACTTTTCTTTTATTTCCATTATTGCTTCTTCGATATACCGATTGAACAGTAGGGGTGAAAAACAAATCCCTGTCTTACATTCCCCCCCCCCCCCCTCCCCCCGAGCACTTCGTTCTTGGTCATCCACTCTCATTATTCCTACTTGGCTCTTGTACGTATTGTGTAGTCCTGTTTCTCCCTATAGCTTGCCACTATTTTTCTCAAAATTCTGAACATCTTGCACCATTTCACATTGTTAAACACTTTTCCCAGGTCCACAAATCCTATGAAAATGTCTTTATTTTTATTTAGTCTTGCCTCTACTATCAACCACAACATCAGTATTGCCTCTCTGGTGCCTTTACCTTTCCTAACATGGAAGTGATTGTCATTTAACACATCCTCCATTTTCTTTTCCATTCTTCTGTGTATTATTCTTGTCAGAAAGTTGGATACATGCACTGTTAAGCTTATTGTGCGGTAATCCTCACAGTTTTCTACTCTTGTTGTCTTTGGAATTGGCGGATGATATTTTTCCGAATATCAGAGGGTCATCACAAGACTCACCATGCTACACACCAATGTGAATAGTCATTTCGTTGCCACTTCCCCCAATGATTTTAGAAATTCTGATGGAAAGCAAATGTGCACTCAGTGTGCATACCGGGGGGAGTCATCCAAGATGGGGAAAGGGTCCTTCCGGCTGCCATGAAGAGTACAGGGTGCAGCCAACTGCAGGTGGTTGCTCGTTTTGGCACTAATGACGTGTGTCGCTGTGGATCGGGAGGAATTCTCTTTGGTTTCCGGCAGCTATCTGAGTTGGTGAAGACGGCCAGTCTTGCTAGTGAGATGAAGGCAGAGCTCACCATCTGCAGCATTGTTGACAGGACCGATTGTGGACCTTTGGTACAGAGCTGAGTGGAGGGTCTGAATCAGAAGCTCAGACAGTTCTGCGACTGTGTAGGCTGCAGATTCCTCGACTTGTGCCATACGGTGGTGGTGTTTCGAGTTCCGCTAAATAGGTTAGATATCCACTACACACAGGAGGCAGCTACACGGGTAGCAGGGGCTGTGTGGTGTGGACTGGGCAGCTTTTTAGGTTAGACACTCTCAGGAAAGATCAAAAAGGGCTCCAGTCTCAAAGGGTACAGGGCAAAGAAACAACGAGAATTGACCAAGCGACAGTCCATATTGTAGTTGTAAATTGCCATAGCTGTGTTGAAAAAGTATCAGAGCTTCAAACGCTGATAGAAAACACTGAAGCTGTAATGGTTATAGGAACAGAAAGCTGGCTAAAGCCAGAGACAAATTCTGCTGAAATTTTTACAGAGACGCAAACAGTATTCAGAAAGGATAGATTAAATAATGTAGGTGGTGGTGTGTTTGTGTCTGTTGGTAGTAGTTTATCTTGTAGTGCAGTTGAAATGATAGTTCCTGAGAATTGCTATGTGTAGAGGCTATACTCAACAGCCGTACCAAAATAATAATTGGCTCCTTCTACCGACCCCCCAACTCAGATGATATAATAGCTAAACGGTTCAAAGAAAACTTGAATCTCATTACAAATAAGTACACCACTCATACAGTTATAATTGGTGGAGACTTCAATCTACCCTCGATTTGTTGGCGAAAATACATGTTCAAAGCCGGTGGTAGTCAGAAAACATCTTCCGAAATTGTACTAAATGCTTTCTCTGAGAATTACTTTGAACAATCAGTTCATGAGCCCACACAAATTGTAAATGGTTGCAAAAACGCCCTTGACCTCTTAGCTACAAATAATTCTGATCTAATAGAGAGTGTCAAGACGGACACAGGGATTAGTGAATACAAGGCCATTGTAGCGAGCTCAAAACCATATCACCCAAAACCACTAAAAATAAATGCAAAATATATTAATTTAAAACAGCAGATAAAAATTAACTTGATGCCTGCCTAAGAGAGAGTCTCCATTCCTTCCAAGCTAATTATGTAAGTGTAGACCAGATATGGCTCAAATTCAAAAATACAGTATCAACAGCAATAGATTGATTCATACCGCATAAGTTAGTAAGAGACGGGACTGATCCACCATGGTACACAAAACACATCAGAACACTGTTGCAGAAGCAACAAAAAAAGCATGTCATATTCAGAAGAATGCAAAATCCCCAAGACTGGCTAAGTTTCGTGGAAGCTCGAAATTTAGTGTGGACGTCAATGTGAGATGCTTTTAATATTTTCCACAATGAAATATTGTCTCAAAATATGGTAGAAAGCCCAAAGAGATTCTGGTCATATGTAAAGTATACCAGTGGCAAAAAAAAATCAATACCGTCACTGCGTGATAGCGATGGAAATGTTACTGATGATAGTGCCACTAAAGCGGAGTTAGTAAATACAGTTTTCCATAATTACTTCACGAAAGAAGACCAAGTAAATATTCCAGGATTGGAGACCAGAACAGCTGTTAGCATGTCACATAAAAGAAGATATCTTAGGTGTTGCGAAACAACTCAAATCACTTAAGAAAGGCAAGTCTTCCGGGCCAGATGGAGCGCCTTTCTTAGCAATCATATACAACCACTCACTTGACGAAAGGTCTGTTCCTAAAGATTGGAAAGTAGAAGAGGTCAGACCAATATTCAAGAACGGAAATTGGAGTAAACCATTGAATTACAGACCCATATCACTGACCTCAATTTGCGGTAGGATTTTGGAGCATATACTTTACTTGAACATTATGAATCACCTTTACGAAAATGACTTATTAATACATAATCAACAAAGATTCAGAAAATATCATTCTTGTGCAACTCAGCTAGCTCTTTATTCCCATAAAGTAATGAGTGAGTGTTGTGGACTAGGGATCTCAGATCGATTCCATATTCATAGATTTCCAGAAGGATTTTGATACCATTTCTCCCAAGCGACTATTAATCAAATTTCATGCATATGGAGTATTGTCTCAGTTGTGTGACTGGATTCGTGATTTCCTCTCAGAGAGGTCACAGTTCGTAGTGATAGACAGTAAATCATCAAGTAGAGCAGAAGTGATATCTGGCATTCTGCAAGGTAGTGTCATAGGCCCTCTGCTGTTCCTGATTTACATAAATGATCTAGGTGATGATCTGAGCAGCCCCCTTAGATTGTTTGCAGATGACACTGTAATTAACCGTCTAGTAAAATCATCAGACGATCAATTCCATTTACAAAATGATCTAGAGAGAATTTCTGTGTGGTGCGAAAAGTGGCTATTGGCACTAAACAAAGAAAAGTGCAAGGTCATCCACATGGGTACTAAAAGAAATCTGATAACTTTTGGGTAAATGATAAATTGCACAAATCTAAGGGCTGTCAATTCGACTAAGTACCTAGGAATTACAATTATGAGCAACTTAAATTGGAAGGACCACATAGATAATATTGTGAGGAAGGCGAAACAAAGACTGCGCTTTGTTGGCAGAACACTTAGAAGATGCGACAAACCCACTAAAGAGACAGCCTACATTACACTTGTCCGTCCTCTGCTGGAATGTTGCTGCACAGTGTGGGATTCTTACCAGGTGGGATTGACGGAGGACATCGAAAAAGTGCAAAGAAGGGTAGCACATTTCATGTTATTGCGCAATAGGGGTGAGAGTGTCACTGATATGATACGCGAGTTGGGGTGGCAGTCACTGAAACAAAGGTGGTTTTCTTGCGGCGAGATCTATTTACAAAATTTCAATCACCAACTTTCTCTTACGAATGCAAAAATATTTTGTTGACACCCACCCACGTAGGGAGAAATGATCATCATAATAAAATAAGAGAAATCAAAACTCAAATGGAAACATTTAGGTGTTCCTTTTTCCCACACGCTGTTCGAGAGTGGAGTGGTAGAGAAGTAGTATGAAAATGGTTCGATGAACCCTCTGCCAGGCACTTAAGCGTGAATTGCAGAGTAACCATGTAGATGGAGGTGTGTAGATGTATCTGTCCCTCCTGCCTTATTTGCTTTTAAATCCTCCAAAGCTCTCACAAATTCTGATGCTAATACTGGACCCCTATCCCTTCTAAATCAACTCCTGTTTCTTCTTCTATCATGTCAAAGAAATCTCATAGAAGTCTTCAATGTATTCTTTCCATCTATCTTCTCTCTCCTTTGCATTTGACAGTGGAATTCCCATTGCACTCTTAATGTTACCACATTTGCTTTTGATTTCTCCAAAGGTTGTTTTGACTTTCCTGTATGCTGAATCAATCATTTTGACAATCATTTCTTTTTTGATTTCTGCACACTTTTCATGCAACCATTTTGTCATAGCTTCCCAGCACTTCCTATTTATTTCATTCCTCGGTGACTTGTATTACTGTTTTCTTGAATATCCCTGTTCATTTTTGTCTTCCTTTTCTCATCGATCAACCGAAGTATTTCTTCTGTTACCTATGGTTTCTTTGCAGTTATCTTCTTTATACCTACACTCCTGGAAATTGAAATATGAACACCGTGAATTCATTGTCCCACGAAGGGGAAACTTTATTGACACATTCCTGGGGTCAGATACATCACATGATCACACTGACAGAACCACAGGCACATAGACACAGGCAACAGAGCATGCACAAAGTCGGCACTAGTACAGTGTATATCCACCTTTCGCAGCAATGCAGGCTGCTATTCTCCCATGGAGACGATCGTAGAGATGCTGGATGTAGTCCTGTGGAACGGCTTGCCATGCCATTTCCACCTGGCGCCTCCATTGGACCAGCGTTCGTGCTGGACGTGCAGACCACGTGAGACGACGCTTCATCCAGTCCCAAACACGCTCAATGGGGGACAGATCCGGAGATCTTGCAGGCAAGGGTAGTTGACTTACACCTTCTAGAGCACGTTGGGTGGCACGGGATACATGCGGACGTGCATTGTCCTGTTGGAACAGCAAGTTCCCTTGCCGGTCTAGGAATGGTAGAACGATGGGTTCGATGACGGTTTGGATGTACCGTGCACTATTCAGTGTCCCCTCGACGATCACCAGTGGTGTACGGCCAGTGTAGGAGATCGCTCCCCACACCATGATGCCGGGTGTTGGCCCTGTGTGCCTCGGTCGTATGCAGTCCTGATTGTGGCGCTCACCTGCACGGCACCAAACATGCATACGACCATCATTGGCACCAAGGCAGAAGCGACTCTCATCGCTGAAGACGACACGTCTCCATTCGTCCCTCCATTCACGCCTGTCGCGACACCACTGGAGGCGGGCTGCACGATGTTGGGGCGTGAGCGGAAGACGGCCTAACAGTGTGCGGGACCGTAGCCCAGCTTCATGGAGACGGTTGCGAATGGTCCTCGCCGATACCCCAGGAGCAACAGTGTCCCTAATTTGCTGGGAAGTGGCGGTGCGGTCCCCTACGGCACTGCGTAGGATCCTACGGTCTTGGCGTGCATCCGTGCGTCGCTGCGGTCCGGTCCCAGGTCGACGGGCACGTGCACCTTCCGCCGACCACTGGTGACAACATCGATGTACTGTGGAGACCTCACGCCCCACGTGTTGAGCAATTCGGCGGTACATCCACCCGGCCTCCCGCATGCCCACTATACGCCCTCACTCAAAGTCCGTCAACTGCACATACGGTTCACGTCCACGCTGTCGCGGCATGCTACCAGTGTTAAAGACTGCGATGGAGCTCCGTATGCCACGGCAAACTGGCTGACACTGACGGCGGCGGTGCACAAATGCTGCGCAGCTAGCGCCATTCGACGGCCAACACCGTGGTTCCTGGTGTGTCCGCTGTGCCGTGCGTGTGATCATTGCTTGTACAGCCCTCTCGCAGTGTCAGGAGCAAGTATGGTGGGTCTGACACACCGGTGTCAATGTGTTCTTTTTTCCATTTCCAGGAGTGTATGTTTTTTTTCCAGCCTCAGTGACTGCCCTTTTTACAGATGTCCATTCCTTTTCAACTGTATTGCATACTGAGTTACTCCTTATTGTTGTATCTATAGTCTTAGAGAATTTCAAATGTATCTCATCATTCCTTAGTACTTCGATATCCCACTTCTTTCCTGATCATTCTTTAAACTTCAGGCTACTCTTCATCACTACTATATTGTTATCTGAGCCTATATCTGCTCCTGGGTATGCCTTACAATCCAGCATTGATTTTGCATTTTCTGCCTGACTTAATTAGTCTTTCTCCTCTCTCATTCCTTGTCCCAGGCCCACATTATTCGTTACCGTTTTTTTCTATGCCTTCCCCTAACACTGCATTCCAGTCCCCCATGACTATTAGATTTTCATCTCCCTGTATGTACTGTTTTACCCATTTAGTATCCTCATATACTTTATCTGTTCATCTTCAGCTTGCGACGTTGGTGTGTATACCTGAACTGCCATTGTCAATTTTGGTTTGCTATCGGCTCTGATAAGAACAACCCTATCACTGAACTGTTCACAGAAACACAATCTCTGCCCTACCTTCCTGTTCATAATGAATCCTACTCCTGTTATAAAATTTGCTGCTTCTGTTAATATTACCCTATACTCATCTGACCAGAAATCTTTCTCTTCCTTCCATTTGAACTCAATGACTCCTACTATATCTAGATTGAGCCTTTGCTTATCCCTTTTCAGATTTTCAAGCTTCCCTAAAAAGTTCAAGCTTCTGGCACTCCACACCCTGACTTGTAGAACACTATTCTTTCATTGGTTATTCAATCTTTTTCTCATGGTCACCTCCCCCTTGGCAGTTCCCTCCCGTAGATCTAAATGGGGGACTGTTCCAGAATCTTTTGCCAATGGAGAGATCATGATGACACTTTTTTTTCAATTACAGGCCACATTTCCTGTTGATACACATTATGTGTCTTTAATGCAGTGGTTTCCATTGCCTTCTGCATCCTCATGCCGTTGATTATTGCTGATTCCTCTGCCTTTAGGGGCAGTTTCCCATCCAAAAGACAAGAGAGTGCTCTGAACCTCTGTCCGCTCCTCCGCCCTTTTTGACAAGGCCGTTGGCAGAATGAGGGTGAGTTCTTATGCCAGAAGTCTTAAGCCATTAAGCCACCACCATTGCTGATTATTAATCAAAATTTAAATGGTGGTGAGTTTTAAACCTAGGATTGAGGACATTTTGATTACTAATCAAAGACGCTATGCCTAGACCACGGATCTGGAGTACATTATTACCTCCTCCTATATCAAACCTGCCAACCACCAGCATTACCTCCTCTTGAACAATTGTTGCCCTTTTCATACCAAGAAATCCTCTGCATACAGCCTAGCCAACTATGATTGTTGGAACTGCAGTGCCAAGCAGTCCCTCTCTAAATATACCACATGTCTCAATGAGACCTTCATGGGCAGGAATTACCATCCTATCCTTGTACGGAAACAGATCACATGTACCTCATTTCTCTGTCACCTATCACTGCCCACATACCCACCATCTTGCCATAAAGGAGCACTCCCCTCATGGTTCAGTACCACCTAGGACTAGAGCAATTGAATTCATACTCTACCATGGTTTCGACTACCTGTTATCATGCCCTGAAATGTGCAATATCCTTCCCATTATCCTTCCCAGCCCTTCCACAGTGGTATTCTGCCCCCCACTAACGCTACAAAATATCCTTGTCCATACTTACCCCACCAGTGCTCCCACCCGCTAGCCTCATGGCTCATATCCCTGCAATAGACCTAGATGCAAAACCTCCCTCACATTCTCCCACCACTACATACTCCAGTCCAGTAACAGGGATCTCCTGTCCCATAAATGGCAGGATTTCCTGAAAGTAGTCATGTGGTCTCCAAACTTAGTGCAACCAACATGATGTGTTTCATTTCATTATGAACAGGAAGGTAGGGCAGAGATTATGTTTCTGTGAACAGTTCAGTGATAGGGTTGTTCTTATCAGAGCCGATAGCAAACCAAAATTGACAATGGCAGTTCAGGTATACACACCAACGTCGCAAGCTGAAGATGAACAGATAAAGTATATGAGGATACTAAATGGGTAAAACAGTACATACAGGGAGATGAAAATCTAATAGTCATGGGGGACTGGAATGCAGTGGTAGGGGAAGGCATAGAAAAAACGGTAACGAAGAATGTGGGCCTGGGACAAGAAATGAGAGAGGAGAAAGACTAATTAAGTCAGGCAGAAAACGCAAAATCAATACTGGATTGTAAGGCATACCAAGGAGCAGATATAGGCTCAGATAACAATATAGTAGTGATGAAGAGTAGCCTGAAGTTTAAAGAATGATCAGGAAAGAAGTGGGATATGTAAGTACTAAGGAATGATGAGATACATTTGAAATTCTCTAAGGCTATAGATACAACAATAAGGAGTAACTCAGTAGGCAATACAGTTGAAAAGGAATGGACATCTCTAAAAAGGGCAGTCACTGAGGATGGAAAAAAAAACATAGGTATAAAGAAGATAACTGCGAAGAAACCATAGGTAACAGAAGAAATACTTCGGTTGATCGATGAGAAAAGGAAGACAAAAATGAACAGGGATATTCAAGAAAACAGTAATACAAGTCACCGAGGAATGAAATAAATAGGAAGTGCTGGGAAGCTATGACAAAATGGTTGCATGAAAAGTGTGCAGAAATCAAAAAAGAAATGATTGTCAAAAGGATTGATTCAGCATACAGGAAAGTCAAAACAAACTTTGGAGAAATCAAAAGCAAATGTGGTAACATTAAGAGTGCAATGGGAATTCCACTGTCAAATGCAAAGGAGAGAGAAGACAGATGGAAAGAATACATTGAAGACTTCTATGAGATTTCTTTGACATGATAGAAGAAGAAACAGGAGTTGATTTAGAAGGGATAGGGGTCCAGTATTAGCATCAGAATTTGTGAGAGCTTTGGAGGATTTAAAAGCAAATAAGGCAGGAGGTATAGATACATCTACACACCTCCATCTATATGTTTGCTCTGCAATTCACACTTAAGTGCCTGGCAGAGGGTCCATCGAACCATTTTCATACTACTTCTCTACCACTCCTCTCTCGAACAGCGCGTGGGAAAAAGGAACACCTAAATCTTTCCATTTGAGTTTTGATTTCTCTTATTTTATTATGATGATCATTTCTCCCTACGTGGGTGGGTGTCAACAAAATATTTTTGCATTCGTAAGAGAAAGTTGGTGATTGAAATTTTGTAAATAGATCTCGCCGCAAGAAAACCACCTTTGTTTCAGTGACTGCCACCCCAACTCGCGTATCATATCAGTGACACTCTCGCCCCTATTGCACAATAACATGAAACGAGCTACCTTTCTTTGCACTTTTTCGATGTCCTCCGTCAATCCCACCTGGTAAGAATCCCACACTGTGCAGCAACATTCCAGCAGAGGACGGACAAGTGTAATGTAGGCTGTCTCTTTAGTGGGTTTGTCGCATCTTCTAAGTGTTCTGCCAACAAAGCGCAGTCTTTGTTTCGCCTTCCTCACAATATTATCTATGTGGTCCTTCCAATTTAAGTTGCTCATAATTGTAATTCCTAGGTATTTAGTCGAATTGACAGCCCTTATATTTGTGCAATTTATCATTTACCCAAAAGTTATCAGATTTCTTTTAGTACCCATGTGGATGACCTTGCACTTTTCTTTGTTTAGTGCCAATAGCCACTTTTCGCACCACACAGAAATTCTCTCTAGATCATTTTGTAAATGGAATTGATCGTCTGATGATTTTACTAGACGGTTAATTACAGTGTCATCTGCAAACAATCTAAGGGGGCTGCTCAGATCATCACCTAGATCATTTATGTAAATCAGGAACAGCAGAGGGCCTATGACACTACCTTGCAGAATGCCAGATATCACTTCTGCTCTACTTGATGATTTACTGTCTATCACTATGAACTGTGACCTCTCTGAGAGGAAATCACGAATCCAGTCACACAACTGAGACAATACTCCATATGCATGAAATTTGATTAATAGTCGCTTGGGAGAAATGGTATCAAAATCCTTCTGGAAATCTATGAATATGGAATCGATCTGAGATCCCTAGTCCACAACACTCACTCATTACTTTATGGGAATAAAGAGCTAGCTGAGTTGCACAAGAATGATATTTTCTGAATCTTTGTTGATTATGTATTAATAAGTCATTTTCGTAAAGGTGATTCATAATGTTCAAGTAAAGTATATGCTCCAAAATCCTACTGCAAATTGAGGTCAGTGATATGGGTCTGTAATTCAATGGGTTACTCCTATTTCCTTTCTTGAATATTGGTCTGACCTCTTCTACTTTCCAATCTTTAGGAACAGACCTTTCGTCAAGTGAGTGGTTGTATATGATTGCTAAGAAAGGCGCTCCATCTGGCCCGGAAGACTTGCCTTTCTTAAGTGATTTGAGTTGTTTCGCAACACCTAAGATATCTTCTTTTATCTGACATGCTAACAGCTGTTCTGGTTTCCAATCCTGGAATATTTACTTGGTCTTCTTTCGTGAAGTAATTATGGAAAACTGTATTTACTAACTCCGCTCTAGTGGCACTATCATCAGTAACATTTCCATCGCTATCACGCAGTGACGGTATTGATTTTTTTTTGCCACTGGTATACTTTACATATGACCAGAATCTCTTTGGGCTTTCTACCATATTTTGAGACAATATTTCATTGTGGAAAATATTAAAAGCATCTCACATTGACGTCCACACTAAATTTCGAGCTTCCACGAAACTTAGCCAGTCTTGGGGATTTTGCATTCTTCTGAATATGACATGCTTTTTTTGTTGCTTCTGCAACAGTGTTCTGATGTGTTTTGTGTACCATGGTGGATCAGTCCCGTCTCTTACTAACTTATGCGGTATGAATCAATCTATTGCTGTTGATACTGTATTTTTGAATTTGAGCCATATCTGGTCTACACTTACATAATTAGCTTGGAAGGAATGGAGACTCTCTCTTAGGCAGGCATCAAGTTAATTTTTATCTGCTGTTTTAAATTAATATATTTTGCATTTATTTTTAGTGGTTTTGGTTGATATGGTTTTGAGCTCGCTACAATGGCCTTGTATTCACTAATCCCTGTGTCCGTCATGACACTCTCTATTAGATCAGAATTATTTGTAGCTAAGAGGTCAAGGGCGTTTTTGCAACCATTTACAATTTGTGTGGGCTCATGAACTGATTGTTCAAAGTAATTCTCAGAGAAAGCATTTAGTACAATTTCGGAAGATGTTTTCTGTCTACCACTGGCTTTGAACATGTATTTTCGCCAACAAATCGAGGGTGGATTGAAGTCTCCACCAATTATAACTGTATGAGTGGTGTACTTATTTGTAATGAGATTCAAGTTTTCTTTGAACCGTTTAGCTATTATATCATCTGAGTTGGGGGGTCGGTAGAAGGAGCCAATTATTATTTTGGTACGGCTGTTGAGTATAGCCTCTACCCATAACAATTCGCAGGAACTATCATTTCAACTGCACTACAAGATAAACTACTACCAACAGACACAAACACACCACCACCTACATTATTTAATCTATCCTTTCTGAATGCTGTTTGCGTCTCTGTAAAAATTTCAGCAGAATTTGTCTCTGGCTTTAGCCAGCTTTCTGTTCCTATAACCATTTCAGCTTCAGTGTTTTCTATCACCGCTTGAAGCTCTGATACTTTTCCAACACAGCTATGGCAATTTACAACTACAATACCGACTGTCGCTTGGTCAATTCTCCTCGTTTATTTGCCCTGTACCCTTTGAGACTGGAGCCCTTTTTGATCTTTCCCGAGAGTGTCTAACCTAAAAAACTGCCCAGTCCACACCACACAGCCCCTGCTACCCGTGTAGCTGCCTCCTGTGTGTAGTGGATATCTGACCTATTTAGCGGAACTCGAACCAACACCACCGTATGGCACAAGTCGAGGAATCTGCAGCCTACACAGTCGCAGAACTGTCTGAGCTTCTGATTCAGACCCTCCACTCAGCTCTGTACCAAAGGTCCACAATCGGTCCTGTCAACAATGCTGCAGATGGTGAGCTCTGCCTTCATCTCACTAGCAAGACTGGCCGTCTTCACCAACTCAGATAGCTGCCGGAAACCAAAGAGAATCCCTCCCGATCCACAGCGACACACGTCATTAGTGCCAAAACGAGCAACCACCTGCAGTTGGCTGCACCCTGTACTCTTCATGGCAGCCGGAAGGACCCTTTCCCCATCTTGGATGACTCCCCCCGGTATGCACACTGAGTGCACATTTGCTTTCCATCAGAATTTCTAAAATCATTGGGGGAAGTGGCAACGAAATGACTATTCACATTGGTGTGTAGCATGGTGAGTCTTGTGATGACCCTCTGATATTCGGAAAAATATCATCCGCCAATTCCAAAGACAACAAGAGTAGAAAACTGTGAGGATTACCGCACAATAAGCTTAACAGTGCATGTATCCAACTTTCTGACAAGAATAATACACAGAAGAATGGAAAAGAAAATGGAGGATGTGTTAAATGACAATCACTTCCATGTTAGGAAAGGTAAAGGCACCAGAGAGGCAATACTGATGTTGTGGTTGATAGTAGAGGCAAGACTAAATAAAAATAAAGACATTTTCATAGGATTTGTGGACCTGGGAAAAGTGTTTAACAATGTGAAATGGTGCAAGATGTTCAGAATTTTGAGAAAAATAGTGGCAAGCTATAGGGAGAAACAGGACTACACAATACGTACAAGAGCCAAGTAGGAATAATGAGAGTGGATGACCAAGAACGAAGTGCTCGGGGGGAGGGGGGGGGGGGGGGGAATGTAAGACAGGGATTTGTTTTTCACCCCTACTGTTCAATCGGTATATCGAAGAAGCAATAATGGAAATAAAAGAAAAGTTCAGCAGGACTAGCACTACCAAAAAGGGCATTCCTGGCCACTAGAAGTCTGCTAGTATCACACATAGGCCTTAATTTGAGGAAGAAATTTCTGAGAATGTACGTATGAAGCACAGCATTGTATGGTAGTGAAACATGGACTGTCAGAAAACCAGAAGATAGTTGAAGCATTTGAGATGTGGTGCTACAGACAAATGTTGAAAATTAGGTGGACTGATAAGGTAAGGAATGAGGAGGCTCTGCACAGAATCAGAGAAGAAAAGAATATGTGGAAAACACTGACAAGGAGAGGGGACAGGATGACAGGAGATCTGTTAAGACATCAGGAAATGACTTCCGTGATATTAAAGAGAGCTGTATACGGCAAAATCTGTAGAGGACAACACAGACTGGAATACATCCAGCAAATAATTGAGGATGTAAGTTGCAAGTGCTACTCTGAGATGAAGAGGTTGGCACAGGAGTGTCAAACCAGTTAGAAGACTGATGACTTTTTTTTTAGATAGGTCAACATTGAGGAAGGTGGCTTCTTGGGTTTAGGAGAAACAGCTGAAATTGATGGGAGAGCAGGTGTTGAGACTCTGGGGGAATGTGGTTAGGGTGTTGTCCTGACTGCACCTAGCAGCACTACCCTGTCCGTACTATGTCCCTATTCGCTCCCACAAGCAGCATTAAATCTTTCCCCAACTCCCTCCAGCTATCCCTCCCCCTAAAATCCCATATCTCCTTCTTACCCCCAACAACCATATCCAACTGCTGTTCTCATCATGTGGGTTGCTAACCCACAGTCCAGCTAATGACAGTTGTTCTGGTCACAGACAGTAGTCATCCAAAAGCTAAAATGCACAGCACTCTTTTCATTAAGTCTGTCTGCAAGCTCAGTGTCTGCTGTATATTTTGAGTAACAGTCTATCCTTTTCATACTAGCTTTTAGGGGCTCATCATTCACTTGCTGGACATGGGCTTGGCAACCCCAGGATTCCTGAGCTGGGGACTGATCAGCATCATGAGTCCTCTGTCACCATAATCTCTGGGCTTGCTTCAGCAAACACCGTGCGGCACAGTGGTGGAAAGTTGTATGTCACATGGAATGGGGATCTTGGCTTACCCGCCTGGATCTCAAGGATGGTTTAAGTCTATAAAAAATCCTCAGTCTCAAGGTGTGCTGTGCACTGATGAGATACGTGGCTGATGAGGTGGAACAGTAACTAGTGGGCAACCTCTGGGGAACCTTCTTCGCCTCAGCTGTACAAGGCTTACACAGGCATGCAGGGCTCTGTCTGAGTGGACCCTTATTTCCCTAGGTGCTCATGGGTCTGACATGGATCTTCCAAAATTTTCTTTTCCTCCTTCCAGCAGAAAGGGTGGGTTGGACCGTACTAATGCTCAATCTAACAAGAGGCTCATGATAGTCAGTTCTCCCGACTCAGGAGTTTATTCGAAAATTACAATCTCTAGTAACAGAATGCATGCTAGTCCTCAAAATGTGTTTTACATAGTGAAACAGAAGGAGGGTAGTTTTGAGAAGGTTTCGCCCTTCTGTATACAAAAGTGATTGGAGGGAATCTGTAGCTCCTTAAAACCAGTAAAGCATTTGCACAATGGGACCCTGCACGAGGAAACTTCCCAGCAAGCCACTAACCTACAAATGACTAAATGCCTTGGGAAGCAAGCCACAGACACTGAACTGCACAGTACCTTATAGCAAAGGTGTTGTGACATGCAGGGATCTAGTCAACATTCCCAAGGAGGAATTGCAACGTGAGTGGGCTGCAGAAGGTATTGCCAGTGTGCAAATCATCATGAAGAGGGTGGATGGGAATCTTATCAAATCCGACTTCTTTATCCTGATATTCAGCATCACGAAACTTCCTGAGCATGTTATGGTTGGCTTCCTATGCCTTAGCGCAAGGCCTAATTTCCCAAACCCAATGTGCTGTTTTAAATGCCAGCAGTTTGGGCATACAACCCTTGGGTGTAAGGGAGAAGAAATGTGAGGTAACTGCAGTAAGGCCGCTCATGAAGGAGCTCGTCTCCTGCCAAATGCATCAGCTGTTCTGTGAACCACCTTGTTGGAGTAGGGACTGCAAAATGTTTCTAGAGGAATGCAAAGTACAGGAAATAAAAACAACCAAGCGTGTTTACTAAGGTGAGGCCAAAAATATCTACAAGTCCATGTACCCTCCCACATTTGCTACATCTTTTGCATGAATGCTTGGGAAGAAAGACTACTCTCAAAGCTAATGCTTACACACAAACAGGGGTGGCAAATGTAGCACTAACACTTGCACGTGACAGTGCACTTGCAAGGTAGCAAGTGTTTGAGAGCCAATAGAGTCCCCTAGAACACCAGATAAAAGGTACAATGGCCAACATGGGACAGTCCCAGGCACTTCCAACAACTGAGGCTCTTCAGAAGCCCAGCACGGCTATTACCACTCCTACACCAGCTCCAGTAAAGCCCTCAAAACAGTGAAAAGCTACTGAAAAGCAGCAACAGCATGTAAAATCAAGTAGTAAACCGTCGTCCCACCGCTGAACAACCACTTGCTGCAGTCTTCCCAACCAGTCCCATACTTCAGTGGAACTTGCAGGGGTTCAGGACACACGTGGAAGATAATTTCATTCAATCATATGCCCCTGAGCTTCAAGGCTATGTACTCCATGAGAAGGAAAACGTGAGTGGAGGGGGAGCTAGAGGAGGAGTAGGTATTTTCTTCAGTACTACTGACTACCACTCATCGCCTCTCTCATTTACAACAAATTTACAAGCACTTGTCATATTAGTGCACATGCATCATCCATTGTCATTATGCTCCCTTTACCTGCCACCACATGATGCACCTGATGAAAAGGCTTTACACAGGTCCCCCACCTCTTCATCCTCCATGGTGATTTTAATGCACACAATATGCTTTGGGGCTCTGCAACTATTTGTCCCAGGGGTAGGGCATTTGAGAGGCTTCTCATGTCATCATATGCATATTTGCTAAATATGGACAGAGCACTCACTTTTGCACTGCAACTGGGTCAGTCTCTGTCATCAATCTCTTGCTTTGCTCTCCAGCTCTTGCTCACACAGCTCAATGGGAGGTGGTCAACAACTTGTATGGATGTTATCACTTCCCAGTCTAGATTCACCTGCCAGGTAGAGTGGAACCTGAAAGGAAACCACCGCATTGGGTGCTCAGTAGGGCAGACTGGACACTTCACAGGCATCTAACCCAGTTTGACCATCATGTCAATGTTGAGGAATGGGTGGATCATATTACCAAAGTGATCCACCACACTGCTGAAGCTTCCATTCCACCATCCACAGGACAACTGAAGAGGCAGCCTGTCCCTTAGAGGAATGACAAATGCCACTCTGTAATCAGGACTAGGCATGCAGCTCTATGTCATATCAAGTGTCGGCCAATCGCAGATAATCTAGCAGCTTTTTGGGTTAAATGTTGCAGGATTATTCAAGAGAGCAAGAAGAGCTCATGGCAACAGTTCTTGAACACCATTAATTGCTCCATGAAGAGTTCTTTTGTATGGGAGACTATCAGGAGAATTTCTGGGAGAGGAGGGAGGTGCCCCATGGCTGCTGTAATGGGTAAAGTACTCACCAACCCAATCCGTTAGACATTGCCCCGACTATGGCAGCCTATTTTGCCACAGTGACTGCAACCACCAGTCAAGATCCAGATTTTCAGCATCATAGAATGGTTGCTGAGAGGAGCAGTTTGGACTTCCGGTCCACCACTGATGAAGATTACAACTACCCATTTTCCATGTGGGAGCTGGATTCTCCATTGTCTGCGGCTCGTGATACATTGCCTGGTCATGACAGAATTCATTACAGTATACAGTGGCACCTCACAAGGTGAAACAAAGATATCATCCTCACACTTTTTGATGCCATTTGGGTGTTGGGTCAATTTCACAACTCATGGTGTGAGACAATTTTAATTCCTCTTTTAAAACCTTGGAAAGACCGTACATGCACAAGTAATTACTGTAGTGTTGCCCTCACTAGCTGAATGGGAAAGACCTTGGAGCTGATGGTCAACCACCACCTCATCTGGATCTTCGAATCCGGGCAACTCCTTAGTGGCTTTCAGTGTGGGTTCAGGAACACTGCACTAATTTGAGGTTTATTTGTTTCAATATAATCGGTGTCACTGGGAAGAAGTACATAGAGGTCAATCTGATGCTTTTAGGTATATGGAAAGAGCCAAAAGATAAATGTTGGTTTCAGGAGTGTGCAGGTGCAGTGTGATCTGGTAATGAAGGGATGACCATTGAAGCATTACACTTACAGAATATAACATATGCATTGTGGAAATGAAGAGTGTTGATGGGTAAAACGGGAGACAGAGAGCTTCGTTACCAAGGTAACACATTAGCTCATGAAAGGAGGAGCTCACCAACACATCCACTGCATTCAGAGACAAGCTACATTCCAGAATACTGACATGAGTTCTCTGTTTCGATTTTCCTGAGAAATGGTCTGTTGCTTTGCGGAATGAAGTACTTAGTTACCACTAGCAGACATCACAAGTGTCATTATTCACAAGTGTTGTTTACAACCTTGTAACCTCAACTGTTTGTTATTGACAGTGATGATATCATTCATAAATATGAATGTGCATGCTATGCTGTGAACATGACTTATGATGTAGCATCCATTTCTGAAATATGAGTATACAGGGTGTTACAAAAAGGTACGGCCGAACTTTCAGGAAACATTCCTCACACACAAATAAAGAAAAGATGTTGTGTGGACATGTGTCCGGAAACGCTTAATTTCCATGTTAGAGCTCATTTTAGTTTCGTCAGTATGTACTGTACTTCCTCGATTCACCACCAGTTGGCCCAATTGAAGGAAGCTAATGTTGACTTCGGTGCTTGTGTTGACATGCGACTCATTGTTCTACAGTTAGTGTTCATCACAAACGTGGTTTTGCAGTCAGTGCAATGTTTACAAATCCGGAGTTGGCAGATGCCCATTTGATGTATGGATTAGCACGGGGCAATAGCTGTGGTGCGGTATGTTTGTATTGAGACAGATTTCCAGAATGAAGGCGTCCCGACAGGAAGACGTTCGAAGCAACTGATCGGCGTCTTAGGGAGCACGGAACATTCCAGCCTATGACTCGCGACTGGGGAAGACCTAGAATGACGAAAACACCTGCAATGGACGAGGCAATTCTTTGTGCAGTTGACGATAACCCTAATGTCAGTGTCAGACAAGTTGCTGCTGTACAAGGTAACGTTGACCACGTCACTGTATGGAGAGTGCTACGGGAGAACCAGTTGTTTCCATACCATGTACAGAGTGTGCAGGCACTATCAGCAGCTGATTGGCCTCCACAGGTACACTTCTGCGAATGGTTCATCCAACAATGTGTCAATCCTCATTTCAGTGCACATGTTCTCTTTACGGATGAGGCTTCATTCCAATGTGATCAAATTGTAAATTTTCACAATCAACATGTGTGGGCTGAAGAGAATCTGCATGCAATTGTGCAATCACGTCATCAACACAGATTTTCTGTGAACGTTTGGGCAGGCTTTCTTGGTGATGTCTTGATTGGGCCCCATGTTCTTCCACCTACGCTCAATGGAGCACGTTATCATGATTTCATACGGGATACTCTACCTGTGCTGCTAGAACATGTGCCTTTACAAGTACGACACAACATGTGGTTCATGCACGATGGAGCTCCTGCACATTTCAGTCAAAGTGTTTGTACGCTTCTCAACAACAGATTCGGTGACCGACGGATTGGTAGAGGCAGACCAATTCCATGGCCTCCACTCTCTCCTGACCTCAACCCTCTTGACTTTCATTTATGGGGGCATTTGAAAGCTCTTGTCTACGCAACCCCGGTACCAAATGTAGAGACTCTTCGTACTCGTATTGAGGACGGCTGTGATACAATACGCCATTCTCCAGGGCTGTATCAGCACATCAGGGATTCCATGCGACGGAGGGTGGATGCATGTATCCTCGCTAACGGAGGACATTTTGAACATTTCCTGTAACAAAGTGTTTGAAGTCACGCTGGTACGTTCTGTTGCTGTGTGTTTCCATTCCATGATTAATGTGATTTGAAGAGTAGTAATAAAATGAGCTCTAACATGGAAAGTAAGCATTTCTGGACACATGTCCACATAACATATTTTCTTTCTTAGTGTGTGAGGAATGTTTCCTGAAAGTTTGGCCGTACCTTTTTGTAACACTCTGTATAGAACATCTCATTTTAAAAATCTGTATCAATTTCATGAACTTAGAAAACATTGTATGGGAAATAAGATAAGAAAATGGATTATTTCAGCAACAGCACATGATAAAAATGTGTGTGATTGGGTGGGAGGTCTCTGTAAAAATATTGCAACAAAGTGTGCATTTCCAACTTTTCACGATGTAATGAATAAGCCATTAAATTTCGGGCATGCGTTGTGATACTGGCTGAAAAAATAGGGGGTGGAAGTGCAGTATGACTACTGTAAATGATGTAGCCGACAGGTGCACAGTTGGGTTTCACAGTTCTTTACTTTTTACTTTCACTGTTCACAACCCCCCCCCCCCCCCCCCAGTATTACACAATTATATGGCCAGTACACTATTATTTAACTTCTGATAAGCCTTATTAATAGGTTGCAGGCAAACATCCACATACTGCTACAATAGCTTACTGTTGAACATCTACGAGCAGTAAAAACCTAACCACACAGTTCAAAGTCCTTCAAATAAATTGAAACAGACACTGTCATTGTTTTAACACAAGGCCTATTGGTTGTAACGTTTATTTCATAGTTACGTGGATACAATGTTGTTGATCGAACCAATACAGGTCCCTCGTCTGAAACTTGGCCATGGACTGAAAGTCTTGAGACCAAAAATCGGTCGCTTATATATGCTCACAATAATAGGCAGTTTAAAAAACTCCTGGACAGTCAGCTGATTGCCTAGTAAAGTTTACAGACTTTTTGTCTTACATTTCAAACTGTGAAACAGTGTAGACAATTCTAATTCACGAAATGTGATAAAGAAGTAAAATCAAGACATAAGAGGGCCATTCCTCATCCCACAACTGCATGCACTTCCTGTGTAGTGCAGAAATGATAGAATGCAAGGGAATAGGACACTGTGCCACATCCTGTGCTCTGCAGGCCTTCTTGTCAGCCTGTTCATTTCCCCGTATCCCTACACGACCTGGCTCCCAGCGTAATGACACCTGCTTGCCCTGCCATTGGAGCAGGTATAGTTGGTCATAGATCAACTGGGCCAACTTCTCAGCTGAGTACAGGTTCTGTAACAATTGTAAGGCACTAAGGGAACTGGAGCAGATGAGAAACCATTTGGACCAAATGTGATGCATCTGCTCCAGTGTCTTCAGGATCATGTGTGGATTCCCACTGTGAAAACAGTACACTCGTCAGGAAGGTTAATTCTGGTGACATAGTCAGGAAACACCACAGAGCAGCCGAGGTAATTCCCTTGTTTGGAGCCATCAATGCAAGCTACTGTGAAACTGTGATGTGTATCTAAAATGTTAAAAAACAAGAGACTGGAGTGTAAAATCTGGTGTACTATCTTTCTTAAAATTAGTCAAGTCTACAACAAGTCTGGGTCTGTGGAAGAGCCAAGGTGTAAATCTGCTCCAACCTTGACATAAAACATTAAGACTGGCAACACCAATCTCTAAATCCTGTGCATGAATCCCATAGGACCTGGTTGCTTGTTGGCAGTCATGAAAAAGCTGTGCCAGTGGAAGTTGGGCCGGTATGGTATGCAAGTTTGTATGGTGTGGACAGTATTTAATTGCCTGATGCACCTTAAGTAGCTTTTGCCTGATGTGAAGTGGTGGTTCAGCAGCTTCTGCATACAGCCTGGTTATGGGACTTGTTCTGAATGCCCCAGTGGCCAGTCGGAATCCCCTCATGGTGTACCGTGTTCAACATCTTTAAATAAGAGAGTTTTGCAGACCCATACACCACGCACCCATAATTGAGCCAAGATTGCACAATTGCCCTTTAAAACTGGAGCAGACAAGTCCTGTCTGCTCCCCATGTACTGTGGGTAAGACATTTTAAAATACTTAGAGCCTAAGAGACCATTTTTTCAGGTCCTTAAGATGTGGTAACCATGTAAGCTTAGAGTTAAATATGAGGCCCAGAAACCTCATTGTGTCTTTAAAATTAAGTAGTGTCCCTCTTTCTCAACTCAGGAAAGTTTAAAATGGAACGAGAATGGTTAAAAAGAAAACTTAAAACCACTCTTCTGTGCCCATTCATCCAAACGTCAAAGAGTTAGTTGCAACTGACGTGTTGTCATTGCAAGGCTTGAAGAGCAAAATACAGAGAAGTCGTCAACAAACAAAGAACACTGGAGATGACTTTTCACTATGGACATAATGCTATTAATAGCTATGGCAAAGACAGTCACACTTAAAATGTTATCTTCAGGGGCACTGATCTCCTGCTCAGAGCAATCAGACAGCACATCACCAACTTGGTTTGGAAAATAACCTGGGGAGAGGAAGGACTGAATGAAAATGGGAAGACAACCATGAAAACTCCATTCGTGGAGATGCTCAAGGATAAGATGCCTCCAAGTAGTGTTTTACACTGGCTTGATGTCAAAAAATATACCTAGAAGATGACACCGGTGCAGGAAAACCTGCTGTATAGCCGCCTTCAGTAGGGCCAGGTCTGAATGCAGTGGATGCGTTGGTGAGCTCCTCCTTTCATGAGCTAATGTGTTACCTTGGTAACAAAGCTCTCTGTCTCCCCTGTTTTACCCATCAACACTCTTCATTTCCACAATGCATATGTTATATTCTGTAAGTGTAATGCTTCAATGGTCATCCCTTCATTACCAGATCACACTGCACCTGCACACTCCTGAAACCAACATTTATCTTTTGGCTCTTTCCATATACCTAAAAGCATCAGATTGACCTCTATGTACTTCTTCCCAGTGACACCGATTATATTGAAACAAATAAACCTCAAATTAGTGCAGTAAATGCAAGTGCATACTTCATTTACTTTTCTGGGATTTTACCCATTTTGGTCATAATGAGTAGAATTTCGTGAGACCAATAATTTAAATTTGGGTTCTCTATTGTCACTAGGAGGTATACTACTTGTAACTTGGACCCTGCCAAGAAAGTTAGTACAACTTCATTAGACTGTGGCATGCACAAAATCACCATAACGTACATTGGATACAATAAGATAAGGCAAATGTAAGCAAACAGTAATAACATGATAATTGAGCATGAGCATAGCACAGTGGTATTTACGTAAGTACTTGCCCATTGATGCCTCTATTGGAAGTTCACACTATTGCTCTTTTGTGGCACACTCTCATGGATGACAACACACTGCTAAAGCACGCAGCTTTCTAGTATGTGTGCATTACTTCAGTCCTCTTCCCTTAGGAACAGCTCGGATTCACGAGATGTCCATGGTGTTTTCCTTCACAAGGTTATGACTGAGGTAATGTGCTGATACTGGGGCATATGGTCCGAAATACTTGGGGCACGGGCAGCGTCACAGTCCATCTTCTTGTGTCAACCTGTGCAGTAAGATGGGTGATGTGCGTACAAGCTCCATAACCACATCAGGTCCCTTGCACCATGTTCGTCCACCATGATGGGGCACCCCTCATTCGTTGTGGCAGGGACCCAGTCGCATCAGGTAATCCGTCGAGCAACAGAGACTCGTTTGGCAATGCTGGTGTCCAGGCTGGGGTTGTCTGGCCATCCATACGCAAGCACAACTGTCCTAATGACATGCACAGAGGCCTTCCTCCATATGGACATAGCAGAGACGGTGGCCTAAGCATGGGAGATGACAGCAGGAATCCATTTTGGACGACGCCCAAACCCATGTGCCCAGCCAGCCACCCCAGGTCAGAAGCAGGACGATGGCTGAATAGGTTGCTGTCCCCGGCCAGGCTGCAGGAGACACAGGAGCTTCCAGGGTTGACGCCCATGGAGCAGTTCGGTGGGGCTGTTTTTGCTGAAAGGCATAAACTGATAGGAAGACAGAAATTGATCCAAGGCAACATTGGATGGGGTCCAAGTCACATATTTTTTCATTTGTGTTTTGAAAGCTCTAACTATCCTTTGAGCCTTACCATTTGACTATGGGTGGAAGAGCATGGTGAAAATGTGGAGAATCCCACAGAGTTAAACTCCTGCAACACAAACTGAGGGCTGTGATCAGAGACCAACATTGCTGGAAGTTATTTGATGTAAAAAATTTTTGACAGGGCTGACATGCAAGGCCAAAATTCATGAGCAATAGACGACATATGGGAACCAAGAGAATGTCCTATTAGCCAGCGAAATCAATGTGGAGACAGTCCCAGGCCTGCGAAGGCTGTTGGAACACAGACATTGTTGCCCGCAGGGCAGTTATTGTGATGCGCATTGAGAACATGCCGTAATCAAATGAGTGATGCCCCTTCCAAACCATGCCAAAAACATGATGCCGAGCTAATGCCTTGGTGAGTGACACCCCCAGTGATCAGTGTGCAGCAATTGCAGGACCTCCAAATGGGGAGCCAAGGGAATCACTACATGAGGAGCTGAATAGTCCATACCAAGGAGTAGAACACAATCAACAATAGGAAATGATGCCGTAACACATAATAGTTATGGAGGCACCTCAGGCCAGCCATGTTGAACACAATGTATCACTATCTGTAAAATCGGATCAGTAGCACTAGCCTAAGTGCTAGTGATTGAAAATCTATCAACAGTTTGTTAAGCACATTCATCAGTGTGGAAGCAAAGTAACTTCACCTGATCAAAAACTGGGTCCAGACTGGATGGAAGAAGGGAGAAAGTGTCAGCATTTGCATGTTTAGCCATGGGGTAGAAGTGAATCTTTTATTTGTATCCAGAGAGGAACAATGCCCAATGTTGAAGGCGATGTGCTGCTTTGTCCAGCAATGATGCTCAGGGGTTAAACAGCGAAACTGCTGCTTGTGATTTCACACAACACAGGAAACATGAAACTTCTTTAAAAGGTATAAACAATGGCGAGGACTTCTTTCTCTATTTGTGAATATCTCATTTGAGTTGAATTAAGCATCGTTGGCGCATATGCAATAGGCAGCTTGGAGCCATCAGAATATTTGTGAGCTAACACCGTTCCCAGCATTGCTGGGATGCATCTGTTGCTAACACTAGATGTTGACCCAGTTAGTAGGTTACGAGACAAAGTGCAGACAGTAACGAGGACTTCAGTTTGGAAAATTCTGTTTCACATGCCTGTTACCAGTGGAAAGACATCCCTATATGCAACAATGCATGTAACAGTTGTGCAACCAATGCTGCTCCAGGCAAAAACTGATGATAATAAGCAACCTTACCTAAAAACACCTGGAGTTCCTTGACTGACATAGGACACAGAAGAGCCACAATGGCAGAGAGAAAGAAGTGGCACTTTTCCCAATTGCATTTTAACCTGGTGGCCTCTAACACTGAAAAGAGCATATGCAAATTGAGATCCAGAATGAGATTTTCACTCTGCAGTGGAGTGTGCACTGATATGAAACTTCCTGGCAGATTAAAACTGTGTGCCGGACCCGAGACTCGAACTTGGGACCTTTGCCTTTCGCGGGCAAGTGCTCTACCGACTGAGCTACCCAAGCACGACTCACGCCCCGTCCTCACAGCTTTACTTCTGCCAGTATCTCGTCTCCTACCTTCCAAACTTTACAGCTCTCCTGCGAACCCTGCAGAACTAGCACTCCTGAAAGAAAGGATATTGAAGAGACATGGCTTAGCCCAGCCTGGGGGATGTTTCCAGAATGAGATCCATTCTGTCTGAAATTTTGCCCATCACATCTAGAATAGCTTTTCATCACCCTCCCAATCTGCAATACCCTTGTCAGACACCATGCTGTTTCTGGACCCAACTCCCTACCCTAAGGCTTCTAACCTTGTGACCATCCCCGTTTCAGACTTTCCCTATGCGCTGCACCCTCCTACCACCAGATATTCCATGTCTGTAACTAGGAAAACATATACTATCACAGGGAGAGTCGCCTGTGAAATGATACATCATATAACAGCTGTTATGTAAACACTGGGCTGGCCTTTTACATCAGCATGACTACCACCCAGTCATCAGTCAGGATGAATGGGCATAGGCAGAGGTTGTATACAGGCCACACACAATATCCTGCTGCACAGCATGCTGCACAACATTACGATCATGACCTCGGTGCTTGTTTCACCACAGGTGCCATCTGGATTCTTCCCCTAGACACCAGTTTCTCAGAACTCTGAAAGTTGGAACTAGCACAACAATATGTCCTCAGTTTTCGCCACTTATTTGGCCTTAATTTACGTTAATTCCTTCCGTCTCAGCATTTATTCACAGTAACTACTCCTTTCTTCCTCCCACTTTAGTTTCCTACATCTTTCATTTTTTGACTTGTCTATTTTTCGCCATACCCCCTCCCACCTCTGTTACATACAATGCACATAGCTTCTCTCTCTTATTAACTCATGCACAATGTTTTGGTAGTAATCTCTGTCTTGCATATTATCCTGTCTTCCACCTTTAAGCTCTCAGGTCTTCAAATCATGATTGATGCAGTCCCCAACAATCAGTCTTTCTTTCTCAACCCACCAGAAAGCGTCCCCTGACCTGGGTTTCTGGGCGACTTCTCTAAACTGTACCCCTTTCCCTAAACCTCTCCAACCCGTTTCTTTCACCCCTCTTCCTTCCCATTCAACTCTTCTGCCAGAAGAAGGAGCCACTGGCTCTGAAAGCTTGTAAAAGTTTCCTTTTGTGTGTGTGTTCCCCTACTGCAACTTGGTAAGTATATTTTTTTCTCTGTCCATTTACATTATAGCTTCCTGTTTTGCACTTTTTAACTTCAGTCCCCTATTATTTTTATAATTTTAAAATTATTTGGATTTAGGTACAATCTTCTTGGATTTTATTCTTGAATTATTGGCAATTACTTAGGGTTTTCTTTCTACATATGGCATACGATGTGCATCTCTACATTGTGGTCTTAACTTCATTCCATTGTTATCTTTATAATTTTAAAGTAAGTATAATATTTATAAGAATTCTGGTCAAAAATTCTTTTCGTAGATCTACAACCTGGCTTGCTCATGGTGATGTTTTTTAATTACCTACTGTCATTGTCTTGGTAGTCATGAATGCATTTCGTCACATGACTACAGCTAATCATGCTTTCCAATGCATATTCACCACTTTTTTACATTTTGAATTGTATTTTATCTTATAAGCATTAACGTATTTTGCACTACACTGTTAAATGGATTTGTCAAATGTTCAGTTTCACAATTGGAATTGGTTCCCCATTATATTTTTTTTGTCAGCTTTTATACAGTGTTTCTATATCCTACTTGATTGTACGAAGTTTTCTTAGGCTATGTTTCCTCCAATTGTTTATAGATCTGAAGGTGACAGCAGAAAGCAACTGAAATAAGGTATTGTACTTTAATTGTATTAGGGAAATTGCAGTATAGGCATTAAAAGTTTTTTTAACTGTTAAAAAATTGTTTAATGTATTACAATAAGACCACCATCTCCTTCCTGACAATGCCAGACTTCACTAAGTTATGATACTGTCTTAGCGATGTCAAAATTTTTTTTTCTTCAAGTCAATTACTTGTAGAGTTCTACATAACAGATTTTTGTCTAAACACGTTTTTGCCCGACTGATTTCTTTTATTTGATATGGGAGAGTCATAAATGTTTTTCTTTTCATAGATATTTTTAGATCTTTCACTGAAAATGAATTACAGCTTAACCTTTGCAGAGATTCACTTCTGGTCAGGAAAATGGCTTTTTAAAAAAGACAAATTTCAGGTTGATTTGTGAACCTTAGACCAGAACAGCCAATGGTTCATTTCATCCAGAAGTAAAGCCTTTACACTTGTTAGTCTTTTGCTGGAATTATAGTTGAGCAAATGGCAACTTGAAGCACCCAAAATGCCAAAGTAAACTTTATCAGTTCATCTTAATTTGCCATGTTTAAAGCAATAGTATGGGAGAAAGGGGTGGGGGGAGGGGGGAATCATGTAAAGTGGTTCAGTGCTCTTGCACTGACTGGCTGATTGTGCATTATGTGCTACCAAATACAATAATTTCATACACCTTAAAATGGGATTTTAAAATCCCAGAACCAGTTGAGGTTTGAATAAACAATTAGTGCAATTGAAACAGATCTCTCTAAATTAATTATCATGGTTCTCAGTTGCAGATGTATCCCATACCAAATCTTGGCTCAAAATAATTAAGAAGTTTTCAGAATAGCCCTCTTGTTTAATTTTCCACATGCATTTGCTACTCCTTTCCAACAAATAGTGTGATCTTGGAACATGATACTCCAAAACAGTGATTTGCATGTGAAATTTAACTGGATAATAGTAAATATTAAGGGAAAAAAGCAGTAGTGTAAATTCTGGATTTTGCTTACATTACAGACTGTGCTTGGAGTCTAATTCTAGACTGCCACACCGTGGCTTTACTGTATTCCACATACTACAATTCAAGAATGAATTTCACTGTGATAAATTCATTGGCAATGACATTACTCAAAGTGTGCACCATTATGGAGCAGATTATTAAAAAAAAAAAAAACTTAGAACAGCAGCACCAACTGACATGTCTACAGCAAGAACTAGTAAAACAGGAGCAGCAGGAACAGCAGGTAGAGCATAAAGAAAAAATGTTATCAGCAGAAATCTGAACAGCAAAAGCTGCTGCTGAAATGGCTTCTGCATCAACATGTCCACTTATTTCAGCAATCAGATCCACAACTTCAAATTTCTTTATTGTCAAGGTTTAATCAAGAAATCCTTTACCTCTTTTGCAAACTATCTTCCTAAGTGGAAGTAATAAATTTGCAGTTTCAGTAAATGCACGAGTTCTTGGAAAACCATTTTTGCTGCATCTCTTCGTGTCCTGGGCAACACTCCATGAACTACACAGAGTAATCACATCACTCATAGGTTACCGACCTTTCTTGTTCTAGCCATATATGTAATTCCACTGTGAAGAATCATGCATCTTAGGCAGACTTGCTAACGTGTGATGTCATCTTATGCTATGCCCTTGATAAGTAAATGAAGCAATAAGCATTGAAATAAGCCAGTCTGTCATTAGAGATTGTGCTTCCCATAGATGAGATGCTGAAGAAGCCACAGAAGCATTTAAAACTCTTAAAGGAAAGTTATATTCTGCTTTATGTCTCTTAACATTCTCAGTCAAACAGCAGGTGCTGATAAAGGACATATTCCAGTACAGATCACACAAAAATGCAGTTTTTATCAAACATTGTATTGCGTACACATCTAAAAAACTAAATTCAGATCTGACTGACTATTCACAAACTAAAAAAGCCATTTGCTATTATAGATGTTGTATGACTTTAAATTTCACTTTGTCTCTGGCCATACACCATTAGTCACAACTTTTGGTACACACAGCAGCACTCTACAGTGAAGAGAACATTTATCAATGCCCAATGGGCCCAGACTAAGAATTTGACAAAGTAGATCTATCATGTTTCTAGCTTGATAATGAACTTAACTTGGTGGTTGGCTTTTGTCTTATTATGGCCCAAATTATTGCATAATTTACAAAACAGAGCTCTGTATTAAAAGATACACTGCATTGTATGAGAAAAGTGTGGTCTCACAAAATTATTAACGGATCTAAATTAGACACACCTTTTTTGTGCTCAGGAACATATACTGTAAGATAATGCATATGGTACTGTCCCCTCAGGTTCTTTACCAAAATATTTTGCACTCCTACACAAATATTACTGGGGGATAATATATACAAATGTCTTGCCCACTCACATGTATATTGGATGGACTTAACCTCTATTCCTGAACACGATTCATAAATGTCATGGCTGCACAAAAAATCAGGATGAATTTCATGAAGTTTTTTCACCACAGTCAGACCCAAATGACCCATGGTAGCATATTCAAATCAATTTTATGTATGACTGAAGTGTTGTGTAATAAACTGAATATCTGAGGCATGTTTTCAAAATGAGAGTGAGGTATGAATTCTCATTAAGAATGTACTAACAAATTGGGCAGCTCAATGGCACAATGGTTAGCACACTGGACTGATGTTCAGGAGGGCAACATATCAACTCTGTCCAGGCCATCTTGACTCAGGTCTCTATGTAAATTGCCAGGATAGTTTGTGAGGGTTCTGTATCCTCACATGATGGAATATTTGCTATATTTTTTTTTACATTTTTTTAAAATTATTGTTTAGTGTTACTGCATACTGATTCTTACATTACTGCAGCTACATCTGGTTAAGCCACCTCTAGGACTTAAGATTAATCTTTTCCCACTGCCAAAGCAGCTCAAATTTTTATTGTCTTGTCATTCAGTGCTTGGCATAGTTCATCAGCAGTCAGCTGGAACTGGGGCATTTGAGATGGTCAGCTGCACCGGCTAAATGCAGACACATGAGACATGTGTTCTGATGTAATATTTTCAGTCTAGCTGTTGATATCGCATTTTCATAATCTTAAAAGTTTCACTGTGAAGCAGCTGATTTTATATTGTGGCATGTGGGGCATTACTAAAACAGGGTATGTCCTGACGAGGTTTGGAACAAGTAACAATTTCAGTAGTAAATCATGCAATCTGTTCAAATATTTATTCGAACATTGTATAGACCAGGAGAAACTCAGGTCTCACATTGTTTATCTTCATGGGAAGACAGTGTATCATTGCTTATGGAGGTTGGATAAACTTTGTAGCAGGAGAGTAAGATTGCAATGTGTGTTGCCATTTTTTCTGAGGTGTCATGAGCAAAATATTGTTCTGTTTGCCAAAGTTGTGCATCATATTAATTCTCCTGCTGCTGACTGCATCAAGCAACATATTAGCCTAGCTCTTCTTCATGAAAGCATCCACTACACTCATCAACAGTTTGATTTCAATTCCAATGAACTGTTCCAGTTTCATTTAATGATTGCTCCAAAAATTTCGGCTTTTTCTTGGGACTGGCTGGACCATGCTTCACGATCACACTGGGGCTGCTTTTAAACTATTTTGCCCTGAAGAAAATTTCCTTGTCGCAAGGCACTATCAAGAGTCTTATTTCTTGTTGGGCTATTTCCCTACGTTACATGGCCTTCCTAAGGTCCACATGGAAGGGGTTCTTCTTCATCCAATTGTGGGAACTTTGGTGCTCTGTAACATCATTCAGCAAAACATCTTGCTACTCTGCTGAGCCCTACAGTAGGCCCATGTGGGCACCACATTAAGAACTCAGCAGACTTCGTACATTGATTAGAGGGAATGCATTTGAATGGTTCTGATATTCTAGTTGACTCTGATATTCTAGTAAGTTTGATATTGTCTCTCTCTCCACTTGGTTCCCCTGTCTGATTCATTATGGGTTGGAATTAACAAACCTATTTTGAAATGTGTTGACTTCCACTTGCTTTTTATTCAGTGACCAATAATATGAGAATACAGATGGAGTAGTGATGGCTATCCCATTGTCTCCTGTCAATGTCAGTTTGTTTGTGGAACATTTCGAGGAATAACTTTGGAGTCAGTGGCTTTCAAACCTGTGTGTTTTTTTCAGATACGTAGACAATACATTTGTTGTTTAATTACGTGGCAGTGAGAATCTGAATGACTTTTCAAAATACCTGAATTCAATCATTTAAATATTTGTTTCATGATGCTGATGGCATAGGATGGCTGTCTTCCCTTCCTTGATGTGTTGGTCAGTAGGGAGGTTGATAGTATATTGGGACATACCATTTATAAGAAACCTACACATATTGACTTATATCTGCAGCGTGAAGGGGCACTTCGTACCTTTGTTCACATGGCCATGTTCTCTTGGGCCCTGACAGTTTGTCAGCAGAGTTTGCCCATCTCAAGGTCATCTTTCGTCAGAATCGTTACAGTGAAAGACAGGTCAGATGTGTGATACACTATTGACCAACTGTGCTTCAGGTGGATGATGACAATACCAAGGTGGTATCAAAGCCTACGGCTTTTTTGCCTTACACAGGGATAATTTCAAACATGATTGGTCATCTTTTGCAGAAATATCATGTGAAATGTGCTTTTTACCACCATCTAAGATCACAGGTCCCTTTATTTTGATGATCATTCCTACCTATGTAGGTTGGCCTCAACAAAATATTTTCGCATTCGGAAGAGAAAGTTGGTGACTGAAATTTCGTAAATAGATCTCTTTCAGGTTCCATAAAGGATATCTTGGTTTGTGTAAAGCAGGTGACTACCGTATTCCTTTCAGTTGTAGCATGTCATATACTGGTCAGACTATCAGGACTGGGGAAGACCAGTGTACTGATCATAAGCATCATGCATGCTTACAACAGTTGAATAAATCCGCCATCACAGAACATTGTCTTGGTGCTGGTCATCCTACGGAATACAACAACAGGGAGATTCTGCCATGCACTTTCAGCTATTGGGATAGAGTTATTAAAGAAGAAGTTGAAATTAAATTAGCAACTACCTTTACAAATAGAGACAGTGATTTTCGTTTAAATTCTGTGTGGAATCCTGCTCTCTCCCTTGTCACAAAACAGAGAGACAGATTTAATGCTACCATTTCTGTTCATTATTAATTTCACTATTGATAACTTATGATGTTGGTCATCTCTGTTTTGTGTGATGGTGCCACGGAAATGGCTATGCACAATGCTTACTTGCTGCAGTTATGACTTAAAGGTGGCAGGGTGTGCTCCTGTCAAAATATCAGTGGTTGTCGATGATGTCACCTGGCTGCATTCTCATAAGCATTTAGAAGCTTATTTCACTAACAAGGAGAGATCCTCAGTGGTGGGACTGACATTTGAAACCATCTATATGGTGATGTAGGTTAAGATTTCAGGTATAACACATCCTCGTTTGCAGAAAAAAAAGGAAAAAAAAAAGAGAGGAAGAAAGAAAGAAAGAAATGGAATTTTAGGTAACAGTCAATACTGTTAATAAAGGAGCATTTGTAGATTGCTTGTGTGGGGTAATGGTTAGGATAAGGCTTTCATGTGCAGAGGTCCTGAGTTCAAATCTCAATAGGTGTTTTAATTTTTTTATTTTTAAATCTTTACTGAAATGACTTTGATCATTACTTTTATTCAATTAATTGGTTTAAATATAATTTTTTCTTCTTTTCCTTTGGCACATTTTAAACACAGTATGACTATTTTCATTTATTCTCATTTTTTCTTTATATAATTCTTTCTCCACTTTTAATTTTTGTTACTGTGACTTTGTGTTTATCTACAGTAATATTTAAATGACTGAAAATACCACTCTATCAGTTAATAAACAAAAGATGAAATAATCTATTTATATTGACTTTACAATGCTATCAGAACTGTATTTTTCATTATTAAGTAAGTGTTTTTTTGGCTGGTAATAGTCATACAAATATTTAAAAGACAGCCTAAATTCCTATTGCACTATGGACAAAAAAATGCAGATGAATATTTAAATGAAATTCAAGCAAAATGAGAAACAGAAGTAATGACTGCTAACATAGGTGAAAAATAGGATGATAAAATGAAAGAAATTACATAGAAATACAGAGATAACAAGCAGAAAAAGGATGACAGGAAGAAAATATGAGCAAATGAATTTCATACGATGAGTAAAGTGATCTGACAAAGGAACAGAAATAAAAAATTACATTTAAAACAATTATTGGATAATCTTCAATGTCATTTTGATAAAAATTTTAGAATAAAAAAATTAAAGTACCTGACAAAATCTGAACCCATAATCTGTACATGAAGACCTTACCCTATCCTCTGCACCACACAACCAGTTGCTGAGGCAGTGCTCTTTCAATGCTACTGAGAGTCATACAAAACTCCAAATATTTTTGTCATTTACTTGCAAACGAGGGCCCTCCAGTGTGAATGTCTGCAGGTGTGGTACCTGGGATGCTAATCTGTACCTTATAGATGGTTTCAAAAAGGCCATCTCACTGCTGGGACCTCTAATTGTAAGAGAGAGAGACAGATACCACCTACAAAAAAATTGAATAGGCCTTTGGACAAACGAGAACATTGACAAAGATGAGATGAAAGAGATGATACTGAGAGAAGAATTTGACAGAGTGCTGAACAATCTACACTGATACATGGTTAAACAATGATACATGGTGAAACAATGCTCTGGTGGGCGGTTTGCGGGTTTAAATCACCTCAGGGTATGACCATGCGGTGCATTTGACCTGCGGTCGTTGCACAGTGGTGGTGGCAGCAGTCCACGTACGCAGAGGTGTGTTGGTGCATGTCAGAGTACGGTGCAGCGAGTAAGTGTGCACACGTTTCCAGCCGTACTAATGGTGACTGTGTGTTGAAAATGGCTCAAAAAACACATATTGATGACGTTATGAAGGGTAGAATACTAGGGCGACTGGAGGCTGGTCACAGCACGGGCCCTCCGTGTGCCAAAAAGTGTGATCTCAAGATTATGGCAACGATTCCAGCAGACAGGAAACGTGTCCACACGCTACAGTACGGGACATCCACAGTGTATAACACCACAAGAAGACCAATATCTCACCATCAGTGCCCACAAGTGGCCATGGAGTATTGCATGTAGCCTTGCTCGGGACCTTACCGCAGCCACTGGAACAGTTGTCTCCAGACACACAGCCTACAGACAATTGAACAGACATGGTTTATTCACCCGGAGACCTGCAAGGTGTATTTCACTGAGCCCTGGTCACAGGAGAGCCCATAAAGCCTGGTGTCAAGAACACAGTAAATGGTCATTGGAACAGTGGTCCCAGGTTATGTTCACGGACGAGTCCAGGTATAGTCTGAACAGTGATTCTTGACAGGTTTTCATCGGGCATGAATCAGGAACCAGATACCAACCCCTTAATGTCCTTAAAAAGGACCTGTATAGAGGTCATGGTTTGATGGTGTGGGGTGGGATTATGATTGGTGCACGTACACCCCTGCATGTCTTTGACAGATGAACTGTAACAGGTCAGATGTATTGGGACATCATTTTGCACCAGTATGTCTGCCTTTTCAGGAGTGCAGTGAGTCCCACCTTCCTCTTGGTGGATGATAATGCACGGCCCCACTGAGCTGCCATCGTGGAGCAGTACCTTGGAACAGAATATATCAGGCGAATCGAGTGGCCTGCCTGTTCTCCAGACCTAAACCCCATCGAGCACATCTGGGATGCTCTCAGTCGACGTATCGCTGCACATCTTCAAACCCCTAGGACACTTAAGGAGCTCCGACAGGCACTGGTACAAGAATGGGAGACTATACCCCAGAACCTGCTCAACCATCTGATCCAGAGTATGCCAACCCATTGTGCAGCTTGTTTACATGTGCGTGGTGATCATATCCCATATTGATGTCGGGATACAGAAAACAGTGGGGTTTTGTAGCACATATGTTTCGGGACGGTTTTCTCAACTTATCACCAATACTGTGGACTTACAGATCTGTGTCGTGTGGTGTTCACTATGTGCCTTTGCTATTAGTGCCAGTTTTGTGTAGTGTCATGTTGTGTGGTATCACATTCTGCAATTATACTTAATTTATGAGCATTAGTGTAAGTTGAAATAAAGTTCCTGGAGCAGAAGACATTCTGTCAGTACTACCCGATATCCTTGGGAGAACCAACCAAGAGGAAACTATTCCACCTTTTATAGCCTCAGACTTCAAGAAGTATGTAGTAATTCAAGCTAAAAAATTGTAATTAGTCATGGTTTCAAAATATTGATAGAAGGTGACCTCAGGGAAGATCAGTTTGGATTCCAGAGAAATGTTAGAACATGCAAAGCAACAGTGATGCTGTGACTTAGCTTAAAAGTTAGGTTAAGGAAAGGCAAACCCATGTTTATAGCTAGACTTTGGGGGAATCTTTGACCAATGCCAACTGGATTACACTCTTTGAAATTATGAAGGCAGCAGGAGTAAAATACAGGGAGAAAAAGAGTACATACAACTTGTACAGGAACTAGATGACTGTTATACGAGTCAAGGGGAACGGAAGGGAAGCAGTAGTTGAGAAGGGAGTGGGACGGGGTTGTAGCCTATCCCCAACATAATTCAATTGTACACTGAGTAAGCAGTAAAGGAAACTAAAGAAAAAATTGGAGGTAATTAAAGTTCAGGTAGAAAAACAAAAAGTGTGAGGTTTGCCAATTACATTGTAATTCTGTCAGAAACAGCGAAGGACTTGGAAGAGTAAATGATTGGAATGGACAGTGTCTTTAAAGGACAATAAAAGATGAACATCAACAAAAGCAAAGCAAGGGTAATGGAATGAAGTTGAATTAAGTCAGGCAATGCTGACAGAATTAGATTAAAACGAGGTAATGAAGTAAATGAGTTTTGCTATTTGGGTAGTAAATTAAAAAACAATGGCCAACATAGAGAGGATTTTAAACATAAAGTGACAAAGACAAGAAAAGCATTTTGAAGAAGAGAAATTTGCTAACATCGAACAGATATAAATGTTAGAAAGACTTTTCTCAAGGTATTTGTATGGAGTGTAGCATGACATAGAAGTGAGACATGGATAATAAATAGTTCAGGCTAGAAGAAGATAGAAACTTTTGAAATGTTGTGCTATAGAAGAATGCTGAAGATCATTTAGTCAATAAGGAGGTACTGAACAGAATTGTGTAGAAAATAAATTTGTGTCATAACTTGACTAAAAGAAGGGATCTGTTTATGTGATGTATTCTGAGACATCAAAGGATCACCAATTTAGTACTGGAAGGAATACAGTAAGCAGATTCAATAGAATGTAATTTGCAATAGCTATTCGGAGATGAAGAGGCTTGCACAGGACATAATAGTGTGGAGAGCTGCATCAAACCAGTCTTCAGACTGAAGACCACAACAACAACAACAACAAGAGGTCAAACATTTTTCCACAACAATTCACACTTCAAGTTAAATCCTGAATTAATTGTTCAAAACAATTTTTGGAGAAAAGTGATTAGTACAACATTTGATAATGTTTTATACCTACCACTGGTTTTGAACAGGTATTTTTGTGTACATGTTGAAGATAGTCTGAAGACACTACAACTGCAATTGTATGAGTGAACTACCTATTTGAGATGAAACTGAAGTTTTCTTTGAACTGTTCATCAACTGAATCATTGAGTCAGGAGGTCACTAAAAGGAACCAATCAACAATTCATTCTGGTTGTCAGGTATAGCCTCCACCCATACTACCTCACAGAAACAGTCTACTGAACTAATTCTAACAGCAACAAACATGTCACCATCAACCGTATTTAATCTGTTCTTCCTGAATACCATTCGGTCCTTCATAAAAACTGCAGCTGAACTCATCTCTGGGCTTCCTGTGTATGTTCTGCTCCCTTTTAGACTGAAGCTCTCTTTCCCAAGATCCTCTAATCTAAAAACCAGCCCAGTCCATTCCACACAGCCTTCACTACCTATGTAACTGCCTCCTGCATGTAGTGCGTACCTGGCCTATTAAGTGGAACCTGAAACCCCACCACCCAACAAATCTGAAACCTACATGAGCACAGAACTGTCTGAGCCTCTGATTCAAACACCCCACCTGCTCTGTGCCAAAGGTCTGCAATTGGTCCTGTTGATAATGCTACTCATGGTGAGCTCTGCCTTCATCTCACAAGCAAGACTGGCAACTTTTACCATTTCAGCTAGCTGCCCGAAGCCAAAGAGAACCTCTTCTGATCCAAAGCAACTCACATCATTAGTACTGATATGAGCCACCACCTAGAGTTGGCTGCACCCTGTGCTCTTCATGGTATCCAGAAGCACTCATTCCACAGGCGGAATGACGCCTCCAGGTATGCACACACAATGCACACTGGATTCCTTCCCCTCCTTGGCAGCCATATCCCTAAGGGGCCCCATTACACCCTGACATTAGAACTCCCAACTACCAATAATCCCATACCCTGTGAACGCTCAGATCTTGTGGGCCAAGGGTCTTCCCCCAGAACAGTGCAAGAGACTGCATATGGCTCAGAATCCATATCAGCCACAGGAACCACCAAAACCAATTTTTCAGATGAAATGGGGAGGCCTTTCCATCAGTCCCCCAGAAAGTCACTGCCTGCTACACGTTGAAACAACCTCACTCTTGATCACAGGTGAGATGACATCGTTAATGTGGGCAGTGATTTCAGGGCAATCACAGTAGTGGACCAAACAGAGGACACGAGGGCTGTGATGGCTGTACCTTACACTCCAATGTCCAGCCCCCCTCCCCCACAGCAGTGCCCACTGATAACAGTCTCAAGCTGTATGACTAAAGCCAGCACTGCCTGGGTGTGTGTGTGTGAAGGGTCTCCAACTCTGCTGGCATCTGAATGTAGCAATTACAATCCCTATCTATATTAAAGGTTCGGAACTTGTGACATTCACCTGCTTTATTTCTTCGCTGATAGTCCTTGGTGTCAACGTACTGCGTTGTTATACTGGCTGAAGCAAGGAGTTTGGAAGTTCAACATTCAACACTGACTACTGTAAATGATGTAGCCAACAGTTGCATTTCACAGTTCTTTACTTTCACTGTTCCCCCCTCCCCCCCCCCCCCCCAAATATTACACAGTTAAGATGACCATTTCACTATTGGCTAACTTTTGATAAGTCCCATTAATACACACATCAAAAAATGTTTTGCATCACCTTGGTTCCGAGAGTTCTGGAACCTCTGTAGAAAACTGGAATAGAGATCAACATAGACATCATTTCCGCCCTTTTTATTGCTCATGAAAACCACACATTGCATGTTGTACCACCATACAGTGAGACCTTCAGAGGTGGTGGTCCAGATTGCTGTACACACTGGTACATCTAATATCCAGCAGCAGGTCCTCTAGCATTAATGCATGCCTGTATTCATCGTGGCATACTATCCACAAGTTCATGAAGGCACTGTTTGTCCAGATTGTTCCACCCCTCAACGGCAATTCGGCATAGAACCCTCAGAATGGTTGGTGGGTCACGTCGTCCATAAACAGCCCTTTTCAATCTATCCCAGACATGTTCGATAGGGTTCATATCTGGAGAACATGCTGGCCACTCTAGTCGAGCTATGACATTATCCTGAGGGAAGTCATTCACAAGATGTGCATGAAAGGGGGGTGCAAATTGTCATCCATGAAGACGAGTGCCTCGCCAATATGGTTGCAGTACTGGTTGGAGGATGGCATTCATGTATCGTACAGCCATTACAGTGCCTTCCATGACCACCAGTGGCATACGTCAGCCCCACATAATTCCACCCCAAAACAGCAGGGAGCCTCCATCTTGCTGCACTTTCTGGACAATGTGTCTAAGGCGCTCAGCCTGACCGGGTTGCCTCCAAACACGTCTCCAACGATTGTCTGGTTGAAGGCATATCTGACACTAATCAGTGAAGAGAACATGATGCCAATCCTGAGAGGTCCATTCGGCATGTTGTTGGACCCATCTGTATCGAGTTGCATGGTGTTGTGGTTACAAAGATGGACCTCATTATGGATGTTGTGAGCCTATTGCACACAGTTTAAGCTGTCCTGTGGCTGCATGAAAAGTATTATTCAACATGGTGGCATTGCTGTCAGGGTTGAACCGCGGTACTAATTGTCTAGACATGGGTGAACTACAGGCAACACGAGCTGTCTACCTCCTTGCTGGTGGAATGACTGGAACTGATTGGCTGTCGGACCCCCTCCGTCTAATAGGTACAGCTCATGTAAGATTGTTTATATCTTTGAGCAAATTTAATGACATCTCTGAACAGCAAAAGGGACTGTGTCTGTGATACAATATCCACAGTCAACGTCTACCTTCAGGAGTTCTGGGAACTGGGATGATGCAAAACTTTTTATGATGTGCGATAGTTTGCAGGCTAATGTCAGCATACTGCTACAATAGTTAACCGTTGAACATCTATGAGCAGTAAAAACCTAACCACACAGTTCTTGCAGAATAATATTTTACATGTGATACTACTGAACAGACACTGTCATTATTTTAACACACGGCCTATTTGTGTTACACTTATTTCACGGTTAAGTTGATCCATTGTTGTTGATCCAACTAATACAGGTTTCTCATCTGAAAATCGGCTGTGGACTGAATGCTTCAGAACCAAAAATCAGTCCTTTATATATACTCACAATAATAGGTACTGAAACTATACACTGTTCAATGTTTAAGTTATAGAAATTCCAATTAAAACATAACTTATTCAGTTAACTGAATGCACAGAAAAATTCCTTGTTTTTAACAGTTTCTTCTAATACAAAAGTTAGGCTGAATTATTTGTTTAAACAATGACATTAACACATATAGTTACACAAACAATGCTTTTGATGAACCTGGTAATTATTTTGGAATTAAATAAGAGCTGGCTTTGCTAACATGTTTTTGAACAGAGCCAAATAAATACTATAAGAATCTTAGTAGAAGTTGTTCCAAACATTTTTAATTATTACAGAATTTATATTTATTTGTAAGTCAACAAGTCACAAAACAATTACTGATTGCACCCTATAACAAAAAATTAACTAGGAATAGACAAAATAAATAAGGAAATTAATTACATACACAAAACTAAGCACAAAATTAGACCTGGTACTACACTCTTTAAGACTGAGGGCCAACATTTCTCTTTTATGAAAATACAGATTATACTCATATATGTTAATGGTAATTAGTCAAAAACTGAAAAAATGAATTTAGGGAGGCAGATGGCAAAACAAGAGAGGAAGTACAGAGATCCCAGCTTGCTTTGTCACATTATCCCCCTCATTGGGTTGACCAGATAGATATTGCAATTTCAATGACCACAAGTAACCCCAAAAAGTGGGTTTAACATTCTACACACAAAAGAATATTACATAAGAAATTTCCTTATCAAAAACTATAGTACATATGTTTTCCAAATTTCTACTTACATGAACTGGCCGTATAAAAATCCCCATACAAAATATTTACATATAATGTATTGTACAATGGCACAAAATATCCAAAAGTAACATTTTTAATAAAAATTAGGCATCTTCTTCATAAAGGCGTGTTTACACTGAGCTAAGAACATGTTTTTGTTCGGAACATTACGTGCAACTTGTTCCCTCAACATGTTGGCAACATTGTTCGTTGTTCGCATTCCCGTTTACACTAGCGACCAACATTTCTACGTATTCACATAGTCTGCTGTGGTGAACTGATAGGTTATTTTGTGTATTCATATCAAGAGATGCGCTATGTCAAGTGAAGAGGAAGAATTAATTACATTTGGCGCTGCATTAATAATACTTAATGAAATGAACAGACGAAGAAAACGACGTAGTCTTCGTTGGTGGACCAAAACATACTATAGAAGATGTGGTGGGAATGACATGCTTTGTGAGCTGAATTTGGAAGATGGTTCTGGCTTCACTAGGATGCCACCGTCAGATTTTGAAATGTTGTTGAATATTATAGGACCAGTTGTTTCAAAGAAAGACACAAATTTCAGAAAAGCAATCCCTGTGGAGCAAACACTTACTGTTACTCTTTGTTTTCTTGCATCAGGAGACTCCTATCAAAGCCTTGCATATTTATTCCATATTTCAAAGACAGCCACATGTCAAATAGTTCTGGAAGTTTGTGAAGCTTTGGTTGAAGGATTGAAGGATTATGTAAAGGTAATTAAGCTATGTTAACAGCACTGAAACACATACCCCAGCAAGAAAAGTGACACAACTCAAAAATGGCAGTTTTGAGTTTATGTCACTGAAAAATATGGATACAAATGCAGTATTTCTTTTGTATATAATATAACAGAATATACTGCTGTTAAATACTTACTTGAAATGTAAAAGAAGCTTGTACTATTTCACTATAAGTTTCGTATAATTCTTTAAGAGTATTTTCTCAAATATTGCATTTTTAAGAGTTCTGTCACTGTTCTTGCCAGGTTGTGACGAATTTAATTGATTACATATTTATTTTTATATTAGCATTTACATATTTGCATCATTCCATAAAGATAATTTCTTCAGAATCAAAATCAGATATGCTGCCAATGAATGTGACAGGGAATCTGCAGTTGAAGTTGATGCTGATGATGCTGCTGCGTCTATGTTTATTACTGTATGCTGCTGCTTCCTCAGAGCATTCAGTTCTTCCTTGTACACTTGTACAGCACATCACTTATCCATTTTGTAGCCACCGCCCTTTCATAGGGCGGAAGCTCTTTCAACTTAGTGACAACAAATTTTCCAAAATCTGTTGCCGAGTCCTGTTGCTGTAGGCATTGATGTTGCTGCTGCATAATATTATGCAACATTTCTGCTGCATTAAGTATGGGGTCGCTTCCCCCCCCCCCCCCCCCTCTTGGCCCGTTTTTGTGGAGGTGGTGTGCTGTCCTCTTCACCTTTCTCTAGGTTCCTCTGTTTCAGCTGCTGCATGTTGAGGTAGCTCTTCCGAAACCTGAAGCCAAATTTACTTGTTTCAGATGCGGGCTACTGAAAATGAATGGCATTCAAAAAAAAGTCTGTTCCGGCAGGCACTCCACTTCCCTCATTGCGTGGGAGCAATTGATGAGAAGCACATTCTTCTACAGTGCCCTGTTGGTAGTGGGAGTAAGTTTTATAACTATAAAGGATCATTTAGCATTGTGTTGCTTGCTGTAGTTGACACCAACTACAACTTTTTATATGCTGACGTTTGCTGCCAAGGGAGGATTTTTGATGGAGGTGTTTTCAAGAATGCCTCCATAAGTGAGCTAATTCACAAAAACAAACTGAACTTGCCACGTCACGAGTGTTTACCTGGAGGGACAAAACCACTACCATAGGTATTCACGGCAGATGATGCTTTTCCATTACAGGAAAACACCATGAGGCCGTATCCAGGTAGGAACAACAGAGGCTTGAAAGAGAGAGTCTATAACTACAGATAAGGGCAAGGATGAGTGTGGAAAACACATTTGGTATTATGGCTTCAGTGTTTCGTGTCTTCGGCCAACCGATGCTATTACAACCACAGAAGGCACAAATCATCACAATGACAGCAGTGTGTCTGCACAATTTTTTAAGAAGAAGTTCGGAGTCAAGAAATTATTACAGCCCACCAGGAAGCTTCCATTCTTTTTGTCCACAAACAGGTGGAGTCATACCAGGGGCATGGAGACGAGATGCTAATGCACCCTCTATTACTGCACCCCCAAATATACCATGGAGGACTTCCCAAACATTCAAGGAAATTCACGACAAATTTGTCAACTACTTTGTGAGCCCACAAGGAGCTCTTCCATGGAAAAGTTAAAATTGTTGTAGAAGAGAATAAAATTAATCATATGCAAGTATAACCTTGTTTACCTCTTCAATTGTGTCCGGGTCTCCTTTGGTTCCTGGATATCATCCAGGAAACATAGATATTTAAATCCAAACCACTTCATTTCGAAAAGTGTGTCAGAACCACATCCAGATTTTTTACTTTCCTCTATTTTTCTTTTCTCTCGTCGGTACTGAGACAAGAGAAATTTAATTTTTCGTCCACTTCACTGCCGCTGGTGCCAAGCACCGCAGCAACTTTTTGTAACGAATCATGTTTGATTTTAGTATTTTTGTAACCTGCGCAACATACATTCCACAGGCACTCCTCTGCCTCATAGAGCGATATCAATTGGAAAATTTTGTCTCGTGACCACTCCATTTCAAATAAAAATGGACATAAAATAAACACACCACTACACTCAAGCAAAACAAACACCAAAACACTCACTCAGAGCAAACGAACACCAGCACTGCATAGCGGAATTTAGTAGTAACAGGTCACGAACAGCCGTGGAACACTGATTTTGTGTTGCGAACATGTTGCCAACATGTTGCGAACATCGGCAGTCCATTACTAGCCACGAACAATGTTGTGAACAATGTTGCGAACTCAGTGTAAATGCACTTTAAGTGATGTCCTTCTTGGATAAACAAAGATTACATTCTAATATACAAATTACTTTATACAAATCTTGCCTTGCCCACAAGGTTAAATTGCACTGTGCACTGCAGTTCATTTTCAGAACTTGTTCAATGTTTAGTATTTTGCACAAGCACTTTCACTCTTTCAATGAGGCTTAACACATTTTCTCACCGAGACGTCCATGCCTTCAACAAGTCCATGTGGCAGTTAGTAATGCAATGCACTGCTATCAGTTCCATTGGAGGTGGTTCTCCTCTGCCCCAGTAATGAAAAAATTGGACATACAGATGGGGTAAGCATTATTGGCACCTAATGAATCCAACACAGAATGTTGAACCCCCTAATTGCTAACTGCACAGGAAATTAGTTCCAAATATTACATCAATGTTGAGATTTTGAATCGCCAAGAAATTGCACTCTAACAGCTGCCCTGCCAATTCCACAGTTAGTAGTACCTCTCGTTTCACATTCTTTGATAGCTTACAAGTAACACCAATAATTTTTATTCCAGAAACATGCATCACTACCCTATTCTCTGTGTGCTTAATAGATTCAAAAAATGCCTGTGAAATGCTATTCAAATCACTACCACTGTCCAGTAAACACTTAACATGTATACCTTGTACACTTTCTGTTTTTATAAGGTGCCACATCTTCATACCACAAATCCTCATTAATCCTTTTCCTGGAAAAACTATCATCCTGCTTACCAAAACAATTATCAGACACAGTCACATGACAGGTAGCATGGTCCTCTTCCTCATTACCACTCTCAAACTCCAACTCTTCATTAGGCCTAATATTATCCTCCTTCATTCTTTGTTTACTTATGACATTGCCATCACTTTTCTCTATGATTTAGATTTTGCACCTATTCCCCCTTTTTCTCCATTTCAGACAATTTTGAATCTACATTTTTACTTACTTTTACCAGTTTTTCCTCTACCACTACTGCGCACTTGGTTTCTATCTCCATTTATAAATAATTTTTAATCTGATCAACTTGATTCTCAAGTTTAACCCTACTTTCAGCACAAAATTTCCTGGGTGCTTGGGCTTCATCTTAACATTGTTATTATTATGTACTACTTTCTTTATACTATTTCCCAAACTACTGATGTCTTTTTTCAAACTATTAATGTCTTCTTTCATACTCATACTGCTCATAATTTACCTTAACATCACTTCCAATTTTCCGTAACCACTATCATCCTCTGAATCATTCCGCATTAAGTCTTTTTGTTCATTTAAAAACTTAACCTCTACAGCTTTGTTATCAATCACTTCACTCTGCTGTTGTCCATTTCCCCCCCATCACACTGTCTTGTTTGTTAAGGCCACTTATTATGTATCACATAATATAAAACCATTTTGATGAATTACCTTATTCTTATTCATTCTTCTCCTGCTGCTGCTGCAGTTGTCTCGATTCATCGTCTGTATGGCTGCTACAAGTTGTAATTTTCTCAGTGATGCGTGTTGTTTATCCCAGTCAGCTGCATCCACCTGTGTGCTGATTAGCTGCTCCTGTACTCAATAGCTGCATGCATAGAATCCACTCGCTGATTGGCTGCTGTCATACTGTGGCCATGAAACCCATGCACTGATTGGCTGTTGCACTTCCTTAATTAGAACCACTGTATTGTAAATTGTTCTTGAATTCATTGTTTAAAGTTCGCAAGTCCCAGTTTATTACACCCAAATACAATAGTTCTCACCAGAAAGGGCATCATATGTGACATTCACCTGCTTTATTTCTTCATTGATAGTCTTCAGTGTCGATGTACTGCATTGTTATACTGGATGAAAAGTGGGGGGGGGGGGGGGGTGGAAGTTCAACACTGACTATTGTAAATAGTGTAGCCAACATTTGAACAGTTGTGTTCCACAGTTCTTTACTTTCACTGTTCAAAACCTCCCGCCCCTATATTACATATTACACAGTTAATATGGCCAGTTCACTATTGGTTAATTTTTGATGAGTCTCATTAATAGTTAGCAGGCTAACATCAGCTTACTGCTACAATAGTTTACTGTTGAACATCTATGAGAAGTAAAAACCTAACCACACAGTTCTTGCAGAATAATACTGTATATGTGATACTACTGAACAGACATTGTCATTATTTAAACACATGGCCTATTTGTGTTACACTTATTTTTAGATTAGATTAGATTAGACTAGATTAGATTAATACTAGTTCCATGGATCATGAATATGATATTTCATAATGATGTGGAACGAGTCGAATTTTCCAATACATGACATAATTAGGTTAATTTAACAACATACTTAAGTTAATATAACAACTTTATTTTATTGTGTTTTTTTGTTTTTCTTTATTTTTTTTTATTTTTTTATTTTTTTTTTAATATTTTTTTTGTTTTTTTTTTTCTTAATTTATATCTAAAAATTCCTCTATGGAGTAGAAGGAGTCCTCTATGGTTAAGTTGATGCATTGTTGCTGATCCAACCAAAACATGTTTCTCATGTGAAAATCGGCCGTGGACTGACAGCCTCAGGACCAAAAATCAGGCCTTTATATATCTTCACAATAGTAGGCACTGAAACTATACATTGTCTGATGTTTGAGTTACAGAAATTACAATTAAAACATAACTCATTCAATTAATTGAATGTATAGAAAAATTCCTTCTTTTTAAGTTTCTTCTACTACAAAGGTTAGGCCAGATTATTTATTTAAATAATGAAATTAACAGATATAGTTATGCAAACAATGCTTTTGACAAACCTGGTAATTACTTTGGAATTAAATAAGAGCTGGCTTTGCTGACATGTTTTCGAACAGAGCCAAACAAATACTTTAAGAATCTTAGTAGAAGTTGTTCCAAATGTTTGTAATTATTACCGAATTTATATATATATTTGTAAGTCAACAACAGACTCTAAGTCATGAAACAATTACTGATTTCACCCTATAACAAAGGGTTAACTAGGAATAGATAAAATAAATTAGGAAATTAATTACATACATAAAACTAAGCACACAATTAGATCTGGTACCATATTCTTTAAGACTGAGGGCCGACCTTTCTCTTTTATGAAAATTCTGATTATGCTCCTATGTGTTAATGGTAATTAGTCAAAACTGAAAAAATGAATTTAGGAAGCCATATGATGAAACAAGAGAGGAAGTTTGCTTCGTCACAAACTAAACTACACAGTTACTGAAGTGCATAATTGTGGGTACAAACATGCTGCTGTTGATGAGACAGCAGCTGCTGCCCAGCTAATGTATTTGACATCTATAACAGACTCCTCAAAAAAAAAAAAAAAAAAAAAAAAAAAAAAAAAAAAAAAAAAAAAAACTGTCATGAGACCAACAGTACCAACAGCAGAAATATACACTACGCAGTTATTAATATAAAAAACTGTGGTTACTAGATGCATAAACATACGAAAAATGAAGGACTTAGACTAACAACAATATTACAAAAAATAGAATACATTGCTACTCAACATGTAGAGCAGATGTGGAGTTGCAGACAAACACAATGAAAAGATTAAATGCATTTAAGTTTCAGCCAAACAGCCTCCTTCTGAAAAAGAAAACAACACACACACATTCACACAATCTCAACTCCCCCCCCCCTCTCTCTCTCACACTCACACACACACACACACACACACACACACACACACACACACACACACACACACACACACACACACACGAAACCACTGTCTCCAGCTCCTGAGGACAGACTGCATACTACAACTACACCTGATGGGTGAAGAATTCCGTGGGTCCTGGGGATAAGAAGGAGACTGGAGTGGGGAAGGGGAGGGATAACAGGGCAGGAGTGCGGGAAGATATAGTGCTGCTTGGCGCAAAGTAGATAAGAGGAAAAAGACCAGGGGTGTGTTGGCAGAATAGAAAGCTGTGCAGTGCTACAGTGGGAGCAGGGAAGGGGATTAGATGGGTGAAGCACATAGACTAGTGAAGAAGGTTGCGGCCAGGGGGCTTAGAGGAACATTGAATATGTTTTAGGGAGAGTTCCTACCTTTGCAATTCAGAAAATTGGGTGTTGATAGGAAAGATCCAGGTGACACAGGCTGTAAAGTAGTCACTGAAGTGAAGCACACTGTGTTGGGTATCTTGTTCAGTAACTGAATAGTCATCTGTCTCTTGGCCGCAGTTTATCAGTGGCCATTCCAGCAGACAGACAGCTTGTTGGTTATCATACCCACATAGAAAGCAGCACAGTGGATGTAGCTCAGTTTATGGGTAGGATATTCCTCACTTCAGGGTAGAACAAGAGACAGTTGGAACCCTGGTGGGGAATGTGATTCAGTTGCTCCAGTCTGAATGGCACTGAGTCATAAGGGGAGTGCTCTTTTCTGGCTGGATGATGGTTACTTGAAAGATGGGAGTTGAATTTCTGAGTGACACAGCACAGAAGATCTGTTTTGCACAAGACTGGGTGTGTTATTTCAATCTGTGAATGCCTCAGAGAGACCCTTTGTATATTTGGACAGGGACTGCTCAGCACCATGGATATGATGACCACAAGGTTGCTAGGCTGTATGTAAGGGACTTCTTCGCACGGAATGGGTGCGTGTTGTCAATGTGGAGGTATTACTGGTGGTTTGTAGGTTTGATTCGATGGAGGTACTGACGTATTCATTCTTGAGATGGAGGTCAAGTAGTAGTAGTAGTAGTAGTAGTAGTAGTAGTAGCTTTATTCATCCACAGATCTCTTTTTACAACGATATAGGACATGTCAAAGTATTTAAAAATTTAGATCAATTTAAAATAAGCTAATTCGTACACACATATATTTACAGACTTCTAGTTAGAGACAATCATTAGATTTACTCCTGGTATACAATACTTTTTTTTACAAATAAAACTTATTAAATAATGTAATGCCACATTGTTCACTCACATCTCACTATCGGTCACTGCACACATTATACACACATTGTTTCATATCGCTTCACTCACTACACACACACACACACACACACACACACACACACACACACACACACACACACACACACACAGACACACACACACACTGATGATCTCTGGGCCAATTTCTGTACCGCAACTTCCCATCTGCTATCCTGAGAAACTGAGTCAGCATCCCTACATAATGAATGAGATGTTGAGCTCAGAAAGAGGAAGAGGTGTTAGTATTGTGTTATGCATAGCTTGAGGGCAAGTATTTCTAGAAAGGAAAAAAACATAAAGTGAAGGTGTTATGTGGAATGTGAAGGTGTTGTGTGGAATGTTGGATTTTTATAATCATTATCATTATTTATTTGTATAATATTTTTTATCAAACCCCTACTCTGTTTTAGCTAAGTAATCCTTCAATGTATAAAATGAATTGCACAACAGGTACTTTTTAGCTGCCTTTTTAAATAAGTGTATTTTTGCAATTTCTTTAATCTCTTTTGGTAATTTATTGTACAGTTTTATTCCTTGGTAGAAAATGCTGTTTTGAGTTTTATGTTTATTTTTTCTTGGTAAATGTAAGTTGAGCCTATCTCTTGTTGCACGGTCATGGACAGAGCTGTTTGTGCAGTAATTACCAATGTTATTTTTGATGTGTACAACTGAGTGGTAAATGTATTCACATGGAACAGTTAAAATCCCCAGTGTTCTGAACAGATCTTTACAATGAGCGCGAGTAGTATTTTTGGTCACTATTCTTATGGCTCTTTTCTGGAGTTTGAAAACTCTGTTCATTTTTGTGCATTTGTTCCCCAATAAAGAATTCCATAGCTAAGAATTGAGTGTACTTATGAATAATATGTAACTAAAGACACTGCATGTTACACACTGATGATAGGATTCCGAGGGCATAACGTGCTGATGACATTCTGTTTGCAAGTACCTTTGTGTGTTCACACCACTTCAACTGAGAATCAATATTCATTCCTAGAAATTTTGCATTTGTTACAAAGTCTATAGAGGTGCGATCTACAATTAATTTAACATTGTCATTTTTCCTCTTCAAACTGAAATTCATGGCATTAGTTTTCTTTATGTTCAATGTCACTTTATTACTTATTGGCCAATCATAAACTTCCTTGAGAGTTTCATTTGCTTTCTCAGCAAGGAGTTCTCTTGTTTTCTCAGTGACTATAATATTGCTGTCATCAGCGAAGAGAATTTTTTCACCATGAGTAACACTGCTGGGAAAGCCATTGATGTATATCAGGAACAGTACTGGTCCTAATATGCTACCTTGCGAAACCCCTATATTAATGTACTTTGGTTCTGATAAGTGTTTTACTAAATGTTTAGATTTGTTTGATATATGTGTTATCTCTACTCTTTGTACTCTATCTGTTAGGTATGATCGAAACCAGTCATTAGCTACCCCTCTTATTCCTAATGCTTCTAATTTATTTAATAGAATCTTGTGGTCGACTGTATCAAAGATCCAAAAACATGCCTTTGACACACTCATCTTTATCAAGAGCATCAAGTAAACTTTTGTGAATTCTACTATGGCTGATTCCGTATTTTTGCCACTTCGGAAACCAAACTGTGATTCTCTTAAAAGATTGTATTTATTCAGGTAATTCATTAAACTGTCTTTCATAATTGCTTCTATTATTTTGGAGAATGCTGACAGCAGGGAAAGGGCCAGTAATTTTCTATGTCTTCTGCATTAGCTTTCTTAAGCAAAGGTACAACTCATGCCTGTTTTAACTGCTCCGGAAATGTCCCTGACGTGAAGGATTCTTTTATTATATTTGTTAAGGGGCCTTGTATAATTCCTATGCATTGTTTCAGTACACACACTGGTACTTCATCTAAGCTTACTGACTTTTCATTTTTTAGTTTTTGAATTGTTTTACTGGCATCATTCTCTGTGGTTGGAAGTAACATCATTTTATTTTGTGCAACATTATTTACAGGTTTTATATTTGTTTTGGGGAATTTTTGCTGTAACTTCTCTGCAATACTTGAAAAATGATCGTTTACCTAGTTTGCTAAGTGCTGTGGATCATTTATTACTTTATCCCCCTCCCTTAGCAGTATGTTGTTCTGCATTTGTTTGCCTCTCCCCATTTCCTTTTTTATAACATCCCAGATTGCTTTGCTTTTATTCTCTGCATTATATATTATTTTGTCATTAAATGACTTTTTTGCAGCAATCAGCACCTTCCTATAGATCTTTTTGTATCTATGATAGAAATTTGAGAATTCTGAATCATTGCAGATCTTTTTCATGGAACTGAGGTGTTTAAATGTTTGGGAGGACTTCTTAATACCTACTGTTACCCATCTGTTTCTGTGAGATGTTGATACAGACACGCATACTTTTGGAAATACCTTTTCAAAGTTCAATTTAAACAATGTGGAGAATTTAGAGAATTTCATGTTCACATTGGTCTCCTTATACACTTCATCCCAGCTTTGTTTTTCTATTTCTTTTGAAAAATCTTTTATTTTGATTTATGATAGATGTCATTTGTAGGCTCGTAGTTTAGGGAATGATTTGATGCCTGACTTTATTGTTGTTATTTGACAGAGATGGTCTGATAGTCCGAGATCTTTTACAGCTACATCACATTTTTCCCTATCCATATTTGTGGCCACATGGTCATACATTGACCAACAGGGACATGCCAAAACTTTGAAGGATGTTTTTGAAGGTGCTGCTGGATTCATTTATGATGTTAGTGTTGATGTTAATCTCCCCACACAGAATTATGTTGACCTTTGTACTTGAGTCTATATCTACAACTTCTGTTAACTTATTGAAAAAAGTGGCTACACTACCACTGGGAGATCTATACACACAAAATGATTAATTTCTTGGTGAAATCAAGCCCTGTTAATTCAATAGCTGATATTTCAAAGTGTTTCTCTTCACTTACAGTACTGAGGTCATGCCTTGATTTGAACTGTGTTCAGATGGATGATCCTCCACCCCTTGAAGTAGTTCTGAAGTAAGAGTTTGCCTCTTCATACAATGTTAATATTACATGTTGGATTTCTGTGCCTGTACACCAGTGCTCAGTAATACAAACTACTGTACAATTAAAAGATTGGAGCTCTAGTTGTATTTTATTTTTTATTGACTGCATATTTTGATGGAGGATTGTGAAGTCTGTGAAATGCCCCATGTTACTCTTTCCAATGGTTTGTTTTTCTTTGTGACATCTGGTATATGTGATGTTTGTGGTGTTAAAATCTGTCTTGTGAATAATTGTTTCAGTATTTTTTAAAGCGTTGGAGATAATCTTTAGGCAGGGGAACCTGTTGTCTGGATTTATCCTAAAAAAAGACCTACTTTTCCTACCTATGACAACAGGTATTTTACCCTGTGTGGCCCAAGATCCACTCCCTATACTTTCATGAATCAGCTGTACCAATCTGCCCTTCCAAGTCCTGTTTAGGTGTAGGCTACACCTAGTGAAACCCCATCTGTTGATAGTCCCAACGCACACCAGAGAAACATGAGCAAAGTTGGCTGTCCTCAGAGCCATCCCTAACCCCACATTGATTCGCCTCACAGCTCCATCAAGGTGTGGTCGATCACGACGCCGGACCAGCTCAACAAAGTGTACGTTGGTGCCATGAGTCAGGGAAGCTATCTTGTCCAGGTCACCACCTATATCATATGCCCCATCACTGTCCAAACTGTTTCCTGCCCCACCAACTATCACTACATGGTCCTCTTTTGTAAAGTCCTTACATAAAGACCCTTGGTCCTCTGTCACATGACTTAGCCCTGCATTTGGCTTGAAGATACTGGTACGCTGTCCCTAAACTTTCCTGTAACTGAGGGCCTACACCTCGCCCATGGTTACTACCTAGCAGCAGCACTTTCTTCTTCCTAACGCTTTGTACATTCCTAGGCTTCTTGGCCTCAGTTGAAGTGTGCTGCACATTTCCTGCACCTTTTTCTACCTGAGGCTCTTCTCCACATAACTCTGGAAGTGGTAGATACCTGTTTTTTTGTGTTGATGAAAAAACTGTCAGATTGCATTCTCTTTCTTCCTATCCTCCTACCAGCTGCCAGTTTCCAACCACCCTCTCCTCCCCCCTATCTCCCTTGATCCTTAAGAGTTCCTTCCTTGCTTCCTCCAACTGTGCCTGAAGGGCACAGATTTTCCTTTCCTGTTCCCCAATCAAAATGTTCCTACTGCATACTCTGCAGTTCCAGGAGAGAGTCTCTTCTGTTCTCCCAACATTCTCCCCACTGCATCCCCCCCCCCCCCCCCCCAGTGAAAATATTTCCTATAAGATCGGCAACAAATCCCTCTACTCACTACCCTATAACAGCTCCCACATTTCTCACTCATGGTCAGTTTCGAAAGAATAAATAAGTTTAAGGACTATTTTAAATTAGTCAAGGACGCGAGATTGGCCGTGTGTAAACAAAAAACGACACAAAGGTCTTTAGGTCTTAAATGCGGAGGTTGGTTGGTTTTAATTTAGAGATACAATGACAGAAGAATGAATTTGTAATTAATTTGATTTTAGAGAATTTATGTTATCAGGCGTGTTTGGTCAGGTTTTTAAATGTTTATAACTCGGAAAATTTAGGCCTAGATCACGTCTGTCTAGCTAGTAAACAGTTACGAAATGTGTTAGTTAAATACGATTTAGAAACATTTAATTACACTTTTATTGCAACAATAGACACTGATGAAATTAGTAGAAGTCTTTTTTAAACGAATTTTGAACTGTGAAAAAACTTTAATAGAATTTTTTGTGTTTATGTCACGAAAAATTTCGGGTTATGTCACAATTATAGGGACTTCAGCTAAAGAACAATTTTTTCAAGAACAAGCACTGCAGGGACGCTAATATTCAGTTATGTGACAAGAACGGACACTACAGCAAGTATACAAAAAGAAAATTTAAATTTGACACTATTTCCTCTTAAATAAGTTCTTTTAGCGGCCGAAGAAAATACCTGTGATCTCACTCGGTGGCCATCTTAGATCTTGAGGAGGACCAAGTGAAGGAAATGGGGAAGAAGATGCTGAGATTCTGGAGGAGTGTGGATAGGGAGTCCTCACCCTCCGTGAAGATGAAAATGTCATGAATAAATCCAAATCAGGTGAGAGATTCGGGATTCTACATGGTTAGGAAGGATTTCTGTAGATGACCCATGAATAGGATGGCATAGGATGGTGCTACGTCGGTGCCCATTGCTGTGTCATGGATTTGTTTGTAGGTGATGCCTTATAAGGAGAAGAAACTGAGGGTGAAGATATAGTCGGTATAGTGACCATGGGAATTTGGGATGTTAGTGTAGAGGGAGGTGGCATTGACAGCATCACGTTGGCAGGGCGGAAAAGGAACTGGAACTTTGGAGAGTCGGTGGAGGAAATGGTTGGTGTCTTTTACATGGGAGCATATGTTACATGTATTATGCTGAAGGTGTTTGTACACAAGAGCAGAGATTCTCTTAGTGAGGGCACAATGGGGACATCATGAGTGGTTGGGGTTATAGACGTTAGGAATCATGTAGGATACAGGAGTGTGGGGAGTGGTAGGGGTGGATGAGAACAGAGACAAGACAGTTGAGAGGCTCTGGGATGGGCCTACGTGTTTGAGGAGGGACTGGAGATCCTGTTGGATTTCTGGAATTGGGTCATTGTGGCAGGGGTTTTGGTGGGCAAATCTGTCAGCTGGTGGAGTCACCCCAGCAGGTAACTGCTGCAGTTCAAAACCACAGTGGTGGAGTTTTGGTCAGCAGGTAGGATTGTAACATCAGAGTCAGAGTTTAGTTGGTGGATTGCAGTTCTTTCTCTGGATGTAAGGTTAGTTTCCATGTTCACAGATTTAGAGAATGATGGTGTGGCAAGATTGGAGGTAAGGAAATTCAGGAATTTTAACAGAGTGCGATTTGGGGGCAGTTGGTTGGATGGAGAAGTGAACCGGCTTACACAGAGTTCTGCAATGGTTTTGGAGTGAGTATGAATGGTAGGGGTGGCAGCAAAAAATACTTCTGTGGGACTAAGGCTTTTGGGTGAAAGGCTCATGACTGCATTCCAGATCTGTTTAGGTTCTGGGTCCTGTATGGTGGTGGGAGAGTTTCTGAGGGTGTGGTAAATGTACTAGGTCTGCAAGGAAGGGCTTGTCAGCTGTGAGGGGATGATGTGGATATATGGAGGCTCTTGTATAGGTGATGGGTAGTGGTAGCTGAAGGCAGGAGTAGAAGGTGAACAGGTTGGAGAGTTTTTTGAGATGAGGTTGTACAAGCTGCTCTAGTTCGTGGAGGGTAAGAGTTTCACTGTGGCAGATGGGATGGAGGAATCTGGGATTGCAGAGCAGGAGAATTTTGTGGATGGAGAGGAGGTATTGCAAGGAGGTTTGGGTCTGATTTACATGATTTTGCAGGACTAGATTAGTTAGGACCCTGGACTGGTGGAATCTGAATAGACAGCAGTCACTATGGGAGGAGGGGCTGCAGCCAGAGATGGATAATTCGGTGGTATGGCCATTTTGAGTGACTCCATGGGCTAGGCAACAATGCAAGAACTGTATGCGGGACTGGGTTCTGGCTAGGGATAGGGAAACTTTCTGTATTTGAATGAATGGAAGAAGCAGGGGTGCACAGTGGAGGGAAAAATGCATAAAAATACATAAATTACGCAAAAAAATGTGGGGGAGGAAAACTCATAAGAATATGTGGGAAAAGGTCACAAGAATGGCTGATGTATGGAGAATATGTGTAACCTGAGGGAGTACGACTGATAGCAAGAGACAAATAAGAACTAAAATCAATGTGAAAACACAATGGGATTAAAGAGAAAAATAAATAAAAAGACGATAACATGGGATGTAGTTTGGTAGATGGATATGTGTAAACAGAGGGGACAACAAATCTAAATGGATTAGTTGGTATTAGTATGTGCATGCTGGAATGAGTGAAGAGAGAGTGGGAGGAGGGGAGAAGAGGTTGCTAGATCAAAGTACAACTTTGTGTGGCAAAGGAAGGTACAGAAGATAACACATGAAAACATGCAAGAGTGAGAGAGGAAGTGTGATCAATTTAATTGTCTAAGGTCAATTATATTGGCGGATATAATGTGGGACATGAGATGGTGCAACAACAATTAGTGCAGTCACACAGCCATGTGTGTGCTCCAACGAGGCTGTTGATACAGTGTGGCTTGTAAGACACTGTGTGCAGTTTTGAAGGCGACAGGTAAAACACTGGGGAAAAAAAAATAGAAGAGGACAGACATTTAGTAAAGTAATGCATTAGAGGATAACAACAAAGAAAAACAGCACTGGGTTGTGGGATGGTAGAAAAGCCACTAGACAAAATCAAGCAATAGAAAGTCCAGTATGGAACAACAATAATATTACGAAAAAGACAGATTATTACTCACCATACAGAGGAGATGTTGAACCACAGACTGGTGCAATGAAAAGACTGCTATACATTTAAGCTATCAGCCAAAAGGCCTTCTTCTAAAGCAGAAAACACACACATTCACAAATCCCCAAGCACAGCTCACACACAACATCTATCTCTGGCCACTGAGGCCAGACTGTGTACTGCAACTGTGCCTAATGGGAGAAGCAAACCGTTGGTGGTGGGGAGTAGCAGGTGGGGGAGGCATAGTGCTGCTTGTGGAAGTGAGCAGGGACCAGGGACATGGTGGGGACAGAGTAGGGCTGGTAGGTGAAATTGGAATTTTTGGAGTGTTTGTGTGTGTGTGTGGGGGGGGGGGGGGGGGGTGAAGGAGAAAGAGACTACTGGGTGCATTGGTGGAATAGAAGGCTGTGTAGTGCTTGAGTGGGAGCAGGGAAGGGGATATGTAGATGAACGACAGGGGCTAGCAAACTCTGTCGATCCATCATGGACAGGAGATATCGGCTGGTTAAGTAACTGTCAAAGTCAATGAAATTCTCCAACAGCCATGTTGGTGCTTCATTCAAAGACTTGAAGTAACCTCTGCTATCAATCTTTGAATGAAGCACTAGTGAAACAATTGAATGAACAACAACCAGGGATTTATGGCACTATGTGACATTTTCGGTTATTTGGAGACTCATATGTGGCCTGAAGATAGCATAGTGAAATGCTGAAACTGGTAGCCTTCAAATTCAAATAAAATAACATCTTAAGTTACATGGCTGTTGGAGAATTTCACTGACGTTGACAGGGACTAGCGAAGGTTAAGCTGGTATTGGTGGGAAGGATCCAAATTGTGCAGGCTGTGGAGCAGTCATTGAATTGAAGTGGCCATGATGTTCAGTAACTAGATGGTCCAGCTGTCTCTTGGCCAGTGCTTTTTGCTGGTCATTCATGAAGACAGCTGCTTATTACTTGTCATGGCCATGTAGAAAGCAGCACAGTGGTTCCAGCTTATTAAAACGCACAGAGTAAATAAAAGTATGTTGCTTCTGGTTATTAGAAGCTTGTTTCAACTCACATCTTCTTTCTAAATTGTTGTTTATTTGTAGATTTTTTACTTATACAGTTTAGCGTGTTGTCACCAGGAGCACTGTATATGTTATTGTTTTTGGTGTTAGTATTATGTACACATGCATTTTGCGGTCTCCTTTATTTTTGTTTTAATGGTTTTCACTCACACAGAAGTGTTTTTCTCTTATTAATCTATAATTTCTTTTCTTTGGAGTTGATATTTCAGTATTTAATACCTCAGTGTCATTTTGTATCCACTTAATAATTTAATTTTGGAGTCCACCACACTTGCAAGATTGGTCGTTTTGACATATAAATGAATCTCAGGTGTGATTTTGCGAACTTTTCATGTTAATTATTAACTGTATCTAGTACAAAAGGTGCTTTTCATCACTCACTTAAATTGTGTGCTCTACATGACAAACTGTTTAAATGTTCAATTTCTGACAAGGCTGACATGTTGCCACACTTTTCTATTGGAGCTATCTTTTTTTCCAGTGTTTGTTTAACAAATAGAAAAAAAGGTTTGTATATGTGCCACTGTGCCACCCACTCCATGTGAGTGGTTGTCTAGCACAATTTTTGTATACTACACTCACTGATAAAAACTTTATGCACCTAAAAGGGAATAGGTGGTGAGAAGCAACCTTGTGCACTGAGAATTTAAGTAGTTTTATTTAAATTAATACAAATTTTTTTGAGTATGAGTGCACTGCTTGTTCTTTCTCAATAAAATACTACACCCATTGGGCCTCACTTTATTCGCTTATTCAGTTGTGAAGCTTGTCATACAGCCACTGATGTCTGACCTGTGTTATTTTATCAGATGTATACAATTGGATCTTACTAGCCAAAAGAGTACTTCAGAATCATACAGGAAGTTTATGATGACTTGTCGTCGTCCCCCCCCCCCCCCCCCCCCCCGTGAACAAGCATTGCCCTGTTGAAGTAAGATACCAAGTGTCTGTGCTATCAGAGTTTCTGGCTCACTGCCAAAAGTGGTCTGAAGTCACACCTGGTGACTCACTATAACATGACAGTAGATGTAGCACTGCTGTTTACCTTCCAAAACACTGGCCATCTGCACCCTCTCCCCTCAACAGGCAATAGGCAACAGTCACAGGCAACTGTAATCTGTGATAGTGCAGAACTAACATTCATCACTGAAAATGATGTGACACCACTTGTCAGCAGACACCAGTCAAGCACTACCCTACATGCATCCACCTGTGTTGCATAACCAGCAGCCTAGATCTGGGATGGTGATTGAGTAGCCCTCTTCTCCTAGTCACTAACAAATGGTATGCTCATGCAGCAGGCACATATGAGAAGGTATTATAATTTGCTACATGCACAGTACGGTTATCTTCCATTGGTATGTCCAGATTTTGTTGACTAACACTCTGAGGATGTATGTGGTTCACTTTATGCTCGCATTCAATCTAACATTGGGCTGCTGTCACATCAACGCACCTTGCAGAAATCAAATTGGATTCGATCAGCCAGCCCCCCTCCTTCCCCCCCCCCCTCACACACACACACACACACACACACACACACACACACACACACACACAATTATGCTGGTAACATTATCTCTCACAAGAATGTGGCCTTCTCCATAGTCCTTCATAAAACTTACTAACATCTGATGTGGTGCAGGTCTGTAACACAATCATGCAGTAATAATCTTAATACATTCTGGTAGCCATTCTAGCTGTCACAAATCATTTAGATATCAACTGGTGGCACATATATGTACGAAACTGCACCTTCATCACCCCATTGCTAATAAGAGTATTTGCTTTTTTCCCCCCTAAGCTCTCTACATCTTATTGAATTATGTCTTCATCTGTATTTTATATTTTTCCTAAATTTCCAGTTTTTTCTAACTTATAATTAACGAAATTACAAAATTACAAGGGGACACACTGGCTATCTAGTGCTTACCTCCAGGAGGCAAAATTCGAAGGACTGTCAACAGACATATATAGAAGTAGGCAAAATTGCACTAGCTTTTGGAACTGTTAGTCCCTTCCACAGGAAGAAAGAGAGATGGTTTCAGGACAGCTAGAAAGAAGTGGCAGGTCACTCTGACTTCAGAATGAAAGCAGCCTGCCTGTTGTGAGGACGAGGGGAGACAAAGACGAACATGTTTGCCCATCAGCAGTACTTAGGATTTTGCCTCCTGAATGGTAACTACTGGAAAGCCAATCTTTCTCCTTATACTTTTACACTGGTCAGCTAGAACATTATGACCACCTAACAGCTGGTATGTCCACCTTTGGGATGGGTAACAGCAGTGACGGGTCATGGCATGCAAGCAATGAGGCCTTTCTAATTTGCCGGAGGGAGTTAACAACACATCTGCACACGTAAGTCACCTAATTCCCATAAATTCCGGGGAGGGAGGTGATGAGCTCTTGACAACACGTTCAATCACATCCCAGATGTATTCGATGAGGGCCAGATGTGGCAGGTTTGGGGCGAGGGAGCTAGCACATCAATCAGAACTCACAACTATGTTCCTCGAACTATTCCATCACACTTCTGGCCTTGGTGCTTGGAGCATTATCTTGTTGAAAAATGCCACTGCCGAAGGAAAATATGATTTTCATGAAGTGGTGTATGTGTACAACACTCCTTGACCATCATGGTGCCTTACACAAGCTCCACCGGACCCATGGATACCCACATGAATGTTTCCCAGAGCATAATGGAGCCTCTGCCAGCTTGTGTCCATGCCACAGCACAGGTGTCAAGCTGTTCCCCTGGAAGACAACTGATTCACGCCCTCCCATCACCATGATGAATAAGATATCAGGATTCATTAGACCACTCTGACACTGTGCCAACATCCAGTGCTGATGCTCATATGCCCATTTCAGTCATAATTGCTGATGTCATGGTGTTAACATTGGCACATGCAGGGATCATCAGCTGCGAAGGCTCATCACTAGGAGTGAGTAGTTTGCTCAGCATTAAAGTCTGGTGTTAGTTCACCACAGTTGGCCAACTGTCCTGTTTTACCAGTCTGACCAGCTTATGACGTATGACATCTGTAAGGAGAAGTGGCTGCCAACCCCATGACATATGGATATGGATTCATCTCGGTTTCTCCACATGTTGAAGACACTCACCACAGCACTCAGACAAGTCATGCAGTTTCCAAAATACTCATGCTGAGCCTCTGGGCCATCACAGTCGGCCCTCCCTCAAACTCAGATAGATTGTGTGCCTTTCCCACTCTACACACAGACACCATTCTTACTGATACTGCTTGCACTGTGCTCGTGTCTGACTAGCAATCATTCCTCACCAGGTGACACTGCTATTGCCTGGAGTGATTTATATCGATAGTAGGTCAGTGGTCATAATGTTCTGGTTGACAAGTGTACAGTTTCCTCAACTGAATCATTTTTATGCAACTGACTTTTTATTTGTACTATCATTTTGATGGAAGTTCCCTGTATTTGTTTCTGAACATCATTTACTGAAAACAATGGAATGGTTAACAGATTTTGTCCACTTCTAACGTACTTAACACACAATGAAATCAAATTAAAAATATTTAAACCTACTGTTGATGCAGCAGACTCGTGTTCTTGGACAAGAGACCATAAATCCATTATCTGTTCTGCCTGCTTCTTCTCTTTGTTCTTCAACACTCTTATGAGTTCTTCTCTATCTTTGAGAGATTTAACGTGTTCATTTTCCTTACGCTGCAGTTCAGCATGCAGTTCTCGTATATGCTTTTCCATTTCAGAGTTTTGTTCTTGAAGTCTTAAGAACTCATTTTCCATTTCTGCTGCCTGGAATAAATTTAACGCAATTATGTTAATACTTAGATGAATATATTCTCAGTGAACTTTAGACAGTTTTATGACAAAAATAAATGTAGAACACAAGCATAACAAATGTATGGACACATTACATCTGAAGTAACATTAGATTTCTGACACAAGATGTTATTTATCATGAAATAATTTTCAAGTAGCCTATAAATCCTTGTTTAAGATTCAGAAAGAAAAAGGAAGTAATAGAATAACACTCCATTCTCAATATGAACATTAGTGATAGATGGTATTCAACCATTATTGTTTCTACAGATACCCTAGTACCTAACAGAATGAGATTTCATTTCTTTGTCATTGTATTGTCATTGTAAACAGAGGACACCAAGACAATTTTCTCCCTTTGGTACATTCCTTTAATAATCTGCACAACATTCAGGAAATCATAATAAAATAGATACTTATTTCTTCAAACAATATCTATCAGTGTCCCATTACAGCATACGGTACTGCAACAAGTCAGTAAAGTGAACTGGGAGGTTTGTGGATGTACACTGCTTAGACCAATCAGTATAATTAAAAGTAAAATCATTCAAAGTGTAAATCTGAATAAATGCCTTTTTTAAAATTTGTTCATCAAAATCAATGTTTTTGGAAAGACTGCAACTGTGTCATTCTCTACCAAAATCATATACGCCTTTCTTGTGCTGTAATGTTTAAAAGTACACTGAGCATTAATAACAGACAGGATGGTCCTTGTTATTGTATGAATGTTTTCTCAATGGGATGTTAAATAATGATTGTTGTCTGAACTAAGGAAACAACATTGTGTTTATGAGAGTACGAATAAATAGTATATTGTCAGACTGAATTAACATAAATCAAAAAGAAAATGAAGAACAACGAAATTTAAATTAGTGGAAATCACAAAACCAAAAGTTCACTAAAACTGTAATAAACTGCAGTCAGAGTCAGCAAAATGACTACACTATCCTCTGGTTAGAAAGAAGAGTGCACTCTTCCAGAATGTGGCTTATAGATTGTTAAATGCCAAAAACAAAACACAAAATTGGTTCTTTTGTTGGAGAAGGAATCCATGCATCAAAGGACAGTGCCCCACTGGATGTGTATTAACAGTATTTTGTTCTTCCTCAGCAACTTGAAGGAGCTATGCCATGACTGGTTATCAGTTTCATCAACTGTAGATTGTCTAAAATCCCTTCCAGCCATTTCTTCTCCCCATGATACAACATCCTGCTTCACAAAAGCAAAGTTACAGCATCTGTTTAGGCTTCACATTTTGTCACTGTTAGTATTGTTCAGGCCTCATTGGCCTCTACATCTGCCATCTCACTGTTTCAAAACTGCCACATGCCCTGGTACTCAGCAGAATATAAACAATGTACACAAATGATGTAGGCAAAGAAGTGCCCTGGATGGACTGGACACATTTATTTTCTGGGTATGCACTTGGACATGATCATGGTAAAACACTGAGCAGCGAAGGCTGTCCCTTGGCTTTGTCCTATTAATGAAAACTGCCAAATTAATGTAGTGAATGAATGAAAAGTTAATTAATGAAATTCAGACTAGCCTCCTTCTTGTATTCCAAAATACTGAGAAAAACTCTAGGCTTCTTGAGCATCCTGGAAGGTAATCAGCAACATCCCTAGGCAGCAACTAGAATCTGTTTCACACCAGGTGGCTTAAGATATACTTTATGCAAATCCCAAATGGCTTTGTGGCATTTATTTGAAGTACAAAATTAATCTCTATAATATGTTGAACAACCAGAATTAGTACTGCCAGCCCATTAGCATCAACACTATGACTAGCAATCGAGCTGGTCTTGCAGACACCTGTGGCCAGCCTTATTCCATCTTTAGACATATAAATCTTGCTGTTCCATACACCTTACAACTGTAATTGAGTCAGGCCATATGAAGGCTTTATAAAGTTGTAGAATAGATTCTCTATAACCCACCATATACACATGACTAAGATACTAATGTTCAGTGTCTTTAGAGACCTAGCTTCCAAATCATTTAGGTGAGATAACCATGAAGGCTGCTGTTCAATAAAATAGGTTCAAAATTCAATTGTCTCTCTCAGGACTAGTTTTATTGGCCCGTAAATGCCTACTACCTTGTAGAAGTATGTAGTGTTTTCATGAAGTTCTTGTCGTCCTATGTCAAAACAATATATTGTTGTCGTTGTTGTTGTCTTCAGTCCAGAGACTGGTTTGATGCAGCTCTCCATGCTACTCTATCCTGTGCAAGCTTCTTCATCTCCCAGTACTTACTGCAACCTACATCCTTCTGAATCTGTTTAGTGTATTCATCTCTTGGTCTCCCTCTACGATTTTTACTCTCCACGCTGCCCTCCAATGCTACATTTGTGATCCCTTGATGCCTCAGAACATGTCCTACCAACCGGTCATTTCTTCTAGTCAAGTTGTGCCACAAACTCCTCTTCTCCCCAATTCTATTCAATACCTCCTCATTAGTTATATGATCTACCCATCTAATCTTCAGCATTCTTCTGTAGCACCACATTTCGAAAGCTTCTATTCTCATCTTGTCCAGACTATTTATCGTCCATGTTTCACTTCAATACATGGCTACACTCCATACAAATACTTTCAGAAATGACTTCCTGACACTTAAATCTATACTCGATGTTAACAAATTTCTCTTCTTCAGAAACGCTTTCCTTGCCATAGCCAATATACATTTTATATCCTCTCTACTTCGACCATCATCAGTCATTTTGCTCCCCAAATAGCAAAACTCCTTTACTACTTTAAGTGTCTCATTACCTAATCTAATTCCCTCAGCATCACCCGACTCAATTCGACTACATTCCATTATCCTCGTTTTGCTTCGTTGGTGTTCATCTTATATCCTCCTTTCAAGACACTGTCCATTCCGTTCAACTGCTCTTCCAGGTCCTTTGCTGTCTCCGGCAGAATTACAATGTCACTGGCGAACCTCAGAGTTTTTATTTCTTCTCCATGGATTTTTTCATATGAGCACTTGATACTCACACAAGTGGTTTTCTTTTCACCAAAGTTCTCTTTAATTTCCCTGTAGGCACTATCTATCTTACCCCTAGTGATATACACCTCTACATCCTTACATTTGTCCTCTAGCCATTCCTGCTTAGCCATTTTGCACTACCTGTCGATTTCATATTTGAGATGTTTGTATCCATTTTTGCCTGCTTCATTTACTGCATTTTTGTATTTTCTCCTTTCATCAATTAAATTCAGTATCTCCTCTGTTACCCAAGGATTTCTATTAGCCCTCGTATTTTTACCTACTTGATCCTGTGCTGCCTTCACTATTTCATCTCTCAAAGCTACCCATTCTTCTTCTATTGTATTTCTTTTCCCCCATTCTTGTCAATGGTTCCCTAATGCTCTCCCTGAAACTCTCTAAAACCTCTGGTTCTGTCGGTTTATCCAGGTCCCATCTCCTTAAATCCCCACCTTTTTGCAGTTTCTTCAGTTTTATTCTACAGTTCATAACCAATAGATTGTGGTCAGAGTCCACATCTGCACCCGGAAATGTCTTACAATTTACAACCTGGTTCCTAAATCTCTGTCTTACCATTACATAATCTATCTGAAAACTTTCAGTGTCTCCAGGCCTTTTCCACATATACAACCTTCTTTCATGATTCTTAAACCAAGTGTTACTATGATTGAGTTATGCTCTGTGCAAAATTCTACCAGACGGATTCCTCTTTCATTACTTACCCCCATGCCTTCTCTTCCTTTTCCTACTATCAAATTCCAGTCCCCCATGACTATTAAATTTTCGTCTCCCTTCACCATCTGAATGATTTCTTTCATCTCATCATACATTTCTTCAATCTCTTCATCATCTGCAGAGCTAGTTGGTATATAAACTTGTACTACTGTGGTATGTGTGGGCTTTGTGTGTATCTTGGCTACAATAATGCATTCACTATCAATAATGCATTCGCTATGCTGTTTGTAGTAGCTGACCCATGCTCCTATTTTTTTGTTCATTATTGAACCTACTCCTGCATTACCCCTATTTGATTTTGTATTTATAAACCTGTATTCACCTGACCAGAAGTCTTGTTCCTCCTGCCACTGAACTTCACTAATTCCCACTATATCTAACTTTAACCTATCCATTTCCCTTTTTAAATTTTCTAACCTACCTGCCCGATTAAGGGATCTGACATTCCACACTCCAATCTGTAGAACACCAGTTTTCTTTCTCCTGATAATGACATCCTCCTGAGTAGTCCTCTCCTGGAGATCTGAATGGTGGACTATTTTACCTCCAGAATATTTTACCCAAAAGGATGCCATCATCATTTAACCATACAGTAACGCTGCATGCCGCTGGGAAAAATTATGGCTGTAGTTTCCCCCTGCTTTCACCAGTTCTCAGTACCAGCACAGCATGGCCGTTTTGGTTAATGTTACAAGGCCAGGTCAGTCAATCATCCAGGCTGTTGCCCCTGCAACTTTTGAAAATGCTGCTGCCCCCTTCAGGAACCACATTTTTGTTTGGCCTCTCAACAGATACCATCCGCTGTGGTTGCACCCACAGTACGGCTATCTGTATCATTGAGGCACACAAGCCTCCCCACCAATGGCAAGGTCCAGGGTTCATGTACATATATTGTACAGGGTGTTTCAAAAAGAATACACATATTTCGATTGCATGTATTTATTAAACTTTAAGACATGCGAATATGAAACTTTACACACAGTTTTGCGAACCTTTCAAGTTCAGATTACAGATGTTCGTCCTCCATTAGCGACACAAACTCTATCACACCGATACTCAAATTTCTCCCATACTCAGGCAAGTATGTCTTTTGTCACTGATGTTATGGCAGTACAGATCCGATTCTTCAACTCTTCCAGGTTCTGTGGAAGGGATGGTTCATAAACGTCTTTAATGCAACCCCACATGAAGAAGTCAGAGGGTTAACTGGCGTAAACCTGATGTCTTTGAAAAAAGGCAGAGGGTGTCAAATCCAGTAACTACAATTGAAAGCAGTTTGAATTCGTGCAACATTTTCTTCAGGAACACGAGGGCGGCCATGACTCTTTCTTTTACGTACTCATCATGTGTCTATAAACTGTCAATAACGTTCCACCCATTCGGAGGATCAATTTGGTACCGCAACCGGAAATGTCTTTGCATTGTAATCACAGAGTTGCACTTCGCAAACTCGAGAACGAAAATGATTTCTGCTGCGGAGTAGCCATTTTAAACATATGACGGTTACCAAGCAAAAAAGAAGACAACTAACATCTAGCGGTTATTAATATAAACTATACTATGTATTCATTTCTCCAATAGCCAAGCCGAGGCACAGCGATCAATAGTTTGGATAAAATGATACTTTGTATTACGGATATTCTTTTTGAAACACCCTGTATATTGTCATATTTACAAATAAAAATGATGTATGCACCTCCATGACATTCCTCACATACTGCAGAGCAACTCCAGAATTATGCTTTGGAAGGCTTCTTCAACACTATTGCACAATTGGTTTTGTATTACTGTTGAGCCACATGGGATGTTATTTCCCCCACAATGAGTTGTTTATTCCTCATAATGAGTTAACTTGTGTGACATAGTAGGGCCTGGCATTCAAGGTGGCTATTTCAATGGAGCTGCAGACATTTCTGAACCATGCCCTATCGAGCAGCCTCAGAATTGTTCATCAAGGAATTTCTGCAATTAAATAGCAAAATGTGCTGGAACACCATTCTGCTGTAAGCACACATGATTTATGATTCTCTTCTCTTCAAGCTGAGGTATTAACCAGTTTTGCAACATATCCAAACATGAATTTCCATTTCTGATCCCCCCCCCCCCATTTATTTTTTATTAAAAAAAAAATAAATAAATAAAAATAAAAAGAAAGAGAGAGAGAGAGAGAGAGAGAGAGAGAGAGAGACACAGAGAGAGAGAGAGAGAGAGAGAGAGAAAAGAAAGAAAGTGAAAAAAACTGGTATCATGAAGTTAGCCTGGCAAATATCATAGCACGAGGCAGATTCCTTTCCTATTCTTGTACGTAATGAGGATTTTCCTTAGACCAAAAACACTGCACTCCTTCTGTGTAAAATGTGATACACTGCAATTCTGAAATTGACTGAGTGACAGAGGAAGATATTTTCTCTCACATTTTCTTATATCAAATATGTGGCCTGTCTGAAACAAAAGCATGGTTGCTTTCTACATTCTACCTATGTTTATACTCCGCAATCCACCCAACGGTGTGTGGCGGAGGGCACTTTACCTGCCACTGTCATTACCTCCCTTTTCTGTTCCAGTCGCGTATGGTTTGGGGGAAGAACGACTGTCTGAAAGCCTCCGTGCACCCTCGAATCTCTCTAATTTTACATTTGTGGTCTCCTCGGGAGGTATAAGTAGGGGGAAGCAATATATTCGATACCTCATCCAGAAACGCACCCTCTCGAAACCTGGCGAGCAAGCTACACCGCGATGCAGAGCGCCTCTCTTGCAGAGTCTGCCACTTGAGTTTGCTAATCATCTCCATAACACTATCACGGTTACCAAATAACCCTGTGACGAAACGCGCCGCTCTTCTTTGGATCTTCTCTATCTCCTCCGTCAACCTGATCTGATACGGATCCCACACTGATGAGCAATACTCAAGTATACGTCGAACGAGTGTTTTGTAAGCCACCTCCTTTGTTGATGGACTACAGTTTCTAAGGACTCTCCCAATGAATCTCAACCTGGTACCCGCCTTACCAAAAATTAATTTTAAATGATCATTCCACTTCAAATCGTTCTGCACGCATACTCCCAGATATTTTACAGAAGTAACTGCTACCAGTGTTTGTTCCGCTATCATATAATCATACAATAAAGGATCCTTCTTTCTATGTATTCGCAATACATTACATTTGTCTATGTTAAGGGTCAGTTGCCACTCCCTGCACCAAGTGCCTATCCGTTGCAGATCTTCCTGCATTTCGCTACAATTTTCTAATGTTGCAACTTCTCTGTATACTACAGCATCATCCGCGAAAAGCCGCATGGAACTTCCGACACTATCTACTAGGTCATTTATACATATTGTGAAAAGCAATGGTCCCATAACACTCCCCTGTGGCACGCCAGAGGTTACTTTAACGTCTGTAGACGTCTCTCCATTGATAACAACATGCTGTGTTCTGTTTGCTAAAAACTCTTCAATACAGCCACACAGCTGGTCTGATATTCCGTAGGCTCTTACTTTGTTTATCAGGCGACAGTGCGGAACTGTATCAAACGCCTTCCGGAGGTCAAGGAAAATAGCATCTACGTGGGAGCCTGTATCTAATATTTTCTGGGTCTCATGAACAAATAAAGTGAGTTGGGTCTCACACGATTGCTGTTTCCGGAATCCATGTTGATTCCTACAGAGTAGATTCTGAGTTTCCAAAAACGACATGATACGCGAGCAAAAAACATGTTCTAAAATTCTACGACAGATCGACATCAGAGATATAGGTCTATAGTTTTGCGCATCTGCTCGACGACCCTTCTTGAAGACTGGGACTACCTGTGCTCTTTTCCAATCATTTGGAACCTTCCGTTCCTCTAGAGACTTGCGGTACACAGCTGTTAGAAGGGGGGCAAGTTCTTTCGCGTACTCTGTGTAGAATCGAATTGGTATCCCGTCAGGTCCAGTGGACTTTCCTCTGTTGAGTGATTCCAGTCGCTTTTCTATTACTTGGACACTTATTTCGATGTCAGCCATTTTTTCATTTGTGCGAGGATTTAGAGAAGGAACTGCAGTGCGGTCTTCCTCTGTGAAACAGCTTTGGAAAAAGGTGTTTAGTATTTCAGCTTTACGTGTGTCATCCTCTGTTTCAATGCCATCATCATCCTGGAGTGTCTGGATATGCTGTTTCGAGCCACTTACTGATTTAACGTAAGACCAGAACTTCCTAGGATTTTCTGTCAAGTTGGTACATAGAATTTTACTTTCAAATTCACTGAACGCTTCACGCACAGCCCTCCTTGCACTAACTTTGACATCGTTTAGCTTCTGTTTGTCTGAGAGGTTTTGGCAGCGTTTACACTTGGAGTGAAGCTCTCTTTGCTTTCGCAAACTTTGTTGTTGAACCACGGTGGGTTTTTCCCATCCCTCATAGTTTTACTCGGCACGTACCTGTCTAAAACTCATTTTATGATTGCCTTGAACTTTTTCCATAAACACTCAACATTGTCAGTGTTGGAACAGAAATTTTCGTTTTGATCTGTTAGGTAGTCTGAAATCTGCCTTCTATTACTCTTGCTAAACAGATAAACCTTCCTCCCTTTTTTTATATTCCTATTAACTTCCATATTCAGGGATGCTGCAACGGCCTTATGATCACCGATTCCCTCTTCTGCACTTACAGAGTCAAAAAGTTCGGGTCTGTTTGTTATCAATAGGTCCAAGATGTTATCTCCACGAGTTGGTTCTCTGTTTAATTGTTCGAGGTAATTTTCGGATAGTGCACTCAGTATAATGTCACTCGATGATCTGTCCCTACCACCCGTCCTAAACATCTGAGTGTCCCAGTCTATATCTGGTAAATTGAAATCTCCACCTAAGACTATAACATGCTGGGAAAATTTATGTGAAATTTATTCCAAATTTTCTCTCAGTTGTTCTGCCACTAATGCTGCTGAGTCGGGAGGTCTGACAAAGGAGCCAACTATTAACCTAGCTCGGTTGTTGAGTGTAACCTCCACCCATAATAATTCACAAAAACTATCCATTTCTACTTCACTACAGGATAAACTACTACTAACAGCGACAAACACACCGGCACTGGTTGCATGCAATCTATCCTTTCTAAACACCATCTGTGCCTTTGTAAAAAGCTTCAGCCAGCTTTCTGTACCTATAACGATTTCTGCTTTGGTGCTTTCTATCAGCGATTGAAGTTCCGGTACTTTATCAATGCAGCTTCGACAGTTTACAATTACAATACCGATTGCTGCTTGGCCCCCACATGTCCTGACTTTGTCCCGCACCCTTTGAGGCTGTTGCCCTTTCTGTACTTGCCTGAGGCCATCTAACCTAAAAAACCGCCCAGTCCATGCCACACAACCCCTGCTACCCGTGTAGCCGCCTGCTGTGTGTAGTGGACTCCTGACCTATCCAGCGGAACCCGAAACCCCACCACCCTATGGCGCAAGTCGAGGAATCTGCAGCCCACGCGGTCGCAGAACCGTCTCAGCCTCTGATTCAGACCCTCCACTCGGCTCTGTACCAAAGGTCCGCAGTCAGTCCTGTCGACGATGCTGCAGATGGTGAGCTCTGCTTTCATCCCGCTAGCGAGACTGGCAGTCTTTACCAAATCAGATAGCCGCTGGAAGCCAGAGAGGATTTCCTCCGATCCATAACGACACACATCATTGGTGCCGACATGAGCGACCACCTGCAGATGGGTGCACCCTGTACCCTTCATGGCATCCGGAAGGGCCCTTTCCACATCTGGAATGACTCCCCCGGTTTGCACAAGGAGTGCACATTGGTTTTCTTCCCCCCTCTTGCTGCCATATCCCTAAGGGGCCCCATTAGGCGCCTGAAGTTGGAGCTCCCAACTACCAGTAAGCCCACCCTCTGCAACCGCCTGGATCTTGCAGACTGAGGAGCAACCTCTGGAACAGGACAAGCAGCCATGTCCGGCCGAAGATCAGTATCAGCCTGAGACAGAGCCTGAAACCGGTTCGTCAGACAAACTGGAGAGGCCTTCCGTTCAGCCCTCCGGAATGTCTTTCATCCCCTGTTACACCTCGAAACGACCTCCCACTCTACCACAGGTGAGGGATCAGCCTCAATGTGGGTAGTATCCCGGGCAGCCACAGTCCTAGTCCGATCGGGGTATGCGTGGGACGAGCTGGCCGTCCCAACAAACCCCCATCCGGACCCACACTGTGATGCCCATTGGTAACAGCCTCAAGCTGTGTGACCGAAGCCAACACTGCCTGAAGCTGGGAGTGAAGGGATGCCAACTCAGCCTGCATCCGAACACAGCAGTTGCAGTCCCTATCCTTGCTAAAAACTGTTGTGCAAAGAACATCTGAACTAATCTACAGAGAGCACAAACAATTCGACACAAAATTTAAACGGTTATTAAAATACAAGATTGCCTAGTAAATGCAGTAATGCTGCTACTTGTGCACTGCTGACACACTGCTCGGCGGCAGAAGGAGAGTACGCGATTTTACACTATTCAGGTACTAAAACGCGATGCTACAACTCTCAAATACTATAATACGCCTGAAATTTATGAATTAAACAATGCAAATACAAAAAACACGCAAAGAAATTAAGAATTAAACTATGTAACAAATAAGTGAGCTAAGAGTATACGACTTGCTGCTGCAGCTGCTTATCCAACGGCGGCAGGGAGCACACTGGCTGTGACCAACTGACACTGGCCGTTCAAAACAAAAACAGAAGACAGACGACTACGCAAATTTTCACTATTCAGGTACTAAAATGCGATGCTACAGCTCTCAAATACTATAATACGCCCGAAATTTATGAATTAAACAATGCAAATACCAAAAACACGCAAAGAAATTAAGAATTAAACTATGTAACAAGTGAGTTAAGAGTATATGACTTGCTGCTGCAGCTGCTTATCCAATGGTGGCAGGGAGAACAGCTTTATGAGTTGTAGCCCTGCCACAGCAGGGATACCAATAAAACAACTATTTACTTCCCTAATTGTACAATACCAAGGGGAGTACAGTCACTTATGACACACTATGTACTTATACAGTTTTTCTGGTGAAAACCTGTGCAGACTGTCCACTATTTCAACTACTGATGGTTGCTTGCAGCTGTTGTGTTGTCATTGCAGGGTTGAAAGTGGATCAAACTGAAACAGAATCATCTTTGAAGAGAAATGCCTCTAGATTCTGGTCGTCGCTATGCAATTAATAATATCAGCAAAAATCGTGATTATCACAACACTTCTCCAAGGGATACCATTTTCCTGTTCCAATCGGTCAAATAGTACTTAGACTCAATACCTAAAGCAGCAATATGACAGGAAGAATGAAGTATATAACGATCCTGGAGGACCCACTATGGAACTTTCTAAAGCTATTATGCCCCCAACTGGTAATGTACCCCTTCTCACGGCTGAAAAATTTACCTAAAAGATGATGCAAGCATAGGAAAGTCTGGTTTATATCTGCTTCCAGCAAGATCATGTTCTCTTGAAACCTCTACGGCGGCAACAAAGGAACTACCTGGATTCAAGGATTCAGAGGAAATGGCAGTTTTCATTTGCTCCAAATCCTCTTATCTACACATATATTGAAGACAACACTACAATATACAAATCTACACATATATTGAAGACAACACTACAATATACAATGGGGCACAAAATGTCCTTTCCATTTTCCAGGAGAAATATTAGGCTCACATCCTTCCACATGTTGGAAAAGTGTTATGTGTTATGCTCATGACTTGTGATTAACTTCTCAGTTCACAAAATGCCAGAGTTCTTTCATAACTTTCGATGAAATGCTCGCAGAAACTAAACTTCCACACCTACCAGTTAAGCTATGTTTTATTTACACAGTCACTTTCAATTTCCTTATGCAGCAAGCTGAAGGCATCATCATTACTTTGCAACTCATATACCATCAATCTAGATGAACTGTCATCACCTGGAGTAAAACAGACAGTGGTGTAGGAAAACTGTACAGCTCACATAATTAAGAAGCTGTTATACAAGATAAAATTCAGTAATTAAAGAAAAGAAAAGTTGAGAGAGACCTTCTAGCACAAACTTAAAATCAGTTTCTCTAAACCTGCATTTATTGGCACATATTTTAAAGGAAAGTCACCAGTACAGAATTGGAAACACCTGCAAAATTGTTGGATTATATGACATCAACTGCAGCCTCAGTATACCAGGGAACAAAGATACCTGCATACAGAGGGGACCAGTAGCACTAAAGGAGAAACGGGATGGAATTCAAAGATCCAGGAAGCTCAAACATCAATTTTGTGTATCGTGTGGTTAGGTATAGCCATGTTTCAGCTCAAAGTATTACACTTGTTACCTCACACGACGAACATGGAAAGAGACATTTGATTAATACACTAAACTTAATGATGATCAGAAGCATACAAGAATGGCAGTTGCAGTGGGGAAGCCATAGTTCGCAAAATATTCAAGGAGGGATCCAATGCCAAATGTAATGGGGTTGGAATGTCTACTTGAAACAGGATGAAAAGCATTCACAATAAATATTCAAATGATGATATGGACAACTGCACAACTACACATCAGGTTCCATTACATTATGAATAACCTAATGAAATATCAGATCTGAGAAAACGTTTAAATTCTGGCACACTGGAATTTTCAGGAAAACTTCTGTCTGTGTAATTTGTTTTTAAAAGACACCAAAGTAAATGAGAGATCGTCAATGGCAAAACAGGCTTACTACACTACTCAGAAAATAAAAAATAATTATTTAACAGAATAAGGAAGCATGAGAATTTAAACTGTCAATGGTTTTATGTTAAAAATGGATCCATATACATTGCATTGTAAACAAATCCTGACAAAGTTATAGCGTGCAAGGAACATCTGCACACAAAAGGGTTAGTGAAGATTTAACTGTTTTGCATGCAAGCAGTAACAATGGTATTATCCCAGGTTTACTGTTCATATACGACACTAAAACATAAACTATCATTCAGAAAAAGGTAAATTGTAATTGGTATAGGTGTACTGCCTAAAGTGACATACAAAATTTATGTCGGACTGGGATTCAAATCTGTATTTCCGACGTATTGTGAGAGGTATCCTTACCACTTAGCCCACCCAAGCATGCTCCCCAGATTGACCCACACTTCCACATGTCATCCTCCTATCTATTTCTTATCATAGATTATTAATGTTGTTTTAGGTAATACATCCTTACCAACTACACTGCAGTTGAATATCAGGAATAAATTTCGATATTTGCAACTGTAATTCACCAACGAAACTAAATATATATAAGGTGAAGCTACGCCTGTGATGAAAAAGACAATGATAGTCTATTATAGCTATTTGTTTTGATTCTAAAAACCTGCATGGGAATCACGAAATGTGTGACTGTTGAATTAATGAATTAATAATCTATAAAAGGAAATAGATAGGTCCATGACATGAAAGTTTGGGTCAGTCCAGGGAGTACACTCGGATAGCCTAAGTGGTAAGGCAACTGCTTGCGGTATGTAGGAAATAGCGTTTGAGTCACAGTTCAGCACAAATTTTCATATGTCACTTCAGCTAGCATATCTACACCTATTACAGCTGACAATATTAGGAAAAGGATTGTTAATATTCCAACCTGGATTTCCTATTACAATTAACTGAATTTCAGGAATAAATTTCCGTTTTTGGAACTGTAGTTTTTCATCAAATATAAACATTCAGAAAAAGGGGAGAAAAAATTTAAAATATGTAAAATAAGTTTACTGGCAGATTACCTATATTAATCATAGCTGATGTTTTACACATCATACCAACCAGAAGAAAAAGCCATTCTTCTATAGTTCATTAGAAAGTTAAATATATATGCCAGTGACCATGTAATTATGAGTTATTGCAATTGAAAGCTAAGCTTTCAGTACACAGAAGAGTGTAGTGAAAAGCTACATGTGCAGATTAGCATACTAACGGAAATAGTGTAACCACATTCTTTATTCTGTTATTGACAAAATCACATGGATGTTTCAGATGTTTCACAATGCAACCAATTTCAACCACAAAGCGTTTGAAAATGAACACTATGTAGTTGAATCCTGCTGCACTGTGAAATATTAGTGACTGTGTCAAACAAAAAATTGCAGAATACATTAATTTAATTGTAACGTGCTCTGAAAGGATGTACTCTGTCAAGATAGTAGACAATTTCTGGAAGATATGTCCAAAAAAAAAAAAAAAAAAAAGTTTCTCAAGGAGAAACTTCCACATGAACATTCATTTTGCTCACAGTTTTATACTGAACTGACAAAGAGAAGTGTCTGATATAATAAAGGTATTATAATTTACTGACAGCATAGTGACTGACATATTTAGATTTAGATGTTAATTCCAGATCAGAACCCCTGTAGCAAAACATATCAAGTTTGCTATACCCCACATCTTAAGGAACCAATTGCATCTGCACACAATTTCTGTCAATTTAACTGTAAAAAAGGAACAAGAGGATTAATATAAGAGAAGTTCACAACATAAATGAAATGCCTGTGACATGATGTCCTATCATACTGTTATTACATCCAAACATTTGCAAAGCAAAACATAATCAGCAGTATTTCATCATATTGTTTTCATATGATTTTCCATCTGATGATCTCCAAACTGAAAACCAAAGAAAATAACCGAAAATGTTTCAGTTTCATGATGAATACTTACAAGAGTTTATTTTCACTGAGTAATTTAAGTACTGAATATTTTAAAAAGTTTTATTCCCTGATTTTACCCTAGAATGATCTGGCTGGGTCTGTGAGTCCCACTTGTTTAAATTCTTATAGTTGCTGATTTGACTCAAGTGCTCTGCTAGCTTCCTGAAACATCCAATAAAAAGCGTTCACATCTTGAATGAGGTATTGCTTTGTTTAGTCATTGTTTGGCAGTCTTCCATAAGGTGTTCAGGTCTGTCAGACCCAGCCCGACCATTTATGTTACTAATTTTTGCCAGTGCAACCTCATTTTTATTTTGGTGTAAGCCTATCATTGAGTCACTTTGTGAACTATTTGTGATGTCCTAAAAGCAAATTATCACTGACACCAGTTTACAATATAAAATGGCAAGGGAAAATCTTTCATACAGTGGAATTTATAGAATTTTATACAATGATGAAAGTGAAGTAGATGATTCTGATGCAGACACAGACGTTGAAATAAACAGTGATCATGATAGTAATAGTAAAATAAGTGATGGTGAAGGGGAAGATGTTCAGCCTTCTGCCAGCACCAACTGTTGTTCATTCAAGTACAACTCTTGTAACTAACTCAGGTACAACAACTATGTACTTTTACAAAGGAAGGAACAGAGTAACTAAATGGAGAAAAGCTTGTTTACCACAAAGCATTTAAACAAGACATCACAACATAGTTACCATGCATTTTCCTGGAAATATTCACGCTGCGATGGATATACATTCAGCATTGGAATCATGGCAGTTAATTTTTAGCAATCCATTGCTTGGTTTAGTTCTTGAATAAACCAATACCTATACTGATTCAGTTGAAACAAATATATAAGTGACACAAATATGGCTAGGCCTACAATTTTTGATGAACTGAAGGCATATTTTGATCTACTTTACTTAGTTGGAACATTGCATGGTGGTAAAATGAATGCTAAAGACTTTTGGAACACATATGGGACCAGAATATAAATCTTTCAAACAAGTATGTCATTGAAAAGATACAGATTTTTGACTCATTGTATCAGGTTTGACAATATCCATATGAGAGAAGAAAGAAAACCTACAAGATAATCTTGCTGCCATAAGATTCATTCTTGATGTATTTGTCTCCAGGTGCAATGCATATTTTGCTCCATCAGAAAACATTACTTCGCACAATATGCTTGTTCCACAAATAGGAAGACGCAGGTTCAGGCTGTATATCCCAAACAAACTAGCCAAGTACATGATCAAGGTCTTCATCCTGGCTTATTCTAAAACATATTATGTAAAATATTTGGAAGTCTATGCAGATGCACAACGACAAGGACAATACAAAGTCAGTAATAAGGCAAACAATGTTGTTTAGTGTCTTGTAGGTCTGAAAGAAATTTGACAGCAGATAATTGATCTTGCTCTGTCGTCAAAACAGTACTACAAGAAAAGGCTACTGAGTATAGACTGGGATGTCTATGGATTCATTTTGGGGGGTACAGACAGAAAGTCATGCAAAATACTTTTAAACATGTTCTCTGAAAATTGTCTTGAGCAGCTAGCTCGGCTGCCCACAGGCAGCGGAAATATCTTAGACCTTTAGCTACAAATAGGCTGGACCTTATCGACAATGTCAGTATAGAAATGGGGATTAGTGAGCATGATGTCTTTAACGAAACCTAATAAATCAGTCAAGAAGGTTAGGAGAGTGTTTCTGCTACACAGAGCAGATAAGCAGTTATTAACGTCTTACTCAGACAGTGAATTGGCATCACTTAATACCAGTAAGATATTATGGGCAAAGTTTAAACAGACTGTAAATTATGGTCTGGTCAGTTACTTGCCTAGTAAGTGGATGAAGAATGCGAAGACCCACTATGGTTTCATAACAAAATTCATAAGATGCTGAGAAAGCAAAGGCTGTTGCACTCTAGGTCCAAATGAGGATGCACAAACAAAGACAAGCAAAGGTTAGTAGAGATTCGTACACTTGTGGAAAGATCCATGCACAAAGCATACAACAACTACCACTGTCACATCTCAGCAAATGATCTGGCTGAGAATCCGAGAAAATCCTGGTTGTATGTAAAACTGCTAAGCAAGTCTAAGGCTTCCATTCAGTCTCTTGTTGACCAGCCTGGTGTGGTTGTTGAAGACAGCCAAAGTTTAAATTTCACATTCAAGAAACCATTAATGCAGGAGAACTATACAAACATACCATCATTTGACCATCAGACAGACTCACATATGGATGACATAGAAATAAGCATACATGGCATAGAGGAGAAACTTATAGATTTGAAAACAAATAAATCACCAGGTCTGGTTGGAACCCCAGCTCAATTTTACAAAGAATACTCTACAGCACTGGCCCTTACCTAGCTTGCATTTATCACTACTCTCTCACCCCGCACAACTTCCCAACAACTGGAAAAAAGCGCAACTGACTTCATCATATAAGGAAGATAAAAGAACGGACCTACAAAATTACAGACCAATATCCCTAACTTCTGTTTGCTGCAAATCCTTGAACATATTCTCAGTTCGAATATAATAAACTTTCTTGAGTCTAAGAAGCTTATATCCATGAAACAGCATGGTTTTAGAAAGCATCGCTCACATGGAACTCAGCCTGCCCTTTACTTACATGGAACACTGAGAACTATGGATGAAGGACAACAGGCAGATTTCATAATTCTAGATTTCCAGAAAACATTTGACGCGGTACCCCATTGCAGGCTGTTAACGAAGGTACAAGCATTTGGAATAAGTTCACAGATACATCAAGGGCTCGAAGACTTCTTAAATAATAGAACCCAGTTTGTTGGTCTCAACAGCGAGTGTTCATCAGAGACTACGGTATCAGCAGGAGCGCCCCTGGGAAGTGTGATAGGACCACTGTTGTTCTCCATATACATAAATGATTTGGTGGACAGGGTGCGCAGCAGTCTGCAGTTGTTTGCTGATGAAACCACGGTGTACGGTAAGGTATCAAAGCTGAGTGACTGTATGAAGATGCAGGACGACTTACACAAAATTTCCTGTTGGTGTGATGAATGACAGCTAGCCCTAAATGTGGAAAAATATAAGTTAATCAGGATGAGTAGGAATAACAAACCTGTAATGTTCGGATACAGTATTACTAGTGTCCAGCTTGGCACAGTCAAGTCGTTTAAATATCTGGGCATAATGTTGCAAAGCAATATGAGGTGGAATGAGCCCGTGAAAACTCTAGTAGGGAAGGCAAATGGTCAACTCCAGTTTACTGGGAGAAACTGCTCAAGTGTGTGGGATCCATAACAGTTTGGACTGAAGGAAGGTACTGAAGCAATTCAGAAGAGGGCTGCTGGATTTGTTACCATGATGTTTGAACAAAACCTAAGTGTTACAGAGATACTTTGGGAACTCAAATGGGAATCCCTGGGGGGAAGGTGGCACTCCTTTTGGGAAATATTATTGAGAAAATTTAGAGAACCGGTATTTGAAGCTGACTGCCGAATGATTCTGCTGCATCAACATTCATAGCACATAAGGACCATGAAGATACAATACGAGAAATTAGAGCTCAAACAGAGGTGCACAGACAGTCGTTTTTCCACACTCTATTTGCGAGTGGAGCAGGAGGGGAAATGACAAGTAGCGGTACAGTGTACCCTACACCATGCATCTTACGATGGGTCATGGAGTATTTATGTAAATGCAGATGTAGATTAATGTTGTTGGTACATTAAAAACAGCCTGAAATTCCAGTTAAATTTGTTCCCAAAATATCTAAAAAAAAGAGTATTAAGTATGTTTGGATTTCAGGAAGATGTCACATAACTTTCTTATGTACCAAAACAAAACAAATCAGAACTGCTTGTTTCATCAAAGCATCACAATGATGAAACTGACAGTGACAATAGTGAAAAGAAAAAACCAAGTGTGAGTATAATAATGTGCTACAACAAAACAAAAGGTGGCATAGATGACATTGACGCTATGAATGGTGAAGGTACTGTTGCTAGAGGGACAAGACGGTGGCCTCCCTGTCTCTTTTTTCAGTTGTTGAACACTGCAGCTCTCAATGGCTACATTGTATTCAAAGCATTAGAAGAGAATACCTTAGAACCATAGGAAAGTCTCTTATAACACCATACTGATCCATGCAATCCAACCAAATCTCCTGTGCAAAATTCACAGGCTTGCCTCTAACCTCTCCAGCACCCAGGAACAAAGAATAGTTGAAGATCCACAACCAGGGAAAAGGGGGAGATGCTACAAATGCAAGGACTGTAAAACTAAACACTTTTGCAAAGTTTGCGAAATATGTTTTTCAGTTTTTTTTTTTTTAATAATTATTGTATAAGTCAAAAAGTTGAAAGAATGTCACTACAGCATTTAATACTACCTGAACAAAATGAAAATTTGTCATTTGATGTAAATATACTGTTTGTCACTTGTTGTAAGTCTTACACATATAACACTCAAACTTGAGCTATAGGGATCGTCTTAATCAATGTTATACCTTATGTTTCAAATCTCCATGTGTCTTATTCCTGTCAGAATAGTATTTTACAGCCAGCTGTCTTTCTACCTCATGCACCTTTCTCTTCAGCTCTGTTATAGTTCTTGACCTGCACAAAGAATACAGACAATGCATCAGAAGATAAGCAAAAATAAGGAATGATAACTACTTAGCTACAGCTGAGGTGCAAAGAAACCTGCAATGGCATGGAAAATTACTCTAGGTTTTGAGCAAGCAACCTCTCTCTCTCTCTCTCTCTCTCCCTCTCTCTCTCTCTCTCTCTCTCTCTCTCTCTCACACACACACACACACACACACACACACACACACACACACACACACACACACACACCACTTCTTCTTTTCCCCATAAATGTATATCTGGAATGTTAACAGAATGTAAGTCATTCACCTACTGTACTAAAGTTATTTAGTTTTATAATCCAGTCATTCAATCATTCCACTTCACTCTGAAGCCATGTTAGTAGGTTACTGTTCAATAAAGCTGAACTATTTCAGTAATGAAAAACAAGTCCTCACAAATTCAAGCCAACAACAAAAAAAAGGGTATGAATAGCATAAAGAAATGGTCTAAATGATATTATTGAAAAAGTAAAACATTTATCAACATGTTTTCATTGCTACTGTAGAATAAAGACAGATTTATAACAGCTGGTTGAGTATAATATATTCTTAGAATTGTGAAAAGAAACTCATAAGTAGCTTATTATATTACTTCTGCACAAAAATTTAGATACCCCGCTTGATTACCAAAAAGATTCTCCTAAGAAATGTCAGCTCATATAATGATCAAGCCTTTACACTGAAGAGAAAGGAACAGATTTCAGGAAAATAGAGAATCAGTTATCAGAAGGCAGTCATTATGGGCAAGCTGAATACTGAAGGGGATGAAATAAAAGGGATAAGGATGTGAAGCTCACTGTACATCATGATCATAGGGACATAAATATTCGTTTCAAAAACTGGCAGTAACAAGATAGCTTACTATAGTGGAAAAAGGCTACTGAAAAACCCCTCATTCGTTGCAAAATTAATGACAGACTTGCTGACTGTCACACATTATACACTTTAAACCTATCTTCAATGGATACAGAGTGAGGAGCCATGGTGGCACTTGAAAAACGTGAGACAGGCAACAAAATATTTGAAAAAGTTGAATAAAAGGTTATAAAATATTTTTAAAAAGATGTTTAAAAGGTGACTAATTATTTCATTGTCATTTTGTGTCCAACGTGCATAAAGAGCCATATGCCGATCAGATGGTGAGAGATGCTGTCATTCTTTTACCCTGGATCATGAGGTGTGAGAGCCTGTCCCCCCAGTGGGAAAAAATCCATCCCTCTACGAAGTTTTAGCTATTGCACAATTGTTCGAGGTGTTGCAAGCTGCAGGTAACCAAATCAAGTCATGGTATGAGGTAACAGCAATCCAGCCCTCTCCTCCACACCAAGCTTCAGATAATTTGCTGGGGGAAGACCTGATCGCAGAGGTCGGCACACAATCACACCATCAAGATGGCCAGCCTCACTCCCAGCAACACCTGTATCAACAAAGTAAACAGGCCACTGAACAGCAACCTACATGTTCCACACTCCTCATCCTGCCCTTATTGTTTTATTAGCCATGAGTGTCAAGACTGCCCAAAATGGTGGACTACCTGTCATGGCTGCAACAAAAAAGGTCACAATGCTTCTGTTTGTAGTGAAAAAATTTAGCACAATGATACTGATGAAGATAGGGATGTAAACATTGTATCAGCTGTTTCGGTTGTGCCAAACACTCTTTTCATTGATGTTAGTGTTTTTTGTAAAATTTTGCACATGCAAGTGGATACAGGTGCTGTGGTAACCTTGCTAAACTCACAAACTTATATGGACCTGAGCTCCCCTCCACTTCTTCCTGTTTTGTTAAAGTTAGTAAATTAGAATAAACATTTCTATTCTTGGTCAGTTCTCTGCCCAAGTAACCTAAAAGTCAGTAGTCAGGACACTTACATTTTTGCATTTCTTGTTGTAGATAACACATGTAAGGAGAATCTTTCTGGATTAGATTCTTTCTAGTTGTTTGGTTTTACCATTTCAGAGGAAGTGAATTTAGGGTCTGAACAAGTGCTGTATACAAACTTTGATGCATTATGTTCCGTATTTTCCTCTTTGTTCTCTCCTGGATTGGGGTGTGCCAAGAAGATTGGGGTGTGCCGACAATATTCAAGTGCATGTTACCAAGAATCCTTCTGCTCAGCCTCGCTTTTTTCAAGGCATTATAGTTCCAGTGTCACTCAGGGAACAAGTCAAAGCTGAACTAGATCACCTCGTGGATTTTAGCATTGCTCAGCCTATTACATCAAGTGAATGGTCTACCTCCCTCGTTATAGTATGGAAACCGTGAGGCCAGTTACACCTCAACGGCGATTTTAAAGTTTCTGTGAATGCACAATGTATAGTGGATACCGCATCCAGACAAACTCTTTGCAAAGTTATCACAATATTTCTCAAAAATTGACTTGTCAGATGCCTATTCGTAACTCCCCTTAGGTATAGTTTCAACATATGTTAGTTGTCAATTCTCCTTTTGGACTGTACCAATACTTGCAGTTGTATTTTGGAATTGCCAGTGCTCCTGCTATTTTTCAATGTTTTAAGAACAACTTACAGTGTCTGTGCTGGGTTGTGCAAACTAGTTGGATGACACAGGAGTTTCCAGTGCCTACACTGATGAGCATTAACAAAATCTCCATATTCTTCTTTCTCTCCTACAAGCGGCCTGATTATAGTGTATTTTAGAAAAATGTCATTTTTTTTCAAACTTCTATAGTTTATCTTGGGTTTGAAGTTCCTTGTGAGGGTCTCAAACATCTGAATCAACATGTTTCTGCTATTGTGTCACTTCCATGCCCCTCGGAAGACAAAGAACTTCACATTTATCTAGGCAAAGTCACCTGCTACCATATGTTTTTTCCTGGAGCAGTGACAATTGCACACCTGTTACATGCGTTGCTGGGCATGTGCAGACATACACCTTTGCCGGCATACCGGTCAGCACTAGGAAACATTGTATAGCGTGCACTGAACCAGGCGCACCTATGACAAGAGAAGACCAAGACATGCTCCCAGGCGAATACACTGATAACGGCCCCTGGGCAGCATGCATATAGGCCGCCGCCGCCGACCAAGCTGTCTCAATCTCCCAATCTCAGTAACTCAGTATGTTTGATCGGGACTCAGTTTGCATTGCATCTCAATACATCGCACTATGCTCTAGTCTTCCGCAGTGATAGTAGTCACCTTGCACCTTAGTTGGCAGTGAGGGAACACTAGTCATTGTATATAGCTGTGATAAGGGCACAGACAGGTTTCAAGAATTAGTACATGTTATTAGATAGCTGTTAACTACAGAACTTCAGATGGGACATCACTGAAGTTAAGCACTCATTTGGTTGCTATAATAAAGTGTATTTTAAAGACGTGTGCATTTTGTGTTGTAGCGAGAAGAAAACGACCACCCACCTATCATACCACTCTCTCCTCATCCAGCCAGGGACCACAAAATGTTACAAGAGGGCATATCCACAAAAAGTGCCGATGAGTCTGATCAACAAGTTTTTTTTTCCCCCCCTGTGTTCGGGTTGCTGCATGGGAGCTGTTGTTACAGTGATCCTATTTGTTCATTTGTTCTTGATGATGTATTATTACGGGGGGATGGGGGGGGGGGGGTACCACAGATCTAATCTATTTCTCTTTTCAAAGGCTCTGCACATTGCTTTTCTATTTGTCTTCTCATATTTTGCAGTAATTTGTCAGTGTTAGAATGACTACCCTACCCTCTCCACTTCCTGTGCCTCAGCCACTACAGTTTGCTTCTGCTCTGGAACTAAATCACATTTTTCAGCTTCAGACCCAGCAAATAGCAACGTTGCTGCCTACTGTACAGCAAATGCTTGCCTCACAAGATGCATCAGCTGCCCAATTGACCAACCAACCAATCCAACGAGTGCCACCAAAAAACATTCCACCATTTCGGCACTTCCATGAAAACTAAGAGGAATGGCTCGAATATCTCACCCTGTTCCAGGCCCACTGTCAAGTCCAATTCAAGGTACCGTGAAATCTCATTATCTCCTGTCCATTGTGGGAACCCCTGTGTTTCACTTAATTCAAAAACTCTTCCCTGCGTCATCTCCTGATGCACTCTCCTATGATGAAGTAGTAGGTGCATTAAGTCTGTATTACAAACAACAGACTAAGGTTGTGGCAGGAAGATTTCAGTTCTTTCGCCTTAACAAAAAGCCAGAACAGATGTACTGTTAGCAATATACTGACTTACAGGGTTTCACTAGGAAGTGTAAAATCATGTGCAGTTGTGGCAACTTTTATATTGACTTGTGATCTATGATGCGCTCATATACTCTGTCCCTGAGAGCAGAATTAGAGAACAGATTCTCCAGTACTCAGATCCTTCACTCCATCAAGCATTGCAACTATTAGAGCAATTTGATTCCAGCACCATAGCTGCCAATAAATTTGATCAGGTCCCGATTTGTCGGGTCAAGTTGCCTCTTGCCCGTGACTCCCCCACTCAGCCGCCACAATGAGCACACACACAGATGTGCAAATAGCCTAGTAAACAAGTAGCCTGGTCTGTAAATCTAGTGAAGTATTTCCCTCACAGTTTTGCATGCCATAAGCGGCAAGATTGCCCACCACTCAATGTGACATGTTACTCACATCGAAAGATAGGCCATGTTCATGCACTTTGCTTGCAATAGCAAAATAATGCTAATTCTGCCCACTCTCACAACAACAGGTCTCCTGCACATTCTGTGAATGCAGTGTTTCCAAAACTGAGTACAGGTTCTAGCAGTAATTCAAGTAAGGTTGTGTCCTCATCTCGCTCCAGTGCAGTGTGATGCCATGCCAACACACTATTTTTAACACTACAAAATGCTGGCCATCCTACTGACTTTCAACTAGACACACGTGCTTCTGTAACTTTGCTTAATCATGCACATACAAACAGTTAGGTTCACTATGCCTGTCAAAATCCATACAATGGACAAGAAATCCCAGTACTTTGACAGTGTATTTGACTGTCACTTGTAAATCTCACACTAGGACAGTGAAATTTACTGTGTTGTAATCAAGATGCATAGAAAATATTTTTGGCTTAGGTTCGTTTCACTTGTTTAGCCTTAACATTCAAGACAACACACGTTCAGTGATTGCTTTTAATCCAAAAGACAGTGTAGCTAGTTTGCTTAAGGAATTTCCTGAACTCTTTTCTGATGGACTTGGATAAGCTACCAGTTTTGTAGCACACATTACCCTCAAAGACAATGCATGGCCTAAGTTTCTTGTCAAGCTGTTTGCATTGCTTCGCAAGCCAAAGTAGTCAGTGAATTAAAAGAATTGCAAGACAATGGCATGATTGCTCCAATATAAACTAGTCAGTGGGCAAATCCATTAATTTTGATGCCCAAGCTTTCTGGTTGCATTCACATTTGTGTTGACTTCAAAACTACAGTCAATCCACAGACAATAATTGACACTTATCCACTGCCTTGCCCTGAAGAACTTATGGACAGGCTTGGTGCAGGCCTTCACTTTTCTAAGACAGATTTGTGTGATGCATAGTGCAAATACCACTAGATGAAGAATCACAGAATGTGTTTGTTGTTAATATGCACTTAGGCCTGTTCAAGTATTTGTGTATGCCCTTCGGCAGTGCCTTCACACCCGCCACTTTTCAAAATACTTGAAACAGCTGACTGCTCACGTGCCATTCTGTTCAAACTACCTTGATAATATTGTCATCTCAGGTTGTATGCCAGAGCAACACATTGCCAGTTTGTGTGCTCTTTTTCGAGTGTTGCCAAATGCAGGACTCAAGCGCTGTCACAAAAAGTGTGACTTTTTTTCAAATAGAGCCACAGTACTTAGGTCATATGATAAACAGTCAGGATGTGTACCCCCTCAAATCCCATTTTCTTGCAATCTGTGACCTGCCTGTTCCTCACAATATATCTGAACCGCAGTCAGTGCTAGGCAAGTTGATACACTACATTTGTTCCATTTAGAATTCTTCAAAGATTGCGGCCCCATTGCATTTCTTACATTGGAAAAATGTGCCTTTTGTGCGGACTGAAGTGTGTGGTCTCAAAAATGCCTTGCTTGGGACAGATGTTTAGTACATTTTGATCCTGCCAAACCAATGATTTTGCAAATAGACTGAATCAGTGGTGTGCTTTCACACAGAATTGGTGCACAAGACAGAACTATTGCTTTTGCCTCAAAGTTGTTAACTCAAACTGAGTGCAATTATTCACAAATTGAAAAAGAAGCTCTTGCTATTATGTAAGGTGCGACAAAAGTTGCAAGTTATATTTAGTGACAGATCGTATGCCTTTGCAGTCTTGTGTTTCATCCGTCAAAGCCGGTTCCTGCTGTGTACTGCTCACAAATTGTAACATTGGGCTTTGCTTCTATCCCTGTATCAGTACAAAACTGTGTACAGACCTATGGCAGGGCATGGCAATGCTGACACCACATGAGCAGTTTGTGTCGTAGTGAGAGGAAACCGGACACCCACCGATCATACCACCCTCTCCTCATCCAGCCAGGAACCACAAAACATTACAAAAGGGCAAAGCCACAACAGTGCAAAGGGACTCAGTTTCGCTGGTTGGTGACCTGTGAAACCGGATTTTACACCCATAAGACCATGTTATGGTCTGCGCTCTGCTTAGTGACGAACCAACAAGGCCTCCACTTTGTCCACCCAATGAACACTTCATACTGTGGGTTGGAGGCAGTACTGGCTCATAGATATCCCGACTCCAAGTGGCCCATTGCCCATTGCTTATGACTCTAAAACACTGACTCCTGCTCGAACTAGATACTCTCAGATAGAAAAGAAAACTTTGGCCATTGCTTATGCTATGAAGAAATTCCATGTCTTTCTCTGTGGTACCAAATTCGTTATGGTCACCACTCACAGACCACTGACTTTCTTATTCAGTCCTTCTGCATCATTACCATCGCATTCATTTTCTTCCTTTCACATTACAACTACAAGATTCATTTTCGCCCTACGAATCAACATGCAAATGCCGATGCTTTGTACCGCCTGCCAGCTGGTCCAAACCCAAGATTTGATCAGGAGGAATTGCTTTTTGTTTCCACATTGATGTCATGACGCAGCAGATGGTTGATGGTTTTCCTGCAACTATCCATGGATCAGGTTCTCTTTGGATCCGATTCTGCGGAAGGTCATAACTTTCATACAACATGGTTGACCGGATTCACCACCTCCTCATATGACCAGCCCCCTCTGTAATTATTATATATTTCGACATCAGTTCTCTGTTGTGAGACAAGACTGTGTGTTGTGAGACACACATCTTATCGTCCCTCAGGTAGCGATCGCCTCCCAAATTTGTTGGGAGATTTCTCCGTTTATTACTTGCAGATCATTGGGGTGTATCATGCACATAAGCGTTGGCTTGTCAACACATGTTTTGGCCTGGCTTTGATGGTGATGTTACTCACCTGGTTGCCTCCTGTTCACACTGTGCAATGCACCAAGCATCTCCATGGGAATCGTTGTCTCTTTGGCTAACACCATCACAAGCAAGGGACCCATTTTCTAAACGTTTATCAACTGTTTGTCGTTCAGTGCATATTATCATTTTCTGTACATCATTCATTATGTTTCCACATCCGCAAATGCCACTGTTGCAGCCTTGTCCAAAAATTTTTCAGTCAAAGATTTGCCACGATGTCAGTGTCCAATAATGGTCCACAATTTTAATTGCATGGTACATGTCACACCCTCACCATGCCATTCCATTCACAATCTAATGGTGAGGTGGAACACCTAGTGCGAATGTTCATAGCTCAGATGAAAAAGTATGTTGCCAACTCTTTGTCCGGCATTGCCTTAGATCGGCTTCTCTCACCAAAGCATTCCAACCGTTCAGTGAGAACAAACCGGCAGAGCCACTACGTTGGCGCCAGCCAAGAACACTGCTACACCTCATGCATCCTCCACCTGGATGTCAGCCTGTGCAGCCACTGTGCCTATTTTTGCTGGGTTTGGCTATCTGGTCACACAGTTTCAGACATTGCCCTAAATGGATTCCAGCTGTCATCGGTAGATGCCAGGTGCATTGTCTCTGTGACATCTACACAGAGGATGGCCCATGCTCAAGGCACCATGATCAGCTTCACATTTTTCAAGTGGATGGCTGGGCACCCCCTGATGTCACACCATCACCTCCGAGCCTGTCCACATTGGGCGTCACATCACTTGCTGCTGCAGATTCTCCACTCCTATGTGGTCAAGGGCATCCATCCTCAGTGGCCAAACCAGAAGTTCCTCTGTTGCTTCTGACACCATCGTCAGGGATTCCATCACCCATTCCTGAGCGACTGCTGATACCAGTATCATCAGCACGGAGAACATTGTTACCACAGCTGATGCCCGAGGTTGACATGTAAATAGCCCCAGCGTCACTAGTGTTGCCTTATGGCTTGACATGGTGAAGTTGGCACAGAATGTGTCTGCACCTGAATCACTTCAAGACTGTATGCTCCTGTTGCAGCATGTCACCTTAGCCAGAACCCAGTGGACAAGGAGGACAGCATGAATGTCTCAAGAATTTGTGAACTCCCTAAGAGAGGAGGAATACAGTGACATGTGCACATACTTTCAAAAGGCTGCACATGTGGTAGTGCTACGCCATCTGCACATGGTGCCTCAGACTTGTGTGTGTGTGTGTGTGAGAGAGAGAGAGAGAGAGAGAGAGAGAGAATCACTTTCAGAGCCCGCCACAGAGCCCAGTCTATTTAATTTGAGGCTAGCCGAGCTATGCTTGAACTCAGTTCTCTATGTGTACTGCTACAGTTGTTTGTGTATGTAATTGGTTCATGCTGAAAGTTACTTAAATACTCTGTTCAAGTTGTTAATGCTTCAATGGAATAAAATTGTGTTCAGTCTACTGCTCACGTTGTACAAACACCAGTTACAACAATTCCAAATCTGATATTAATAAGAAGTCAAAGGGATGTAAGTTACATCCTTAGAGGCAGAAGGGTGTGAGTGCTAACTGGATTATTGGTGAAAACATTAATGAGGACAACATTCTGAATTCAATATTGACCATGAATTTGGATGCTTCTTCACCTAAGCACTCCAAAGCCTTTACATAAGTATTGTGCATTGTATGAATGTTGCAAGTTCCAATATTTGTAAGTTTTTTGCCTCCTCCTTGATTCAACTATCTATAAGCCTAACACTTTTTTTTATTGACATTAGTTCCACCTAATCCAAGAATAAGATATGTATTAGGGACAGGCTCCCTTCAGAGAGTGCTTCACATAGTTTTTGGTGATAAATACAGTTCTTATATGATGCATTGTTATGCAACTCTCACTCTCTGACCAAAATATAATGATTTTTTGAAATTCTTTTTTTTTTATCTTTAACATTGGTAGTTTCATTGAAACTCAATGTGTAATATGATGAATATGCTGCTTCTAACAAATGTTTCCAGGAATATTGTGGCAGTCCATAAGGTATTAGGTATCTCATTCTCTTAAACAAAAGTGAAAAATATTCAGGAAGACAATCAGAGAACATCTTCTTAAAAATGTTACAAACATAATTTGACAAACCCATAAATTGGAAACCGCTGATTTCATTGTCCACGTCAATTCAGTGACAGTGAAACTGCCCTTGGTATTTAACATCTATGTTGTTGGAATCCATACTGAGCTTGTGTCTGATATGAAGCTCTAAATGTAACTTCTTTGATCCACATTTAATTTCCAAGTTACATTTATGTTTTGTTGAAATTGAGTGGCTAAATACTGCCTGAAAAGTGTTGGTCTCAAAATTAATAGAGCAAGAACGCACACTGCAAAACAGTTCACATTCACTATTCCCCCCCCCTCCATCGCAATGCAGCGACTTTACTTTTCAAACTATCTGTCTTTTCAAGTAGGTCACAACGAAATTTGCATTTTCCCATTTCAAAAAGTTTATTTTCAAAATTGAACAGAGTATCATAGCAACAGTTTTGTTACTACAGCAAAATTAGGATCTGGACTAAAAATAGAGGCAGCTGTAATACAAGAATATTTGACACTCATAACAGCTGCACAAAATTAATAAAAACTAAAAAATCAAAAAAGAACATTATATCTCAAATTCAAGTGGCTCCCTAAGTTAGATTTTACCTGTTTTGCCAATGGAGCATTCCAAAAACTTAAATGAATGAACATTAATACATAAACTTGGAAACAAAATTAATTTAACTGACTAGAAGAGAAGAATGATTTTTTCCCATATCCCCCTGTTGTACTGTTACAGTCAAACATTCATTGAGGTAACCCATCTGCAGCCAATAATACTGTTCAACTAAAGTGACAAATAAGGAAACTTCGTAAAATAAATGACCATAAATCTTGCAGATGTCTCTTCAAATAACATGTAATTCTTACATATACCAGTGAAAATAATATATTTCTGAAAATATAATAGAATGGAAAAGATAAAAAATATGAAAGAAATGAGCAAGCTTTCAGGGCCATGGCTTCTTCTTCTGGCACTAGTGTTGAAGGGAAATGAAGAGGGATGAAAGAAAAAGACTGGCGAAGTTTAGGAATTGGGGAGTGTTTGGAAAATTCATCTAGAACCCTACGTCAGGGGAGACTGGCACGATGAGAATGAAAGACTGATGATGGGGAAAGCATCAGATGAGACTTGAAAGCCTGAGTGCTTCAACATGGAAGATAGGATAATAAGCAAGACAGAGATTATTGACAATACATCACACAAAAGTTAATAAGAGCGGAAAGCTAAGTGCATTACATGTGGTAGAGGTTGGGGGAGGGGGGCGGGGGCAGGGAAAAATGAACAGGTTAGGAAAAAAAAAAAAAAAAAAAAAAAAAAGATATAGAGAACTAAAAGTGGGTGAAGAAAAGAATAGTTACTGAGAATAAATGCTGACAAGGAGAGGTCCCCAGCAGTGTGATCAACTTTTTGAAATTATCTATATCGTGATGTAGGGTTAAGATCCCACGTATCACACACTGCAGCTGTTCAAACTGGTGGGCCGTCATTTGCGAGCAATTAATGAAGAAAAATTGTGATTTTTTTTTTTTTTTATTTTCAATAGCAATAAAAGGTTGACTTATACAGCATCATTGCGTGGTATGATGAACAGCATAACAGCTTCGTCTATTTTAAATCTTGCTTGAAATGACCTTGATCATCATTTAAATTTCATTAACTGATTTAAATGTAAATTTTTAATTCCATTTCGTTGTCACATAATTTTATTCATAATATCAATTTCTTCATTTGCACTCATTTTTTATTACCATTCTTTTTCCACTCGAAATCTTTATTAATCTGTTTTTAATTAGTTTTATATATTAATTTCAATTTCATTTCTTTTGTTTTATCACCCTGTTTTTTCATCCACATTATTGCACTCATTATATCTATTTCTCATTTTGCTTGCATATCGTTTTACATACAAACCTGATCTTTCACATAAGTTTTCATCTGCATTGTTTTGCCCATAGTGCATTAGGTATTTAGGTTACATTTTAAATGTTTGGATGACGATTATCATGCAAAAAAAAAAAAAAAATGCAAATCTGCTAACAAAAATACATTTTTCATACCTCTGGACAAATATAAATAGATAATTTTGTCTTTTTTTTAACCGATAGATAAGAATTTTCAAATAGATTATTACAATAGACAAATATATTCATATTCACAAAACTTTTGATTGGAAAAACAATGATACAAAGAAAATATGAAACACATGAATAAGTTCATAGGGGATTAAATTGAAGTGAAAAAGGAATAGAATTAAAAAATAGACTTAAATCAATTAATTGAATAAAAAAACTTACTCCATTTGACAAGATTAAAACCCATAACCTCTGGCATATGAAGCTATTATCCTCTCAATCATACCACACAACTAGACTGTATAACACATCTTTTTTTATGTTATTATCACACAAAAATCTGAATTTCTTTTGTAAATTACACTTAAAGGAGGGCCCACCTGATTGAATGACTGCAGCGTGTGATACCTGGGATCTTAAGGGCGTTAGGACGTCAAATGGGCCGACTTGGAGCAGGAGAGGCACCACAGGACTTTTTAATTTCCACTGTGTATACTTTTACAAATAAATTCATAAAACTTTGTCAGCATGACCAGGAAGGATTCAGCATTCACACTAATAGCAGAGAAAGTTCAAAAACATAACAAAATACATTTTTTTACATGTGAAATTTCATCATTTTTTCACATACTATTGGCATTTGTTGCTATAGATCCACTTTTCTTCATAAGTAAGAGAGATTCTTTGATGAATTTTGCACAGCATACAAACCATACTTACAAGTGTATGGAACTCTAGAATTTTCCAACTCTATTACAAACAGTGGTAAAAATTGCGATAATTAATAACCATAAAATTTGAGTTTATTCTAAACATTAAGTTTAAAATTTAACAGCTCATTCATTTTTTCATAAATTAAATAAATTCCAGAGTTTCATACACCTGAAGTATGGGTTTGTATGCTGTGCAAAATTTATCTAAGAATCTCTCTTACTTATGAAGAAAAGTGTACCTATAGCAACAAATGCAGCCAATAGCATATGGAAAAATTATGAAATTTCACATGAAAAAAATTATTTTGTGATGTTTTTGAACTTCCACTGCTATGAGAGCGAATCCTAAATCCTTCCTGGTCATGCTAACAAAGTTATATGAATTTATTTGTATAAGTATAGACAGTGGAAATTAAAATGTCCTGTGGTGCCTCTCCTGATCCAATTGGTCCGTTTGACTTCCCCCCCCCCCCCCCCTCGTAAACCTACACCACTGTATAGGTAGTTTCAAAAAAGTCGATCGCACCACTGGGGACCTCTCCTTGTGAGATTAGAGAAATTAAAGAAAACAATCAATGTAAATTTAGGCCAGATGGGGACAAGAATCAAGGACATGTTGCAACATTAGTTCCCACCTGTAGAGTTCTGAGAAACTGTTGTCTGGTGGAAGAATCATAAAGTGAGCCCCACAATACTTTATCTGACTATGATGGTTATATGGCTGCAATATAGCATCCCGATCCATCAGGTGTATCTAAAAATTTAGAGGTATAGTTTCACAGAAGTATAAATGCTGACACAGTTAAAGGATACAGAGATACTTTATGGGATATGGTTATTACACAGAACTTCATTATCTCCCAAGTTATTTCACTAACTACAGGCTTTTTTGAGAAAGAATGTAATCTTTAAGGGCCATTGATAGCTTTTGAAATGAGATATGCTATAGGTTTTGGAACAACGTAAGTGGAAACGTTACACATTTATTTTTGTACCAAGGATGTGCTTTTTCATAAGCTACTGAGCTTACTTTTCCTCAATTCCTCACTTAATAAATGACTGTTTCAGAATTCTCTTGCAGTAGTGTCTGCACACACTGTGTATACTTCACTGCATTTTGGCAAAAGACACAGATTTTAACAAGCCAACAAGAGAAATAAGTAGGTTTTACTCAAATTTAGCCTCTCATGATACTTATCTGAAAGTCACAAATGGTTAACAAGAAAGGAAAAATAAATAATTGCTTTTGTTGCATTTTCAGTGGAATTCTTTTAGACACTAATTAAAGCAGAGGTGGCAGTAGATCTTTTGGAATGGTCACCATACAAGTGTGGGCATGGAGGAGCACCACTTAATATTCACAAAGTGTGAGCACATGCTTCAGTTTAGAATGGCTCTTCCCCTCCTGTACTCCACATTTGCTCTACAGTGCCTGCCCATAGCATCCACCACTACCATTCTCACCATGTGTTTCCTGCCATCTGTGCATCTACCAGCCATGTTATTCTGTGCACATTCTAACACTGAAACTGGCTACATGTGGCTTAGTTTCACATTTCTCATCAATACAGATCACAAACAAACAAATTTTCAGTAATATTTAATTTCTTGTGACAAAATGAAGCCATAACAAAATCTATATCTGGTACAAACTGTCAACGTACAGACAGATGCAGCTAATTTTGCAGAATTGCCACTTAATTGTGACTCACTTTGTTTGATGATAGAAAAACATGGGATTACTCACATAGCTTTATCAAAACACTGTATCTCGTTTGCAATCTCATTATGGAGAAATGGAAACTCTTCCCAAGGAAAACAACTTAGAATGCCCAGACAGTTTTAATGCAAAAGAATTGGTCTATTAAACGGGAATTACATTGCAGATTGATCAGTTCCATCTGCACATTCAAAGGAAGACTTTCAACTGAAATGGAAAACAATCATGAAAACAGTTCAAAAACAGATACAAGAAGGGCAGTGTCCTCAGAAGTTGTCCCCTCCACAATGCAATTTTCCTTTTAAATACATCGTCATCAAATCAGAAATAAGTTGTTTCTTATCTGGCAAAGCCTAATAGTTAGCAGCATGCAGTTCAGTATGCTTAAAATATTAGGCATGCAATCCATTCTGTATGTTCTAATTTTCATTCCTGCTTTCCTTTTCACTTCAGAAATTAAACAATAGTTGGTCCTAAATCAAAAAATTATTCCAGGCAGCCCCCTTGACTTAACTAACATACTTTACAGCAACATATGATGTCTTCATACTCCTCGTTCAATTCCATCAAATACTGACGTAAATGATGGTGTAGTAATTCATACAACTTCAGAAAATTTACTATTTGCAGCACCAATTTCATCACTTGCTCCATGCCTAAAAATTAGTGCAAACAGCCACTGGACGCGTGAACTTTCTTTATACAATGAAAAAACAGCAAAGTATAAACAGCACTAACAGCACAATTTTGTCAAAACAAAAACAGTCGTAACCCAAAAAATGCCACACTAAATGCCAGAAGAAACAGTGTCGCATCAATTTGTTAAATAAAATGTCACACTGTACCACATGTTACTGAAAAAGACCAAGCAAAGTCAACTTGTATTGAGTAATGCCAAGACAGGCCAAACATAGGACTGCACATGTGCAGTTTTGTATGCCATGGCCAACCGAAACTTCAATCATTTTAAAATGCAACCCTCATTCCACATTTTTCAGAGTTATGCAAATGTGAAAAGAGGTTAAAACCATCGAAGGTATTTGATAATTCACAGAAAATTCCTGTAGTTTTCTCATACTCATCAACACAGGAAATCATTGAGAGCAAACACAGTGCTTTGGATTCTTTGAAAAATATTTAGATTTTCTGAAATGACTTGAATTCTTCAAAAAAATTTCCAACTCATATTTCAAGAAACTTCTCAAAGGTACTGGAAAACTCTAAGGAGGAAACTAGAATGGTAATTTCCCATCTCATTTTTGGAGATATTATTTGAATAAGCTTTGGACATCAACATATTTCAGCATACCTGGAAAAGTTTATCTTCAAATGATTGATTTATAATCATATATGATGTGCATGCTGGAAGCCTGTATGTATAGATCACTACAATGCTTCACCCTAATTCTAAACAGCAGCTTTCTAATGTAAGTGCTCCATTCAAATACTTGAACCCGTGTCTTAATTTACACATTCCAACATATTTTCAATGGGCCTAAGCATACAGGAGCATCCATGATTTCTGCTAGTTCTACAAAGCTACTGCCTACTCTGAATATTCCTCATTTATTTAAAATTGTGATAGAGTAGAGTCTTTTTTAAGCCAGTGTTTGTTTGGCAGTGAACTTTGATGCTTCTCAGTTCTGATAAATTAATGTGTAATTCACCAATTTTTGAAGTTTTATCATATTTACCCTTTACATTCAGACTATTAATCTGTAAATGTATCAAGAAGGGAATCTTATATTCATTTACACTTTTAAAAATATTTTTCTTGAGGTATATTTGTATAGGTCCCTGTTAGCTGCATTTTTTTGTTTCATAAAACTTTGAGGTTTGCCGATGACAATATATTTCTGTCAGAGACAGCAAAGAACCTGGAAGAGCAGCTGAACAGAATGGACAGTGTCTTGAAAGGATGATATAAGATGAATATCAACATATCAACAAAAGCAAAACAAGTTAATGGAATGTAGTCGAATTAAAGCAGGTGATTCTGAGGGAATTAGATTAGGAAATGAGTTACTTAACATCGTAGATGAGTTTTGCTATTTGGGCAGCAAAATGACTGATGATGGTTGAAGTGGAGAGGATATAAAATGTAGACTGGCAATGGCAAGACAAGCATTTCTTAAGAAGATAAAATTTGTTACCATCAAGTATAGATTTAAGAATCAGGAACTCTTTTCTTAAAGTATTTGTACAGAGTGTAGCCATGTATGGAAGTGAAAGATGGATGATAAATACTTTAGACAAGAAGAGAGTAGAATCTTTCTAAACATGGTACAACAGAAGAATGCTGAAGATTAGATGGGTAGACCGTATAACTAATGAGGAAGCACTGAATATAATCAGAGAGAAGAGGAATTTGTGGCACAACTTGACTAGAAGAAGGGATCGGTTGGTACGACATGTTCTGAGGCATCAAGGGATCACAAATTTAGAATTGGAGGGAAGCTTGGAGGGTAAAAATCATAGAGGGAGACCAAGAGATGAATACACTAACTAGATTCAGAAGGATGAAGGTTGCAGTAGTTATTCGTAGATGAAGAGGCTTGCACAGGATGGAGTAGCATGGAGAGCTGCATCAAACCAGTCTCTCGGCTGAAGACCACAACAACAACAATCTCCATCTTTACATATTGGTGTCCCTTGTGTTACATAATATTACAAATATCAGTGAACATATTGGCACAATTTACTGAACCAAACACATTTAAGGCACACTATTCTCTGCTACATAATTCTTCAAACACCAGTGAACAAATTGCCACAAGTTACTGAACCAAATCTATTTAAGTGCATGGTATTCTCTGCTGTATAATTGTTATTAATAAACTTAACTGAATCCTTAAATATTGTCCCAAGAATGTCATGTTCTTTATGTATACTGCTACTTATTCTGTCTGTACAGGATGTTTCAGAAGTGATGGTCAATAAACATGGGTCCACAAATCAGCCACTGTCGAGATACAACACATTTTCTGTTACGGTTCACCAATGTCTAGGAATACATGGCATCCCTAAACATTAAAGTTGGTGTTCGAAATGTTGTCCATGCATCTGAATGCAACACTGAACTTGTCTCTGGAATGAGTTGTGAATCCTGTCAGGCAGACCTGGAACGACTCTCTGAATCCTGGAAGGCTGTTCCAATCTGCAACTGTAATTCCTCAAGAGTGTTAACCTCAGCAGTGTAGACCAGGCCTTTGACATGACCCCACACAGAAATCCATGGGATTTAAATCTGGAGACCTTGGAGGCCATCGCACAGGCCAGTGTCAACCTTACGACCAAGTTAGAAGCCAGCGAACTCGTAAATGAAAATGTGTTGGAGCACTGTCATGCATGAACCACATGTTCAGGCATTGGTTCAGTGGGACATCATAATGTACATCTGGAAGCACAGTCTGCAGAAACCACATGTACTGTTGTCCAGTTAGTCTATGTGGTAGGAAGTGTGGTCCAGTTGTGTGGCCCCCAAGCAGTCCTGCCCAAGCATTCAAAGAATAATGCTGCTGACATTATGATACATCATTAGGACTGACATCAGCCCAAATGTGACAGTTATCATAGTTACAAATATTGTCACAAGGAAATCCAGCCTCATCCGTGAACAGAAACAGGGATTTAGGGTACACTGCTGTTGCACCCATTGGTAGAAATTTTCTCTGGGAGGGAAGTCTGTACTGTTGAGGCTTGCACTCACTGGAGATGATACGGATAGAGTACTTGCTGATGTAAAATCCACTACACACTGTTAAGACTCAGGACACACTCTTGGGTACCAATCTTCCTTGTTGAAGTACTTGTACATTCATGTACAATGCACAACATCCTTTCCTCAAATTGGGTATTATCGATCTGGGTCAACCTTCTGATACATGGTGTGTGAAACTTCCAGTTTCTCTAAGGCACTAAGGTAACCAGTTAAATAATACATCTGTCAGAGAGAAAAAGCTTCTTCATACAATCATTCAGCCTTGAGGGGACTGCCATTGATTTTGACATATATGAAGTTCATGTCAGTGAACTCTTCATCGGTGTAGCCTCTGTCCATGGTGCCTTGCAGTTCATAACTGATTATGAGACTGGTACGGCACAGTGCACAGAGGGGAAAGGACAGTAAACAAACAGATAGTCACTTCCAAACCTTGAGATATCAACATAAGTACTGTGGTATCCACGGGCTTTTACCGTTGGTTCCCAACTCAAATTAATGTGATGCGTAGGCAATGATTGATTTGCTGACCCATGTTCATTGGAGCTTTTTAGCTACTTTTGGCCAAGTGTGAATTACATCACTTCCATGTATTTTTCACTTGCTGATATTCTGTGTATTATACCACTTACTAAAAATTGCAAAAACATTTCTTGTCATCCAAATTAAGTTCTGTGTCTCCTTACAAACTCACTTTAGCTACAGCTATGAACTGAATTTGTACCAATGTGAATGATAAGGTAATATGCGAATCAATATGATTTTTTTATGAAATGATGACAATATATCCACATCTGCTACTATAGGCAATTACTATACTTCTATAAAGCTACATTCACATCTATAACTACAGGTAATTACTAGATATCAGATTATATGCATTTGCATGTTGCATATTTGGCTCCTTTTCACAGGTTATTGCATATTTTAACTAAAAACTAGTGACAATGCATATTTTCACTCTATGTTTACAATATTTTAAAAATTTAGATGGGCGGTCTCTAGCCGATCTAGTTTTGATGTCTCACAGATTGACCACAACCTAGAACTGTGTGCAATTGCTAACCGAGAGGCCACTGCCTAGCAAAATCATTGCAGAAGGAGGACAGGAACGGGCAGACAGGGTCAAAGCTCCTGCACCCGTACCCCTGGTTAAGCTCCTCCACTGTCATACCATAGATGCCTGCAACAATTAAACTAAACTACACAAGCTTTTAGTCACATGCCTATTGTTTGAGTTTAGCTCTCTATTTACTTGTACACAGTTGAACATGTTTACGACATGTTGTATGTAATGTGTTGTGTGCCAAAAAAAGAAACATAATTTCATGGATAGCTGACCACCCTGGAACATTTGCATAGGACGGAACTGTTTTACATTGTCGAGTTTGCGAGAAAAATATTTCGTGCAAAAAAAAGTTTCAAATAGACCAGCATGTTAAGACAGCTTTTCATTTCACAGGAATGCAGAAGAAAGGACCACAACAACAACTTCTGACAACAGCAAGTTTCAGTAGCAGAGATTTGTCCAAAGCTAACCAAAAAAGTCGGTTTAACAGTGATCTATGTGTAACATTCATTGCAAGCAATATTCCTCTTCACAATCTTACAAACCCAATCCTCAAAGGCTTCCTGCACAAATATTGCTGAAATCGAAATAAACCAGATGAATTAACAGTGCATAAAAATTACATACTGACACTATATGTAAATTTTCTGGAAGAAATATGCAATGAACTCAAGGACAGCATTATCTGAACTTCAGCTGATGAAACTACATACACTTGTGGCTGTTACACTGCAATTTAATTGTTGGTGCTTCAAAAGAAGTGCCTTCTTCTTCCCATTTAACAGCCTGCAAAGAACTTGACAAAGTAAATCATTCTACGATCACCAGATTTGTGCATGAGGGTACTCGGAAAATATTTCCCGAATCTTCTGCAGGTGAAAGGGTGTTTGTGTTTATTTCTGATGCTGCTCCCTATATGATCAAAGCAGGAAAAGCTGTCCAAGTATTTTATCCCAATTTGATTCAGGTGATGTGCTTTGCTCATGGAGTACATTGTCTTTCTCAAGGAGTACATTCGTTCCACATTTGTGAATATAAATAAACTGATTTCATCCACAAAGAAAGTGTATCTAAACAGTGGTAACCCGTTGGGATATGTGGGTTGATGCTGTGTTGTTTTACAATGAACATTTTGAGGCCATTAGAGGAGTAGTAAATGCAGAGGCTTTGGCAGTTTGCCTGTGCAAGGAAGCTTTTAGTGATTCCAGTATTAAAAAGAGACATTGCTGTGACTAGCACTCATTTTCCCCATATATCTGCAAGTATTAAAAAGCTTGAAACTCATGGTTTGGTGCTGAGTGAATCTATTCAGTAAATTAATAAAATTGTTCTAGTGAACTCCTCATTGCTGGAGGTATTCCCAAGAAAACTTAAAGAAAAGTTTGAAAACATTTTAAACAATAAGCCAGGCTTTGAACTCTTTGCCAAATTGATAGTTTTATTAATGGGATGGGTTACTTTTTACCAGAAGCAATAAGTGTCAACATAGCACCCGAATTCAAATACTGGCCAAATACCTCAGTTGATGTAGAACGGTCAATTTCTGCTTATAAAAATGTTTTGCGTGATCAAAGACACAATCTTACTACTAAACATTATCTTGGTCCTTTACAAAAGTAGGGAAATGTAAAATAAATTGTAAATGACGCTTTGGTCCAATAGTATTAATTAAAAGTTAATGCTGTTCAAAAAAATTCATGGTTGTATGTTGTTTTTTAAATAAAATATTACGGAGTTTCCAAGTATGCCCCTCTGTGTGTGAAATATCTCGAAGTTGGTCCTGTACATATCGACTGTTTCATTGTGACTCACTCGCATTGCATCTGCTTATTACTGACAACAATAGCAAAGAAGGAACAACTCTTGAAATATGGTATGCATCCCCATTTTGCAAATTTTTAGAAAATAGTCCCAGAAAGGCCCCCTTCCTAACCTCTATCAGGTAGTATTCAGAAAATGATATCAGCATTCTAAATGTACCGAGTTTTTGATGGCCGTCGCTCTTCCTCGTGATTGATATGCACAGGTTTGAGATACAATGCACACAGTAACTATCACGTTTTTTTATTATTTGATCTGGCATATTTCGACAATTTTCATGCATTTTTAAGCATTTTTCATGAATATTTGCATGCATGTTTTAAGGCTTTTATGATGCATATAATCCGGTCTCTAGTAATTACTATACTTGTATAAAGCTACATTTGTGTTGCTGTATGAATTTCATGGTTTAGCTCTCTTTTTTATGGTGTGTCAATATGTTTTATTGATGCACTTGAGAATGGACAGTGCCCAAAACTAGTAATGCAAATAAAATAATTTAAAACACACTCTGGTGGAATAATGTTCTTCTTCATGAACCTTTGTATTTTTCAACGAAAATTTAATTTTCAGAAGCATCTTTTTTGGCTTGCAGCACGTTTTTAGGATGTTTGTTTAGCTGGTGTGTCTTTATTCTTTATTGCTGAGCAAACATCAACTCTGCAACTTCAAGTTGTGGTATCTTGGAGCACTGAACCATCAATTATTTAAAAATGATTTTACAGCTGTTCATTTGTATTCAGTTATTTCTTCCATACAGTGTGATTGATTACCCAGTGTGACTAATGTCCCTATTTGTTGCTAAAATAACTCTTGGTCTTCATTACATTTTTCACCGAACTTCGACAACACAGATCTTTGTGGTTGTTATCACTTTCTGGTGCACAAACCGCATGCACACACGCACACGCACGCACACACACACACACATACACACACACACACACACACACACACACACACACACACACACACACACACACACACACACACACACACACACACTTTAAGTTGATCAGTGGGCAGTTTTCCATTTTCTTTCTTCAGAGGCGTCATTTTGCGTTTGTTTCAGTTTTATTGTTTAGTAAGTTAATGATTTAGATTTCTGTGTTTATTGTACTTAAAAGTTCTGACTGCCTGTTATGAACACAGTCATGACATGTTGGTGAATCAATATTTACGAATTTCAAGTTCACTTTAGCACTCTTTTCATGCAGTCAGTAACTGTGCTCTACATGAAAGGTTCCTTTTAATGCACATTCCTTGCAAGCTGAGTGTGACTTCGACATAATTCCAATGAAGTTTACACAACACGCATTAACAAACAGTACAATTATAGCTTGGACTAAATATTTCTCATGGAAATTACTAATACATGTACACACAAGTATTACAGTCAGGCACTTTTCACACGAAATAATTTTTGTTGGTGCATGAGATAAACTTGACAAAGTGGTATTCTTGTTTTTTCTAGAGTGCATACATAACAGTTTTCTAACAATAATTAGCAGTACAGATGCAAAATCTACACTTACAGCACCTAAGTAATATAATTATCAAGCACAAGCTTTTATCAAACTATCAGTATATCTTCTAAATACGATGTCAATACGCAAATATTTTAGCAAATTTAGATCAATCACATTTAAGGCCCTTTCTTTGTAACATAAGCAGCCCTACATTAATGGTAGCTAGCACCACAACACAGAGAGCCAGCTTGTCATCCATTCTTTTTCCCTAAAGTTAATCCATTATGAAAAGGATCTGCAGAATACAAGGCATGAATCTACTATCAGTGTATATAACATCTAACACATGGCATTAGATATGTCATTTAATCGGTGTCATAGGAAGAGATGAGTCATAGTGATATGCTGAAGCTTTCAGTTAATCAATAAAGTAAAAGCATTCTCTGTAACAGGAAGGGATTAGGCTCAGTTAGGTCCAGGCTGTCAATGGATGCTCAGCCCAGCAATGCCACTGTTAGTGTAAAAAACAATTAATAAATTAATTGTGTTTCACATAATTACTTTATGGCCATTAACAAAATGTTTACTTCTGCCCAATGCCTAAGAAGCAATTCTTTCTTACTTTTGTTCTGATTCAGCAGATATGGACTTAATACGTTCATTAAGTTTGTTAATGGTATTTTCCTTTTCCGTAAATTGTTCATCTGTTTTCTGAGGAGAGATGTCAGCTTTCTTCTGAAACAGAGAATGAAAACATAAACATGGTACGTAAAACTGGAAGATACAAATTCAGCACTTGCTCACCTTTTGTACTGTGCAAAGTACTTACCATAGCATAAACAAATTATTACTGGCCAATAACATGAAATTTTCATTTATTTTAAAAATATAATAGAATTTGGAAATGAAAGGCGCTGAACTTCAAAGAAGCTTGAAGTAATCCAACATCTGTACATACTTACAATGTTAGCCACAAACTTACAATAATTTTCCACTTAATATAAAACAGAGCATTAATAAGTCACAGTGAAAAAATTAAAAAATCTTTGAACTACTGTTTCATTACTGTGACATTCTGTGTAAAATCAACAAATAAAAAATTTGATCTTGACAATTAAGACTTATGTAATTTTTTATTATTTTATTCTACCGATAAAAGCTGAAGATTTTTTGTACATTTCATTCTACAGTTAATAATTTTTTATGTTTCAAAAATTGTACAATTTTTGCTGTGTTAACATCTTAAAATCTCCATATCTCAAAAATTGTTTAACTTTTTAATATTACAAGTTGGAATTATAGGTATTAGTATTTTTTTAGGGGGTAGTGGAGGAATTATGTTAGTTATACACTATTTGTTGTCAACATCCTTGCCACAGTGGTAACACCAATTTCAGTCAGATCAAAGAAGTTAAGCACTCTTGGTCTTTGCCAACACTTGGATGGGTAACCACCCAGGTCTGCCAAATGATGTTGGAAAACGCTGTGTACTCAGCCTTTGTGAGGCCAATTGAGGTGCTACTTGACTGAGAAGTAGCAGTTGCAGTCACAAAAATTGATAATGGCTAAAGAGCAGTGGGCTGATCACATGGCCTTCCATATCCACATCCAGATTAGATTAGATTACTACTTGTTCCATAGATCATGAATACGACACTTCGTAATGATGTGGAATGTGTCAGGTTAATAAAAGGTGTCTATACAAGATATTACACTACACAAAATATTACATGACACAGTGGCTCCTATCAGCTGAGGATGACTAGCGGCTAGTCAGTAGTGTTGGGCCTTCTAAGGCCTGTTTGGATTGAGTTACACTGATAATTAAGGTGTATGCCAAACTTAATTATGGTATTCCAGAGAGAATATATTGATATTCATTTTATTTTATTACAATTTTCATTGCCAACAGTACTACTGCTATATATGGTTTGCAATCTGGTTCATAAAAGTTAAAAGAAAATTTGTGTACTAATCAAACACACTTTGGTTTGCATTTTAAACAAAGACACTTTGGTTTGAATTTTACATATTTAGTAAATCATATCATGTAACATTTACCATAAACAGTGTCAGCCCTGTCAGGCAAGTTTGTAATGTTCTTGTGAAACGTTAAGGAAAATTACATTTAACTTATTTGTGCCCATTACTGTTCTTACAAGCTGTGTCCTTTGTTAAAGTATAAACAGTGAGTGGTTTAAATGATAACATTATGTTTTGACATTAGAGGTTTCCATTTTTACAGGCTTGTTTATAAGGAGACGTGATTAATAAAAGGACCTGTTTCATTTTATAACTGTTGCTGATATCCAGACTGTTGTTCCCTCTTACTTTAAATGTACTTATTGCTCATCTCAGAAATAGTTTCTCTTAGTGTATATAGTGTGTGTTTTTATGGTAATAAAGGTTGCCAAATGATGAATGATGTGTACTTAAAACCCTCTCCCAGTCCTTTATGTGTTTGATTTTGGTTAAGCTGCACTCTGAAAGATCATATCTGATGTATATTGCACAAAATGTTACCTTTAAGTGCAGCCAATGGTCTGTTGCAGCTTAAAAGAATTCATGTATTGTTTGAGGTAATCTCATATTCTGTGACTCACTGTAAATTGTATAGCAGAAGGTGCTTTTTAATGTAGCACATATTAACGTTATTTTTTTTTGTTCCATTGATGAATGGAATATGAAATGAATACTCCTTGCACAGCATCATCACTCTAATTTTATCATCATTATCTCTATAAAATAAATTTTATTTGAAGGTTAGTTATTTAAGAATTTTAGAATTTGGTTTTAGAATTTGTTAAATTCTCTTGTCACTCAAAGAAGTCTAAAGCCATTCATGTCATCCTACTCTGTACACACTTGGTGTACCATATTAGTTCAACGAGATAAGATTTCACATGTATCAGTTGTATTCTGGCGTAGGTTGCAAAAACACTCTGCAAGAAGCCTCTTTTGTAGATAAACTGTGGTCTCTAGGTATCCTACCAATAAATTGAAGCCTCTCACCTACAACTGTGCTTGTACGGCTGTCTAGCTTCATATCTCTAAACTTCATTATTCCCAGTTACTGTACATCATGGCTGACTTAAGTTATGTCTTGCTAATTTTGTCGTCAAAGGTTACTACATATTTACTGTACTGGAAGTCTTATAAGGAATAAAAATAATGGAAAAATTGTTCAGGCATCAAACGGTTAACAGGCACACCAACAAAAAGTAAATTTGCAATATGCATGAATGCATTAGTCAGCAATATGGCAAATGCTGCACCACAACACTGGATGTAAGTGGAAAAGAGGCCACAAATTACACAACAAAAGGCAGTTTCAGTGCTCAAAATGCGGATTTTAAAAATGTTATATTGACCAACAGATAAATATACTCTACCATTTGTGGAAATTGCAGCACCAAGAAGGAAACGCATAAATTCAATTAATACCACAGGTTAGGTACAGGACAAGTAACAAATGATAACTTTTTCAAATCTGTGCATGTCCTTTGAGCCCTACTATTCAGTATGCCGTGTGGCCACCATGCACTGCAATTAGAGCTGTTGCATGCCGTGGCATAGAATCAATAAGGTTCTTAATATGTTCCTGAGGTATTTCCCTCCACACAGTTTGTATCCGAGCCCACAAATCCGTGACACCGGTTCCTGGACGATCGTGATGCACCAGGTGCTGACCAACCATATACCAGACATGTTCAATGGGCGACATGTCTGGTGAACTTGCAGGTCTGGGAAGAAATGGTACCCGTTGCTCTTCGAAGAAAGCCTGTACATTCCTCACAATATGTTGCCGGGCATTGTCCCGTTGAAATGTGGCCTGTGAAGATGCCTGAAGCAGGGGGAGTGCTTCAGGCTCCACAAACTCTGTTCTTCAAAGTGCAATACATACAAGGCGAGATCGGTTGTTATAACCAGTGGCATCCCAAACCATCACACCTGGTGTTTGTCCACCATGCCGCTCCACAATGCAGCCCTCTAGGTTGCTCTCACCACGGTACAGCGGACACGTATGCGGCCATCACTGTAGGACACATTGAAGCAGGCCTCATCCAAAAAGGTTACATTTTGCCACTCAGCACACCAGTGATTGTGTTCACGTGCCCATTGCAGTCAAAGGAGCTTGTGGATTCTGGATAATGGAAGCCAATGTAATGGAAGACATGCAACCAGTCCAACCTGCAGCAGATGGTGAAGAACCATCAATGGAGACAAGTTCACACCTGTTGCAGTGCTCCAGCAGTGAGCCAACACTGTGGATGATGCTGTACGGTCCGTAATGGCCATGCGGACAAGATGACAGCCATCCCATTCTGTGGTCATATTCTGTGATCCAGTTCCCACTCGTTGCTGTGTACGACTTTCCTCTACCCATTGCTTCCACACACACCACTGTCGTAGCAGCATGCCCTGTGCGAGCCGAAATGCCACGGTATGACAACCCCGTTTCCCAGAGACCGATCATTCTGCCTCGTTCGAACTCACTCACATGCCAACATGGCTCCCTTCATGTTGTCGAGGCATACTGGCACTCACTGTATTGTTTCCACCTTGTGTGACAGCTCTGCACCGATGACACTAGGCGCAACACTGACCCTGTCGGACCAACACAAGAGGGCCTACATGTACCCCACCTCGCTGCAAAATGTATCAAGTATTGCTTGCAAACCCATTGCCACTTCCACCAAGTGTGGCGCAATTCAGATAATTCCTTTTCACAAACGGCAGTGTAGTACACCAGTTCAAAATAGGTTAAAGCTCAAAACACATCTTGGCATAAATAAAGCTACAAAAAAGCAGCTGATTGTTGTATTTTGTCAAGTAATGGCAAATACACATTACACACTTGCTAAAAGAGAATGTGCACCCCCCCCCCCACCCCACCCCCCTTATTTTACAAAATTATATGAAAATTAAGTGCACATATAATATGATGTCTTTTCTTCCTACCATTATATTTTTCAGAGATGCTTCAATCTTTTCCTTTTCTTCCTGAACTGCAGCAAGTGTTTGTTGTGTTGACTGGAGTAGTACTTGGGTACCCTGTAGTTGTACCCACAGTTCTTCCTCATGTGGAGTCCGTTTAGAACCTGAAAAGTAAATACTCATAACTTATAGTTCTACATCAAATGCATACGGGCATGAGGAACAAAATCTAACAGTAACACAGATGTTTCAGTGATTAGGCACTTAAACAATTGTGCATGTGCACATACAGACAAGCGCGCGCACACACACACATGCATGCATGCACACACAATAACTCCTCTCTCTCAGCACCACTGTAGCAGTCTGGGGCTGAGGCAGATCACAATGTTAGGAGATAGGATGTCTACTGTGTGTGTGTGTGTGTGTGTGTGTGTGTGTGTGTGTGTGTGTGTGTGTGTGTGTGCGCGCGCACACATGGGCTCGCGCTCTCTGGTAGACACAAATTCACACCCCAGCTCCTAAAATGGGGTTTCCATCCAAAAATCAGTGGAATTTTTGAAACTGATTTAATTACTCAAGTAGGCCTTTGATGTGCATAATCTGAGTTTGCACCAATTTCAGAGTGGAGCTTCAGCTGTGAAGAAAAGAAAACCAACAAAGTTTGGACATTTTCTGCTATTTCTCAATTCCTCCAAACCTGGGTGTTTCATCGAAAAAGCCAAGGTTACAAAAATGTTGAGCATTACATTCTGCATTGACTGAGTACCAAAACTTTGCTATTTCATTAAATTTGTCTATAGAAATGCTTTGTCAAAAAATGGCATCTTTTCACACTTGAAAAACATTTGTTTCATCACTACAAGATGAGCAAAATCTGAGACTTGGCCAATTTGACACAAAATTTTATAGAAGAAAGGTTGTAGAGCATCAAATTGTTTTCAAAAAGTCAAATATAGTGACAAAAATCTAGCTGGTAACTAAATATCACTAATATTCAATTATAAGTAAATCACATGGTTAAACAGGCAACAACATCTTTCTATTTGCAGTTGACTGATTTCTTCCAATGTTCACTCTTGTTCATTTACTTTTTAGTAAACTCATTCTCTGCTTAGGTAGACATGTAGAAAACACAAAAAGCTGTGTTTACCAAGTTGTTTGATGCCTTTAAAGACCCAACTGACTTCGAAAAGCTAGAGTTTGTTGTAGATGGAGGATTTCTGTTGCACAGAGTGGGATGGTAGGTAAAAGACCTATTTTCTTCAATGATTGTAAAGTACATTCGAACTTCGATTTTAAATTCTCTGATTTTAAATTTTTCACAATTCTGTGACATTAATTCACAGCCCCTACAAAAAATATGTAACATCAATGTTAAAAAATCACAGAATTTATGTTCTTCCTAGTAAGGTTTATCTAGATTCTACGTTCTTACTCAACATCTTGCTTAACTTAATACCATTTTCTTCCTGTTGACATCTGACATGACTGAACGAGTTCTGCATGGCACAAAAGACAGACAGTGGTGGTGATGGAATTAAGGGAATACTTTAGGCTGTTGCAGAAAGGGGAGACATGTGAGAGGAAATGCTGACGTAATCCACAATCAGGGTTGTGTATAAGTACATGGTGAAAGACCGCCAGGATATCGTAAAATTAAGATTTATTAAAAAATAAATAAATAAATTTGAAACACTGATCAATCATAAGCATTAGCAAAGCTATTAATTATGAATGTGCGGTAAGGTGCAGATAAATGAAAAAACATCCATTTAATTATTTGTATCGTTTTTTGCCTTTACACACACTATCGTATATAGCAGAACGACGAAGACATGCGATTTTAAATAGGCAGTATTACGAGTCCTATGTATCATATGTGTGCATGAATAATAGTATACTGAACAACAGTATCAAGTATGTTTTATTTATTGAAGTGACGTGAAAATCATGTAAGGAGGGTTTTCGTGATTATGACAAGCGCCGGTGTTCTCAGAGGCCACTGCCTGCAACTACAACTGAAATGTAAGAGAAGTACGATAGCCAAGAAAAATTCAAATAAGCTCAAACATTTCTAATAATGCAATCGTATTATATCCTACAAAAATATATTTTCATATGAATATTTAGTAATATTTATTAATAATATTCTAATCTTTTATTTATTTCTTACTATTACAACACAACTGTTGACCTGTCTGCCAGGACTTCAGGGCACCAGTTGTGAGTTGCTAATTATGGTTATAGTAAGAAATTTCTATGACATTGTTATGAGTCATAAAAACTAATTATCTGTATTTTCTGTTTGCACAAATGATGATGGGGAGCAAGTATTGCAAACAGGCAAAAACTGAGGAGAAATTTTGGAAAGGAATAAGAATTGGACACAGGTTACATACAAATTTTCAATAGTAAGCTGTTTTGTTCAGCGCAGCAAAGGTAGGATGGTTATGCAAGTAGCTTGCATGGTTACGCTTGGTAGCGCCTCTTTAAATGTAGATAAAAACCTTTTCCTCGTTATTCCCTTCCTTGAATTTTATTTTGCAAAAAATTTACAGAAATTTTTCAGTGCGATAGGCACTGTCAGTAAAACATAAAGAATTGTGGCACAATAGTTTGCACATCGTAACTGACGTAAAACAGGCTTTGATATCACATAAATTACAATTGTCATGTATAATAATTAGCATATGAAATTTTAACAGTTTTGTGAAATTTCTATTTTTGCTTATTCATACAACTTCACAGAAAATTATGCTTATTCATACAGCTTGGCAGAAAATTATATGTCCATTGTTGATAGCAATAGCGAAAACGCAATCAGCCAAGATTGAGTAGAATTGCATGACTGACCAATTGAAGTTCAGGCGCCATGCATCCCTACTGCATGTTTACAATCTCCCAGAGTGACATACCACTCATGAATGAAACAATGAAGAGTGATATATGAAGTTTGACAAAACGATACAAACATCACTTGTTGGCAACACAAACATTAACTTGGAAAGTACAGCTGACAACATCCACAGTAGTACAACTAATGCACTGCTATGGCAGTTATTATCTGAAACATAAACACGAAATTTGATAGTATTAATACAAATTTCAATGATATGAAACAAGATACGAACATAGTAAAACATAAAAACAAGGTTTAGTTTTGGAAAGTCACATTTTTAGGACATGTTCTGTCAGAACAAGGTATATTATGTGATCTGACAAAAATTGATGCCATACGCAACTGTCCAGCTCCAAGGAATAAAAAACAACTAAAAGGTTTTTTACGACTAGCATCCTTTTTTCGTAAATTCATACCACAGCAACTGATAAACAGTGATGCATAACGCAACTTGTTATGAAAAGACAGGCCTTAGCTATGGGATGATAACTTTAATAACATTAAGCACTTATTAGTCAATGCAAACATTCTTAGTCACTCTGACATGTCCAAGGATTTTTGTCTATGCACAGATGCCTCATCTCAAGGGCTAGGGGCATGCTTGTTACAGATGCGAGAGGAAAATAGTAAGAAAGTACCCAAGGTTATCAGTTTTACTAGTCGCACGTTAAAGCAGAAACATCTTACTCTGCGTCAGAATTGGAAATTTTACTGGTAATATGGGCATTGCAGATGCCTTGTTTAGGTTACCACAGGTTTAGAGGAATTTGTTGAATTAACGGAGCAAGATGCAGAAATCAAAACATTATTAATGCAAGGTACAACACAAGTCTGATTACCATAAGTTTTGTAAGCAAATGAAAATTATAAAAGAGCGAGATCGCAGATGGAGGAAGGTCATGTAAAACCTTAAGCAGAATGAATGTGGAAAGGTAAGTAAATGGTATCAGGAGTACAAGGGCGTTTTGTTTCGTAGGAAACATAAAAAATCTGATAAATAGCGTGTGTGTATTTCTGAAGATTATATCAACGAATTTATAAGAGACACACATGAAGTATGGGGGTATTATGGAGTACGCAAATGTACTGAAAAAATGGCAACTCTTTATTATTTTCCAAATTTGAGAAGACAAGTCCTACAGGTATTAAGAATGTGCGCGATATGTCCCAAGTTAAAACAGTCGAATGTGTCAACCAAGCTACAAAATGAAATTAGTTTTAAGTTTTTCTTTCAACCACAGCAGTGCATCATCACGGCACAAAAGAAGAGAATTACATTGAGAGGAGCAGGTACCAAATGAAGAAACGGGTCGCACCTCGAGTAAACAATTTAGTTTAAGGATAATATAAAAGGTAAAATAGATAAATAGTTTGGACAAGAAGAGAATAGAAGCTTTTGAAATGTGGTGCTACAGAAGAATGCTGAAGATCAGATGGGTAGATCACATAACTAATGAGGAGGTATTGAATAGGATTGGGGAGAAGAGAAGTTTGTGGCACAACTTGACTAGAAGAAGGGATCGCTTGGTAGGATATGTGTTGAGGCATCATGGGATCACCAATTTAGTATTGGAGGGCAGCATGGAGGGTAAAAATCATAGAGGGAGACCAAGAGATGAATACACTAAGCGGATTCAGAAGGATGTAGGTTGCAGTAGGTACTGGGAGATGAAGAAGCTTGCACAGGATAGAGTAGCATGGAGAGCTGCATCAAACCAGTCTCAGGACTGAAGACCACAACAACAACAACATATAAAAAGGTCATAAGGCATATGAGAAATGAAATATGCATTGTCGCAGTGTACCTCCATGACAGTAATCAGTATCTATTCGCTGCAGAGTACACACAAAAATTTAAGTGTGTGATTTTACAAAAACCAATTAATTTTATCATGTCACATGAAAGCTTGAATAATGACATTTCCAGGTATTTGAAAAAAATAATCCCATGATGGTTAATATGTCATGTTTCACACTAAGCTACACATGAATTGAAGTAAACAGCACTAACACATGAAGAAACAACACAATATTACATGAATGATTAGTCAGTACACATTACTTCAACGAAACAAAAGTTCCTTGGCAACTAGTCCATGTCCATCGTTGCACGAGTAACATTTTGTCATAAATCCTTGAAACAGTACATGAGTATTTCCTTTCTGCCCTCTCAAACAAGGAGGTGTCGCCAAGTGTAGTTAGGCTAGCAATGCACAATGTTTTAGTCCTATTTCCAATTTTTTTTCCTCCCTCCTCTACCTAAGTAAGAAATGAGTGCCTGTAAGTGATAAAAGCCTATCTATAAAATGAAGCATAAGTGTATCATACGCATGTATTGTATCATAATAATGTGATGTGTAATTAATTTGTACAGGTGATGTGAACGAAGAGAAGTTGAAATCAACAAATAAACTGTAGTAACAGAACCCAGTTAATGAAAATTTTATGACATTTTAAAACTTAAGAAATTCATGTTCATAATATAAGTGATGGATGGAATGTCAGCCATTGGTACAAGCTATCATGTTATGCATATTGCTGTAACTCAACACTTGTATGAATTTTCATTGGAAACCAAATTCCATATAAAAAAATGAACTTTAAGGACAAACAATTTATACTATGTTTTGAATGCCTGTAAGTGTCTTTCAACAAGTGGATGGTCAATTGTGGTGACATGAACATGCACGTGCAACGAAATAATTTCTGAGTATTGTGGCTCACAACACTTGACATTTTAATAATTGAAATATAGTTGTTTGAGCAGGTACTTACCTCATCCACGGATGCTGTTGGTTGGAATTCTCTCCCCTGAAAATGCAAGTACGAAGGGTAATAATGACATCCGGGCCATAAAAATTGAGATTTTCTGCCACAGCATCGGATTTTGAACAATAAGCGCACACCCATTGCACCCAGAATGAAGATGAATGCAACGGCAATTCCTCAATATGTGATATTCAGGTGAAAGTGTGACATTCAATGTGAAATCAAAACTAAGAAAGCACGTGCACACATGTGTGATGTTAGCATCTAGCATGTTGACCGTTAGCGTCTAGCTCCTAGCCGCAAGATCGGACAGTACGTCAGCGCGAAACCCGGCAGCGAGAATGGACTGAACTGAACATTATTGTTAGTGTGCTAAATTCAAATATGTAATGGACTATCATATTATGTATATAATCTTTTAATTTCTTGTAGAAATTTAACATACACAGGATAAGCTGACATATCCATTCCATTAAATGAAAGGGAAGCTGATAAATAAAGGGCTTTGACCCCTATCAGCAAATATATATAAACAAAAACAACACTGTATGTCTCCATACCATGTCAACGTACAGTGGTGGGGCAATTGTATAAGTACATGGTGAAATACCCCAGGATATCATGAAATTAAGATTTATTAACAAACAAAAAAATGTAACAACGATCGATCATAAGCGTTGGCAAAGACATTAATTATGAATGTGTGGTAAGGCGCAGACAAATGGAAAAAAAAAAGCATTAAATTTTTTGTACATGATTTTGTATGTAGAAGTTCTGTTAAGTAGTGTCGTGTGGAGGATGAGGGACTACGAGTATTTTTTATCACACGTTTCAAATAAGAAGGAAATTTGATACCAGTAATAAGTATTTCTTATTCAACTGAAACCAAGTAAGGAAGATTTTCTTAATTAGGACAAGCACTGGTGTACTTGGAGTCCGCTGCCTGCAGCTTCAGTTGAAGAAGTAAGAAACAAAGTCTGATAGCCTACAGAACATTTATAACAACACAATCATGTTACATCAATTTAAAAAGTGTTTTTATGTGCATATTTAGTAATACTTGTTACTTTATTTATTTATTTATTTATTATTACAACATATGTTGTTGTTGGTGAGGACACAGATCTTTTGTAATTCTGACCATTTCAACCCCATTGTAGCCCAGCTTTTTTTCTACTGTAGCCAGGCAAAGACATACAAGGCAACACAGCCCACAGCCCCCTAAATTTCAAGTTGTCTCAATTATCAAAAGACAACATTCTGTTCCTACAAGCCTTCAGTGGCTGCAATATGACTTACTTTTATTTTAACTAAGGAAAACTGAAGCTCCTCAAGGCACTAGGGACGATGAAAACCTACAGAATGTAGCAGAGATATTCAGCAATTCCAGTGCTACTGCTGATAAAGAGTGAAGAGGTTGGACAGAAGTTGACAGCAGTCTTGTACTGCGAAAATCAAACACAGCCATTAACTGTGCTTTGCTATAAAATCATTAAAAAATATATAACAAAAACATCATACAACCTCACCTTTTTACCTTATATGGAAGCAATTGTTTGATGGCATTCTCTGAGAATGAAGATGCAAGCTTGGTAAATCAACCCACTACATCCACTGCAATGGGGCTGGAAGACTTCAAAATTTGGCCTCTTTCCACTTCCTACTACTAAAGAAGCAACACCTGTGGAACCGTCTAAAATCATTTACTGCACATTTGGCACAGGGTGCCATGGAGGCTGTCCCTGCAGGAAAGACAGCATTAAGTGTACCACCATTTGTGAACAATGCAAATGTCAATTCTGAAACAATGTTCCAACAGACACACCTATTGTTGGCGTTGATAAATAGTGACATTGACAATGATATTTTGGAAGAAGGAAGAAGAGATCTCACTGGGACTATGAATACAGAAGCAATGGACGAATTAGAGTTAATGTTATCTGCATTATCATCCTCTAAGCATGTAATGGTGCTAAGCTAAATGTTAACTGAGTTAAGTTGCATTATTATTAATAAAATAATAATAAACTTAACATATTTCTTTTCACTAGCACTGCTGTATACAAATTTTTGTCATATTTGTAATATTATACATTAATATTATTTTGGTAACTTCATGGTGTTCAAAACTGTTATCTCAGTAACTTTGAGATTATAGAGCATGTACCACTACCAAAAATTAAAAGGTGAATATTGGAAAAATTCATTGAATGGGATGTAGAAAGTTGTCAGTGGTTGGTAACCACAAGATTTAGTTATAACACAATAATGACAGTGTTTACTTACCATTGAGGTTTTTTGTCACTTTCTTGGATTTTTGAAAACATAATTTGATGCTCTACAACTTTCCTTCTATAAAATTTTGCATCAAAGTGGCCATTCTCAGATGCTGCATGTCTTATAGAGATGAAATGTGTTTTTCAAAACATATGAAAAAACACCATTTTCAGACTTAGCTTTTCTG